>NC_091443.1:114542054-115933416 GCF_964237555.1 Oryctolagus cuniculus
ATGCTTATTTCTAATTATGTTTATGTATTTCTCTTTTAATTGTAATAAGAAATAAAAGGAAAGTATGGACAACTATAAAACCATCCTCGATTCACCATCCTCTCAAATAGAGCAGGAGCTGAGGAGGGTCGTGGTGTAGTTGGTTTTCATGGTGGCATTAAACTTTGTTCCCTCTCTACATTCAGGAAACACCTTCAGAGCAACAGGTATTTCCCAGAGTTACCTTGATCTTTTGTTTTTGTTCTCAGTCATCTGGATTCTCCAACTTTCCTTCTAACAATAAACACATGGCCACTATGCATGAATGTGCACTGGTCCTGGGGTTCTTCATACATCACACTTTTTTAAAATGCTTTGGGGGGTAGCTAGAGTGCCAATTTCAGGGGTTCCCAATGGCCAGCCCGAATCCCTTCCTCATGCAGAACAATGTGTCATTACAAGCTTCTTCTGAAACTATTTCTCTGGAACAATGAACAGTCAAGGTGAATCCAGATCATGTACCTGCTTCATGCAACATTTGAGGGAACTACAGGTCAGGGTGGTGAAAGCCATGGCCACAAGTGACACAGCTGGCAGGCAGGCATGGTGTTCTCTAGATGGTCAGATCCTCACAACATTTTTTTTCTCATCTTATAAAATGTGAACCATTGTCTTCTTTCTTCCTTCACCAAAAGTTCATCACACCAGAGTCAGTTGGCATATACACTGGGAGGAAAAATGATCCCAAGAAAGGGTGTGTGTCATATTTGCACATGAGCTGCTGGATAGCCTGAACCACAAGGGCTCAGGCTTTAGGAAACTGCTCTCTCACTCTAGAGTTTTACACTTTCTGCTTGACCCTATGGGACTGTTTGTCTTTGGCTATTCACCTTTCCAGCCTCATCATTTTCCTGCTCCCTAGTAAAATCCTTTCCTTGGCTCCCTTGTGAACCTGTTCTCCCCTTCCTAACCCTTCTTCCTCCTCCTGCCTGTCTTTGCTTATCTAGGGTTATGGCTATGAATGCCAAAATCCTGCCTTAATCTTGGAGTTTTATTTTCTGTGTGCTCATAGTATGAACATTAATTTTATATAACTGGCCTGAACCACCAACCGCCCATACATTTGGCTCAGCCTCATTCTCGATGTGTCTATATGGGAATTTCTGAGTAGATTTAACATCTGAACAGCTAGAGTTTGTAAAGGAAATTGCTCTTCCTGGTGAACCTTGAATAGAGCAACAGGACTGAACAGTCTGATCAAGAGGGCACCCCCTCCCTTCATAGAACATGTGAGAGAACTTAGGGGCAGGGAAGTGAAAGACCTCACCCCAGTTGACACAGCTGACAGCCATTGAATTTTCCTGGTGATGGTTCCTCTCAACATTCTGGGTATGAATGTCACAAAATTTGAGCATAGGAACCATTATCTGCTTGCCTTCTTCAACAAAGATTCATTGTAACAGGGCTGGTTGGCATATAACTTAGGGATGACAAATGATTCCAAGAAGCACTGTTTTACATTTGCACATGAGCCATATGATGCCCTGAACCATGAATGCTACTGAAAGAGATACTAGGGATCTCTGGATATGTAGAAATGGGAAATGTCCCAGATGCTCCTGAGGAAGTAGGAGCATTGGATTCCCCCTTCTGGGTGTTTCCTTGGTGGAGAAGCCATTGCAGGTACATGTTTGACATTTTGTTTTTGTTTTGTTTCAGATGAATAATTCCAATTTGTATTTATCTGGAACCCAAGAGAGAAATGAGCAGAGCCAGTGTGTGCTATTGGAAGCAGGCATGAGGTGAGTTTTCCATCATCATCCACACAGCCCCTCACTCCATCCTCAGATCACCCCCAAGGTGCAGGCATCATTATCTTCACTCTGTGGGTGAGAAGCCTGAGGCTCACAGAGGTAAAGGAACTTGTTTTAGCAAAGAAGGACTCAAAACCAGGGACAAAAAATAGCCAACTTGGACTTGATATAGAAAATTTGTAATGCTGCAAATCTGCACCATCCTTTTAGGTTTCTCAACCAGAGAATACCTTGATGAAAACACATGGAAGAGCTGGCTGGTAGCATTTATAAAGGATTTACAGAGGTAGGAAGAAACTGGAGCAGAGAGCAATGGCATAGAAGGCTGTGACTGCAATCCAGACACTGGAGATGGAGCAAACAGAGTTTGGAACTAGCAAGCCTTGGTCCAGGACAGGCCTACTGGTTAACACAGTGGTTGGGATGCCCATATTTCATATTGGAACATCTGGGTTCAAGTCCAGGCACAGCTTCAGATTCTAGCTTCCTGCTAATGTGCACCCTTAGAGGCAGCAGGTCATGGGTCAAGTAGTTAGGTTCCTGCTACCCACAGTCAAGACCTGGATGGAGTTCTTGGCTCTCAGTTTCAGCCTGGCCAAGACCTGGTAATTTCTGGCATTTGAGGAATTGGATTAGCAGACAGGAGCTTGTTTTCTCTGCCTCTCAAAAAATACATTAAAAAAAAACCCAAAACACCCACAAGACCTTGTTCTAGCCTTGTCCCTGCCATGCTTCCATTACTGCTGGGGAACCCTGAGCAAGTCACAGCCATTTCTCTGAAGCTTTGTAATTTGTCCCTAAGATGCTGATGAACTGATAATAGAAAACCCTGAGGTTCTTTCAAACTCTAAAATTGTGCCTGAGATTTATAAATTTTAATGCACTCTGAATACCATCTTGAATCCAGAAAAGAATATAGATGTAGTAATTCTTAACATAATCTTGTCAAAGTACAAAGGAATAGGCTTGATTTTAAGAATGCTTTTTTTTTGGACAGGCAGAGTGGACAGTGAGAGAGACAGAGAGAAAGGTCTTCCTTTGCTGTTGGTTCACCCTCCAATGGCCGCTGCACTGATCCAAAGCCAGGAGCCAGGTGCTTCTCCTGGTCTCCCATGTGAGTGCAGGGCCCAAGGACTTGGGCCATCCTCCTCTGCACTCCCGGACCACAGTATAGAGCTGGCCTGGAAGAGGAGCAACCGGGACAGAATCCAGCACTCTGACCAGGATTAGAACCAGGTGTGCCAGCGCTGCAGGCGGAGGATTAGCCTATTGAGCCATGGCGCCAGCCAAGAATGCTTTTTAAAGCAGATTACATCACAACAAGCCCATCATTTCAGCATCTTTCTGTTTTCCTTGTTTATGAATATGATTTGGACACTGCTGCTATAGCAGTGGTTGACATTAAAGTCAAATAAGAATATTATGTTTGAAACAGAGGAGAGAATTTAAGCTTATCTTTCTAAGAAATTTATGAAAATATACTTGGCAGACAGAAATTGCATTGTCATCAAATTAGTTTTCTAAGCTCAAATTTAATTAAAATGAGACACTTCTACAACTGGTTCAATCAACAGAGTGTAAAGAGATTTTGGAGGGGCCGGCACAGTGACGCAGTGGGCTAATGTCCTGGCCTGAAGCACCGACATCCCTTAAGGGCACCAATTCAAGATCTGGCTGCTCCTCTTCTGATTCAGCTCTCTGCTATGGCCTGGGATAGCAGTAGAAGATGGCCCAAGTCCTTGGGCCCTTGCACCCATGTGGGAGACCAGGAAGAAGCTTCTGGCTCCTGGCTTTGGATCAGTGCAGTTCTAGCCATTGTGACCAATTGGGGAGTGAACCAGTGGTTGGAAGACCTCTCTCTATCTCTCCCCCCCACCCCATGTAACTCTGAATTTCAAATAAATAAATAAATCTTTTAAAAAAGAGAAATTTTGAATAGAGCACACAGGAAATAAATATAGTACCACTCGAGCAAATAACCAACACAACAGTTGCGTGTCTGCTGTTGCTGGTGATGCTTCTCAAATATCTTTAACGACTTCTGGATGAATTGACTTCTGCTGGTGTGAAGCAGGCTCGTCATGCCTGGCTCACACTTGCAAATTTAGTTCTGTAAGAACAAGAGTTCCCTCTTGGGGAAAAGACCTTAATTCATTTATCGAGGCTCCAGTTCTATAACTGACACACTTCCTATTAGGCGCCATGTCCAAAAACTGTCCCATTGAATAATTAAAGTTCCAAACCATGAACTTTTTTTCTTTTTCCCAGAATGTAAGTCCACCATTTCAGCTGTTTTCAAGACAGTGTAAGTTGTGTAAGTTGGCAACTCTTTTTTTTTTTTTTGGACAGGCAGAGTGGACAGTGAGAGAGACAGAGAGAAAGCTCTTCCTTTTGCTGTTGGTTCACCCTCCAATGGCCACTGCAGCTGGCACAGCACGCTGATCCGAAGCCAGGAGCCAGGTGCTTCCTCCTGGTCTCCCATGCGGGTGCAGGGCCCAAGGACCTGGGCCATCCTCCACTGCCTTCCTGGGCCACAGCAGAGAGCTGGACTGGAAGAGGAGCAACTGGGACAGAATCCGGTGCCCCAACTGGGACTAGATCCTGGTGTGCCGGTGCCGCAGGCGGAGGATTAGGCTATTAAGCGCAGCGCCGGCCCAAACCATGAACTTTTAATGGACACTTTGAAACCACAGTGCTATTTAAACCCTATCAGGTTTTTGGTTTTTTTTTTTGTTTGTTTGTTTTTGTTTTTGTTTTTGTTTTTGTTTTTTTTGGTAGAATAGTTTCCTGGGTGACTTTTGTGATACCTCTCAACCAAGGGATAGGAGACGTGTACACAATTAATACTTTCCCACACATGGATTGTACGCTGCAGGTAATATAAAGGGCTGATGTCAGATGCTAAGCATTCAGTCACAAACACCAAGTGGATTCATGGGGTGATTAACTAGGGACTGTTGACGGAGGCCCATGAGAATGTCACTTAAGTAAGTTAGTTGACCCTCGCAGCCTGGTAGATGATGACGAACAGTTATCAATGCATCTGGTTACATGAAATGTGTGAGGTCTGGAAAACCTTGGGGATATCAAAGTCACATAAACAACACAACCTTGATCTGACTTGCATGATCCAGGCAGGGGCTAGTCATAGTTGTGAAAAGCACTAACATATCTCCCGGGATTTCTAGCTTCCCATCCTTATTAATCCTATGAGAAAGCATATTCTCACACTGGCGATTTTACCATACAGCTGTGTATGTTGGGGACCTCTTGACCAAAGAAATAAGATGCTTCTCTGAGAGTTCTTTACAACAAAGCCAAATTAATAGGAGAGATACATGAGGGAGCAACATTGTTTTCAGTTTGGTTTGTATTGACTGCATAGTCAGATACTCATGATTCACTTAAGGTGCACTCCTGTCCATGTTTGGCTTTGTCTCCACTGTGTAGCTTATGCTAACAGTTTTGGCAAGAAGGCTCTGCATTGCTTTGCTTGGAAGGTCAGGCAGACATGCAAGAAGGGCTCGCGATTCCTTTTCACTGTATTTCTTCTGAGCAGAAGCCAGGTGAATTGGGTTGAAGTGATAGGTCTTTTCCCTTAGCAGAAATTCCCACCTGGGTCTGCTCTTCTGGGAAGCGCTCAAAGCCAATTTCATGACACCAAGCACCTCCCTGTAGCTGAGGGCATTGGGCTCTAGTCACAGCTATGGCTACAGATGGCTTTTCATGCTGATGTAGCTCACAGACAGCAGCATGTGATGGCTGAAGAACCTGGGTCCCTGCCACAAAAGTGGGAGATGTCCACCTGGTTCCAAACTATGGCCTGGCCAGGACCTGACTCTCTTGAATATTTGAGATGTGAACACTCCGTTTGCTCTGCTCTCAATTCAGCTCACTGCTGTGCAACCAGGATGCAGCAGATGATGGTTCAAATACTTGGTATTTGCTACAATTTGTAGGACACAGAAGAAGTTTTGAGCTCCTGGCTTTAGCCTGATTCTGAAATAAAACTTGATTTATGTTTTAAAGTAAGACTGCTAGGTTACAAGCACCTGAAAGCTTTTAGGCAAACAAGATAAGCAGGATTATAGTGGCAAGAACAGGTGAAGAGAATGCAGGACAGCTTGTAACCCCAGTGTTTCAGCCTGTGAGGAAGCAGGGGAGGGATCTTCATGCTAGGAAATCAATAGTTGGCTCTAACCGCCCCAGGTATGCTGACCTACCAAGCTGGAAATCTTGCAAGATTGTTAACCAAGTTTCGATGTTGGTGCATGCACTTCCTGAACCCATCACTTGACTGGATGAGTGAGGTTATTCATCACACAAATGAGTCTATGAAGCATCAGTCAACAAATGCAGGGCCATCCACGGTGAGTATGTGTCCCTAGAGAGACACACACACACACACATGTGTTGGCCTTCATTACTTGGCTGTGGTTTACTATACTAAACTGAATTCCAAAGATGCCCAGAAATGAGGACAGGCAGGAGCCCCCATTTCACTGCTGTGGGTCCTGAGGAGCTGCCTTTGGATGAACCTTTTATGCAAGTGAGAGTTGTTTGGAGATGGCTGCCCATGTCTACTCTGATACCTTCTTCCTGTATTTTGGGAAATGGGCCCTGGTTGGCCCAGTGATATTTTTGGTCGTCATGGGGTGAGGGAGGAGGGATTGAGGTAAGCTTGGGGGCTCAGGCTTCAGATACAGCTCTCACCCTAGAGTTTTACTCATTCTGCTCACCCCTCAGGAACTCTTTTCTCTTTGGTCATTTGCCTTTTCAGTCTCATCATTTTCCTGACCCCTAGTATACCCCTTCTCTTGGCTCCATTTTTACCTCTTCTCCCTTTCCAGCCCCCTTCTTCATGCCTGACTACGCATATCAAGGATTATGGCTATGGATGCAGAAACCCTGCCTTAATCTTGATTTTATTTTTTATTTTCTGTGTGGTCATAGTATGATAGTTAATTTTACATAATGACTGGATTGGGCCACCGAGTGCCCATACCTTTGGCCTAACCTCATTCTTTCTGTGTCTACGTGGGTATTTCTGGCTTGGTTTAACATCTGAACAGCTACAGCGTACAAAGGAAATGGCCCTTCCTGGGGAGGCTTGAATAGAGCAAAAGGACAGAGCAGTCTGTAATCAAGAGGTCACACTCCTTCCTTCACTGTCTTAGATAATTGACGTCAGAATATTCTGGATAGTGTTCTAGATTTTGATGAATGACTCTCCTGGGTATCCAGATTGGGAAATGGGCACACACGAAGGTTTCTGCAGCAATGTTCAATCTTTCCTTCATAGGACCTCTGCCTACACCTCTATTTGAATATGCTCTAGTCCTGGGTGTCTTCCACATACCACACTTGTTTCAATGCCTTTGGGAAGTGGCTCAGGTGCCAGTTTCAGGGGCTTTCAATGTCAGCCTCTGTCCCTCCCACATGCACACCCGCTGTGACATTGCAGATTTTTTCTGAAACTTTTGTCTGGAAAAATGATGAACAGTCTAGATGCATGCAGATTATGTACTTTCTTCATAGAACATTTGAGGGAACTAAGGGCAAGGGATAAAGTTTATTAATTTCAGAGCATCTTTCTAGTATAAACCTCAAAGAAAAGCACAAAAGTGTCCATTCCTTTCCTTGACACTCACAACCTAGCAGAGATATTTTTCCAGACCAATCTTTCTAGTCTAGCACCATGTACCAGAATATTTGTTTTTGAAGGATCCCATATCTTGGAAAATTTAAAAAACATTTTTATAATGATTGGCTGGCAGCAGGAATCCCATCCTGCTTCGCCAGTTTCACTACAGTCTCACAAAGTGTCTCAGTATGGATTTTAACTTGCATGTGAAGTGTAGATGCTGGCGAAATCTTTCCATTCTTTCCGTATTCTTCATATCCTTTATTTCCAAACATATTTATAAAGTCGTTCACAATGGTCAGTAGCATGTCTTGATTAGGATCAGTGCAGTTTGAGATCTTGTCCAAGTTAAGATATTGAGGAAGCAGTTTCTGCTGATTAACTGGAAGTGATCAAAATTCTCTTTCTTTTTTTTAAACTTTTATTTAATGAATATAAATTTCCAAAGTACGATTTATGGATTACAATGGCTTCCCCCCCATACCGTCCCTCCCGCCCACAACCCTCCCCTTTCCCACTCCCTCTCCCCTTTCATTCACATCAAGATTCATTTCGATTATCTTAATATACAGAAGATCAGCTTAGTATACATTAAGTAAGGATTTCAACAGTTGGCTCCCGCACAGAAACATAAAGTGAAAAATAATAGATGATTTTTTTAAATGATGATGAAATCAGATCAGACCTATTGTCATGTTTAATCCCAGTGAGAGTCAAGTTGGGAGTTGATAATTTCTTTTTTTTTTTTTACAGAGGATCAGTTTAGTATGCATTAAGTAAAGATTTCAACAGTTTGCACCCCCATAGAAACACAAAGTGAAATATATTATTTGAGTACTCGTTATAGCATTAAATCTCAATGCACAGCACATTAAGGACAGAGATCCTACATGAGGAGTAAGTGCACAGTGACTCCTGTTGTTGACTTTACCAATTGACACTCCTGTCTATGGCATCAGTAATCTCCCTATGCTCCAGTCATGAGTTGCCAAGGCTATGGAAGCCCTCTGAGTTCTCCGATTCTTATCTTGTTTAGAAAAGGTCATAGTCAAAGTGGAGGTTCTCTCCTCCCTTCAGAGAAAGGTACCTCCTTCTTTGAAGACCTGTTCTTTCCACTGGGATCTCACTCACAGAGATCTTTTGCCAGAGTGTCTTGGCTTTCCATGCCTGAAATACTCTCATGGGCTTTTCAGCCAGATCTGAATGCCTTTAGGGCTGATTCTGAGGCCAGAGTGCTATTTAGGACATCTGCCATTCTATGAGTCTGCTGAGTATCTCACTTCCCATGTTGGATCACTCTCCCCTTTATTTATTCTATCGGTTAGTGTTAGCAGGTACTAGACTTGTTTATGTGCTTCCTTTGACTCTTAGTCCTTTCATTATGATCAATTGTGAACTGAAATTGATCACTTGGAATAGTGAGATGCATTGGTACATGCCACCTTGATGGGATTGAATTGGAGTCCCCTGGTATGTTTCTAACTCTACCATTTGGGGCAAGTCAGCTTGAGCATGTGCCAAATTATACATCTCTTCCCTCTCTTATTCCCACTCTTATGTTTAACAGGGATCACATTTCAGTTAATTTTCAACACTTAAGAATAACTGTGTATTAATTACAGAATTAAACCAGTCATATTAAGTAGAACAGGCAAAAAAAACTACTAAGAGGGATAATGTATTAAGTTGTTCATTAACAGTCAGGGCAATGCTGATCAAGTCACCATTTCCCATAGTGTCCATTTCACTTCAACAGGTTTCCTTTTTGGTGTTCAGTCAGTTGTCACCGATCAGGGAGAACATATGGTATTTGTCCCTTTGGGACTGGCTTAATTCACTCAGCATGATGTGTTCCAGATTCCTCCATTTTGTTGCAAATGACTGGATTTCGTTGTTTCTTACTGCAGTATAGTATTCTAAAGAGTACATATCCCATAATTTCTTTATCCAGTCTATCGTTGATGGGCATTTAGGTTGGTTCCAGGTTTTAGCTATTGTGAATTGAGCTGCAATAAACATTAGGGTGCAGACCTCTTTTTTGTTTGCCAATTTAAATTCCTTTTGTAAATTCCAAGGAGTGGGATGGCTGGGTCGAACGGTAGGGTTATCTTCAGGTTTCTGAGGAATCTCCAGACTGACTTCCATAGTGGCTTGACCAGTTTGCATTCCCACCAACAGTGGGTTAGTGTCCCTTTTTCCCCGCATCCTCGCCAGCATCTGTTGTTGGTAGATTTCTGTATGTGAGCCATTCTAACCGGGGTGAGGTGAAACCTCGTTGTAGTTTTGATTTGCATTTCCCTGATTGCTAGTGACCTTGAACATTTTTTCATGTGCCTGTTGGACATTTGGATTCCTCTTTTGAAAAATGTCTATTGAGGTCCTTGGCCCATCTCTTAAGTGGGTTGTTGGTTTTGTTGTTGTGGACTTTCTTGATCTCTTTGTAGATTCTGGTTATTAAGACTTTATCTGTTGCATAGTTTGCAAATATTTTTTCCCATTCTGTCGGTTGTCTGTTCACTCTCCTGACTGTTTCTTTTGCAGTACAGAAACTTCTCAATTTGATGCAATCCCAGTAGTTGATTTTGGCTTTGACTGCCTGTGCCTCCCAGGTCTTTTCCAGAAATTCTTTGCCTGTGCCAATATCTTGAAGGGTTTCTCCAATGTTCTCTAGTAACTTGATGGTGTCAGGTCGTATATTTAGGTCTTTAATCCACATTGAGTGGATTTTTGTGTGAGGTGTAAGGTAGGGGTCTTGCCTCATGCTTCTGCACGTGGAAATCCAATTATCCCAGCACCATTTATTGAATAGACTGTCCTTGCTCCAGGAATTAGTTTTAGATCCTTGATCAAATATAAGTTGGCTGTAGATGTTTGGGTTGATTTCTGGTGTTTCAATTCTGTTCCATTGGTCTATCCATCTGTTTCTGTACCAGTACCATGCTGTTTTGATTACAACTGCCCTGTAGTATGTCCTGAAATCTGGTATTGTGATGCCTCCGGCTTTGTTTTTGTTGTACAAGATTGCTTTAGCTATTCGAGGTCTCTTGTGCCTCCCTATAAATTTCAGCACCATTTTTTCCAGATCTTAGAAGAATGTCTTTGGTATCTTGATTGGTATTGCATTGAATCTATAAATTGCTTTTGGGAGAATGGACATTTTGATGATGTTGATTCTTCCAATCCATGAGCATGGAAGATTTTTCCATTTCTTGGTATCCTCTTCTATTTCTTTCTTTAAGGTTTTGTAATTTTCATCGTAGAGATCTTTAACGTCCTTGGTTAAGTTTATTCCAAGGTATTTGATTGTTTTTGTAGCTATTGTGAATGGGATTGATCTTAGAAGTTCTTCCTCAGCCATGGCATTGCCTGTGTATACAAAGGCTGTTGATTTTTGTGCATTGATTTTATACCCTGCTACTTTGCCAAAATCTTCTATGAGTTCCAATAGTCTCTTAGTAGAGTTCTTTGGATCCCCTAAATAAAGAATCATGTCATCTGCAAAGAGGGATAGTTTGAGTTCTTCCTTCCCAATTTGTATCCCTTTAATTTCTTTTTCTTGCCTAATAGCTCTGGCTAGAACCTCCAGAACTATATTGAATAGCAGTGGTGAGAGTGGGCATCCCTGTCTGGTACCAGATCTCAGTGGAAATGCTTCCAACTTTTCCCCATTCAATAGGATGTTGGCTGTGGGTTTTTCATAGATTGCTTTGATTGTATTGAGGAATGTTCCTTCCAAACCCAGTTTGCTTAGAGTTTACATCATGAACGGGTGTTGTATTTTATCAAATGCTTTCTCGGCATCTATTGAGATAATCATATGGTTTTTCTTCTGCAGTCTGTTAATGTGGTGTATCACATTGATTGTCTTGCGCACATTAAACCATCCCTTCATACCAGGGATAAATCCCACTTGGTCTAGGTGGATGATCTTTCTGATGTGTTGTTGCATTCTATTGGCGAGAATTTTATTGAGGATTTTTGAACTATGTTCATCATGGATATTGGTCTGTAATTCTCTTTCAGTGCTGCATCTTTTTCCGGCTTAGGAATTAAGGTGATGCTGGCTTCATAGACAGAATTTGGGAGGATTCCCTCTTCTTCGATTGTTCTGAATAGTTTGAGAAGAATTGGAGTCAGTTCTTCTTTAAATGTCTGGTAGCAAAATTCTCTTTCTATTCAATGTGCCAACTCTTACATTCTGGGGCCATAGTGGCTGAGAGCATTCGTGATCTTCTAGAAGTGCTAGTGCTCCAGTCTCTCCTTTTCCTCCTCCATGCTGCTCAAGGCAGCAGAGGACATCGCCATGGCCGAGCCCCAGTGCAGGGTGGAGAACAGTGTTCCACCGCACCACTTCCAGCACAGCTGCCACTGCTGTCTGACCAGCAGCCTTTGGCAGCTGAGTGGCGGGAAGCTGTGCTAAACTCCTCTGCTGCATCCCTGCCATCATCCTTGGCTTGGTGGCAGCTGCTCCATCCTCATCTTGATGGTGCAACATGAACCTGCTGCAAACTCAGTGCACATTTCACTCCCTGCTCTCCTCAGTGCTGCCTCCGTGCTGGAATCCCTGAGGTGCTGAGGGATCCTTGGCATTCCCCACAGGGTTAAAGGGCTATGCAAGGCCTTAGTAAGAGTTGGCCCAAGGCACAGTGACAGGATTTGTTCACGTACTACCAAGAAATATTTCCAAGGTCCTGTACTCTGATGTGTCATGGGCACAATTCCTGGGGCCCATGGCAATGGAGATCTTCCCACGGCTGCAGGGGCTCTTGGATGCCACTCCAAGGCTCCCCAAGATATGGCTCGGACACCCAGCGTAAGCCTGGTGGGTCATCTCTGGGCATCAAGCTCAGCAAAGCAGAGCTGCTTCCATTCATACTCTCCCATTGCTCCCTGGACCAAAGCAGATGGGTCTAAGGAAGACGGGACAGGGCTGGGCCCAGGCACCTGAAGCCATCCTTCCTAGTCTTTGTGATCTGACTGGAGCTTAGCTGTCTGACCCTGCCCACTCCCTTCACTTTTGCTTTCTTGTCTGCCAGTTGCAAACTCTATTCCTGCCCTTACAGGAAAGAGAAGCTGTGCTCTAGCTTCTTCTGCAAGTAGATGCAGGACCTTGCAGTGGGCCTCAGTGAGATGCATGTGCCTAACCTCCTGTGAGCACACTTGTCTTTAGACAAACATCCTGTCATCCAGTGCTCCCAAACATGAGTATTTCCTTCTCCCTGCTTGCCTTCTTCTGGCTTTGATTCATTACCTTCCTGCCCTTGAGTTCTCATTTTTGTTCTCCTAAAACAATGCCCTGGTCCCCTTTACCTCATTCCACCTCTGACTATGTAGACATGTCTCAGCACTCCAGACTTAATGGATTAGAATTCACTTGCTCTATCAAGCATTTAACACAATCATAACTAGGGTGCTGTGTTGTGGAGCAGCAGTCTGAGCAGCTGCTTGCAAAATCAGCACCCATAAGGTCATGAATGTTAGTACCTGTAACCCCACTTCCTATCTAGCTCCCTTGGATAATGCCTGGCAAGAAAGCAGAAAATTGTCCCATTCCTTGGGTGCATGCCTCCCATGTAGGAGACCCAGATGGAGCTCCATGTCCTGGCTGTGGCTCGGCCCAACCACTGCTGTGGTGGCCATTTGGACAATGAACCAGAGGATAAAAGATATCTGTCTGTCTCTCAAGCTCTCTCCCTGTCTTCTTTCCCTGTTACTTTGCTTTTCAAATGCTAACAAAAAATGTACATCTCTAAAGTTATTCACCACTAGTCTAAGCTCATGCAAAAGAGGAACCCTGTTTTATTAACCACAGCATCTGTAGTGCCAGGGACATCTCTGTCCTTTCAAAAACATGTACAAATGAGAGACTTTTTTAAATATTTATTTACTTGAAAGAGTTACACAGAGAGAAGAGAGGTAGAGAGAGAGAGCGAGCTCTTACATCTGCTGGTCCACTCTCTAGTTGGCTGCAATGGCTGGAGCTGGGCCAATCTGGAGCCAGGAGTCAGGAGCTTCTTGCAGGTCTCCCATGTGGGTGCAGGGGCCCAAGGACTTGGGCCATCTTCTACTGCTTTCAGGCCATAGCAGAGAGCTGGATCAGAAGAGGAGCAGCTAGGGCTCAAACCAGTGCCCCTATGGGATACTGGCACTGCAGGGTTTGCCTTTACTTACTATTCCACAGCACTGGCCCCAAGACACATTGTTTGTAAACTTGGGTCATTGTCTGTCCCAGACTGCAGAAAATGTAGCAATAAGGACTGTGTCATACACATACCTGATAGGATGCATTCAGCCTCCCAGCCTACATTTGTGGTCTGCCTTGTTATGCTGTCCTTAGTATGCACCATCTGATAATCCCGTCAGATTCTCAAGTCCGTGTATTGAGTTTACAGAGTCTAGATTGTGCCTACTATTTCTGAGCCTCTTTCTGGAAGGGGGGGTATGAACTGGAGTATGCACAAGGAAATAAAATTATAGCTTGTTCTTATACCTTCGTACTCTGAGGCCTATATTTTGTTTTTTATTATCTTCCGTCTTCAGTCTCTGGAGAAGCTCAATGCAGGGGACAGAGAAGTGCTTCCTGACTCTGAATAGGAGGCAGATTTGAACTTGAGCATGGCTTAATCAAGTGAGCAATGTGAAACCTTCTCAAACTGAAAAGGAAAACAAGGCATCTGCTAAAGGCATCCTCACAAAATGCATATAAACTACACTTGTTACTTTTGCATGTTGATTCATGTATATGTGTTCATTTAAATGGTGTAGCAGGTAGCCCACATTCTCAGATTTCCCTCCAGTCTCTCCTCACCTGAGGAAGAGGCCAACGGTGGGGATCATGAGAGCAGTTGTGTCCAGCAAGCCATTATCACTGACCCAATATTGCACCCCACTTCTCATGTGCAGGGAAATTGGGAAACTTGTCTTTCTTATTCCCTGGAGGTCTGTCCAGCTTGAAGTCACCTCCTTGTAAAATCTCAGAATGAGCTGTGGAGGGCATGCCAAGGCAGCAACACAGATCTGTCTCCCAGAGAGTCTACTCATGGTGGATGGGCCTGAGAAGCTTCTGTTTGCATGGTTTGGGATAGTACCAAGGAGATCTGTGGATGGAGACATTTTAGCAGGGTCCTCATGCTGTCTCTGGTTGACTTGAGCAGAGGGAAGTAAAGGTTGGGGATAGAAGCAGAAGGTGTAGAATATTGCATGACATGTTTAAGCCATTCTGAATTGTGGAGAGCCATCCTCCAAGATTCCGGGCCCACAGGCACCTCATCTCTCTCTTGCTTCAGTCTCCTCATGGTTCTGGGATGGACAGGAGAAAAACAACTCACTTTGCTCTTAGCAGATTACCCTCTTCATGAACTAGCTATGTACTGCAAAAGGAGAGGGGGATGAAGAAAATGGATTAAAATATTTTGACACAAAAGGATCCATAGTATCACATCATGATACCAAGAACAACATCCCACATTGTCTGCTTCCACTGATTATTTTTTAAAGATTTATTAATTTAAAAGGGACCATGACAGAGACAAAGGAACACACACACATGGGGGGGTGGGGTATAAAGGGAGGGACAGGGAGGCAGGGAGGGGGAGAGAGAGTAAGGGAGGAAATGAGGGAAGTCTTCAACCCACAGGTTCAACCAGCGCTGGGCAGGTAGAATCCAGAAATCAGGAATTCCATGGGGATCTCCCAGGTGGGAGCCAGGGACTCAAGTCCTTGAACCATGGTCTGCTGCCTCCCAGGGATGTTAACATGGAGTTGGCTTGGAAAGAGCATCTGGGACTTGGTCTGCCATTCTGATGTCAGGTGAGCAGCAGAAGCCTAACTTGCTATGCCACAACACCCACTCTGATTTTTCTTTGTAAAGCTTTATTTGAAAGAGATTGATTGATTGATTCAGAGACAAAGAGAAGATCTTCCATCTGTTGGTGCCTTCCCCAAATGACTGCAGTGATTGGGGCTAGGCCTATCTGATGACAGATTCTTTTTTTTAATTTTTATTTTTATTATTTTTTTGACGGGCAGAGTGGACAGTGAGAGACAGAGAGAAAGGCCTTCCTTTTTGCCATTGGTTCACCCTCCAATGGCCGCCGTGGCCAGCGCGCTGCGGCTGGCACATCGCGCTGATCTGAAGCCAGGAGCCAGGTGCTTCTCTTGGTCTCCCATGTGGGTGCAGGGCCCAAGCACTTGGGCCATCCTGGCAGGAGATTCTTGTGTGTCTCCTACAAGGGTTCAAGGACCTAAATACTTGAGCATTCTCTGGCTTGCCCAGGTCCATTGTGGAGCTGGATTGGAAGTGGAGCAGCTGGAACTTGAAATGCCAAGTGGCAACATTATGCTACAACACCAGTCCCATCAATGATTTCTTTTTTTCCCAAAGACTTTCATTTAGGGAATACAAACTTCATGCATTTCATAAGTACGGCTTTAGGAATATAGTGATTGTTCCCACCATACCCACCCTCCCACCCACTCTCTCATCCCACCTCCTTCTCCCTGACCCATTCCCAGTCCCATTTTCCACTAAGGTCCATTTTCAATTAACTTTATACACAGAAGACCAGCTCTTTACTAAGTTAAGAGTTTCACAGTTTGCACCAAACAAACTTCCTCAACAGTTGAGACAAGGACTGTTCAAAGTCCTTTCATCTTGAAGTTAATTTCACTTAATTTTTTTAGAAACTTGATTAAATTTAAAGAAGCACTGAAGAATGATACATCTTTTTGTGAGCACCTAGACATAATTATAATTCAACTCTTAGAGGTACTGCATGAGAAGTTAGTGCACAGTGACCCCTGTGTTAATTTAATAGTTGAAACTCTTATGTGTAATGTCAATGACCACCCAAGGCTCTTGACATGAGCTCCCTAGGCTATGGAAGCTTTTTGAATCCACAAACTCTATCAGTATTTAGACAAGGCCATAAGTAAAATGGAAGTCCTCTCTTGCCTTCAGAGAAAAGTACCTCCTTCTTTGATGACCACTTCTTTCCACTGAGGTCTCGCCCACCAAGGTCCTTCTTGTCAGACATTTTTTGCAGTGTCTGGCTTTCCATGCCTGAAATGTTCTCATGGACTTTTCAGACAGACCAGGAAGACTTAAAGGGCTGATTCTGAGGTCAGAGTGCTACTTAAAGGGATTGTCTATATTAATATGACTGGTTTAGATCTGTAATTGATGCACAGTTATTCTTAGGTGTTGAAAATTAACTGAAATGTGATCCCTGTTGAACATGGTGGTGGGAATGGGAGAGGGAAGAGATGTATAATTTGGGACATGCTCAGGCTGACTTGCCCCAAGTGGTGGAGTTGGAAGCATACCAGGGGATTCCAATTCAATCCCATCAAGGTGGTATGTACCAATGCCATCTCACTGTTCCAGGTGATCAGTTTCAGTTCACAGTTGGTCATGGTGAAGGGACTGGGAGTCAAAGGGAACACATAGACAAGTCTAGTACCTGCTAACGCTAACCGATGGAGTAAATAAAGGGGAGAGTGATCCAACATGGGAAGTGAGATACTCAGCAGACTCATAGAATGGCAGATGTCCTAAATAGCACTCTGGCCTCAGAATCAGCCCTAAAGGCATTCGGAGCTGGCTGAAAAGCTCATGAGAGTATTTCAGGCATGGAAAGCCAAGACACTCTGGCAAAAGATCTCTGCGAGTGAGATCCCAGTGGAAAGAACAGGTCATCAAAGAAGGAGGTACCTTTCTCTGAAGGGAGGAGAGAACCTCCACTTTGACTATGACCTTGTCTAAACAAGATAAGAGTCGGAGAACTCAGAGGGCTTCCATAGCCTTGGAAACTCATGACTGGAGCATAGGGAGATTACTGATGCCATAGACAGGAGTGTCAATTGGTAAAGTCAACAACAGGAGTCACTGTGCACTTACTCCTCATGTAGGATCTCTATCCTTAATGTGCTGTACATTGAGATTTAATGCTATAACGAGTACTCAAACAATATATTTCACTTTGTGTTTCTATGGGGGTGCAAACTGTTGAAATCCTTACTTAATGCATATTAAACTGATCCTCTGTAAAAAAAAAAAAAAAAAAAAGAAATTATCAATTCCCAACTTGACTCTCACTGGGATTAAACATGACAATAGGTCTGCTCTGATTTCATCATCATTTAAAAAAATCATCTATTATTTTTCACTTTATGTTTCTGTGTGGGAGCAAACTGTTGAAATCCATACTTAATGTATACTAAGCTGATCTTCTGTATATTAAGATAATTGAAAAAGAATCATGATGTGAATGGAAGGGGAGAGGGAGTGGGAAAGGGGAGGGTTGTGGGTGGGAGGGACGGTATGGGGGGGAAGCCATTGTAATCCATAAGTCGTACTTTGGAAAATTATATGCATTAAATAAAAGTTTAAAAAAAAAAAGGGATTGTCTATCATAATCTACTCAGATTCTGAGTCTGCTGTGTGAACTGCTAATCATGTTGGAACATCCATTCCTTTTTAATTCTATTACCAGACCCTTAATCCTATCCATATGATCAACTTAACACTGAAGATGATATATTTACCAACAGTTTAATGGTATTTGAGGTCCCATGGCAAGTATTTAAACTGTAAGTAAGTCCATAGGAAAGTATGCAGAACTATACAGGTTTAGAGTTAGAAACTCCACATGCTTCATAATTACAACTTTAGAAACATGGTGATTCTTCCCACTGTGCCCACCTCATGCCCATACTCCCACCCCTCTTCCTCCTCCTCTTATTCCTACTCTTTTTACTGAGATCTATTTTCAATTGACTATATACACATATGTTAAACTCTGTTAAGAGTTTGACAAATAGTATTTTTTTAAAAAAAAACTCCGTTCCTCAACAATCAAGACAAGGACTGTTAGTCATTGCCTCTCTTCTACAGATTTCTTTTTAGGTGTTCTATTAGTTATCACAGATCAGAGAGAACATATGGAGTTATCCCTTTGGAACTGGCTTATTTCAGTAAGTATGATGTTTTCCACATTCATTCATTTTGTTGCAAATGATCAGATTTCATTTTTATAACCACTGTGTAGTATTCCATGGTGTACATATCCCATAATTTCTTTATCCAGTCTTCAGTTGATGGGCATTTGAGTTGCTTCCATGACTTAGCTAGTGTAAACTGAGCTGCAATAAATATGGGGGGGGTGCAGATAACTCTTTCATGTGCTGTTTTCATTTCCCTTGGGTAAATCCCCAGGAATGGATGGCTGGGACATATGGTACATCTATATTCAGATTTCTGAGCTATCTCCATACTGTCCTCCACAGTGGTTTTATCAGTTTACATTCTCACCAACAGTAGGTTAGGGTACCTTTATCCTCACATCCTTCCCAGCATTTGTTGATTTCTGTATGGAAGCCATTCTTACTGGGGTGAGGTGAAACCTCATTGTGGTTTTTATTTGCATTTCTCTGGTGGCTAGTGATCCTGAGCCTTTTTTTTTGTGTCTGTTGGCCATTTGGATTTCCTCTTTTGAAAAATGTCTAGGTCCTTTGCCCATTTCTTCATTAGGTTGTTTGCTCTGTTGTGGAGCTTCTTGATCTTTCTGTATATTCTGGTTATTAAACCTTTATAGATTGTATAGTTTGCAAATAATTTCTCCCATGCAGTCATTTGCCTCTTCAAATAGCTGAATGTTTCTTTTGCACTGCACAACTTCTCAATTTAATATAATCCAATTTGTTAATTTAGCTATGATTGCTTGTGCCTCTGGGGTCTTTTCCAAGAATTGTTTGCCTGTTCCAAAGTGTTATAGGATTTCCCCAATGTTCTCTAATAATTTGATGGTATCAGGTCACAGATTTAAGTCCTTAATCTATGATGAGTGCATGGTTAAGATGTAAGGTAGGGGTCCTGCTTCATACTTCTGAATATGGAAATCCAATTTTCCTAACACCATTTGTTGGAGAGATTGTCCTTGCTCCAGGGATTGGTTTTAGATCCTGGGTCAAATATAAGTTGGTTGTAGATGCTTGAAATGAATTCTGGCAATTCTACTCTGTTCCATTGGTCTATCCATCTGTTTTTGTACCAGAACCAGGCTATTTTGTTTACAACTGCCTTGTAGTATGTCTTGATCTGGTATTGTGATGCCGTCAGCTTTCTTTGTATAATATTGCTTTAGCTATTTGAGGTCTCCAGTGTTTCCATATGAAGTTCAGCATCATTTTTTATCCTTGGTATTTGATAGGAATTGCATTGAAGCTATAAATTGTCTTTGGAAGAATGGACATTTTGATGATTCTTCTAATCCATGAACATTGCAGATTTTTCCATTTTTGGTATCTTCTATTTCTTTAATAATTTGTGATTCTCATAGAGATCCTTGACATCCTTGGTTAAATTTATTCCAAGGTATGATTTTTTTGCAGCTATTATGAATGGAATTGATCTTAAAAGTTCTTTCTCAGCCATGGCTTTGTGTATTCAAAGGCTGTTGATTTTTCTGAATTGACTTTATATCCTGCTACTTTACCAAATTTTTCTATGAGGTCCAATAGTCTTTTAGTGGAGTCTTTTGGATTCTCTATATAGAATAATGTCTTGTGCAAATAGGAGTAATTTGACTTCCTTCTTCCCATTTTGTATCCCTTTGACTTATTTTTCTTGCATAATGGCTCTGGCTAAAACTTCCATGAATGTTTTAAATAGAAATGTTGAGAGTGGGCATCCTTGTCTGGTTCCATATCTCAGTGGGAATGGTTCCAACTTTTCTCATTCAATAGGATGCTGGCTGTGGGTTTGCATAAATTGCCTTGATTGTATTGAGGAATGTTGATTCTTTACCCAATTTTCTTAGAGTATTCATCATGAAAGGGTGTTGTATTTTATCCAATGGCTTCTCTGCAGCTATTGAGATAATCACATGGTTTTTGTTATTCAGGCTGATAATGTGATGTTTGACATTGTTTGCTTTGTGAATGTTGACCTATTCCTGCATACCAGGGATAAATCCCACTTGGTCCAGCTGAGTGATCTTTCTGATGTGTTGTTGGATTCAATTGGCTAGAACTTTTTTGAGGATTTTTGTGTCTATGTTCATCAGGGAAATTGGTCTGTAGTTCTTTTTCTGTTGCATCTTTTTCAGGTTTATGAATTAAGGTGATGCTCGCTTCACAGAATGAATTTGGGAGGATTCTCTCCCTTTAAATAGTTTTTGAATAGCTTGAGAAGGATTGGACCTTCTTCAAATTCCTGTTAGAATTCAGCAGTAAAGCCATCCAGTCGTGGGCTATTCTTTGTTGGAAGGGTCTTTATTACTGATTCAGTTTCTGTCTTGGTAGTGATTTCTTGATGTTGTTTTACTGTGTGGCACTTTATGTGTCTCTACTTTTGTTTTTTTCTGCTAGTTTTTGTTGGATTTAGGTTTTTTTTTGCTTGTTCTTAACTATGTACATTGAATTGAGTTCAGATATTTGTTTTTATTGTAGTTGCTTATAGGTATAAATTTTCTTCTAGGCCCTGATTTCACAGGTGATTGTATTTTGTTCTCATTGCAATTAAAATTCTAAGTGTTTTGCAACCTCTTTTTGACATCTTTGTTAACCTACTGTGTGTATGTGTGTGTGTGCACTTCCATACCTGTGGCAAGCAAGATGTATTTAAGTCAGGATGCTCTTTCCACAGAGATCAGAAGGGGCCTTCAAGAGAGGAAAAAATTCTGGAAATGACAGACGGGGTCCTTTAAATACAATTGAGTTGAGGTACAGGATTTCAGGTAACAGATGGTAAGGGCCCAACTCAACAGAATCCTGGAAATGCAGTCCCCTATAGACTGCTCATGATAAAATACAAAAGTCCTCAGAAGTGTATGATAGTAAACTTATTTATATTCTCATGATAAAGCTAGAGACCCAGAAGCATGGAATTGGCACTTTTGTCTTGCTAAAGGCAGCTTCTCAGCAGAATAATGCATCTTGTCCATGCTTAAAGGGACATCCTCTTTCCCCATTTCAGTGGGGAACTGACCTAACTGCCTGTTCTTTCAAATACCTCCTCACATTACCACCCCTCCCCCAGAAGAATGGACCCTAACAGCAGTGTTAGGGATATGGGGACTGCTACCATACTGATGGCTTCATGCTAAAATGGGACATCCTTAAGGGACAGAAGGGCATCCTTCTGAGTGTTGATCTAAGGTCCCCACTAGAAAGCAGATTGCCTCAGGGGTGTCATCTGGAGCACTTCCTACTGTTTGATTCTGGTTGTTTAGTCCTGGGTAAAACAAAGCATGTAAGGGAATTACTATCTCTCCCCTACTTCATGTTGACGTTCTGAATTGCTCCCAATTGAGAATGTCAACATTTGTGAATTCCAGGAATCTACCTAGAAGCATCAAGGTCAAAGTCTAAGTGTTAGAGGGCCGGCGCCGCGGCTCACTAGGCTAATCCTCCGCCTAGCGGCGCCGGCACACCGGGTTCTAGTCCCGGTCTGGGCGCCAGATTCTGTCCTGGTTGCCCCTCTTCCAGGCCAGCCCTCTGCTGTGGCCAGGGAGTGCAGTGGAGGATGGCCCAAGTGCTTGGGCCCTGCACCCCATGGGAGTCCAGGATAAGTACCTGGCTCCTGCCATCCGATCAGTGCGGTGCGCCGGCCGCAGTGCGCTAGCTGCGGCGGCCATTGGAGGGTGAACCAACGGCAAAAGAAGACCTTTCTCTCTGTCTCTCTCTCTCTCACTATCCACTCTGCCTGTTAAAAAAAAAAAAAAAAGACTAAGTGTTAGAGCTGAAGACATACTCTGATGTGGGATGGGGGTGTGCTCATTGGCATCTTATGGAGATGGGCAGATTTGTTTCCCAAATCTTTTTTTTTTTATCTCAATTTGGATGTCTTTGAGGTTTATTCTGCCATGGATTTCTTGTGCATCTTGGAGGTATAGGCTCAAGCTTTTCCTCAGATAGTGTTTATGTCATGTCATTATTGTTTCTGCTTTTTTTTTTTTTTTTTTTTTTGACAGGCAGAGTTAGAGACAGAGAGAAAGGTCTTCCTTCCATTGGTTCACCCCTCAAATGGCTGCTATGGCCAGTGCACTGCACTGATTCGAAGCCAGGAGCCAGGTGCTTCCTCCTGGTCTCCCATGCAGGTTCAGGACCTAAGCACTTGGGCCATCCTCCACTGCCATCCCAGGCCACAGCAGAGAGCTGGACTGGAAGAGGAGCAACCAGGACAGAATCTAGTGCCCCAACTGGGACTAGAACCGGGGTGCTGGCACCGCAGGTGGAGGATTAGCCTAGTGAGCTGTGGCACCGGCCTGTTTCTGCTTCTTAAAGTCTCCTTTTCTTATGCAGCTTATCTTGTACAAGTCATGGTATATTTGATACAGTTTCACTGTTTTTAAACTCTGTTCTTCATTATTTTTCCTCTGTTCCTTGCACTGGGACATCTCAATTATCTGGCATTCAGGCTCACTATTCTTCATCACACTCAAATCAACTTTTAAGCATTTATTGTGATTTTTTTTCATTGCAGCTATGTTTGCAGCTCTATAAATTGTTTGCTTCCTGTTTAAAATTTGCTTCTTTGAAGACATTCTCATTTTGTTCATGTGTGGTTTTCCCAATTTGCTCATTTGCTCTAGATCTTTATGATTTGATTTTTTTGCACAAAATAAAATTGACTTGTTTTTGTCCTTGTAGAATATTTCTATGTTTTCATTTTCTTCTTGCAAGAGAGACTTGCTTTCATGTTTCTTTGTATGGCACACAATTTCTTATCCAAGACATACAGCTCTTGTCATCTCTGCCCCAACCCCACCTCAGGTTCATTGTTCCCGTTTTTTGTGTGGCCTATGTGTTCATTTTCTTCTATCATCTCTTTTGGAATGTCTGTCTTATGTTTTCTGTGTCTACTGAAGTGTTCAGTTTCTGTTCCTAAAATTCTTTAAGTCAAAGGAAACTGAGGAAAAGAAAATCCTTTTTCAGTCCTGCAGATTGACTCCATGTTGCTCCACTCCACTCCACTCCAAGTGCTTTTCAGCAACTTGTCCTCTGTGCCACACTCAACACCTCCTGTGTGCATCCTGCACATCAGCCAGAGCTGAAATCTTGGGACACTTCTCTCATCTCCTGTGCACACAGCCCACCTCGCGGATGTGATGATGTCCATGATTACAAGGCATACACAAGAAGTTTAAATGTCCTGTTATCCCAAGTAGCTCCTGACCCGTCCCCTCACTTACCCCTCTTCAGAGTATCTGTGGCTCATCCCATCTGATCTCTGGTCCCTCGGCCTTCTGGGGCCAATGCTTGTGCCTTTATGGACTTTCTGCAAATGTTGCCTGAGAAGCTATCACATCCTTGGAAAGGCTTCAAGCTGGGCACACCAGAGGCAAGCAGCCTCCGTGCCACACCTCAGAGACCTTCTCACAGTCCAGTGGAGAAGCGTGGTCTTTGAGACTGATGTCAGCATTGCCCCTTCTGGTCTCGGAAGCTTGCATCAGGAGTTTGTATTGCTGCCATTAGCACTGCTGCTCACCTGAGAATGGAACATGGGGCAGGGATTTAAACTGCAGCAGCGCTTTCTTAAAGCTGCAGCTTTCTGTGTGAACCCTTCCCCTGACTGCTGTAAGGTGGTAAATCCATCCCAGGTTCCGGAAACTTGATTCCTGTGGATTTTCTAGGTTTTGTTGCTGCTGGGGCACAATGGAGCACTAGATCTCCCTGCTTGGGAATTTTTAGTGATGTTACCATGAATGTACTTTTGATTACGAAACTGGGTCTAACACGTGTGGCTGAGGTCATTCAGATGAGTGCAATCTGATGTCTGTTTTCACCCAAAGACTCCTTAACCCCTAGAAATGCATCATTAGTAAAAGATGGGTGTTCCGCAATGAGAATGCCTGGCCAGGTGACCCAGAGGCTCTGTGGCTATTGGGCAAAACATTTTTGTTTAGAAAACAAACTATTTTGAGAAGATCAGCCTGTCAGATGAATTCAGGCCTTCCATTCCAAAAATTCTATCACTCTATTTCCAAAGTCTTCTCGGAATTTCCAAAGCATGTTAAACTGAATTGCATTTCTCCTCAGACACAAATTCATGTTGAAGCTCAACTTCCCAGGATTTCAAATGCAAAGATATTAGGCATTAGTAGAGTCGTTGAATTAAAATGAGATCATTCAGGTGGGCCATAATCCAGCTGGAGTGTCCATTGAAGAAGGGAATATTAGGACATACACAGAATCAGCAGGGAGCTTTGTGCACTGACGGCAAGCCAGGTGAGGACAGTGTGAGGAGGCAGCCATCTGCAAACCAGGAGAGAGGCCAGAAGACATGATAGTAGCCCTTAGTGTGCTCTCTGTAACCCTTCCTCCAGAACTGTAAGGAATAACCTCTTCTTTTACTTCATTATCTGTGGAATTCTGTGAGTTCCCTAGAAAATTCATAAGGGCATTTCCTCTATCAACATGTTTCCCATTTGGTCTAAAACATTCACAATGTGCCCCTCATCTCACTGTGATGATTTTGGTTCTTAAACTTTGATTTTGATTGAAAGGCAGAATCGCACAGAGATTTTCCGGTAGCCAGCTCACTCCCCAGGTGGCTCCAATAGCCCAGGCTGGCTCGGACTGAGTGACTGAAGCCCAGAGACAGGGGCTTCATTCAGGCCTCCCACATGGATTTCATTCAGAAATCAAGATTCTAGCTGGGGTGAGGTGAAACTTCATTGTGGTTTTGATTTTCATTTCCCTCATGGCTAGTGATCCTGAGCATTTTTTTTTTTTTGACAGGCAGAGTGGACAGTGAGAGAGAGACAGAGTAAGGTCTTCCTTTTCCGTTGGTTCACCCTCCAATGGCCACCGCGGCCACGCGCTGTGGCCGGCTCACGGCGCTGATCCGATGGCAAGAGCCAGGTACTTATCCTGGTCTCCCATGGGGTGCAGGGCCCAAGGACTTGGGCCATCCTCCACTGCACTTCCCTGGCCACAGAAGAGAGCTGGCCTGGAAGAGGGGCAACCAGGACAGAATCCAGCGACCCGACCGGGACTAGAACCCAGTGTGCCGGCGCCGCAAGGCGGAGGATTAGCCTAGTGAGCCATGGCGCCGGCGATCCTTAGCATTTTTCCATGAGTCTGTCGGCCATTTGGATTTTGTCTTTTGAAAAAATATTTCAGTCCTTTGCCAATTTCTTAACTGGGTTGTTTTGTTGTGGAGTTTCTAGATCTCTTTATATGTCCTGGTTATTCCTCTAGTTTCGCAGGTGCACCATCCCCCACAAGACTCCAAGCCTGGTTCTCTCTAGGCTTTCCCTGCAGCTTTATCGCCAGTGGCTTGGTCGGCTGTAGTCTGGTCTCACCTCACTCTCCAATGCTGGTGCAGAAATCCCTGCTGTTGGGGTCCTGAGTTGTGGGCTTCTCCGCCCTCCACATAGGTCCACTGTGTCCCTCTAATTTGTGCAGAGATTTCTCTGCCATTTTCTCCCTAACTCTTCCCTGAGACTGCACTCCCTCCACTTTTTAAAAACTATCTCTGCTAGGGGTTGGCACTGTGGCTCACTTGGTTAATCCTCCACCTACAGCGCCAGCATCCCATATGGGCGCCGGGTTCTAGTCCCAGTTGCTCCTCTTCCAGTCCAGCTCTGCTCTGAATTCCCGTCATCCTTTGGTAAATATTGTCAGTTTTGAAGACAAACTACTGTTTAAGTGCCAGTGTGGAAGGGCATGTACTTAAAGGGAGTGAAAAAATAGGAGATTGGCTGGTGCCATAGCTCTCTAGGCATATCCTCTGCCTATGGCACCAGTACTCCGGGTTCTAGTCTCAGTTGGGGCGCCGGTTCTGTCCCAGTTGCTCCTCTTCCAGTCTAGCACTCTGCTGTGGCCCAGGGAAGGCAGTGGAGGATGGCCCAAGTGCTTGAGCCCTGCACCTGCTTGAGAGACCAGGAGGAAGCATCCGGCTCCTGGCTTCCTGGCACAGCGCGCTGGCCATAGCAGCCATTTAGGGGGTGAACCAATGGTAAAGGAAGACCTTTCTCTCTGTCTCTCTCTCTCTGTCTAACTCTGCCTGTCAAAAAAAAAAAAAAATAGGAGGCACTCAGGAGAACGACTGTTACCCACAGGATGAGAAGGGTGAAGTGTAACGAGTCATGGTCAAGCTCAGACCTTGTCTGGTACTGAGAGGATCTCGGACACATCTCTGTTGGAGAGCTGAAGGATGCCATGTGCAACCTGGATGTGTGTCTGGAAAAAGATGAATTGTTCCAGTTGGGCATAACATAGGATGTCCTGAGTACTGCACTCTGTGTGTCTGAGAAAGATGTGTATTCTGTGCTGCTGAGTGAAATGTGCTCAGCTCTCTGTTAGGTCCATTTTGTCTAAAGAGTAGTCCAAGTCCACTATCTTATTGCTTTATTGTCTTGAACATGGGTCCTGTGTTCAATGTGACATATGAGAACCCACTATTACCAGTATATTACTGTCTTTCACCTCTGTCCTCTTGATATTTGCCTCATACTCAGGAATATGTACTTAGAATTTTCATATCCTGTTGATGAATTACATATTTATCATGGCTCAGTAACATTCTAAATAACTTTCTACTATTTTTTATTTAAAGTACAATCATGATTTTCTATTTTGTTAAAGATAAAACCACCTGTGTCTGAACTTAGGACATATGAAGGTAGCTTTTTTTCCATCCCTTCACAATGAGTCTATATAAGATTTTCTAACTTTGTCTTTTGTCAGGCAACATGAAAATTGATCATTCATGTAATCTGATCAGCCCCTTCATGTATTTTCTTTCAAGAGACTCAGTAGTATTCTTTTTTAGTTTTTATTAACAAAATATCAGATTTCATGTGTTTGTAGGTGCAGTTCTGATAACCGTAGTTCATCCCCCATCTCTCCTCCCACAACCCTCCTCTTTCATCTTTTTTTCCTTTAATTTTTATAAAAACAATTTCAGTATGTAATCACGGGCTTAGTGCACCACGAACCATAATAGTCAACAAGTAAAAAGCAGAAAGACCACAGGTCCACAGCAGTACAAACATGGGCTAAAAACAACAGTGCAATCACAAGAGGACCATGTCATTTCAATAGACTTTTGTACTCTAACTTATTACATATAAAAGAAAACCTATGATGTTTGTGTTTCAAGAACTGGATTATTTCAATACACATAATGGTTTCCAGTTGCATTAACTTTTTTAGAAAAGACAAGATGTCACCCCTTTTTTCTATCTGTAGTGTTCTGTCGTGTATATATGCCACATTCGCTCTATGCAGTCATCATCTGATGGACATCTGAACTGATTCCATAGCTTAGCTATTGTGAATTGAGCTGTAATGAACGTGGTGGTAGAAATATGTCTCACGTACCAATTTCATCTCATTTGGTCACTTACCAGGAGTGGAATGGCTGGGTCATACATTTGATATATTTTCATATTTCCAAGGAATTTTCATACTGTGTTCAATAATAATTGTATGGGTTTACATTCCCACCAATAGTGTATTAGGGTACCTGTTCCCCCCACATCTTTGCCAGCATTTTTTTTTAATTTTTGGATTGTACACATTTTAACTGGGGTGATGTGAAACCTCATTGTGATTATTTGTATTTTCCTGTTGGCTGGTGATCCTGAGGAATTGTTCATGTGTCTATTGATCATTTGTATTTCATGCATTGAAAACTGACTGTTCATGTCGTGTCAGATTTCTTCACTGTATTGTTTTTATTGTTTTGGAGTTTCTTGAACTCTTTACATATCTTGGTTCTTAATCACTTATCAGTTGCATAATTTGCAAACATTTTCTGCCAATCTGTTGGTTGCCTTTTTGTTTCCACTGTAGAGATGTTTCACATTCTTGGTTAATTTTATAAGATATTTAAAATATTTCTGGAGCTACTGCTAATTGAATTGATCTTAGAACGTCTTTCTCAGCCATGACATTGCATTTGTTATTAAGGCTATTGATTGTCATGTGTTGACTTTATATGCTGGAACTATACCAAGTTGGAGTCCATTGATCCTGTATACAGAATCATGATGTCTGCAAACAGGGATGATTTGATTTCCTCCAATTCTAATCTCTATCTATTTGAATTGATTTTCTTGCCTATGGCTGTGGCTAACACCTCCAGAAGTATACAGAATAGCAGATGTAAGAGTGGGCATCTTTGTCTGCTTCCAAATCTTAGTGGAGATACTTGCAACATTTCCCACTCAATATGATGATGGTTGTGTGTTTGTCATATATTGCTTTGATTGAGTTGAGGTATGTTCCTTCTATAACCAAATTGCTTAAGATTTTTGTCATGAAAAGATGTTATACTTCATCAAGTGCTTTATCACACCTGCTGATATAATTATATGGTATTTATTCTTCAGTCTGTCCATGTGACACATCACATTTATTCATTTGCATGTGTTGAAACAAACCTACATACCAGGGAAAAAATCACACGTGGTTTATGTGAATAAGCTTTCTGATGTGTTGTTCAATTGGATTAGCTAGAATTTTTTTTGAGGACTTTTGCATCTGTGTTAATCAGGATACTGGTCTGTAGTTCTCTCTCCTGTATCTTTTTCTGGTTTTGTAATTAAGGTGATACTGTCCTCAAAGAAGGAGTTTGGGAGTAGCCCTTCCCTTTCAATTGTTTGGAATAGTTTGAGAAGCATTTGTAGTGGGAGTTGGGAATAGGGTGAGTGGTTGAATGCTCAGGTGTACCAGCCAATATTTAATTTTTAAACATCTATTTTAAATACTTCCACAAAGTGAATATTGGAACAGTACACACTTTGAATATTTAATATTTAAATAATCAAATATATAAATATATAAATATTAAATATTTAAATATTATAGGAAATATAATGTATATTATATGTATATTGTAACTCTCTCGAGAGAATCACAGTAATGTCAAATAATAGACAATATAATCAAGTTTACTCTATTAAACAATGAAGTAAAGTAATTTACATAAAGTAAATTGATTAAACAGTTACAATGGAGTCAGAGCAAAACCCTTCCAGCCCAAGCCCCATCTTTGCAAAAGATAAATACAATTTCTGCTGCTTCTGGAATAATGAAGGATAGAATTGAAAGGGAGAGAATGATCCTACGGGGCAAGCAGGATGCACAGCAGACTCATGGAATGGCAAATGCTCTAAACAGCACTCCAGCCTCAGAATCCACCCTTGGGGCATTTGGATCTGGCTAAAAGGCCCATGAGAGTCTCGCAAGCATGGAAAGCCAAGACACTGGCAAAAATGACCTGAATGAAAGATCTCGGTGAGAGAGATCCCAGCAGAAAGAACGGGCCATCAAAGAAGGAGGCGCCTTTCTCTGAAGGGAGGAAGGAACCTCCACTGTGATACGGCCTTGACTACATAAGATCAGAGTTGGTGAACTCAAGAGGCTTCCATAGCACCGACAGTTCGTGATTATTGACATCATAAATAAGAGTGTCAATTGTTAAATCAATAACGGGGGCTGGCGCCGCAGCTCACTAGGCTAATCCTCCGCCTAGCGGCGCCGGCACACTGGGTTCTAGTCCCGGTCGGGGCGCCGGATTCTGTCCTGGTTGCCCCTCTTCCAGGCCAGCCCTCTGCTGTGGCCAGGGAGTGCAGTGGAGGATGGCCCAGGTGCTTGGGCCCTGCACCCCATGGGAGACCAGGAAAAGCACCTGGCTCCTGGCTCCCGCCTTCAGATCAGCGCGGTGCACCGGCCGCAGCGCGCCAGCCGCGGCGGCCATTGGAGGGTGAACCAACAGCAAAGGAAGACCTTTCTCTCTGTCTCTCTCTCTCACTGTCCACTCTGCCTGTCAAAAAAAAAAAAAAATCAATAACGGGAGTCACTGTGCACCTGCTCCCCATGTAGGATCTCTGTCCTTAATATGTTGTACTATGAGAATTAACGGTAAAACTACTAGTCGACCAATACTCTATTTTGTGTGGCTGTGTGGGTGCAGTCTGTTGAAATCTTTACTTAGTATATACTAAGTTGATCATCTTCATATAAAGATAATTGAAAATGAATCTCAAAGAATGGGATGGGAGAGGGAGTGGGAGATGGGATGGTTGCAAGTGGGAGGGAGGTTATGGGGGAAAAAGCCACAACAATGCAAAAGTTGTACTTTTTCTTTTTTTATTTAATAAATATAAATTTACAAACAATTTCTGTTGCTTCTGGATCATGTCCAGATTGCAGATTTGGTAGCAGAATTTAGGGACAGAAATTATGCCCCTCCTTTGGGTATACCTTTTCTGTAGTTCTTCTTGTAGCAGCTGGCATCTGGTAGACACTCAAAGTATCAATGTATTTTAAAAAGCATTTAGAATTAAATTTTAAAGTATTTTTCATTTTGATAAGATTTTTGATATTCATAAAATGGAATGTATCAATCGCCTCAGAAGGGCCAATCTTAGCTGTAGACTGCAGCATTACCTTTGTTAACTTCTTCTACTGGATAACATTGTCTGCTCAGAACTTATTTGAAAATCTCTACTTTGTTGCCAGAAGACTTGGCTGCAAAGAGATAATAAGAGTGAATAAGCTAGACATAGAACGATAAATACTACATTTGCTCCCTTATAGATAGGAGCTTAAATTTTAAAAGACAAAAAGTATGATTCCAAAATAAATAAGAAAATGTCAATGTATATTAGTATTTCTGTAAATATTATGGAGCTGGTGCTATAGCACAGCAGTTAAAGTCACCTCCTACAGTGCTGGCATCTCACACAGGCACTGGTTCAAGTCCTGGATGTTCCCCTTCGGATCCAGATCTCTGCTGTGGAAAGCAGTAGAAGATGGCCCAAGTACTTGGGACCCTGCACCCACATGGAAAATCCAGAAGAAGCTCCTGGCTTTGGATTGGCCCAGCTCTAGCCATTGCTTTCATTTGAGGGGTGAACCAGCGGTGGGAAGACCTCTCTCTCTTCCTCTGCCTCTCTGTAACTGTGCCTTTCAAATACTGAAGACCAGGATAACTTTGGGAAATGGAGTTGTTGTACTGAAAGCATTCCTCAGAGTAGAGAGGAAACAGTAAAGTTAACACCACTGTGAAAACAAGGTTCACCATCATCCTCCTCTCCCCCACCTAGGTGAGAGGATGGTCACAAGAGGACGGTTTTGAAGGTGTCCATCCTTTCTTGGAAGCTTCTGGCTGAGGAAAGGGGATCAGTGAGACACAACTAAAGAAACCTTGATTTTCAACACTCTAAGAGCCTGGCAATTCTACAACCTGAGAGCAAAAGTTCTTACACTGCACTTAAGTGGGAAACAAGAACCCTCAAACCATGATAGGCTTTTTCTTTCTAAAACAGGCGCCATTTAAAGATATCTAAGGATACTGCCATTTAGTGTCTTGCTTGGATTCTGGGACATACGACTAAGAACCTATGCTCCTCTCCCCACTCCCCTTCACAAACCTAATTCCAGACACTTTACCACAAAGCTAGCCTGCCAAATGTGGTGAGGTTGAGGCCTTGAGGGCAGATCATGAAGACACAGGACTAAGAGGGTAAATACTGCACCAGATGCTTCATTCAGGAAGTGCCTCCCAGCATGGTGCCATGAAGATATGAGAGGGAGAGGCCCCAACCAGATCAGAATAGGACCAGGCCCTCCTGAGGAACAAGGGGAAAGCAGAGAGGGGCTCTCTTTAGCAACAAGGGGTAGAGAACCTGGAGTAAAGTGTTCAGTAAACACCAGTGGTTGAAGATCTTTACATCAATAGCATTGATTGATTAGTATTTAACAGATGCCAGATGCAGAATAACTAATGTGGAGACAGCTAAAACATGCTAAATTGGATTATATTCATCCATTGGCTACGTGAACACTGACTTCAGTGCCAGTGGTCTTTGAGATAATCCCAAGCATAATGTGAAAAATTAAACACCATGAGGTCCATTTTACAACAATGCCCAAAGGCTATTGTTGATTCTCCTATATACCAGCAAGGATTACAGGAAGACTTTTAAACAGTACATCCCTAAGAAAAAAAGTCATTTCTACATATTAAAGAATCACTATGGTGAGGCCGGCACTGTGTCACAGTGGGTTTAAAGCCTTGGCCTGGGGCCAGCGCCATGGCTCACTTGGTTAATCCTCCGCCTGCAGCGTTGGCATCCCATATGGGCACCGGTTCTAGTCCCGGTTGCTCCTCTTCCAATCCAGCTCTGCTGTGGCCCAGGAAGGCAGTGGAGGATGGCCCAAGTGCTTGGGCCCCTGCACCCACATGGGAGACCAGGAGGAAGCACCTGGCTCCTGGCTTCAGATCGGCATAGTTCCAGCTATAGCAGCCATTTGGGGGGTGAACCAATGGGAGGAAGACCTTTCTCTTTAACTCAAAAAAAAAAAAAAAAAAAACCTGGCCTGAAGTTTCAGCATCCCATATGGTTCAAGTCCCAGCTGCTCCTCTTCTGATCCAGCTCTCTGCTATGGCCCGGGAAGGCAATAGAAGATGGCCCAGGTCCTTGGCCCTTTTGCCCACATGGGAGACCCAAAGGAAGCTCCTGGTTTCTGGCTTCAGATCGGCACAGCTCTGGCCATTGTGGCCATCTGGGGGGTCGGGGGGTGAGACAGCAGATGAAGACCTCTCTGTCTCTACCTATTTCAAATAAATAAAATAAATCATAAAAAAAGGAATCACTATGGTACATTGTATACACCTCCCTGTGTGCCACTCAGATAGCTGGCTGGGGAGTTTTGGATTCCACCCAGGAATACTCTTCTTCTAGGTGTAACAGATTATTCCTAGAAACCAAAGAAACAATCTTCCTTCCCCAGAGAAGCTACTGTATCATTTGCAACTAGATTTGGTTAGACAGGTCCCAGGGGAGCATGAAAAATTTAGCTCCTCGATTCCAAGAGTATCTCACTGAAGCTGTGACCATGGATCTAATCTGGGATGAGAACAGACTAGTACATCACCACCACTAGCAGTTCAGCCATCAGACAGAGAGCTTGGACAAACTATTTCAGCACTGTGCAGGGCATTTTGCAAGGAGGGAATCTAATGCCTGGCCAGACCCACAGGCTCAGGCAAGGCTGAAACGTGTTGAGATCTTCGGGTCATCACAGCTCAGGGGTCTACCCAGGTGTGGCTGATGGACATCCAACGTGGAGGAATCAGCTCATTTAAGGAAAAACCAAGGTGTCTTACTGCTCCTACTGATCCCCAAAACAGGTGAGTTAATTTTATTCTGACCACAATTGGCCTCATTGCGGATTACACAGGCACAAATTTCAACTGTGCTCCTGTTCTGCGAGACAAAGCATCTCCCTGTGCTCTACTTTGATTTGTTCTTTGTCTTCTTAGGTGAGTTTGCTTTATCTACCCACCAAGCTTGTGCGTTCAGGGTACACTTCCGTTTCTTTCATCTTTACAAAACCACACTGCCTGACACCTTAGCATAATTCAGATCCTCAAGATTTCTGTGGAAATTAACCAGAAATGCCAATGTAAGTAGACACAACAGAATGCAGAAATCTCCATGTATGCATCTGTTGATCTATGTAACCATCCATTCATCCCTCTATGTATCTGGCATTTGCCTGTATTGGCAAAGAAAGATGCATTATACAGCTACTGACGCTCCTGAGTCATTTGGGGAGGATCCCAGGGACCAAGATGCCCATGTCCCCATCTGGAGACCCAGGAGAGCCATTCATTCAATTCTAGGACACTATCAGAGTATTGGTCAATTATCTAAGGCATTAAGGTAGGAGGTTCCGCTCCTGCTCACGGACTGAGTAGCCCTTCTGCTCTACTAAACCTCACCAGGAAGGGCAATTTCCTTGACAAAGTCTATAGATGTTAAACCTAGCCAGAAGTACCCACACAGAAACATCAAATTTATGCCTGGCCAAATGTGTGGGCACTTGGTGGCCCCCTCCAGTCATTACATAAAATCACCTTTCATACTAGGATCAAACATGAAATAAAACACCAGGAGTAAGGCAGGACTTTAGCATTCACAGCCATAACAGTTGATACCCATAGGCAGACAGGAGGAGGAAGGGCTGGAGGGGAGAAGGGGTGAAAAAGGCAGGCTAGGGGAGGGGCTCACTGGAGGACAAGAAGATGGAGAGTTTGGAAACACCAGGAATCAGAAGACAAGACAGGGGCTGGCGCTGTACTGCAGCGGCTTAATGCCCTGGCCTGAAGGGCCAGCATCCCTATGGGCACTGGTTCAAGACCCAGCTGCTCCACTTCTGATCCAGCTATGGCCTGGGAAAGCAGAGGAAGATGGCCCAGGTCCTGGAGGAAGCTCCTGGCTTCAGGATCGGCAGAGCTCCAGCCGTTGCAGCCAATTGCAGATGGAAGACCTGTGTGTGTGTGTGTGTGTGTGTGTGTGTAAAACTCTTTCAAATAAATAAATCTTCAAAAAAAGAAAAAACACAACAATGTCATAAGGATGAACAGCACTGTGGCATAGCAGGTAAAGCCGCCGCCTGCAGTGCCGGCATCCCATATGGGTGCCAGTTGAAGACCTGGCTGCTCCACTTCCGATCCAGCTCTCTGCTAAGGCCTGGGAAAGCAGTAGAAGCTGACCCAAGTCCTTGGGCCCCTATACCTGCGTGGGAGACTCAGAAGAAGCTCCCGACTCCTGGCTTCAGATCAGCACAGTTCTGGCCATTGTGGCCAACTGGGGAGTGAACCAGCGGATGGAAGACTGACATCTGTCTCTGCCTCTGCCTGCCTCTCTCTCTCTGCCTCTCTCTGCCTTTCCTTCTCTGTGTAACTCAAATACATAATAAATCTTTAATTAAAAAAAAAGCATCAGCAGAAAGAGTAAAACTTCAGACTGAGCACAGCCCCCTGAAGCGGAGCCCCGAGCTCTAGCTCAGTCCCTCACCCTCACCCTCACCCCATCGTGACCAGCACTGCAACCAGGGCCAAGCTTCCTGAACTCAGGAAGCAGCTAGCAGAGATGTACAGCCATTTCCTAACAACCCTCGCATGTGCACAAAATGTGCTTTCACAGGCATCGCCTCAGTTCCCACAGCAAGGAAACTGCGGTCCCTGCCTTCTTTCATCCCTGGGGGTCTTTGAAGCCCAGGACAGCCCAGGAAACCACAGCCAAGTAATGAAGGCAAGGCCATGCATGTTTGCCTCTTGCAGAACACACACACTCACCACGGGTGGCTCTCCATTGGCTGACAGATGATTCCTAAAGCTTGGTCTGTGTGAGAAACAGCCTCACCCATCCGCTCAAGTGATGGACTCGACTCAGTGAGTGCAACAAGAGCGAGACCCAACTTCCGATCTTGCAACACCTTGTGCCAGCACTCCAGGAGAAGGTTCCAGCAAGCTATTTATTTCCTAGCAAGCAGATCCCTCCCCCAGTTCCTCATTGGCTGAGTAACAACAGCGTGACAATCTTCCTGGCATTTGCTTCAGTTGTTTGGCCACAACCTTCCTGGGTCCCTAAAAACTCAGGTGCATGGAATCTACCATTCTTACTTTGAAAATGAACCAAGTGTTTACTTCTCACAGGGAGGAATAGTGAAGAGGAGTTCTTGGGCAAGGCACCTTTGTGCAGAGCAGTGTGTATGAGGGGTGAACAAGGGCTTGTCTAGGAGAAGATATACTATATTGGCTAACACAAATCTGCACTCACGTAGAAAACTCACACTCTCATCTGTGGGAAATCACTAACCTCTCCCACTCCTGAATATGGCCCGGAAAGGGTCTATTGTAAACTGCATGCATGTCTGTATCCTCCGGCAAATTACGAATGCCCAAACACACCCCCCGACAGTCTTAGCCTAGTACTTCTCCCAGTGGTGGCACAGATTCCCAGAAGTAACTTGGGGGTTTTGCCTCCACATGCTTGAAACAATGGGATTCAGACTCATCTCTGTGCCTTGGTTGTCAGCTTCTAAGCAGCTGTGTTTCCAGCTCCCATTCCATGACAAGCAAAGTCCCGTATCATCCACACCCACCCACACTCCAACACAGGAGCCCACAAAGAACTGTGGGCTGTGTTTTGGGCCCTTGTGAGACTTGCTGTCTCCCACAGTGCACATCAGGAGGAAGCTGGAATCAGGACTGGACCAGATGTAAACCCAGAAAATCCTATGTGGGATGTGGACACCAGGAGGTGACTTATTGCTGCCCCAGGAATCCACCTTTTACTCCTACAACACTTAAGAGGGAATTACATAAAATTAATTATACACAGGCAAGTTTGTGTACACAAGGCATGACTATGTTATCAATAACAAGAAAAGCAGTATCGGACCAGGACACACAGGAGCAGAATTTGTGTATGCTATTGTAGGTGGCATTGACTCAACTAAGGGGCTATATATTTAGGATGCTGTATGTGATCTCAGTATCAACATATTTTTGATAATCTTTTAGAGATTTACTTTATTTATTTGAAAGGCAGAGTTACAGGGAGAGAGGGGAAGAGAGGCAGATCTTCTGTCCACTGGTTCACTACCCAAATGGCCTCACGGCTGAAGCTGGCCCCAGCCAAAGTCAAGAGCCAGGAGCCAGGAGCTTCTTCCAGATCTCACATTGGTGCAGGGGCCCAAACACTTGTGCCATCCTCCACTAATTTCCCAGGTGCATTAGCAGGGAGCTGGACTGGAAGTGGAGCAGCCAGGACTTGAACTGGTGCCATATGGGATGCTGGCATCACAGGCAGCAGCATTACATGCTACATCACAAACACCAGCCCCTAGATAATTTTTGTGTACATGGGGGACAAGTTCAAGGGCATTTAACTAGCTGTGAGCCAAAGCCATACCAAGGGTGCTCGAGGCTGGCCAGGACACCACACGGCCCCTCAGGGCTCAGGCTGTGAGCGCCTCCAGGCAGCAGTGGAGGTCAGGGCACATCAGAATGAACTTTGAAAAACTGATTTGAGGGGCCAGTACCACGGTGTAGCAAGTTAAGCCTCTGTCTGCAGCACCGGCATCCCATATGGGTGCCAGTTCAAATCCCAGCTGCTGCACTTTTGATCCAGCTCCCTGCTGATGCACCTGGGAAAGCAGCAGAGGATGGCCTAAGAAATGGAAATGCAACAAACACAACAATGCACCTCAAGGACCGCAAAAAGCAAGAAAATCCCAGAGTTAGAAGACAGAAATAATATCAGAACTGAAACATGAAATAAATTTTTAAAAAGATGAGTGGATTAGGTTTTTTGAAAAGGTGAACAAAATTTGTATTTTTAAATTTTATTTTGAGATCTGAAACACAATCTTATTTATCTGTTGTTATTAAACCTTAGTTTTGACTGAACTCAGATTTAGCAGTAGACGCTCTCAGAGAAGACAGCCCACATCTCCCGACAATCTGTTCCTGGCGTTTTTCTTTGGCCTCCTCCATTCTCTTGGCCAAGAGTTTAGCATATTCTCCAGCCTCCTCCTAGTTCTTCTTAGTACACTGTTTCTTCAGAGCAATTCACTGGCGTCTGTGTTGCAGGACACGTGGAGTAACGAGACACTGAATCTTGGGTGCTTTGGTCCTAGGTTTCTTAGCTTCTTTGTTTAAGGGCTTTTCTTACAACATACGGGCATACATCATCATCTTTAGAGAAACTGAAAAGTTTACAAATTCTGCTGGCTCTTTTAGGACCCAGGCAACGAGGCACCGTTGTATTAGTCAATCCAGGAATATCTTTCTCTCTCTCTTTTTATTTTATTTTTTTTACAATGACCAAGTTGAGAACACTCAAATTGGCATCAACAATGAAGCCCCGAACTGATTTGAGCTTTCTTTCTCCAGTTCTCCTTGGTCAGTAACAGGAATGCCCCTTACTCAGCAGAAGGTGGACCGCCCATGGGTCAAGACACCTTGCTTCATGGGAAAAACTTGTTTGTCATTCCCACCACTGATCCAGACCACATAACCCTTCCATTCTTCACCCAGAGCGTCAGCAGCAACTTCTGTAGCCATACACTTCTCATAGAAAGTACGAAGTTTACGTTCATTGTACACTTCGATGAGTTTCTGGCAGCCAGTGGCTGGGAAGGAGATATTCAGCTTCATTTTGAAGCAGCTGACCGCTTCGGAGGCTAAATTTTATTTAAGGTATACAAGTTTCATGTATTTTCTATATACAGATCTAGGAACATAGTGATATTCCCCATCCTTCCCTCCCTCCCACCCACGTTCCAACCCTTCTTCCTCCTCCCTCTCCTATTTCCATTAATTTTTACAAAAATCTATTTTCAGTTCACTTTATATTCCTAAGGGTAACTCTACACTAAGAGTTCAGATAGTATAAAGGAAAAAATACTGTTGTGGGGGCTGGTGCTGTGGCACAGCAGGTTAAAGCCCCAGTCTGCATTGCAGGCATCCCGTAAGGGTGCAGGTTCAAGTCCTAGCCGTTCCACTTCCAACCCAGCTCTCTGCTATGGCCTGGGAAGGCAGTGGAAGATGGCCCAAATCCTTGGGCCCCTGCACCCACGTGGGAGACCTGGAAGAGGCTCCTGCTTTGGATCAGTGCTGCTTCAGCCATTATGGCCAACTGGGGAGTGAACCAGCAGATAGAAGACCTCTCTCTGCCTCTGTCTCTCTGTAACTCTTTCAAATAAATAAAATAAATCTCTAAAAAAATACACTTGAACAAATTTTTAGGTAGACAATAAAAACAGAGAAGACTCAAGTCAATAGCAGACATGAAAATGCGACAATGCATATGATAACACAGAAACATCACTGCCCATTATAGATTGTGAAAAGCACATGCCAACAAATTTGAGAACCATTAAGAGAAAGATAAGGGCCGGCGCCACGGCTCACTAGGCTAATCCTCCACCTGTGGCACCGGCACACTGGGTTCTAGTCCCGGTTGGGGCACTGGATTCTGCCCCGTTAGGAATCTAAAACATATTGTCGGGAATCTTCAGGATACTATTAAAAAAACCAACATTCGGGTTCTAGGAGTTCCTGAAGGCATGGAGAGGGAGAAAGGATTAGAAGGCCTTTTTAGTGAGATATTAGCAGAAAATTTCCCAGGTTTGGAGAAGGACAGAGAAATCCTAGTACAGGAAGCTCACAGAACCCCTAATAAACACGACCAAAAGAGATCCTCACCACGACACGTTGTAATTAAACTCTCCACAGTGAAACATAAAGAAAAGGATCCTAAAATGTGCAAGAGAGAAACGTCAGATTACTCTCAGAGGATCTCCAATCAGAATCACAGCTGACTTCTCATCAGAAACTCTACAAGGTAGGAGGGAATGGTGAGATATAGCCCAGGTACTAAGAGAGAAAAACTGCCAGCCCAGAATATTATATCCTGCTAAGCTATCATTTGTGAATGAAGGTGAAATAAAGACTTTTCATAGCAAACAGAAATTGAAAGAATTTGTCACCACTCGTCCAGCCCTGCAAAAGATGCTTAAAGATGTGTTACACACAGAAACACAGAAACACGGTCATCAATATGAAAGAAGATAAAGGAAGGAAACCTCACAGCAAAAGATCACAGGGAATTCAAAGCATATATTAGAACTTATCTTTGGCAAATGGCAGGGCAAAGTTACCACTTTTCATTAGTCACATTGAACGTAAATGGCCTGAACTGTCCAGTTAAAAGACACAGATTGGCTGATTGGGTTAAGGAACAAAACCCATCTATTGGCTGCTTACAAGAAACACATCTTTCCAACAAAGATCCATACAGACTGAAAGTGAAAGGCTGGAAAAAGATATACCATGCCAACAGAAATGAAAAAAGAGCAGGCATAGCCATCTTAATATCGGACAACATAAACTTTACCACAAAAACTGTTGAGACAAAGAGGGACACTATATCATGATTAAGGGATCAATACAACAAGAAGATATAACAATTATCAATGTATATGCACCTAACTACATGGCACCGGTTTATCTAAAAGATTTGTTAAGGGACTTAAAGGGAGACTTAGACCCCAATACAATAGTACTGGGGGACTTCAATACTCCACTCTCAGAAATAGACAGATCAACAGGACAGAAGATCAACAAGGATACAGTAGATTTAAACGACACTATAGCCCAAATGGATCTAACAGATATCTACAGAACTTTCAATCCTACAGCTAAAGATTTTACATTCTTCTCAGCAGTACATGGAACCTTCTCTAGGATTGACCACATACTAGGCCATAAAGCAAGTCTCAGCAAATTCAAAAGAATTAGAATCATACCATGCAGCTTCTCAGATTATAAAGGAATGAAGTTGGAAATTAGCAACTCAGGAATCCCTAGAGCATACGCAAACACATGGAGATTGAACAACATGCTCCTGAATGAACAATGGGTCATAGAAGAAATTAAAAGAGAAATCAAAAATTTTCTGGAAGTAAATGAGGATAACAGCACAACATACCAAAACTTATGGGACGCAGCAAAAGCAGTGTTAAGAGGAAAGATTATATCAATAGGTGCCTACATCAAGAAACTGGAAAGGCACCAAATAGATGAGCTTTCAGTTCACCTCAAGGATCTAGAAAACCTACAGCAAACCAGACCCAAATCTAGTAGGAGAAGAGAAATAATTAAAATCAGAGAAGAAATCAAGAGGATTGAATCAAAAGAAAAAAAAAACATTACAAAAAATCAGCCAAATGAGGAGCTGGTTTTTTGAAAAAATAAACAAAATTGACACCCCATTGGACCAACTAACTAAAAAAAGAAGAGAAAAGACCCAAATCAATAAAATCAGAGATGAAACAGGAAACGTAACAACAGACACCACAAATAAAAAGAATCATCAGAAATTATTACAAGGACTTGTATGCCAGCAAACAGGGAAACCTATCAGAAATGGATAGATTCCTGGACACATGCAACCTACCTAAATTGAACCAGGAAGACATCGAAAACCTAAACAGACCCATAACTGAGACAGAAATTGAAACAGTAATAAAGGCCCTCCCAACAAAGAAAAGCCCAGGACCAGGTGGATTCACTGCTGAATTCTACCAGACATTTAAAGAAGAACTGACTCCAATTCTTCTCAACCAATCCAAACAATCGAAAAAGAGGGAATCCTCCCAAATTCTTTCTATGAAGCCAGCATCACCTTAATTCCTAAACCGGAAAAAGATGCAGCATTGAAAGAGAATTACAGACCAATATCCCTGATGAACATAGATGCAAAAATCCTGAATAAAATTCTGGCCAATAGAATGCAACAACACATCAGAAAGATCATCCACCTAGACCAAGTGGGATTTATCCCTGGTATGCAGGGATGGTTTAATGTGCGCAAGACAATCAATGTGATACACCACATTAACAGACTGCAGAAGAACAACCATATGATTATCTCAATAGATGCCAAGAAAGAATTTGATAAAATTCAACACCCGTTCATGATGAAAAGTCTAAGCAAACTGGGTTTGGAAGGAACATTCCTCAATACAATCAAAGCAATCTATGAAAAACCCACGGCCAACATCCTATTGAATGGGGAAAAGTTGGAAGCATTTCCACTGAGATCTGGTACCAGACAGGGATGCCCACTCTCACCACTGCTATTCAATATAGTTCTGGAGGTTCTAGCCAGAGCTATTAGGCAAGAAAAAGAAATTAAAGGGATACAAATTGGGAAGGAAGAACTCAAACTATCCCTCTTTGCAGATGATATGATTCTTTCTTTAGGGGACCCAAAGAACTCTACTAAGAGACTATTGGAACTCATAGAAGAGTTCGGCAAAGTAGCAGGGTATAAAATCAATGCACAAAAATCAACAGCATTTGTATACACAGGCAATGCCATGGCTGAGAAAGAACTTCTATGATCAATCCCATTCACAATAGCTACAAAAACAATCAAATACCTTGGAATAAACTTAACCAAGGACGTTAAAGATCTCTATGATGAAAATTACAAAACCTTAAAGAAAGAAATAGAAGAGGATACCAAGAAATGGAAAAATCTTCCATGCTCATGGATTGGAAGAATCAACATCATCAAAATGTCCATTCTCCCAAAAGCAATTTATAGATTCAATGCAATACCAATCAAGATACCAAAGACATTCTTCTCAGATCTAGAAAAAATGATGCTGAAATTTATATGTAGACACAGGAGACCTCGAATAGCTAAAGCAATCTTGTACAACAAAAACAAAGCTGGAGGCATCACAATACCAGATTTCAGGACATACTACAGGGCAGTTGTAATCAAAACAGCATGGTACTGGTACAGAAACAGATGGATAGACCAATGGAAGAGAATTGAAACACCAGAAATGAACCCAAACATCTACAGCCAACTTATATTTGATCAAGGATCCAAAACCTATCCCTGGAGTAAGGACAGTCTATTCAATAAATGGTGCTGGGAAAATTGGATTTCCACGTGCAGAATCATGAAGCAAGACCCCTACCTTTCACCTTACACAAAAATCTACTCAACATGGATTAAAGACTTAAATCTATGACCTGACACCATCAAATATTAGAGAGCATTGGAAAAACCCTGCAAGATATAGGTGCCGATAATGACTTCTTGGAAAACACCCCAGAAGCACAGGCAGTCAAAGGAAAAATTAACATTTGGGATTGCATCAAATTGAGAAGTTTCTGTACTACAAAAGAAACAGTCAGGAGAGTGAAGAGACAACCGACAGAATGGGAAACTATATTTGCAAACTATGCAACTGATAGAGGGTTGATAACCAGAATCTACAAAGAAATCAAGAAACTCCACAACATCAAAACAAACAACCCACTTAAGAGATGGTCCAAGCACCTCAATAGACATTTTTCAAAAGAGGAAATCCAAATGGCCAACAGACACATGAAAAAATGTTCAAGATCACTAGCCATCAGGGAAATGCAAATCAAAACCACAATGAGGTTTCACCTCACCCCAGTTAGAATGGCTCACATTCAGAAATCTACCAACAATAGATGCTGGAGAGGATGTGGGGAAAAAGGGACACTAACCCACTGTTGGTGGGAATGCAAACTGGTAAAGCCACTATGGAAGTCAGTTTGGAGATTCCTCCGAAACCTGAAGATAACCCTACCATTCAACCCAGCCATCCCACTCCTTGGAATTTACCCAAAGGAAATTAAATTGGCAAACAAAAAAGCAGTCTGCACATTAATGTTTATTGCAGCTCAATTCACAATAGCTAAGACCTGGAACCAACCCAAATGCCCATCAACAGTAGACTGGATAAAGAAATTATGGGACATGTACTCTATAGAATACTATACAGCAGTCAAAAACAACGAAACCCAGTCATTTGCAACAAGATGGAGGAATTTGGAAAACATCATGCTGAGTGAATTAAGCCAGTCCCAAAGGGACAAATATCATATGTTCTCCCTGATTGGCGACAACTAACTGAGCACCAAAGGGGAAACTTGTTGAAGTGAAATGGACACTGTGAGAAACAGTGACTTGATCAGCTCTTGTCCTGAAGGTTGATGTATTTGTAATACTTTATCCATTTTAGTATTTTTTTGTTCTAGTACCATTGGTTGAACTCTGTAATTAACACACAATTATTCTTAGGAGTTTAAATTTTAACTGACTTGATCAGCCCTCACCCTGACTGTTGATGAGCCGCTTAATATGTTATCCCTCTTAGTATTTTTTTGTTTGTTCTACTTAATACTTTTGGTTGAATACTGTAATCAATACACAATTCTTCTTAAGTGCTGAAACTTAACTGAAAAGTGATCACTGTTAAATATAAGAGTGGGAATAAGAGAGGGAAGAGATGTGCAATTCGGGACATGCTCAAGCTGACTTACCTCAAACAGTAGAGTTAGAAACATACCAGGGGATTCGAATTCAATCCCATTGAGGTGGCATGTACCAATGCCATCTCACTAGTCCCACTGATCAATTTCTGTTCACAATTGATCGTAATGATAGGACTAAGAACCAAAGGGATCACATAAACAAGAATAGTGTCTGCAAATACTAGCTGATAGAATCAAAAAGGGAGAGAATGGTCCAACATGGGAAGTGAGATACACAGCAGACCCATAGAATGGCAAATGTCCTAACAGCACTCTGGCCTCAGAATCAGCCCTTAAGGCATGCGGATCCGGCTGAAATGCCCATGAGAGTATTTCAGGCATGGAAAGCCAAGACACTCGGGGGGGGGGGACCTAAATGAAAGATCTCCGTGAGTGAGATCCCAGTGGAAAGAACGGGTCATCAAAGAAGGAGGTACCTTTCTCTGAAGGGAGGAGAGAACTTCCACTTTGACCATGGCCTTGTCTAAAAATTATCAGAGTCAGTGAACCCAGGGGACTTCCATAGCCTTGGCAGCTCATGACAAGAGCCTAGGGTGATTACTGATGCCATAAACAAGAGTGTCAATTTGTTAAGTCAACAACAGGAGTCACTGTGCACTTACTCCTCATGTAGGATCTTTGTCCTTAGTGTGCTGTACATTGAGATTTAATGCTATAACTAGTACTCAAACAGTATTTTTCACTTTATGTTTCTGTGTGGGAGCAAACTGTTGAAATCTTTACTTAATGTATGCTAAACTGATCTTCTGTATATAAAGAGAATCGAAAATGAATCTTGACGTGAATGGAAGGGGAGAGGGAGTGGATAAGGGGAGGGTTGCGGGTTGGAGGGACGTTATGGGGGGGAAGTCATTGTAATCAATATTCTCTACTTTGGAAAGTTATATTCATTAAATAAAAGTTAAAAAAATGTAGTACAAAATGATTTTTTTTTAAAATGAGGAAGTGAGGGATAACTGGAAATTACTCAACATGATTATCTGAGTAATGCTTTCCTCTACAAAAGCAATATGAAATATGTCAAAAGCTGTCAATATATATATGTCTATAGAAATTTGGAAATTACTTAAAAACTTGCCATAACCTGAGGAGTACTTAAAAATGGCATCTGAGGGGCAGGCGCTATGGATCACTTGGTTAATCCTCTGCCTGCAGCACCAGCATCCCATATAGTTGCCAGGTTCTCATCCCAGTTGCTCCTCTTCCACTCCAGCTCTCTGCTGTGGCCCGAGAAGTCAGTGGAGGATGGCCCAAGTGCTTGGGCCCTGCACCTACGTGGGAGACTAGGAAGAAACACCTGGCTCCTGGCTCCGGGTTGGCATAGCTCCAGCTGTAGTGGCCATTTGGGGGGTGAACCAATGGAAGGAAGACCTTTCTCTCTGTCTCTAGCTCTCTCACTGTCTAACTCTGTCAAATAAATAAAAAATGAAATAAATTAAAAAATGTTATATGAATTTTGGTAAAAGTGAGATTTGGGAAACTGAATAATTTTGTATTTAGATCTTCCTTCCCCTTTCTGCATAGTAGAATAAGATTGAACTTCCCTAAAGCAAAAATCCAAAACCCCAAACCTCCAAAGTTCAAACCCTGCTCACCATAAGAGAGAAATTCCAGACCTGACATCATATGAGGTATTTGGTAAAATTGTAAGCACACTAAAAATATTATATAAACCTATGAACAGTCCACATTTAAATGAGTTTCAAGATTAGACTTGAGTCCTATCCATTATTTTTCACTAAGAAATCTATAAATATTACAAAATTTAAAAATTCTATTTCCAATCTTTTTATATGAAGATTGAAAATCAACAAGTCCAGACTAACAGGAAAAATGAGCAGCTGAGCAGTCATTAGAGGAGGCAACATTAAGAAAGGGCTGCCTTTTCTTAACCAAAGTGATTTTTCTCTGGAAATCCCACTAGGAGGCCTGTCTGAATTTGAGCCAACCCATGGCTAACCTTGTAAGAAAAGGTTTCTTCCCCTCTGAGAGACTTATTGAAAACAAGAAGTAGCAGTAGTTGAACACTGAGAATACTGGAGGTTATGAAAACTATTGGAGCAAATGCATAGTACGTGAAAAACAATTTAACAGAAAAGCTGGAAATGGGATGTTATGGATTGAAGTTTTGTACCCACCTCAAAATTCACATGCTGAAGCCTTTATCTCAAGTGTGGCAATATTTGGAGATCGGACTTCTAAGGAATTAATTAAATCCTTCACCTCACCACAGTTAGAATGAATGTCATTCCTAAATATACAATTTTCAAAAGAGGAAATCCAAATGGCCAACAGACACATGAAAAAATGTTCAGGATCATTAGCAATCAGGGAAATGCAAATCAAAACCTCAATGAGGTTTCACCTCACCCCGGTTAGAATGGCTTACAAAAGGAAATCTACAAACAACAGATGCTGGTGAGGATGTGGGGAAAAAGGGCCACTAACCCATTGTTGCAGGGAATGCAAACTGGGAAAGCCGCTATGGAAGTCAGTTTGGAGACTCCTCCGAAACCTGAATATAATCTACCATACAACTCAGCCATCCAACTACTTGGAATTTACCCAAACAAAAGTAAATTGGGAAACAAAAAAGCAGTCTGCATCTTAATGTTTATTGCAGCTCAATTCACAATAGCTAAGACCTAGAATCAACCTAAATGCCCATCAACAGTAGACTGGATAAAGAAATTATGGGACATGTACTCTATAGAATACTATACAGCAGTAAAAACAATGAAATCTGGTCATTTGCAACAAGATGGAGGAATCTGGAAAACATCATGCTGAGTGAAATAAGCCAGTCCCAAAGGACAAATATTATATGTTCTCCCTGATCGGTGACAACTAACTGAGCACCTAAAAGGAAACCTGTTGAAGTGAAATGGGCACTATGAAAAACGGTGACTTGATCAGCCCTTGCCCTGGCTGTTGATGAACAACTTAATACTTTATCCCTCCTAGTATTTTTATTGTTTGTTCTACTTAATACCATTGGTTGAAGTATTTAATTCACACACAATTATTCTTAGGTGTTGAAATTTAACTGAAAAGTGATCCCCATTAAATATAAGAGTGGGAATAAGAGAGGGAGGAGATGTACAGTTTGGCACATGCTCAATTGGACTTACCCCTAATAGTAGAGTTAGAAATGTAGAGTTTCCAATTCAATCCCATCAAGGTGGCATGTTCCAATGACATCTAACTACTCAAAATGATCAGTTTCAGTTCATAATTGATCATATTGATAGTATTAAGTGTCAAAAGGATCACATAAATAAGACTAGTGTCTGCTAATACTGATAGAGTTAAAAAGCAGAGAACAATCCAACATGGGAAGCAGGATACACAGCAGACTCATAGAATGGCAGATGTTCTCAACAGCACTCTGGCCTGAGAATCAGCCCTTAAGGCATTTGGATCTGGCTGAAGAGCCCATGAGAGTATTTTAGGCATGGAAACTCAAGACACTGTGGCAAAAAAAAAAAAAAAGACCTAAATGTAAGACCTCTGTGTGTGAGATCTCAGAGGAAAGAGTGAGACATCAAAGAAGGAGGTACCTTTGTCTGAAGGGAGGAGAGAACTTCCACTTCAACTATGGCCTCATCTAAATAAGATCAGAGTTGGCGCACTCAAGAGGCTTCCATTGCCTTGGCAGTTCATGACAAGAGCCTAGGGTGATTACTGACGTCATAAATAAGAGTGCCAATTGTTAAATCAACAACAGGAGACACTGTGAACTTACTCCCCATGTAGGATATCTGTCCTCAATGTGTTGTACTATGGGAATTAATGGTATAACTAGTACTCAAACAGTGTTTGTGTTTCTGTGTGGGTGCAAACTGTTGGAATCTTTACTTAGTATTTACTAAATTTATCCTCTGTATATAAAGATAATTGAAAATGAATCTTGATGTGAATGGGATGGGAGAGGGAATGGGAGATGGGATGGTTGTGGGGGGGAGGGAGGTTATGGGGGTAAAAAGCTGTTATAATCCAAAAGTTGTACTTTGGAAATTCATATTTATTGAATAAAAGTTTAAAAAGTTGTACTTTGGAAATTTATTTTTATTAAATAAAGTTAAAAAAATAAAATATGTAAAAAAATAAACCTAATTCCCAAAACCATCACATTACTAAAGAAAAACATATAAGGAAGGTTATGAGATACTGGTCTAGGCAAAGAATTCTTGTGTAAGATCCCAGAAGCACAGGTAATAAAGGAAATATAAATAGACAAATGTAATTACATCAAGCAAGAATTTGCTGCACAAAAAATGAAATAATTAACAAAGTGAAGAGGTAATCAACAGAATGGGAAAAATATTTGCCTTCAATAAAGGATTAATATCCAAAATATATAAGGAGCTCAAGGAATTTAACAACAAAACACACAATCAAGTTAAAAATGGACAAATGACATGACAAACATTTTTCAAAGGATGAAATAAAAATAGCTACCAGAAGATGAAAAAAAAAAAAAACTCAGGATCAATACTCATCAGGGAAATGCAAATAAAAATCACAATGAGGTGTCACCTCACCCCAGTTAGAATGGCTATCATCCAAAATCAAAAAATGACAAATGCTGGCCATAATCAATAATAAGCATTCTGAAATAAGCATTAAAACTACCTCCATTTATCTAGTTTTCTAGTGCTTTCTAGTGTATACATCATAGTCTTCTTCTTTGGTTTGTTTATTCTCATCTCCCTCTTTTGAAACATAGAATTGTTCTATAGGTCAATCTTTGATATTCTTTCTAATGACTTTTACTACCCTGTATGTACTAATGATTTCCAAATTTGTCTCTCCAGAGCAGGAACCCTCCATCATTCAGATTGGTATATCATACTGCCTACTTGTGATCTCTCTTTGGTTATCTATTGTGTATTTAAATCCTAACAGGTCCAAAATGCTACTAATGTTATTCTTTCTCATACCTGTCCCTATATAGTTTTTCTTATTTAAAACTCTAAAAGTAAAATCTACTTTCAGTATGTGTTAAAACCTGTCTTCTGGACACGGTGGCAAAAAAAAAAAAAAAGACCTAAATGAAAGATCTCTGTCAGTGAGATCCCAGTGGAAAGAAGGGGCCATCAAAGAAGGAGGTACTTTCCTCTGAAGGGAGGAGAGAACTTCCACTTTGACTATGACCATGTCTAAATAAGATCGGAGTTGGTGAACTCAAGAGGCTTCCATAGCCTTGGCAGCTCACAACAAAGAGCCTCGGGTGATTACTGATAAGAGTGTCAATTGTTAAGTCAACAAGAGTAGTCACTGTGAACTTACTCCCTATGTAGGATCTCTGTCCTTAATGTGTTGTACTGTGTGAATTAACAGTGTAACTGGTACTCAAACAGTGCTCTATATTTTATGTTTCTGTGTGGGTGCAAAATGTTGAAGTCTTTACTTAATACACACTAAATTGATCTTCTGAATATAAATATAATTGAAAAAGAATCTTGATGTGAATGGAATGAGAGAAGGAATGGGAGATGGGATGGTTGTGGGTGGGAGGGAGTTTATGGGGGGGGAAAGCCACTATAATTCAAAAGTTGTACTTTGGAAATTTATATTTATTAAAAAAGTTAAAAAAATAAAAATTAAAAATAAAAAAACCTGTCTTCTGGCTAGAATTCCAGGATTTTAATTTGGAGTCTGCTGCATGTGGGCTGTATGAGTTTAGGCAAATCTCTTGGCTTTCTTGTACCTAGTTAATTCCTGTACAGGATGTCTAATATGTTACCTACTCACAGAACTGTGAGGATTAACAACGGTTTAACACATGAACAATACTTAACACAACACTTTTAATTCTGTATTATGTCCTGAAAAGTCTATTATCATCAATACAAAGGTTTCTCTCAGAGTAACACCTTCCAAAATAGATTTTAATGACACACAATCTTGAAAATAGCAATGACAATCAAGCCTGGTTTATTTATTCCTACATATAATGAAGGTAACACTGTCTTTTTGCTTTTGCTTTGATAGAAAGTTTGATGTAAAGTTAATTATTTATTATTAGTAGTGTATTTTCCTGTTCCTACATGTTGCTCTTAAATTTAATCTCACTTATAGAATATTACTATATATTAAATTGCCTATGTGCTTTATGAATAGGAGAAATCAATTTTAAAGGCACAGATAATGAATAAAATGTAATAGTTTTAAATATTCTTTGAATTTTGTATATTTAATGTTTACCTGGAAAATTATTTTATATCATTTAAGGTTTAAAAAATATTTAAAAGTATTACTATGCTGAACTGTTGAGAGCTTTACTTAATATATGCTAAATTAATCTTCTATATATAAAGATAATTGAAAATGAATCTTGATGTGAATGGAAGGGGAGAGGGAACAGGAGAGGGGAGGGTTGTGGGTGGGAGGGAAGTTATGGGTGGGGGGAAAGCCATTGTAATCCATAAGCTGTACTTTGGAAATGTATATTCATTAAATAAAAGTTAAAAAACAAAAAAGTATTACTATGCTGAAAAATATACATGATTACAGCACAGGTTTTACATTACGAAATTAAAAAAATACCATCAGTTATAAAGTGCAATACTAGATAACCTCATTTGTGTGAAGATATTTACTTTGAGAAAATGATTAAAAATATTAGCTGGGAAATAAGATAGTTATGAAAAGAAATCAGTTCTTTTGGAAGAACTTGTGGTTTTACTCACATGAAAATAGAAAATTTCTACTTCTGTAAACTTAAACATATAGTAAATATTTAATTATATTTTTGAAACAGGGTTATTTATGTTACTGGAAAAAAGCACAAAAATCCTACAGATGGCAATGATGCATGTCCCAGTCATGTGAAACAGCCTTGGAGGATTTTCAGTGGCCTTCCTCTAAGATATGCAGATTTTGGGGCCGCTGTTGTAATGCAGTATGTCAAGCCAATACTTGTGACACTGGCATCTTTCATCAGAATGATTCTGATTCAGCTTCATGTCCATGTGCCTAGGAAGTACACAGAAGATATCCCAAGTACTTAGGAACCTGCCTCCCATGTAGGAGACCATGATGATTTTCCAGACTCCTGATTTTGTCCTGGCCTAGATCCAGATTTCGTGGCCATTTTGGGTATGAAGCATTAAATAGAATCTCCATCAATCTCTGCTTCCTTCACATCATCCTTTCCTTTCTCTATTTTCTAAATCCTTGTTTTATTTTAAAGAAAGAGGGAGAGAGAGTGTCTTCCATGCATTGGTCCACTCTCCAAATGGCCCCAAGGCCTGGGCTGGGCCAGGCCAAAGTCTGGAGACAGCAACTCCACGTAGTTTCCCACATATGTGCCAGGGGCCAAAGCACGTGGGGAATCCACTGTTGCTTTCCCAGGTACTCCAACAGAGCTGGTTTGGAAGAAGAGTGGCCAGAACTCAAATTGGTGTTCATATGGAATGCCAGTATTATAGGAGGTGATTCATCCCATTGTGCCCCAACAGTCCTCTCTTCCATCTTCTGTGATGAGCTATTTCTAAAATGCTTTACTATTTCAGAACTAGGGGTTGTGCTATAGGTACCTTTTGTGTTGCACTCTAAGAGTTCTTCATATATTCCAACTGTACCTCAAACATCTCTCTCAGTGCAGACAAAAGTTTCTATTTCATATTTTAAGTGCAGGAAGTGGAGAGAGCTGAAGTCCAGTGAGAACATGTCGATCTCAGTTCAACTAAGTTGTTTTCAGGGGAAAGAGGAAAAGGCAGGCAAGGGATAAGAGTTAAAACTTTGGCAAGGGTCAGTGGCTGTCCATGGCATGTGGTAGCTCTGGAGACTGTCATGATACTTTAAAATAAAGTGGCTTTTGTGGCTTTTTGTCTTTGTTGGTATTGTAGACATATGCTGTTTAATATTACCCAAATTTAAACTTTCTGCAAAAAAAATTTGAAGCAAATTTGAGACAGCATCCCTAAGGAAAAAGTCATTTGCTATAAAATTTTAAGGATACCCAAAGCAAGACCCCAGTTGAGATTCATCAGCATGAACTTGAGAGCTTTTGTCCACTGTTCCTCAGAATTGAACTGGGTTTTGATAGAATAGGAGCCACCACTGCCTCTTGTGTCTTCAGTCTTGCCTTTCTCCACATTCTTCCTGTACGGAAGACAAAAATATGTCTCGCCCTTTTCAACCTCTTCTTTAAACTCCTGCATGCAGTTCAGGAAAGCCACCATTGCATGGTTAAACTTTTTGTCACAGAAAAACCACAACCCCCCAGAACAGTATAATGGCAGCTCCTTAGATTTGTCTGTCAGAGAATCCAGATATGAATAATTTCCATAGGGTACCAGTCAATACCTCTGAAATTTCAGACCCATCTTATTGTCCAGGGCATGAAGCAGCAATACCATCTGGCCCAAAGCAGCATTAATCTCATTCCATTCCACAGGAACACTGGACAGGCAGCACAGCTTGCAGTTATGGATTGTGCCGAAGAGTCTAGTGTGCCAGATATGGAAGGTCGTGTTGAAGACATTGGTCTTCAGCTTGTCCAGCTGCATCTGGGCATAAGACATCTGGTTTTATACACTTTTCAGCTCTTTATCCAGCTCCAGCTGCTGTCATTTTTTAAAATATTTATTTATTTGAAAGTCAGAGTTACATAGAAAGAGAAGGAGAGGGAGAGAGAGAGAGAGAGAGAGAGAGAGAGAGAGGTCTTCCATCCATTGGTTTACTCCCCAATTGGCTGCAACACCCAGAGCTGAGCCAATCCAAAGCCAGGAGCCAGGAACTTCTTCCAGGTCTCCCATGTGGGTGCAGGGGCCCAAGGACTTGGGCCATCTTCTACTGCCCTCCCAGGCCCTAGAAGAGAGCTAGATTAGAAGTAGAGCAGCCAGGTCTCAACCCAGTGCCCATATGGGATTCCTGTGCTTCAGACCAGAGCATTAACCTTCTGTGCCACAGCACTGCCCCCTGTTATTATTTACATTCATTGTATTTTGTCTGATACTCAACTTCCTCCTGATCCAGTCTCTCAGCCTCAGCCTAGACCTTCTCCAGATTTTCTGCCACTATTTTGTGGTTTGTTCCACATCTTCCAGTTCCTGGATTAGCCTTTCCTCCTCCAAGGCTAGCTCCCTTATCCCCTTCTGCAACTGTTCCCTGTCATCCTCATTCATCTGCTCTAAGATCTCCAAACAACATTAGTTCTGACACTCACTGTCAGTGACATGAAGCTGAGTGTCCAGCTGGTCTGAGAATCTGTGCATTCCACACAAAGTGAGTGATCCACACCTGTCTGGCCTGAAATGATGTCAAAAAGGTCCCCAGTGACCTCCAGTCTTGGGCTGAGGTTCTCCTTGGTGCCGCCATCGGTTGCCTTCCCATCAGAGTGAAGCTCTTGGCACTTTCTGTAGCCATCATAATGGCTGGGGGGATGAATCTGCTAGACACCATCCTGGTGAGTTTCAATAAATGCTTCCTCTCCTAAGTTAGCTTCTTCCTCTTGGGTATCTCCTGGTTTGACCTGGGCTGTGGCAAGTAATGGAGCTGTGAGTTCCTGGATGGCAACCTGGTCCAGGATCTTGAAGCTCGTGTCCAGCTTAAGGGGCTGGCTGCAGCGCTAGCACACGAAGCTCACCTGAATGGTGCTGGTGGGCATCTTGGACCCCATCCACATCTTGGGGCCCTAGAGCCAGCCATTCAGATTCAGTCAATTGTGGGGAGGACCGTAGCCTCCGGTCAGCCCAGAACAAGGCCTCCTGAATCGCCATTGCCCAAACTTTATCTCTGAAGAGAACATTTAAATATTGATTAATATAATTTATCCCTTTATGCAATTATACATTTTATTTTTTGACATATCTAGGAAATCTTTGCCTAATTTTATTTTATTTTTGGCAGAGAGAGTGGACAGTGAGAGAGACAGAGAGAAAGGTCTTCCTTTTGCCATTGGTTTACCCTCCAATGGCTGCTGCAGCTGGCGCGCTGTGGCCAGCGCATCACGCTGATCCGAAGCCAGGAGTCAGGTGCTTCTCCTGGTCTCCCATGGGGTGCAAGGCCCAAGCACTTGGGTCATCCTCCACTGCACTCCTGGGCTACAGCAGAGAGCTGGCCTGGAAGAGGGGCAACCGGGACAGAATCTGGCACCCCAACCGGGACTAGAACCCGGTGTGCCGGCGCTGCAAGGCAGAAGATTAGCCTATTGAGCCGCGGCACCGGCCAAGCCTAATTTAAAGTCACAAAAGTTTTATTCTATGATTTTTTTCCTTCAAGAATTATAGTTTTCATACTGCAGTTAGATATGTCGTGAATTTTTTACATTTTTGTTAGTGGAAATTTCTTTTGGAAATTATCATATTGCGCCAGCACCATATTGAAAAGACTATACTTTCTCCCCTGCATTGCAATTGTGACTCTGTAGAAAACCTGTTCACCGTTTGTGTTTCGAACTTTTATAGATCTTCTTTTGTGTCCATTCTTCTGACCTTCTGTATGACATCATCACACTTTAGTATAAATTTATAATTCTTGTAGTCATTTCTCTGATTTTATTATTTTTTTCAGAGTTATTCTCCTAAGAGTTGATATCAACATGTTACTTTTAAAAATAATCAGATTGCTTGCTGGGAAGGGGATTGAGATTGTGTTGAGTCTATAATGTTAAGATAAATCCTGAGATTTTTTTTTTGAGTAAAATGTCTCTCTCCACTTAGAAATATTTAATTTCATATGAATATTAAGTTGTTTTTGTAGGTCTGTCAATATTTCATCAGATGTATATTTTATATTTTAAATGAAATAGTGGTGATTCTAAAATTTTGATTTTTTATTGCTGGTATATAGAAATTTATTTTACTTTTCTGTATTGATTTTGTATCTTCTAGTTTTACTAAACTCACTTTTTGCTCATTACAATTTTGGCTTATGCATCAGAATTTTTGTGTAGCCCAAAGGTTGTCAGTTGTTTCCTTTTTTTTTTTTTTTTTTTTTTTTACAGGCAGAGTGGACAATGAGAGAGAGAGACAGAGAGAAAGGTCTTCCTTTTGCCATTGGTTCACCCTCCAATGGCTGCCGCGGCCAGCGTGCTGCAGCCGGTGCACCACGCTGATCCAATGGCAGGAGCCAGGTGCTTCTCCTGGTCTCCCATGGGGTGCAGGGCCCAAGCACTTGGGCCATCCTCCACTGCACTCCCTAGCCACAGCAGAGAGCTGGCCTGGAAGAGGGGGCAACCGGGACAGCATCCGGCGCCCTGACTGGGACTAGATCCCGGTGTGCTGGTGCCGCTAGGTGGAGGATTAGCCTAGTGAGCTGCGGTGCTGGCCCAGTTGTTTCCTTTCTCAAATTATTGTCTTACTAATGATAGTAAATATTTCTGATTTGTAACAATACAATTATTGTGACAACTTTTTATCACTTTAGTATTAAAGCATCCATAGATAAGTAAATTGATGAGCATATCTGTGTTTCAATAAAACTTTGTTACTAAAGCCTGAAGCTGGCCTACAAATGAGTTTGAAGATGGAGAATTCACACCCCTATTATGTGGTCATTGTTGTAAGTAGAGATCCTCAATACTTCCTTTCAACTTGACTGCTTTTATTTATTTTTATTGCCTCAGCATACTGACTAGAATCTTAACTACAATGTTGAATAACAGTAGTGAAAACAAATTACTATCTTGTTTCTGATATTAAAGGTAAAGTATTTTAATTTCTGTCATTAATTATGTTTTCTGGAGTTTGTTATCCATGCTCTTTCTTATGCTGATGAAGTCCTCTTGTATTTTTAGTTTCCTGAGATTTGTGAAGTCAGGAAAGATTGTTAACTTTGTCAAATGCCTCTATCCACTGAGGCGTTATAGGGACTGGACACCCCTACACAGCCATGGATAGACTATGAAAGCTGCCTCAGGTCTTGGTAAGGGCGGAAAACAGTGACAGGAACTCAGATTCCATCTTGAGACCTACCTTTACTCTGACTGAAGTTATCCCATCTCACAGACACTCACCTGCATGTTCATGCCATGAAACAGGATGAGGTATTTAATGCTGACAGCCCACATGAGCCAAGTCTCACCTACCTTAGCCACAGAAAATTTTTTCACAAAAAGCTCATGTGTTCAGAACCTTAAACAAAGACCCCCTGCCTAGCAACCATATGTCACAATGTGGGCCAAAGATGTTTTGCCCTTTGGAATGCAGGCTAAGGGTCAAGTGTACAGTCAAGTGTACATCTGTGACTGTAGACCCAAGTAGGGGGTGCAGTCCTAAAGCAGGAACCTCTGCATGTCTCCCACAAAAACAAAACAAAACAAAACAAAACAAAACAAAACACATCCCATGGAGAGTGGTAAAGTATAAAATTGAAAGCTCAAAAACAGGCTCACTCTTCTGATAATGAACTCCCAGCTTTGAGCCCCTCCTCTCTCTCAGGAGTCTGTACTCCTTTCTACACAATAAATCCACTTTTGCTTTGCACATCTTGGACTCAGCCCATTATTTCTATACTGAGAGAGAGTCCTGGACCAGAGTATCTGGCATCCCCCAGAGGAGCGAAACAATAGTAACCCTGCAGTTTTTCTCTTTCATATTATTAATACCATAATAAAATTTATTGTTGTGTTATTGTTAAACAAGCCCTGCATTCCTGGAATATATCCCATTTGTTTAGACATTTATTTAGTTTATTTATTGAATTTGATGTCCTAAATTTTTTTTAAACTTTTATTTAATGCATATAATTTTCCAAAGTACGACTTATGGATTACAATGGCTTCCCCCCCATACCGTCCCTCCCACCCACAACCCTCCCCTTTCCCACTCCCTCTCCCCTTCCATTCACATCAAGATTCATTTTCGATTATCTTAATATACAGAAGATCAGCTTAGTATACATTAAGTATGGATTTCAACAGTTTGCTCCCACACAGAAACATAAAGTGAAAAATAATAGATGATTTTTTTTTAAATGATGATGAAATCAGAGCAGACCTATTGTCATGTTTAATCCCAGTGAGAGTCAAGTTGGGAATTGATAATTTCTTTTTTTTTTTTTTTACAGAGGATCAGTTTAGTATGCATTAAGTAAGGATTTCAACAGTTTGCACCCCCATAGAAACACAAAGTGAAATATATTGTTTGAGTACTCGTTATAGCATTAAATCTCAATGTACAGCACATTAAGGATAGAGATCCTACATGAGGAGTAAGTGCACAGTGACTCCTGTTGTTGACTTTACCAATTGACACTCCTGTCTATGGCATCAGTAATCTCCCTATGCTCCAGTCATGAGTTGCCAAGGCTATGGAAGCCCTCTGAGTTCTCCGACTCTTATCTTGTTTAGACAAGGTCATAGTCAAAGTGGAGGTTCTCTCCTCCCTTCAGAGAAAGGTACCTCCTTCTTTGATGACCTGTTCTTTCCACTGGGATCTCACTCGCAGAGATCTTTTGCCAGAGTGTCTTGGCTTTCCATGCCTGAAATACTCTCATGAGCTTTTCAGCCAGCTCCGAATGCCTTTAGGGCTGATTCTGAGGCCAGAGTGCTATTTATGATGTCCTAAATTTTTAACACATCTTATCTTTAGTGATATCTTAGGTTGAGGAAGGTACAGAGATTTTCCAAAATTAACTGCTCCCATAGTGGCATAATCACTCCTCTTATTAATATAAACCTCACTAGTGGTTTATATTATTATATTAATAAACCTCAAATCCATAATTGACATTAGGATTTTGTATTGTAAACTTTATGAATTCATGCAAAGTTATAATAATGTGTATCTATCATTTTATTATACAGCATTTCATTACCCTAAAATCTTGTCTGCCTAGTCATCCATTTCTTCCCTCTACAATCCTGTCAACAACTGATCTTTTTACTAGATTCATGATTGTGCCATTCTGAAATGTTACATAGTGATGACCACGTATAATTGTTCACATCAACTTCTTTTACTTGGTAATATACCAAAGATTCCTCTGTGTGTTTTCATGATTTGTTAGCTCATTTCCTTTTAGCAATAAACTATTTTTTGTATGATACAGCACAGTTCACTCATACATTCACCTATATGAGAATATCTTCATTATTTCAAAATTTGTTTGTATTTTTACATTATTGCTCATGAGGAAATTTGATTTCTTCAATATCTGTGTTTGTTTTTACAGGATAATATTTTCATTATAGAATTAGTTCAGATGTGTTCCTCCTCATCTTTTGAAAAGCACGTAGAATTATATAATTTCTTTCTAAAATATTTGAAAGGATGCATCAGTGTGGGTATCTGGGCCAGGTGATGCTTTCTAGGAAGATTTGTAACTCTGACTGTATTTTGCTTTATAGAAATAGGTTAATACAGGTGGTGAGTTTCTTCTTGACTGAGTTTATCTTTCAAGGAACTTGTCTATTTCATTTATGTTAGCATGTTTCCTCTTGAACATCTCTATTATTAATATCTCAAGAATTTGTACTAATATAACTATTTTCTTCATTCATAATTTGTGCATTTCACTTGATTCGATTTCTGTCTCAGTTATGGGTCTGTTTAGGTTTTCTGTGTCTTCATAGTTCCATTTAGGTAGGTTTTATGTGTCCCGGAATCTATTCATTTCTGATAATTTCCCAGTTTGTTGGCATACAATTCTTTGTAGTAATTTCTGAAGTCTCTTTTTATTTGTATGGTGTCTGTTGTTATATTTGCTTTTTAATTTCTAATTTTATTGATTTTGGTCTTCTCTCTCCTTTTTTTTTTTTTTTGACAGGCAGAGTGGACAGTGAGAGAGAGAGACAGAGAGAAAGGTCTTCCTTTTGCCGTTGGTTCACCCTCCAATGGCCACTGTGGCTTCTCCTGGTCTCCCATGCGGGTGCAGGGCCCAAGCACTTGGGCCATCCTCCACTGCACTCCCTGGCCACAGCAGAGAGCTGGCCTGGAAGAGGGGCAACTGGGACAGAATCCAGCGCCCTGACCGGGACTAGAACACGGTGTGCCAGTGCCGCAAGGCGGAGGATTAGCCTAGTGAGCCGCGGCGCCGGCTTCTCCTTTTTTTTGGTTAGTTGGGTCACTGGTGTGTCAATTGTGTTTATTTTTTCAAAAAACCAGCTCTTTGTTTTGCTGATCATTCATAATTTTTTTGGATTCCATTTTGTTAAATTCTTCTCTAATTTTAATTATTTCCCTCCTCCTACTAGTTTTAGGTTTGGTTTGCCATAGATTTCTAGATCCTTGAGATGCATTGATAGCTCATTTATTTGGCACTTTTTCAATTTCTTGATGTAGGCACTTATTGCTATAAACTTTCCTCTTACCACTGCTTTTACTGTATCCAATTAGGTTTGATATTTTGTGTGGTTATCTTCGTTTGCTTCCAGAAAGTTTTTGACTTCTTCTATCACCCACTGTTCATTCAGGAGTACGTTGTTCAGTCTCCATGTTTTTGCATATTCTCTAGGGATTGTTGAGTTGCTAATTTCCAGCTTCATTCCATTGTGGTCTGAGAAGATGCAAGGCATGATTTTGATTTTTTTGAATTTACTGAGACTTGCTTTATGGCCTAGCATGTGGTCAATCCTAGAGAAAGTTCCATGCACTGCTGAGAAGAATGTAAATTCTTCAAGTGTAGGATGAAAAGTTCTGTTATACGCCGGTGCCATGGATCACTTGGCTAATCCTCAAACACCGGCACCCTGGGTTCTAGTCCCGGTTGGGGCACTGGATTCTGTCCCAGTTGCTCCTCTTCCAGTCCAGCTCTCTGCTGTGGCCCAGGAAGGTAGTGGATGATGGCCCAAGTGCTTGGGTCCTACACCCACATGGGAGACCAGGAGGAAGCACCTGGATCCTGGCTTCGGATCGGTGCAGTGCATCAGCTGTAGCAGCCATTTAGGGGGTGAACCAAAGGAAAAGAAGGCCTTTCTCTTTGTCTCTCTCTCTCTCACTGCCTCTCAAAAAAAAAAAAAAGTTCGGTTATAGCTATAAGATCCAATTGTTCTATGCTGTTGATTAGATCTACTGTTTCCTTGTTGATTTTTTGTCTGGTTGATCTGTCCATTGCTGAAAGTTGAGTACTGAAGTCCCCCAATACTATTGTATTGGAGTCTATGTCTCCCTTTAAGTCCCTTAACATATCTTTTAAATAGATGGTACCCTGTAATTAGGTGCATATACATTTATAATAGTTACATCTTCATGTTGAATTGATCCCTTAATCATTATATAGTGACCCTCTTTGTCTTATTTAAGTTTTTGTGTTAACAAAAGAGCTGGCTAAGCTAGCTCTTTTTTGGTTTCTGTTGGCAGGGAATATCATTTTCCAACCTTTTACTTTTAGTCTGCATGCACCTTTGTTGGAAATATGTGTTTTTTTTAAGGGGCAAAGAGATGGGTTTCGTTTTGTAATCCATTCAGCCAGTCTGAGTCTTTTAACTGGAGAGTTGAGGCCATTGACATTCAATATGACTATTGCTAAGTAGTGACTTTGCCCTGCCATTTTTCCAATGTTATTTCAAATTTATACTTTGAACTTCCTGTGATCTTTTACGGAGAGATTTTCTTCCTTTACCTTCTTTTGTATTGATGACTGTGTTTCTGTGTTTCTGTGTGTCACACATCTTTAAGCACCTTTCGCAGGTCTGGATCAGTAGAGACAAATTCTTTCAATTTCTTTTTGCTATGAAAGCTCTTTGTTTCATCTTTATTTCACCTTCATTCACAAATGAGAGCTTTGCAGGATGTAATATTCTGGGCTTTGAGTTTTTTTCTCTTAGTGCTTGGAATATATTCACCATTCTCTCCTAGCCTGTAGGGTTTCTGATGAGAAGTCTGCTGTGAGTCTAATTGGAGATCCTCTGAGAGTAATCTGGCATTTCTCTCTTGCACATTTTAGAATCTTTCTTTATGTTTCAATGTGGTGAGTTTGATTGCAATGTGCCATGGCGAAGACCTTTTCTGGTCATGTCTATTGGGAGTTCTGTGTGCTTCCTGTACTTGGATGTCTCTTTCTTTCTCCAAACCTGGGAAGTTTTCTGCTAGTACCTCACTAAAAGGGATTTCTAATCCTTTCTCTCGTTCCATGACTTCAGGAACTCCTAGAACTCAAATGTTGGTTTTTTTAATAGTATCCTGTACATTCCCAACAATATTTTTTAGATTTCTAATTCCCTCTTCTTGTCTTTGGTCTGACTGCATACTTTCTTGTGCTCTGTCATGTAAGTCTGATATTCTCTCTTCTGCATCACTCTTTCTGATTTAAGGCTCTCAACTGTATTATTTGTTCTATTGAATTCTTCATTTCATTTTGATTCCTCCTTAAGATTTCATTTTCATGAGAAAGATTTTCTTTCATATCCTGCATGGATTTCAGTAGTTCGTGTGTTTGTTTTTGATTGCTTCTATGTATTCTTATCATCAATTTTTTGAGTTCCATTCCTTGCATTTTTTCTGTCTCATCATCTTCATAATCTTGTATTGAAGTGTCATGTTCTTTTGGGAGCATGATGTTGTCTTCTTTATTCTTGTTTCTTGGGTTGTTGCATTTATTATTCGGCATTTCTGGAGATACTCATTGGTTTCTTCTTTTTTTCCCACTGCGATGGTTATTTTTGTTGTACTATGACTGTAGAAAAGTGGACTGTCTGCTTTCAGTGTATCTCTAGAGGCTTGTGGTGGGTGGGTCACAGAGCTCTGTTCAGTTCTTTAGGTTTAAGGGTGTGCCTAAGGTGACACACCCAGGTTTGGTGTTGCAAATCTTCTTTCTCTCTCTCTCTTATTTTTAATCAGAAGGAAATAATCCCACTCAGCTGAGCCCTTCTTGATGGCGATCAGTGCCTGAGCACTACCCGCAGTAGGTATAATATTTATCTGCTCTGTCCCAAGGACCACACAAAGGATCTGTGTGGTCCTCAGTGTAAGCTCAGATTCCCCTGCCATGTCTCTCATTGGGTAGTCAGGGCCACCCGAGCTTGTGGCATCTCCCACTGAGACTACTCAAAGTCTTGGCCACACCATGAGTTCTCCCACAAACCCTGTTTGTTTTTTTCCTCAGTCCCGGTTCAGAAGCTCCACACAGTTACTAGATGTTAGTCTCCTGTTATTACTCCCCACCAGAGTTAGGTTTCTACACTCTGCTGATTTGCTGATTGCTGGGCACAGACATGAGCTGGCACAGCTGTTACATATGTCCAAAATGGCACCTGCTTTATCAGCTCATTGCATTTGTAAGGTGATTGGAGAGAGAGAATCATGTCTGTGCCATCCCTTTTATTTTTTTCTCCTCTAGTTAGGCTGATGTACTTTCCCCCATGGGGCTTCAAGCCTTGTTCCCTCTAGACTCTGTTGCTTTTCCACCAGTGTCTTGGGCTACTGTGGTCTCATCTCACCTCATTTTGCAGTGCAGGTGCGGAAGCTTTCAGCAGCTGGGGTCCTGAGCCATGGGCACCCATGCCCTCCACATAGGCCCACCATGTTCCTCTAATTTTGGAATAGTTTCCTCTGTCATTTTCCCCCTAATTTTTCACTGAGACTACACTCTCTCCACTTTTATTAAGCTATCTTCTCCTGGACTAGATCAGTAAGCACTCTCCCTATTCTGCCATCTTGGAACCTCATTAATTAACCTTTTTAAACTTCAGTGTTCTACATTAATACAAGAAAAATGCAATAAATACCCAGTACAGAAATTGTTACACTTAAGTAGACCACGGTTTCTAAAGCTCAAAGTTTAAAATTAAAGAATCATATACAAAGTATAACCCTTAGCAGCAATCACAAAACAGAGAATACGGGTACTATATGATGCAGATAAAACCCCATAAGTAGTACATTTGGGTTTTAAAAAAATTGCCTTTAATTAAGAATACATTAAGTGGTGAACATGATTTCATAATTTCTGAGCATATATATTCTTGATATACTTTTTAATAAAAATACATTAACATTAAATTATAGGATGGTTCTACAAATATGTTAGTTGTGTATTTTTAGTTTTATAAACAAAATACCTGATTGTGTAAATAAAGAACTGTACAACCAAACAATGAAACATATGCACTTGGCCGGTGCCGCGGCTCAATAGGTTAATCCTCAACCTAGCAGTGCCGGCACACCGGGTTCTAGTCCTGGTTGGGGCGCCAGATTCTATCCTGGTTGCCCCTCTTCCAGGCCAGCTCTCTGCTGTGGCCCGGAAAGGCAGTGGAGGATGGCCCAAGTGCCATCCGTGGCGCCAGCAGTGGCAGCCACTGGAGGGTGAACCAATGGCAAAAGGAAGATCTTTCTCTTTGTCTCTCTCTCTCACTATCCACTCTGCCTGTCAAAGAAAGAAAGAAAGAAAGAAAGAAAGAAAGAAAGAAATGCACTCACAGCAAAGAATTATGGTCTCATCTCAAAAAACTGAAATTCAATAATTTTATAAAACAGTATTTAATTTAAAAAGAAAATCTATATTCTCTAATATGAACAGGTCAGAGAAAACACAAGAGAGTCTAACCTAATTTGTAGCACCAAAAAATGGAAAGGAGCTCAAAGATTGTTAGAGATGTGCTGAAAAAACAGCCACCATCATGGAAGCACTTCACTAGTGACACTTTGGACAACCTATTCACAAAAAACAGTAACTATGATGACAGATTTTTTAAAAAAGATTTACTTATTTATTTGAAAGTCAGAGTTACACAGAGGAGAGGCAGAGAGAGAGAGGTCTTCCATCTGATGTTTCACTCCCCAATTGGCCACAATGACCAGAACTGCACCGATCCAAAGCCAGGAGCCAGGAGCTTGTTCCAGGTCTCCCATGTGGGTGCAGGGACCCAAGGACTTGGGCCATCTTCCACTGCTTTCTCAGGCCATAGCAGAGAGCTGGATCAGAAGAGGAGCAGCAGGGACTAGAACTGGCACCCATATGGGACGCTGGCACTTCAGGCCAGGGTGATAACCCGCTGAGCTACAGTGCCAGTCCCCAATAACAGTATTTAATACATTGAATAAAATAGCTATGAAACTTTAGAAATAAGTTTAATAGGGGCCAGCGCCATGGCCTGTGCACCAGGATTCCATATGGGTGCTGGGTTCTAGTCCTGGATGCTCCTCTTCTAGTCCAGCTCTCTGCCGTGGCCTGGGAGAGCAGTGGATGGTGGCCCAAGTGCTTGGGCCTCTGCACCCACATAGGAGACCAGGAAGAAGCACCTGGCTCCTGGCTTTGGATTGGCACAGCACCAGCCATAGTGGCCATTTGGGGAGTGAACCAATGGAAGGAAGACCTTTCTCTGTCTCTCTCTGTCACTGTCTATAACTCTACCTGTCAAATTAAAAAAAAATAAGTTTAATAAAAGATAAATGTGCCTAACTAGAGAAGTATGCCAGTTAATATTTGTGGAAGAAGGGATAGAATGAGAAATTACCAGTTATGCAGTCAATCCTGCAATGATTTATTCAAGCAAGGAATATTAGTGAATGCAGTAAAGCATTTATGGATATCACTGGAGAACAGGAAAGACACGGTCTCAAATAATTCCTTCAAAACCACTAGTTAACAGAGACCAGTTGACTTGACAATGGAGAAATCTGGAGTACAAGAACAAGGGCTCAAGCTTTCTATCACTAGTAAGGAAGGCATGAGACTCAACAGCCTCCTAACCTAATGAGATGGGGAGCAGACATCCTTGTCTCTGTAGTGCTAATGACAGCAACATAAATCTAAATCTGTTAATGAGGAAACCATGAGACAAATCAAGAATGTAGGACGCATTGCAAGACAAGAGAAATACACAATGAAGAATATCAATTCCATATAAAAATATTATTTAACCAATCTAATTCAAATGAGATGATATATAAAAAGTATATTCATTGTACAGTTTATTGAATACAGGACTGAACATAGATGAATAAATATAAGGGCATTCATGGTATAGTATGGAAATTTAAATTTGAACCCATTATTAACAGTGTTTCAATATGACTGAATATGATATTGGTATTTGGTGGGGTATTTATATGGGAGGACATTCTTATTTTGATGGGATTAAATATCATGATGTCTGCAACTCAATTTTCAATGGCTGAAGTATGTGTAGATTTATGTTTGTGTGTGTGTGTGAATGTGAATGTTTGCATATACAGAGAATAGGTGGTAAAAATACTTTCATTGGTGAATACATAGAAATGTAAATAATATTTCCTAATAAATGTATGAGAAAAAAGATGGAAGGAAGAGTAAAAATGGAAATATACAATAAAATAACATGTTCTAGAGAATTATAAAGATAATTTAAGTGAGTTGTTATAAAATGTAATTGCAGATAGTCATTGATCAAATATGCTTTAAGTGTTCCTAAATAACATGCAAATATGAATGATTTTACTTTTCAAAATTAAACAAAGTAGTCTGCCATAACTCTCAAATGATTAATTCTGTGTGGGCTCTTCATTAGCAAATGCACAGGCTAGAGTTCTGCATCTTTAAGATAGATATCATCTAAGGCTTAATTATCTCTAGGCTTTTTGCTTCTGGATTTTTAAATGGTAATTTTTACAAAAGAAAAATATAGCAGCATTGGAAAACATGTATAAATAAGTAAGCAATGCTGTTGTATGTTTACAGTAATTCCTGATATCCATGGAAGATTGATTTTAGGCATCCTTATACTCCAAAAATCCATGAATTCTATCTTTCATAAGATGGCATAGTATTTTTACATAGCTATATAAATCCTCTCATAAATTAATCATCTCTAGTTTTGTAATAATATTCAGACACACTGTTTTAAGAGAGTACTTGCAGCACTTGGTTGGTTAAATCTGAGGATGCAGAAAGTGTGAACATGGAGAGCTGACTTTAGCTCCAACCCTACAAGGCAAGCATTAGAACATAAGAGTATCAACTGTCAACTATTTTCCCAAGTGAAAATGATGCCCTACCCATTTATGAAGCATTACTCAGACAAAACAATATTCACACATGTGTTCAGTAACTCCAGAACTGTTTGAGATTTATTCTTCAATCATTAGCCATATAACATAATATAAATATAAAATAATATAAATATATAATAATATAAATATTTAATTTTTTTTCTTAAAAGAGAGACAAAGAGACACAAAGGAAGACAGAAAGGCATAGAGATAGAGCTTCCATTCCCTGGCTCACTCCCTGAAAGACCACATCAGCATGGATCAGAGCCAAGAATTCAATCCAGTTCTCCAACAAGGGTGAGATACTCAACTACTTAAACTATTATTACTGTTTCCCAGGATCCAAATTAGCAGGAAACTGGATCAGAGCAAGAGCCATAAATCAAATCCAGGTACACTGATATGGAATGTGGGTGTCTTAACTGCTAGACTAAATGCCTTCCCCTCTTCCTTTTGAATTTCATTCTTATAAAAATATTTAACATGAGACCTACTCTTTTAACAGATTTTAAGTGTACAATATACTATTGTTATTTATTGGTAAAATGAACAGATCTCTAGAAATTTTTATTCTGCATAACTGAAATTATATTCTTGTTGATTAGCACACTCAGATCATGGCCAAAACAATGTTATTGTTTGCTTGTTTTAATTTGACAATTTTAGATGCCTCATTTAAACAGAATCATGCCTTTGTCCTTCTGTGACTGACTTAGGTATGGTGTCCTTAAGGGTCATCTATGTTGTCCTAAATTAGAAGATTCTCTTCCATTTTTGCAGATGACTAACATCTCAGTCTATTTATATCACTGTTCTTTTTTGTTTTTAAAGATTTGATTTATTTGAGAGGTAGAGTTACTGACAATGAGAGGAAGAGACAGAGAGAAAGGTCTTCCATCTGCTGATTCACTCCCCAAATGGCCACAACGTGGAAGTTGAGCCAATCCAAAGCCAAAAGCCTTCTCCAGGTCTCCCACGTGGGAGAAGGGGCCCATGCATTGGGCCACCTTCTACTGCTTTCCCAGGCTATAGCAGAGAGCTGGATCAGAAGAGGAGCAGCTGTAACTAGAACTGGTATCCATATAGGATGCCAGTGCTGCAGGCAGAGGATTAACCTCTGCCACAATGCTGGCCCCTATATCACTGTACTTAAATCCGTTCCTTCACTGATGGATGTTCCCACATAAAAGAGCATAAAGATTTCCTTTTTTAAATCCTTGCAAATACTTTTTATCTTTTGTCTGTTTGATAATGGCCTGTGCAATTGGACTAAAGTAATAACTATGTTGTTTAGATTTCCATTTCCTTTATGATCAATCCATCTAAGCATTTTTTCATATACCTGTTAACCATTTGTATATCTTCTACTTGAAATATATCTACTCAGGTATTTTACCCATTTCTACATCAGAACATTTTTTCTGCTATTGTTGGCTGATTTCCTTACAATTTCTGAATATTAAAGCTTTCTCAGGTTATTATTTGCAATTATTTTATCCCATTCTATAGATTGTCTGTTTACTCCATTTTTCCTTTACAGCACAGAAGTCTTCTAGTTTGATATAATACAATTGTTTTTACTTTTGTTTCTTATGCTTTTGAACCTTACCCAGAATTTTCTTAACCAGAATAATTGTATGGAGCACTTCCCTATGTTATTTATAGGAATTTCCTAGTTTCTAGTATTGCACTGTAATTTATTTTGGCTTGACTTTTGTATTTGGTGAGAAATGGAGGGAGGATTTTGTTCTTTCCTTGTTCTCTGTGTTAATATCTGATTTTCCCAGAACCATTTATTGGTGATAACAATCATTTTCCTGAATGTATATTCCTGGTAGCACTTTGGAAAATATTTGGCTATTTACATAAATTTATTTCTAGGATCTCCATAATTTTCCATTGGTCAATGTGTCTATTTTTATGTCAGTACCATGATTATTACTGTATTAAATGATTTTTAACAAGAGTAGCAAGAATAGACATTTGCAAAAGGGCTATCTTTTTAATAAATTGTGCTTATAGTATCTAATGCATAAACAGAAAAGAAAGAAAGTGGACCCCTTATTTTGTGCTATGACAAAACTCATCCACTGATATCTTTTTTCCTACCTTCAAAAATGTTTCAAGATGGTAGTGGTATCCTGGAGAATTTTCACCTCACAATTCCCACAATTAAGATAGTATCCTCTGTAGGAATAAACTTGTGTATTTAGTCTTTGTTTTGTCCAGGTTTCCCATTTTTTCTGGTAGAATATGGCAACTGAATTCAGTATGGAAAAGAAAATTAAAATACACCAAAGGGCAAACAATTCTTTTTTAACTTGTCAACTAAAAACGGTGTCATATTCTTTGAGGGTTGATAGATCGTGTTTAGGAACTATGTGCAGAAAGCAAGAGTAATAATTGGACACTAATACTTGTTCTCTGAGTCACTTGGAACACGTTTTTCAACTTTATACTTCTAAGTTTTCCTTTCATAACACTATAATAAAATCATAAAATATAAATAATATAAAATACACACATATAGCATGTGATTAACTCTCAACATACATTAAATTTTAATCAGGGTGATTGTAAAATGAAGAGTTAAGTGTCCAAATTAATTAAATAAAAATTCATGCTTGCTGGCTTCCTGCTTTTTGGACAACTCCAATAGGTCTATTTCTTTCCCTTTATGGCACAAATTTATCTCTTGGCATAATTGCAAGTAGTTTAAAATAAAGTAGAAGGGCTGGTGCTGTGGCGTAGAAGGTAAAGCTGTACCCCATATGGATGCCAGTTCAAGTTCTGGCTGCTCCACCTCTGATCCAGCTCCCTGCTGTGGCCTGGGAGGGCAGTAGAAGATGGCTCAAGTCCTCAGGCCCTTGCACTCACATGGGAGACCTGGAAGAATCTCCTGGTTCCTGGCATCAGATCAGCACAGCTCTGGCCATTGGGGCCAGTTGGGGAGTAAACCAACAGATGGAAGACCTTTCTCTCTCTCCCTCCCCCACCTCTCCTTCTCTCTCTGTGTAACTGACTTTCCAATAAATAAATAAATCTTTAAAAATAAAATAAAATAAAGTAGAAAAATCCCTGGAAATAGATATATTGTCTTTGTGGATTTTGGGGTCCATATATTTTGTTCAGAATCTATTATGAAATAAATTTAGAAGAGTAGTCTCTGACCTCTATTTCTTCAAGTTGTCATTCAGCCTATTATCCATTTTCCAAAATAGAATTATACCTTACAGACAGGTTCTGTGAAATTTGGGTATTTTAGAGATGAAGTCATATGTCCTAATAAACTGTAAGATGAACTGTGAAGACTAAAGGCAAGGGGTGTCTCTGATTTCTCATGGTATTCCTAATACATGTGTTCCTCTCTTTGAAAAAGTAAATCAAGCACGAGTTGGCCACCAGGTGTGTGCTTACCCTAAAATGAAAGTTTCAAGAATCCACCAGCTTTTTTCTTTAGGTAAACATCGCACTTAAGATATTAAACTTTATTTGTAGAATGACTTTTTCACATTTTACTCAGTTATTTACTTTCATGCTATAGATGTCAAGTAGTGTTAAAATCCCAGTGTAGCAATCATGACAAAATCCCTGATATATTCTGTATCTGTAAATACACACACACACACACACACACACACACATATATTCTGTATGTCTGTAAATAACATGTGAAAACAAGTGCTCTAAAACAGAGGAAAAAGAACTACAATATTCTGTAATTCATCCAGAATTAAATGAAAATTTTTTCCCAAAAGGTTTTTAAGTTTGAATTTTTTATTAGTAAAGGAGTAAATCAGAAAATGAATTCCAGTGTGTGCAAATGGCTAAATCTTGCTGTAATCATTACACTCATTAGGCTAATCTGGCTACACACAATTTGATAGTCCTGCTTCTTTGAACTTTATCTTGAAAATATACACAAAGTCTAGTAATTAATTAGTGAATTTCACAGCTTGCCGCATGCCATCTATTTTCCGTGAAGGTAAAAATGTTGAGTTTCTCAAGTAGGAACTCTCTATGAACTGCTAGGAAAATTACTAGGCTTCTGTAATCACATTCTACACAGAAACAACATTTTGAAAACTAGGTCCCAATCACATAATAGACATGAGATGAATCATAGTCATATTTTATATTTTTAATTGTATTTCATGGAGAACTATGACATGTATGGTGAGTTTTGAAAGATAGTCAGTAGGAGTATGTAAAACATGTGAAATACTTTAGAAAATTGGGAATCACTGTTAAGCCAAGGAACTCCATGTATTCAGATATCTGAGTTCTTCACTGCTAGTCCCCAAAGGAGACCAAATATAGATGCTACAACAGTTTTTACCTGCCCCCACCAAAGGAAAGCAAAGCTTGATATCTAAGGATCATATCTCCAGAGGCTACCCTTTGAACACATAGTTAAAAATATCACTATATATATTTTCTATATTTCATAATTAAATATCTCACTCTATAGAGATTTTATATATATATATGACTTATCCAGTATTTTTGAGGTTGGTTGCAAATAGCATTTAAATACATTATAAACCAGAATCATAATTTAGAGGCCACAGGAAGATGTGCTTACCAGTCAGTCAATTCTTATGAGACAAACTAAGCAAGTAAGCAATTTATTTTTTTGACAGGCAGAGTGGACAGCGAGAGAGAGACAGAGAGAAAGGTCTTCCTTTGCCGTTGGTTCACCCTCCAATGGCTGGCGCGGCCGGCGCACCATGCTGATCCGATGGCAGGAGCCAGGTGCTTATCCTGGTCTCCCATGGGGTGCAGGGCCCAAGCACTTGGGCCATCCTCCACTGCACTCCCGGGCCACAGCAGAGAGCTGGGCTGGAAGAGGGGCAACTGGGACAGAATCCGGCACCCCGACCGGGACTAGAACCCGGTGTGCCGGCGCCGCAAGGCGGAGGATTAGCCAAATGTCAACATAGCTTCCATCACTTATCAGAGTTAGCCAGTTGGTTAGAAAACTCTGTTGATCTTTAACAAAACACAATCATACTGCTTTCCTTTCAAGAATCAGATATTGTTACACTGCACAATTTAGACTTCAATACTGACAAAACAAGTGAGCTCAACCCCTTGATGGATGGCTCTCTGCTATTTCTTCAGAGACAGAAAAGGTGAATCACAAAGAGAGTGACAGAACAGTGGTTCTGAAAGCCAAAATGCCCAGTGGCAGTCTGGATGAGCCTAGATATTTTGATTATTTTGGTGGCCAAATAAAAGGAGAAACCAAATTGCTCTTTAAAAACAGAATATCGCTGGCACTGCGGCTCAATAGGCTAAATCTCCACCTGCAGCACCGGCACACCGGGTTCTAGTCCTGGTCAGGGCGTCGGATTCTGTCCCAGTTGCCCCTCTTCCAGGCCAGCTCTCTGCTGTGGCCCGGGAGTGCAGTAGAGGATGGCCCAGGTCCTTGGGCCCCGCACCCACATGGGAGACCAGGAGAAGCTCCTATCTCCTGGCTTCGGATCAGCGCAGTGTGCCGGCTGCAGCGCGCCAGCCACAGTGGCCATTGGTGGGTGTACCAATGGAAAAAAGGAAGACCTTTCTCTCTGTCTCTCTCTCTCACTGTCCACTCTACCTGTCAAAAAAAAAAAATCTGGAGGAGGCAAGATGGCAGAATAGGAAGGGAGCACACTGATAGTCCGGGGAGAGATAGTTTAATAAAAGTGGAGATACTGCAGATTCAAGGAAGAGTAGGGGAGGAAACAGCAGAAGAAATTCTTCTGGAACGCATGATTCACAGCAGACCTGCGTGGAGAGCATGGGAGCCCACAGTTCGGGACACCAGTGGCAGACTCAACACACCAGCGCTGGAACACGAGGTGAGCTGAACCTCAATAGCCCAAGACACCGGCAGGCAAGCGGAGAGAGGAGACTAGAGGGAACGACCCCCGGGGGGGGAAAGTTCACCAGGCTAACTGGAAGAGAGAGAGAGAAAAAAAAAAGGTGACTGGTACGGACACGGGTTTCTCTCTCTCCGCTCACCTCTCAAGGGCGAGTAAGACAAAGAGCAGGCGCCATCTTGGACATACGTCATAAGCAGAGCGACCTCAGGTCTGCATCGGCCCTGAGCCTAGCAGAAAAACCTGACTCTGGGCGGGGCAAATTAACAGGAGATTAGGACCTAGTAAATTTGTGGTGCTACTGAACTGAGACTGTGAAAAAAGAGATGGTGGGGGAGAGAACTCATGGAATTCACGTGAGCACTCTCCAGAAACGCTACAATTCCGTAACTTTGGCAACCCAGTGGGAGACTGAAGGAGACATTGAGCCCACTCTGAGGGCAGAACAGATTCCCTGTGTGGTCCTTGGGAAAGAGCTTCCGATCTCTGGCTCCTGTGGGTATATCATTTGCCTGCTAACTACCTCCAACTTCGTTCAGCTGTGCAGAATTACTTCCCTTTTGAATCAAAAAAAGAAAGAGAGAGAGAGAGAGAGATTTACCACGCCTAACCTGGGAGTGTCACCTTTTGCACACCAAACAGAGCTCTCAGGCCACACCCATCTCAAGCCCTAAGGCTCCATCAAAAACAGATAGTCCACTTAATCTAGAGTCATAGTATAACAAGAAAAAGCACCACAGTGAAGAAACCAAATATCTCCAATATGCCAAATAACAAACACAAAAACCAAGGTAATAAAAACAAGGAAGTCACCATGAAGCCCTCAAATGAAAAAGACACCCCAATTCAAGATTATGAAGATGATGAGATAGAAGAAATGCAAGAAGCAGATCTCAAAAAATTGATAAGAACATTAAGAAGTTCTCAAAAACAAATTCTTGAACTACAGAAATCCTTAATGGACAAGATAGAAAATCTCTCTCGTGAAAATGAAATATTAAGGAGGAATCAAAATGAAATGAAACAACTAGTACAACAGGAAACTGTGATAGTGACTGAAGTGAAGAATTCAATAGATCAAATGAAAAACACAATAGAGAGCCTTACAAACCGAATGGGTGAAGCAGAAGAGAGAATATCGGACTTAGAAGACAGAGAACAGGAAAGGATACAGTCAGACCAAAGAAAAGAAGAGGAAATTAGGAATCTAAAACATATTGTCGGGAATCTTCAGGATACTATTAAAAAAACCAACATTCGGGTTCTAGGAGTTCCTGAAGGCATGGAGAGGGAGAAAGGATTAGAAGGCCTTTTTAGTGAGATATTAGCAGAAAATTTCCCAGGTTTGGAGAAGGACAGAGAAATCCTAGTACAGGAAGCTCACAGAACCCCTAATAAACACGACCAAAAGAGATCCTCACCACGACACGTTGTAATTAAACTCTCCACAGTGAAACATAAAGAAAGGATCCTAAAATGTGCAAGAGAGAAACGTCAGATTACTCTCAGAGGATCTCCAATCAGAATCACAGCTGACTTCTCATCAGAAACTCTACAAGCTAGGAGGGAATGGTGAGATATAGCCCAGGTACTAAGAGAGAAAAACTGCCAGCCCAGAATATTATATCCTGCTAAGCTATCATTTGTGAATGAAGGTGAAATAAAGACTTTTCATAGCAAACAGAAATTGAAAGAATTTGTCACCACTCGTCCAGCCCTGCAAAAGATGCTTAAAGATGTGTTACACACAGAAACACAGAAACACGGTCATCAATATGAAAGAAGATAAAGGAAGGAAACCTCACAGCAAAAGATCACAGGGAATTCAAAGCATATATTAGAACTTATCTTTGGCAAATGGCAGGGCAAAGTTACCACTTATCATTAGTCACATTGAACGTGAATGGCCTGAACTGTCCAGTTAAAAGACACCGATTGGCTGATTGGGTTAAGGAACAAAACCCATCTATTGGCTGCTTACAAGAAACACATCTTTCCAACAAAGATCCATACAGACTGAAAGTGAAAGGCTGGAAAAAGATATACCATGCCAACAGAAATGAAAAAAGAGCAGGCATAGCCATCTTAATATCGGACAACATAAACTTTACCACAAAAACTGTTAAGAGAGACAAAGAGGGACCCTATATCATGATTAAGGGATCAATACAACAAGAAGATATAACAATTATCAATGTATATGCACCTAACTACAGGGCACCAATTTATCTAAAAGATTTGTTAAGGGACTTAAAGGGAGACTTAGACCCCAATACAATAGTACTGGGGGACTTCAATACTCCACTCTCAGAAATAGATCAACAGGACAGAAGATCAACAAGGATACAGTAGATTTAAACGACACTATAGCCCAAATGGATCTAACAGATATCTACAGAACTTTCAATCCTACAGCTAAAGATTTTACATTCTTCTCAGCAGTACATGGAACCTTCTCTAGGATTGACCACATACTAGGCCATAAAGCAAGTCTCAGCAAATTCAAAAGAATTAGAATCATACCATGCAGCTTCTCAGATTATAAAGGAATGAAGTTGGAAATTAGCAACTCAGGAATCCCTAGAGCATACGCAAACACATGGAGATTGAACAACATGCTCCTGAATGAACAATGGGTCATAGAAGAAATTAAAAGAGAAATCAAAAATTTTCTGGAAGTAAATGAGGATAACAGCACAACATACCAAAACTTATGGGACGCAGCAAAAGCAGTGTTAAGAGGAAAGTTTATATCAATAGGTGCCTACATCAAGAAACTGGAAAGGCACCAAATAGATGAGCTTTCAATTCCCCTCAAGGATCTAGAAAACCTACAGCAAACCAGACCCAAATCTAGTAGGAGAAGAGAAATAATTAAAATCAGAGAAGAAATCAATAGGATTGAATCAAGAAAAACATTACAAAAAATCAGCCAAACGAAGAGCTGGTTTTTTGAAAAAATAAACAAAATTGACACCCCATTGGCCCAACTAACTAAAAAAAGAAGAGAAAAGACCCAAATCAATAAAATCAGAGATGAAAAAGGAAATGTAACAACAGACACCACAGAAATAAAAAGAATCATCAGAAATTACTACAAGGACTTGTATGCCAGCAAACAGGGAAACCTATCAGAAATGGATAGATTCCTGGACACATGCAAACTACCTAAATTGAACCAGGAAGACATCGAAAACCTAAACAGACCCATAACTGAGACAGAAATTGAAACAGTAATCAAGGCCCTCCCAACAAAGAAAAGCCCAGGACCAGATGGATTCACTGCTGAATTCTACCAGACATTTAAAGAAGAACTAACTCCAATTCTTCTCAAACTATTCAGAACAATCGAACAAGAGGGAATCCTCCCAAATTCTATGAAGCCAGCATCATCTTAATTCCTAAGCTGGAAAAAGATGCAGCATTGAAAGAGAATTACAGACCAATATCCCTGATGAACATAGATGCAAAAATCCTGAATAAAATTCTGGCCAATAGAATGCAACAACACATCAGAAAGATCATCCACCCAGACCAAGTGGGATTTATCCCTGGTATGCAGGGATGGTTTAATGTGCGCAAGACAATCAATGTGATACACCACATTAACAGACTGCAGAAGAAAAACCATATGATTATCTCAATAGATGCCGAGAAAGCATTTGATAAAATACAACACCCGTTCATGATGAAAAGTCTAAGCAAACTGGGTTTGGAAGGAACATTCCTCAATACAATCAAAGCAATCTATGAAAAAACCCACAGCCAACATTCTATTGAATGGGGAAAAGTTGGAAGCATTTCCACTGAGATCTGGTACCAGACAGGGATGCCCACTCTCACCACTGCTATTCAATATAGTTCTGGAGGTTCTAGCCAGAGCTATTAGGCAAGAAAAAGAAATTAAAGGGATACAAATTGGGAAGGAAGAACTCAAACTATCCCTCTTTGCAGATGACATGATTCTTTATTTAGGGGACCCAAAGAACTCTACTAAAAGACTATTGGAACTCATAAGAGAGTTCGGCAAAGTAGCAGGGTATAAAATCAATGCACAAAAATCAACAGCCTTTGTATACACAGACAATGCCATGGCTGAGGAAGAACTTCTAAGATCAATCCCATTCACAATAGCTACAAAAACAATCAAATACCTTGGAATAAACTTAACCAAGGACTTTAAAGATCTCTACGATGAAAATTACAAAACCTTAAAGAAAGAAATAGAAGAGGATACCAAGAAATGGAAAAATCTTCCATGCTCATGGATTGGAAGAATCAATATCATCAAAATGTCCATTCTCCCAAAAGCAATTTATAGATTCAATGCAATACCAATCAAGATACTGAAGACCTTCTTCTCAGATCTGGAAAAAATGGTGCTGAAATTCATATGGAGGCACAAGAGACCTCGAATAGCTAAAGCAATCTTGTACAACAAAAACAAAGCTGGAGGCATCACAATACCAGATTTCAGGACATACTACAGGGCAGTTGTAATCAAAACAGCATGGTACTGGTACAGAAACAGATGGATAGACCAATGGAACAGAATAGAAACACCAGAAATCAACCCAAACATCTACAGCCAACTTATATTTGATCAAGGATCTAAAACTAATTCCTGGAGCAAGGACAGTCTATTCAATAAATGGTGCTGGGAAACCTGGATTTCCACGTGCAGAAGCATGAAGCAAGACCCCTACCTTACACCTTACACAAAAATCCACTCAACATGGATTAAAGACCTAAATCTATAACCTGACACCATCAAGTTACTAGAGAACATTGGAGAAACCCTTCAAGATATTGGCACAGGCAAAGAATTTCTGGAAAACACCCGGGAGGCACAGGCACTCAAAGCCAAAATCAACTATTGGGATTGCATCAAATTGAGAAGTTTCTGTACTGCAAAAGAAATAGTCAGGAGAGTGAACAGACAACCGACAGAATGGGAAAAAATATTTGCAAACTATGCAACAGATAAAGGGTTAATAATCAGAATCTACAAAGAGATCAAGAAACTCCACAAAAACAAAACCAACAACCCACTTAAGAGATGAGCCAAGGACCTCAATAGATATTTTTCAGAAGAGGAAATCCAAATGGCCAACATACACATGAAAAAATGTTCAAGGTCATTAGCAATCAGGGAAATGCAAATCAAAACCACAATGAGGTTTCACCTCACCCCGGTTAGAATGGCTCACATTCAGAAATCTACCAACAACAGATGCTGGTGAGGATGTGGGGAAAAAGGGACACTAACCCACTGTTGGTGGGAATGCAAGCTGGTCAAGCCACTATGGAAGTCAGTCTGGAGATTCCTCAGAAACCTGAAGATAACCCTATCATTCGACCCAGCCATCCCACTCCTTGGAATTTACCCAAAGGAATTTAAATTGGCAAACAAAAAAGCGGTCTGCACCCTAATGTTTATTGCAGCTCAATTCACAATAGCTAAGACTTGGAATCAACCCAAATGCCCATCAACAGTAGACTGGATAAAGAAATTATGGGACATGTACTCTTTAGAATACTATACCGCAGTAAGAAACAATGAAATCCAGTCATTTGCAACAAAATGGAGGAATCTGGAACACATCATGCTGAGTGAAATAAGCCAGTCCCAAAGGGACAAATACCATATGTTCTCCCTGATCGGTGACAACTGACTGAACACCAAAAAGGAAACCTGTTGAAGTGAAATGGACACTATGAGAAATGGTGACCTGATCAGCATAGCCCTGACTGTTAATGAACAACTTAATACATTATCCCTCTTAGTAGTTTTGTTGTCTGTTCTACTTAATATGACTGGTTTAATTCTGTAATTAATACACAGTTATTCTTAAGTGTTGAAATTTAACTGAAATGTGATCCCTGTTAAACAGAAGAGTGGGGATAAGAGAGGGAAGAGATGTATAATTTGGGACATGCTCAAGCTGACTTGCCCCAAATGGTAGAGTTAGAAACATACCAGGGGACTCCAATTTAATCCCATCAAGGTGGCATGTACCAATGCCATCTCACTAGTCCAAATGATCAATTTCAGTTCACAATTGATCATAATGAAAGGACTAAGAGTCAAAGGAAGCACATAAACAAGTCTAGTACCTGCTAATACTAACCGATAGAATAAATAGAGGGGAGAGTGATCCAACATGGGAAGTGAGATACTCAGCAGACTCATAGAATGGTGGATGTCTTAAACAGCACTCTGGCCTCAGAATCAGCCCTAAAGGCATTCGATCTGGCTGAAAAGCCCATGAGAGTATTTCAGGCATGGAAAGCCAAGACACTCTGAAAAAAAAAAAAACCCTAAATGAAAGATCTCTGTGAGTGAGATCCCAGTGGAAAGAACAGGTCTTCAAAGAAGGAGGTACCTTTCTCTGAAGGGAGGAGAGAACCTCCACTTTGACTATGACCTTGTCTAAATAAGATAAGAGTTGGTGAACTCAAAAGGCTTCCATAGCCTTGGCAACTCATGACTGGAGCATAGGGAGATTACTGATGCCATAAACAGGAGTGTCAATTTGTAAAGTCAACAACAGGAGTCACTGTGTACTTACTCCTCATGTAGGATCTCTGTCCTTAATGTGCTGTACATTGAGACTTAATGCTATAATGAGTACTCAAACAGTATATTTCGCTTTGTGTTTCTATAGGGGTGCAAACTGTTGAAATCTTTACTTAATGTATACTAAACTGATCTCCTGTAAAAAAAAAAAAAAAGAAGAAATTATCAATTCCCAACTTGAATCTCACTGGGATTAAACATGACAATAGGTCTGATCTGATTTCATCATCATTTAAAAAATCATCTATTATTTTTCACTTTATGTTTGTGTTGGAGCAAACTGTTGAAATCTTTACTTAATGTATGCTAAACTGATCTTCTGTATATAAAGAGAATCAATAATGAATCCTCAGGTGAATGGAAGGGGAGAGGGAGTGGGAAAGGGGAGGGATGCGGGTGGGAGAGACGATATGGGGGGGAAGCCATTGTAATCCATAAGCCGTACTTTGGAAATTTATATTCATTAAATAAAAGTTAAAAAAAAATCTATGTACGTGGAAGTATGTTACATATAAGTTTATCATTAACATATTACTTGCCTCAAAGCAGTGTTTAAAGTGACTTTTTAAAATATATAATAAATAGCACCTGCATTCGAGGACATTATATCGAATTTAACTTAAAATGTCTAGTAACTCAAAGCATAACAGATTCTCCTAAATTAAAAGACCCAGGGATTAATTTATTTTAATTTTTGATTGATATTTTTGGAGTCCTTATATCACTATCTACATACAAAAAGAATAATCATCTCACTTTCTGACATACAAAAATAATCATTGAATAAATGAGTAAGATGCATAGGGAGTGACTGTACATGAAACTACCACAATGTTTCTGAAGAAACACTAATCGATGTGGTTTAAAAAGATCTGGGAAATAATCGTGAAAATTGAGATACATTGGATCTTAACAGGTAGCTAGATGGAAGTAAACAGATTTATTCATTATCCACACTTGAAAGAGTAAAGGAAATTTGGTAAACAGTGACAAAATAATACCGATTGAAGTAAAGAAATATTTAGAGGAATAAGGAGAAAATACAGATTTTAAAAAGTTTAGGTGGAACAAGAACATTGATCTTTCGATCAAAGCATACCATTTATTCTTTAGAAAAATAGGAGCCCTGAAAATTTAAAATGAGATAGAGCCACAATTGGAATGCCTAGAGTAGATAGTGTGTTAACTGGCTCATAGATTCTTCTCAACCTCATTTTCGCTGGGATACACAGATGAGTAATAGGATTATCATTTTTAATGTTGAAATCAATTTAGTCTAAGAGGCTTCAGAAATTCCTTCATTTATCAATTAAATCAAGAGTGTCAGGCTGCTAATTCTGGAACCAGGAGATCAAGCTGAAGTGAGGATGTTAGTTGTTATTGATTAGTGTGTAACAGCATTAGTGAATTCCAGGGACTCTGGCCGTTAGTGAGGTTTAAATTGGTCCAGTAACAACTTCAGTTAGATTTAGATAAAAAGGAATAAAAATTCAGATGAAGGCAATGAGATTTAAGATGCTTAAGAGAACTAAAGCTCTTTCCTTGATGACATTTAATTGCCCCCAGAGAAATGAGGTAGATGAATTAATATAAACTGGAAACATGATGCAACCTGGAAAAATGTCCAGATACTTCACATTTTGAATCACTCTTTCTCAGTAGAACTTTCTTGGATGGTGGAATGTCCAGTAACTGTGCTGTTTTAGATGCTACTCACTACCTTTGTGTGGCTATTGAGCACATAAATTGTTTCATTTAGAAACTAATTTTAAATTATATAATGAATTATTTAATTTAGATTAAAATAAGCTAATGGCTAGTGGTTAGTTTGGAAAGGAAGGGTAGGAATACTTTCTTAATAAGAAGCAACACACTTTCAAAACTTTCAAATCTGACTATATCAATAAAGATGCTCTGTGAGATATTGCAGTAGGTTGAGCATTATGGCACAGCATTTTATGCCACTGATTACAATGCCTGCATTCCATATCCAAATTCCTGGTTCAAGCTCCAGTTATCTCACTTCCAATCCAGCTTCCTGCTAATGCATCACAGAGACAGCATATAATGGCACACGTTGTTGGTTTCCTGCCATGCATGGCCAGCCATGGATGGAATTGTAGACTTTTGGGTATCGCCTGGCTCAGATATAACTTTGGAGAGTGAACCAGCTGGTGGAAGATTTCTCCCATTCTGGTCTCCTTCAATGCCTCTGTCTCCCCAACCCAAACCATCGTATCTCTCAAGTAGAAGAAAAAAATCTTTTTTAAAAAAGAACATTAAAAAAGCAATACTGCTAGGAAAATACTAAACATTTACATCCTAGAATCCCACTGGATTATTTTTTAAAAAAAGAAATTAGCCAGCGCCGTGGCTCAATAGGCTAATCCTCCACCTTGCGGCGCCGGCACACCGGGTTCTAGTCCCGGTTGGGGCGCCGGATTCTGTCCCGGTTGCCCCTCTTCCAGGCCAGCTCTCTGCTATGGCCAGGGAGTGCAGTGGAGGATGGCCCAGGTGCTTGGGCCCTGCACCCCATGGGAGACCAGGAAAAGCACCTGGCTCCTGGCTCCTGCCAGGATCAGCGCGGTGCGCCGGCTGCAGCGGCGGCCATTGGAGGGTGAACCAACGGCAAAGGAAGACCTTTCTCTCTCTGTCTCTCTCTCTCACTGTCCACTCTGCCTGTCAAAAAAAAAAAAAAAAAAAAGAAATTTATTACTGCTATTCACAATCAATTTTCCACTTTGTTTTCAAGCTGGGAGCCAAGCCACAGAGTAATCTGTCTGGGACATTGCTACTTGTTCTTGTAGAGCAAAAGGAAGCTTGTAAAACCACATGTCCCAGTAGTTATTAGGACTTCCGATCATTATTGTCACACATAATTTATGTGTATATATTTTTTCATACATCCTTTATACTTTATATCTACATAATATATATAGCATTTATATTTTACATGTGTGTATATGTGCATATATGCATACATGTGTATAAATGCACTTATATATGTTTTTGCCCCAGCTGATGACATGATCACTCTTGAGTTCCTTACAGCAAGGATGTAAGCATTACACAGAGAGCCATGGAATATAATTGAACAGTGTTATATTCCATCAAAGACTTAAAATTACATAGAGAGGTGTACATTGAATTAATGAATAAATATTTTCTAAGCACAATGTGCATGTCCTGACTTGAACTTGATGATTTAATTCACCCACAGGCCACAATGATATAACAAAATATGGCATGTATGGTCTTTTCCAGTACCGTCCTTCCACATTTCCTTACATGATTGCATCCCCCTTTATTCTGTGCTTGTCAGTGTAAATATCATATTTTCAGAGACAGTTCCAGAATACACTTATCCAAGTTAGTGAATCTTGACATTTGTGTATAAATGATCAACAAAATAGCATACAATCATGTGCCACATAACATACGATAGCATTTCGATCTGTGAGGCACTAGATACACAACAATGTGCCCTGTGAAATTTTATCCCCTAATGACATTCTAGCCCTCTTCATTTATGTAGTGTCCTCCATGAGATTCATTCAGCAATGAAATTGCCTAACGACACATTTCTCAAAATGTGTCCCATCATTAAATGAACCATAAATGTGGTTCTTGAATTTATTTTTTCCATGGAATGCAACAAGAAAGGATAAGACTCATCAGATTCAAACAGGCTTTTATTTTAAGGAGCACTGAGACCTTTGGACATATATTTTAAAGCCAAATTTAAGAATAAATTCATGTCTATTTTCTGTGTTTTAATGTCCAGCTAGTAGGTTGAATGGTCAAATGAATAATAGTATAAATAATAAATCTAAGCAATATAATCTAAGAAGTGTTTTTCATCAATACTAGAAATTTTAAACTAGATAATACATTCAGAAAATTATAAATTATTGAAGATAACTTAAGTGATAGCAATAAGGTAACATTCTAAAAAATTCATTTAGCAATGCATTCTAAAATTATACTTTATTTTTACTCTGCTAAAAATGTTTTATTTGAAATGTGTATTTGCATAGAGAGGGAGTTCTCCCATCTGCTGATCCATTCCCCAAATGCCTGCACCAGCCAGGGTTGGACCGGGCCAAAGCCAGGAGTCAGGAGGTTCTTCTAGGTCTCCCCTGTGGTACAGAACCAAACCCTGAGGCCATATTAAGCTGCTTTCCCAGGTGCATTAGCAGGAAGATGGATCAGAAGTGGAGCACCCAGGCCTTGAGCCAGCACCCATATAGGATGCCTGTGTGGCAGATGGCAGCCTAACCTGCTGTGCCACAGCACTGGCTCCTATACTCTCTTTTCAGAAAAATAAAAATATTGCTTAAATTTTCAATCCATTCATGGAAATGAAAAGACTCCTGAGCATTTCCAACTTAGATGATGGAAACTCCAAAAATATTCAACAAATCTATCTCAGGACAGATTATCATCCACTAGATCCACAATGTTTTGTGGTATGTAATTTTTCTATTCACTTGATATTTGGAATAATGAAAACTTTTCTATCAGTTCTGTACAAGCAGTGTGAATTAATCAAGTAATTTTTTTAAGCTTGGTAACTGGGTGATTGTCCTTCTTGACTAATATTTGAACCTATGATAAATCCTATCATAAGATATACTGATAGCTACTCCATATTTCTGGTTAATAGTCCCATAACCCACCATATTCTATCTTCTCATTGACTTACCAGGACCTGAGACCTGCCATCCTTCTGTGTAAAATATATCTGAGTCTGGTCACCTTGCCTCTGAGTTTTTATCTATTGAATATTTTCTAACTGTTCCTGATTAATTCTCCTTTTTACTGCTTTTTATAAGTTGTACTATATTTATATCCATCAGAACCACATTTCATTGTAACAGCAAAGATAGAGGAAAACTCTTTAAATTTCCCAAGCATGAGATAAAAGAGGCAATTTTTTGTGTGTAAGTACATTTCATGAGTTTACATTATTTATCTTAATTAGAAAAACTGATGGGCAAATACAAGTACATACTTTCAATAAAAATAGACATTTGATTGTGGAGGTATTTGAATGGTAATTATAATTAAAGTAGCAAATAGTGTTCAGTGGATAAAAGCCATGAACTATGAACTATGAGTATGAAGTGACTTTAATACATTTATTATAATAAAATTATTTGATTAGATACTCTTATAAAATGTCATTTATTTATATAAAAGATAACTATTTATACCAACTGTTCTTAAGTTCTAGAAGAAGCAGATTATAAGTGAGAAAAGAAACAAATAATGGTTGAAAAGATTGCAATGATAGAAATTTATACGGTGAGTTAAAGTATATAAATGAGAACTTTTTCTAAGGAACTGATATCTAAATTGACACTTTGATTATGAAAATTCACCAGCTCTGCTGAGAACTTTGTAGACAAGGATATGTGTCTGGACACTGGGACAAGTGGAAAGAAAGAGCAGCCATCAGGAAGCAGTAAGCATGCCCCTAGAGCAGAGCCATGCTGCAAGGAAGTCTATGAGCTGGATGAGGTAAGGGAAGAGGCAGATGCCAAACTGCCTTTCAGGGCATGAAAAGGGTCATTCATAGAATCCATAGAATGTACATGATCTGATCTGGCTTACCTGTATTCAGATTATATTGAGTACAATGGATTGGATGACATAAGAATGTGTGATTGGCAACATAAAGTTCAGAATCAACTCTCTTAATTATGGTATAGTTAAGCCATTGCTCCTCTGGAAGTCTCAGTCTTCTCACATACAAAACAAAGGACTTGAAAAGATACTTGTGGGGCTGGCACCATGACTCACTTGGTTAATCCTCCAACTGCAGTACCTGGATCACATATGGGCCCCGGGTTCTAGTCCCAGTTGCTCCTCTTCCAGTCCAGCTCTCTGCTGTGGCCCAGGAGGGCAGTGGAGAATGGCCCAAGTGCTTGGGCCCCTGCACCCATGTGGGAGACCTGGAGGGGGCTCCTGGTTCCTGTCTTCAGATTGGTGCAGTGCTGGCCGTAGCAGCCATTTTGGGGGTGAACCAATAGAAGGAAGATCTTTCTCTCTGTCTCTCTCTCTCTCTCACTGTCTAACTCTATCTATCAAATAAAAAAAGATACTATTATTAGCTTTCTGTCACAGCTCTAACAAACCATCACAAGTTTTGTGATTGAAAAGAAACATAGAAATACAAATGTATTTGTGTGTGCATATCAGAGGTCAGAAGTCTGACGTGGATGAGATCAAATGAAAATCAAGGGCCCCAGAGAACTAATTTCCTATTTGGAGGCTTCAAGAGAGGATCTATTTCTTTGTGCTTCCAGGTTGTTGGCAGAATTCAATCCCTTATGACTGTAGAGTGCAGATCCTTGTTTCCTGGATGCCTGTCACTTAAAGACCATTCTCAGCATTTTAGATACCACCTGCATCCTTTGGCTATACCCACTCCCCTCATCTTCAAAAACCAGACACAGTAGGTGAGGTACATCACATGTTTCAAATTTCCCCTGTCTCTTTATCCATTGCTACATTCTCTGAGCCAATCTTCTTGTTTCTTCTTTCACTTTTAAGGGCAGGTACTTTTACATTGGACCAAGACAGGTAATACAGAATAACCTGTCGCTTAAGTGATCAATTGGTTAACACCCTGAAATCAATCACATCCCTAATTGTTTCTGTGATATGATGTTTCATACTCAAAGGTTTTGAGAATTAAGCCTTGAAAAACAGGGGTGAGAGATAAAATGGGGTAGGTATCACTTATAACACAATTTTTAAAATGACTTGTTACTCCTGTAAAGAAATTATTTTGTAACTACATGAATTTGATGTTCATTTGTCAACCAAAAATTGACATTGTGTTAGACACTGCTTAAAACATTTTTCATAAATATTAGTTATATCTAATATGTATAATTAGACAAAATAGTGAAGTTTGAAAAAATTGTTTAATGGAAGGTTCTATTTAGCCTTGGTATAATTAGATCACATATTTTATATGTACAGAAAAGGATTAGCATAAGTTATTTGAGAAAATGGTATCACAATTCTAAAAAGTATAAAGGAAGAGGAGTAAAAAGAGAAAGGCAGTACTGGAAAATTTATTTTTTCTGAAACTATGATATTGGCTATTTTTTTTTTGACAGGCAGAGTTAGACAGTGAGAGAGAGAAAGAGAAAGGTCTTCCTTCTGTTGGTTCACCCCCCAAATGGCTGCTAAAGCCAGCGCGCTGTGCCAATCCAAAGCCAGGAGCCAGGTGCTTCCTCCTGGTCTCCCATGTGGGTGCAGGGCCCAAGCACTTGGGCCATCCTCCACTGCCTTCCTGGGCTACAGCAGAGAGCTGGACTGGAAGAGGAGCAGCCGGGACAGAACCAACACCCCAACAGGGACTAGAACACGGAGTGCCAGCACTGCAAGCAGAGGATTAGCCTAGTGAGCCGTGATGCCAGCCAATATTGGCTATTTCAAAGATACTGCTTTGAGATATTCATGTCGGCCTTTAAAATATTGAGTTTTTTTAGAACATTCAGTGTTTTGAAGATATTTCATAAAACATTTTTAATTATGAGTCATTAGCCACTGGTCAGTGGATTATTTCTTTAGTATCTCTATTAATCATTTCTGTGTATAAATTTATCTTTCTTAAAAATTTTATTAAGTACCTAGTTTTGGTGTAATAATAGCAATTTAACTATGACAGAAATATTTTTAAAAGGAAATCAAAATAAGTTTCTCATGTAGGCCTATTCAACTCACTTTTTCTATAAAAGCAATCTGTGTAATGCCTTTGATCAACAGTCATGCCCTCGCCTCGGCTGAAAAATCAGTATAAATGCTAATGCAGTGTGGTCTAATTTTTGCTAAACTATATGAACATTGCATAATCAAAATATGGTGTTCTAGAACTAACTCATTAGTTGTTATTTGTTTTTCTCATGAATTTTCAGAAAGTAAATAATATCATAAAGCCCAAATATCCTGTTATGTACATCCCCAAAGGAAGTAGGAAAATTGCATTTGTGCAGTCTCTGGGATTAGAGTTCTTGGTCCCAGCACAGACCACAGATCCTGTCCTTTACGTTGAACCATACTGTGGATCATGTAGCTATTTTTATTGTTATTTGTTCTCTGGTTTGGTGACAACTTAACATTCCCCAGTACTATTCAGCAATAGAATAGTACACATAATTAGTCACAAGCAGTGAAGGAAGCCCCTGTACCTTCTTATTGTTGCAGGAACATCACTTGTGGCATATGTAATAGCAATGAATAAATGAGTGAATGAATGAATACAGCCAGAAGACCTTGCTGAAAGTGGGTAGAAAATCAAATGGATTTTCTTCTATTTTTGTCACCAGGAACAGGGATTAATTGCTCCACTAGGCAGAACTGAAGGTAAGATAGTTGCTTCATCCATCACTGATGGCAGTTTTCATTTCCTCTGTAGCTTGATTGCAAACATATCAGAGAACCCATAAAACATTTCCCATCCTTAGAGGTCACTTATAATAGTTCTTAGATTCATAGTTTCCATTTTAATAGTAATCACAACGTACTTGTTATCTGCCTTATTTAAACATCACCAATCACTACATAAATCATTCTCACCTCCCCAAAATCAATTTTTAATTTTTGAAGCATGTTTTATTTAATATTATGGGTTTTTTTCCACTTTACTAGTAAAACCCTGGTAAATACAGAAACTTCTCAATTTGATGCAATCCCAATAGTTAATTTTGGCTTTGACTGCCTGCACCTCTAGGGTCTTTTCCAGGAAGTCTTTGCTGGTCCCAATATCTTGCAGGGTTTCTCCAATGTTCTCTAATAATTTGATGGTGCCAGGTCATAGATTTAGGTCTTTAATCAATGCTGAGTGGATTTTTGTGTAAGGTGTAAAGTAGGGGTCTTGCTTCATGCTTCTGCACGTGGAGATCCAGGTTTCCCAGCACAATTTATTGAATAGACTGTCCTGGCTCCAGGAATTGGTTTTAGATCCTTGACCAAATGTAAGTTGGCTGTAGATGTTTGGGTTGATTTCTGGTGTTTCTATTCTGTTCCATTGGTCTATCCATCTGTTTCTGTACCAGTACCATGCTGTTTTGATTACAACTACCCTGTAGTATGTCCTGAAATCTGGTATTGTGATGCCTCCAGCTTTGTTTTTGTTGTACAAGATTGCTTTAGCTGTTCGAGGTCTCCTGTGTCTCCATATGAATTTCAGCATCATTTTTTCCAGATCTGAGAAGAATGTCTTTGTTATCTTGATTGGTATTGCATTGAATCTATAAATTGCTTTTGGGAGAATGGACATTTTGATGATGTTGATTCTTCCAATCCATGAGCATGGAAGATTTTTCCATTTCTTAGTATCCTCTTCTATTTCTTTCTTTAAGATTTTGTAATTCTCATCATAGAGATCTCATCGTAGAGATCTGTACTGCAAAAAAAAAGTCAGATGTGTGAAGAGGCAACCGACAGAATGGGAAAAAATATTTGCAAAGTATGCAACAGATTAGGGGTTAATAACCAGAATCTACAAAGAAATCAAGAAACTCCACAACAACAAAACAAACAACCCACTTAAGAGATGAGCCAAGGACCTCAATAGACATTTTTCAAAAGAGAAAATCCAAATGGCCAACAGGCACATGAAAAAATGTTCAAGGTCACTAGCAATCAGGGAAATGCAAATCAAAACCACAGTGAGGTTTCACCTCACCCCGGTTAGAATGGCTCACATTCAGAAATCTACCAACAAACAGAAGCTGGTGAGGATGTGGAGAAAAACAGACACTAATCCACTGTTGTTGGGAATGTAAACTGGTAAAGCCACTATGGAAGTCAGTCTGGAGATTCCTCTGAAACCTGAATGTAACCCTACCATACAACTCAGCCATCCCACTCCTGGGAATTTACCCAAAGGAAATTAAATTGGCAAACAAAAAAGCGGTCTGCACCTTAATGTTTATTGCAGCTCAATTCACAATAGCTAAGACCTGGAATCAACCCAAATGCCCATCAACAGTAGACTGGATAAAGAAATTATGGGACATGTACTCTTTAGAATACTATACCACAGTAAGAAACAATGAAATCCAGTCATTTGCAACAAGATGGAGGAATCTGGAAAACATCATGCTGAGTGAAATAAGCCAGTTCCAAAGGGACAAATATCATATATTCTCCCTGATCGGTGACAACTAACTGTGCACCAAAAAGGAAACCTGTTGAAGTGAAATGGACACTGAGAAACGGTGACTTGATCAGCCCTTGCCCTGGCTGTTGATGAACAACTTAATACTTTATCCCTCCTAGTATTTGTTTGTTTGTTTGTTCTACTTAATACTATTGGTTGAATTCTGTAATTAATACACAGTTATTTTTAAGTGTTGATACTTAACTGAAAAAATGATCCCTGTTAAATATAAGAGTGGGAATAAGAGAGGGAAGAGATGTACAATTTGGGACATGCTCAAGCTGACTTTCCCCAAACGGTAGAGTTAGAAACATACCAGGGGACTTCAATTCAATCTCATCAAGGTGGCATGTACCAATGGCATCTCACTAGTCCAAGTGATCAATTTCAGTTCACAATTGATCATAATGATAGGACTAAGAGTCAAAGGGATCACATAAACAAGACTAGTGTCTGAAAATACTAACCGATAGAATAAAAAAGGGAGAGAACGATCCAACATGGGAAGCGGGATACACAGCAGACTCATAGAATGGTGGATGTCCTAAACAGCACTCTGGCCTCAAAATCAGCCCTTAAGGCTTGCGGATCTTGCTGAAAAGCCCATGAGAGTATTTCAGGCATGGAAAGCCAAGACACTCTGTCAAAAAAATGACTTAAATGAAAGATCTCCATGAGTGAGATCCCAGTGGAAAGAACAGGTTATCAAAGGAGGAGGAATGTTTCTCTGAAGGGAGGAGAGTGCTTCCACTTTGACTATAACCTTGTCTAAATATGATCAGAGTCAGTGAACTCAAAAGGCTTCCATAGCCTTGGCAACTCATGACAAGAACCTAGGGAGATTTCTGAAGCCATAAACAAGAGTGTCAATTTGTTAAGTCAACAGCAGGAGTCACTGTACACTTACTCCTCATGTAGGATCTTTGTCTTTAATGTGCTGTACATTGTGATCACTTCTCTTTCTATGTGGGTGCAAGCTGTTGAAATCTTTACTTAATATATACTAAACTGATCTTCTGTATATAAAGAGAATTGAAAATGAATCTTGATGTGAATGGAAGGGGAGAGGGAGTGGGAGATGGGAGGGTTGCAGATGGGAGGGAAGTTATGGGGTGGGGAAGCCATTGTAATCCATAATCTGTACCTTGGAAATTTATATTCATTAAATAAAAGTTAAAAAAAAAAGCCAATCTGCAGGATTCCAAACATTCCATGCAGGATAGTGGGTAACATGACTGGCTGAAAACTGTCTCATTCTTGCTAATATACATATAGCAAATTTCTCTCAGAACACAGTAAGATATGGAATGAGCAATAACTGGGTAGTAACACAATCTATTCTGGTACTCAACAGTAATAGAGTTTAACACAATATATTGAAAATTGGAATTTTATGAGTTTTTATTTTTTTAAAAAAAGATGCCACTGTAGCATAAAGACAATGAAAACAAAACAGTGATAAAAATGTAAAATTTAAGAAAAATCACTGGAGACCTTAATTGTCTATAAATTTATCTTTAAATTCAATGCTTATCAAATCAAAGTAATACTAATGCTTTCTATTTATTTTTCAAGCATGCCCTAACATCCTTAAAGATTAAAAAGATCAAGAACTCTCAAGATCATTTTCAAAATGAATGAGTGTATGAAAATATCCTAGTAGCTGCTAAAGCTTCTTATTAAGTTCAATGTAAATATTTATAGTAATTAAAAAAAATGTGATGTTTGAATCAATAATGGAAAAGCCAAGTAAGCCAGAAACATATCTGTGTTAACACAGAAAACTTTACATACTAGAGGGGGAAAGAAGTATAAGTAAACACATTTTTAATGCTGAAGAAACTCTCTTTTTTGCAAAAAATGAAACTGTCAATAATACATTAAAGTACTCACAAACATGACAACCCTAAAACATAAAATTTGATTCAAGAATAATACCATATAATAATTAATATGTCAGCCTGATAACATTGCCAAACATGCAACTAATAAAGAATTGTATTTAAAAATAAATTAAGGACACCCATTTTAACAAGTGAAACGGCAATAAAAGTAAAAACAAAAGCAAAATACAACATACACAATGAATGCACAAAAAAGAACAGCTGACAGTTCAAATATAAGTATACACAACGAAAGCCCCACCTCACCTCCAACTAAGGGAAGAGGAAAATAAATAGTAACTATGATGGCGTAACTTTGGAGAATAAGTGGATAAAATAAAAAGAACTCAAAATGTTCAACAAAGTCTAGTAATTTTTTTCTTCTGACCACTTGCCATATGCAAAAACACATATTGCCACAGAAATAAGTAGCCATCTCCCTTCCCTGATAATACATCTGGGAAGACAGAAGATGATGGCCCAAATATTTGAGACCCAAAAGAAACTCCCAGCTCCTGGCTTCAGCCTGGTTAGCCCTAGCTGTTGCATCCCCTTTGAGAGTGAACAAGAGGATGGAAACTCTCTTTCTCACTGCCTTTCAAATAAATGATAAAATATCATATATTATCATAAAATAATATGATAAATTTTAGAAGTGTTGAAAACTCTGATATGTCAGTTGTATGATAATCTTTTTGCATTTTTGGAAATATAAAAAGTAGCATCAATTGGCTTATAATACAAATATCAGACAGTAAATAATTGATTTATTAAGGTCAGTTATATATGATACTCATATTCTAAATTCCTATTGCTTTTCACACCAAGAATTTTAATAATGCTATAATTGTCTATGAGTAAATAAACAAAGTTATTAGTTTTCTCCAGCATACTCTTTCAGCTGAAAGGAGAAAAGAGAATGATCATCAATGCTGAATATATCAAGGAAAATACTTCTCTGTGCAGTTTTACAATATATATTGTCAACCTTTAAAAGCTCCTGATGCATTTGAACTCAAAATTCTGGTTTTTTTTTCAGATTTATTTATTTATTGAAAGTCAGAGTTACACAGAGAGAGCAGAGGCAGAGAGAGAGAGAGAGAGAGAGAGGTCTTCCATCTGATGATTCACTCACCAATTGGCAGCAATGGCTGGAGCTGTGCTGATCTGAATCCAGAAGCTAGGAGCTTCCTCTGGGTCTCCCATGCGGGTTCAGGGGCACAAGGACTTGAGCCATCTTCTACTGCTTTCCCAGGCCATAGAAGAGAGCTGGATCAGAATTGGAACAGCTGGGTCTAAAACTGGTGCCCATAAGGGATGCCGGCACTTCAGGCTGCACCACTGCACCCACCCCAAATTATATTTTTTCAACATTTATTTAATAAATATAAATTTCCAAAGTACAACTTTTGAGTTATTGCAGCTTTCCCCCCAATAACCTCCCTCCCACCTGCAACCATCCCATCTCCCATTCCCTCTCCCATCCCATTCTTCATCATGATTCATTTTCAATTATCTTTATATACAGAAGATCAACTTAGTATATACTACATAAAGATTTCAACAGACTGCACCCACAAAGACACACAAAGTATAGAGTACTGTTTGAGTAGTGGTTTTACCACTAATTCGCATAGTACAACACATTAAGGGCAGAGGTCCTACATGGGGACCAGGTGCACAGTGACTCCCATTGTTGATTTAACAATTGACATTCTTATTTATGATGTCAGTAATCACCCGAGGCTCTTGACATGAGCTGCCAAGGCTATGGAAGCCTCTTGAGTTCACCAACTCTGATCTTATTTAGACAAGGCCATGGTCAAAGTGGAAGTTCTCTCCTGCCTTCAGAGAAAGGTACTGCCTTCTTTGATGGTCCATTCTTTCCGCTGGGATCTCACTCACAGAGATCTTTCATTTAGGTCAATTTTTTGCCACAATGTCTTGGCTTTCCATGCCTGAGAAACTCTCATGGGATTTTTAGCCAGATCAGAATGACTTAAGGGCTGATTCTGAGACAAGAGTGATGCTTAGGGTTTTTGCCATTCTATAAGTCTGCTGTGTATCCTGCTTCCTATGTAGGATCATTCTCTCCTTTTTATTCTATCAATTATTTGCACACACTGGTCTGATTTATGTAATCCCTTTGACAATTAATCCTATCTTTTCAATCAATTATGAACTTTAATGGATCACTTTAACAAATAAGATGGCATTGGTACATGCCACCTTGATTGGAATGAATGGGAATTCCCCTGGCACATTTCTAGCTCTATCATGAGGGGTAATTCTATTTGAGCATGTGCCGAACTGTACATCTCCTCCCTCTCTTATTCCCACTCTTATGTTTAACAGTGACCACTTTTCACTTAAATTTAAATGACTAAGAATAATTGTGTGTTAATTAAAGAGTTCAATCAACAGTATTAAGAAGAATTAAAAAAAAAACACTAAAAGGAATAAAATAATATGTTGTTCCACGACAGTCAGGACAAGGGCTGATGAAGTCACTGTTTCTCATAGTGTCCATTTCACTTCAATAGGTTTCCTTTTAGGTGCTCAGTTAGTTGTCACAGATCAGGGAGAACATATGATATTTGTCCCTTTGGGATTGGCTTATTTCACTCAGCTTGTTTTCCAGATTCCTCCATTTTGTTGCAAATGGCCAGATTTCATTTTTTTACTGCTGTATAGTATTCTATAGAGTACATATCCCATAATTTCTTTATCCAGTCTTCTGTTGATGGTCATTTTGGTTGATTCCATGTCTTAGCTATTGTGAATTGAGCTGCAATGAACATTGAGGTACAGACAGCTCTTCTCTATTTGCCAATTTAATTTCCTTTTTGGGTAAATTCCAAGGAGTGAGATGGCTGGGTTGTATGGTAGACCTATATTCAGGTTGCAGAGGAATCTCCAAACTGACTTCCATAGTGGCTTGACCAGTTTGCATTCCCAGCAACAGTGGGTTAGTGTCCCTTTTTCCCCACATCCTCACCAACATTTGTTGTTAGTTGATTTCTTTATGTAAGCCATTCAGTTATAATCAAAACAGCATTTTATTGATGCAGAAAGGGATGGATAGAAAAATAGAACAGAATAGAAACACCAGAAATCAATCAAAACATCTACAGCCAACTTATATTTGATCAAGGACCTAAAACCAATTCCTGGAGCAAAGACAGTCTATTCAACACATGGTGCTGGGAAAACCGGAGCTCCACATGCAGAAGCATGAAGCAAGACCCCTATCTTACATCTTACACAAAAATCCACTCAACATGGATTAAAGATCTAAATCTATGACCCAACACCATCAAATTGTTAGAGAACATCAGAGAAATGCTGTAAGATATAGGCACAGGCAAAGACTTTTTGGAAAAGACCCCAAAGGCACAGGCAGTGAAAGCCAAAATTAACAATTGGGATTGCATCAAATTGAGAAGTTTCTGTACTTCAAAATAAACAGTCAGGAAAGTGAAAAGGCAACCAACAGAATGGGAAAAATATTTGCAAATTATGCAACCAACAAAGGATTAATAACCAGAATCTACAAAGAGATCAAGAAACTCCACAATAACAAAACAAACAACCCACTTAAGAGATGGGCCAAGGACCTAAATAGACATTTTTCTTTTTTTAATTAATTTTTTGACAGGCAGAGTGCACAGTGAGAGAGAGAAAGAGAGAAAGGTCTTCCTTTGCCATTGGTTCACCCTCCAATGGCCACCGCGGCTGGCACGCTGCGGCCAGTGCAGCGCGCTGATCCGAAGCCAGGAGGCAGGTGCTTCACCTGGTCTCCCATGCAGGTGCAGGGCCCAAGGTCCTAGGCCATCCTCCACTGCACTCCCGGGCCATAGCAGAGAGCTGGCCTGGAAGAGGGGCAACCAGGACAGAATCCGGCGCCCCAACCGGGACTAGAACCCGGTATGCCGGCGCCGCAAGGCAGAGGATTAGCCTATTGAGCCGTGGCGCCGGCCAATAGACATTTTTCAAAAGAGGAAATCCAAATGGCCAACAGATGCATGAAAAAATGTTCAAGATCACTAGCAATCAGTGAAATGAAAATCAAATCATATTTTTAATAATTAACCTAAGGAAACATTAAGAGCTAAAAATGCATATATATAAATGTCTTCATTGTTTTAAAACCTCAAAATATATATTGCTGAATAGTGTGGTATGGGACTGGTTAAATATTTTATGATATGTTGCAACATATTAAAATACTGTTCTCAGGGTCAAGCCTTTGGCCTAGCAGTTTAGATGCCTATCTGGGTGCTTATATCCCATGTCAGTGTGGCTGGCTTTGAGTCTCAGTTCTATTGCCATTTCAGGCTCCCTACTAGTATACATACTTGGAGGTAGCAGATGATAATTCAAGTACCTGAGTTATTGCCACTCACATGGGAGACATAGGCTGAGCTCATGGCTCTTGTTTTGGTCCCAGGTCAACCCCAGAATTTGCAAGCATTTGGGGAACAAACCAGACAGTGAGAGTTCTGTCTGTCTTTATGTCATCCACCCTACCATCTCTCTGCCTGTTGAATATATAATATGAAATAAAAATACTGCTCTCATCAAATGTAAAACAAAAATAAAAATATCAAGTCTATTATATATTATATTCACACTGAAATATATATGTGTGTAAAGGCACAGAGGTTTATCTCAAATGATATAGTTTCTTTTTTAATTTTTCTGAACTTTCCAAATTTTTATATTGATAATATTTTACATATATTGGTGTGTACATGCAGTTATATGATTAAAGAATTGTCGAAAGTCACCCACAATCACTTTTAACTACATAATTTTCCACAAATACTCAAGAAGGATGTCCTTGTGCTTTGGTAGAGTTGCCACATTAAGTATTCATATGGCTATGCTTTAGAAGAGATTACTTTGAATTAGGTAATAATGTTGCATGAATATTAACTTTTTTGGCTTTCATAATCATTATTATATGGATATTACTTTAAAAAGTCATATTTTTCGTAGAAACTAGACACAGAACTACTTGATAGTAAAAGGGTAGTCTTCACTTCTCTTCAATGGTTTAGGAAAAATACATGCACACATGAGAGAATGATGCTGCCAAAGCTGCAAAATGGAAACAATTGACACACTTAGATAATCATGTGTAGAGATTGCTAAGTCTATTCTTAAATTTAAAAAACCAAAACCTCAAAATAAATAGTTGCCACAAGAAAACCCCAACTCAAGGTAATAATTCAAGAATTAAATTTGTTTTGGTATCTGGCATTTCACTTGTTTCTCATATAATTAAACACTGACAATAATAATGTAGAGTGAGGGAAAGAGGAGGATGAAAGAGATGGATATATGAGGACTCAAAAATTATAGAGATTTGAGAAATATCTATATACTTAATATATATTAAAATATATCTATATTTACGATGTGATACTTCAACACAAAACAATAAGAAAATTGACACAGTTTGAGTAGCACATATTGTCTAAGATGAACTATCACAGTATCTGGGACTGGCACTTTGGCACAACAGATTAAGCCAACACCTGCAATTCAGGTATCCTGTACGGGTGCTTTTCTGTGGCACAGTTGCTCCACTTCAATCCAGCTCCCTGCTAATACACCTGGGAGAGAAACCAAAAGTGGCCTAAGTACTTTGGCCTTTGCATACCTTGGGAGACATGGATGGAGTTCCTGGATCCTGGCTTTAGTCTGATCCAGCCAGTTGACTACTGCTCCCATATGGGAAATGAAACAGTGGATGGAAGATCTGTCTCTCCCTCTGTCTCTAAATTTGACTTTCAAATGAATATATATCATTAAAAAAGAAACTGTTTAAAACAATGCTATGTGTCTTCTCACTCACGTCCATAAAGCATGCTTGCAAGGCTATGTAGACCCTCAAGGAGTATGAGGTCCAACACTAATTTCAGACACTGCTATATTTGATCAGGAAAAAAGGAAGATTCCAGATATTTAAAAAATTATCTGAGGGACTAGGTAAAGTCTAGGAAGCCACTTTTAGAAGCCAGATCAGGAGTTCTAATTAAGAAAGTTCCTACCAATTATTGTAAACTTGAGAGCTTCTACTCATGACTTCCTGAGAACATTTATATTCCTCCAGATTACTGACTGCTTAGTATCTCCTATCATTATCCTGTTCTAATGTTAGAGCATGCATGTATGTATCTAGAAAAATAAATATATGAAGGTTTTTCCACTATATATGGTTTTGATGCATATATTATATATGAGACTAATTTTAAAAATCATGAGTAAATGAAACTAAAAGATATCTATTTTGTTGAAAACTTTGAATTCCATGCAGTTTTTTCATAATAAGTATTTTTTCTGAACTTTATAAGATTTCTCATAATGCATGAACTTAATTTTTTGCAAAAACTTTTATATTAATAGCCTACAGACATTTTGAAACATGTGTACATGTTAGTGACTACAATTTTTTTCTCATTTCATATTTAAAGTTGATTATACAATTTGTCTTTTTACATTATGAGAATCTTTTTACATTAAAAGAATCAAAAAACTATTTGATGACCGGAAGACTTATACTTTCTAAATATCCGCATGATTCATTTTATATAGCCCCTATGGCACTAAGTAGCTCAACTGGACAATCTTGACTTCCAGTAGAAACATCAAAATATCATATGCCTATCTCTATAAGAATGTTAAGAAATTATTTTCATGCTTTCCAAAATTTCTCATTTTAGCCTGAGCAAATGAAACCAATGTATTCTGCCTAGGTGAACTTATAAGATAGAAGCATCTTTGGTCTTGAAGTAGCATACTATAGTGAGATGCACTACATTGGATATGAAAAGCAAATAAACTCTGTGTGTGTGTAAATTTGGCTACAATTGTGAGTTTTTGGTCATTTTAAATCAAACAGGTTTAATTTATAATGGGTGTTAAAATAATTTTTGTTTTAATGACATATTTTGTGTGTTTAGTGTCTGCAAATTCTAATTATTTATGGTTCCTCTTAGAAACAGGACCATAGAAATGTTAATAAGCATGTCATTTATATTTATTATATTTTGATCTAGCATCAAAGCTAAGGGCTCACTCTTCTGTCCTAGTTAGTGTGTCATTATGTACTATATCACTAGGAGTTCATAGATTCTTATCTTGTTAAATGTATTACAGTCTGAAATTATGTGTTCTGATGCTCAAGTTATTCCAGATCCTAGTGGAATCCTCTTCAACACACCAAATTAGGGCCCCAATATCTACAGTTGGTGTAAGTACCATCCTAGGAGAAAAGATTCACTAGTTCTTATCTCCCTTCCCTGAATTACATTTCCCTTAAAGGTGCCATTTCTTTCATCAAATCTTGTTACTATTAATGAAGATTTACCATTCAGCTGTACTCCTCTATGTTTTCTCTGGAGATGTTCTTTAGTACTAAGGCCATTTTACAAACAAAAATCTCATCAAGTCACACTCCTCTTTCAACCGTGTGGATGGTTTCCCATGACCTTTGAACAGGGACCATAGGACTTACTGTGGTCTTCAGAAAGACAATGCTATTAGGTCTTGTCTACCAACTGTCTGCTTGCTATTCTCTTCGTACATGCTAGGACTCAGAAGGCTCCCAGTTGTATCACAAACTTTACAAATTTCCTCTCAACCCATCAAAATTACTAAAACTTCCAAATGTGAGACTCAACTTTTTTATAAAAAATTATTATTTTATTTGAGAGGTAGAGTTACAAACAAAGGGAGAGACAAAGAGAAAAATCTTCTGTCCACTGGTTTACTTCCCAGTAGACACAACAGACTGAGTTGGGTTGATCTGAAGCCAGGGGCCAGAAGCCTGGAGCTTCACTCTTCTCTCCCATATGGGTGCAGGAGCCCAAGCATTTGGGCCATCTTCTGCTGCTTTTCTGGGCCAAAGCAGAGAGCTGGATAGGAAGAAGAACAGATGGAACTCAAACTGGCACCACAGGCAGAGGCTAAGCCCACTATGCCACAGTGCTGGACCCTAAGATCTTTTAAAATAAGATTTACAGTATTTGTTTGAAAGGCAGAGATACAGAGAGAGAAGGTTGCAGTGGAGATAGAGATCTTCCATCTGCTGGTTCATTCCCCAAATAGATGCAGTAACAGGGAGATGGATCATAATGGAGCAGCTGGGACTCAAACCAGTGCTCACATGAGATGCTGGCATTACAGGCAGTGGCTCCACATGTCACCTACTTCATTTCTTCTTTCAAAGGAGTTCTCATCCATAAGTGATTCAGAAAGATGTACCAAAGGACCTTTGAGGTGGTTATGATAAATTATCTCTTTTAAACTTTAAATTCCACAGAACACACAGTATAAGTAAATTATTTACCAACACAACCTCATTCCTTGATACTTGCCTAACTCAGAGGAGATGTGTAATGAATACTGATCTCTGGGTAAAAAGTGATGATCATGTCCCTAAAGAAGATTGCAGTATAGCTCAGCTGAACAGGCAAAGGATAACATGATACTGTGAGTTAGTCAATAGCAACACAAAAATGCAATAAATGATTATTTAAAATGCATGATATTAAAATAATGCACTCAGAGAATTTCATCATGACAGTCCCCATTTTGGACTACACCTTCAGCACTCTAAGTTTCTATAGCACCAGCGAAAGTGTGGGCAATGAAAGTTTCTTGCTGGGAGAGATAAGAGGAATATTTTAGCATCAGTGACTCACACATTAGCAAGACAGATTTTCTGCAAATAATGGAAATCCATAATCAGCAGCTTTGTTCAAAACTTCATTTTCTGTAACTGTGAAAGTGAAATTAAAGGATGATATTTGTGACAGAATTCTTAAAGATATGTGAAAAAGGTTATTGAGAGGTACATAACTTGGCAAACCTGCAGCAGCAGGTTTTGTATTAAGAACAGTTCACCCATAAACAGCTCACTCACACCACCAGAGTGCCCAGTCTTGGCTTCCTTCTCTTCAGCTTCATCTTCATTATCAGTAATTTCATTCATGTTTTAGAATTTAGTTCAAATTGAAGGTATAACCAGAGGATAGCACTACTCCTAATCTAGGTAATACTAGTGAGCAAAAATACAGTGTCTTCAATGGCAAAGGCTCCCACCTTTCAGTATTATGCCAAACTTATTAAAGAACATGACACTGGCATTTTTACAATGATGGAATAATAAAAATCATTAGGACAATTTATCAGGTTTATAATGCACATCAAGTGAAAGTGCTGGCAGTGTGTGCAAATGCAGAGCGCAGCGTGTAAATTGTTGAGTGTTGTCAGGCGGAAGTGATAAAATTAATCATGCTAGGTAAAAATATATGGCAATGTTAAGCAGAGAAGCATCACATGGAAGTATGGAATCATTGTTTAATCAATGGATTCCCTATTATGGGTTCACAGCTGGGAGGTAGAAATACGCTTGGAGACGCAGAGGTCCTTGATCCTCTCCATGATGAGTTTTACCCAACCAAGACAGTTTTCTCAGTCACTCTCACATGGAAGCAAGTGTCTTTTTGCCTTTATCTCAGCTGTGGGCTCTTTCAATTATGCTTCCTCCACTGCTGGACTTAAGTATCCTGCAAGTGGAGCAGATTTTCTTCCCCAAAAGAGCAGCCAGGGACAACAGTGGGGAATCAGGTGTCAATGACTGTGAAAATGTAATTGACCCTACAGAGCCCTCTAGTGGTGAATAGTCATATTCAAATGACTCATGACCCATTATTATATCCCAACGAGGACTCCAGTAACACTCAGACCTCCCAGAGTTAATTCAACCAAAGATGCTCTCCAGTTAGCACACCTTCTCTTGCTTGTTATTGAGAGAGGCACTTGAGGACTTAATCCAGGAGAGCTTCCTTGTCAGATGCTTTGACCCTCAAGAGGAGAGTTCTTGCACACAGTAATCATAAGCCTCTCTCCCTGGTCCATGTCCTTGGATGCAATGTGCAAGATTCATGACACAGAAAAATTAACCGAAAGAAAGAAAAGAAATAGAAAGAAAGAGAGAAAGAAAGAGAGAAAGGGAGAGAAAGAGAGAAAGAGAAAGAGAAAGAGAAAGAGAAAGAGAAAGAGAAAGAGAAAGAGAAAGAGAAAGAGAGAAAGAAAGAAAGAAAGAAAGAAAGAAAGAAAGAAAGAAAGAAAGAAAGAAAGAAAGAAAGAAAGAAAGAAAGAAAGAAAGAAAACAAAACAGCATTGTGGTACAACTCATGGGTTTACTGTAAATTTAGATAAAGTGGTGGCTGGTGCTGTGCCATAGTCATTAAGCCTCTGCCGTGGCACTGGTATCTCATACAGGTGCTGGTTCATGTCTCGGCTGCTCCACTTCCAATCCAGCTCTGTGCTAATGACCTGGGAAAGCAGTGGAAGATGGCCCAAGTGTTTGAACCCCTGCACCCATGTATGAAGAAGCTCATGGCTCCTGGCTTTGAGTTGGTCCAGCTCTGGCCATTGTGTCCATTTGGGGAGTGAACTAGCAAATGGAAGACCTCTCTCTTGGTCTTTCCCCTTGTCTATCTGTGACTGCTTATCAAATAAATAAGTAAATATTTTTAAAAAATTAGACCTAGTGACATTTATCTGTGTAATTTCTGTTCTATAAAGTAAATCAGAAAATAGAGACTAATCATAATTGGTTTTCAAATTTCCTATAAATCAAAAATTTACCTCCTGCAGTATCGTGCAGTAAAATTTACTTTTTCAAAGAGGTACAAGTTTAACAAGAGTCTTCAAAGAACTTTCTATGATGATCAAATTAACTGTTGCCAGAAAAAAATTGTAAATTTTAGGAAGGCTGATTATAAAAAATCAGATATGTCTTCTCCTATTCACATGACTTTGTGAGATTAAGAGAGTGCTTTGTTTCAACTTTTTCCTGTTGATGAGTATTGTCACTTGAAATTTTTTCTTTAAAACTAAATACTAATTACCAGTAATCAATCATCCAAATAAGTGCAGGATAATATACATTAATTATTTTTATTCAGCACATCATAGTGACAAATGTGCAGTAGTAGCACATTTATAGTCTTTTCTGGACTCTATTAAAATATTTATTTAGTTTATTCTTGAATCTATTTTGCTTTCTTGGTTTCTTTTTTTAAAAGGATTTATTTATTTACTTATCTGAAAGTCAGATTTACAGAGGAGGGAGAGGGTGAGATAGGGAAAGAGAGAGAGAGAAAGAGAGATAGAGGGAGAGAGAGATCGTCCACCTGCTGGTTCACTCCCCAAATAACTACCATTGCTGGGACTAGGCCAGGCAAAAACCAGGAGCATGGAACTCCAACTGGTTCTTTCATATAGGTGGGAGGTGCGCAAGTACTTCAGCAATGTTCTGCTGCTTTCCTACACACATTAGTAGTGAACTGGATCAGAACTGGGACTGGAACCTGAGTTCACCTGGGATGCCAGCATTGTGAGCAGCTGCTTAATCTGCACCAAATGCTGGCCCCTGTTCTTGATTCTTAAAGGAAGGACACAGTAATGTCTAGCAGAAGAGAGATATGCACCAGACTTGAGTTTCACTATGGACAGATTACAGACACGACACTGTAGATTTAGCTGAGTTTATGCCCAAGGGGTAGGACTCATTTAAGTTTCTTTTTTAAAGATGTATTTTATTTGCTTGAAAGACAGAGTAACAGAGAGAGGTAGAGCCAGAGCCAGAGCCAGAGCGAGAGAGAGAAGATGTCTTCCATTCCACTTGTTCTCTCCCCAATGACCGCAACAGCCAGAGCTGAACTGATCCAATCCAGGAGCCAGGAGCCAGGAGCCAGGAGCTTCATCCAGGTGTCCCATGTGGGTTAGGGGCCCAAGGACCTGGGACATCTTCCACTGCTTTCCCAGGCCATAGCAGAAAGCTGGATCAGAAGAGGAGCAGCCAAGACTCGAACTGGTGCCCATAAGGGATGCCAGTGCTGCAGGCTAGGGCTTTAGCCTGTTGCATCATGGCACTGCCCCCCATTTGGGTCTTCGAACAAATGCTGGTGTTAGTTTGACTTGTAAATAGAGACAGTTAATAAATTGAACACTAACCTTGGTAAATAATAGAGATATCTTTTGTTTATTTAGAAGGAGACTTTTAAAATAATTTTATAAAGGATATAAGGAGGGGCTAGCATTTAAGCCACCATTTGTGAGAATGAAGTCCTATATGGGTGCCAGTTCAAGTTCTGGCTGCTACACTTCTGATCCAGCTCCTTGATGATGGCCTGGGGAAACATCAGAGAATTGGCCAAGTGCTTGGGCTCCTTCATCCATGTGGCAGGCCTGGAAAAAGCTCCTGGTTTGACCTAACCCAACCCCTGCCTTTGTAGCCATTTGGGGAATGAACCAGATGATGGAAGATCTCTCTGTCTTTCCCTCTTCTCTGTAAACTTTGACTTTCAAATAAACAAATAAGTCTTTTATAAAAAGAATATAAATAAAAATAAACTCTTTAGAAATAGGTGATTTTAGGAGCTCATCAATGTGGCTGAAGAGGTTATGTCCTATCTGCAATGCTGGCATCTCATATGGGTACCTGTTCAGGTCCTGATGCTCCACTTCTATCCAGCTCCCAGCCAATGGCCTGGGAAAGCAGCTGAAATGACCCACATGATTGGGTCCCTGCCATTCACTTGGAAGACCAGGATGAAGCTTCTTTCTCCTGGCTTTGGTTTTACCCAGCTCTGGCCATTGCAGCCATCTGGGGAGTGAAGCAGCAGATGGAAAGTCTCTGACTCTGTTTCTCCTTCCTTACAAATCTGCCTTTCAAATGAGTGCAATATATCCTTAAAAAGAGAAAAAATAGGTGATTTTATCCAAAGTTAAAATGAATTCTTTAGGCCAGTGCCACGGCTCAATAGGCTAATCCTCCACCTGTGGCACCAGCACACCAGGTCCTAGTCCCGGTCGGGGCACTGGATTCTGTCCCGGTTGCCCCTCTTCCAGGCCAGCTCTTTGCTGTGGCCAGCAAGTGCAGTGGAGGATGGCCCAAGTGCTTGGGCCCTGCACCCACATGGGAGACCAGGTGAAGCACCTTCCTCCTGGCTTTGGATCAGAATGGTGCACCGGCTGCAGCGCACTGGCCGCGGTGGCCATTGGAGGGTTAACCAACAGCAAAGGAAAACTTTTCTCTCTGTCTCTCTCTCTTTCACTATCCACTCTGCCTGTCAAAAAAAAAAAAAAGAATTCTTTCATGTTTCTTCAAAGGTCCTTTATACTTCTGTATTGTAGGAAATAGCTGAAAATATTTAAACCCATTTTGATGGAGATTTTTTAAATGTATTTGAAAGAATTATAGAGATAGCTATAGCGAGAGTATAGAGAAATAGAGAGAAAGAGAGAGAGAGAGATTGGTTCCATTTGTTGGTTCACATCCCAAATGGCCACAATGGCCAGGGCTGGGCTAATCCATATCCAGAAGCCAGGTGCTCCTTCTGGGTTGCCCACAGAGGTGCAGGACCCCAAATACTTGGACCATCTGGGGTTTGAACTGGTGGCCATATGGGATACCAGCACCATAGTTGCTGGCTTTACCCACTATTTTCACAGTGCTGGGCCTAATTTTATTTTAAAAATAATAATAATAAAAAACAAGTTGCATATTTTACTTACAATCAAATAGAATAAAAATAGGCACATCTGTTTTGGGAACTTCTAAAACTTTCAATCATTACATCAATTTAAATGTCTTAATACATCAGCTTGAACAGATATGGAGGTCCAGGTTAGGCAGCTTTTTCTCTTCTGTGGAATTTACATACATAAATTCTATAACCCTCATGATTTTTAGTTCTTTAACAATGCTTTATATAAAAGTACTCAAAATTTCATGGTTATAAAATTAAATGATAACGTGTATTGTCCATGAAACTTTTAAAATAACTTCTTATAAAATATAGGGGCTGGCACTGTGGAATAGTGAGTAAAGCCACCACCTGCAGTGCCAGCACCCTATGTGGGCACTGGTTTGATACATGGCTGCTCCACTTCCTATCCAGCTCCCTGCTATGGCCTGGGAAAGCAGTAGAAGATGGCCCAAGTTCTTGGGCCCCTGCACCCACGTGGGAGACCCAGAGGAAGTTCCTGACTCCTGGCTTCCAATCAGCTCAGCTCTGGCCATTGCAGACATATGAGGAGTGAAGCAGCAGATAGAAGACCTCTTTCTCTCTCTCTCTGCCTCTCCTTCTCTCTCTGTGTAACTCTTTCAAATTAAAAATAAATCTTGAAAGGAAGGAAGGAAGGAAGGAAGGAAGGAAACAGAAGAATCTGAAATGAATGAATGAATGAATTAAAGGAAGGAAGAAAGGGAGGGAGGGAGAAAGGAAGGAAGGAAGGAAGGAAGGAAGGAAGGAAGGAAGGAAGGAAGGAAGGAAGGAAACAAAAGAAATAACAAGAACCTGAAATGACTGAGGCTTATGTCCTTGTTCCATCAGTCCTGTCTCTGAGTATAGATAAGGATATGGGGTGCCAGTTTCTTTCTGGTTACTTCTTGCTGATATGAATCATTGACATGGGGTGGGTATCTATACTCTGGATTGGATTGACTGAAGAGCAGTCTTGGGTTTTTCCTGCATAATTGCTGGGGATATAGTAGTCATGTGCTCCTGTAAAGACTTTTGAAATATATTAATTGTACATGGTAATAATGGAAGCATTATGATTATGAGGATAAAAGGAGAAATTAGAAACATTGCCCATGGTGGGAAAGATGGCCAAAATGAGGAGAACAAAGAGGGATATAGGAGAGCAAAAGAGTCCTGCCCAGTTAATGTGAAGACAGATGTACGCCTGAGTGCTCCTGCTTTGTTTAGTGTGTATGTGCAGTCAAGGAGCTGTGGGGTAGTTAGTCTGGCCTGCTTCTAGTTCTGGGGCCCCTCATTTCCTCCCTCTGTGTATGGAACCCTGGCTGCTGTCAGGGGTTAAGGCGAAGACTGTTCTGCTTTCTTCCAGCTGAATAGGGGCAAAGTAGGGACCTGTGATCAAGACAGCGTTCCAGCAGAAGCTGGCCTCTCAAGGGGGTTGCAGTGCCAGCTCACAGAAACTGTCTCCATTCAAGGTTTCATGTGCATGACCATCTAGAATTTCTCTGCCTAAGTCTGGAGAAAATGAATCTAACAAGCAAATTAGATACACAGAGACCAAGACAGTCAGTATTAGAGTATCTAAGAAAGGTGCTGTCCAAACCAAGAGGGAGTTTTCCCATTGAGGGATAAAAGGAAACTGACAAGAAAGGCTTGATAATTATCAGGTTGATGTTAAGGCCTGGCCAGGTATAAGTGAGGCCCAGACCTATCTAACTCTTCACATGGGGTACTGGAAGTGACGTCATAAATGAGGTGGGAACCTCCTTAGAGAAGACACCCTGTTGACTTCCATTACCTAGCTGGCCTGGGAGGAGAGCTGGCTTGAATAGATTAGTTTTAATAGGTGACATCTCTAAAAGAAATTTAGAGCTCTACCTGCAATGTTACTGATCCTAGGTCATCCCTTCAACCATGCTGGTTACTTTGGAAGTTGGGAAGAGTGAAGGGCTTTTTCAGTTTAGGGAGGGCCAACAGGGTCTGAAGCTCTGACCCTGGAGTCCTTCAACCTCCAGGGCAGTTCCATTTCCACTAGTGTCGCTCTTGGTAGAGTTGTCAGGCCCCTTCACGAGCCATCTTCTAGCATGACCGCTGCTTGCCCAATGCCCAGATTGCTCATATTGCCAATCAGTGCCATTTGAGGTAGACCGGCTTTGTTGGGTCTCCTTGGTGGAAGACTCCTATGTAAGGCAGCCATTAATTGGCCTGCCATCTATCCTTACATTGGTCCTGCTGCCTAAATAATTCTTCTTCCTCCTAATCTCTGTTAAAGTGGACTACAGAGGCAGCCTTTGGGAAGGTCAGCCAAGGGGGTGCTCAATCCCATCCCTAATCCTTGGTGGCCAGAGCTAGAAATCTGTGGTCACAGCTATGTTATCACAGTGTTTTCCAGGGCTGGTACTGTGGCACAGCAGGTTAAAGCCCCAGCATGCAGTGCTGGCTCACCATATGGATGCCAGTTCAAGACCCAGATGCTTCACTTTTGATCCAGCTCCCTGCTAATGCACCTGGGAAAGCAGCAGAGGATGGCACAACTCCTTGAGCCTCTGGATCCATGTGGGAGAACTAGGAAGAAGCTCTGCTCCTGGATTTGGAATAGTTCTGCTCATGTGGCCATTTGCAGAGTGAACCAGCATATGGGGAACTTCTCTTTCTCTTTGTAATTCTTTCAGATAAATAAAATAAAAATAAACCTTTAGAATAAATAAAAATAAAAAAGAAAGATAAGATTATGCTCATAAGGAAAGGTATTGTGGGGAGCAACTCGGACTAGACTAAGTTACTGGAATTAAGACTTATTCTATGCATCTGCTCTCCCACAATATGGCGCTGAGAAGAGAGTAACAGCTTCTACGCAGCTGTCTCTCGCCAACTTGAGTGATGACCTGCAGGAGCTGATCCTGCTCCTGATTGGAGGAGAGCAGCGTACTCGGCGTGTGGGTAGCAGAGTTGGGATTGGTGGAAGAGGACTATAAAGGAGGAGAGGGACAACATGCACCAGGAACACCTGAGGAACATCTGAGCAACCCCCGAGAGAGCCGGCCGGTGGTGTGCCGCTCCCCCACGGAAGTGGGGAAAGTGGCAGGGGGAACCGTCCTTCCACAGAGGTGGAAGGGTCAGTAGCCAACCCGGGAAGAACCAGCAGCAAACCCAGGGAGGGCCGAGCAGACAAAAGAACAGCGCAGGGTCCTGTGTCGTTCCTCCGCGAAGAGGGGGAGCGACAGGTATGTCCCTCTAGGTAAGATCAAACATCAAGACCATCTTATCTAAACTGTCATGCATTATGAAGTAATTATTAAGACCCTCTCTCCCTTGTGGGAGACCTGGAAGAAGCTCCTGGCTCTTGGCTTTGGATCAGTGCAGCTCTAGCAGTTGCAGCCATCTGGGGAGTGAACCATTGGATGGAAGACCTCTCTGTCTCTACTTCTCTCTTTCAAATAAATAAATAATTCTTTCAAATAAATAAAAATTTTTAAAAGGCAAAAAAGATAAATAAATAATCCCTTTCGCAGCTCACAAGTGCCCAGCTGCCAACCTCCTGAGTATAAGCTCCCAGAAAATGAAAAATCCCCTAAGACTAGAGGTGGGCAAGCACTATGTTGACACTTTCAAAACCATGTGAAGAGAAAAAGCCCCAACCCACTAGAACCCATTCATCCAAGGATACAGCAGAAGCCTCACAGGCTGGCCTCATTGCACATTTGCCAACAGGGTAGGCAGGGCACAGAAGGCGGGAAGATATTTGTGGCCTCATGGTGCTGGCTCCAGCTGTTGACACACAAAGAATGGGTGATAGGCAGGAGTTTGAGCTAGCCCTGCCTCTGCCTGGCCAGCACTTCAGTACTCATGGACCAAATCTGCATCTAGAGTGCCTGCTGAGGCCAGGGGATACATGGGGACCTACAGTCAGAGGAAGTCTGAAGCACTAGCTTCAAGGTTGGAGAGTTACCATAGCAACAACACTTTCAGGGGTTGATGTGACAGGGACAGCCCTGGGAAGGTGAGCTGGTCTCCTGACCCCATGTCTTTCCCTTTATGCTCCTCTGACCTACAATGTGAATGAGGCTCTGACAGAGGGAGAGTGGGGCATGGGATTTGCAAGGCAGACAGGTGAGCAAGTGAAGCAATCTGACTTCTTACCTGGGAATATGAGAAAAGAAGAGAGATTAAAAAAAAATTTATCTTATTTGAAAGGCAGAGTTAGAAAGAGAGAGAGATCCAACCCACTGGTTTACTCCTCAAATGGCTGCAATGGCCGGAGCTGGGCTGATCCAAAGCCAGGAGTTTCTTCTGGGTCTCCCACTTCGTTGCAGGGTCTCAAGCACTTAGACCATCCTTCACAGCCTTCCCAGGCATATCAGTAGGGAGCTGGACCACAAGTGAAGCAGCTGAGACTCAAACCAAAGCCCATAGGGATGCCAAAGCTGCTTGCAATGGCTTTACCTGCTATGCTACAGTGCTGGGCCAAGATTAAGACTTTCAAAAGTCCTTATATATGACCTAAGTTACAGAGAGGCAGAGGCAGTGAGTGAGGTCTTCCATCTGCTGGTTCACTCCAGATGAATGGCCAGAGCTATACCAACCTGAAACCAGGAGCTTCTTTTGAGTCTCCCACACAAGTGCATGGGCCCAAGGATTTGGGCCATCTTCTACTGCTTTCCCAGGCCACAGCAGAGAGCTGGGTCTGAAGCAGAGCAGCTGGGACTTGAACCAGCACCCAATATGGGATGCTGGCATGGCAGGCAGTAGCTTTACCTGCTAAGCCACAGTGCCAGACCCAAATGTTCTTAATTGCAGGTTTTTGACTAATTTTGATAAAAATTTCCAGAACTCTGAGGGAAAGAAAAAAACTTTTTTAAAAAAAGCACTAAGGGGCTGGCACTGTGGCACAGTGGGTTAATGCCATGGCCTGAAGTGCCGGCACCCCATATGGGTGCTGGTTCTAGTCCCAGCTGCTCCACTTCCAATCCAGCTCTCTGCTGTGGCCTGGGAAAGCAGTAGAAGATGGCCCAAGTCCTTGGGACCCTGCACCCACAGGGGAGAACTGGAAGAAGCTCCAAGGCTTCTGCCTTTGTATTGGCCCATCTCTGGCTATTACAATTATTTGGGGAGTGAACAGTGGATGGAAGACTTTCTCTCTGCTTTTGCCTCTATGTAACTCTGCTTTTCAAATAAATAAATAAATCTTTTTTCAAAAAATGTGTTATGGGGCTTATTAATGTATGATTAATCAACATTTCTAGTTTCTTATATAATGTCAATTATAGTATAATATTCTGCTATTGCCTTGTAACTCTGTTTATTGTTTAGGATGACAACTCAGCACCAGTCATGATTATATTAATTTCAACACCTCTGCTTTTGAAGACATGTAGAAATATTTTGAAGTTGTAAATTAGTGATTTGGCTTGTGCTGTGGTGTACCAGCCTGCAGCATCTGCATCCCATATGGGAGCCTGGCTGCTCCCTTCCAATCCAGCTCCCTGGCAAGGCACCTTGGAAAGTAGTGGGTGATGGCCAAGTCCTTGGGCCCCTGCACTGATGTAGGAGACCCAGGAGAAGACCCTGGCTTTGGATTAGCTCAACTCTGGCAATTGTCATTTCGTGAGTGAGCCAGTGCATAGAAGACACATCTATCTTTCTAGCTATTGATCTCCCTACCTTTTTCTGTACCTATTTCCAACAAAATGAATCTAAAAAAATAGTGTGGCTTCAGAGGGGCAACTACTCAATACTCCCTCCCCTCTTGTAGAGGCTTTTAAATGTTCCCACCATAGAATATGAGGTGAAGAATGTGAACAATTCTCATTTGAGAATCCCAAATCCCAGAATTAACATTCATCAAATGAATACATCATACCCTACAAACATGTACAACTATTTCTCAGTAGAATATTTTAAAAAGGCAAAGATTATCAGGTTACACTAAAAAACAAAACAATATAATGTGTATAGGATTAAAATGTTTTTAAAAACTTTTTGTATTAATACAAAGAGAAATGCTCCATGCAATCCATAGCAGGATAAAACTTGAGGGGCCAGCACTGTGGCATAGTGGGTAAAGCCACTGCCTGCAGTGCCGACATCCCATATGTGTGCTGGTTTGAGTCCCAGCTGCCCACTTCTGATCGAGTTCTCTGCCATGGCCTGGGAAAGCAATGGAATTTGGCCCAAGTGTGTGGAACCTGTACATGTGTGGCTGATCTGGAAGAAGCTCCTGACTCCTGGCTTCAGACTGACTCAGCTCCAGCCTTTGCAGCCATTTGGGGAGTAAACTACTGGATGGAAGACCTTTTCCCCTACCTTTTCTTCCTCTGTGACTCTGCCTTTCAAATAAATCAATCATCCCATATGAGCTCTGCTTTGAGTCCTGGCTGCTCCACTTCTGATCCAGCTCTCTGCTATGGCCTAGAAAAGCAGTGGAAGATGGCACCTGGCTCCTGGCTTTGGCTCAATGCAGCTCTAGCCACTGCAGGCATCTGGGGATTGAACCAGTGGATGGAAGACCTTTCTCTCTCACTCCCTCTCTCTCCCTCTCTCTGTCTCTCAGCTATGCCATTCAAATAAATAATAAATAAATAAATAAATCTTAAAAAAAAATAAGTTGTCTTGCCTACCTGAAGTTGTCCTGAACATTGAACTCTTTCAGAAGAAACCATAAGTTTAGTGTTGCCACTGGTGAGCATCTTACTAATCTATTACAGGCTGTGCTTTCTAATGCCATTACACTCTCATTCTGCTTCTCTGCAACTCTGCCTTTCAAATGAATTATTCTTTTAAAAAACAGAATGATGATAAGAGAACTGGCTATACTATATGGACAATCCAATACTGGACAGAATGGACTTGAAAACAAAAGATATTAATGGAGACAAATAAGACATATTTTCTCTAGCAAGAGCATCAGTGAATCTGGTCAAAATGACAATTATACGAACACACGTTTCTAAGGAAACATGTTGAACAGTTCATGAAAAATGAGTAAAAATAAAGAGTAGACCGGTCAAGAGCAGTACCTGAACATGACAATATACTACTTGGAATAAGAGACAGGACAACTAAAACACACTGAAAAACCATGGAACATTTTGATTTAATTGATTACACACATACACATCCCACCTCGCTTCATTCAGCAAGAGAATACATAGTCTCTGCAAGTATGTATGCAATATTTTCCAGAGAAATGATATGCTGGGTCATCAAATAGCCTCCATAGTTGTTGTAGAATTGAACTATGATATGATATTTTCTGCCCACAATGTATCTCACAGGAAAATCAGGGATGCAGTTGGTCTAGTGCTAATGATGCCTCTGTGAATGCCCACATCCTATATTTGAGTGCCTGATTCTGAATCCTGCCTCAGCACTACATTCCAGTTTCCTGGAAATGTGCTCTTAGGAGAGATCCAGGAATGGGCCAAGTATCTGGAACCCTGCCATTCATGGGACAAACCTGGCTTGAGTTGTAGGCACTAGGCCTCAAGCTGGTTGAGCCCAGGCTATTGTAGAGCAGTTGTGGAGAAGAAGAGTTGATGGGTGATCTCCATGCTTCCTTCTCTCTCAGCCATTGTGGCAATTTGTGGCAACCAGCATATGGGAGATCTATCTCATTCTCTCTCTGTAACTCTCTTTCAAATAAATAAATAAGTAGTAAATAAAAATTTTTTGTGTCATCAGGTTACACTTCACAAAAAAGATATAGATGGTTGTCTCTTCAGCAATGTATTCTCATGAATACAAAATTGAAAAACACACTGGCAAAAAGACAAAGAAAAAACTAGGCCAAGGGATGGGAACTACAAACTGCACCATATCTAGGTGAGTGGTCCTGGACTGTGAGGAGAAAAAAACAGTAAACATGTTCAAAGAAGTGTTAACTGAATGAATCACTGTTTTTGAAAATTATTTATAAACAAAAGTATATATATAATCTTTTTCATATTTCTTCCAAAAATCAATGTAATTGCTATTGCTTACATAAAAGATATTGCCTATGTCCTCAAACAGGGCACAGAAACATGGAAAATAATCTTAGAAGATTAGCATTTTTTTAAAGATTTTATTGGGGCTGGCACTGTCGTATAGTGGGTTAAAGCCCCAGCCTGCAGTGCCAGCATCCCATACGGGCACCGGTTTGAGTCTCAGCTGCTCTACTTCCAACCCAGCTCTCTTCTATGGCCTAGGAAAACAGTGGAAGATGGCCCAAGTACACGGGCCCCTATACCCATGTGGGAGACCCAAAAGAAACTCTTGGCTCCTGGCTTTGGATCAGCTCAACTCTGGCTGTTGAAGACATTTGGGGAGTGAACCAGTGGAAGGAAGACCTCTCTCTCTCTGGCTCTACCTCTATCTGTAACTCTAACTTTCAAATAAATAAAAATAAAAATTTAAAAAGAACAGATAAAAGGGACAAGATTTAAAAAAAGATTTTATTGATTTATTTGAGAGGTACAACTACAGACACAGAGAGGGAGGGATAGAAAATATTTCATCCATCTGCTGGTTCACTCCCCAAATGGCCTCAGTGGCCAGAGTTGAGTCACTCAGAAGCCAGGAGCCAGGAGCTCCTTCAAAGTCTCCCATGTGGGTGCCAGAACCCAAGCACTTGGGCCATCTTACACTATGTTCCCAGGCCACAAGCAGAGAGCTGGATCAGAAGATGAGCAGTCAAGACACAAATGGGTACCCATATTGGATGCTGGTGCAACATCACCAGCCCCCAGAAAATTTGAATTTAAGAGCCAACGTCTGGAAGGAGAATGGAGAGATAGGGAGGAAAAATGGAGAAGACGTGATCACTAACCATTAGACATAGAGTAGTCAGAATAGTGAAGAAAAAGACAGGAAGCGTGAACGCAATTCAGTACTAATTGGTTACGCAGAGGGTTGAAAGTGTTCAGTTCCATGATGTGTGCATGAAAGACTCTGTGGACACTGGCACAGGAAGTTGAAATTTGGAAAAAAATCAACAAGAATATGATGCAAAGAAGTGAGACTGGTACCCATATGGGATGCTGGCACTACAGGCAATAGCTTAACTTTTAAGTCTTGAAAAAAAAAAGATTGTTTGCACACAATTTATACCTGCAAGACTCAAAGAATCTCCTGAAAACACCTATTTGGTTGGTTCAATAAAAAAAGAATACTGAAGCCACAGTGACCATCAGTAGACACCATTCTATCAGCCTGAGGTCAAAATGACAGCTGATGCACAGCTTAAATGTGGAAGCCTTGAAGAAGCTGGGTCATTGGTTACCTGAGAAAGCCATTAAAAGACCATTAGCTGCAGTAGATGGCGCTCATAGATAGATAGCACTGCAAGTCCATGGGTTATATCTATGGAATTTTTAATACATAGTGCTTAACACAAATACAGAAAAAAGGGGCCAGCATGTGGCGCAGCAGGTTAATGCCTTGGCCTGAAGCGCCAGCATCCCATATGGGCATCGGTTCTAGTCCCAGCTTCTCCTCTTCTGATCCAGCTCTCTGTTTTTGTCCTGGGAAAGCAGTGGAAGATAGCTCAAGTCCTTGGGCCCTTAAACCCACCTGGGAGACCCAGAGGAAGCTCCTGGCTCCTAGCTTGGGTTCAGCCCATCTCCAACTGTTTTGGCCATTTGGAGGCTGAACCAGTGGATAAAAAATTTATGTCTCTCCTCTCCCGGTAACTATGCCCATCAAATAAATAAATAAAATCTTTTTTTTAAAAAAAAACGTCTCTATATATTTCCATTTACTTCTCATTCTCTCTCAGGTATATATAAATTCAGCATTATAAAAGAATGAGAAAACTTAGAAAAGAATACACCAGTGGCCAGCACTGTGGCTTAGCAAGTAAAACCACCACCTGCAGTGCTGAGATCCCATATCGGTGTCAGTTTAAGTCCTGGATGCTCCACTTCTGATCCAGCTCTCTGCTATGGCCTGGGAAAGCAGAAGAGGATGGCCCAAGTCCTTAGGCCCCTGTATCCCTGTGGGTGACCCAAAAGAAGCTCCTGGCTGCAGCTCAGTGCAGCTTTGGCCATTGTGGTCATCTGGGGAGTGAACTATCAGATGGAAGACCTCTCTCTCTCTCTCTGCCTCTCTGTAACTCTGCATTTCAAATAAATAAATAAATAAAAGAAAATAATACACCTTAGAAACACAAGCAGAAAAAAAATCCCATAGAACAATTTAAATACATCTAGAAAAATCATGTGTAGGGGCCAGTGATGTGGTGTGGTGTGTAAAAGCCACCACCTGTGACACAGGCTTCCACATGTGCACTGATTGTAGTCCTGGACTATTCCATTTCTGATACACTTCCCTGCTAATGTGCCTAAGAAACCAATGAAAAATGGCCAAGTCCTTGGGCCCCTGACAGTGAGGTGGGAGACTGAGAAGAAGCTCCTGATTTCTGGCCATTGTGGCTCAAGTTCAGCCATTGTGGCCATTTGGGGTGTGAAGCAGTAGACCAAAGATCTCTGTCTCTCCCTCTCTCTGTAAACTCTGCCTTCCAAATAAAAAGAAAGCTTAAAGAAATTAGGTGTAGGGGTTGGCACTGTGGCACAGCAGGTCAAGCTACTGCCCGCACTGCCAGCGTCTCATAAGGGCACTGGTTTGAGTCCCAGCTGCTCCACTTCCTATCCAGCTCTCTGCTATGGCCTGGGAAAGCATTAGAAGATGGCCCAAGACCTTGGGTCCCTTCACTCCCTTGGGAGACCTGGAAGAAGCTCCTGGCTCCTGGCTTCACATCAGCACAGCTCTGGCTGTTGCGGCCATCTGGGGAGTGAACCAGCAGATGGAAGATGTGTCTCTCTCTCTTCCTGCCTCTCCTCTCTCTGTGTGATTCTGACTTTCAAATAAATAAATGAAGCTTTTTAAAAAATTAGGTGTAAAGAATCAAGTACCCTTATGATCCCCAGTCTCCTGAGATAAATATTTCTCTTTCAAGATTAATTTATTTCCAAGGTAGAGTTACAGAGAGAGAGAGATCTTCCATTGGCTAGTTCATTAGCCAAATGGCCACTACAGCCAGAACTGGGCCAGACAGAAGCCACTGCCAGGAGACTCATCCAGGTCTCCCACATGGGTGCAGGGTCCCAAGGACTTGGGCCATCCTCTCCTGTTTTCCCAGGTGCATTAGCTAGGAGATGAATCAGAAGTGGGCCACGAGGAATCAAACCAGTGCCCATATGGGTTGCTGCCATCACAGGCAGCATCTTAACCCGCTGTGCCACAATATCAGCTGTAAAGACAAGCATTTCTCATGACAGGCCATAACTAAACAATAAAGGAGGAGAAAATAGCTTATAAGAGATGGCTAGTTGTTGGAAAGGAGTCAATCAAATGGAAATTGTAAGAAGCTGCAGTTGAGAAGATGGTTGAAAATGTTATTAGAGGGGCCAGGCACTGGAGCGTAGTAGGCTAATCCTAGGAAAGAAGTGCAAGATGTGCTTGAGAATGGGGGACCCACAAGAAGCTCCTGGCTCCTCTTGGATTGGCTCAGCTCCAGCCATTACGGCCATTTGGGGAGTGAACCCGTGGATGGAAGACATTTCACTCTGCCTCTCCCTCTCCCTCTCTCTCTCTCTCTCTCTCTCTCTCAAAATTTTAGGCACTGTGGTATAGAAGGTTAAGCCTCCTCCTCAGTGCCAGCATCTCATGTGGACTCTGGCTCAGTTGAGTCCCAGCTGCTCTACTTCTGATCCAGCTCTCTGCTAATGCACCTGGGAAAAGCAGAGGAAGGTGGGCTAAGTACTTGAGTCCCTGCACCTGTGTGGGAGACTCAGCAGGCGCTCCTAGCTCCTGCTTACTGGCTCCTGCCTGACCCAACCCCCACCCATTGAGGCCATTTGGGTAGTGAGTCATTGGATGGAAGATCTCTTTTTTTCCTCTTTCTCACTTTGTATCTCTGCCTTTCAGATAAATAAATCTTTTTTTAGAAAGTTATTAGACTTTAAAATCAAATATTAAACACCTCTAGCAAATATTTATCATTATTTATATTTTCTAAAAAAACTTTACTGATTTAACATAGGGGACTAAATCCTAGTTTTATTTATTTGAAAGACAGAATTCCAGAAAATAAAGCCAATGAGAAAGAGATTGTCTATCTGGTTCACTCCCCATCCATCTACAACAGCCAGAGCTGGGACAGATTGAAGCCAGAAGCCAGGGAAGTCCATGTGGTTCTCCCACATGTGTGGCAGGGGTCCCAGCACTTGGGCCATCTTCTGCTATCCCAGGCATATTAGCAGGGTACTGGATTAGAAGTGCAGCAGCTTGGACTCAAAAAAGCACTCTTATGGGATGCAGGTATGATAGACTGCATTTAACCGATGATTCTGCCCCCCACTTTGAAAATTTTTAATGTCAGGGCCAGTGTTGTGATGTATGGGTAAGGCCACCACCTGTGATGCTGGCATCCCATATGGGCACTGGTTCATATTGCAGCTGCTCTACCTCAGATCAAGCTCCCTGCTAATGGCCTGGGAAAAGCAGAGGAAAATGGCACAGGTGTTTAGGCCCCTGCTACTGATGTAGGAGACCTGAATGGAGCTCCAGGCTCCTGCCTTCAGTCTGGCCCAGTGCTTGATTATTACAGACATCTGGGGATGAACCAGTAGATGGAAGATGTCTGCCTCTGTCTCTCTCACTCAGCCTTTCAAATACATAAATAAATCTTTCAAAAATTCTAAACTTTGGGATGTTGACTTAGAATTATTTCTTATTGGGGCTGGTGCTGTGGCATAGTAGGTTAAGCCTCCACCTGCAGTGCTGGAGTGCTGGCATCCCATAAGGGCACTGGTTCAAGTCCTGGTTGCTCCATTCCAATCCAGCTCCCTGCTAATGACCTAGGAAAGCAGTGGAAGGTGGTCCAGAATCCTTTAGCCCCTGCACCCATGTGGGTGAGTGGAAGGAGACTCCTGGCTTCTGGCTTGTTATCTGCAAGGTCCAGCCATTGCAGCCATCTGGAGAGTGAACCAGTGGATGGAGGACCTCTCTCTCTCTCTCTCTCTCTCTCTCTCTCTCTCTCCCTCTCTCTCCTTCTCCTCTCCCTCTCTCTGTTATTCTGATTTGCAAATATTAAAATAAATAAATCTTAAAAAATTATTTCTTATCCTTGGTAACTTACTGTTTAGTGAAAACTTAGCAGGTAACTTTGAACAGTTATATGTTAACAACTTATGAAAACATTTACCAAAAGGCCCAATGCCTTCTATATATTTTAAGAAGCCAAGAGTACATGTATTTAGAAAACTCTATCTTTTACACTTAGCAATTCAAAAAAAAATCATCCTACTGCAGAGTAGCCCTTGGTCTCTCTAGCTGCTACACTGCTTTATCTCTCTGCAGCCACTGTAAGTCAGAGATGCTCTTATCCCTGGGCAGGAAAACCTGAGGTTCATTACCTCATGTCAAATTGGATAGGGGCCCCAAATCAGTAATCCATCCCGTGATCACCTTGATGAGAGGATCTGGGTTGCGCATGGCACAAGCATCATGGGCCATCAGGAGTCGGATTCCCTTTGTACCCACAGTCATCCTCCTCACCTTGCACAGCTTGTACTGGGCATTCTCTTCAGTGTGTGTTCAGTTTGTATACCACCTCCAGCTCATGTCTGCCACCACATGGCTTCTGCTGTGATGTAGTGAACAGCAAGATGGCCCCTTGGTGTCAAAGATCAGGCAGAAATGCTCACCTGTTGGCTTGATGCTGATGTTTGCTCCATCTCACACATATCCATGAATCCAGCAAGGCTTGCAGCATCAGCTTGAACCTTGCTGTGGATTCTGACCCAGCACTGCTACATTATCTTCTCTACCTCCTCTCCAGTCAGTGAATACTTGAGTTTATATCTCAGGAAGATGAGGAGAGGGAGACATCCCTTAGGTTGCAGGGACCTGATGATGCACAAGGTGCCACAGCAAAGACCACCAATTCATTTTTTAGCAATTATACTTACATTGCCTGAGAAACTAAAACATTAGATAAGTATGGCTAATCTCTTAAGTCATGATCTTGCCAAAGAACAACTTTAAATTGGACTTCATAGGAAGCAATGAACATTGCATCATCTTTTCATCTATTGTTTGTGCTTAGGTGAAAATTACGTTGTGATTTTAAATCACACAAATAAGCACAACCAACTTTTACACATACAACAGTACACACATATAATGCATAGCATACATTATGGCACAGAAAAATATAGAAATCTCTGCAATTCTTTTTAAATCTTTTAATCAGGCCCTATGGCTCACCATGTGGGTAGCCAATTGTACAGATATGAATGTTGATAAGAGGAAAGAGCTTATTTCTACAAGCTGGCATCTTGGGGAAAGAAATATCTCTCTTTTTTTAAGATTTTATTTATTCATTTGAGAGACAGAGCCACAGAGAGTGGGAGAGCCAGAGATAAAGGTCCTCTACCAGCAAGGCCACCCCCAAAATGGCCACAATGGCCAGGGCTGGTCTGATCCAAAGCCAGGAGCCAGGGCCTCCCCCATATCCCCCACACGGGTACTGGGTCCCAAGCCCCCCTGGGCATCTCCCACCACATTCCCAGGCCACAAAGCAGAGATCCAGAGCAGGAGAGGACCAACAGGGACATGAAATGGTACCCACATGGGATGGTGGTACTACAGGTGGAGGTCCAGCTCTATATGCCACAGTACAGCCCCAGAGAGAGAGAGCTCTTGATATAAAATGTAATATCTCTGTTACAGGTTAAATTTTTAAAAGATTTATTTATTTATTTGAAAGTCAGAGTTACACAGAGAATGAGAGGTAGAGAGAGAGGTCTTTCATCCAAAGGTTCACTCCCCAATTGGCTGTGATGGCCAGAGCTGTGTCAATCCGAGGCCAGGAGCCAGAGATTATTCTGGGTCTCCCACTTGGGTGCAGGAGCCCAAGGACTTGGGCCATCTTCTACTGCTATCCCAAGCCATAACTGCTAAAGGGTTTCTTAAAGGACAAGGGTAGCTTCAGGGGAAGGTAAATAAAACAATGAGTCACCTTAATTGACAATATGTAAATGCCCAAGCTTTTTTTCTGATGAGGCCTCTTAACCAGGGGGCTCAGCATCAGTTGGGTGAAGGCTTCTTTGTTAACTGGGGCAAAAGTCCACCATTATACAAATGCTACTATTCCCCAGAGTAATTCAGGCAATATACAGTATCAGTAATTGATTTTTGCTATATAAAATGTGAAAAGGAAAAGGGAAGGAGGATGGCTTTAGTATGGTTAAAATTCCTTTTTAAAAGCTCCAATCAACTGAATATAATTATTTCCTCTATTGGTAACCTCAGTTAACCCTATTGTTCCTCAGTGGAAACCTGAAAACTTTACTTCAGCATTTAACTCGGAAAGCAACTCTAGTCCCAGTGATGGTACTGGACACTAACATACATAAACATAATTATATCTTCATTTCATATTCAGTAGGCACTCTGTTAGAGAAACATCTTTTATTGCATTATTAACTCTTGTTCCTCATAGTCAATTTTATCAGAGGCATCTGGAAATTTACAATAGATTTTTTTAAATTTTTTAAATTTATTTCACAGATGGTGAGAGAGAGAGACAGAGAAAAAGGTCTTCCTTCCATTGGTTCACCCCCCAAATGGCCACTATGGACAGCGCTGTGCAGATCCAAAGCCAGGAGCCAGGTGCTTCCTCCTGGTCTCCCATGTGGGTGCAGGTTCCTAAGCACTTGGGCCATCCTCCACTGCCTTCCTGGGCCACAGAAGAGTTGGACTGGAAGAGGAACAACTGGGACTAGAACTCGGTGCCCATATGGGATGCTGGTGCTGCAGGTGGAGGATTAATCAAGTGAGCCATGGCACTGACCCATACAATAGATGTTTAAGAGATCAGGGAGCCCCAAGGTCTCTGCTCTACTATTGGGTTGAGGTGTTAGAGTTGGATTGCTCTTGCCACCCCAAAAATGCTCCAAGAGACTTTCTCTCATGCAATTAACAAAGGGTAAGGTTTATTGATGATCCGACATGTCGGGGCCCCCGTCCCAGTACAGGCGAGCGGCCCCAAATAGTCTTGGGTTGGGGTTTTTATACACGTTTAAACAAAGAAAATCAATCATTGCATAGATCAGACAGAGGTATAGAGTAAACAATTGATACAGGTTAAGTGATTTTACAACCAGTTGATTTATGAATACAGGGAGTACAGGATATCGAGTAAGGGCCTGATTAGACCTCAGAGAACCATATGGCCTATACAGGGAGTATCAAAAAGCCTCCTATTGCCAAAAGGGAGGGCCACACAACAAACACAACAAGGTTGCAGGAACTGCCTTGATGATACCTAGGAATGCAGCTGAATGGCGATAAGGGCCATATGGTGGGGTCAGGGTTCCAGGAGGCAAAGAGATATACGGTGACTTCTTCTATCTTACTTAGGTGAAACTAAGGTTACGCTCACATTGGGGTAATTTACTGACTAATTAACTTTATAGAGGATGGCTATGCAGAGCAAGTCTAACGAGGTCAGGAAAGTTCACCAGAGGAGGTGGGGGGGAGCGGCTTTTAACTTTTTAACCCTACAGAGGTAGAACTGAAGCTTGGGCAGCCATTCTCCTGCATTGCCCAAAAGAGATAAACATTGGAATGTATTCTTTGTCCTTGAAACACAATTGGAGGGCCTGCACTGTGGCTGTGGCATAGCAGGTAAAGCCGCTGCCTGCAGTGCAAGAATCTCATATGGGCACCGGTTTGAGTTCTGGTGAAATTGGAGAAGACCCCCTAAATTTTACACTAAAATGTGGCCCCTTAAAGTTCCCTAGAAATGCTATCTAGGGTGCCACATGTGCTACTGGAATTTTGGGTGCCTTACGATTTCACCACGGGCTTATTACTAAATCCCCAATATTAATAAGCCCAAGAGGGTTCTTGCCTAATATTTAGAGGAGAATTCTAAATACCGGCACAGATAAATGAGGCAGCATGGTACATTTTAAGCTTTTATTTAGTGAGAAAAATACATAGGAGAGTGAGAGCTTTATTTAAGAGAGAGGTAAATAGGGGTTCATACCAAGCACCAGGAACCAGCCATGTGGATGAGCATCTAGGCCAGGAAGCCTAGAGCACATGGCCCAAAGGCCATGCGCCCTGGAGGTGTGGGGCTACAGCAATCCCCCTTCCTAGCAAGAGGCCAGGGAAAAAAAGCTGGCTGTGCCAAGGGGTGGCCCAGCTTTTAACCCACTTCCAAAGGAGAGTGGTTAATTAACCTGATTGGCTGGTGGGCATCCAGGTGTGGCCAGGTAGGGGGATGAGGTCACACAGCAGCGTGGTGAAGGCGTGGTTTTCCAGTTCATAAATCTGATCAATTTTAACCTGTATGCCTGCCTAATTCACTGGCTGCTCCATTTCTAATGCAGCTCTCTTCTATTGCCTGGGAAAGCAATGGAAGATGGCCCAAGTCCTTGGGCCCCTTGCATCCATGTGGGAGACCCAGAAGAAGCTCCTGGCTCCTGGCTTCGGATCGATGTACCTCTCTGGCCATTGTGGCCATCTGGGGAGTTAACCAGAGGATGGAAGCCTTCTCTCTCCCTCTCTGTGTAACTCTGACTTTCAAGTAAATAAAAAATTTTAAAGAAAAAACTCAATTGGGTCTCACACTCTATTGTCTTCATACTCCACCCCTTACAGCCACCTGAAAGACCAGTTCCAGGAATTCCCCTCTGCTTGCTGCCCCCTACCTCACCCCCATCCCCCACCTTCCCTGGGGGTCAGGGTCTTCTGTCAGGTGTTCCATCATGGGCACATTGACAGTGGCAGTTGGTTACCCATCTCTACGGATTTATTTTCTCTGAATAAATTTGGTCTGGATATAAATTGGTACACTGCCTCCTCTCTATTCTGTGACTCTTTTCCTAACAGGACACCCTCCCCCCGCCTCTGCCTCTCTGTAATTCTGCTTTTCAAATAAAATAAACATTTAAAAATTCCACTTAACAACCACCTTCTCTTAAATTTAACACATATGCAGGCCATGCAATATTGCAATAGAACACCATTTTTTTTTCTTAGTCATAAGATCCTGACTATATCTTGCCCAATCAGCCACGATGCAACTCAAGGTGATTTTGGATGGAAATTAAATTGAACCACTCATATTTCACCAAAGAGGAAGAAATCCTCATACAAATAATCAAATGAGTACTCTTCCAAAAAATATCCAAATTTCCTCACAGGGAGGCTGAAGTAAAAATCTTAGAATCTGTCTCCCACACACCAGTATCACAAAAAATGACCTAAACCAGGTCCAAATGCCATGAGCCCAAAGAGCAGAGGCAGAAATTGCAGGTATGCCCCTGGTTCAACTTACCCAGTCTCTGAGCTGTTGACTCTAGGCACAAAGGGGAGCCATGGACTCCCTGCAAGGTAGCTAATGCACAGCAGGAAGATAAAAGAAAGTCCCAGAGAGAAAGTGCTCTCAGAAGCTGCTGGGATGTCCCCAGAGTCCCAGCTAAAATTGAAGGGTTAAAAAGTTAAAAGCCACTCCCCCCCAACCTCCTCTGGTGAACTTTCCTGACCTCGTTAGACTTGCTCTGCATAGCCATTAGTCAGTAAATTACCCCAATGTGAGCGTAACCTCAGTTTCACCTAAGTGAGATAGAAGAAGTCACCATATATCTCTGCCTCCTGGACCCCTGACTCCACCATGTGTCCCTTATCGCCATTCGGCTGCATTCCTAGGTATCACTCCCTGTATTCATAAATCAACTGGTTGTAAAATCACTTAACTTGTATCAATTGTTTACTCTATACCACTGTCTGCTCTATGCAATGATTGATTTTCTTTGTTTCAATGTGTATAAAAACCCCAACCCAAGACTATTCGAGGCCGCTCGCCTGTACTGGGACGGGGGCCCCGACATGTCGGAACATCAATAAACTTTACCCTTTGTTAATTACATGAGAGAAGGTCTCTTGGAGCGTTTTTGGGGTGGCAAGAGCAATTCAACTCTAATTCGACTGTAACAAAATATTAGCTCAAGAGCAGCTCTGGGGTGGAGGTACAAGTGACCATTGCCCTCCTTACTAATGTGAAAGGGTTAAGCCACTTGAAAAATACATTCCAGGGGCCAGTGCTGTGGTTCAGTGGGTTAATGCCCTGGCCTGAAGCGCTGGCATCCCATATGGGCACCAGTTCTAGTCCAGGCTGCTCCTCTTCCCATCCAGCTCAGTGCAATGGCCTGGGAAAGCAGTAGAAGATGGCCCAAGTCCTTGGGCCCCTAACCTGTGTGGGAGACCCCGAAGAAGCTCCTGGCTCCTGGCTTCAGATGGATGCAGCTCTGGCTATTATGGCCAATTGAGGAGTGAATCATTGGATGGAAGGCCTCTCTCTCTCTGCCTCTCCTCTCTGTGTAACTCTGACTTTCCAATAAATAAATATTTCCAGAAGGCAGCTACAGTCTTGGGAAAGAAAGTCCTCTCAAACCAAAGAAGCCTTTTGCTACCAAACTGTGCAGCACAGAGGATGTTTAAAGGGACAGGGGTAATTGGAGCACCAGGCTAGAAATAAAACAATGAGTCTATTCAATTGATAATTATGCAGATTTTCAGACTTTGTTCTGAGGAAGCTCCCACCAGCCAGTCAGGGGAGTCCAGGGTGTCAGGTGGGAGGTGCATTCTGCCTCAGTTGGGGGGAGGGTTCTCTGTCAGCTGGGTCAAAAGCCTGCCCTTCCAAATCATCTCCTTTTTTTCTGTAGGCTTCCAAAACTCTTCTGCAAATATTACTCACAAGATGAGGGGAATGTAGGGTGCTTTCATTAGGACTACCATGCTGTTGGAGGAGGGTGATTGGGGGTTTATAAAGAGGTTCTAAGGCAGGGGGTGCTGGTGTAAGGACTAGATGACCTAATGGGGAGTCCTTGTAAGAGTGGACAAGATGCTTGCTTCTCCCCAGGACCTGTCTATTAGCAGTTTCTAGCTTTATCATGAGAATATCGAGGAAGCAATGATCCCACCCTTCTGAGCTTCTAGTTTTATCAAGAGAATAGAAAGAATTTGCCTATCCTACTATTCAGCTGGATTTTTGTTTTACAAGAGCAAGCTAGACAGGATTTTGTCCCCAGCCTCTGATTGATTGTTAGCTGTGATTATTCTGCTCATCCAAATTGCAGTTAAAAAACTCCATCCATTTTTCAGGTCTCCTTCTCGTGGAGATTCCCTTATTGTAAGGTCACCACAAAACACACCAAACACTGGAGTAAGGGAAAGGATTTATTGACTAAAACGCAGCAGGCCAGAGGGGAGAAGCAAAGAAGGAAAACAAGGAGAAGGAGAATGTGAGAGATAGAGGCCAGGAGATGGAGAGAAAGAGGGAGAGAGGAGAGAGCTAGAGACAGAAGATGAGAACAGCTGAGAGGAAAGGGGAAAGGAGAGAAGGGAGCAAGACAGAGCAGAGAACCACATGTTCAGGAACAGCTCCTTTTAAAACTTAGCTGGAGGGCAGGCAGGGAAGCAGGAGCAGTGAATCCCATTAGAATGAGAGTGGAGCTTCACACCAGTGGTTAGGCCATGAGGCCACCTGGCTTCTACTAATGGCCAAGAGGGGGGGCATACAGGCCACAGGTGCTGGGAATCCTAGACAGCGCATTCTCAAGCTAGGAATACAGGGACCAGAAGTGGGTCTGGGTTTGCAATGCCCGACCAGAGGGAGGGAGCCAGCCAGCTGAGGAGCAGCCAGGTCCATCCTCCCGGGCAGTGCCAAAGGAGGCTTTGGGGGTGCGCTGTGCCAACCTTGGCTTGGCCGGGGGAGCCCTCCCAACTCTGTGCCTCCGGCCGTCCAGGCAGGCTGCAGGGTCAGGCTTGGCCGTGGGCCTATGGAGCTTGCTGCCCTGCCCGTGGGCGGGGCCTCCACGTGCCAGCCAGGTGGCACAGGGTTCCTGGGGCTGCGCCTTGTCCCGGCCCAAGGGAGGTTGGGGGAACCGCGGAGGCACAGAAAAATAGCAGGAATATACAGGCCACAATCTAATACCCCTGAATAGCAGCAAGTGACAGCAAAATACAGAGTGAAGGAGTCTGGAGAAACTAACAGCTTCATTTGATATTCAGGTGAAACTCAGTCCTGTATTAATAATCAGTATGAGCTACAACTTCTTGCATGTCATGTTAGTGTGTGAGACTTTTGTAAACTAGTTGTGCCCAGTGAAAACTGTTAGTAATTACATATACGGTCTAGATAAGTGGTGAGCATGCATCACAATAAGGAGTAAGATTAACTCAATCTTAAAACCATGAAGTTCCCAAAAGAAAAACAATAAAATAAATCAAGGGGCTGGCACTGTGGTGTAGTAGGTAAAGCTGCTGCCTGCAGTGCCAGCATCCCATATGGGCACTGGTTCAAGTCCCTGCTGCTCCACTTCCAATCCAGTTCTCTGCTATGGCCTGAGAAAGCAGTAGAAGATGGCCCAAGTCCTTGGGCCCCTGCACTCATGAGGAAGACCTGAAGAAGCTCCTGGCCCCTGGGTTTGGATTGGCACAGCTCCAGCCATTGTAGCCAATTGGGGAGTGAACCAGCAGATGGAAGACCTCTCTCTCTGCCTCTCCTTCTCTCTCTGTGTAACTCTGACTTTCAAGTGGAGGGATAAATCTAAAAAAAAAAAAAAGATACAGACTAGCTGAATGTATTAAAACACAAGATCCATTTTTTACTGCCTGTAATAAACACATCTCGGCTACAAAGATACATACAGACTTTGAAAGTTAAAGGATGGAAAATGATATTCCATGATAACAAAAAGTAAAAAAGAGAAATATTATCCATGATAATATCATGCAAAACAGACTTTAAAGCAAAAACTATTAAACAAGACAAAGAAAGGCATTTTGTATTAATGAAGGAATCAATCCAACAGAAAGATAAAACTATGGTAAATGTATATGTACCCAATGCCAGGTGCATGATTGCTTTTCATTTTTTTATGATTCATTTATTTATTTGAAAAGCAGAGCTACAGAGAGAGAGAGAGAGAGAGAGAGTTCTTTCATTTGCTGGTTCACTCTTCAAATGGCCAGTGGCCAGAGCTGAGCCAATCAGAAGCCAGGAGGCAGGAGCTTCTTCTGGGTCTCCCACATGGATGCAGGGGCCCAAGGACTTTGGCCACCTTCTACTGCTTTCCCAGGCCACAGCAGAGAGCTGGATCAGAAGTGGAACAGTGAGGTCTCAAACCAGTGCCCATATGGAATGCTTAACCTGCTTTGCCACAGTTCCAGCCCCAATGCCTGATTATTTAAAAACCAAGGTTAATGGATCTTAAGAGAAACATTGACTTCAATCCAATAGTAATGGGCGACAGCAATATCACAGTTACATCAATACACAGGACAACTAGACAAAAAAAATCAAAGAAGACAACTAATCTACACTATGGACCAAAGTGACAGAATTGACATATACAGAACATTTCATCCCATAGTTGCAGAATACACATTCTTATCACCAGTGCATGGAACTCCTTCTAGGACAGATCATATGTTAGGCCATAAAGCAAATCTCAGCAAATTAAAAGAAAATGAAATCATACCATGTATCTTTTCTGACCACAATGGAATGAATCTGAAAATTAAGAACATAAGAAACTCTAGAAAGCATGCAAGCACATGGAGTCTGAACAGCCTGCTCCTGAATGAACTGTGGGTCATAGAAGAAATCAAAAAGTAAATAAAAAATTACAGGAAAGAAGTGAAAATGACAACACACATGTCAAAACTTATGATATACAGCAAAAGCAATTCTGAGAGTTAAGTTTATAGCAATTAGTGCTTACCTCAAAATTGGAAAAGGATCAAACAAATGATTTAACAATCCATTCAAAACCTAGAAAAACAATAAACCAAATCACAAGTTAGTATGACGAAAGAAATTCTTAAAATTAAAGAAGAAATAAAATTGAAACAAAAAAGAAACAAAAGATCAGTGAAATGAAGAGCAATTATTTTTGAAAAAATTAAAATTGATGCACCACAGGCCTAAATAATTTAAAAAAAAAAGAGTGGAGAAGACACATATTAATAAATTCAGAAATAAAAAGGAAATGTTAGATACCACAGAAATAAAATTCATCAGAAATTATGAAAAAAGCTATATGCCAACAAATAGGGAAATTTAGAAGAAATGGATTGATTCATAGACAGCACAAACTACCAAACATTGATGCATGAAGGCACTGAAAACCTAAACAAAACAATAACCAAGATGGAGACTGAATAAGAAATAAAGACCCTCCCCACATAGAAAAAGCCCAGGACTGGATGGTAACATGCTGAGATCTACCAAACTTTTACAAAAAAATGAATTCCAATTCCTCTCAATCTTTTTCAAACAACTGAGATGGAGGAAATTCTCCCACACTGCTTCTATGAGACCAGCATAACCTTAATTCCAAAACCAGAAAAACATACAACAAAGAGAATTATAAACCAGTATCACAGATGAACAAAATATGATTGTTCACTTGGGCCAAGTGGTATCCCTGGTATGCAGGAATGGTTCAACACATGCAAATTAACAAATGTGACACATCACAATAACAAATAGAAGAATGAAAACTGTTTATTTATTCATCCTGAGAGAATGTTGTATTTTATCAAATGGTTTCTGCATCTATTGAGATAACCATACAGTTTTTTTAGTTATTCTTTTTTTTTAAGCTTTATTTTATTTATTTGAAAGACAAAGTTAGAGAGAGGCAGAAACAGAGAGATCTTCCATCTGATGGATCACTCCCCAGATGGCTGCAATGGCCGAAGCTGCACCGATCTGTGGCACAGCAGGTTAAAGCTCTGACTTGAAGTGCTGGCATCCCATATGAGTGCCAGTTCAAGTCCTGGCTGCTCCACTTCCGATCCGATTCTCTGCTATGGCCTGGGATAACAGTAGAAGTGGCACAAGTCCTTGGACCCCTGCACCCTTGTGGGAGACCCAGAAGAAACTCTTGGCTGTTGGCCAGGAAATGCAAATAAAAACCACAATGAGGTTGCACCTTACCAGAGTTAGAATGGCTCTCATACAAAAAATATGAAGCAATGACTGCTGGTGAGGATGTAGGGGGGAAAAGTTCCCTAGTACACTTTTAGTGGGAATGTAAACTAGTGCAACCTTTATTAGAGGCAGTATAGCGATTCTTCTGAAATCTGACAGTATATCTACAATATGACCTAGCCATCCCACACTGTGAATGTACCCAAAAGAAGTTAAATAGGCATATTAAAGCTACCTGTATGCCATGTTTATTACAGCTCAATTCATAATAACTAATATATGGAATCAACCCAGATGCCAATCAAGTAATGACTGGATAAAAAAATATGGTATCTATGCACTATGGAATACTACTCAGCCACAAAAAAGAATGAAATTCTGTCTTTTGCAATAAAATGGATGCAACTGGAATCCATCATGCTTGGTGAAATAAGTGAGTCTCAAAAAATACAAATAGTGTATGTTTTCCTTGATATATATTACTAATATACAGAGTATAAAAGATGTAATGTGTAGGAGCAAAATTTGCATTTTGAGATTATTGTTTATAACATTTTCTTTACTCTCAAGGAACAGTGGTTTTCTTCTACATTCTATTTCTTGAATCCTTCACTTTGTGGAGGGTCAAACATGATTATAACATAAACTGAAAGTATGTCTTGTAAAAATTAAAAGTAAAATCATAATGGAGGGAAGAAGGTTGGGAGCCTGAGCAGGAGAGGGTAGGATAGGAAGTATCAATTTGTTCCTAAATCTGAATATATGAAACACATGAAATTTGTTCACCTTATATAAATAAAAAATTAAAAATAAATAAATTAAAGCAATCAAGAGAACAATTCAATTTCAAAAGCACCAAAGGTAATAAAATACTTAGGAATAAACTTAACCAAGGAAATAAAATACCTAAACATTGAAAACTATAAAAGATTACTGAAATGAATTAAAGATCACACAAATAAATGTATATATATACACTCTGTTCATGGATTATAAAATATATGTAATAAATCAATGTTCCTTGTGATCTACAGATTCATATCATTCTTCATAATATCCCAATAGTTACTTTTAGTCAAAAATTTAAAAAACTATACAGAAAATTAATATGGAATGTCAAAGTATTTAAATACCCAAATATTCTTGAACATAAGATCAAAGTTAAAGGCCTCACATTCTCTTAATTCAAAAGCAAATGTAGTCTAAACAGTGTGATATTTGAACAAAACCAGACATACAGGCACAGATTTGGTCTCAGTTGAGAGTCTGGGTAAGATATCTGCATTGAATACTACAGTGTTTATGTTCAACTCTCACCTCTGGCTTCTGAAACCAGCTGCCTGCCAATGGAAAATATGGGAGGCTGTGGGAATGGAACATGTAACTGGGACCCTGTCACCCACATTGGAGGCCAGGATTTGGTTTCCAGTCCAGACCTGTCATTGCAGACCTATGCAGAGTGAACCAGAAGATAGGGGTTCTAGCTCTCTCTGCCTCTCAAATTAAAAAATAAAAATATTAAGTGTAAATATTTAATGTAATAATCAGAAAATCAAGATTTGAATACCTCATCAATAAAGAAAAAAATTGACTAAATTCAATTTATGATTAAAACCCCAAATAAACTGTTAACTGAGGCAAACTTCCACCACAGAAATGGCACCTATGGGAAATTTACAATAAACTCTTGTAAAATGGGAATAAGACTGCTACTTTTTTTTTTTTTTTTTTGACAGGCAGAGTGGACAGTGAGAGAGAGAGACAGAGAGAAAGGTCTTCCTTTGCCGTTGGTTCACCCTCCAATGGCCGCCACGGCCAGCACGCTGTGGCCGGTGCACCGCGCTGATCCGATGGCAGGAGCCAGGAGTCAGGTGCTTTTCCTGGTCTCCCATGGGGTGCAGGGCCCAAGCACCTGGGCCATCCTCCACTGCACTCCCTGGCCACAGCAGAGGGCTGGCCTGGAAGAGGGGCAACCGGGACAGAATCCGGCGCCCCAACTGGGACTAGAACCCAGTGTGCCAGCGCCGCTAGGCGGAGGATTAGCCTAGTGAGCCGTGGCGCCGGCAAGACTGCTACTTTTAACACTTCTATTCAACAGTGTAGTGGATGATTCTACCAAAAAAATGAACAAAGCAAAAGAATAAAGCTCCAGATTGCAAACAAAAGAGCAAAATTGACTTGTAATATTGAACACATAGTCTTATATGTAACATATATTCTGAGGAAGTCACTAAAATCCCACTCCAAAAATACAGTAAAACTCAGTATTTTTGCGGAATATAAAGATATAAGTATCAATTATATTTCTGTTTAACAGTGATGAACATTCTAAAAGTATAATTAACAATAACATTCAAGGTAGCATCAAAGAGTGAAAATACCACAAGAAATTTAAGAAAAAAAAAAAAACTTGATTAAACTTAAATCGCACTGATCCAAAGCCAAGACCAGGTGCTTTTCCTGGTCTCCCATAGGGGTGCAGGGCCCAAGCACTTGGGCCATCCTCCACTGCACTCCCAGGCCACAGCAGAGAGCTGGCCTGGAAGAGGGGCAACTGGTACAGAATCCGGCACCCCAACCGGGACTAGAACACAGTGTGCGGCGCCGCAAGGTGGAGGATTAGCCTATTGAGCCACAGTGCTGGCTGAAAAAGGTCTTCTTTATGTTGGCTCTGCCCCCAAATGGCTACTACGGCCAGAGCTATGCCGATACGAATCCAGGAGCCAGGTGCTTCCTCCTGGCCTCCCATGCAGGTGCAGGGCCCAAGCTCTTGGGCCATCCTCCACTGCCTTCCCAGGCCACAGCAGAGAGCTGGACTGGAAGAGGAGCAACCTGGATTAAAACCTGGCACTCATATGGGATGCCAGTGCCGCAGGTGGAGGATTAACCAAGTGAGCCATGGCGCCAGCCCCACAAAACTTGAATTTTATACTGAAAAATTACAAAAAAAAAAAAAAAACATACAATTTTTAAATGAAGCATTGATTTCAGTAAGAGATTTTAATACTGCAAAAGTATATTCTTCTGGGCCCAGTGCTGTGGTGCAGTGGGTTAAAGCCCTGGCCTGAAGTGCCAGCATCCCATATGGGTGCCGGTTCTAGTCCTGGCTGCTCTACTACCTATCCTGCCCTCTGTTATGGCCTGGGATAGCAGTGCAAATTGGTTCAAGTCCTTGGGTCCCTACATCCATGTGGGAGACCCAGAAGAAGCTCCTGGCTCCTGGCTTTGCGTCAACACAGCTCTGACTGTTCCAGCCATCTGGGGAGTAAACCAGTGGATGGAGGACCCCTCTCTCTGTCTCTACCTCTCTCTGTAACTCCGTCTTTCAAATAAATAAAATAAATCTTTTAAAAAACTATACTTAATATAAATCATTGTGGAAATGTAAATCAAAACCTTAGGGAAATAACACTTCTTATTAAGTCAAATGACTCTGATTCACTATAGATGAATGTTGACATGGATGTGGAGAACAGGGAACCCTCATACATTTCCAGTAAAATATTGCAGCCACTCTAAAAATAATTTGGCAGTTTCCAAGCAATTTCTACATGGGATTATTTATTGCTTCAGCAGTTTCTCTGCCAGGCATGCCACTAAGAGAGACACAATCCACAGGCACATGAATACTGAAGCAATATTTATGAAACCAAATGTGAAAGCAACCCAAATACTGATATGTAAAGAAAGCAATGTTTAGTATATCTTTTATACTGCTATACAATTTGACAATCAAATTATAGATCAGAAAATAATGCAATTCAAAAGACAAAGAAAGGGAAGAAATGCAAAGCCATCCCCATATACTCTAACATCCCATTTCCCATTATGACATGTCCAGGAAAGGTCAATCTCTGGAGATAGGTTTAGATTAATGCCTGTGCTGGGGATGATGGTAAATGAGGAGTGCTATAGATAATATGAAGCATTTGGGATTAATGGAAATGTGTTTATATTAGAATGTGCTTATGATTACATAACTTGCAACACAGCACAAAGCATAGACGATTCACTGAAAATAGGAGACAGGACTGGGCAGACTTAATTTGGGCCTCATGGCAGAAAATAAAATGAACAAATATGAGGGGGTTTCACATATTTTCTGGAACATGAAATTGAAATATGTTCATTTGGGTTGAAATATATTTAAACCCATAAATGCAAAGGCCTTACAATTCATGGACATTGTTTAGTATGAAATAACCATGCATGTTTTTCAATAAAATTTTACACCAAAATTAACCTGCAATTTAATTCCATACTTCTTGTGATATTGTCCTAATTAAAATTAATTCCATATACTCTTTTTTTAAAACTTTTATTTAATGAATATAAATTTCCAAAGTACAGCTTATGGATTACATTGGCTCCCCCTCCATGACTTCCCTCCCATCTGAAACCCTCCCCATTCCCACTCTCTGTCCCCTTCTATTCATAACAAGATTCATTTTCAATTTTCTTTATATACAGAAGATCAGTTTAGTATACATTAAGTAAAGATTTCAACAGTTTCCACCCACATAGAAACACAAAATGAAAAATACTGTTTGAGCACTCTGGCCTCAGAATCAGCCCTAAAGGCATTCGATCTGGCTGAAAAGCCCATGAGAGTATTTCAAGCATGGAAAGCCAAGACACTCTGGCAAAAATAAATAAATAAATAAAAATAAATAAATAAATAAATAAATAAATAAATGAAAGATCTCTGTGAGTGAGATCCCAGTGGAAAGAACAGGTCTTCAAAGAAGGAGGTACCTTTCTCTGAAGGGAGGAGAGAACCTCCACTTTGACTATGACCTTGTCTAAATATGATAAGAGTTGGAGAACTCAAAAGGCTTCCATAGCCTTGGCAACTCATGACTGGAGCCAAGGGAGATTACTGATGTCATAAACAGGAGTGTCAATTTGCAAAGTCAACAACAGGAGTCACTGTGCACTTACTCCTCATGTAGGATCTCTGTCCTTAATGTGCTGTACATTGAGATTTAATGCTATAACGAGTATTCAACCAGTATATTTAACTTCGTGTTTCTATGGGGGTGCAAACTGTTGAAATCTTTACTTAATGTATACTAAACTGATCTTCTGTAAAAAAAAAAAAATTAACAATTCCCAACTTGACTCTCACTGGGATTAAACATGACAATAGGTCTGATCTGATTTCATCATCATTTAAATATCATCTATTATTTTTCACTTTATGTTTCTGTGTGGGAGCAAACTGTTGAAATCTTTACTTAATGTATGCTAAACTGATCTTCTGTATATGAAGAGAATCGAAAATGAATCTTGATGTGAATGGAAGGGGAGAGGGAGTGGGAAAGGGAAGGGTTATGGGTGGGAGGGACGTTATGGGGAGGAAGCCATTGTAATCCATAAGACGTATTTTGGAAATTTATATTCATTAAATAAAAGTTAAAAAAAGAAAAATACTGTTTGAGTACTCATTATAGCATTACATAACAACATACAGCACATTAAGGACAGAGATCCTATATGAGGAGTAAGTGCACAGTGACTCCTGTTGTTGACTTTACAAATTGACACTCCTGTTTATGGCATCAGTAATCTCCCTTGGCTCCAGTCATGAGTTGCCAAGGCTATGGAAGCCTTTTGAGTTCACCGACTCTTATTTAGACAAGGTCATAGTGAAAATGGAATTTCTCTCCTCCCTTCAGAGAAAGGTACCTCCTTCTTTGAAGACCTGTTCTTTCCACTGGGATCTCACTCACAGAGATCTTTCATTTGGGTCATTTTTTTGCCAGAGTGTCTTCAATTTCCATGCTTGAAATACTCTCATGGGCTTTTCAGCTGGATCCAAATGCCTTTAGGGCTGATTCTGAGGCCAGAGTGCTGTTTAGAACATCCGCCATTCTATGAGTCTGCTGTGTATCTTGCTTCCCATGTTGGATCATTCTCCCCTTTTTTATTCTGTCAGTAGTATTAGCAAACACTAGACTTGTTTATGTGCTCACTTTGACTCTCAGTCCTTTCATTATGATCAATTGTGAACAGAAATTGATCACTTGGACTAGTGAGAGGGCACTGGTACATGCCACCTTGATGGAATTGAATTGGAATCCCCTAGTGTCTTTCTAACTCTACTGTTTGGGGCAAGTCAGCTTGAGCATGTCCCAAATTGTACATCTCTTCCCTCTCTTATTCCCACTCTTATGTTTAACAGGGATCACATTTCAGTTAATTTTTAACACTTAAGAATAACTGTGTATTAATTACAGAATTAAACCAATAGTATTAAGTACAACAGACAAAAACAAATACTAAGAGGGATAACATATTAAGTTGTTCATTAAGAGTCAGGGCTATGGCTGATCAAGTCCCCGTTTCTCATAGTGTCCATTTCACTTCAACAGGTTTCCTTTTTGGTGTTCAGTCAGTTGTCACCAATCAGGGAGAACATATGGTATTTGTCCCTTTGGGACTGGCTTATTTCACTCAGCATGATGTGTTCCAGATTCCTCCATTTTGTTGCAAATGACCAGATTTCATTGTTTCTTACTGCGGTATAGTATTCTAAGGAGTACATATCCCATAATTTCTTTATCCAGTCTACCGTTGATGGGCATTTAGGTTGGTTCCAGGTCTTAGCTATTGTGAATTGAGCTGCAATAAACATTATGGTGTAGACATCTTTATTATTTGCCAATTTAATTTCCTTTGGGTAAATCCCAAGGAGTGGGATGGCTGGGTCGAACGGTAGGGTTATCTTCAGGTTTCTGAGGAATCTCCAGACTGACTTCCATAGTGGCTTGACCAGTTTGCATTCCCACCAACAGTGGGTTAGTGTCCCTTTTTCCCCACATCCTCGCCAGCATCTGTTGTTGGTAGATTTCTGTATGTGAGTCATTCTAACCGGGGTGAGGTGAAACCTCACTGTGGTCTTGATTTGCATTTCCCTGATTGCCAGTGACCTTGAACATTTTTTCATGTGCCTGTTGGCCATTTGGATTTCCTCTTTTGAAAAATGTCTATTGAGGTCCTTGGCCCATCTCTTAAGTGGGTTGTTGGTTTTGTTTTTGTGGAGTTTCTTGATCTCTTTGTAGATTCTGGTTATTAACCCTTTATCTTTGCATAGTTTGCAAATATTTTTTCCCATTCTGTCGGTTGTCTCTTCACTCTCCTGACTGTTTCTTTTGTAGTACAGAAACTTCTCAATTTGATGCAATTCCAATAGTTGATTTTGGCTTTGACTGCCTGTGCCTCCCAGGTCTTTTCCAGAAACTCTTTGCCTGTGCCAATATCTTGCAGGGTTTCTCCAATGTTCTCTAATAACTTGATGGTATCTGGTCATAGATTTAGTTCTTAAAGCACGTTGAGTGGATTTTTGTGTAAGGTGTAAGGTAGGGGTCTTGCTTCATGATTCTGCACGTGGAAATCCAGTTTTCCCAGCAACATTTATTGAATAGACTGTCCTTGCTCCAGGAATTGGTCTTAGATCCTTGACCAAATGTAACTTGGCTGTAGAAGTTCGGGTTGGTTTCTGGTGTTTCAATTCTGTTCCATTGGTCTATCCATCTGTTTCTGTACCAGTACCATGCTGTTTTGATTACAACTGCCCTGTAGTATGTCCTGAAATCTGGTATTGTAATGCCTCTAACTTCGTTTTTGTTGTACAAGATTGCTTTAGCTATTCGAGGTCTCTTGTGCCTCCATATGAATTTCAGCACCATTTTTTCTAGATCTGAGAAGAATGTCTTTGGTATCTTGATTGGCATTGCATTGAATCTATAAATTGCTTTTGGGAGAATGACATTTTGATGATGTTGATTCTTCCAATCCATGAGCATGGAAGATTTTTCCATTTCTTGGTATCCTCTTCTATTTCTTTCTTTAAGGTTTTGTAATTCTCATCGTACAGATCTTGAACTCCTTGGTTAAGTTTATTCCAAGGTATTTGATTGTTTTTGTAGCTATTGTGAATGGGATTGATCTTAGAAGTTCTTTCTCAGCTGTGGCATTGCTTGTGTATACAAAGGCTGTTGATTTTTGTGCATTGATTTTATATCCTGCCACTTTGCCAAACTCCTCTATGAGTTCCCATAGTCTCTTAGTAGAGTTCTTGGGCTCCCCTAAGTAAAGAATCATATCGTCTGCAAAGAGGGATAGTTTGAGTTCTTCCTTCCCAATGTGTATCCCTTTAATTTCTTTTTCTTGCCTAATAGCTCTGGCTAGAACCTCCAGAACTATATTGAATAGCAGTGGTGAGAGTGGGCATCCCTGTCTGGTACCAGATCTCAGTGGAAATGCTTCCAACTTTTCCCCATTCAATAGGATGCTGGCAGTGGGTTTTTCATAAATTGCTTTGATTATATTGAGGAATGTTCCTTCTATACCCAATTTGCTTAGAGTTTTCATCATGAAAGGGTGTTGAATTTTATCAAATGCTTTCTCTGCATCTATTGAGATAATCATATGATTTTTCTTCTGCAGTCTGGTAATGTGGTGTATCACATTGATTCATTTGCACATACTGAACCATCCCTGCATAACAGGGATAAATCCCACTTGGTCTGGGTGGATGATTTTCCTGATGTGTTGTTGTATTCTATTGGCGAGAATTTTATTGAGGATTTTTGCGTCTATGTTCATCAGGGATATTGGTCTGTAATTTTCTTTCAGTGCTGCATCTTCCTCTGGCTTAGGGATTAAGGTGATGCTGGCTTCATAGAAAGAATTTGGAAGGATTCCCTCTTTCAATTGTTCTGAATAGTTTGAGAAGAAATGGATTTAGTTCTTCTTTAAATGTCTGGTAGAATTCAGCAGTGAATCCATCTGGTCCTGGGCTTTTCTTTGTTGGGAGGGCCTTTATTACTGTTTCAATTTCTGTCTCAGTTATGGGTCTATTTGGGTTTTCCTTGTCTTCATGGTTCAATTTAGGTAGATTGCATGTGTCCAGGAATCTATCCATTTCTGATAGATTTTCCTGTTTGCTGGCATACAACTCTTTGTAGTAGTTTCTGATGATTCTTTTTATTTCTGTGGTGTCTGTTGTTACGTTTCCTGTTTCATCTCTGATTTTATTGATTTGGGTCTTTTCTCTTCTTTTTTTAGTTAGTTGGGCCAATGAGATGTCAATTTTTTTTTTATTTTTTCAAAAAACCAGCTCTTCGCTTGGCTGATTTTTTGTAATTTTTTTATTCAATCCTGTTGATTTCTTCTCTGATTTTAATTATTTCTCTTCTCCTACTACATTTGGGTCTGGTTTGCTGCAGTTTTTCTAGGTCCTAGAGATGCACTGAAAGCTGATTTATTTGGTACCTTTCCAATTTCTTGATATAGGCACCTATTGCTATAAACTTGCCTCTCAATACTGCTTTTGCCGTATCCCATAAGTTTTGATATGTTGTGTTGTTATCCTCATTTACTTCCAGAAGGTTTTTGATTTCTCTTTTGATTTCTTGAATGACCCAGTGTTCATTCAGGAGCCTGTTGTTCAGTCTCCATGTGTTTGCATACTTTCTAGGGGTTCCTGAGTTGCTAATTTCCAACTTCATTCTGCTGTGGTCTGAGAAGCTGCATGGTATGATTCTAATTCTTTTGGATTTGCTGAGACTTGCTTTATGGCCTCATATGTGATCAATCCTCGAAAAGGTTCCATGCACTGCTGAGAAGAATGTAAAGTCTTTAGATGTAGGATTGAAAGTTCTGTATATATCTGTTAGATCCATTTGGGCAATAGTGTCAATTAAATCTGCTGTTTCCTTCATCTTCTGTCCTGATGATCTGTCTATTTCTGAGAGTGGAGTATTGAAGTCCCCCAGTACAATTGTATTGGAATCTAAGTCTCCCTTTAAGTCCCTTAACATATCTTTTAAATAGACTGGTGCCCTGTAATTAGGTGCATATACATTTATAATAGTTACATACTCCTGTTGAATTGAACCCTTAATCATTATATAGTGCCCCTCTTTGTCTTCTCCTAACAGTTTTTCTATTAAAGTTTATTTTGTCTGATATTAATATGGCTACACCTGCTAATTTTTTTTGGTTTCTGTTGGCATGGAATATCTTCTTCCAACCTTTTACTTTCAGTCTTCATGTATCTTTGTCAGAAAGATGTGTTTCTTGTAGGCAGCAAATAGTTGGTTTTTGTTCCTTAATCCATTCAGCCAGTCTGTACCTTTTGACTGGCGAGTTAAGTCCATTAACATTTAATTTGACTATTGATACATAGTGACTTTGCCCTGCCATTTTCCCAAAGATATTTTCTAGTATATGCTTTGAGCTTCCTATGCTCTTTTACTGGTAGGTTTTCTTCCTTTACCTTCTTTCATATTGATGGCCATGTTTCTGTGTTTCTGAGTGTTGCACATCTTTAAGCATCTTTTGCAGGGCTGGATGAGTGGCGACAAACTCTTTCAATTTCTCTTTGCTATGAAAGGTCTTTATTTCACCTTCATTCACACATGAAAGCTTAGCAGGATATAAATTCTGGACTGGCAATTTTTCTCTCTTAGCCCCTGGGCTATGTCTTGCCATTCCCACCTAGCCTGTAGTGTTTCTGATGAGAAGTCAGCTGTGAGTCTGATTGGAGATCCTCTGAGAGTAATTTGACGTTTCTCTGTTGCACATTTTAGGATCTTTATGCTTCACTGTGGTGAGTTTAATTACAACATGTCGTGGTCATGTTTACTAGGGGTTACTAGGGGTTCTATGAGCTTCCTGTACTAGAATGTCTCTGTCCTTCTCCAAACCTGGAAATTTTCTGCTAATATCTCACTAAAAAGGCCTTCTAATCCTTTCTCTCCATGCCTTCAGGAACTCCTAGAACTTGAATGTTGGTTTTTTAATAGTATCCTGAAGATTCCTGACAATATTTTTTAGATTTCTAATTTCCTCTTCTTTTCTTTGGTTTGACTGTATGTTTTCCTGTTCTCTGTCTTCTAAGTCCGATAATCTCTCTTCTGTTTCACTGACTCTGTTTTTTAGACTCTCTAATGTGTTTGTTATTTAATCTATTGAGTTCTTCATTTCATTTTGATTTCTCTTCACTAGCACACTTTTCTGTTCTACTAGTTTCTGCATTTCATTTTGATTCTTCCTTAAAATTCATTTTCACGAGAGAGATTTTCTATCCTGTCCAATAATGATTTCTGTAGTTCAAGGATTTGCTTTTGAAAACTTCTAAATGTTCTTATCATAAATTTTTTGAAATCCGTATCTTGCATTTCTTCTATCTCATCATCTTCATAATCTTGGCTTGGGGTGTTTTGTTTATTTGTAGGCATAATAGTGTCTTTGTTGATCTTGTTCCCTTGATTTTTGTGTTTGTTGCTTGGCATTGTTAGTTGTTCTTCCCTCACTGTGAGTTTTTTTTTTAATACTATGTCTGTGTTAAGTGGACTGCCTGCTGTTGGAGGAGCCTTGGAGGCTTGAGATGGGTGTGGCCAGAAAGCTCTGCTTGGTTCTTCCGGGTTAAGGGTGTGCAAAGGTGACACCTTCAGGTTATGCGTGGTAAATCTCTCTCTTTTTATTTATTTATTTATTTAATTTTTTAAACGTTTATTTAATGAATATAAATTTCCAAAATACGGCTTATGGATTACAATGGCTTCCCCCCCATAACGTCCCTCCCACCCACAACCCTCCCCTTTCCCACTCCTTCTCCCCTTCCATTCACATCAAGATTCATTTTCGATTCTCTTCATATGCAGAAGATCAGTTTAGCATACATTAAGTAAAGATTTCAACAGTTTGCTCCCACACAGAAACATAAAGTGAAAAATACTGTTTGAGTACTAGTTATAGCATTAAATCTCAATGTACAGCACACTAGGACAAAGATCCTACATGAGGAGTAAGTGCACAGTGACTCCTGTTGTTGACTTAACAAATTGACACTCTTGTTTATGGCATTGGTAATCACCCTAGGCTCTTGTCATGAGCTGCCAAGGCTATGGAAGTCCCCTGAGTTCACTGACTCTGATAATTTTTAGATAAGGCCATGGTCAAAGTGGAAGTTCTCTCCTCCCTTCAGAGAAAGGTACCTCCTTCTTTGATGACCCATTCTTTCCACTGGGATCTCACTCACGGAGATCTTTCATTTAGGTCCCCCCCCCCCGAGTGTCTTGGCTTTCCCTGCCTGAAATACTCTCATGGGCATTTCAGCCGGATCCGCATGCCTTAAGGGCTGATTCTGAGGCCAGAGTGCTGTTAGGACATTTGCCATTCTATGGGTCTGCTGTGTATCTCACTTCCCATGTTGGATCATTCTCTCCCTTTTTTATTCTATCAGCTAGTATTTGCAGACACTATTCTTGTTTATGTGATCCCTTTGGTTCTTAGTCCTATCATTATGATCAATTGTGAACAGAAATTGATCACTGGGACTAGTGAGATGGCATTGATACATGCCACCTTGATGGGATTGAATTGGAATCCCCTCTTATGTTTATAACTCTACCATTTGAGGTAAGTCAGCTTGAGCATGTCCCGAATTGCACATCTCTTCCCTCTCTTATTCCCACTTTTATATTTAAAAGTGATCATTTTTCAGTTAAGTTTCAGCACTTAAGAATAATTGTGTATTGATTATAGTATTCAACCAAAAGCATTAAGTAGAACAAACAAAAAAATACTAAGAGGGATAACATATCAAGTTGCTCATCAGCAGTCAGAGTGAGGGCTGATCAAGTCACCATAATTTTTTTTTATCAGGAGGTAAGTAATACCACACAGCTGAGCAGAATTGATGGTATTTAGCTTCCAATCTCTGGCTTCTGCCCAAAGAATCTGTGTGGGCTCAGTTTCTCCTGCAGACTCCCACTGGGTTGCCTAGGCCACTGAATTGTAGCACCTCAGTTCATTAGCTCTACCCTTTTGTTATGTATATCCAGAATGGCACCTGCTCTTTGTCTCTTGCTCACCTTTGCAAGGTCAGTGGAGAGAGAAACTTGCCCATACCAGTACCTCCCGACTTTTTTTTTCTTCCTTCTCTCCTGTAGTCAGTCTGATGAACTTTCCCTCCTCAAGCCTGCTTCCCTCTAGACTCTGTCCACCGTTTCCCCACCAATGTCTCAGGTTACTGAGTTCACCTCCCCTTCCAGCGCTGATGTGTGGACTCAGAGCTGTGGGCGTCCCTGCTCTCCCCGCTGGTCGTCTGTGTCACATCCACTAGATCCAGAAGTGTTTCCTCTGCATTTTTTCCCCCAAGCCTTTCCCTGTGATTACTGTAATTCCTCTTTTGTCAACCTATCTTTTCCCAGATTATCAGTGCGCATCCTCACTATTCTGCCATCTTGGCTCCACCCCTAATTCCATATACGCTTAAAGAAATACTTCATTTTTCTTATATGAAACAATTAAAAAGTTGTACTAATTACCATTGTAAGGTAAAATACTGCCTCCTAATCACTCCACTTAGAATGACAATATGCCAATTCATGGGGCTGGTGCTGTGGCACAGTGGGTCAAAGCCCTGGCCTGAATGCCGGCATCCCATATGGGCACCAGTTCTAGTCCTGCTGCTCCTCTCCTGATCCGGCTCTCTGCTATGGCCTGGGAAAGCAGTAGAAGATGGTCCAAGTCCTTGGGCCCCTGCACTCATGTGGAAGACCCAGAAGAAGATCCTGGCTTTGGATAGGCTCAGCTCAGTCCATTGTGAACATTTGAGGAGTGAACCAGCAGATGGAAGACCTCTCTCTCTCTGTCTCTACCTCTCTCTGTAACTCTATCAAATAAATAAAATCAATCTTTAAAAAATGCCAATTCACATATTTCTAGATTATGTTTGTATGAATAAACTGCTTCCAAAGATCAGAATTTTAGTTGTGATACTAATTTAAGTATTTTAACACCCCTTAATGTTACACACCAAGAACGACGTTTTGAGTTTATTTTGTTGACAATAATTATGCATACCTATGGACTGCAGTGAGAGATTTTAATTCATGCATACAATGTGTACTGAATAGATTGGAGTAAACAACATTTTCCCTTCTCTGCCATTATACTTCAGGGCCTTGGAGCACCTTTCCTCTATTTGTTCCTAAAATATGGGATAGCTTACAGTGGACTATAGTCACCCACAATGCTATGTAACACAAGGAACTCACTATCATCTAGCTCTGATTTGGTACCAATTACTCCATGAAGTTTTTAAAGAATTTCTCAATTAATTAGTTTCAAAGAAAAAGAGACACACAGAGAAACAGAGAGAGAGAGGGGGAGAGGGAGAAGGAGAGAGAAAGAGAGGACATTCTCATCCACTGATTCAAATCACCAACATCTAAAACTGTGGCTTTGCCAGACTTTTATAATGATTTAGGTATGACTCCAAATGTACAGGTGACAAAAGCAAAAATAAGGAAGTAGGACTGCAAAAAAATCAAGTTCTACATACTAAAGGAAAAGCTGAAAAGTGAAAGCAAGGAATGAGAGAAAATACTGGCAAATCATAGCTGATTAAAGGATTAATATAAAGAATAGACACAATTCAAAAGGAAATATTGTAATAAAAAATGGACAAAGGATCGGATCAGTTTTTCCATAAGCAGCCAACAGGCATTTAAAAGGGTCTCAGCACTGCGCTCAAGACCACAATGGTTATGATCACACGTATGTAAAAATAGCTATTATAAAAAAGTAAAAAAACATAAATATTGAACCAGCATTGGAGAAAAGGGAACATATAAATTGTTTATAGAAATGTAAATTAGTACATCCACTATGGAGAACACTATGGAGGTGTCTCAAATAAAATTAAAAATGGAGCTAACAAATGATAAAGCATTCCCACTATTGGATGTGCATCTAAAGAAATAAAATTACTATCTCAAAGATACAACTGCACAACCATGTTCATGTGAGCATTATTCACACGAATAAGATATATAAATAAACATTGTCTATCAACAGATGAGTAGAGAAAATGCCAGACACACACAATGGAGTCACATTCAACCTTAACAAGGAAATTCTGACATTTTGTCACAATCTGGATTGAAAAGTTTGAATATACCATTGGGCTGATTGAAATGTCACAGAAAGATAAATACCACACAATCTCCCTTATTTATGGAATCTCAGAAAGTCAGACTTAAGCACAGAAGAGAATAGTGCTTACTAGGTGCTGAGAGTGAAGGAAATGGAAGATGTTAGTTGAATGACACACATTTACAGTTAGGAGAAAATGTACAGCTCAGAAATGTTATGAATATATGATTAGATATTCACAACTTGTTAAGGCACTAGGTTTTCTTTTAAAAACTATGTAAGGTGATGGATATATTAGTTTGATTTTCCTAATCATTTCAGAATGTATATGTACAAGGGAACTCCAAAAGGTTTGGAAAAACAGGATTAAACAGTGAAATTTCCATAAATTTTTAAAAAGTCTCTTCACATATCAAAACTTCAAGGTGCAGGCCTTGAATATCTACAAATTTTGTTTGTCAATTATACTCCAATAACTTTGAAAACAATCACCCTACATCAAAATTAAAACTCAAAAAAAAAAAAAAAGGTTTATATCTTTGGGGTTGGGAAGGTTTTCATGGAACAGAAACAGTTTTAAAAACATTGATAAATGTGACTAGCTAAAATTTCTTATTTGAAAGTTCAGGGAATATGTAAAGGCTCAGATGACATCCAAGACCAAAATACAGTGTCGTCTTGTCCCCCCTAAAACCTCTACCAAAGCCCTGATCAAAATAAAACTGTTTCATTAACTTACCTGGTCTGTGACGCTGTTGTTACCAACAGAAAACGTGGTCAGACTCCCAGAAAGAGCTACGCTAAGAAGTCAAGGGCCATGAGCTGAGACTCAGCTTCTGAACTATTCAGAAAACTTGGGGAATGCTGTCACCCCGGGGAGAAGAGGAACTGAGGATCCAATAAGTGACAGCTCTTCGCTGCAGGAACCCAGCACACAACCCATATGCTCCATAATGACCATCCTGTCCCCACTGCACAATCGGGGAAGACAAGGGGATGCCACCAACAGCTGCCCAGGGATGGCCCCTGGACTGTGAGCAGGAAAGGAACAGGACGCCGGGGTCCCGGGTGCCAGTCCAGCCCCCGTACTGCAGACCAGAAGGGGCTGAGTGGAGGGTCGTATCAGCAATGAGAGGGGGCCTACAGGCTCCAGCGACAACTTCTGGGAAGCCCACATCCTGCCAGCCTTTTCTGACAACTTCCCCACCCTGCCTTCCCCTCTCCTCAAGCTCAGCCCCACGCACCATGTCCCGAGGTCCTAGGTGAGCAGCTTCCTGCGATGGAAGAAGGTACGAGAACAATGGACGTGGGCTACATTCAGAGTTCTGAGTGTTGGAGCCCCCTCCTTGGGCCTCTCCACCACGGAACTGGTTGACTACTATGATGTCAAGATTCCGTGGGATTACGTAGCACTTATGCTACCACACCTGATTGGACAGCTTGCCTAGCTGTGAGGATGCACACGTCATAAAAGATGCAGCCAATCAGTGTGCTGCATAACTCCAGGTCTTGCTGGAGGCAGAAGCAAGAAGGAGTCTTGGGTTCATTTCTGAAACTTCGTCCTCTTGCGCACCACCCTCTCTGCAGCGAGAGGTGGGATCTCCTCTCTGGTCCTGCTCACTGCTGGGCTCCCACCTGCATCTTCCTGAGAGGATCCTACTTGGAGCTTGCAGTAAACTAACTCAGGTCGGTTACCATTTAATGGCTGTTTATTGGCTTCAGAGCCTTTCTTTTTCATCATCTATGTGATACTTTTTCTGTTGAATCATCTGTGGTTTTTTAAGTATTGATTTAAAGAATATTTAAGGATATCACAAAATTGAATCCTCCAATTTCACTTGTTTTTTTTTTTTTAGTCTGCCTGTCCTTTATTATTATTTTCTGTTTCCTGCTAGTACTTAGTAATTAGAACACACACACACACACACGTATGTATAATTCTTCCAGTAATCTCATTTATCATTTTTTAGATTTTTATGGATTATCTCTGTATATAAGCATCACCCAGGATATTCACATTTTATGACTTAGAAATTGATCTTTATACCATGTAATTACTTTGTGCTGTTTTATTTCCTTTATTACACCTGTAGTAGAAAGTCTGAGAGAGAGTGCAGGAATCATGGCCTAGGTTTACTGTAAGGAAAAAAGCTTTCAATGAGCCCTTATTATTTGCGTCATTTGCTGTAGGTTCATTTCACTCTCAGGCACAGTAAAGAAGTCGCTGGCTTTTTTGTTGTTGCTCTGCTAGCAGTTTTCTCTTTCCTAGCTGCTGAACTTCACTAAATGCTTTCCAACACGAAATCTAAATGACCATGGGATTTTCTTCTTGCGATTTGTACCTGCCTGGAAGGCCTGTCTGGGAATGTTAACCACCCTTGCATTTTTTATTATGTCCCTGCTTCCTATTGATATATTTTCTTAGATGATTTCATTTATTACATTAATACTTTTCTGAGGATATTAGTAGCTCTGTTTATGAAAGAGATGCTTTTTTTTTTTTTTTTGGCAGGCAGAGTGGACAGTGAGAGAGAGAGAGAGAGAGAAAGGTCTTCCTTTGCCGTTGGTTCACCCTCCAATGGCCGCCGCGGCTGGTGCGCTGCGGCCGGCGCACCGCGCTGATCCGATGGCAGGAGCCAGGTACTTATCCTGGTCTCCCATGCAGGTGCAGGGCCCAAGGACTTGGGCCATCCCTCACTGCACTCCCTGGCCACAGCAGAGAGCTGGCCTGGAAGATGGGCAACCGGGACAGAATCCGGCGCCCCAACCGGGACTAGAACCCGGTGTGCTGGTGCCGCAAGGCGGAGGATTAGCTTAGTGAGCTGCAGCGCCGGCCGAAAAGAGATGCTTTTAAAAACTTAATTTTTATTTCAAGTCTTGATCCAAAATTTATTTTTTTAATTTCTTTTTTTTAAGATTTATTTTATGTATTTGAAAGACAGAGTTACCGAGAGAGGTAGAGACAGAGAGAGAGAGGTCTTCCACCCACTGGTTCACTCCCCAGATGGCTGCAACAGCCAGAGCTGCACTGATCCAAAGCCAGGAGCCAGGATCTTCTTCTGGGTCTCCCACATGGGCGCAAAGGCCCAAGGACTTGGGCCATCTTCTACTGCTTTTCCCAGGCCATAGCAGAGAGCAAGATTGGAAGAGGAGCAGCCAAGACTAGAACCGGCATCCATATGGGACGCTGGCACTTCAGGCCAGGGTTTTAACCTGCTGTGCCACAGCGCCAGCCCCCTTTTTTAATTTCAAGTCTTGGCCTGCTTGCACCATCCTCACTGTAATGGTGGTTTTCCAAAAGAAACTAAAAAATAGGCTTTGCTTATTTTCACTTTGGGTAGGTCTTTGAAATGTAAATTTGTTTTTTCTTCGGTAAAATTTTGAAGTATTCTCTAATTCTGGACCTGAAATTGTCATTGTGTGACTTTCTGGGTTGACCGTTTGGAGTTTTCAAAATGTGATTCAACTTACTTGCGTTATATAGGAGTTTTTCTATTTTATGTTATATTTGTGTTTTGGAAACCTGATTTTCAAAATAGGGTGGATATTGATCTCTGTAGTCAAATTTTACTCCTAGGAATTTCATATCTTTCTCTAGTATCTTGGTCAAAGCTATAATCTCTACAAAAGAATGATACTGTTTTAATTCCTAAACTGGTTATTTGTGTTACCTTCCCCATTTGTTCCTTAATTGTTTTTTCCTAATGGTTAACTTTGTTAACATTTTTCTTAAAAAAAAGTCATTGTGTCCTTGTTTATTTGTGGTACATTGTATAGCATTTCATACATGTCTGCTGTTCCCTTTTTTCTTCTTTTTCTTCAATACTCTGATATTTTTTGTTTATAATTAACAAGGGAGCTGTAATGATTGATTTTCAGTTTTATTCTAACATAAGCATTTAAGGTTATAAACAATCTCTAAGCACTGGTTTACTGCATCCTCTTTATTCCTTCATGTGTTCCCAACCTGTTTCCATCACAGGCTCCAGTTCTGAAACCCACATGTACTGACTGGTAAATTAGTGCTTCAGCCATTAGAGACCCACTTTTTACACTTGTGTGCCCAGGTAATCACAGCCCATCAGCTACCCTTTCCATGTCTGCAAAAGGGCTACGGTCCCTTAAAATATATCACATCTTGATTTCTTTTAGAGAAGCAGATGAAATTTCCCAAACAGCCCACGTTAGACATTTCTATATATACTACTGGCTACATCTGAGTTGTTGTTTCTAAATCAATCTTTCATAGCAAACAGAACTGCTCTGATTGTCAGTTTTTTTTCTTTATGGTGTTACCGGCTAATTACCAACTTGTGTTGATGCTAGTGAGATTCACATACCTGATTTTTCTATTAATTAATTTGACATTCTGGAGTGGCCTGAATGTCAAAATTCTGCCCTCATAGAGCATATTTGAAGAAAGTGGTATAAATTATAGCTTTGTGTAAAATAGTTTAAATATTTGAAGTGCTCTGGATAAAAAATAAAATAATGTGATAGGTCCCAGTGGAGAGGACAAGGGTTGCTTTAGCCAGAAGAGTTTGAAAGTCCTCACTAATGGATAATACGTGATCTTAAAACATAACAATGGGGAGTAACTTTCAGTGCAGAAGCTAGGAAAAGAGCATCTAAGCTGCAGAAGTGAAAAGCAAATTTAAAGATTTTAATGAGGGGGGAAATATAGATGTATAATTAATGGATAAAAGAGGAAAGATTTGGAAGATGAAGAAAAAAGTGAAACATGGTGACTACACTTCAAAATGTTTTCTCCAAAATTTTTGAGAAAAATTTAAAGAATTTTAACTTTTAAAAATATGCATTATGATGTATATGGTAATTCACTTTATTAAACCATTTTACAATGTGTATAAATTCCAAAACAATATGTACAATGGCCATTCAAGGAATTCATGTAAAATGCATTGAGAGATTATTTTGATTCAAAAACTCTTATATCATATAGATTTTTATAATGGACATTTTCAATAAGTTTTTAAAAATCACCCAGATTCATGAATTTCAAATTTTAATGCACCAAAATAAACTTACATTTGAATCCCATTCCCATCTTATTTTTTAAAATACACATTGTTGGGGCCAGCGCTGTGGCTCACTTGGCTAATCCTCTGCCTGCAGTGCCGGCATCCCGTATGGACACCGGGTTCTAGTCTTGGTTGCTCCTCTTCCAGTCCAGCTCTCTGCTGTGGCCTGGGAGGGCAGTGGAGGATGGCCCAAGTGCTTGGGCTCCTGCACCTTCATGGAAGACTGGGAAGAGCACCTGGCTCCTGCCTTTGGGCTGATGCAGCACCGGCCGTAGTGGCCATTTGGGGAGTGAACCAACAGAAGGAAGACCTTTCTCTCTGTCTCTCTCTCTCTCACTGTCTATAACTCTACCTGTCAAATAAAAAAAAAACACACACGCATTGTTCATAGTAAATGAATGTATGATGTATATATTTTATTTTTAATTGAAATCTATTTTTTCCAATAAATAAATAAGAAACATAAATGAGACTCTATTAGTGGATTTTAAGGATGGAGATCTTTCTTTGTCTCGGGTGACTTTAAGAGATCACTTCTCTTGTTGACAATGTGTAGACTAATCCTGTTGGGTGCTCCAACAATGACTTATATATTCTTTTCTGATAGATATTTGAATTTTCCCCCTATTGTTTTCCTGCTTATTTGTTGATGGGTTACTATTTTAAGAAACACTGAGAGGAACATTATGTGCCCATTATGTCTTTGTGGTCTATTCCTTTTATTTCCTTAGAATAAATTCCTAAAAATGAAATTATTAGGTAAAAGAATGTAATCATTCTATTCTTTCATCAGAAAAGATACTCTATTCTTGGGAGTCATGGTTCTTGGGCTGTGACCATTTGAGAAAAGTGAAATAGAAGTTCTTGTTATGGAAGTATTGCTCCTGCCTTCTTGTTTTTTGATTAGGAACCATAGTTTGGGAATTATTAATACATCCAGCTGATGAGGAAAACTTTTCCCTTCAGTAGAATGTTACTACAACAATGTAAAAGTCAAGGTAGGATTATAAAAGAAGGAAAATTAAATGAAATATTAACAAAGATAAAGAAGACATTTTACAAAGGTATAACAACTATGGACTAAAAGAGTGTCCTAAAACACCTTCATGCAGTTCAGCAACTAAGTCATTTCTGGAATGAACAATGTGGATAACTAGGTTAGGATAGTGCTTCTGTTAGGACTCAAGTCAAAGTCACAAGGTATGTAGTAACAATTTACACATTTTATGAGGAAAGATCGACTCTGAAACAGGGACTGTTTAAAAATCACATACTGAGATATAGCCAACATATTCAGATGGGCAGATTTGGATGAAATGAAAACTTCAGTGGAAACAAAACTGAAAGTCATAATCCTGGGGATGCCACTTAGTTTTACCAATGTAAAGAGAAGAATTATTATTTCAAGGTACAACACACATTGATAGGCTAAAATGAGAAACTATAAGCAATTCAAATACCAAAATGTTCCATACTGAATCACAAAAATGGGATTTTCAGATTAATCCAACTTGTATTGTCTCATAGAATTTAAGAAGTTGTTCTGGTTCTGTGGATCTTCAATTGCTCTTCACACAGAATATTTTCTTCTTCTTAGAAACAATGTCTCCTGAATGGCTCTGTAATCAGCATGAAAGTGTAGGAAATGGCTTTTCAGAGTGGCTGGGCAAACATGCTTCCGAAGTGATTCATTGTATCATTTTATAATATCTGCAGATTTACACATGGAACTTCAGGATTTCTTTTTTTTTTTTTTGTTCACTCTCAAGTCTATGGACTTCAGTTCCTAAGGCATCAATGATATTTTTTCTAAGTTTAAGTGCATAGGTCTCTAGTTCTAGTGTTTCATATCTTCAATTTCATATATCACTTAGTCAAAAATCTTGTCCTTCCAAATAAAGTCTTGTAACAACTCAGCCATCAAAATGTACCTCTGCATTAAATCTTATTTATCTAACCTGACATCTGTGGCTTTGATGTCATGAACTGCCCTTACAGATCGATCTTTCTCCAGGAGTTCAGTACGCCGTTGTACTTGCTCTGGCTGTCAGGATTGCTATAGAGGCCTTCTGTGTTAGTGTGGATAAGGATTGGTGAGACCACAGCTAATAAGGTGCACCCACCCAAAGAACATAGGCTGACAGTGAATTGCCTGCATATTCATCAAATAAAGATCATTTTAGGGATGCAGTGGGACTGAAGAAAATGAGAAAGTCAAGCAGAAAGACTACTACAAATAACTGATAAAAGTGCCAGGGAATCTTGCTAATGAATGTGACAGTGCCCTGAAGCAAAGAAAGTATCCACATCTACTAATTTGATGTTCTCACACTAACTGGTCAATGTTCTTCATCAAAGTGCTTCTGGGAAAATTAAGAGGCAGGTAAAGGGATTTCCTTGATGACCTTGATTTTCTCCCAGAATGCCTACATATGTTGCAGAAACATCATGGGTTCTGCCAAGTCTTTGAAAGCCTCAGCCATGTTAAAGGCCAATCATTGTTCCTGTAAGGTGGTGTTGAGTTGGTTAACCGCTGGGTCATAAGCTTGCAGAACTGCAAATTTCATGATCTCAAAGTCAGATAGGATTTCATTATCCTTCATTATTCTTTTGATCCAATGTTTGTTTCAACTTCTCAAAAAATTTCTTAATTTTATCTTTTTTTTTCTTAATTTCATCTTAATCTTTAGTCAGTAACTGTTGAGTATTTTCTCTTGCTAGTTTCCAGGTATCCAAGTGAGAAAGAGCATCTCCCCTACACGTTGTCTCAAAGCTCTGGAAGAGGAAATCAAAGGCATTCCTTTCCTGAGCATAGGCATCTTCAATAGATCAGAAGACATACTTGGTGTGGTCAGCAGGAATAGCACAGATCCCACAAATCAGCTGCATATCAGTCAGGCAGAAAACAATGAGGGACTGCCCCAAGAGTCCTTTGTACACGGGCATCTTGGGAGAAATCTTGATCTTGTTCTACTTTTCCACAATACCCATCAGGGAATAATTAACCTGCAACCTGCTAACTCCAGCAGCTGACATTTTCTTATGGCAGGAGGGACACTTGAATGATGATAGTCTCCACAATAAATTCTGCACAGTTCCCTCTATGAGACCTTTCAGGCGCTTTTGGCAGAAGTTATGTGAGCAAGGCAAAACTTGAGGATCATCAAACAGATTGCAACAAATTGGGCACATGAGATCTTCAAGCACTACATCACATTCAGGGAGTCTTCTGTAAGTCAGAGGGCACCAAAGACAATGGTGTTTCTAGGGAAGAAATGCTATCTTCTGGTTGAGTAAGAAGTATGAGCAGTTAGTCAGCAGCTCCATCCAGCTCTACCAGAAGGAGTGCCTCTGGCATCATGAGGGATATGCCACACCCCCTCCAGCCATGGGGGCCACGTGATATGTGCCAGGAATGGCTGCAAGATGGATTCATGGCCCCACATTACTTCTTTATCATTTTTCAAAAGGGAACATTCCTCAGTCATTAGATGAGTCAGTGCTGTAAGAAAAGAACATGTTTTAAATTGGTTGGCTAAATGAAGATGTTTTCCCTGTTTCTTCCAGTATGACAAATCCTACAGATACTAAACTCTAGACTCTTTTAGACAAAACAAAATGTAATTAAAATGTCAGTAGTTATAAGATCTATTTTTTGATTTACATCCTTATTTCACTGTTTGTCAAACATTTTTCTTCAAGCTCATTTTCTCCAAACCCTTGTATAAAATAAAACCCAATGTCCAGTTCTCATTGATCATGCAGATAATATCAACTGATTCAAACAAAGAGAGCTCTCAGAACCGTAATAGCTTAACCTCACCACACCTGCACTGCATGCAGTTCCTGAGGAACTATCAAAGTCTTCAAACATCATTGCTTGGAAACTAGTGGTTTAGATGAAATGTTTTAATCTATGTTTACTTTGCATAGTGTGATTGGTCTCCCGTTACTGATATGCCCATGTAGGAGCCATGAAGTTCAAGTTCTTGAATGATTTTCTTTGATAAAGAACATTAGAAAGTAGAAAATGTTAATGAAAATTTTTTTTTCTAATCGGATCGGTGGCTCTAGCGGCACAAATATTTTCAGCAGAGGGACAGTATTTTAAAATAAAAAGCTTAATGGAAAATCTAACATGTAAAACATATTAAGCCATTTTACATGTAAAATCATGATTTAAAATGTTAATATTCATGAGTGACCCAACCACTAATTAAGTGCAATGTAAGACATTTGCAGGTTTAAAATTACCAAACATTATATTTGCATCAGATGTTATGGTAAGTACTAAAGTTACATACTGGTGAACAAAATTAACATAACCCCACCCATATCAATCTGACAGTCCAAAAGAGAAAAACTTAAATAACCAAAGAAAAACCTATAAATCTTATGAAAAGTCAATATGTTAGACTCAACATTAAATTTATTTCTACATTTTAATGATCTAACATTAAAAATCCAAGTATAAATAAATAAGTAAAAATTATTTCTTAAAAAGTCAGCCCCTGGTATTCTCTAAGACCATTTTTCATTTAAACAAAGATGACAAAAGAAGTGTTATTCTTGAATTTATAGTAAATTCATTTACCTTAACAACAGACATTAATATGATAGTCAATGTGTTAAAAGCATTTCAATGGATACTTTCATTAGTTTCAAAAATAATTTCATAGAAAATGAATGTCAGCAAATATTTTGAACATTTTTGATAAAATGAAAATAAATGCCCCTAAACAATTTTTTTAAAGATTATTTATTTATTTATTTATTTGACAGGTAGAGTTACAGACAGGGAGAGAGAGAAAGCTTTTCCTTCCAATGGTTCACTCACCAAATGGCCTCCATGGCCAGAGCTATGCCAATCCAAAGCTAGGAGCTAGGTCCTTCTTCCTGGTTTCATGTGGGTGCAGGGGCCCAAGCACTTGGGCCATCCTCCACTGCCTTCCTGGGCCACAGCAGAGAGCTGGACTGGAAGAGGAGCAACCAGGACTAGAACTTGGTGCCCATATGGGGTGCTGGTGCTGTAGGCAGAGGATTAACCTAGTGCACCACCATGCCACCCCACCCCTAAACAATTTAAAATATTGTCAATATAGTGTAAGTTTTTCTCTTAAAGAGGTACAGGGAAGACATTTTATTTCATCCTGAAGTGACAGGTAATCTCTTAGTGTTAAACTCTTACAGTAAAAATGATGCTTGTGTTCACATACATGCACTCTTGTACATATAAATGTCATGCATTTCTTCCAAAACTATGCATACTATACATAAGTAAATAAAAATAATAAATGTTATAAATATTCATTACTTATACATCCATTTTTTTAAAGTTTTTGTTTAATTGGTGACTCTCAATTTTCTTTTATTTTAAAGATTTATTTCTTTATTTGAAAGAGTTACTCAGAGAGAGATGGAGAGGCAGAGAGAGAGAGAGGTCTTCCATACACTGGTTCACTCCCAATTGGCCACAATGGCCGGAACTGTGCTTATCTGAAACCAGGAGCCAGAAGCTTCTTTCAGGTCTCCCACATGGGCACAGGGGCCCAAAGACTTGGACCATCTTCTACTGCTTTCCCAGGCCATAGCAGAGAGCTGGATTGGAAATGGAGCAGCCAGGACTCAAACCAGTGCCCAAATGGGATGCCAGCACTGCAGACAGCAGCTTTACCCACTACATCACAGCACTGGCCCCACATATACATCATTTCTATAAAGCATTTTTTTTTCCCCAGAAAACAACTATTTCGTCTTTTGTATCAACATGTGGTACTTGTAAAACTTAGGGAGTATAATCCAATATTTCAAAACATGTATAAGTAGATCAATCAAGTAATTAGTGTTTCCATTTCCTTATAGTTTTTTTCTAAGCTCATCAGCTCCTCCCCTCTAATTGTTCATATAGTATATAATGCAATATTGTGATCTATAGTTTCTTTGCTGTACTGGGAAAGCTAAGAACTGATTATTCCTATATAACTAGATTTTCATAACTATTACCTGATGTCATCTGCCCCTCTTCCCTCATCTTTATTTTAATTAAAATTATTTTAGAATTAAAATATTTTAATTTTAAAATTGGTTATCTTCTATAATGACTCCAATTCTAACTTTCTCACAAGCATACTAGTATTTTAAAGCTGAATATCATATGATTATTTTGTATATGAAAAATATAAAAACACCATTGCCTCCGCCTTGCAGTGCTGGTACACTGGGTTCTAGTCTCAGTTGGGGCACTGGATTCTGTCCCAGTTGCCCCTCTTCCAGGCCAGCTCTCTGCTGTGGCCAGGGAGTGCAGTGAGGGATGGCCCGAGTCCTTGGGCCCTGCACCCCATGGGAGACCAGGATAAGTACCTGGCTCCTGCCATTGGATGAGCACGGTGCACCGGCTGCAGCGTGCCAGCTTCGGCCGACATTGGAGGGTGAACCAACGGCAAAGGAAGACCTTTCTCTCTGTCTCTCTCTCTCTCTCACTGTCCACTCTGCCTGTCAAAATAGATAAATAAATAAATAAATAAATACCATTGGTACTCCAAGATGTGCAATAAGTATTGTCATTCTGACTGCATTTTTAAATATAAAGACATGTAAACATGTAATTTCTTTATTTTCTACTGTGAGGCACACAAGTATGCCTCTATTTTTACTCATCTTATCCTAGAAGAAATAGATAAATTCTTGGACACTTACAACATACTTAAATTGAGCCATGAAGATGTAGAAAGCCTAAACAGACACATAACAAAGACAGAAATTGAATTAGTAATGAAGACCCTCACAACAAAGAAAAGCCCTGGACTGGATAGATTCACTGCTGAATTCTACCAAATACTTAAAGAACTAACCAATTCTTCTGAAATTTTTTAATAAATTGAAAGGGAAAGAATCCTCCCAAATTCTTTCTATGAAACCAGCATCACCTTAATTGTTAAAGCTGAAAAAGATGTAACAGAAAAAGAGAATTACAGACAAATTTCCCTGATGAACATAGACACAAAAATTTTCAACAAAATTCTGGCCAATTGAATCCAACAACACAACAAAAAGATCATTCACCTGAACCAAATGTGATTCATTCCTGGTATGCAGGGATGGTTCAACATTTGCAAATCAATGTGATACATCACATCAACAAATTGAAGAACAAAAACCATATGCTTATTTCATTAGATGCAGAGAAAGCATTTGACAAAATACAACACCCTTTCATGATGAAAAATCTAAGCGAATTGGGTTTAGAGGAACATTCTTCAACACAATCGAGGCAATTCATAACAAACCAATGACCAACTGATACTGAATGGGGAAAAGTTGGAAGCACTCCCACTAAGATCCGGTACCAGTCAGGGATGCCCACTCTCACCATTGCTATTCAATATAGTACTGGAAGTTTTAGCCAGAGTCATAAGGCAAGAAAAGAAATCAAACAATTCAGGAAAGAGGATGTCAAACTATCTCTATTTGCAGATGACATGATTCTATATATAGAGGACCCAACAGAATCCACTAAGAGGTTACTGGAACTCATAGAAGAGTTTGATAAAGTAGCAAGATATAAAATCAATACACAAAAACCAACAGCCTGTGTATACACAGACAATGCCATGGCTGAGAAAGAACTTCTAAGGTCAATCCCATTCACAATAGCTACAAAAAAGTTAAATACCTTGGAATAAACTTAACAAAGGATGTCAAAGATCTCTACAATGAAAATTACAAAACATTAAATAAAGAAATAAAAGAAGACACAAAAAATGGACAAATTTTCCATGTTCATGGATTGGAAGAATCAATACATCAAAATGTCCATTCTTCAGAGAGTAATTTACAAAGTCAATGTGATACCAATCAAAATATCAATGTCACTCTTCTTAGATCTAGAAAAAATGATGCTTAAATTCATATGGATCCACAGGAGACTTTGAATAGCTAAAACAATCTTATACAACAAAAACAAAGTTGGAGACATCACAATACCATACTTTAAGACATCATACAAGACAATTATAATCTAAACAGCCTGGTACTGGTACAAAAACAGATGGACAGATCAGTGTAACAGACTAGAAACACCAGAAATCAATCCAAACATTACAGCCAACTTATATTTGACCAAGGAGCTAACCAATCCCTGGAGGAAGGGCAGCCTCTTCAACAAATGCTGCTGGGAAAACTGGATTTCCACATGCAGAAGTATGAGACAAGACCCCTACCTTACACCTTACACAAAAATCCACTCAACATGGATTAAAGATATAAATCTATGATCTGATTTCATCAAATTATTAGAGAACATTGGGGAAACCCTGAAAGACATTGGCCAGGCAGAGTTCTTGGAAAAGACCCTGGAGGCACAGGCAGTCAAAACCAAAATTAGCAAACAGGATTACTTCAAATTGACAAGTTTCTGTATGGCAAAAAGAAACAGTCAAGAAAAAGAAGAGGCAACCAACAGAATGGGAGAAATTATTCACAAATTATTCAACTGATAAAGGATTAATAACCAGAATCTAAGAGATCAAGAAACTCCACAACAACAAAACAATCAACCCAGTTAAGAGATGGGCCAAGGACTTAAACAGACATTTTTCAAAAGAGGAAATCCAAATGACCAACAGACACATGAAAAAAGGTTCAGGATCATTAGCTATCATGGAAGTGCAAATCAAAACCACAATGAGGCTTCACCTCACTCTGTTTAGAATGGCTTTCATACAGAAATAAACAAACAATAAATGATGGTGAGGATTTGGGGGAAAAGGTACACTAATTCACTGTTGGTGGGAATGCAAACTGGTAAAATCACTATAGAAGACAGTTTGAAGATAGTTCAGAAATCTGAATATAGTCCTATCATATGACCCAGCCATCCCATTCCTTAGAATTTACCCAAGGGAAATGAAATCAGCCATCAAAAGAGTTATCTGCACTTTCATGTTTATTGCACCTCAATTCACAATAGCTAATATATGGAATTAACAACCTAGTCACCCATCAATGGAAGATGGGTCATTTGCAACAAAATGGATGAATCTGGAAAAATCATACTTAGTGAAATAAGGCAGTCCCAAAGGGACAAATACCATATGTTCTCCCTATTCTGTGACAACTAACAGAGCACCTAAAAGGAAACCTGTAGAAGTAAAATTGATACAATGAGAAGCAAAGACTTGAACAGCCCTTGTCTTGAATGTCAAGGAACAGCTTATTATCTCATTTTTTTCTACATAATACCATTGGTTGTACTCTTTACTTAAAATAGAATTAATCATAGGTGTATTAATTCAATGGAAAATATATCCCAGTAAAAAATAAGGGTGGAAATAAGAGAGATACAAGCTGTACAGTTTGGAGCACATTCCCACAGACTTACCTAAGGGTAAGCCTAAAAACGTGCCATGAGACTCTCAATCTCATTAAGCTGGATGGCTTCAATGCCACCTTATGTATTACAGTGATTATATTAAGTGCATAATTGATCATATAGATAGGGTTAAGTGTCAAAGGGATCAAATAAATAAGACCAAGTGTCTGGTAATAACAATAGATAGAATTAAAAAGCAGAGATGTTCCAACATGGGAAGCAGACTGCACAGTGGACTCATAGTATGAGAAATGCCCTAAACAGCACTCTGACCTCAGAATCAGCCCTTAAGGCATTCAGATCTTCCTAAAAAGCCCATGAGAGCATTTCAGGTATGGAGAGCCAAGACATTGTGGCAAAAAATGTTCTACATGAAGGATCTGTGTGAGTGAGATCCCATTGGAAAGAAGGGGCCATCAAAGAAGGATGTACTTTTCTCTGAAGAGAGGAGAGAACTTCCACTTTGCTTATGGCCCTGTCTAAATATTGCTGGGGTTTGTGGACTCAAAAGACTTCCATAGACTTTGCAGCTCATGTCAAGAGATTCAGGTGATCATTGACACCATAAATAAGAGTTAATTGTTCAATCAACAACTGGAGTCCTGTGCACTTACTCCCCATGTAGGACCTCTGTCTTGAATGAGTTGTACTATGATAATTAATTGCAAAACTTGTTTTCAAACAGTACTGTATACTGTGTGCATGTGTGTACAAATTGTTTAAATCTGTACTTAGTACAGAGTTGGTCTTTTATATATAAAGTTAATTAATAATGAATCTTAATGAAGAATGGGATGGGAGAGGGAGTAGCCAGTGGGCTTGGAGGGCAGAAATGGGGAGGAAGAACCACTATATTCTTAAAGCTGTACTATGAAATTTGTATTCATTAAATAAAAGCTTTCTTTTAAAAAAGAGACTATTGGAACTCCCATATGTGCTTGATAAAGTAGCAGGATATAAAATCAACACACAAAAATTATCTTCCTTTGCAAATGCAGACAATACCACAGCTGAGAAAGAACTTGTAAGATCAATCCCAATAGCTGCAAAGACAGGCAAAGACAGGTGGCAACATATCAAAAGTCACTGCACAGGTGGCTGAGATGACAACTCCACCACCACAAACACAAAACCCACCACCTAAACCCATTGGCACTTGGGGACCAACCTGATCAGAGCAACTCAGGAATACCTGGTTTACAGGTGGCTCAGCCTTGGTAGACCCTGGAAAGGTGCAGCCTGTAGACCCTCAGATAGAATGATCCTGACAAAAGAGGGAATAGACAATTCAGCACAACATGCAGAAACGCTTGCAATTTGGTTAGCAGTAGAAAAAACAATCCAAGAAGGACACAAACACATTTACATTTGCAATAATTCACAGTGCTCATACAATGCATTCATAATTTCGCCTAGTAAATGGAAAAAAAATAATTGGCAAATCTGTGGTAAAGATATATGGTCCAATGAGACATGTGCTAAGATATCTGAGTCTAAATAAACTTAAAATAATGATTTAACAAACTTAAAATAATGATTACTCATGTAGATGCCAGTACTAATAAACCCCATCATGAAGCACAATACAATGAGGTGGTAGACAGATTTAGATCAAATAGCAACTATTAGCTAAAAAAAAAACCTAATAATTGGTAAATTAACATACCTAAATTGAAAATCACTAAACAAAATTGAGAATATAAAGTAAAAATACACTAAAATTAAAGAAAAATCCAAATGGAAAATAGTTAATACTGATCCATTAGAGATAACAAAAGAAACTCTTCAATTACATCAATGGCTAGGACATATAGGAACACATGCAATGTACAAATGGGTTCCTGATTGAAACCTACCCATTACGTGGCAACAGTGTAAGAATGCTATTAAAATGTGTACAGATTGTCCAAATATATCACCAAGATTTATACACAGAGAACCACCATTAAATTATAAAATTAGAACATTTAGCTGTTTACTACAAATAGACTTTATAGATCCATTCATTACTCAAGCTCCAAAAGAAATATGCATGTACAATAGTAGACACTGAAACAGGACTGGAAATTGCTAGAGAATGCAAACACCCAAACCAGGACAACACTATTAGTATTTACGGACATGGATTTCACTCTTGGGAGTCCCAATAGTGATTGAAAGTGATCAAGGATCCCACTTTATGGGATATAAAAGATGGGCAGAAAATTTTGACATCATATTGAACTGGGGCTGGTGCTGTGCCGCCATGGGTTAACATCTTGGCCTGAAGCACTGGCATCCCATATGAGTGCCAGTTTCTAGTCCTGACTGCTCAACTTCCTATCCAGCTCTCTGCTATGGCCTGGACAAATAGTACAAGATGGCCCAAGTCCTTGGGCCTCCACACCTGCATGGGAGACCTGGAGGAAGCTCCTGGCTCCTGGCTTCAGATTGGTGCAGCTCCGGTCATTGAGGCCAATTGAGGAGTGAACCATCGAGTGCAAGACCTCTCTCTCTCTCTCTCTCTCTCTCTCTCTCTCTCTTTCTCTCTCTGCCTCTCCTTTCTCTGTGTAACTCTGACTTTCAAATAAATCAATCAATAAAAAATAATATGGAACTACCATATGGCATATAATCCACATGCTAGTGGTAACATAGAAAGGTTTAACAGATGAATTAAACCTGAAATACTTCAAGACAATAATAATAAAAAAATTGCAAAATGCCCTAGACATTGCAGTTTTTGAATTAAACTCCAGAACAAGAATAAACACAGAACACCCACATAAAGCATAACACAAAATGCCAATGATTTATTAGAAGTAACACCACAACAAAATTCAAAACACAAAGTCAAACCTTATAAGTTAATTTAAAAAAAAACATTTAAGGATCAAATGTTACCCTCACAAGAAATTATAGCTAACAGACCAGGAAACACATACTGGACTACAAGCAATAAAGAACAATTAAAACTCCCAAGGAGAGATGAGTTAATATTTTTTGTAAACTCAGGTCAATACTCTTATACTGGGGCTAGCACTGTGGTGCAGCAAGTTAATGCCCTGGCCTGAGGTGCCAGCAAGCCATATGGGCACCATTTGAGACCCAGCTGCTCCACTTCTGATCCAGGTCACTGCTGTGGCCTGGGAAGGCAGTGGAAGATGGCTCAAGTCCTTGGGCCCCTGCACCCATGTGGGAGACCCAGAGGAAGCTCCTGGCTCTTGGCTTCAGATCGGCACAGCTCCAGCCATTTTGGCCAACCAACGGATGGAAGACCTCTCTCTCTTTCTCTGCCTCTCCTCTCTCTGTGTAACTCTGACTTTCAAATAAATGAATAAATCTTTAAAAAAAAAACTTGTGCTTATCTGAAGTAGGATCATGCCAGCAAATAGCCAACCCAATCTGGATCCATCAACAATACAGGCCATCACTACCTTCATAAAACCATTACTGCCCTTGGATGGATTTATGACAACCAACTACTAGACATCCTGGTGAGTATCCTGCACAAGAGTCCAACCTCAGAGTTTGAGCCCAACATCTTCAACATTTACACTGACACAGACATTAAATTTAACACTCAATAACACTGATCTACCCTGATGATGGGATGCCAATCTGCCTGTGCAACCCCATGAAATCAACTTCAAGGTTCTTCCAAACATGCTTCCTACAATATATACAACCTGTTTAACCTTTACTGTGGTTGTCCTGTCTTGACATTAACATTTTATGAACAGTCAGTGAACAGCAGTGACTGGTAGAGAAAGCTCATCTCCAACTACACCTTCTGTTTGATCAAAACCTTAAAAGAATAAAATTCAATGGATATTAATAATTGGACTATAATCAGTACAAACCCATATACATATATGGTAGAACTGCAGAGCCCAGAAGGAATTATACAAAGATTCCATTCATCACCTTTTACACTGGATCAATTCCCAATTGGATACACAACCCAGGAATGTGAATAAAGAGCCCAGGAGTGTATGGAAACAGATGAAAATTATGAAGATTTCATCTTGATTGATGATGAGACAGATGGCATTGGTATAAATCAAGAATAGTTCATCAAAAATATAATAACCTATATCGATGACTTACTTCCACAATTAAATATTCATCATCTCACCATTGTATACCAATTATTGGGATGACCAATTAGAAGACATCTTGACAAACTTTACTACTGCTCCTGAGACAGAAACAGAATAGTATGAGATGCCTCATCATTTCCTATATTATCCTTCAATTTCTTCAAATTTCAATCTCAAGCCCCCCCCCCCATATTTCACCACCAACCCTGCTACTCCAATCTACAATCATACTGACAATCTGGAAACATCTTGATGAAAACATTACCAAAGTGGCCAGACACTTTGATCATAAATAGCTTGCCAAAAAATCTCTTATAACATTAATAACTTTTATGCCAAATATGCCTTCTGCTTTTATGTAAGTCAGTATGTTTATACAGAACAATGCAAAGAATACTGCAAAGCAAATAGAAGATATAGTGTCTGGCAAGCAGAGTTTTGGCCAGTGAACAATTTGGCAGAGCTTTGACAAGATGCAGCAGATCCACTCAGCCATCACTTGGAATAAGCCATTGTTGCCCAAGAGGATGGAAAGCAGTTGTGAGGCTTGATTTTTATCCCCTCTCTGGGGTAGGTGGGCAGTGATTGTGATCTAGGGCATCCTCAATCACAAGCCCATCCTTTTTGGGTGTCACCAACCAGAAGTTGGTTTTGGGTGTGGCCAATGGTGTGATAGAAGCCTTCTGAGTGAGACCAATTGTGATACGGTAAAGTGGGTGAAGTAAAGTAGTGGCCAACTGGTTGGCTGCTTCTTTATGATGTAATGTTCTTCTGTCCTTATGGTGCTGACAAGCTGTGTCTGTTTCTGGCAGAAGATCTGGGCAGTTCCTCGTGCTTAGTAGCATTAGCTAAAGTAACTCGATCTTGGTTTGATTTTTCTCTTTCTTTTTGGGCTAGTGGTGCTCTGTAACTCTTTTGGGACTCCTGCAGGATTCCCTACAATGTGCCAGCAGGAGTTGTTTATTTTGAAATTGGAGATATAGATTCAATGGGGATCCTTGAGAAGACAAAGTGGGAAAGTCACACTCAATTGTTGCTGACTTCCCTTTGTCAACTCAATTCCTCTGTCTGAATTAATGTTATACCTCCCACATAGTGATTAGCGCTTGTAATTTCAAGCCGCTTATCAATGACCTGAGTACTAATACATATTTTGTGTTAAATCTACAAAAATGTATATAATGTAGCTGCTGTGGTAAACATAAAAAGAGTGATAATCAGAGTGGAATTGACTGAGGATCTTACAAGAATTAAGATCCAAGTCAATCTTGTAATAATCATTAATGAAAATATATACATTCATGCATCTCATGTCTGATTAGGTTTAGTCCTATATTAATTCATTTAATATTCTTTAGAAACAGACATAGATAAGATAAATACCACTTTCCTCTTCACCATCCACAGAAAACCTGCTCCCTGAGTTAATCATTCTATTAAGTTTAATTTTCTCAAGCATTTTTAGCCATGTCTACATATAGAATGCATAACAAAGATGAGAATTCTCATTTTATGCATACTTGATTTTGGAATATTAGTGTATAAAGTGTTACATGAATTCAAATAATTAAATGTACATGTTTTAAAATGATCTGAAATACAAATTTTTAATTACTTATGGAGATATTATTTTCACTTAATTATCATGTAACTTTTCCATTCAGAGTGTACAATTGAGTGGTTTTAACAGATATATGGAATCATGATGGCTGTCAATTAAGAACACATTTACCACTTCAGCTACAAACTCAGTACCCTATAACTGTTCCTTAATGATGGCTTCATCCCTCCAACCCAAACTAAACACAAATCTAGTTAGTTTTTTTCATAGAATTTTGTACTGTGAACATCCCATTTGATGGATGCAGGTTTCCAAGAGTTCCCATGCCCAATGTGGAGCCCATCCACAAGTTGGGCCTGGGGCCCACCTCACAATTGCACTCACAGTGCACAGGAACAGCAACAGGCCCATGGAAAGGAGGAGAAGTAGAGATGATTTCTCACATCCAAGGTATCCAGTCAACTGGCAGAAAGGAAAACTTCCCATTCTTGGCTTCACACAATTGGACTGCAGTTTACTGACAATGATTCAGGAGAGGAGAGGGAAAGAGAAAATCTAAATTCAAATATCACTGAATTTCCATGCTGTTACTTAATCTTAGCAGATTTAAAAAAAAAAAGATTTATTTATTTGGAAAGCAAATTTGCAGAGAGTCAGAGGCAGAGAGAGAGAGAGAGAAAGAAAGTCTTCCATCCACTCATTCACTCTCCAGATGGCTGCAACTACCAGACATACACTGATCCAAAGCCAGAAGGCAGGAGCTTCTTTCAAGTCTCCCAAGAGGGTTCAGGGGCCCAAAGGCTTGGGCCATCCTCTACTGCTCCCCGAGACCATAGCAGAGAGCTGGATCAGAAGTGGAGCTTTACCCACTATGCCACAGCACCAGCCTCAATCTTAGTAGATTTTAGCAGTTATGTTTTCATTCATGGCTGTTTTTGAGACCATTTAAAGAGCATTTAGAGGGTTGGATTTCTGTTTATATTTAAGGAATTTTCACCAATTTAAGAATAATGTAGGTCTATATAACTACTTGGTGGCCTATAAGAAATCTTTATAAAGATCTTTCAATTGTAATGAATTGTAATGAACAAGTAATTCATGAATTACTTGTAATTGTCATACAGTAATGACACATTAACTCTGACAATTAACATCATCAATCAATTGTCAATATCCTGAGAGTCACATGGTTATTGACATCCTTTGGAGGCTTTGAGGAAGCCAAAGTGTCATATGTTTTGTTATACTTTAGCAATTAAAAAATTCTAGAGGCCAGAGTTCTGGTGTAGCAGGTAAAGCTGCCGCCTGTGGTGCTGGCAACCCATGTGGGTGCCAGTTCAAGTCCTGGCTGCTCCACTTCCAATCCAACTCTCTGCTATGGCCTGGGAAAGCAGTGGAAGGTGGCCCAGGTCCTTGGACCCCTGCACCCATGTGGGAGACCTGGAGGAAGCTCCTGGCTCCTGGCTTTGGATCAGCACAACTCCGGCCATTGCAGACAGTTGTGGAGTGAACCAGCAGATGGAAGATCTCTCTATCTCTCTGCCTCCCCTTCTCTCTCTGTGTAGCTCTGACTTTCAAATAAATAAATACATCTTTAGAAAAAAATTCTGTACTAGTCACCCCAAGTTCATTGAATTAGTAAAATTCATTCACGTATTTAAAACACCTTTGACAATAATTTTGAAAACCTTAGATGATACATAAAATTTCAAGGAATTGAAAATTCATTGATAATGAAGTATGAACTTAATTTAATAGGTAATGAAAAGATAAACGAGAGAATATGCCAAAATTTTAGTTGCATCAATAGATTATGCCTTTTTGGATTGTTTCTTTCCTATGTGTTCTATAATCCTAATGGCTAATTTAGAGCAACAAGTTAAAATTTGCAAGGTCTTTAAGAAAACATCTCTCATGTAGACTAGTCTATATTGATGTAAGGCATGATTTCTAGAAATCATGTATTAGGAATCATGTATTCTAATGTTTACTTTTCAGGAACAATGAATGGTGGATGCCATATATATGTGTAACTGCAGATTTTATTACCATTTTTCTACTTCTCATCACAGTTAATTGTTCCCTAATTTCATCATATCAGATATTATATTGATTTTACCTATACAAAACACTTAGACATCCCATACTGGTTTGTGTATGTGTATACAAGTGTAAGTGTCTGTGTGTGTATGTGTGTTCATGCAGGTGCCATATAAGACAGCGATTGTATTGAAAATGCTGTGAGGAGCCCTACTCCTAACTTCAAATATTCAGTCCTCCTTAGAACTGCCCACCTCTGAGGCAGAGCAGTGGGTCCCTTTTCATTGTTCTGGGCTGAACTGTTTGTCCTCAAAATTCATATCTTGAAACACTAATCCCAGGGGCCAGCATCATGGCACAGGTTAATCCTCTGCCTGTGGCACCGGCATCCCATATGGGCACCAGTTCTAGTCCCACCTGCTCCTCTTCTGATCCCGCTCTCAGCTATGGCCTGGGATAGCAGTGGAGGATGGTCAAGTCCTTGGGCCCCTGCACCCGCATGGAAGACCAGGAAGAAGTACCTGGCTCTTGGCTTCAGATCGGCGCATCTCTGGTTATTAAAAAAAGAAAAGAAACACTAATCGCAAATTAAACTATTTACCAATAAAACAATTAAATAGGTAGTTGAGTTTTTTTTCCCCCCTCTCATTCTGGTGTGTTGAACTGATTTTGTCTCTTTGCTGCAAAAGGGAAATGGAAAGTTTTATTAAAAGCTGTGAGATGTTTTTATACTCTCTTTCAAAATATGGAAATGCATATTAGTCATATTTAATGTGAAAGAGTTCTGAAGTACAATGTAGTAAGCAGAAACTGGTAGGATCTTTAAGTCAAAATGGAAAATGATCTACTAATTCGAATCATATATTACTAAGTGTGATTTACCCTACCAGAGGAAACCTCCATGGTGTCTCTCACTGTTTCCTTCAGAGAAGTAGTCATTATTCAAAGATGTAGAAATACACATATTGCTAATAAGTTTCAAATGCCTGATTAAGGAATGGGAGAATTAATTTCTTGGTAGCTGTCAAATCACTGGACCGAAAACTCAGAAATAATTGACCTCTTCAAACCAAACCAAGAGATGCTGTAAACACTCAAAGGGCAAGCTCTGAGACCTGGGGCCCTTTGTGTCACTTCTTAGGAGCAGGTGCCAGGGTGTGCTCAGCCATCCCCGTCCCCACACACCAGTGGGTCTGTAACAGTAAGTCCTTTCTCAAACGTGTGATATTTGCAGCATGATGTGCGTGTGTGATTAGAGCCAACTGCGGTTGATTGGTTGCTAACTAAAAGGCTAGAGCTCAAGAGCAGCATGCAGGAGAGCAGTGGGCATGTGGAGTGGTGTCATCACAGAGAAGGGGCTGTGCTGGTGAGTTCTGCTGCCATCTGGAAGAAGTCAGTACACTGTAATTACCACTTAGCCAGTGACAGTCTGTTGCATCCAGAGCCGAAAACTTGCCCAGATGTGATTTTTATAATAAAGGTGATATGCCAAATAACTTTTTAAAAAAAGATTTATTTATTCAAAAGTCAGAGTAACACAGAGGAGAGGCAGAGAGAGAGGTCTTCCATCTGATGGTTCACTTCCCAATTGGCCGTAATGGCCGGAGCTGTGCCAATCAGAAGCCAAGAGCCAGGAGCTTCTTCTGTGTCTCACTTGTGGGTGCAAGGGCCCAAGAACTTGAGCCATCTTCTACTGCTTTCCCAGGCCATAGCAGAGAGCTGAATCAAAAGCGGAGCAACTGGGTCTTAAAGTGGCTCACATAAATGATGCTGGCACTTCAGGCCTGGGCGTTAACCCACTGCCTGATATTAAAATAGTGCACTCAGAGAATTTCATCATGACAGCCTCCATTTTGGACTACCCCTTCAGCACTGTAAGTTTCTACAGCACCAACAGCAGTGTGGGCCATGAAGGATTCTTGCTGGGAGAGATAAGAGGGAACTTTCAGCATCAGTGAGTCATGCATTAGAAAGAAAGAATTTCTGCAAATAATTTAAATCCATAACCATCAGCTTTGTTCAAAACTTCATTTTCTGTAACTGTGAAAATGAAATTAAGGGAGAGATTTGAGACAGAATTCTTAAAGATATGTGAAAGAAGGTTACTGAGTGGTACATAACTTGGCAAACCTGCAGGTTTTATATAAGGAACAGATCACCCATAAACAGCTCACTCACACCACCAGAGTGTCCAATCTTGGCTTCCTTCTCTTCAGCTTCACCTCCACTATCAGCAATTTTATTCCTGTTTTAGAGTTTAGGCTCTCTTTAGTTCAATTTGAAGGTATAATCACAGGATATCACTACTCCCAATCTAGGTAATACTAGCAAGCAAAAACACAGTGTCTTCAGTGTCAAACACTGTTCAGTATTATGCCAAACTTATTAAAGAACATGATACAGGAATTTTTACAATGATGGAATAATAAAAATCATTAGAGCAATTTATCAGGTTTATAGTGCACACAAAAAGAAAGTGCTGTCAGTGTGTCAAATGTAGAGCACAGCGTGCAAATTGTTGAGTATTATCAGGGAGAAGTGAAAAAATTAAGACAAATCATGCTGGGTAAAAGTATATGGGAACAAGATTTCAGCAGGCAATGTTAAGCAGGGAATCACCACATAGAAGTATGCAATCATTGTTTATTCAATGGATGCCCTAGTCTGGGTTCACAGCTGGGAGGTAGAAATACACTTGGAAATGCAGAGGTCCCTTATCCTCTTCATGATGACTTTTACCCAACCAAGACAGTATTCTCAGTCATTCTCACATGGAAGCAAGTGTCTTTTTGCCTTTATCTCAGCTGTGGGCTCTTTCAAATATGCTTCCTCCACTGCTGGACTTAAGTATCCTGCAAGGGGAGCAGATTTTCTTCCCCAGAAGAGCAGCTAGGGACAACAGTGGGGAATCAGGTGTCAATGATTGTAAAAATTTAATCAACCCTACAGAGCCCTCTAGTGGTGAATAGTCACATTCAAATGATTCATGACCCATTATTATAGCCCAATGAGGACCCCAGCAACACTCAGACCTCCCAGAGTTAATTCAACCAAAGAGGCTCTCCAGTTAGCACACCTTCTCTTGCTTGTTATTGAGAGAGGCACTTGAGGACTTAATCTAGGACAGCTTCCATGTCAGATGCTTTGACCCTCAAGAGGAGAGTTCTTGCACACAGTAATCATAAGCCTCTCTCCCTGGTCCATGTCCTTGGATGCAATGTGCAAGCTTCATGACACAGAAAAATTAACAAAAAGAAAGAAAGAAAAAAAAAGAAAAATAACAAAGAAAAGAAAAAGAAATAAAGAGAAAGAAGAAAAAAGAAAGAAGAAAAGAAAAAGAAATAAAAAGAAGAAAGAAAAAAGAGAGAAAAAGAGAAAGAAAGGAAGAAAGAATGAAAGAAAGAAGAAAGAAAAAGAGAAAAAGAGGAAGGAAGGAAGGAAGGAAGGAAGGAAGGAAGGAAGGAAGGAAGGAAGGAAGGAAAAAATTGTGTTGTGATACAACTCATGGGTTTACCGTAAATTTAGATAAAGTGGGGGCCGGTGCTGTGCCACAGTCATTAAGCCTCTGCCTGTGGCACTGGTATCCCATGCAGGTACCAGTTCATGTCTCGGCTGCTCCATTTCCAATCCAGCTCTGTGCTAATGACCTGGGAAAGCAGTGGATGGTGGCCCAAGTGCTTGGACCCCTGCACCCATGTGAGAGACCCAGAAAAATCTCCTGGCTCCTGGCTTTGGATTGGCTCAGCTCTGGCCATTGTGGCCATTGGGGAGTGAACCAGCAAAGGGAAGACCTCTCTGTCTCTCTCCTGTCTGTCAAATAAGTAAGTAAATATTTAAAAAAAATAGATAAAGTGAAATTTTTCTGTGTAATTTCTGTTCTATAAAGTAAATCAGAAATTAGAGACTAAGCATAATTGGTTTTCCAATGTTTTGTAAATCAAAAATTTACCTCTTGTAGATTCATGCAGTAAAATTTACTTTTTCAAAGAGGGACAATTTTAACAAGAGCCTTCAAAGTATTTTCTATGATGAGCCAAATTCACTGTTGTCAGAAAAAAAAATTTAAATTTTAGGAAGGCCTAATAGAATGAATCAGATGTGCCTTCTATTCACATGACTTTGTGAGATTAAGAGAGAGTGCTTTGTTTCAACCTTTTTTTTTTTTTTGACAGGCAGAGTTAGACAGAGAGAGAGAGATGGAGAGAAAGGTCTTCCTTCCATTGGTTCACCCCCCAAATGGCTGCTACGGCTGGCATTGCACCAATCCAAAGCAAGGAGTCAGTTGTTTCCTCCTTGTTTCCCATGTGGGTGCAGGGCCCAAGCACTTGGGCCATCCTCCACTGCCTTCCTGGGCCACAGCAGAGAGCTGGACTGAAAGAGAAGCAACCAGGACAGAACCAGCGCCCCAACCAGGAATAGAACCCAGAGTGCCAGCGCCACAGGTGGAGGATTAGCCTAGTGAGCCATGGCGCCAGCCTGTTTCAACCTTTTTCTACTAGGCTGATGAATATTGTCACTTGAAATGTTTTCATTTAAAACTGAATTCTAATTACCAATAATCAATCATTCAAATTAGTACATGATAATAGACATTAATTACTTTTCTTTTAGTATATCATAGTGACAAAACTGCGGTAGTAGCACATTTATAGTTTGTTCTGGAGTCCTTATTAAAATATTTTTTTTCTTGAAACTGTTCTGCTTTCCTAGTTTCTTTTTCAAAAAATTATTGATTTACTTACCTGAAAGTCAGACTTTTCAGAAGAGAGAGAGGGAGAAGGAGAGAGAGGGAGACAGGGAGAGTACAAAGTACTGTTTGAAGATTACTTTTACAGTTAATTCTCATAGTACAACACATTAAGGACAGAGGTCCTACATGGGGAACAAGTGCACAGTGACTCCTGTTGTTGATTTAACAATTGACACTCTTATTTATGGTGTCAGTAATCACCCAAGGCTCTTGTCATGAGCTGCCAAGGCTATGGAAGTCTCTTGAGTTCACAAACTCTGACCTTATTTAGACAAGGCCATAATCAAAGTGGAAGTTCTCTCTTCCCTTCAGAGAAAGGTACCTACTTCTTTGATGGCCCGTTCTTTCCACCAGGATCTCACTCACAGAGATCTTTCATTTAGGTCATTTTTTGCCACAGTCTCTTGGTTTTCCATGCCTGAGAAACTCTCATGGGCTTTTTAGCCAGATCTGAATGCTTTAAGGGCTGATTCTGAGGCCAGAGTGCTGTTTAGGGCAGTTGTCATTCTATGAGTCTGCTGTGTATCCTATTTTCCATGTTGGATCATTCTCTGCTTTTTAATTCTATCAATTATTATTAGCAGGCACTGATCTTTTTTATGTAATCCCTTTGACATTTAATGCTATATTTATGATCGATTATGAACTTAAACTGATCACTTTAACTAGTAAGATGGCATTGGTAAATGTCAACTTAATGGGATTTGGAGTCCCATGACCTATGGCAAGAGAACAAATTTTTCAAATGCTGTTTAATTAAAAGCATATCCATGGGGTCTTGTATATTTTTTCTTATTTAATCTTTGAAGTACACATCTACTTATGGATTGAATTCTTAATTCTGTGTGAGGAGAAATGTAGGTCAAAGTTTTCATAATATAACAAAATTGCCTTGCAAAATATAACATGGCAAGAATTTGCATTCATGTGTACTTCTTTTCAAAGCTCAGAATCCTAAACATGTACATCTTTAGGGGTGCATATCAGATGCAAATTTTATCTGGAATATCACCTTCTAGCTTATTCACACTATTGTTCTATATGACTCATTTGTAGTACTGCAAGAGGATTCCCCCTCTATTGGACCCATTTGCAATAACACCAACCTCTTATTCATATTTTCCAGTTCACTGTAGTTATTCATTTAATCATACATTAAAAAAGACTCTAAAATCTCATTCACCATGTCTTCTGGTTAAGGATGTAAACTTGGTAACTCCAAACATTGGCAGATCCTGTGACTGCATCTGACAGAGCATATGACTAGTGTATTTATACTGGTCTAACTAAACTCATCTTTACAAAATCACTTAATATGTGTATCTGTCTATATCTAAAAGTTATACAATTTTTTGTTCATGAGTACTTCATATCATCATGCATGGATTGAGTGTTTTCACATATTCACATCACCATTCCCTTTTCATGTGGAATGGATAATATGACATAATGTCTCTACTGATGCCATAAGAGTTATACATAGGGGCTGGCACTGTGGCATGTGCTGGCATGCAGCACAAAGAACTGAGTTTCCTGAAACAGAGAGTGGGAATGTGGGGACAAGGATGCAAAGAATGGAGCCAAGACAAATCCTGATCAAGGCTCGTTTATTCAACAAGTCCAGTAGTATTTAAACATGACCAGTCATACACAAGAAGGCACACAAAAGATTTACATATCCAAAAGACTTTTGGTGTTACAAAGGGTTCCCAATAAGGTTCTTCTGCTTAACAGATCACAAAATGTTATCAATCATTGATTACAAGGGTATAATAAAACACCTAGGTGATAAATGCAGGTTTCAGGTGTGACTGATTATCTACACCATCTCTTGTGAGAAGTTTAGCAGTGAGATATGGTTCTTCCTGCCTCTTCCTGGAATCTCCTTAGCCTTTTGTCTGTGCCAGGATGTCTCCATCCATATGTTTAAGTGTAAACAAAAGGGGCGACTGCCTGTGGCTGCCCACATTTCCCCCTTTTTTATTTTTTGAGGCATTGTTCCTGTCTTAGGTTACCCATGTCTCTTCTTGTCCTTACCCGTCATTGGACACCCCAGACATCCTCTGAGGCTCCTGTCTTAGGTTGGTACAAGGAGACCAAGTCTTACCCATCATTGGAATTCAATGCCATCCTTTTTGGCTTGGGGGTGAAGCTGTGAATGCAACTTTAAAATCTCAGACCAAATGGCACCAAATGACACAGAGAGGCCTCAGAATATACAGGGGAGGCACAGAAGAAAAAGCAGGAGCAGCAATAAAGGACCCAGCAATGTCAAAACCAGGGGGTCCATTGAGGTCCACCAAAAGAAAAGGGATTAGTTAGAAACATATGCTGAAGTTCAACTTTTAGCTGCTGTACCAGATATTTTATGTAAGGAACATTATTTGAGATATTAAAGCAGCAACCTCCAGGAATCAAGTCACAGCTTATACAATCTTTCAGTAGTAAGTAGTCAATGGCAGCCCGGATGAGCAACACACCTGTCCGGACCTGATCAAGTTCTGTTAGGCAGAAAGTTAGGTATGAGCTTATGTGTGTGTGACAAAGGCCTCCGGAGAAGACTTCTATGTCCAGCATATGCATCTACATCTGAAAGCTATCCCGATAATGCTTCAGGGGCAGCCCAGTGTTCGCATCCTGCCCTGCCCCCTTCTACCTGATAACCTGCCAGGCAGAGATCCCTGCCCCTTCTGCCTGACAAATCTTCCACAATCTCCCAGATGCAGCCCAGTATCTGCATTTCAAACACCATGCTCTGGATCCCCATTCTCTAGGGGGTCCTGCTCACCCTTCCTCTAAACTCAGGATGGCACCAGCTAGACTTCCTCTTGTCTGATACCTTCAAGGGAAAACTCAGATAGGAGCTTCTTAGTATTTACAGCCATAAAATCCTTTGTTTCAGGAGGAGATGTGTGAAGACAAAAACCCATCTCCTTAAAAACCCTGGGCCTCAACCGGACTGTGCACTCAGCCTCTCTGCTGAGCCACCCGCCTGGTCTGGCCAGGTGTAATCTCTCTCTCATCATGTAACCTCACTCCCCCCCTAGTCTCTCAGGCTCTGTCTGGAGGGGTGCCCATCCATCCTTAAGGATGTCCCTTCCCTAATAAACCTTGTTATTTTACCTCCCACTACTCTCTGTCTCACACCTGAATTCTTTCTTGCACAAAGACAAGAACCCTGCAATTTCTCCAGTAACAGTTCCTCAGCAATATTGGCTAAGGCAGCAGCAGTCGTGTTCACAGTTTTCGTAACAATACATGCTAGTTCTCTTAATCCGTGTTTGCATAAGCAAGCCCAGCAGCTCCTGCCATGGAGGCAGCAAGGAAAAAAGCTTCCCAATCCCCGGGAACATGGAAATTATCAGTACATCCTTCATAAATCATACGCGTATATCTTCTTTTGTACAGATTCTTATCTGTAGGTTTGAGGAGGGGTGCAACCCATCCAAGGGAGCATTTACCCCTATCATGAGGAGCTAGAGAGCTATATGCATAATAATCACCCAGAAAAACCCATCCTTTAGGAGCTTCGCTCCCATTGAATCGAGAAAGCTGAGTTTTGTTTAATTGCCAAGGCACATAGTATAACCTTTTGGTCGAATTGCTAATTTTTAGAGAAGTAGGATTTATGCCGGTAATTTTTGTAAACTCCTTTTTAGTAGAAGGATCTCCCAGGATATTGTTAGTTAACAGGTCTGTAGGAGAATTGGCTGTATTTACACAAAAGGATGACGTATTAGCTGAGGCAGCTAAATGTAGCCAGAAATTGCTACTTTCGACAGAGAAGGAGGAATTGACCATAGAGTTACTTTAACAGTTTTAACCAATACATCAACGAGGCCTTTTTTCCAGAGTTGACAAAGGTATACCCCGGAGTCTGACAATGTGACCAGTTTTAATATGCTAAAATCAGTATTCTCCCTTTTTGATTGATCAGTCACATTAAGCCATTGATTTTCAAGTATATCCCTCCCAATACGGAACAAGGTTTGATTGTTCCTTACCCATTGTACAAACCCTGCTGTTTTAATTCCATTATCATAAGTACATGAACAATTTAGAACTACTGGCGAACCAACAGAGGTGGTAACGTAAGTTTGGCTTGATGTGAGCCGGCGAGCCAGGATCCTGATCAGCAATGTTATCATGATGATCAAGGGGCTGCTTCGTGACATTGTTTGCTGCACCAGTCGCTCAGGTAACCACTGCACTTCATTGTCTTTCTTTGAGAATATAGAAACATGTCCATGTCCCCATATTAAAACAGGGTCAGGTCCATATCACTGAGCAGTTAGAGGGTCTTTCCATTTCACATAGACTTGTTGTCTTTCGGTTTCAGGATGCCAGTGATGATCAGCTGCAAATTTCCCTTGGTTATCCAGTATTAAAAAATTTAAGATGAAGAGAGCATGTGATAGCCATTTTTGCGGGGAATGTGCTATGGCCCCATATTCCCCCTTTTTATTTTTTGTAAATGATTTTTTTTTTTAATGTGGCATGTGCATGTTCCACAATACCTTGTCCCTGGGGATTATAAGGAAGCCTGGTGATATGAGAGATGTGGAAGTTAGTACAGAAGTGCTTAAAAGAGTTGGAAGTATACGCTGGGCCATTATCAGTCTTTATTTGTATAGGGCTTCCTAAAACAGCAAAGGCCTGAAGCCAATGAGAGATGACATGTTTGGCAGCCTCACCCGATTGCGGGGTGGCAAAAACAAAACCTGAACATGTTATCTAAAGAGACATATATGTATTTTAGCTTACCAAATTTAGGGAAATGGGTAACATCCATCTGCCAAAGCTATACACCATAGTGAGGGACCCAGAGAAATGTAACACAGGAAGGGCAGGATTTTACAATTTGCCTTGCCTGTTTCTGGGTGATTCCATATCTTAGTCCTAAGGTCTGGGCATTAAGGTGATGTAAATCAGGACCATGGGACGCTTTTTAGACTTTGTCAGTCTTTCTTTAAAGGATCTGGCTTCTGAGCCAGAGACTGGAGCAGCTAGAAAGAAACTGAAGTTTAGCATCATTTTACATCTTGGCACCACTTTTAATCTAAACAGCCCAATTGGTTATTATCTCTGTGAGATGAGGGATATATCTTTTGACATCTCCAGGGGCCCCTCTGGATGTATCAAAAGTCCAGAGAATTTAAAACTTTGATTTTCAGAAAGTCTGTTGAAGGTGCCTAGAGAACTTAGAGTATCTGGTCAAAATAGAATTCCTTAACATTTAGGGCAATTTTAACACTTTTAGACCAGATCTGATCATAACAACATTTAACATAACTTTTTAAGACTTAATGCTTTTTATCAATCATAACTTAACAGACAGTAGAGTACACAGATTACTTTGGCAGAATATGGATTCTATATTTCTTGTTGTTGAATAGACCAGAAATAATAAAAAAAAAAAAACTTGAACATAAGAGTTAGTACACAAAATCATCACATAACTCAGAACTATTTAACAGAGTTAAGAAGAGCTTACAGGACCTAACTTTAGAAATGGCAGAGTAACTGATTAAGCAGACACTGTTAAACAGAGACGTTATAGTTTTTGCAAAAACAGATTAAGATTTATGATTCAGACCATTTTCAGATATTTACTAACATTAGTACACTTTTTAAAAAAAATAACCCCATTGTTGTAAATTTAGGTCAGTGTAATTTTGGCATTAACACTCAACTTATAGAAAACCCTGTAAACAATATTTTAAAATCATAAACTTTTTACAACTTTTCATGACTTGCTCACACCTTCTGAAACTTTACACCCGTAGTTACTTTTCCATAGTTTTGAATTGTCATGAATGGACAACCTCTGAGAATACATGCTGACAAACTCAGTCTCTTATCAAAGACGTGAAAAGTACACATAATACGTTTTTCATGTTTTACTTAGCACCGATGCCTAGATGACTTAAGACACTGAGTTATTAATGAATACCACATCATTATCTGAATTAAAAGTCAAAATTACATTTCCATGCTTTTAAGAAACATAAGGACAACACCTCCTGAGCAGCAAACACAGTCACTAGTGCATGGTTACAGCTTTGAAAAGATATTTATCCTTAAGAGAAACAAGTTTAAAGCATATCAAAGAAATGTAAAACTGAGCAAGTGAACCAAAGGGCAGGGCGTTTGCATTAACCCAATTTTCTGAACCAATCTGTATTGGCTTACTTTAGTTAACAACATAAAGGCTTGTATACACAGAATTTACTCTCATTTTTATAAGACTACTCTAGCTGAAAATCAAAAACATGAATACAACATAGATCTGACATCATTTACTACATTTTAATACACTTTGTTGAAGGGTTAAAAAGTTAAAAGCTGCTCCCCCCCACCTCCTCTGGTGAACTTTCCTGACCTCGTTAGACTTGCTCTGCATAGCCATTCTCTATAAAGTTAATTAGTCAGTAAATTACCCCAATGTGAGCGTAACCTTAGTTTCACCTAAGTAAGATAGAAGAAGTCACTGTATATCTCTTTGCCTCCTGGAACCCTGACCCCACCATGTGTCCCTTATCGCCATTCAGCTGCATTCCTAGGTATCATCAAGGCAGTTCCTGCAACCTTGTTGTGTTTGTTGTGTGGCCCTCCCTTTTGGCAATAGGAGGCTTTTTGATACTCCCTGTATAGGCCATATGGTTCTCTGAGGTCTAATCAGGCCCTTACTTGATATCCTGTACTCCCTGTATTCATAAATCAACTGGTTGTAAAATCACTTAACTTGTATCAATTGTTTACTCTATACCTCTGTCTGATCTATGCAATGATTGATTTTCTTTGTTTAAACATGTATAAAAACCCCAACCCAAGACTATTTGGGGCCGCTCGCCTGTACTGGGACGGGGGCCCCGACATGTCGGATCATCAATAAACCTTACCCTTTGTTAATTGCATGAGAGAAAGTCTCTTGGAGCGTTTTTGGGGTGGCAAGAGCAATCCAACTCTAACATTGTATAATTTGAATTGACTCAAACAGTTGTACTTTAACAAATTTGTGAGTCTCATCCTTTGAGAGTTCCAGGGATCCGACTGGAAGCCCCAAAGTTGAAAGACTCAGTTTAGAATTTAAAATGTCAGAGAGTCAAACTTCTTTAGTTAAAAATTAGTATGTTTAACCAAGACTGTGGGATAGATCTGATCAGTTAGGTAATCACTCAAACATTAAAACAGGAAAATAACCTAAACAGCTTCTCATTGTAGTTTTTCCAATCAATACTCATACTGGCAATAGAAAAACATGAAACCTTCAAGACACATGAAAACTCTCATTAGATAAGTTAGCTACAGTAGCACAGAAAAGAGTTGATCATCAGCATATGAGCCCATTGTTTAAGTTTCCATTAACTGTAAAGAGAAAAACCCATCAGTTTGGAAAGGGTTAATGGATTAAGGTTCTTGTTCCCTCAGGTAAGGCCAGTACTAGCCAAAGGCAATTCCTCTGCCCCCCTCCTAGTGAGGAGCGGTATTGAATTGGAAATGGGGAGAAAAAAAGCAGCCCTGGGCAGCACTCTCCCAGGAAATATCTGGCTAGGCCTGCATGGGTGCGGCAGGCCACATTGGCTGGAATAGAGTGCAGAGAAAGGCTATGGTCCCTCTTTTACAGGGAAGACTGCACACGCCGGGGCCTAGCAGGACTGGCTGTGGGGTTGGGTAGGTGCGCCGTTTCACCAAGAGTGCTGGGAACCTCCTGAAAGGAACGGCCGAGAGCCAAGAGCCACCATAAGAATGGCCTTAATAAAACAGTCCTGGGAAATGGGGAGTAAACTAAGTTCACAGAGAAAGCAGATAGCTACTACCCAGAGATAAGGGCTACTACCCAGAGATAAGGGCGACAGAACATCCTGGTATGCACATAAGCCCCCTCCCCTGTGCTTGTTCAAGCTTAACAAAGAAACCCTGAGGCACGTAGGGCACGTAGCCACCCCTTTCTGCTCTTCAAGGACCCCCTCCCCATATCCAAGCTTAGACACGTAGGGCACGTAGCCCCCTGTTTCTCCTCCTCCTCGACGACCTCCTCCCCTTGTAGTTGCCCAATAAACTTACGCCACCCTATAGTATGTTAATTTTGTGGTTTTGCCCTTTAAAAACTGTGTAAAATGATTGTTCAGGGCTCCTCTCTCTTGCTGCTTGCAGCAGTAGAGGGCCCATTTGCGCAAATGAAATAAAATTGCCTCCTGCCTTTTGCATCGTCTGGTCTGGAGTCTGTGTTTCTGGGGTCGTCACAAAAGGACATCGCTTTTGGGGTCCTACACTCCTATAGCGCCTAGTCTAATTAAAACAGCCACCAAGTTGAGATCTTCAACCAGAGCCAGATCCAATCAGAGCTACTGCAACCACTCAATTAAAACAGATAGTTAATAGTGTACAAAAGCATACCACAACTCTCTCCATTCATCTTCTCTTCCAGTTATGATCATAAGGACATCTATATATTTCCAAGATCCAATAAAATTAATTTTTCTCCAGTAAAGTGATTACTTAATTATTCTTCAGCTTATTTTCAGTCTTCTCTTATTTTTAATTCAACTTTCTGCAAACTTTTTGAAGTATGCTTCTTATGTTGGTTGCTAAATAATCTCATGGGCCTGGCACTGTGGCATAGTGGGTAAAGCCACTGCCTGCAGTGCTGGGATCCCCTATATATGCTGGTTCAAGTCCTGCCTGTTTCACTTCCCACTCAGCTTTCTGCTATGGCCTGGGAAGGCAGTGGAAGATGGCCCTAGTCCTTGAGACCCTGCAATCACATGGGAGGCCCAGGAGAAGCTCTGGATCTTGGCTTCAGATTGTCTCAGCTCTGGCTGTTTGTAGCCATTTGGGCAGTGAACAAGTGGATAGACGATCTCTCTCTCTCTCTCTCTCTCTCTCCCTCCCTCTCCCTCTCCCTCTCCCTCTCCCTCTCCCTCTCCCTCTCCCTCTCCCTCTCTTTCTGCCTCTCTGTAAATCTGCCTTTCAAATAAAAAAAATTTTTAAATCCTTCCCTATTCTCATTAGAGAACAGACATGAACTAAATTAAAAAAAAATGGGGCTGGTACTGTGGCACAACTGGTAAGACTATTGCTGGCAGAGCTGGCATCCATATGGGCACCGGTTCAAGTCCCAGCTGCTCCACTTCCAATTCAGCTCTCTCTATGGCCTAGGAAAGCAGTAGAAGATGGCCCAAGTCCTTGAGCTCCTGCACCTACTTGGGAAACCTGGAAGAAGCTCCTGGCTCCTGGCTTCAAATCAGTGCAGCTCCAGCTGTTGCAGCCAAATGGGGAGTGAACCAGCAGGTAGAAGACCCCTCTCTCTCTGCTGCTGCTCCTTCTTTCTCTCTGTAACTCTGACTTTCAAATAAATAATCTTTAAAAAAATTTTAAAATAAAAACTTAATAGCCTCATGCCTTTCTAACATTCTGTGCATTTTCCTTCTCTTTTTTTTTAAATTAACATGATATCCTCCAGAAGCTAGTGTTCTGTTTTGCTTTAAAGATTTATTTATTTAATAGGCAGTATTACAGAGAGAGGGAAAGAGACAAGGAGAGAGAGAGAGAGGGAAAAATAGAGAGAGACAGAGGGAGAGAGAGAGAGAGAGAATATTCCATCCATTGTTTCACTCACCAATGGCTGCTATGTCCAGGGCTGGATCAAGCTGAAGCCAGAAGTCAGGATCTTCATCCAATTCTCCACATGAGTACACACTCTCAAGTACTTAGGGCATCTTTTGTTGCTTTTCCAGGCATATTAATAAGGAGTTATCAGAAGTAAAGCAAGCCAGGACTAGAATCAGTGCCCAAATAGGATGCCAGCACTCCAGGCAGCAGTTTAACCTGCTAAGCCACACGCTGGCTCTCCATTTTCCTTCTCTCTTTCCTAAAGATGAGAAAATATGTATTGATCTATTTTTAGTGTTAGTCTATTTTGTGTTGTTACAAAACCAGTGTACAATGTGTATGTATAAAGAAAAAGTGTGTCTTACAGTCCATATGAGAAGTCCATGATCAAGAGTCCCCATCAGGAGAGGGCCATATTCTTGTAACTTAACTTGGCAGAAGTCATTACATGGTGAGAGAGAGTGTAAGAGATAAAACTTATCACCTCCAGGCCCTTTCAAAATTGCTGTCAATCTATTCCTGAGGGTTGAAACTATTGTCTTGGGGACTTTTTTTTTTAAGATTTTGTTTATTTGAGAGGTAGAGCTACAGACAGAGGGAGAGACAGAGAGAAGGGTCTTCCATTTGATGGTTCACTCCTCAAATGGTGACAATGGCTGGAGCTTGCCCAATCTGAACCTAGGAGCTAGGAGTTTCCTCCAGGTCTCTCACATTAATGTAGGGGTCAAAGCACTTGGGTCATTCTCCACTGCTTTCACAAGTGGCAGAGAGCTGGATTGCAAGAGGATCAGCCAGGATGTGAACTGGTAACCATATGGGATGCTGGCACCACAGGCAGAGGCTCAGCCCACAGTGCCACAGCACCAGTCCCAGATATTAGGTTTTCAATGCATCATCTGGGATGATACATGTTAAAGTCAGACCTTTTTTAAAATTATATTACATTTTTATTACTATTCCAATTTATTAGGCCTACAAGTAGAACTTTTTATTGTAGTTATTCTATTTTACAGCTATTGAAATTAAATGTCAGTTTTTATTTTTTTTAATTTAAGGTAAACAGATTTCATGTATTTCATATATACAGATTTAGGAACATAGTGATACTTCCCACCCTATCCTCTCTCCCACCCACACATCCCCTCTCATCCTTTCTCTCTAATTCCCTGTCTGATTTTTTCCTTAAAGATCCATTCATTTTTTTTTTGAAAGGCAAAGTTACAAAGACAAAGGAAGGAAGAGACAGAGAGAGATCTTTCATCCACTGGTTTACTCCCCACATGGCTGCGATGGATGGAGATGGGCTGGTCCAAAGCCAGGAGCCAGGAGCTTCTTCCAAGTTTCCCATGTGGTTGCAGGGGCCCAAGCCCCTGAGTGATCTGATATTTTCCGGACACATAGCAGGGAGCTGGATTGGAAGTGGAGCCTCTGGGACTGAAATTGGGCACAGTTCTCCATACTACACCACAGTGCCAGTCCTACTTCTCTTACTTTCTACACTGATCTACTTTCAGTGGACTCCAGCCCTACTTCTCTTACTTTCTACACTGATCTACTTTCAGTGGACTTTTTGCTCTTAAGATTCACCCTATACTAAGTAAAGAGTACAGCACTGTTGTTCAGCAGTAGAGACAAGGGCTGTAAACAATCATAAACTCTCAGAATGCCAATTTCACTCCTATACATTCCATTTTTTGCTGCTCTATTAGTTACCACAGATCAAGGAGAACATAAGGTGTTTGTCTTTTTGGGATTGGCTTATTTCACTAAATTTAATGGTTTTCAATTGGATTCATTTTGTTGCAAAACAAAGGATTTTGTTATATTTTATAGCTGAGTAGTTATTTATTTTATATATATATATATACACACAATGTTTTTATCCAGTCATCAGTTGATAAAAGTCTAGGTGGAATCCATATCTTAGCTATTGTTAATTGAGCTACAATGAACATGAGGATACAGATAGCTCTTTCATACGCCTATTTCTTTTTTTTAATATTTAATTAATTTATTTGAAATACAGAGTTACAGAGAGAGGTAGAGATAGAGAGAGAGGTCTTCCATCCGCTGGTTCACTCCCCAGATGACCGCAATGGCCAGAGCTGCACTGATCTGAAGCCAGGAGCCAGGTGCTTCTGCCAAGTCTCCCATGTGGTGCAGGGGCCCAAGGACTTGGGCCATCTTCCACTGCTATCCCAGGCCATAGCAGAGAGCTGGATTGGAAGAGGAGCAGGCAAGACTAGAACTGGTGCTCATATGGGATGCCGGCACTTCAGGCCAGGGCATTAACCTACTGCACCACAGTGCTGGCCCCTCATGTGCCTATTTCATTTCACTTAGATTAATTCCCAGGATTGAGATTGCTGAGTCATATACTATATCTACTTTCAAGTTTCTGAGGTGTCTCCATACGTCTTCCACAACAGCTGTGCTAGTTTATTTTCCCACCAATAGTGGATTAAGATGCCTTTTCCCCACATCCTGGCCAGCATGTGTTGATTGTTGATTTCTGTTTGAGAGCCACTGTGACAGGGGTGAGGTCAAACCTCATTGTGATTGTGATTTGTACTTCCCTGGTGACTAGTGATATTGAGCATTTTTCACTTGCCTGTGGTTTTTAAAATTTTCTCTTTTGATAAGAGCCTGTAGAGCAGCTCACATTGGTTGCCCAGAGAACCAGCTATATCCTGTGCCTTCTTATGCAGTCACAGGGTTTCCACAGTCTCAGCACACAGGGCTCCCATTGTCAATGGGTGCAGAGGATTTGATCCACCTTGCTAGACTGTCTCATTCACAGAGAGGCAGAGACATTCCAAGAGCCTTGACAGTTTGAGCATTGGAGCCTGTGACATGTTGAGAGATTGGGGGGACCTCAGTAATATGTGGGTACACAGACTCTAGTCAATTTGCCAGCCAGACTCAAAGTCAGTGGGAAACATGGAGTTTTCCTTCTGTTAGAATCTAGATCACACACATGCACAATAGCCACCAACCAAATGCTTCCTTCTCCCCATCAGTTGCAAGTTGCATGCATTCAAGCTGCTGCCACTGGTACTGGTAGTAGATGGCATCTTGTCTCAGCCAGGTGCTGGGCACGTGCACTAGAGCTTCTGCATCTTCTGTTTCTGTCCAAAATGGTGCCCACCTTCTCTCAACTGGTTATTGGGCATCATTGCTTAGTGAATGTAGTGAGAGAAACATGTCCCCCCTAGTTTTTTACTGGGTCAGTGGGTACACTTTCCCCTCAGAGCTCCAGGCCAGGCTCATGTCAACATCTCCCTCTGTCTATATCACCAGTGGTATGGGTTGCTGCAGTCTGATCTCACCTCACTCTCCAAAGCTGGTGCTTTCTCCTCCTCTTGGCTGCTGGCATCATGTTGTGTCTGTGTTCATGTTGCATGTCTGCATCTTCCACACTGATCCATGGTGTTTCTCTCCTGTAGAATTTCCACCGCAGTTTTCTCTAACTCTTCCCCAATAATGTACTTCCAACATTTTTTGAAACTAGTTACCACTAGTATATGCCCTTCCCTATTCCACCTTCTTTGAATCCTCCAACATGCATGCTTTTTATGGAGTTTTAGCTACATAAAATCTGGAGATACTCTATTGAAAAATGCTAACATGGCATCCCCAGGGTATCCCTGTATTAAGAGGAACATAGCTAATATCATTGAATTATTTTCCATTGTTCAGTTGTTAGTGACACATGATCTTTCTTTGCAATTCTGTAATTAATTTGGGTAATAATTCTTAAAATTATATTATCTTTACTTGTTGCTGTTGATTTCTCAACAATGTTGCAGTGGATTCATTTCTGAGAGGAGCAGCATGGTGGGGGCAAGAGGTGCGGAGTCACCACATAGACCCCAGGAGTCAGGTGAAAGCAGGCTTGAGGCGAGCAGCCCGCAAACTCGTTTATTACAGTTGGAATAACATCTTATATAGCCAAGACCAGCCAATCTGGTCAAGGGGTAACCTATGCCCCAACCAATCACAGCCTGTTGCCAAGCAGGCTCCATTGCCAAGTGGGTTTCAAAGCCATTCCTGAGTAACTGACACTCACTTGCCAGTGGCCACCTTGGCATGGCCTTCTCATTCCACCACATTTACTAACTTACATTTTTTACAAAATCAGTAGCAAATGAATGTCTTCATGAAACTAAGTTGTGTTTAATCTTTGCTAATTAATAAATTGTGTATGCCCTTTCAAGAATTCTTTCCAGCCTGTAATCATGGGTAAAACACTATTCTTGCATAGGGAGGTTTATTGTTTTTGTTCTTCCAGCTTATATATCTGTTATTCTGTATACATTTCTATCATAATCTAGTTTTGCACAGTGAAATGTAGGTACAATCCTGACCAGTTCTCTCACTACTGTCGCTCCCCCTCTTCGCGGAGGAACGACACTAGACCCTGCGCTGTTCTTTTGTCTGCTCAGCCCTTCCCGGGTTTGCTGCTGGTTCTTCCCGGGTGGGCTGCCATCCTTCCACCTCCGTGGAAGGGCGGCTCCCCCTGACACTTTCCCCATTTCCACGGGGGAGTGGCACACCACCGGCCGGCTCTCGCGGGGGCTGCTCAGATGTTTCTCAGGTGTTCCTGGTGCATGTTGTCTCTCTCCTCCTTTATAGTCCTCTTCCACCAATCCCAACTCTGCTACCCACATGCGGAGCACGCTGCTCTCCTCCAATCAGGAGCAGCTCCTGCAGCTTGTCAAGTTGGTGAGAGGCAGCTGTGTAGAAGCTGTTTACTCCTCTCCCAGTGCCATATTGTGGGAGAGCAGATGCATAGAATAAGTCTTAATTCCAGTAACTTAGTCTAGTTTGAGTTGCTCCCCACAACTACCACCTTCTTTCACTTTCTCTTCCAGATATAGTTCTATTGACTTCTACATGTCTACATGTTTCTAAGACCAGAGAAATTAATATATCTCAGTAACTTGCTACTTCATCATTTCTCAGCTCATTTTACATTGTGCTTTAGGACCTTTATGAAAATTTGTTACTTAAAATGGATCGGCAAACACAACATTCATCATTAGAGAATGCACATGAACAAGATAAAGTTGGCACGGTTATAAGAAAATAGAGCCATGTAAGCTGAGAGCAAATTAATATCTTGTCTTTCTCCCACCCATGTACTAACCAGGCCTGACCCAACTTAGTTTCCAAGATCAGATGAGATTGGGAGTGGGAGGTTCAGGGTTGTATGGCTTTAGATAGTCTCTTGTCTTTCTGATGCTATAGCAAAAAGATATATTTGTTACATTTCAATTTAAAAATTAATTTAAAAATTAAGAGGAAATTTGCTAAATACCTATGAGATGTATTCTGAAACAGAACCTTTACGAGTCATAAAGATGATGTTGTGCATAGTGTTTTAGTTCAAAGCTGGAAATAAACACTCAATATGCTGCAGAGCCAAGAATTACCTAGTGTTAAAATATAAACAGGGGCCAGCACCATGTCTTAGTTGGTTAATCCTCCACCTGCGGTGCCAGTATCCCATATGGGCACTGGAACCCATATGGGTTCTAGTCCTGGTTTCTCTTCTTCCAGTCCGGCTTTCTGCTGTGGCCCAGGAAGGCAGTGGAGGATGGCCCAAGTGCTTGGGCCCCTGCACCTGCATGGGAGACCAGGAGGAAGCACGTGGCTCCTGGCTTCAGATCAGCACAGTGCCATCTGTAGCTGCCATTTGGGGGCTGAAACAACAGAAGGAAGACCTCTCTCTCTTTCTCTCACTGTCTAACTCTACCTGTCAAATTAAAAAAAAAGCATAAACAGGTTATTTAGCTTATTTTGGAATTGCTAAAACAGTATGATCTTTGATAGCCTTTTGGAGCCTGTACTTATATATAGATAAGACCAGGAGTATGTGGAGGACAAAATCTATTGTGTGGCCTTAAATTATTGTCCATGCATTTTTCTCAGTCTATTAATGTAGGTTGCACAGACACTTTTTAATGTTATATTTTCAGGCAAATCATTCTACTATACATTTGAATTTTAACCTACTGAAATTAGTCTTAATTGAAACCCTGAAACACTTACCAGTAACATAAATTATAGTCAGAGCCAAAGGCTATTCTCTAATCATTGCATTAATTGAATCTTTTGTCATGTCTAAAAAATAGTTTTATCTTCAAGAGAAAGGGAGCTAGGAAGAATGAGACATATAGGTAGAGAGAACACTTTTTTGCATTAATTCATTCCTCAACACCCACAGCAGCCAGACCTGGGCCAAGACTGAATACAAGAGCCAGAAATGTAGTCCCAGTCTCTCAGAGGTAATGATAGAAGCCTAATTAATTGATTCTGGAAGTCACATCCAGGCACTCTAAAGTAGAACTAGGGTATCTTAATAGGCATCATAGGCCGGTGCTGTGGCTCACTAGGCTAATCCTCAGCCTGCGGTGCCAGTACTGTGGGTTCTAGTCCTGGTTGGTGTGCTGGTTCTGTCCCGGTTGCTCTTCTTCCAGTCCAGCTCTCTGCTGTGGCCCAGGAAGGCAGTGGAGGATGGCCCAAGTGCTTGGGCCCCTGCACCTGCATGGGAGACCAGGAGGAAGCACCTGGCTCCTGGCTTCAGATTGGTGCAGCACAATGGCAGTAGTGGCCATTTGGGGGTGAACCAATGGGAGGAAGACCTTTCTCTCTGTGACTCTCTCACTGTCTAACTGTCTGTCAAAAAAAAAAAAAATAGGCATCATAACCACTACACTAAATGCATAACGCCCATTTAAATGTTTTTCTTTGGCATATTTGAAAGTACTATATATGATTTTCCCCTGGTAATTCCTCTCTGTTTCTATCAGAACTCCACTGATGGTTTCTTGTATTTTCCTCCTGAAACCATCTGCATTCTCCTTAACATTACCCATCTAGGTATTCCCCCATTGATCCCAATCTCTGATTCTGCTTGACTGATTTTGCCATCTGTAATCAGACACTTCTCTTTCCAGTCTGAACGTCTTCCATGACCTTTAGACTATAGTTCCTTCTCCATCTTGAATGCTTCTTTGTAGCTGTTCAAATAATACCTCACACTTGATGAATCTCAAATGAAACCTGCAGCTTTCATTCCTTTTTATTTGTATATGGTATTAGTACAAGCCAGCCATGACTTAAATCAACATAATGGGATTTTTGTTGGACTCCTCATTTTCTATCAGGTCTAATTTCAGATCTTTCTTTGTCTTTAAATTTGTAATCTCATTTTTCATTGCTTGATTTTATTTTTACACTAGGTGGACAGAAAGCAATCCTCCTTAATAAAGTTGACAATTAGCTTCACTTAGAACATTTTAGCAATGCACGTTAAAAAAATTCATCTTACAGCCGGCGCCGTGGCTCAATAGGCTAATCCTCCACCTTGCGGCGCCGGCACACCGGGTTCTAGTCCCGGTTGGGGCGCCGGATTCTGTCCCGGTTGCCCCTCTTCCAGGCCAGCTCTCTGCTATGGCCAGGGAGTGCAGTGGAGGATGGCCCAGGTGCTTGGGCCCTGCACCCCATGGGAGACCAGGAAAAGCACCTGGCTCCTGGCTCCTGCCAGGATCAGCGCGGTGCGCCGGCTGCAGCGGCGGCCATTGGAGGGTGAACCAGCGGCAAAGGAAGACCTTTCTCTCTCTGTCTCTCTCTCTCACTGTCCACTCTGCCTGTCAAAAAAAAAAAAAAAAAAAAAAAAAAAAAAATTCATCTTACAAATTGTTCTGCAATCCAAATATACAACAACTTGAAAAGCGATGTTTAGAAAACAAAATCCAATGTAAAAAGACAGATTAAAGGCTATGGAGATGTACCTGGACTCAAATTGAGTTTTGCCCAAAAATTGCTGTATGTTGTCATCTTGCTTACGCCTGGTCCCCATGACAGTCTGGTTTGTCCTTTCTCTGAACTTCAATTCTTCCCGTTCCTTCATGGATCTGAAGACTCTCGTTTCCTCCTTGAAGGACTTTGCATCACTGTCTTCTGCTGAGAGTTGGGACAATGTTGGATTGCTGGTGGAACAAGCCCACCACAAACTATAAATACACTCTTCCTGACCAATGACTTGACTGAGCAGGTGATGGGGGAGGCTCTGCATAAGAAGGCAGATCTCATCTTTTCCTACCTTCCACCTATTTTCCTACACATAAAGTGTATTACCTGGACATCCTGAAAGGGGCGCCTGGTGTTCCGGGCTTTGGAGAACAGAGTTGGCATCTACTCTCTTCACACAGCCTATGATGCTGCACCCCAGGGATTGAAAAAGTGGTTTTCCAAAGGACTTGGAGCCTGCACATCCAGGCATATATATCCTTCCAAAGCTCATGGCTTTCCTATAGAGGGAACCACTGAGTACAATTCAACATTAACCATACCCAAGATATGGACAAAGTTGTGTCTGCAGTGAGAGAAGTTGAAGGTGTTCCTGTCACTTCTTTTTCTGCTAGGATTGGTGAGGAGACAAATAAGGATCCGCCTGAATTGTACTGAGAAGCCTTTGATGCAGGTGGTGGCTCAGCTCTCTCAAAACAGATAACTTTACCAGAGATCTGAAATTCTGTCACTGCAGAGAAGCCTTTGCTCTACATACTGGAATGGGTCGATCATGCACCCTGGATGAATCTGTTGCCTTGGCAACCATGATTGAGTGAATCAAAAGACACCTCAAACTAACTCATATTCAATTAGCTCTTGGGGTAGGAGGGACCTTAGCGTCATGAGTCAAAGCTGTGGCCCTGTGTGCTGGTTCTGGGAGCAGCGTCCTGCAGGGTGTGGAAGCAGACCTGTACCTCAGGGGTGGGATGTCCCATCATGATGGTCTGGATGCTACTTCCCAAGGAATAAATGCCATCCTCTGTGAACACAGTAACACTGAATGAGGCTTTCTTTCTGACCTTTGTGATATTCTGGGTACCCGCTTGGAGAATTAGATTAATATTATCTTGTCAGAGACAGACAGGGCTCTTCTTTGTGTGGTATAAGGCATACAGAAACATCAAGATGATACAACCTACAGATTGCATCTCCACTCATGTGGATGTGTAACATGAGTCAGTGGAGTTTATATATCTTTCTGGAAGAGTATCTTAAGATGGATGAGGATGCTTCAAAAAGTTCATGGAAATGTTTATTTTGAGAAAACTACATAGATTAAAAAAATTTCACAAAATACACAATTTTTAGCTCCATTTTCTGCAAACCTTTCTTAACTGCCCTTATATTATCTTTTCTAGTTTATCTGGTTCAACAAATGTTATAGTTCATAAGGAAATAACTGAACTACCATAATGAAGAGCAAATACTAAGAAAGATCAACTAAAGATTCTTGGGAAGTAACCAAGTAATTCTCTCTTTAGTTTAGTTATAGTTGGGATATGTTAACCTAGATATCTCTGCCATTGGTTAGTTTTAAAATGTCCTTTAAAAACTTGGAATTGAACACCTATTTTTAGGCAGTAGCCAGTTTGGGATGATATGGTCTGTCCCTTTGTCCATGTTCTGTAGGTCCACCTAAATTCCAGTGTTTCACCTCAGTTTCAGAATCAGCATGAGATGTATTAGGAGGAAGTTGTTTTTAATATGATTGCTATTCAGATTACTATGTCTTTATTGCTTTTTATTTTATAAAAATAAACCAAATTATAACATTAGTCCAAGCCCTAATCCTTACCCTGGCCCTAGCCCTAGCCTTAGTCCTTGCCCTAACCCTAAACCTAATCCTACATCTAAACCCATTCTGAAGCCTAATACTAGGTCTATCACTAGACAAAGCATTAACCCTAAATTTGGCCCTCATCTTAACCATAACCTTACCTTAACTCTATACTTAGCCAAAATCCTAATTGTATCCCAACATGGTGCTTTACCCCAATCTAAACTCTAACACTAGCACTAATCCTTTCCCTAACTTTAGCCTTAATAACACAAGCATTAACCTTAATCCTAATCTGAGCCCCAACTCTAACCCTAACAGTAATACCAAAATTTAAACCTAACTCTGCCTTAACCCTAACACTAACCCTGGCCTAAAACCTATCCATAGTCCTAACTTTAACTATCACACTAGCTCTAACCATAGTCCTAACTCTGGCTCTAACTCTAAAATTTACCATAGAACTAAATCTAACCTTAATCTTAAACTAATTTTAAATCTCACCCCAACACTAATCCTATCTTTCTGCTTAGGCCTAACCCTAAAACAAACTAGCATTCAGTGTGAACTTGACCATAGACCTGATGCTAACTTCAATGCTATATCTAACACCAGCCTTAAACTAACCATCATGCTAACACAAAGACTAAGCCTCATCCTAGTGATGATGACCCTAACTTCAACTACAACTGTATATTATATATAACCACAGCTCTCTCTATATATTATAGATATATAACCATATTTATAACAATAAATATTTATAACCATATATATAAAATATATTATATATTATATTATATATATAAAATGTATATAAAACCACAGGTCTAACTTTATCCCTAGCCCTACACCTAAATTTATCCCTAATCCTAGCTCTATCTCTAGGCCTAACAATAGCCTTAACCCTATCTATAACTCTAATCACAAATCTAATCCTAAATATAACCCTAGTCCTGGACCTAATCCTTATTCTCACCCAAAAGCTAAACTTAACTCTTTGTGTAGCCCTAACCCTAAGCCTAGCCCTAACCATAACCCTAACCATGGCTTTTAATCTAACCCTAGACCTAAGCCTAAACTTAACAGAACCCTAATCCTACAACTAGCCCCAACTCTTGCCATAAGCCTAATACTAACACCACCAACACTAAACATAAACCTAGCTCTAAATCTTACCCTAACCCCAACCCTAACAATAGCCTTAATAATAGCACTCAATCTAAACCTTAACACCAATCCTAGCTCTCATCCTAGTCCTAATACTAACCCTAACACTCACTCATCCTATACCTAGCCCTACACTTAACTTCTAACCCTAAATGGCAGAATTTGCATTCACATGAGCTGTCAGGGTTTATATACACTTGAGTAACTGAAATGATCAGAGAAACAGAAAGTGAGCCCAAGCCCATTTGTGTTTGGTGCCATCATTAGTCACCAATTCTGAAAACACCACATTTTCAAGCAAATTGTTGTTAAACTTCTAGGTTTCACTGTGGTGATACATATGGGAAGGCTTGTGGCTTAGGATGAGAAAAAACTGCAACTTGGCAAAAAAATTTCAGAAAGCCTCAGTCAGTTATTGAAGTCTAATAGAGGCTTTATGAGTAACTGCCATGGATTGGTCCTCCAGTCCTAGTGTAAACTTTGTAACAGGAGGAAAACAGACAAAATGCTGAAAATGTATCATTTGAAACATATTAAGTGGAAAAATCCAATATAGAAGGCAGATCAAATGAATTTTATTGTCTACAAATAAGAAAATGAGCTGAATGCCCACAGTGGCTGTGCTCTATGATGAAAGATAATATCTGAGTAGTACTTGTGAAAATAAACTGCACCCTCTCAGGGAGGCCTGGAAAAGTGATGCTCACAGTCAAGCATGTAGATGTAATGGCTACAACACTCCACAGAAAAAGAAAACCTTGGATTTGATCCCAAGTCCAGCTCTAGACAACTCTTCAAACCACAAAAGAGAAAACGCATTTTGCATTTTTCCCCATCAGAGTAGCAGCAAAATATGCAGTCATGGGAGCAGGGAGGAAGGGGAGGACTGAGAAACAGTGAGCAAACCTAAATCTGTTTGTGATTTAATGGTGCTGTGACTTTGCACGTGTTCTCAAAACTGCCCATTTTAAAACAACTTTATCTTTGTATCTTCTTGTGGTGCATTGGCTTTGGGAAGTGGGTTGGCATGGGGACACAGGAAGTCACCTGGACCATTGGTCACCTTGTGGGCTGCCTTAGATGCTGGAACTGAAGGCACCAAGATCAGCAATGGGGTCCAGCTCTGAGATTAGACCCAAGGACTCTGGGGCTGGCCAAGGTATCTCAGCTTCCCAGCAGGTCCTGGAGGCTGGGGGTGCCTCATCTTGCCAGGCTCTGCCAGATTTCCCCAGGTGCCAAAGTCTATGCTGCAGGACAGGGTGCTGATGCCTCCCTGCCCCCACTCCTGGCCTGCTCCCACCACTTGCCTCATAGCAAGCAGCCCTGGTTTCTTGAATGGATTCGCTATTGTGTACATGGCAGCTTAATTTTCTGACTTTGTGTTGACTCTGAAACCAGATGCTATGGAATTATAGAGATTTACTGTATTTACCCAGAGTAACTGAAATGCTGTTTGTAAAAATTCACCTGAGTATTTATTTTAAATACATAATTCAAGGTTTAGATGGTTTCATTTTTAGATGCTTAATTTTGGTAGCAAGCACAATATTTTGACAAAAATATTTGTAGGAATTTCTTTCCACCATAAATTCATATAATATAAAATGTGTGTTGTGACTGATGTTATCATTTGTTTGCTGCTGATACTGTAAGTTCATGGAAACTGAGGAACTCAATAGCAAAACCTGCCCAATTCAGTAAGAGGTGGAGCTCACTTGTGCTTTTCATTCCTTTTCAACAGATGTCTCCCAGATTAGTTTCCATTACAGGAAAGATTCCTTTTTTGCAACATTTTATGTTTTCAGGTAGGAATTGGGAATGCTGCTTTCATTTTATAACCACAATGCTCTTCACAAGTGCCAGTAATGGGAGGAATGAATAATTGCTGAGATCCCTTGCCATGCCAGCTCAGCAAAGTAGAATAAACAGGAAATCAGATGTCATTAAGGAATTTTTTTCCCAAATGTACAAGGTTTTATATATATATATGTAATATATTTTATCATATTTATACGATTTTATGTTATTAAATATTCATTATATTAATATGTAATATTTATTTTATTATATACATATATAATAAAAGAACAAGCACTTGCCAAAAACAAATACAGTGCCAATCTTAAATGATTTGGAGTGCTAGTTTGTTGTGTTTTGTATCTCAGCATATTGATTATATTCTTTTGTATGCATCAAATATTACATAAGAATGTAAAATGGTCTTTATAAAAGAGAAGTAAATATAAGAAAAGTAAATATTACTAATATGCAGCAGTACATATTTATTATTTGCAAATGGTTCAAAGCTTACAAGGCCCATTATTAATAGGATAACAACACATGTGAACTATGAGTTAGCAACATAGAGTGTAAAGGAAGTTACATATTTATATTAAAATACACAAGCAAATGCATACCAGTCTCTCTCAAGTGCTCAGCATACACTGCTTCAGAAGCAGGAGGCATGAAGCTGTAGCAGTTTGAATATACACAACATACTGAAATCTCTCAAGCATAAAAACTGTGCCTAATTTGCCATAATAGTTTCTTTCTTCAAGTTTTGGATCTGAACTCAAGCAAAGAAAATAATGAACACCAATGATTTTCATATTATGAAAATATAAACAGCCAGTGCCGTGGCTCACTAGGCTAATCCTCCGCCTTGCAGCGCCGGCACACCAGGTTCTAGTCCCTGTCGGGGCGCCGGATTCTGTCCCGGTTGCCCCTCTTCCAGGCCAGCTCTCTGCTGTGGCCAGGGAAGGCAGTGGAAGATGGCCCAAGTGCTTGGGCCCTGCACCCCATGGGAGACCAGGAGAAGCACCTGGCTCCTGGCTTTGGATCAGCGCGGTGCACTGGCCGCAGTGCGCCGGCCACAGCGGCCATTGGAGGGTGAACCAATGGCAAAAGGAAGACCTTTCTCTCTGTCTCTCTCTCTCACTGTCCACTCTACCTGTCAAAAAAAAAAAAAGAAAAGAAAAAGAAAAAGAAAAAAAAATATAAACAGGTTAACAGTTGCAAAAATCTTGAAAAATATGGAGTTTATGAGAATGAAAAATGCATTTCATAAAAAAGGCCATAGCGGATCTATTTCATTGTGGCTTTACTTTTTTTTTTTTTAATTTAAGATCTCTCTCTTTTTCTTCTCCCTCCCTCTTTGTAACTCTGCCTTTCAATTAAATAACTAAACCAATCTTTAAAAAAGATGGACAGATATGGCTGCACATACCCAAAGGAATAGATACACAAAGGGAGAACGTTGGATACATGCAGTCTCCAAGTGCAGGATTTGACTGATACAGAACAATCCCTGGTAGGATGACAGCTGCACTGCAGTTATTTTCAGATAAGTGGCAACACTCATTTCCACAATCCAACTTGTGAAAGTTAGGATTTAGCATTCTCTTTTCCCACTCAAGGATTACCTGAGCCACATGTACTGAAAAGAAACTAAGAGGGAGGATCTTCAAGCACATGTAGTCATCATTCAATTTCAAATATAGCCAGAGCTTTAAATGCTAAGGTTAGTCTGAATGATATCAGGCCCTTTTAGCTTCTTAGGGAATACACACTATATCTTTATTTTTTAAAGAAAACTTTTATTTAATAAATATAAATTTCATAGGTACAACTTTTGGAATATAGCAATTCTTCCCCCCATACCCACCCTCCCAACCCCAGGTCGTCCCACCTCCTACTGCCTCTCCCATCCCATTCATCATTAAGATTAATTTTTAATTATCTTTATATACAGAAGATCAACTCTATGCTAAGTAAAGATTTTAACAGTTTGCACCCACACAGACACACAAAGTATAAGGTACTGTTTGAAGACAAGTTTTACTATTAATTCTCATAGTACAATTCATTAAGGACAGAGGTTCTACATGTGGAGCAAGTGCACAGTGACTCCTGTTGTTAATTTAATAATAGACACTCCTATATATGATGTCAGTGATCACCTGAGGCTCTTGTCATGAGCTGGCAAGGCAATGGAAGCCTTTTGAGTCCACAAACTCCATCAGTATTTAGACAGGGCCATAAGCAAAGTGGAAGTTCTCTCCTCCCTTAAGAGAAAAGTACATCCTTCTTTGATGGCCTCTTCTTTCTACTGGGATCTCACTCACAGAGATCCTTCATGTAGATCATTTTTTTGCCACAATGTCTTAGCTTTCCATGCCTGAAATGCTCTCACTGGGTTTTCAGCAGCTTTATATTTTTAAGAATTATAATTCTCAGTGGGTTAATGCCCTGGCCTGAAGTGCTGGCATCCCATATGGGTGCCAATTCAGGTCTCAGATGCTCTGCTTCCAATCCAGCTCTCTGCTGTGGCCTGGGAAAGCAGTAGAAGATGGCCCAAGTCCTTGGGCCCCCACACCTATTGGGAGACCAGAGGAAGCTCCTGGCTCCTGGCTCCTGGCTTCAGATCGGCACAGCTCCAGCTGCAGCAGCCATCTGGGGAGTGAACCACTGGATGGAAGACCTTTCTCTCTGTTTCTCCTTCTCACTGTCTGTAACTCTCTCAAATACATAAAATCTTAAAAAAAAAAAGAATTATAATTCTCTATACAAAGCTGCAAGTAAAGCTAGAACAAGCCTGTGACAACATCTGAGAACTTGTGTACTATGAGGTTCCTGAGTTTAAGGGATTTAAATAAACAGATGTGGTTGGATTCCAGTGATTCTTTATTTACAAAAAGAGATGTAATTGGCCTACAGGAACTACTAATGTGGTGAATCTTCCTTTTCAGAATATCTTGCATGCATGTTATTACCCATTTTACGGATACCATTGTGTGCCACACCACATTTTTCAAGTGGAAATTCAAATAAAACTTTCAAATCTTTAATTATAAAATAAGGTTTCTTTCTGCTTTTTTCTTTTATTTTTTAAGTAATTCAAAAGTTAAATATGATTAAGAAATTTTATATTTGACTAGGGTAGAATTACCAAGTCTTTAAGATTTTCAAACATTTTATGGTATCTACAAATCTAAGCAAGATGATAAATAGTATAAATAATACATATTTGGGGGGCCGGCACTGTGGCTCAGTGGGTTAACACCCTAGCCTGAAGAGCTGGCATCCCATATGGGTGCCGGTTCTAGTCCCGGCTGCTCCTCTTCCTATCCAGCTCTCTGCTATGGCCTGGGAAAGCAGTAGAACATGGCCCAAGTCTTTGGGTCCCTGCACCCATGTGGGAGACCTGGAAGAAGCTCCTGGCTCCTGGCTGCGGATTGGTGCAGCTCCGGCCGTTGCGGCCAGTTGGGGAGTGAACCATCGGATAGAAGACCTCTGTCTCTCTCTCTGCCTCTCTGTGTAACTCGAGCTTTCAAATAAAAAATAAAATAAATCTTTTAAAAAATACATATTTGGGAATTTTGAAGAAGTCATTTTATTCTTCAGCTTTAGATGTACATCATTTAGTACCTTGATCTGCCTTTTACTGCTATATATTCATTTCATAGTTTAAAAGCTTTGAAGTATTGCCAATATAATTTGTAACCATTATTTAAGGATTAGAAAACACAGATAAGTAAAATTAGATTGTGCATGATTACGTCATTTAGCAATGATGACTGTGAAAGGACTGCCTTTACACATTGTCTCAAATATCCTTTTCCTTTACTCCTGAACTGATTCCAGTAATTTCCACTCCCCTGACCATTCAAAATTTGTTCTCTCCAGATTGACAGTTATTTTTATAAAATTAGAGGTCATTTCTTCAATGTCATTTAATACAACCTGTCAGTAGTTATTGTTCTCAACAGAAAACTCTTCTCCAAAATAGCTTCCTCATTTGTCTTTCAAAATATTTGCATCTAGGAAGTTATTTTAGCTCATTTGTCAAGTGTTGGTTGTCAATGTGTGTGTTCATTTCTGGGGTTTCTATTCTGTCCCATTTGTTTACATGTCTATTTTTATTCCAGTACTAGGCTGTTTTGATTACAGCAGATCTCGATTATGTCTTGGAATCTGGTATTCTGATGCCTCCAGCTTCATTTCTGCTTAAAATTGAGTAATTGGGGTCTTTTTTTTTCCCATATGAATTTAAAATCAGTTTTTTCTATAATTGTGAAGAATGTCCTTGGTATTTTGATTAGGATTGCTTTGACTCTATCAATTACCTAGGGTAGTATGGACATTTTGATATTACTTTTTCCATTCTATGAACATGAGAGATTTTTCCCATTTTTATGTCTTTTGTGTTCTTTAACTAAGGTATTGTAATTTTCATTGTAGAGATGTTTCACATTCTTGATTAAATTTATCCCAAGGGTTTTTTTTTTTTTTTTTTAGCTATTGTGAATGGGCCTAATCCTACAGTTCTTTCTCAGGCAGAGAATTGTTCATGTATAAGAATGACACTGGTCTGGCTCCTGCCATCAGATCAGCGTGGTGCGCCGGCTGCAGCACGCCGGCCGCGGGGCCATTGGAGGGTGAACCAACGGCAAAGGAAGACCTTTCTCTCTGTCTCTCTCTCTCACTGTCCACTCTGCCTGTCAAAAAAAAAAAAAAAAAAAAAAAAAAGAATGACACTGGTTTTCTTGTGTGTTGATCTTACATCCTGAAAATTTTCTTAATTCTATTATGAGCTTTAATAGTCTCTTAGTGGAGTCTTTTGGTTCCTGTATATAAAGGATTATATTATCTGCAAACAGGGATAATTGGAATTCCTCCTTTCCAACTTGTATCACTTTTTTTTTTTTTTTGCCTAATGCCTGACTAAAACTTCCAGAATTATACTGAAAAATAATAATGAAAATGGTCATCTTTGGTTCCAGACTTAGTGAAATTCCTCCCATATTTTCCTCATTCAATAGGATGCTGCCTGTGGTTTACTCATATATTGCTTTGATTGTGTCAATGTATGCTTCTTCTATCCTGAATTTTAAGGGTTTTTTTTTTTTGACAGGCAGAGTGGACAGTGAGAGAGAGAGAGAGAGACAGAGAGAAAGGTCTTCCTTTGCCGTTGGTTCACCCTCCAATGGCCGCCGCGGCCGGCGCACTGCGGCCGGCGCACCGCGCTGATCCGATGGCAGGAGCCAGGAGCCAGGTGCTTCTCCTGGTCTCCCATGGGGTGCAGGGCCCAAGCACCTGGGCCATCCTCCACTGCACTCCCTGGCCACAGCAGAGAGCTGGCCTGGAAGAGGGGTAACCGGGACAGAATCCGGCGCCCCGACTGGGACTAGAACCCGGTGTGCCGGCGCCGCTAGGCGGAGGATTAGCCTAGTGAGCCACGGCGCCGGCCGAATTTTAAGGGTTTTTATCATGAAAGGATGTCATTTTATCAAATGGTTCTCTGCATCTATTGAGAAAATCAAATGACTTTATCTTTCATTTTATTGATTTTAAATAACATATTTATTTATTTGCATATGTTGAACTACCCCTGCATCCCTTGAATAAATTCTACTTGGGGTCTTATTGATGTATTATTAATGATTTTATTGATTTATTTCACCATTTTGTTGAGGATTTTGAATCTATGTCCGTTACGGATATTGGTATATAGTTCTTATTTATTGCATCTCTGTGCTTTTGTAATTGAGCTAATTCTTGTCTCAAAGAATAGATTTGGATTGATTTTATCCCTTTCAATTGTTTTGAATAATTTAAGAATGGGGATCAGTTCTTCCTTCAAAGTTTGGTAAAATTCAGTTGCTTCTGGGCTGGCACTGGGGCATAGAATGTCAAGCTTCCACCTGCAGTTTCTGCATCACATATGGGTGCTGGTTCAAGCCTCAGCTGCTCCATTTCCAATCCACCTTTGTTCTAATGCACCTTGGGTCTCTGCAACCATGTGAGAGACCCAGAAGGAGTTCTGTGCTCTTGAATTTGACCTGGCCCAGCCCTGATCATTGCAGCAATTTGGAGAGAGAACCAGCAGACTGTAAAACTCTTTCTCTGTCTCTCTTCCTCTCCCCCCCACCAGTATCTCTGTCTTGTAAATAAATAAATAAATAAATAAATAAATAAATATTTTAGAAATGAATTCTGTCTCTTCTATGAATGATGTTTGGAAAGTTGGATTTCCACTGCTGTAGTTCAAAATCAAGCCTATATCTTACTCCCTATACAAGAATCAACTCACAATGGATCAAGGATCTAAACCTAATACCTGAAACCATCACATTACTGATGAACAACATAGGGGAAAGGCTATTGGCGTAAGCAATGAATTCTTGAATAAGATAGCAGAAGCACGAGTAATAAAACAAATACCAATAGACTAATGTGATTACATCAATCTAAGAAATTGTTTCACAAAAAAGAAAATAATTAACAAAGTGAAGAGGTAATGAAAACAATGAGAGAAAATATTTGAAAACTATGCATCCAATAAAGGATTAATATCAAGAATATATAAGGAGTTCCAGAAACTCAATAACAACAAAATAATCCAGTTAAAAATGTGCAAGGGCAGGAACAAGCATTTTGCAAAGGATGAAATAAAAAGGGCCAACATGGGGCCAGCACTGTGGCATAGCAGGTAAAGCCACCACCTGCAATACCAGTATTCCATATGGGTGCTGGTTCAAGTCCCAGCTGCTCCACTTCTGATCTGGCTCTCTGCTATGGCCCAGGAAAGCAGTAGAAGATGGCCCAAGTCCTTGGGCCCCTGCACCCACCTGGGAGACCCAGAAGCTCCTGGCTCCTGGCTCTGGACTGGCTCAGCTCTGGCCATTGCAGCCATTTGGGGAGTGAACCATTGGGTAGAAGCCCCCCCCCTCTGTGTGTAACTCTGACTTTGAAATAAATAAATAAATCTTAAAAAAAAAAAAGGCCAACAGACAGATGAAAAAACTCCAGGATGACTGCCATCAGGGAAATGCAAATACAAATTACAGTGTGGTGTCACCTTACCCCAGCTAGAATGCTATCATTCAAAAATCAAAAATGGAAAATGCTGGTCATATCACTCATAAATATTCTAAAATAAGCATTAAAACTATCACTCACCTAGTTTTCCTATTGCTTTTCTAGTGTATCCATAATAGCCTGCTTCTTTTGATTTTTTCTCATCTCCTCCTTTTTAAACAGAAGTGCTGTAGAGCTCAATCTTTGATATTCTTTCTAATGACTTTTACATCCTTGTTTGCACTAATGGTTTCCAAATTTGTATCTCCAGCCCAGGAACCCCTCCTTAATTTCAGATTGGTATATCACACTGCCTACTTGAGATTTCTCTTTGATTATCCATTGTGTATTTAAATCCCAAAAGGTCCAAAATATTACTAATGTTATTCTTTCTCATACCTGTCCTTTAGGTAGTCTTCCCTACTTGAGTTAATGGCAGCTTCTGCAGTTGCTGTGCTGAGATCCACAGTGCAATTATTTACTTATTTATTTATTTGCCAGGCAGAGTAGACAGTGAGAGAGAGAGAGAGTTATAGACAGTGAGAGAGAGAGACAAAGATAAAGGTCTTCCTTCCATTAGTTCACCCCTCAAATGGCCTATGGCTGGTGCGCTGCACTGATCTGAAGCCAGGAGCCAGGTGCTTCCTCCTGGTCTCCCATGCAGATGCAGGGCCCAAGCACTTGGGCCATCCTCCACTGCACTCCCTGGCCATAGCAGAGAGCTGGACTGGAAGAGGAGCAACCAGGACAGAATCCAGTGCCCCAACTGGGACTAGAATCTGGGGTGCCAGTGCTGCAGGTGGAGGATTAGCCTAGTGAGCCACAGCACTGGCCCACAGTGCAATTCTTGATTAATCTCTTTCACAACTCCTCTCTTGTCTGTAAACAAATCCTATCAAGCGTACCTCAAAAATGTGTCCAGAGGCGCGAAATATCTACCTTTAGTTCACCAACAGATGCAGTCTATATTAGTAGGCTAATTGCTTTTCTCCATTGTTTTTAAATGAAATACTCAGTTAATTGATTTTAATGCAGGAGTCTGCTACAAATGAATGATGAAAATTGTTTATGTGATCAGGATAAAAAAAGTAAACTAAATCCTTCATTTTCTTTCTTTTGAAAAATGTTAGCAGTGATAACTTTTTCTGGAAATAAAAACAGGATTGTATCTTCCCTGGGTCATAGCAAGAAAATATTTCACTATATCAATGACCTTGAATGATTTACAGGTGGCTGATAATTGAATTTGTTAAGGAACCATTTCAATAGGTGGTTGCTATAGAATTTTGAGTGATATGGATAAGTTCAGAGAACTTAAAACATTTTTACTAAGAAAAGCAATAGAAAAGTTGGTGATAATTGAGGAATGTGGAATTCTAAGAAGTTTTCTTTTAAAAATTAATCAATTACAATATGTTTTTACAGTGCTTTAAGTGATCTGGTAGAGAAGGCTGTGTGTATTCTATATACCTTTGTTTGCATGTGTAGGCAGTACAAATCTTGAAACACATTTTATAAATTTACTGTGACAAAATATACGTATGTTAGCAAAATTGATACTTTAAAATGTGAATATGGTGGGAGGAGGCAAGATGGCGGAATAGGAAGGGAGCACACTGATAGTCCGGGAAGAGACAGTTTAATAAAAGTGGAGATACTGCAGGTTCAAGGAAGTGTAGGGGAAGAAACAGCAGAAGAAACTCTTCCGGAACGCATGATTCACAGTGGACCTGTGTGGAGAGCATGGGAGCCCACAGTTCGGGACACCAGTGGCAGACTCAACACACCAGTGCTGGAACGTGAGGTGAGCCGAACCTCAATAGCCTGAGACACCGGCAGGCAAGCAGAAAGAGGAGACTAGAGGGAATGACCCCCCAGGGGGAAAAGTTCACCAGGCTAACTAGAAGAGAGAGAGAGAGAGAAAAAGGTGACTGGTACGGACACGGGTTTCTCTCTCTCTGCTCACCTGTCAAAGGTGAGCAAGACAAGGAGCAGGTGCCATCTTGGACATACGTCATAAGCAGAGTGACCTCAGATCTGCACCGGCCCTGAGCCTAGCAGAAAAACCTGACTCTGGGTGGGGCGAATTAACAGGAGATTAGGACCTAGTAAATTTGTGGTGCTACTGAACTGAGACTGTGAAAAAAGAGATGGTGGGGGAGAGAACTCAGGGAATTCATGTGAGTACTCTCCAGAGACGCTACAATTCCGTCACTTTGGCAACCCAGTGCGAGACTGAAGGAGAATTTGAGCCCACTCTGAGGGCAGAACAGATTCCCTCTGTGTGGTCCTTGGGAAAGAGCTTCCAATCTCTGGCTCCTGTGGGTATATCATTTGCCTGCTAACTACTTCCAACTTCCTTCAGCTGTGCACAATTACTTCCCTTTTGAATCAAAAAAAAGAAAGAAAGAGAGAGAGAGAGAGAGATCTACCATGCCTAAACTGGGAGTGTCACCTTTGGCACACCAAACAGAGCTCTCAGGCCACGGCCATCTCAAGCCTCTAAGGCTCCATCAAAAACAGACAGTCCACTTAATCTAGAGTCATAGTATAACAAGAAAAAGCACCACAGTGAAGAAACCAAATATCTCCAATATGCCAAATAACAAATGCAAAAACTGAGGTAATAAAAACAAGGAAGTCACCATGACGCCCCCAAATGAAAAAGACACCCCAATTCAAGATTATGAGGATGATGACATAGAAGAAATGCAAGAAGCAGATCTCAAAAAATTGATAAGAACATTAAGAGTTCTCAAAAACAAATTCTTGAACTACAGAAATCCTTAATGGACAAGATAGAAAATCTCTCTCGTGAAAATGAAATATTGAGGAATCAAAATTAAACGAAACCACTAGTACAACAGGAAACTGTGATAGTGATGAGAAATCATAATGAAGTGAAGAATTCAATAGATCAAATGAAAAACACAATAGAGAGCCTTACAAACAGAATGGGTGAAGCAGAAGAGAGAATATCAGACTTAGAAGACAGAGAACAGGAAAGGATACAGTCAGACCAAAGAAAAGAAGAGGAAATTAGAAATCTAAAACATATTGTCAGGAATCTTCAGGATACTATTAAAAAACCCAACATTCGGGTTCTAGGAGTTCCTGAAGGCATGGAGAGGGAGAAAGGATTAGAAGGCCTTTTTAGTGAGATATTAGCAGAAAATTTCCCAGGTTTGGAGAAGGACAGAGAAATCCTAGTACAGGAAGCTCACAGAACCCCTAATAAACACGACCAAAAGAGATCCTCACCACGACATGTTGTAATTAAACTCTCCACAGTGAAACATAAAGAAAAGATCCTAAAATGTGCAAGAGAGAAACGTCAGATTACTCTCAGAGGATCTCCAATCAGACTCACAGCTGACTTCTCATCAGAAACCCTACAAGCTTGGAGGGAATGGTGAGATATAGCCCAGGAACTAACACAAAAAAAACTACCAGCCCAGAATATTATATCCTGCAAAGCTATCATTTGTGAATGAAGGTGAAATAAAGACTTTTCATAGCAAACAGAAATTGAAAGAATTTGTTGCCACTCGTCCAGCCCTGCAAAAGATGCTTAAAGATGTGTTACACACAGAAACACAGAAACACGGTCATCAATATGAAAGAAGGTAAAGGAAGGAAACCTCACAGCAAAAGATCACAGGGAATTCAAAGCATATATTAGAACTTATCTTTGGCAAATGGCAGGGCAAAGTTACCACTTATCATTAGTCACATTGAACGTAAATGGCCTGAACTGTCCAGTTAAAAGACACAGATTGGCTGACTGGGTTAAGGAACAAAACCCATCTATTGGCTGCTTACAAGAAACACATCTTTCCAACAAAGATCCATACAGACTGAAAGTGAAAGGCTGGAAAAAGATATACCATGCCAACAGAAATGAAAAAAGAGCGGGTGTAGCCATCTTAATATCGGACAACATAAACTTTACCACAAAAACTGTTAAGAGAGACAAAGAGGGACACTATATAATGATTAAGGGATCAATACAACAAGAAGATATAACAATCATCAATGTATATGCACCTAACTACAGGGCACCGGTTTATCTAAAAGATTTGTTAAGGGACTTAAAGGGAGACTTAGACCACAATACAGTAGTACTGGGGGACTTCAATACTCCACTCTCAGAAATAGACAGATCAATAGGACAGAAGATCAACAAGGATACAGTAGATTTAAATGACACTATAGCCCAAATGGATCTAACAGATTTATACAGAACTTTCAATCCTACAGCTAAAGATTTTACATTCTTCTCAGCAGTACATGGAACCTTCTCTAGGATTGACCACATACTAGGCCATAAAGCAAGTCTCAGCAAATTCAAAAGAATTAGAATCATACCATGCAGCTTCTCAGACCACAGTGGAATGAAGCTGGAAATTAGCAACTCAGGAATCCCTAGAGCATATGCAAACACATGGAGATTGAACAACATGCTCCTGAATGAACAATGGGTCATAGAAGAAATTAAAAGAGAAATCAAAAATTTTCTGGAAGTAAATGAGGATAACAGCACAACATAGCAAAACTTACGGGATGCAGCAAAAGCAGTGTTAAGAGGAAAGTTTATATCAATAGGTGCCTACATCAAGAAATTAAAAAGGCACCAAATAGATGAGCTTTCAATTCACCTCAAGGATCTAGAAAACCTACAGCAAACCAGACCCAAATCTAGTAGGAGAAGAGAAATAATTAAAATCAGAGAAGAAATCAACAGGATTGAATCCAAAAACAATTACAAAAAATCAGCCAAACGAGGAGCTGGTTTTTTGAAAAAATAAACAAAATTGACACCCAATTGGCCCAACTAACTAAAAAAAGAAGAGAAAAGACCCAAATCAATAAAATCAGAGATGAAAAAGGAAACGTAACAACAGACACCAGAAAAATAAAAAGAATGAGCCGGCGCCGTGGCTCACTAGGCTAATCCTCCGCCTAGCGGCGCCAGCACACCGGGTTCTAGTCCCAGTTGGGGCACTGGATTCTGTCCTTGTTGCCCCTTTTCCAGGTCAGCTCTCTGCTGTGGCCAGGGAGTGCAGTGGAGGATGGCCCAGGCGATTGGGCCGTGCACCCCATGGGAGACCTGGAAAAGCACCTGGCTCCTGGCTCCTGCCATCGGATCAGCGTGGTGCGCCGGCCGCAGCACGCCGGCCACGGCGGCCATTGGAGGATGAACCAACAGCAAAGGAAGACATTTCTCTCTGTCTCTCTCTCTCACTGTCCACTCTGCCTGTGAAAAAAAAAAAGAAATAAAAAGAATCATCAGAAATTACTACAAGGACTTGTATGCCAGCAAACAGGGAAACCTATCAGAAATGGATAGATTCCTGGACACATGCAAACTACCTAAATTGAACCAGGAAGACATTGAAAACTTAAACAGACCCATAACTGAGACAAAAATTGAAACAGTAATAAAGGCCCTCCCAACAAAGAAAAGCCCAGGACCGCATGGATTCACTGCTGAATTCTACCAGACATTTAAAGAAGAACTGACTCCAATTCTTCTCAAACTATTCAGAACAATCGAAACAGAGGGAGTCCTCCCAAATTCTTTCTATGAAGCCAGCATCACCTTAATTCCTAAGCCGGAAAAAGATGCAGCATTGAAAGAGAATTACAGACCAATATCCCTGATGAACATAGACGCAAAAATCCTCAATAAAATTCTCGCCAATAGAATGCAACAACACATCAGAAAGAACATCCACCCAGACCAAGTGGGATTTATCCCTGGTATGCAGGGATGGTTTAATGTGCACAAAACAATCAATGTGATAAAAAAAATCAATTTGATAAAATACAACACCCTTTCATGATGAAAACTCTAAGCAAATTGGGTATAGAAGGAACATTCCTCAATATAATCAAAGCAATTTATGAAAAACACACAGCCAACATCCTACTGAATGGGGAAAAGTTGGAATCATTTCCACTGAGATCTGGTACCAGACAGGGATGCCCACTCTCACCACTGCTATTCAATATAGTTCTGGAGGTTCTAGCCAGAGCTATTAGGCAAGAAAAAGAAATTAAAGGGATACAAATTGGGAAGGAAGAGCTCAAACTATCCCTCTTTGCAGATGATATGATTCTTTATTTAGGGGACCCAAAGAACTCTACTAAGAGACTATTGGAACTCATAGAAGAGTTTGGCAAAGTAGCAGGGTATAAAATCAATGCACAAAAATCAACAGCCTTTGTATACACAGACAATGCCATGGCTGAGGAAGAACTTCTAAGATCAATCCCATTCACAATAGCTACAAAAACAATCAAATACCTTGGAATAAACTTAACCAAGGACGTTAAAGATCTCTACGATGAAAATTACAAAACCTTAAAGAAAGAAATAGAAGAGGATACCAAGAAATGGAAAAATCTTCCATGCTCATGGATTGGAAGAATCAATACCATCAAAATGTCCATTCTCCCAAAAGCAATTTATAGATTCAATGCAATACCAATCAAGATAAAGAAGACCTTCTTCTCAGATCTGGAAAAAATGGTGCTGAAATTTATATGGAGACACAGGAGACCTCGAATCGCTAAAGCAATCTTGTACAACAAAAACAAAGCCGGAGGCATCACAATATGAGATTTCAGGACATACTACAGGGCAGTTGTAATCAAAACAGCATGGTACTGGTACAGAAACAGATGGATAGACCAATGGAACAGAATTGAAACACCAGAAATCAACCCAAACATCTACAGCCAACTTATATTTGATCAAGGATCCAAAACCAATTCCTGGAGTAAGGACAGTCTATTCAATAAATGGTGCTGGGAAAACTGGATTTCCACGTGCAGAATCATGAAGCAAGACCCCTACCTTTCTCCTTACACAAAAATCCACTCAACATGGATTAAAGACTTAAATCTATACCCAACACCATCAAATTATTAGAGAGCATTGGAAAAACCCTGCAAGATATAGGTACTGGCAATGACTTCTTGGAAAACACCCCAGAAGCATAGCCAGTCAAAGCCAAAATTAACTATTGGGATTGCATCAAATTAAGAAGTTTCTGTACTGTAAAAGAAACAGTCAGGAAAGTGAAGAGACAACTGACAGAATGGGAAAATATATTTGCAAACTATGCAACAGATATGGGTTGATAACCAGAATCTACAAAGAAATCAAGAAACTCCACAAGATCAATACAAACAACCCACTTAAGAGATGGGCCAAGGACCTCAATAGACATTTTTCAAAAGAGGAAATCCAAATGGCCAACAGGCACATGAAAAAATGTTCAAGGTCACTGGCAATCAGGGAAATGCAAATCAAAACTACAATGAGGTTCCACCTCACCCCAGTTAGAATGGCTCACATTCAGAAATCTACCAACAACAGATGCTGGCGAGGATGTGGGGAAAAAGGGACACTAACCCACTGTTGGTGGGAATGCAAACTGGTCAAGCCACTATGGAAGTCAGTCTGGAGATTCCTCAGAAACCTGAAGATAACCCTACCATTCAACCCAGCCATCCCACTCCTTGGAATTTACCCAAAGGAAATTAAATTGGCAAACAAAAAAGCAGTCTGCACCCTAATGTTTATTGCAGCTCAATTCACAATAGCTAAGACCTGGAACCAACTCAAATGCCCATCAACAGTAGACTGGATAAAGAAATTATGGGACATGTACTCTATTGAATACTATACAGCAGTCAAAAACAATGAAACCCAGTCATTTGCAACAAGATGGAGGAATTCGGAAAACATCATGCTGAGTGAATTAAGACAGTCCCAAAGGGACAAATATCACATGTTCTCCCTGATTGGTGACAACTAACTGAGCACCAAAGGGGAAACTTGTTGGAGTGAAATGGACACTTTGAGAAACAGTGACTTGATCAGCTCTTGTCCTGACGGTTGATGTACAATGTAATACTTTATCCATTTTAGTATTTTTTTTTTGTTCTAGTACCATTGATTGAACTCTGTAATTAACACACAATTGTTCTTAGGTGTTTAAATTTTAACTGAAAAGTGATCCCTGTTAGGAATTTGGAAAACATCATGTTGAGTGAAATAAGCCAATCCCAAAGGGACAAATACCACTTGTTCTCCTTGATAGGTGACAACTAACTGAGCACCAAAAAGGAAACCTGTTAAAGTGAAATGAACACTATGAGAAACGGTGACTTGATCAGCCCTCACCCTGACTGTTGATGAGCAGCTTAATATGTTATCCCTCTTAGTATTTTTTTGTTTGTTCTACTTAATACTTTTGGTTGAATACTGTAATCAATACACAATTCTTCTTAAGTGCTGAAACTTAACTGAAAAGTGATCGCTGTTAAATATAAGAGTGGGAATAAGAGAGGGAAGAGATGTGCAATTCGGGACATGCTCAAGCTGACTTGCCTCAAACGGTGGAGTTAGAAACATACCAGGGGATTTGAATTCAATCCCATCGAGGTGGCATGTACCAATGCCATCTCACTAGTCCCACTGATCAATTTCTGTTCACAATTGATCATAATGATAGGACTAAGAACCAAAGGAATCACATAAACAAGACTAGTGTCTGCAAATACTAGCTGATAGAATCAAAAAGGGAGAGAATGGTCCAACATGGGAAGTGAGATACACAGCAGACCCATAGAATGGCAAATGTCCTAACAGCACTCTGGCCTCATAATCAGCCCTTAAGGCATGCAGATCCGGCTGAAATGCCCATGAGAGTACTTCAGGCATGGAAAGCCAAGACACACTGGAAAAAAAAAAAAAAACCCTAAATGAAAGATCTCCGTGAGTGAGATCCCAGTGGAAAGAACAGGTCTTCAAAGAAGGAGGTACCTTTCTCTGAAGGGAGGAGAGAACTTCCACTTTGACCATGGCCTTGTCTAAAAATGATCAGAGTCAGTGAACTCAGGGGACTTCCATAGCCTTGGCAGCTCATGACAAGAGCCTAGGGTGATTATTGATGCCATAAACAAGAGTGTCAATTTGTTAAGTCAACAACAGGAGTCACTGTGCACTTTCTCCTCATGTAGGATCTTTGTCCTTAGTGTGCTGTACATTGAGATTTAATGCTATAACTAGTACTCAAACAGTACTTTTCACTTTATGTTTCTGTGTGGGTGCAAACTGTTGAAATATTTACTTAATGTATGCTAAACTGATCTTCTGTATATAAAGAGAATCAAAAATGAATCTTGATGTGAATGGAAGGGGAGAGGGAGTGGATAAGGGGAGGGTTGCAGGGTGGAGGGACATTATGGGGGGGGGGAAGCCATTGTAATCCATGTTCTGTACTTTGGAAATTTATATTCATTAAATAAAAGTTAAAAAAAATGTGAATATGGTTTACTGCCCTTGTTTATACTCTTGAAGAACAGTGGTTTTCTTACTTGATACCTATTGAATTCTTTATTTAGTGGAGTTTTAAAAGTATGTCATAGTAAAAATTGAAAGAAAGATTAAGAAAAGGAAGAGGGAAGAAGGGAGCAAGAGCGAGAGAGAGGGTTGGTGGGAAGTATTACTATGCTCCTAAATCAGTACATATGAAATGCATGGAATTTGTTGACCTTATGTAAATAAAAAGTTAAAAAAGAATTCTATTTAGAACTTCAATTGCTTTATAGTTCATGGTTATATGTGATTCTTTATTAAATGGCTCAGAAATAGAATTACTTTTTTTTTAATTTGGAAGGCATAGAGACAAAGAGATAGGAATGTAATGAAAGAGTTAAACTCTTCATGTCCACTCCATGAGTGCCTATACACTTGGGGTTAGGTCAGCAGAAAAGGCACTCAATCAAGGTCTCCTAGGTGGGTAGCAAGAGTAGTTATCTGTCTCCCAGGGTCTGGATTATCAGGAAGCTTGAGTCAGGTTCTAGAGCCAGAAATGAAACCCAGGTACTCTAGCATGGGATGCAGGCATCTTAATTGCTAGGTTACATACCTGCTCCACAAATGAAATATTCTATAACTGAACACTGAAATGCTGAACTGAAAGTTGACCTATCATAAATTTATTTGATAATAAACAGAAACACTAAGGACATGCTGAATATAATTTAGCCAGTTCTTTCCCTCCCTAGGACTCCTGGAGAAGGATGACATGAGGCAGCTGTGGGAATCTCTTAGGAGTAGACAGTTGAGAATTAACTTTTTTTATTTTTTATTTTTTTGAAAAGACAATACTGGGTTATGCTGCAAATTTGGACTTTAGGTTTTGTAATTCACTTTCATGAAATTAATTTTATTTTCCATTTAGAGTTCTGATGGTTTCTTGTAGTAATAATCATTACTTTTTATGCAGAAGTGTACATTTGCCTACTTAGAGCTTTGAATGTAGTAAATTATTCAAAGGAAATAGCTGCTGTTGAGAGCAGTGCATTTCCAGTAATAATGTCTATTACTGTATGAGTGTCTTCAGAACAGTTGCCACAGACTTAGTGTTCTCATCCTTTTGAGAATTACCCTAACAGTTGCCTTGGAAACCCCAGGAGGCCAATGAAGTGATCCTAACCACCCCCAAACTTAGAGAAAGCAAATGATGACATTGATTTCATCCTGGAAGGTCTTTACTTGTGGTGAAGAAATGAGCAGAACTCATCATACACTTTGGTTATTAACATCTGTTTTGTTTAGATAATTCTGATCTCACAAACTGGGAGTTTGTACAACTGTTATGTGTGCATGTATATTTTGCTGCATCAAAGTAGCTGCTATATGTTATTCAGATTTGATTTTTTTATATTCTTATACTGTAGGATTTGTGTCAAGTAAAATCTAATTCTTGCCTCATGTACATTTGGGATTGTCTTTTAATAAAGAAATAAGAATTTTAATTACTGTTTTCTGAAGGCCAACTTCATATGTATTTAAATTTCATAGTAGTTCTCAAAGTCGGTGTTTTATCTCTGCAGATGAGGAGACAGATGCTGAGGAGCAAGATAATTGGCTCAAAGTCTTGTTACAGACTAACATGTTGCAGGACCTGTATTGGAACCAGGACTGGTTAGTTAAGCACATGTTGTCTCTACTACTCAAACCTGAATTACACACTTCTCCATATTTCTTTTTATTGTGCCTTGTCTTCACTCGAGTTTGGCTTACCAGTCTCTCTAGTCCATCCAGCTACTGAAGCTGGGGATGTTGAAGTAGGGCTTGGGGATAGGCTTCAATGCTGCTGAACAGGGTAGAGGCCAGCCGATGAATGATGATGGCTACAGTTCAGCTAAGGGGGAAGTATGCCATCTGTTTGATGGCTGACATTACCAAGAGGGCACCAGACCCTGGACAGATGCTTCATGAGGTGCAGAACATACTTCAAGCATCATGCTGAAAAATATGTTTCTCTTCTTGTCTCATTGGAGTCAGCCTAACTGGATTCTCTAGCTGTCTTTTCTTCCTGGGCATCTCAGTTTCTGGGAAGCTTGTTTCTGAAATTTGGAAAGCAAGAACTTTTGGTGTGGACCATCACTCTTCAGGTAGGATTGGCTTTTGCTGGTTCAGAGCTTGCACTCTTGTCCAAACTCTTTTCTTCCTCAAACTGCCAGCTGCCTCCATGAAAAAAGGAAAAAATAGCAGCACCCTAGGTTCATTTTCTTATTCGTTCCATGATGCTATGTTATCTCTTTGTCCTAATGTAGTAAGTAGCTGATCTAATAATCTAATAAATTTTAATTGGCTAACACAAATGTGTTAGAGGAAGACCTTTTTTTTTTTTTAAATAGGGAACTCTATGCTGTCTGTCTTGATTTAACTCCTTGGTGACCATGAGAATTTTAATCTACAGGCTCTGGGAAGACACAAAACCCATGAAGTGTGGGATTGCTCTTGTCTTTTTTTTTTTTTTTTAATGCCTGTTTGTTGAAGGAGGTAACAGTAACCTTTGAATGACAGAGTGGCGGTTTTTGGAGGTAGAAGCACACAAGTGTCCAAGAAGCAGCATCTAAACAGGAGATGAAGTGATTTGCTCTTCACATTAGTTGGCAGGTGCATTCTTTTTCAGAAAGTGAAGATGATACAGAATCCAAGTTAGAGAGGGCTGTTTGTAGGGAGGGAGGTGTGGACAAAAAAATGAACTAAGGGTGAAGCCTTTCTAATAGTGTTCTCACAAGCATGCATCCAATAAAAGCAATTTGAAAGATGAAATTTAGCCATTCCTTAGCATTATATGTATGACAGTGTCATTAACCCTGTTATCATAAATGGCTATGATTTTTCAGGGTGCTGTATAATAGTTGTTTATACTCTAGGGAAAATGAGAAGACTTGGTATATGTACTTTAGAAAATAAAATATTGGCAATCTATTACAGATGATCATTTTTATTATAAAATTTTAAAATTTAAAAGCCAGGTTTCTGTCCACTGTGACTATTATGGACATGCATTGGTTGTTCAATAAGTATTTATTGAACTCAATAATAAACAATTGGACAGATGAGTAAAAGCCTATTGATGAATTTCTTGAGAAAGAATAAACCAAGGATTAGATTAAGATGGAGGAATAGAGGGAGCTTACTGTTGTAGAAGATAGTATGAAAAAAGTGGAGAGAGTACAGTCTCAAGGAAGAGTTAAGGAAAAAATGGCAGAGGAAACTCCACACGAATGAGGGACACTGTGGACCATGTGCAGAATGTGGACATGCACAACTCAGAAACCCAGCAGCCAAGAACCTCAGCAGCAGCTCAGGAAGTGAGACCAGACTGGAGCAACCCAAGCCACTGGTGATAAAGTTGCAGAAAGATCCTGGTGGGAATCCAGCTAGGAGCCCTAGGTAGGACAGTGTACCTGCTGTGTTTCTCTCTCCCTGACCACCCTGAAACTGGCATTTTGTAACAAGCTGATAGAGAGCAGGCATCATTTTGGACATATGTAATAGACGCACCAGTGTCTGTACACCCAGCAAACAGCAGAGCAGAGAAACTTGAATTTGGTGGGAAGAACTAATGGGGGGCTGGGTGCTCATCACTGTGGGAGGCTTGTGTGCTGGGACTGTGAGAACACTGATGCTGCATGGAGGGCTCAGGGTATGGCTGGGACTTTGGGCAGTCACTGTGGGAAGTTACATGTACTCAGGGCTCGCTGATTACCTGGTGAGGATCACTGCATATTGGTCTCCTACATAAGTGCCAGGGGTTAGAATATGTGTGGAATCCACTGCTGCTTTCCCAGGAGCATTAGCATAACTGGTTTGGAAGTAGAGCAGCCAGAATTCAAATCAGCACTCATATAGAATCCCAGTATTATAGGAGATGGCTCAACCCATTATTAAACAACAGCTCCCTCTCCTGTCTTCTGTGGTGAACTATTTCTAACATGCTCACTATTTTAGAGTTAAGGGTTGTTTTGGTGGCATCTTATGTATTGCATTATAAAATTTAATTTATCAGGTATATTTTTCCTTTTTCTTTTTTTTTTTTTGTTTTTGTTTTTGACAGGCAGAGTGGACAGTGAGAGAGAGAGACAGAGAGAAAGGTCTTCCTTTGCCGTTGGTTCACCCTCCAATGGCCGCCGCGGCCGGCGCGCTGTGGCAGGCGCACCGCGCTGATCCAATGGCAGGAGCCAAGAGCCAGGAGCCAGGTGCTTTTCCTGGTCTCCCATGGGGTGCAGGGCCCAAGCACCTGGGCCATCCTCCACTGCACTCCCTGGCCACAGCAGAGGGCTGGCCTGGAAGAGGGGCAACCGGGACAGAATCCGGCGCCCTGACCGGGACTAGAACCTGGTGTGCCGGCGCCGCTAGGCGGAGGATTAGCCTAGTGAGCCGTGGTGCCGGCCCCTTTTTCTTTTTTTAAAAAAGATTTATTTATTTACTTGAAAGTCAGAGTTACACAGAGCGAGGAGAGGCAGAGAAAGATAGGTCTTCCAACTGCTAATTCACTCCCCAGTTGGCTGCAATGGCCAGAACTGTGCCTATCCAAAGCCAGGAGCCAAGCATTTCCTCCGGATCTCCCATGAGGGTGCAGGGGCCCAAGGGTTTGGGCCATCTATTACTGTTTTCCCAGGCTATAGCAGAGAGCTGAATCAGAAGTTGAGTAACTGGTACTCAAACGGGTGCACATATGGGATGCTGGTACTCTAAGCAGTAGCTTTACCCACTATGCCACAGAGCTGGTCTCATAGTATATTTTTCAAGGATTTTTTTTTTTTTTTTGCTTTGACTTTCATTCTTTAAACAGCATTTTGAAAAGAAGTTTTTGGGGCCATGCTATGGCATAGTGGGTAAAGCTGTTGCCTGCAGTGCCAGCATTCCATATGGGTATGACTTTGAGTCCTGGCTGCTCCACTTCTGATCAAGCTCACTGTTATAGCCAGGGAAAGCAGTAGAAGATGGCCCACGTGCTTGGGTTCCTGCACCCACATGGGAAATCCAGAAGAATCTGTTGGCTCCTGACTTCAGATCAGCCCAACTCTGGTCATTGTGGCCATCTGGGGAGTGAACCAGCAGATGGACAATCTCTCTCTCTCTCTGCATCTGCCACTCTGTAATTCTGCCTTTCAAATAAATAAATAAGTCTTGAAGAAAAGAAGTTTTAGACTTTGATTAAGTGTAAATTATCCCTGTACTCAATTATAGATTTTAATTTTTTCTTGTATCTAGGAAATCTTTGCCTAACTTAAAGTAAAAAAAAAAATTCTTCTATGATTTTTTTTTCTGGAAGTATTGTAGTTTTCAGTACTACAGTTAGATCTGTGGCATATTTTCTTTTCAATTTTGTAAATAGAAGCTATTTTATTGGAAATTAGTATCTCATTGTGCTAATACCATGTGTTGAAAAGGCTACACTTTCTCCCCTGCACTGTGATAGTGCCTCTGTAGAAAACCTGCTCACCGTTTGTGTTTGGATCTTCTATGGAACCTCTTTTGTGTTCCATTCATCTGTCTGGCTTTCTGTATGACAACAGCACACTTTAGATTAGTATAAATTTATAACACTTAAAAATCATCCCTTTGATTTTATTATTTTTTCAGAGTTATTTTGGCTATCCTAGATTCTTTGCATTTTCATATGCACTTATATCAGCTTGTTACTTTAAAATTAACCAGGTTGCTAAATGAAAGATCTCTGTGAGTGAGATCCAAGCGGAAAGAACGGGCCATCAAAGGAGATACCTTTCTCTGAAGGGAGGAAAGAACTTCCACTTTGATTATGGCCTTATCCGAATAAAGTTGGAATTTGTGAACTCAAGAGGCTTCCATAGCCTCGGCAGCTTGAGATAAGAGCCTTGGGTGATTACTGACATCATAAATAAGACTGTCAATTGTTAAATCAACAATGGGAATCACTGTGCACCTGCTTTCCATGTAGGATCTCTGTCCTCAATGTGTTGTACTATGTGAATTAATGGTAAAACTACTACTCAAGCTGGCGCCATGGCTCACTGGGCTGATCCTCTGCCTGTGGCACCAGCACACTGGGTTCTAGTCCCAGTTGGGGTGCCAGTTCTGTCCCGGTTGCTCCTCTTCCAGTCCAGCTCTCTGCTGTGGCCTGGGAAGGCAGTGGAGGATGGCCCAAGTTCTTGGGCCCTGCACCCGCATGGGAGACCAGGAGGAAGCACCTGGCTCCTTGCTTTGGATTGGAGCAGTGCACTGGCTGTAATGCTCATTTGGGGGATGAACCAATGGAAGGAAGTCTTTTCTGTCTCTCTCACTGTCTAACTGCCTGGAAAACACAAGAAAAACCTTTGCCCATCATTATGAGGGGATCAGACCCCTTCCATTGTTGGGTGGTTGGGTCCCTCCATCAAACCAGAGGCAATTGGGTTGCACCTGTGAGAGGCCTCCAGTGTCTCACTGCTGGTGGCTCTCCATGGGGTGAGACCTGTAAGAATTTTACAGTGAAAGGAGCAAAGTTAATACACTCATAGTGGGGGTACCGTACTCTCCCCTCTGTTTTTTAAGCATAGTCTTAAGGTCCTGCATGGGAAGTTAGTGCAAAGTAACTCTGATGGTTAATTTAAGAATTCACACTTTTTTGTGTGCTATCAGTGATCACCCAAGGCTCTTGACATGAGCTGTCTAGGCTATGGAAGCCTTCTGAATCCACAAGCTCCATCAATATTTAGAGAAGGCTGTAAGCAAAGTGAAAGTTCTCCCTTTGAAGAGAGTACATCCTTCTTTGATGACCACTTCTTTCCACAGGACTCTCACCCAGGGAGACTCTCCATGTAGGCACACCTTTTTGCATAAGTGTCCTAACTTTCCATGCCTGAAATGCTCTTGTGGGCTTTTTAGCCAGACCAGAATGCCTTTAGGGATGACTCTGAGGTCATTGAGTGTTACTTAGAGCAATTGCCATTCTATGAGTCTGCTGTATGGACTGCTTCCCATGTTGAAGCATTTACTTCTCTTTAATTCTGGTAATTCTATCGATATGATCACTTTAACAATTGGTGCCTTCTATATGACCAACTTAAAACTTAATGCAATCAAATACAGTCACTTTTAACCTTAATCATATATATATATATATATATATGTTAAAACTTAAGATGTCACTTTCACCATCTAGCCCAAGGGGATGAGAGACATTTCTGGAGAATCTGAACTTATACTGAGGACTACACAGATCCTTTGTGTGGTTCTTTGGACAGAGCAGACAAATATTATACCCACTGGGGCTAGTACTCAGGCGCTGGTCTCCATTGAGGAGAAGAGCCCAACTGAGCAGAAGATGCTTCCCTTCTGATCAAAAAAAGGAGAAATAAGACATGCCAAAATTGGGTGTGTCACCTGAGGCACACCCTTAACCCTGGAGACTGAACAGAGCTCTCTGGCCACATCCACTACTAGCCTCCAGAGATTCAGAGAAAGCAGAAAGTCCACTTATCTACAGTCATAGTACAAAGATAAAATCTGCCACAGTGGAAAAAAAAATAAAAAAGAAAAAATCTTGCTGGTCTGGACAAGTGGTGGCAAATTCTTTCAATTTCTGTTTGTTATGAAAGGTCTTTATTTCACCTTCATTCACAAATGAGAGCTTTGCAGGGTATAATAATCTGGGATGACAGCTTTATTCTCTTCAGACTTGGACTAGATTTTGCCATTTTCTCTTAGTCTGCAGGGTTTCTGATGAGAAGTCTGCTGTGAGTCTAATTGGAGATCCTCTGAGAGTAATCTGATGTTTCTCTCTTACGCGTTTTAGAATCTTGTCTTTTTGTTTCACTGTGGCAGTTTGATTACAATGTGTCATGGCAAGGATGTTTTCTGACCATGTCTATTCAAAGTTCTGTGTGCTTCCTGTACTTGGATGTCTCTTTCTTTTTCCAAACCCAGGAAGTTTTCTGCTAGTATTTCACTAAAAATGCCTTCTAATCCTTTCTCTCTCACCATGCCTGCAGGAACTCCTAGAACCAGAATGTTGGTCTTATTTTTTTTTTTATAGTATCCTGTAGATTCCCAACAGTCTTTTTTAGATTTCTAATCTCCTGGTCTTGTGTTTGGTTTGACTGTATACTTTCCTGTATAACATATGATTTCCATATAACATATGATTTATAAAGGCTTTTCCACACTCATTAGATTCATAAGGTTTCTGCCCTGTGTGAATTGTTTTGATATGAGGTATAACTTATAGAAAAAGGCTTTTCCACAGTCATTACATTTATAAGGTTATTTCCCTGTGTGAATCCTCTGATGCATTTGGAGTTGGAACTTAAAATCAAGTTTTTCCGCAGTCATTACACTCATGAAGTTTCAACACTGTGTGTATTCTCTGGTGCATTATGAGGTTTGACTTTTGTCCAAAGGCTTTTCCAGTCATTACATTCATAAGGTTTCTGCCCTGTGTGAATTCTCTGATGCATGATGAAGGTTGACTTATGGCTAAATGCTTTTCACAGTTATTACGATCATGAGTTTTCTACCCTGTGTGAATTCTCTGCTGTGATATGAGGTTTGCCTTTTGGCCAAAGGCTTTTCCAAAATCATTACATTCATGAGGCTTCTTCCCTGTGGGAATTCTCTGATGTTTCCAAAGGATTGACTTTTATCCAGAGGCTTTCCCTTGGTCATTACATTCATGGGGTTTCTCCCCTGTGTGAATTTGCTGATGTTTCCTGAGATCTGACTTTCGTCCAAAGGCTTTTCCACAGTCATTACATTTATGAGGTTTCTCCCCTGTGTGAATTCTCTGGTGCATTATGAGGCTTGACTTTTGTCCAAAGGCTTTTCCACAGTAATTACATTCATGAGGTTTCTCCCCTGTGTGAATTCGCTGGTGTATTTTGAGGTCTGACTTTTGTCCAAAGGCTTTTCCACAGTCATTACATTTATGAGGTTTCTCCCCTGTGTGAATCCGTTGGTGCACGATGAGGTGTGACTTTTGTCCAAAGGCTTTTCCACAGTCATTACATTCATGAGGTTTCTGCCCTGTGTGAATTCGCTGGTGTATTTTGAGGCATAACTTTCGTCCAAAGGCTTTTCCACAGTCATTACATTTATGAGGTTTCTCCCCTGTGTGATTTTGCTGGTGCACGATGAGGTCTGACTTTTGTCCAAAGGCTTTTCCACAGTCATTACATTTATAAGGTTTCTCCCCTGTGTGAATTCGCTGGTGTAGGATGAGGACTGACTTTTGTCCAAAGGCTTTTCCACAGTCATTACATTTATAAGGTTTCTCCCCTGTGTGAATTCGCTGGTGTATGATGAGGTCTGCCTTTCGTCCAAAGGCTTTTCCACAGTCATTACATTCATGAGGTTTCTCCCCTGTGTGAATTCGCTGGTGTATTTTGAGGCATGACTTTCGTCCAAAGGCTTTTCCACAGTCATTACATTTATGAGGTTTCTCCCCTGTGTGAATCTGTTGGTGCACAATGAGGTGTGACTTTCGTCCAAAGGCTTTTCCACAGTCATTACATTCATGAGGTTTCTCCCCTGTGTGAATTCTCTGGTGTTTGATGAGGTCTGATTTCCATAGAAAGCCTTTTCCACAATGAAGGCATTTATAAAGTTTCTCTCCTGTGTGAATTCGCTGATGGTTTATGAGGTGTGACTTTCGTCCAAAGGCTTTTCCACAGTCACTACATTCATGAGGTTTCTCCCCGGTGTGAATTTGTTGGCATTTCCTGAGGACTGACTTTTGTCCAAAGGCTTTTTCACAGTCATTACATTCAGAAGGTGAATTAAAACTGAGTGATTTTCCACAAGGTTTACATGTGTAAAGTTTTTCCCTTGTATTTAGTCTCTGGTTTATTGTAAGATGTGACTGGTGAATGACAGGTTCAACATACATAATGTACTTATAAAATTTCTTTCTTGTGTGAGTTTGTTGATGCATATTGAGGCTAGAATTTCCATAGATAGCCTTTTCTATTTGAGTTGCTTTTCCAAAAGTGACAGTTGATTTATTACAGTTTTCTGCCATATGAACCCTCTCAGATTTACAGAACATCTTTCTTGTGAAGACTTTTGCTTGTCCAGTGGGTCCAAATGGCTGCTTCGTGATGTGAATCTTGTCATGCTGACCAAGAGGCTCACAGAACTGGAGAGGTTTTCCAGGTATCTTAGTGTTATCAAATTTCTCTTCACCCTGTAGTTGATCAGGCCCACTGGGGGGATACACAGTGTGACATTTATTGCATTCCTCAGGCTTCAATCCTGAATAGATTCCCTTTTGAATAATCAGTGTTGGAATATGGCTTGAATTTAAACTAAGTGTTTTTCTTAATTCAACTCTCTTGAGAGCTGATGTCTTCTTATTTTTCATAAAATCCTGATTCAGATTGTTGTCCTGACTTTCCTGGTTGATCCTAATCAGGTCATCCGTTTTCATGCCCACTGAAATGAGAAAAAAGCAATCATGTCACTGAATCACATGTAACTGTTTCTCCTGGCATACTCATGTAAAGGCAATGAAGTTACTTGTTATCCAAGTGGCATAAGATTTTCACAAAATCAGTATGAAGTACTTATTTGTGACCATTATATGGTTTTTCTCCTTAATACATTAATATACCATGAGGTTTCCCAATGTTCAAACATGATCCTTTTTACTATGGGAATTTGTCAAGGATGGTAGAATGACATTTGTGCTATGATGTGTGGGATGCCTGCATCTCAAAACAGTGTCAGTTTGAGCCCTGGCTACTCTGCTTTCAGTACAGCTCTCTGCCTATGTAAACTGGAAGGAAGCAGATAATGGTTCATGTGCCTGGGAACCTGTGAGAAACCAGGGAAGACTAGAGGGATTCTAGAGTTTTGGCTTCAGACTAGTTAGACCTAAGTGTTGCAGGCATCTGGGAAGTGAGCTAATAGAGGACCTCTTTCTCTCTCTTCTCTCACTATCACTCTGCCTTTCACAAAGATGAAATATCTATAAAATATTTTAAAGAATGGAAAAGTATTTAATAAAAATATTCACCCACTGCCTAGCAACCATTTTTTCCCTGTCCTTTTTCTCCAGTTTATTTTTATAAAAATTGTGTGCTTTTTGCTTCTCTGATATCTCCACCATAAACATGAAAAAGTTTTACTGATCATTTACTTGCAGGTGGAGAAGAGTGAAATGTGCCTGTACTTTAAGCAGGACAACATTTAAGGAGTAGGATTTGAATCTATGAGTGTCTCATGCTCAGTCTTCCTAGGTAAACATCATTTGTGGGATTTTTCAAATGAAAAACTACTTTGTCTCTACTCTATGACAGCTTCCCTAAATTCCTAAGGACACCCAACACCTTCAGCTTCTCAGAAGTACAACAGGTACAGAAAATTCCCAATATACCACTTTAGTTAAACACTCCCAATCAGTTTGAAGAATTTGTTTCTGAGCCGGCGCCGTGGCTCAATAGGCTAATCCTCCACCTTGCGGCGCCGGCACACCGGGTTCTAGTCCCGGTTGGGGCGCCGGATTCTGTCCCGGTTGCCCCTCTTCCAGGCCAGCTCTCTGCTATGGCCAGGGAGTGCAGTGGAGGATGGCCCAGGTGCTTGGGTCCTGCACCCCATGGGAGACCAGGAAAAGCACCTGGCTCCTGGCTCCTGCCAGGATCAGCGCGGTGCGCCGGCTGCAGCGGCGGCCATTGGAGGGTGAACCAGCGGCAAAGGAAGACCTTTCTCTCTGTCTCTCTCTCACTGTCCACTCTGCCTGTCAAAAAAAAAAAAAAAAAAAAAAAAGAATTTGTTTCTGCAAACTGGGATGTGCTCATCTTCTTTGAAAAGTGTTTTCTAGCTCATTCTGAAATCATCAGTGCTGGTTACCTCCTCTCAATTCTTTCTAGAAGCATTCCTGTGTGATAATTTGAATTTCTGGAGGCTTTTGATCAGTTGCCTCCTATTTTCACTGAAAGCTCCATTTCCTATGCTTTTCTTATCTTTTTATTTGCTTATTTTTCAATGATACTGAAAAATAAGAGAGAAATCATACTTCAAACTCCACCCTTAAAGAAATCTGAGCCACCCAACATAAACCCACAAGGCTACTTGACCTTGGGTCTCAAAATCTCATTACTTTCTTGGTGAGTCTAGGATCACTTCTTTTCATGTTTTTTATAAGTTCATGCTTAGTTTAGGATTTCTTTTTTTCAAAGAATTATTTTATTTATTTGAAAGCTAAAATTATATAGAGAGATAGAAACAGAGAGAAGTCTTCCATCTGCTGGTTCACTCCCCATATGGGCACAACCAGTGCTGGGCCAAGATGAAGTTAGGAGCCAGGAGTGTCTTTCTTGTCTCCCACATGGGTACAGGGGGCCAAAGACTTGGGCCAACCTCTGCTCTTTTCTCAGGTGCATTAGCAGAGAGCTGGATTAGAAGAGGACTAGCTGGGACTTGAACTGGCACCCATATGCAATGCTAGTGTTGCAGGCTGGAGCTTTAACACACTGCATCATAGTATCATTCCTAGCTTCATAATTTCTGATGTCACAGCACAGAGGCTTACTCATGACCATCTTTTATTTTTAAAGATTTATTTGAAATTCAGAGTTACACAGAGAGGAGAGGCAAAGAGAGAGTAAGGTCTTGATCCAATGGTTCACTCCCCAATTGGCCACAACGGCCAGAACTGTGCTGATCTGAAGCCAGGAGCCAAGAACTTCTTCTGGGTCTCCCTCGGGTGCAGGGGTCCAAGGACTTGGAACATCTTCTACTGCTTTCCCAGGCCATAGCTGAGAGCTGGATCAGAAGTGGAACAACTGGTGCCCATATGGGATGCTGGTGCTTCAGGCTAGGGTGTTAATTCACTATGCCACAGCACCAGAAACATGATCATCTTTTAGCATTTACTTATTTACTTACTTGAGAGTCAGAGAGACAGAATGAGAGATAAAGACAGACTGAAACAGAGGTTTGCCAACTGTAGGCTCACTTCTCAAATGTTTCCAACAGACTATAATTTTCTTATTTATTTGAGAGGCACAGAGTTAAAAAAAGAAAAAGACTAAGAGAGAGCTCACATTTATTGATGCAGTCCTGAGCAAGTTCTATGCCTGGGCAAAATCATGAGTGGGAACTCAATCTGAGCAATGAGTTACAAATAAGTTTCCAGGGGCCGGCATTGTGGTATAGCAGGTAAAGCCACCACCTGCAGTGCCAACACCACTTATGGGCACCAGTTTAAGTCCTAGCTGCTCCACTTCTGATCCAGCACTCTGCTATGGCCTGAGAAAGCAGTAGAAGATGGCCCAAGTCCTTGGACCCCTGTATCCATGTGGGAGACCTGGAAGAAGCTCCTGGCTCCTAGCTTCAGATCAGTACAGCTCCAGCCATGGCAGCCAATTGGGAAGTGAACCAGTGGATGGAAGATGGGAAGACCTCTCTCTCTTTCTCTCTCTGCCTCTCCTCCTTCTCACGCTCTGACTTTCAAATAAATAAATCTTAAAAAAAAAAAAATAACAGAAACAGGCCAGCGTGGCAGCTCAATAGGCTAATCCTCTGTCTGTGGCACCAGCACACCAGGTTCTAGTCCTGGTCGTGGTGCCGGATTTTGTCCAGGTTGCCCCTCTTCCAGGCCAGCTCTCTGCTGTGGCCCAGGAGTGCAGTGGAGGATGGCCCAGGTCCTTGGGCCCTACACCTGCATGGCAGACCAGGAGAAGCACCTGGCTCCTGGCTTTGGATCAGCGTGGTGTGCCAGCCACAGCACACCGGCCATGGTGGCCATTGAAGGGTGAACAAATGGCAAAAGGAAGACCTTTCTCTTTGTCTCTCTCTCTCACTGTCCACTCTGCCTGTCAAAAAAAAAAAAAAAAAACCAGAAAAATTAATCTTAAAAAAATAAGTTTCTTTATGTTGCCTAATTAACATGCATAGAAGGAACTAATAAGTGCATGAAGGAAAAGGTATGAAAGTATAGAGAAGGACAAGTTAGAATTTGGGGAATGTATCAAACCTAAATAAAAGCCTTAGTAACATCAGAAAATGACTGGATTTTTATTTTTAATCAAAGAACATCTTCACTAAGAACAAAAGTTAGAAAGATATTGGTATCTCTAAATGCCTGTGTCTGATGCACAAAACCAGCTGTCATCAGGAGTAAGGCTTGAGAAAAATTCATGGAAAGAACACCAGTCAACATCTGCACACTTTCTGCCTTGGCCTCCCTGTCTCTTATGTGCAGACTGACCTGGAAGGCTCTCATTCAAGCATTCATCCACCATCCATGGCTCTGCTCCTTGCTCCAACTTGAAGATTAAGTCAGGTTTGGTAATGCAGTGCCCTATTAATGGAAACAAAGTAAGACTTTGTGAAATCACTATCTTGGGTTATTTAAAGGACTACAGCTTGGTTCAGGAGCTATGCAACAAATGTTCCAATTTGAATCTTTTGTTAGGTGGTAGATGTTCAGATTATTCATGGACTCAAATTCTAATCCTGCCCAATATTAAACATTATAAACTGTTCCCTTATTTATCAAATAGCAAGAAAATGTTATCACTGGGCATGTGAAGGGTGTCACTCACCCAAGGAGAACAGACTGCTGTAGGTCTCCAGCATCACATCTCTGTACAGAATTTTCTGAGCATTGTTCATTTTCTGCCATTCCTCCCATGTAAAGTACACAGCCACATCTTCAAATGCTGTCATCACCTATAATAATACACTTCCAGTCAACATATTAACTCCATCACAAAATAAACACTGACAGTTGTGTATGGTTATGAAGGAAAAAAGGAAGGATATGGTGTCACATTAGACTTGTTGAGTGTTTAGAAAGCCACACAGAACATTCAACAGAGTCAAACCCATGATCTACTGGCTGTGAGAAATGCCCAAGCTAGAGGGAAACAGGAGGTTCAAATCACAAAGGCCACATCTGTCAAGGGGAATTGCACAGCAGGCTAGAAGAGGGGCAATACTGACTCTTGAATGAGCAATGTTAAGGAGAAGTATGTAGAAGCATCGAGAAAAAAAGACAAGAAACCATCAGTGAAATTACGATGGGAATGAACAGAAAACAATTTCCAGGAAAACACCATGCATATCATTTCCAATATGTCAGAGAAAAAATATATTAAAAGACAGGGCAGACATTTAGCTTAGTGTTGTTTATGATGCCACCTCAGAGTGTCTATGATTTCCAATGCCAGCTCTAGTTTCTAGCTCCCAGATAATGCAAACCTGGGGAAGCAATGGTGATGTCACCAATGAAGGAGGCATAGATTCCATTCCTCAATCCTGGCTTCAGTCCTACCCCACCTATTTGGTATGGTTATCTAGGAAGTGAATTAATGTGTCAAAGCTCTCTCTCAGTCCATCAACTTTTTTCTCTATCAAGCTAATAAATAATTTTAAGTAAGAAAATACAGGTAAGACAAAGAATACAAATTAGCTTTTGCCCTTGTCTATGATTATTCTACTGATAAACAATTGAAATAACATTATACCGGCTGGCGCCGCAGCTCAATAGGCTAATCCTCCACCTAGTGGTGTGGCACACTGGGTTCTAGTCCCGGTTGGGGCACCGGATTCTGTCCTGGTTGCCCCTCTTCCAGTCCAGCTCTCTGCTATGGCCCGGGAGTGCAGTGGAGGATGGCCCAAGTGCTTGGGCCCTGCACCCCCTGGGAGACCAAGAGAAGCACCTGGCTCCTGGCTTCAGATCAGCACAGTGCACCAGTCGCAGCGCGCCAGCCGTGGCGGCCATTGGAGGGTGAACCAATGGCAAAAAAAAAAAAAAAAAAAAGGAAAACCTTTCTCTCTGTCTCTCTCACTGTCCACTCTGCCTGTAAAAAAAAAAAAAAAATAAAGAAATAAAGAAATAACATTATATCTAATTAAAGTGAAAGCAATGGAAATACTTGCCCAAAACATTCAAATGATAAACATTTGAAATAACATTATACATAATTAAAGTGAAAGCAATAGAATTATTTGCCCAAAAAGAGAACCTGGGAATGTCTGCAGTACAATCTGCATTTGTGACTCACTGAGAAAAATGCTTAGAGATTTATTTCAGAACCTGCAATAGTCACCAGAATTGTGATCCAGCAGGCTAAGCCTCCACCATCAATGCTGGCATCCCATGTAAACAGAGGACTTGAGTCCTTGCTGCTCCACTTCCAATCTAGTTCCCTGCTAATCTGATTGAAAGAGCAGTGAAAATGGCTTGAGTATTTGGATCCTTCCACCAGTGTGGGAGACCCATGGAGTCCCAGGCTCCTGGCTTTGGCCTGGCCCAGTCCCAGCCATTGTGGGCATTTGGGGAATGAAACAGTAGATAGAAGATATCTCCTTTTGTCTCCCTGTCTCTCCCAATCTCTGCAAGTCCACTTTTCAAATAAATAAAGATTTATTTATTTATTTGAAAGTCAGAGTTACACAGAGAGAGGAGAGGCAGAGAGAGAGAGGTCTTCCATCTGCTGGTTCAGTCCCCAATTGGCTGCAATGGCTGGAACTGCACCAATCTGAAGCCAGGAACCAGGAGCTTCTTCTGGGTCTCCCACATGGGTTCAGGGGCCCAAGGACCTGGGCCATCTTCCACTGCTTTCCCAGGCCATAGTAGAGAGCTGGAGCAGAAGTGGAGCAGCTGGGTCTCAAACTGGTGCCCATATGGAATGTCAATGCTTTAGACCAGGGCATTAACACACTGAGCCACAGAGCTGACCCCATATTTTCCATTTTAATTAACTAGTATACTGGGACCGGCACTGTGGCATAGCAGGTAAAGCCACTGCCTTCAGTGCTGGCATCCCATATTGGTGCCAGTTCAAGTCCCAGTGGCTTCACTTCCAATCCAGCTCTCTGCTATGGCCTGGGAATTCAGTAGAAGAGGGCCTAAGTCCTTGGGCCCCTGAACCCATGTGGGAGACCCAGAAGAAGCTCTTCACTTCTAGCTTTGGATCAGTGTAACTCCGGCCATTGTGGCCAACTGGGGAGTGAACCAGCAGATGGAAGACTCTCTCTCTCCCTCTGCCTCTCTGAAACTCTGACTTTCAAGTAAATAAAAAAAAATCTAAAAAAATAAATAAATAAACTAGCATTAAACACCTAAAATGAGTACTGACAAGCTGGGGAATAATTTAAAAAAAAAAAAAAACACTTACAGGTGATATATTAATTTTCTTTCCTCTTAGAAACATGTGGAGGACCCAGAATCATACCTGGGAGAGAAGGTGAATGGCAGGAGTTCAAAGAAAACTCTGGAGGCCAACGCTGTGGCATAATGGGTAAAGCTGCTGCCTGCAGTGCCAACATTCCATATGGGTTCTGGTTCGAGTCCTGCCTGCTCAACTTACAATCTAGCTTTCTGCTATGTCCTGAGAAAGCAGTGAAACATGGTCCAAGTCCTTGGGCCACTGCACCTGCATGGGAGACCCTGAAGCTCTTGGGTCTTGGCTTTGGATCGGCTGAGCTCCAGCCTTTGCAGTAATTTGGAGGGTGAGCCAGCAGATAGAAGACTTTCTCTCTCTGCAACTCTTTCAATAAATAAATGAAATCTTAAAAAAAAAAAAAAAACCCTCTGGTTTCCTTCTGCACTGAACAGTGGGAAAAAAAGGATATAATAGAATGAATAAAGAATAATAAATACATTAACCAAGAAAACATCAGCTTCACTGTAGAGGAATAAACCTGTAAAAATAGAAATACATAGGAAAATGCACCCACCTATATTAAGTGGCAGAGATTAAACAGAAGTTATCATTGGTTTAACGAAAGCATTATCTACGAATTTTGTAAAATAATAATGTAAAAGTAAAAAGAAATGTTGAGTGTTCAAATGAATGAGGTTATCAGAGGAAAACATTATGTTGTTATTAAAGTTTATACTAAAGAAAGTTAACAAATGCACATAATGTATATTTAATGCAGTGCACTTTACCAGTAATGATTCCAAGTAGCACCTTTCCCTGTATTCATCCCTTCACAAAACCCTGGATTGGGGCTGGCACTGTGGCCTAGCGGGTAAAACTGCCACCTGCAGACTGGCATCCCATATAGGCACTGGTTTGATTCCCAGCTGCTCCACTCTGATCCAGCTGTCTGCTATGGCCTGGGAAAGCAGTAGAAGATGGCCTAAGTCCTTGGGCCCCTGTACCCATGTGGGAAACCCAGAAGAAGCTCCTGCATCCTGGCTTTGGACTGGCACAGCTCTGGCCATTGCAGCCAACTGGGGAGTGAACCAGCAGATGGAAGAGCTCTCTCTCTCTCTCTGCCTCTCCCTCTCTCTGTGTGTAACTCTTTCAAATAAATAAATAAATCTTTTTAAAAAAAAGACCCTGAATTTCACCATTTCACTTGATTTACCCAATGAGATACCAGTAAATGTGATAGAAATAGACAATTTGTTAAAATATTTATTTGTATGAAAGAGTTACATAAAGAGAGGAGAGGCAGAGAAGAGAGAGAGAGGGAGGGAGGGAGGGAGAGAAGGAGAGAAGGAGGAGAAAGAGAGGTCTTTGAACTGCAGGTTCACTCTCCAGATGGCTGCAATGGCTGGAGCTGTGTAGATCCAAAGATATGAACCAGGAGCTTCTTTCAGGTCTCCCACAAGGGAGCAGGGGCCAAAGGACTTGGGCCATCTTCTACTGTTTTCCCAGGCTGTAGCAAAGAGCTGGATCAGAGGTGGAGCAGCCGAGTCACAAACTGACACCCATATGGGATGCTGGCACGACAGGTGGTGTCACAGAACCAGCCCCAGAAATAGACAATTTGTAAAGTATTTGCCTTCTCAGATTTCTTTTTCTGACAGTTATCTTCTGAAAAACCCTGGGGCCTGCCTGTTGAAGAGATAGTATGTAGGCTGGCGCTGTGGCTCACTAGGCTAATCCTCTGCCCACAGCACTGGTACTCCAGGTGCTAGTCCCAGTTTGGGTGCCGGTTCTGACCCAGTTGCTCCTATTCCAGTCTATCTCTCGGCTGTGGCCTGGGAAGGCAGTGGAGGATTGCCCAAGTTCTGGGGCCCTGCACCCACATGGGAGATCAGGAGGAAGTGCCTGTCTCCTAGCTTTGGATCAGCACAACATGCTGGCCATAGTGGCCATTTGGGGGGTGAACCAATGGAAGGAAAACATTTGTCTCTGTCTCTCTCTCTCACTAACTCTGCCTGTCAAAAAAAGAAAAAAAGAGATAATATGTAGCCAAGATTCACCACAAACCCCAGACACTTAAGTGAAGCCTCAATCAGTTCCCCAAATGGCTAAACTCTCATTTCTGCTCCTGGACTGATCATAGGAACTGCCCAGCTGACTACAGCCCATAACACAGAGTCAGAACTGCAAATCAAATGGCTATTTGTTAAGCCATTGTGTTTTCTGATTTGTCCTACATCAAATGCTGATATATATCAGTAAGTATGGAAGAAAGTTGAATTACATGCAAACTATAATGCATACAACTTCAAAATTTCATTTAGCAGTTCCTATAAAGCAGGGCCAGCATTGTAAACAAGTAAACCTGCTGTCTGCAATACAAGCATCCCATATGAGCACTGGTTCATGTTCTGGCTGTTCTGCTTTTGACCCAGCTTCCTGCTGATGGCCTGAGAAAAGCAATGGAAGATGATCCAAATACTTGGGCAAATGCTACCAATGTGGGAGACCCAGATGAAGATCTTGGTTCCTGGCCTCATTCTTTCCTGGCCCTGCTCAAGGCAGCCATCTGTGATGTGAACAAGCAGAAGGAAGATCTCTCTGGGTCTCTCCTCTATATACAATATTTTCAAATAATTTTTTTAAAAAACTTAGAAAAAAGCTCCTATAAACAAAATCTTTGCCTATCAATTAGACCTTAGAAAAGCTGCTGATACTAAAAAAAAATAAAAAAAAAAAAAAAAAAAGAGTCCTGGGATTCATAAAAATAAATTATCTGGAGACCATAAGGTTGTTCTTCACATTTTGGCTTATATATATGCTCATTGTGTTCTTTTGGTTTATATTTTAAGAAGCTTATTATCATATGAAATCTAATTTAATATAATTTTACTATCTCAGAAGGCAGGATAAAGGTTCACAGTAATTTTCTGTAGCTGCATGTATACTGCATATTGTTCAAGAAGAAATTACTGAAATGGGAAAATTTTTATGATATGCTTTTTGTTTTTTTTAAAGATGTATTTATTTATGTGAAAGTCAAATTTATGCAGAGAGAGAGAGAGAGAGAGAGAGAGATCGATCTTCCATCTGATGGCTCACTCTGCAAATGGCTGCAATGGCCGGAGCAGCACCAACCAAAGCCAGGACGCAGGAGCTTCTTCCAGATCTCCCACAGGGGTGCAGGGACCCAAGGACTTGAGCCATCTTCTACTGCTTTCCCAGGCCATAGCAGAGAGCTGGATCAGAAGTGGAGCAGCCAAGTCTTGAACCCATGCCAATATGAGATGTGGGCACTTCAGGCCAGGGCATTAACCCACTGTGCCACAGCACCAGCCTCATGATATGTTTTTTGAAGTCATACACTCAAAACACAGCATTAGTAGCAAAAGGGAAGACATGCTCATGAAAGTTTTCTAAAGCAGTATTATTTGAACTGGTGACAATTTCTGAAATGGATCTAAAAATAAATGTTTTTTAATTAAGTGTGGCAAGATAGAGAACATTAGACAGAAGTTAAGGTGCTGGGTATTTACAAATCATGTGAAACTACACAAAGCACTTTTCTCCTGAAATACAATTTGTTTCATCTTTTTTACAGAGATCCTGGCAAAACTTCCTTGAGCTACCAGGAAGGACTATTAGAATACAGGGGGCAGGAGTCCTCCAAGATGGTGGAATAGGGAGGGAGCACACTGATAGTCCAGGAAAAAATAGTTTAATAAAAGTGGAGATACTATAGTTTCAGGGAAGTTAGGGGGAAAAACTGCAGAAGAAACTCTTCCAGAACTAGTGGGACATGGTGGACCTATGTGGAGGGCATGGGTGCCCATGGCTCGGGATCCCAGCTGCTGAGTCTACACACCAGCACTGGAAAGGGAGGTGAGGCAAAACCTCAGTAGCCCAAGACATTTGCAGGGAAGTCACAGGAAGAGCCTAGAGGGAATGAGACTTGAAACCCTGTGGGGGAAAGTCTACCAGGCTAACTAAAAGAGAGAAATAAAATAAATAAAATAAAATAGAATAAAATAAAAGGGACCAGTATGGACATGATTCTCTGTCTCCACTCACCTTACATAGGTGAGCAAGACAAAGAGCAGGCACCATTTTGGACATATGTAAAAGCTGTGCTTACTCTGGTGGGGAGAAATAAAAGGAGGTTAGGACCTAGTGAATGTGTGGGAGCTTATGAACTGTGACTGTAAAAAAAAAAAAAACTGAGGGTGTGTGAGAGAACTCATGGAGTTTCTGAGATGTGAGTACTCTTGGGAGACGCCGAAAACTTGGTAACCTTGGCAACCCGGTGGAAGACTGCAGGGGAATCTGAGCTTACACTGAGGACTGAACAGATCCTTTGTGTGGTCCTTGGGACAGAGCAGATGAATATTACACCCACAGGGGCCAGAGCTCAGACATTGACTGCGTTCAGTTCCACTCAGCTGTGTGGAATTACTTCCCTTCTTAATAAAAAAAAAAAAAAGAGAGAGAGAGAGAGAGAAAGAGAAAAAATTTAATACACCTAACCTGGGTATGTCACCCTTAACCCTGAAGAATCAAACAGAGCTCTCTGGCCACACCCATCACAAGCCTCTAAGGATCCGTCAAAAGCAGACAGTCCACTTAATCGAGTCATAGTATAACAAGAAAAACCACGACAGCAAAAAAAAAAAAAAAAAAAGAAGCAACCAAAGTGTGGGGAGCAACTCAGACTATACTGTTACTGGAATTAAGACTTATTCTATACATCTGCTCTCCCACAATATGGCACTGGGAGAGGAGCAAACAGCTTCTACCCAGCTGCCTCTCACCAACTTGACAAGCTGCAGGAGCTGCTCCTGATTGGAGGAGAGCAGCGTACTCGGCATGTGGGTAGCAGAGTTGGGATTGGTGGAAGAGGACTATAAAGGAGGAGAGAGACAACATGCACCAGGAACATCTATCTGAAGGAACACCTGTGCAGACCCCGAGAGAGCCGGCCGACGGTGTGCCACTCCCCTGCGGAAGTGGGGAAAGTGGCAGGGGGAGCCGCCCTTCCACGGAGGTGGAAGGTACGGTAGCCAACCCGGGAAGAACCAGCAGCAAACCCGGGGAGGGCCGAGCAGACGAAACCCTGCAAGATATAGCACAGGCAAGGACTTCTTGGAACATACCCCGGAGGCACAGACAGTCAAAGCCAAAATTAACAATTGGGATTGCATCAAATTAAGAAGTTTCTGTACTGCAAAAGAAACAGTCAGGAAAGTGAAGAGGCAACGGACAGAATGGGAAAAAATATTAGCAAACTATGCAACAGATAATGGGTTAATAACCAGAATCTACAAAGAAATCAAGAAACTCCACAACATCAAAACAAATATCCCACTTAAGAGATGGGCCAAGGACCTCAATAGACATTTTTCAAAAGAGGAAATCCAAATGGCCAACAGGCACATGAAAAAATGTTCAAGATCACTAGCAATCAGGGAAATGCACATCAAAACCACAATGAGGTTTCACCTCACCCCGGTTAGAATGGCTCACATTCAGAAATCTACCAACAACAGATGCTGGCCAGGATGTGGGGAAAAAGGGACACTAACCCACTGTTGGTGGGAATGCAAACGGGTAAAGCCACTATGGAAGTCAGTCTGGTGATTCCTCAGAAACCTGAAGATAACCCTACCATACAACCCAGCCATCCCACTCCTTGGAATTTACCCAAAGGAAAGTAAATTGGCAAATAATAAAGATGTCCACACCATAATGTTTATTGCAGATCACTTCATAATAGCTAAGACCTGGAACCAACACAAATGCCCATCAACAGTAGACTGGATAAAGAAATTATGGGACATGTACTCTATAGAATACTATACAGCAGTCAATACCAATGAAATCTGGTCATTTGCAACAAAATGGAGGAATCTGGAACACATCATGCTGAGTGAAATAAGCCAGTCCCAAAGGGACAAATACCATAGGTTCTCCCTGATCGGTGACAACTAACCAAGCACCTAAAAGGAAGCCAGTTGAAGTGAAATGGACACTTTGAGAAACAGTGACTTGATCACCCCTTTTCCTGACTATTGATGTACAACTTAGTACTTTATCCCTTTTAGTGTTTTTTTTTTTTTTGGTTGTTCTACTTAATACTTTGGTTGAATTCTGTAATTAACACACAGTTATTCTTAAGTGTTGAACTTTAACTGAAAAGTGGTCCTTGTTAAATATGAGTGGGAATAAGAGAGGGAGGAGATGTACAATTTGGAACATGCTCAATCGGACTTGCCCCAAATGGTAGATTTAGAAATGTGCCAGGGGATTCCAATTCAATCCCATCAAGGTGGCATGTACCAATGCCATCTCACTAGTCAAACTAATCAGCTTCAGTTCAGAATTGATCATAGTGATAGGATTAAGAGTCAAAGGGATCACATAAGCAAGACTAGTATCTGCTAACATTAACTGATAGAATTAAAAAGGAGAGAATGATCCAACATGGGAAGCCGGATACACAGCAGACTCATAGAATGGCAGATGCCCTAAACAGCACTCTGGCCTCATAATCAGCCCTTAAGGCATTCGGATCTGGCTGAAGAATCCATGAGAGTATTTTAGGCATGGAAAGCTAAGACACACTGGATAAAAAAATAAAAAAATTAAAAAAATAAAAACCTAAATGAAAGATCCCTGCGAGTGATATCTCAATGGATAGAACAGGCCTTCAAAGAAGGAGGTACCTTTCTCTGAAGGCAGGAGAGAACTTCTACTTTGACTATGACCTTGTCTAAATAAGATCAGAGTCAGTGAACTCAAAAGGCTTCCACAGCCTTGGCAACACATGACAAGAGCCTAGGGTGATTACTGACACCATAAACAAGACTGTCAATAGTTAAATCAACAACAGGAGTCACTGTGCACTTACTCCCCATGTAGGATTTCTGTACTTAATATGTTATTCAATGTGAATTAATGCTATAACTAGTACTCAAACAGTACTTTACACTTTGTGTTTCTGTGTGGGTGCAAACTGTTGAACTCTTTACTTAATATATGCTAAACTGATCTTCTGTATATAAAGATAATTGAAAATGAATCTTGATGTGAATGGAATGGGAGAGGGAGCCGGAGGTGGGAGGGTTGCAGGTGGGAGGGAAAAAGCCATTGTAATCCAGAAGCTGTACTTTGGAAATTTATATTTATTAAATAAAAGTTAAAGAGAAAAAAAAATACAGGGGGCAGAAGCATAGCCCAGGTACCAAGTATATAACAGACTAGATTTTACAGACCTCCATTTCTAGAGATGCTGATAGTGGAATGAGGTAATGGGCATGTGGTAGGAAGCAATGCAAATAGTGACTCTCAGATTGGAGAGGTCATCCCTCCACCCCAGGCTGCACCCTTAAGACCACTGTCTTTCTAATCCACTCACAACTCTCTTTTGAATGCTGGTCCAGAACTTCTGTTACCACCAAGTTTTGAAAACTAATGGATGAGGTAAGGTAATATCAAGTATATCTTGTTCACTCTGGTCAGTATGATCCATAACTGCTTGGACCATGCAACTAGGTTCTTTACTTTTTAATGACTCTTGTCTCTGCTCTGAGCCTGAAGGTGTTATCTCAGAGAGCATTAAGTTGTATTCTGTTAGAAAAGATTCCTATTTATTGAGCTCCCTTCTTCAAATGCCATAAAAACTTCTCACTTCCAAAGGATATGGGACTGTCCCCCAGTACCCAAACTTCCATGTTCCCAGAAACTATGTATTCTATAAGTTCTGTAACCTTGAATGAGTAGCACTGGGCAGGCTATACAGTGCAGGAATTGAGAAACTTCATTTAAAGAAGATACACCAGAAATCCCATAAATGCAATTGCAACACAGTGTAAGTCAGCATGCACACATCTCACAGTAAAGACATTTCACTAGTATTGTTGCTATACTCATCTTAAAGATGAGTAAACAGTGACAGAGGTGCAACCTACATTCAGCTCATATACAATTCGGCTCCAGTGGTCTGAATACCCATCTCCATGCCATGGCCATCTTGTATGAGACTAGTTGTCTACAGAAATTTTAGAACCCCTTTCTGTATTGCTGGAGACCCACTGGTCTTCTGTCAGACACATCCTCTTCTTTTAAAAAAAAAAAAGATTTATTTTTATTTATTTGACAGGCAGAGTTACAGAAAGGGGTAGAGACAGAGAGAGAGGTCTTCGATATGCTGGTTCACTCCCCAGATGGCCACAACTGAGCTGTGCCAATCCAAAGCCAGGAGCCAGGAGCCAGGAGCTTTTTCTGGGTCTCCCACATGGGTGCAGGAGTCCAAGGACTTGGGCTATCTTCTACTGCTTTCCCAGGCCACAGCAGAGAGCTGGATCAGAAGAGGAGCAGCCGGGATTAGAACCAGCACCCATATGGGATGCTGGCACTTCAGCCCAGGGCGCTAACCCACTGAGCCACAGCGCTAGCCCCTCATCTTCTGACCAAAAAAAAAAAAAAAATCCTTGAAAATCCAACATTATTTATTCCTTCCATGGCTTTGGAACTAAGGATCTACCACTGGTATCCCTTCCTGAACCAGCCAAGGTCTATAGGGTGTACCTGAAAGAGATTATAATGCCTCCAATCTACAACTGCACCTATGCCATCAAGAGACAGGAACCTGCCCTGCTCTCCAAAGTTCCTTTTACCCCCACACTAACATTCACAGACATAGAAACCAATCACACAGTCCTTGAGCAATATGAGGACAGCTTCAGGACCAGAAATTCTCTAAAGATGGTGGGAGTGGTCGCAATGGCATATGCTGAGAAGGAAAACAAAGGAGACTTTCCATCATCTTTCCCTGTTGACATCACGGGCTGATGAAGCTACTTTCCCTCTAAAACAGTGCACACCTCCGTTAGGAAGAAATTTGCTGGAAAATCAACCTCTTAGGATACAGCGAGGATACATAAAACTTGTCTAACCACATGAAGTGCTCACATAATATTCCAATTCCTCATTAATTCCTGGCTTGGCAAATACATTTGAAAGAAAAATACTATAAGTTGGCTGGCACCACGGCTCACACAGCTAATCCCCCACCTGCGGCACCAGCACCCTGGGTTCTAGTCCCAGTCGGGGTGCTGGTGTCCCAGTTGCTCCTCTTCCAGGCCAGCTCCCTGCTGTGGCCCAGGAGTGCAGTGGAGGATGGCCCAGGTCCTTGGGCCCTGCACCCGCATGGGAAACCAGGAGAAGCACCTGGCTCCTGGCTTCAGATCAGTGCGATGCACTGCCCGCAGCGGCCATTGGGGGGGTGAACCAACAGCAAAAGAAAGACCTTTCTCTCTGTCTCTCTCACTCTCCACTCTGCCTGTCCAAAAAAAAGAAAAAAAAAGTGGCAAATGTGTTTTTGCTGAAAGCTTTTCCAACAGCTCCTCAGTCTAGTTTGCCTTCACTTTGAAAAGACTCTTTTTCTAGGGTATACATGAGCATTTCATTGACTTGGCCATCAAACATAATTTTTGCAAAGAATTTAACTGTACCCAGCTTTTATCAGGAGCACAAGAATATATCACATTGATGACTTCTTCCCTTTATGAGACTATTTGACACACTTGTGAAGAACATACAATGCTAATACCTTTTAGTCCTTCCTGGGTTTTGGTGCAATGCATGCCTCATTTAAAAAATTAATTGTCATGGATGCTACAAATCAGCCCAGCTTATATGGCCCCCCCTTCCAATGAAAAGTCAAATTGAATTCTGTAGGCACTATCCTTAGTGCTCTCAGTGACTTCTTCACTCGTGGAGCTCATATGCCTTCTAAATTCTCTGGATCATTTGTGATATCCATTACTTCTCAAGGGCTGTGATGCAAGGAATAACCTCGCTTGGAACCTTGCTATGTGCCAGTAAAATTAAATTAGATTTCTATTAATTGTGCTATATTGGAAAAATAGTCACCTACATACCTTGAGCCTGTGATTCTCCAAACCTTGTTATGTAGTAGGACTTTGGCCATGGATATAGAACAGTAAAACATGAGAATGGCTACTAAGACCTCCTTAATAGATGATGGACCCAAACTTGGCATACTCCATTTGGCAAAGGGGATGGCTTCCAATGTCTGCTGTCTATGTCCAGATGCCAGGGTACAGCAGGAGGTCACTATTCTAATGATAAAAAAAAACCATTTAAGTTCAGCTGGACACCATTTTGCTGACTGTTGATCTCGTTACTGTTAATCCAGATGCCTTCACTGATGACAATCCAGAGACCCAAAGTAGTCACAGCCATTATCTGCTAACAAAAGCTTAAACCAAGAGTGAAGAATTAGTATCCATTATATCACAATTCCTCAGAACCCATCTAGTCCAAACCTTGAGAGTTGGAAGCTATTATACTTGGCCCACCCATAAATAGGACGTTAATTGTCCCAGATGGGCTCTATATCCTTGTACTGCAAGGAGGATGTCACAGATATTGATGCTCCAAACTTATCCAGCTCCCTGCTAATGTGTCTGGGAAAGCAGCAAAGGCTTGCCCAAATGCTTGGGCCCCTGAACCCATGTGATATCTGGAAGAAGCTCCTATCTTACGAGATCAGCCTGGTCTAGCCCCAGTCATTGCAGCCATTTTGGAGGAGAACAAACCAGAAGGAAGATCAGTCTCTCCCTTTCTCACTCTAACACTGCCTTTCAAATATATAAATAAATCTTTTAAAATGTAATCATTTCAATAGATTCCTCAGTGCTCAATCATGATGACTTTTGCCTCCTTAAGAACATTTTCATTTATTTTTTAAAGATCTGTTTATTTGAAAGGTAGAGAGGGGGCTGGTGTTGTGCTGCAGTATGCCAAGCTGCCATCTGTTATACTGGCATCCCATATAGTCACCAGTTCAAGTCCCACTTGTTCCACTTCTGATTTAGCTTCATGCTAATGGTCTGATAAAGAGTGGAAGATGGCCCAAGCACTTGGGCTCCTGCCACCCCCATGGGTGACTCAGAAGAAGCTCCTGGTTTCAACAAGGCCCAACACTGGCCATTGGAGCCACCAGGGGAGTGAACGAGATGATGGAAGATCTCTCTATGTCTCTCTCTCTCTCTCTCTCTGTGACTTTCAAATAAAGAATTAAATAACTTAAAATTATTTTAAAAAGGACAGAGAAACACACACAAAGTGGTTGAGGAGAGAGAGGCAGAGAGGTCTTCCATATGTTAGTTCACTTTCTAAATGTCTGCAAAAGCTGTGGCTGAACCAGGCTCTCAAGTCCCCTAATAAGTAGTAGATCTTGCACTTAGGTGAGAGGAACTGAAGAATTTGAACCACTACCCCATGATTCCCAGAGATATTAAGCAGGAAACTGGTTTGGAAGTGGAACACTGAAAACTTAGATTAGCACTGCAATATAGAATGTGGGCATCACATGCAATGGGCAACAAATTAGAAAACCTAGAAGAAATCAAAACACATGCTACATAACAAAATTGAGTCGTGAAGACATATGGAAAACCTAAACAAACAAAAACCAAGACAGATACTGAATCAGTAACAAAAACTCTCCAAAGAAAAGCCCAAGACCAGATAGCTTCAGTGCTAAATTCTACCAGCCTTTCAAAACAGAACCAATTCCAATTCTTCTTAAGCTATTCAAAACAATTGAAAGAGAAGAGTATTCCCAAACTCCTTCTATTTGGCCAGTATCACCTTATTTTCTAAACCAGAAAATGATACAATAGAGAAAGAGAATTAAAGAACAATATCTCTGAAGCACAGATGCAAAAAATTCTTAACAAAATACTAGCTAATAAAAATCCAACAACAGATCATAAAGATAATTTACCTGGACCAAGTGGAATGTACCCCTGGTATGCAGGGATCATTCAACATATGCAAATCAATAAATGTGATATGTGACACTAGAAAACTAAAGAATAAAAACCACATGATGATCTCAATAGATGAAGAGAAAGTATTAGTAAAAAACAAGCTTTCATTATAAAAACCTTAAGCAAGTTGGGTATAGAAGGAACATTCCTTAACACATTCAAGGCAATATATGACAAATCTTCAACAACATCATATTGAATGGGAAATCTTGGAAGCATTTCCATTAAGATCTGAAACCACAGTTGCTCTCCATCACTACTAACAGTTTTAGTCATGGCAATAATTCAAGTAAAAGAAATTAAAAAAAAAATTAGAAAGGAGAAAGTCCAGTAATCTGTTTGCAGATGACATGATCCTATATATTGGGAAACCAAAAGACTCCACCAAGTGATTATTGAAACTCATAAGAGAGTTTGGTAAAGTTGTAAGATATAAAATCAACACACAAAAATCAATAACCATTACATACACAAATATGCCATTGCTGAAAAATAACTTATCAGATCAGTGCCATTCACAATAACCATAAACATTTTTTATTACCTTGTAATAAATTTAGCCAAGGGTGTGAAAGATCTTTACAAGAAAAATCACAAAACATTAAAGAAATACATGTTCATAAATTGGAAGAACTAATATCAAAATTCCCATACTACCAAAATAAATTGTTTTTAGTTTTATTTTTACAATCATTTATTTATTTGAGTGGCAGTTATAGACAAAGAGAGGGAGAGACAGAAAGCGATGTCTTCTAACTGCTGGTTAATTCTCCAAATGGCTGTAATGGCTGGTGCTGGGCTAATCTGAACCCAGGAGCTAGAAGCTTCCTCCTCATCTTCTATGTGGATACAGGAGCCCAAGCACTTGGGCCATCTTACTCTGCCTTGAGCAGAGAGCTGGATCAGAGGAGCAGCTGGGACCCAAACTGGCATCCATGAGATGCCAATGCCACAGAGGCTCAACTCACTATTCCACAGTGCCAGTCCCCCAAAAGCAATTTACAGATTCAATGTGATCTCAATCAAAATATCAACAACATTCTTCTCAGAGTTAGGAAAAAAATGATGTTAAAATTGGGATGAAATACCAAGGCAATCTTAAAAAAAGCAAAGAGGGAGGCATCACACTTCCAGAATTCAAGATCTACTACAGGGCAGTTATAATAAAAATAGCTTGTTATTGGCATGCCAAAAGACATGTAGACCTATGAAACAGAATAGAACCTCTGAAAATTAATCTGCACATCTAAAACCAGTTAGTTTGTGACAAACAAATTTAAAGCAATCTCTGGAGAAAGGAAAATCTTCAAAAATAGTGCTGGGAAAATTTGTTCTTCACACTGTAGTAGGAAACAAGATCCCCACATTGCAACTTGTACAAAAATTAACTGTAATTGGATCAATCATCTAAATCTAGGGGAAAATATCAGGGAAACTCTGCAAGACATTGTCATAGTCAAAGACTTTTGGAAAAAGACCCCATGAAGCACAGACAATAAAAGGAAAAATAGCCAAAGGAGATTATATCAAGCTAAGAAGCTTCTGAACTGCAACTAAGGAAGCAACTGACAGAATGCAAGAAAATCTTCACAAACTATTAGTAAAAATCTCCAAAATCTCTATGAGCTCAACAACAAAACAAAGAATCCAATTCAAGAAATGGGCAACAGGCATTTTTCCTGTTATATTAACAGGCAGTTTTAACAAGCATTTTTCCAAGGAAGAAATTCAAATGGCCAACAGACACATGAAAAAATGTTCAGGATCACTAGCCATCAGGGAAATGCTAATAGAACCACAGTGAGATTTCTCCTCACCCCAGTTAGTATGGCTATCATACAGAAACCAAAAATCATTTTGGGACAGGCACTGTGGCTTAGTGGGTTAAGCCACTGCCTGCAATACTGGCATCCCATATGAGTGCTGGTTTGAGTCCTGGCTGCTCCACTTTTGATCCAGCTTTCTGCTAATGAGCCTGAGAAAGCAGTGGATGATGGCTCATGTGCTTGGATCCCTGTACCCATGTGGCAGACCTGGATGAAGTTCCTGGCTCCTGGCTTCAATCTAGCCCTGCCTTGGCCATTGTGGTCATTTGGGGAGTGAACCAGCAGAGATCTCTCTCTCTCTTTCTCTGCAAATCTGCAATTCAAATAAATAAATAAATCATTTTTTAAAAATCACCAAGTATTTTACTGAACAATTTTAAATGTTGTATGAGCAGACATCTACAACCATTGAATTATTTTTACAATAGTCAGTCTGGTTTAAACTGCTTTTCTGTGAATGTAAGAATATGTACTTGAAAAAAGTATAGGCTTGAGGAAGTGGTGATATGCTCGAGTGCTAGAGTGGAGATGGCCAAGCTTGCTCCACTGCCCCCACTCTCCCCACACATTAAGAACATTCAGCACCACCTGATGGTCAGGAGCATGACAAACAGGACTCTGTGGTGGCCAGTTACTGAATAGTTGCTCAAGAACTGATCTGAGAGGTGGTTGGCAGCCATTGTTCGATCATTATGTATCTCACCAAGGAGGTCATTTTATATGCCATGCAAACTAGAATGAAGATTCATAATAAAACTGAGTGTTGTAAATTTTTATCAAAATTAATGGGTCAGTTAGAAGCTCTTAAGAAACAATTGGGGGGCTGGTACTGTGGTGCAGCACATTAAAGCCCTGGCCTGCAGTGCTGGCATCCCATATGTGCTCCAGTTCAAGTCCCAGCTGCTCCACTTCTGACCCAGCTCTCTGCTCTGCCCTAGAAAAGCAGTAGAAAGATGGCCCAGCTGGTGCTGCAGCTCACTAGGCTAATCCTTTGCCTGCAGTGCCAGCACCCAGCATTCTAGTCCCAGTTGGGGCACTGGATTCTGTCTTGGTTGCTCCTCTTCCAGTCCAGCTCTCTGCTGTGGCCCAGGAGTGCAGTGGGGGACAGCACAAGTGCTTGGGCCCTGCACCCACATGGGAGACCAGGAGAAGCACCTGGCTTTGGATCAGCACAGTGTGCCGGCTGTAGTGTGCCGGCCACAGTGGCCATTGCGGGGTGAACCAATGGAAAAGGAAGACCTTTCTCTCTCTCTCTCTCTCACTGTCTACTCTGCCTGTCAAAAAAGAAAAAAATAATAATGAAGATGGCCCAAGTCCTTGGGCCCCTGCACCCATGTGGGAGACCTGGAAGAATCTCCTGGCTCCTGGCTTCAGATCAGCACAGCTCCAGCCATTGCAGCCATTTGAGGAGTGAACTAGCAGATGGCAGAGGCTGACTCTCTCTCTGTCTTTCTGCCTTTCTGTGACTCTGCCTTTCAAGTAAATAAATAAATCTTAAGAACTGTTAGACTGGACTCAGATGGGACTCAATTATCCCAATGAGAGACTTCAATAATACAAAAGCAAAGAGGTTTATTGTTCTAGCTCGAGCTAGGGTCCACTCCTCCAATCATCACAGCAGTCTTCTGATGAGAATCCATCCCATTTCTTTTGTGGGGTTTATATAGGGTTTTCAGAGACATTCTATACATTATAGCACCATTCAGCAAATCATCTCGTTCTGCGGGAAATTTAAAGAACATCTCTTAAAATTGCTTAGTAAATCCAGTGGTGGGAATAGACTAGTAAAGGTGGTTGGATGGCTCTGGGTTGATGCTTTTTAAAATGATTGGCTAAAGTATAGGGTATGAGCTGCTAGGGTGTATGTTCCAAACTGCAGGGTTTGGGGATGTTATCAATCACCTTAACCACCTGAAAAGATACCTGGAACTTTAGATATTTCCCTGCTATCTGCTGATTGGCTGTTGCTAGGAGAGTTTATCACAAGGGGAGTTTATTTTTCTTCTTCCAGAGCTTTTGGCTTAGGGTTCAGGGCCCGGTCATGCCCGAGTTACAAGATGGAGGCCTAGTCTAAAATAGCTGCACATTGATCCAGGCTCAGGTTCTTCACAACAACAAAAAGAAACAGTTGAGTGATAATGAAGCTATTACCTAAGGAGCAGTTGGTTCTGCCCATTTGGGGATTTATTCTTGGAAAATGTTTATATATGCAGACAAGGAACATATACTGCAAGTCTTTTAACAGATGTCATAACCGTGTTTGACATAACACTGATGAAAATGTGAAACACAGAAAGTATGCAAGATGGAAGGCAACATATATCCATAATTGCTTAAAGAATGAGGAGACTCCTCAAGCAGGCCCTATTGCAATTGAGGAAGATACTGATGGTGAAGAAAATGAAGATGCTGTAGTAGCATCTCTGCCCATTCCACACACCTCAGCCATCATCATCTTCAGCAGTTGACCCAGGCAGCATGCCATCAGACAGCTATAGTTGAATACAGATTCCTCTGGGTGCACATGCCACAGCCAACACACCAGCGAAAGTGCCTCATAGCATGGGTGTAACAAGGAATACCATCCAACCTACTCTATAGACTATGCCAGCCATTGATCCTGCACTTTCCAGTACGGTTTCCCAAGGCGATACCCACCTCACCCCTGAGGAGTTTGTGAGAGCTCAGAGATACTGCAAATATGCTGGCAGTGCTTTGCAATATGAAGATGTAAGCACTGCCATTCAGAATCTACAGAAAGACCTCAAGTTACTGATGACTGACAGAGAATGAAGACTTTGTACAACAGATCCACGAATCTTTGGCATAAAGAACTCACTCCATTACCCTATCTTCAGCCTATCAAGAGGACAGTTTTAAGAAAGACTTCAGTTGAATTGAATATGATGATAAAATCTGTGAATATCAGATTCCTTTTGAAGCATTCATCAGTAGCCTCAACCAGTTTTTATTGTCCATTTAATGGCTCCAATAATTTATGGGCACATAGGGCTGATGTTGGCAAGATCCTAAAAACACCCTTTGAACCCTGTTTCAGCAAGTGAAAACACAGCAAATATATATTGGAAATAAGCTTTATTAATTTAAATACATGAAGAGAATTTTTTAAAAGCCATAATATTTGGACAAACAGATCATATTACTTTGCAGTAAAATTGTAAATCTAATAAAAGATTTCAGAATTGTCTAGATTAGAGATTACCTTTTTGTTTTCCTTAAGATTTATAAAATACAAATGTCCTAAAGTGTTAGATTAACCTGAAAAAATTATGTTCAAAACACAATTTTTATTCATTAGAGTTTATAGTTGACAGAAGGAAAAGTCATTCAGTAAAGAGGTAGAAGTGCTTTCAGACTTAATATTAATAATGTTGGTTTCCCAAATGCTTTCTCTTATCCATCAAGCTTAAGGTGAATTGGTATTTGCTGCATCAGCAGTCTGACTGCATGTCTTAGAGAATGAAAAATAGAGGTCTGTAGAGATGCCTGAAGAGTTGGTGCTTTTAAGTTAAGATTCTTCTCAGCTGCTGAGGAGTATGTTCCATCGAGTGCATAACTTTGAATGATTCAGAAGATTTATAAGACTTAAGATACTCAGTTGTTAAATTTATGAATTTTGTGGGAAATTATGGACTTACGGTGTCACCTGAATTTGCTGTGTTAAAACAATAAATACAAAGATTCTTTTTAAATAAAACTTAAAAAAAGTATAGGCTTGTATGGAACAAGATGTTTCTAAACTTCATAAAATGCTGTTATTTTAATACAAAACATACATAAGCAAATGTTTTAAACAAATAATTGATTATAAAAGCTTGTGTTTCTAATCAAATACACTTGTGAAAAGAAATTACAATTTACCCACAAAATAATCTAGAATTTCCTAATAGTATCTAACTTAATAATAGTATCTAACTTAATAATGAAGTAAAAACATCCTAAAACATCTTTTGTTTGTGTGAATTTAAGTACAGTACTTTAAATTAGCATTTTCCATCCCAAAGGTTATTAAAAGTTTTGAAAGGGAGATAAACTCCATGAGGTTGGTAGATTTTCTGTTCTAAATTCTTCATGTAGTTGGGGCTGGTGCTGCTGCGCAGCAGGTAAATCCTCTGCCTGTGGTGCCAGCATCCAGTATGAGTACCAGTTCTAGTCCTGGCTGCCCCTCTTCCAGTCCAGCTCTCTGCTATGGCCTGGGAAAGCAGTGGAAGATGGCCCAAGTGCTTGGGCCCCTGCTCCCGCATGGGAGACCAGGAAGAAGCAGCTGGCTCCTGGCTTTAGATCCGTGCAGCTCTGGCCATTGCAGCCATCTGGGGAGTTAATCAACAGAAGGAAGACCTTTCTCTCTGTCTAATTCTACCTCTCAACTAAATAAAATCTTAAAAAATATATTCTTTATATACTCATATTAATTACAACCTCCTATTTTAGAAAAATGAGGGTTAATGGTTTATGACTTCTGCTAGTCTGTGATTGTTACAAAGTAAAACTTCTAGTTTTATCTAGAAGATAATTCCTTATCTGCAATCACCGTATTGTAACAAAAATTGTGGTACTAAGTTAATAGTCTTTAAGTAAATTAGGAGAATATTTAGCAACTTAAAAACACCTGGCTAGAAAATTTCTTCACAAGATTCCTTGTGGGGTAACCACATGCTGAATTTCTGGTTTTTCCTTTACGTGTCTCATTGTCACAGGCTGAACAGCAACAGAACACAGTATGAGAATGATGAGCACTCCTCTAATGCTAGAGACATATGTGCCCTGTCAGGACTTCATTGGCCTGACTCATCAAAAGACTCAGGAATAAATGTTTCTGTTTTCAAGAGAATTGTGGGGCTGGTGCCATGGTGCAGTAGGTTAATCCTCCACCTGCAGCACCGGCATCCCATATAGGCCCCAGTTCCAGTCCCAGCCACACCTCTTTCAATCCAGCTCTCTGCTATGGCCTGGAAAAGCAGTATAAGATGGCCCAAGTGCTTGGGCCCCTGCACCCATGGGAGACTGGAAAAAAGCACCTGGCTCCTGGCTTTGGATTGAGCAGCTCTGGCTGTTGCAGCCATTTGGGGAGTGAACCAATGGACGGAAAACCTTTCTCTCTGTCCTACCTCTCACTGTCTATAACTCTACCTCTCAAATCAATAAATAAAGTCTTTCAAAAAATCTTTTAAAGTGAATTGCAACCACTATTGCATGTTTTCTTTCACAACTTCAAGTGGACATAGCTCATAAAATAAAATGAATCATGGTTTCATAAACATTAAAGCTTATCATAGACAATTGGTACCAATGAATAGCTTCTTTTACAGTCTCTCTATATAAATAATTAATAAGCCAATTGTTTTCTTCCTACTCTGCAAAGCCAGTCAATGCAATTGATTTCAAATTTAGAATTTTCAAATCACCCAGAAATGCACAATGTTAATGCTTTTGGAGCTTTATAAGAGCCCAAAATATCAATTTTTAATTCTTGTACTTTTTAACATTAGAGAGTTCTAAGACATTAAATAGTACTTTTTCTTTCTAATCCATGTAAGACTAACAATGTGCAGAAAAAAATATGAGGATTTTTGTTATGCAGATAAATAATTGTGCTTTGCCTAGAATCATGCTTCAACTTTGGTTATTTTTCCTCTTCACTGAATCCAGGAAGACAAGAATCCTGTGAAACTAATAAAATGCCCCTGGTGTTCTTAAATGATTACTTTTTGGACAGGAACTTCCAAGAAACAACACCACAGTCATAGTGAACATTTTCTGTGGTTGAATCTTCTCTTTGCTTTCAGGAGACCAACAGAAGCCACCTGGAGATCTCAGAGAAGGCCACGTGGGAATGGAGGGGCATGCACCTCCTCTGGAAGCAGTTGTGTCTGTGAAATTTTTTGCTCATTGCAAATTTGACAGGTCTCTATCCATTGATAATGAAGAGACTCATCATAAAAATTAGTAATACAGAAAAAAATCATTGAAATTTCATTTTTTTCTGCCACAGGCAAGTGGAACAATATCTCTCACAGTAAAACAAACAGACTGTAAAGAGTCTATCCAATGTCTCTGGCTCTCCTCACATTCTGAGGACAGATCTCAGAGAACTTCTAGCTGCCTCTTCCAGAAAGGTAAATCAGTAAATAAATTATTAATAAAAAGAAAAGGAGGTAACTTTTTTTCTGTATTTCTGGATAGGATTCCTGTCTTCGAATCAATATGTCATGATTTTTATTCATTTTTCCTTCTTTGGAATTGGGGTAGGAGTAGGCAAAAACATGCATGAAAGAAGGGGGAAAAAGCTTAAAGTACTAGATTGTAAAGTAGGAACAAATAGGAAGGCTGGAGATGAAGGGGTAAAGACTAGGTTAGGGAAAAAAAGCCAGCTTATTAACTCCTTAAAAAGAGAAAGGAAGAAAGGAGGAGGAAATAGAGAAGTATGGTTATGTTCTTATGGAATTACATTCTTATGCAATCTGATCTCTTTGTATTAATAAAAATAGAAATGTTTAACAATTGAAAATTTATTCCTTTATTGAATCACTACTGCCTCATTCCAACACTCTATAAAAACAGAATCCAAAGGCAGGCATAGGTTGCAGGGTGGGGCACAGTGCAAGTGGCAGTGACAGACTTACTTCTCTAATATCAAATTCTACACCACAACTTCTAATCCAGCAAAGTTCTACACATCACCCAGAATCAATTGCATAAAATAAACCACTTAGGGCAAAAGCTCAGGGAAAATCAATGTCCCCATTATTCTTTGCCTGTGAAGCACTCATATAAATTAGCATGCTGCTAAAGAAAATGAGATTATGGCCAAGCTATGTATAAAGAACATAGGGATGCAAAGTCAGGAGGCAGTTTGGTGTTTTATGAGCACCCAAAGTGAACTGCAGATGAAGAAGGGGATGCATTACAGAATGGGAGCTGAGTAGGCAGCACAGCCAGCAGTGATCACCAAGCCATTAACCTGAGATTGGTGAGTATTTGTGAAGTGTACAAGTGAGTTCTACCTATAACAACAGTAATTACTTTTTCTTTAGGACACAAGGCAAAACACATTTTTTTCCCAATTTTTATCTGTTTTTCATTTTATTTGAAAGGCAGGGGGAGAGGGAGAGGGAGAGGGAGAGAGATTTCCACTTTCTGGTACATCCCCAAATGCTCACAACAGCAGGCAATGTTCAGCCTGAAGCCAGGAACCTGGAACTCCATGCAGGCCTGGGAGAGTTCAGTTAATTCTGAGGATACACAGTCTTCAGTGACACCTGTCTTTATAAAGACACATCTCAATACAAAATAAAACTCTCTACTCAGGACTTTAGAGATCCAAGAGAAAACTTTCAAATATTTTGCAGGTGAATGCAAAACAGAAATCTGGAGACTTCTGTGAGCCAACAAGTTCCCTGCCTACCTGAGAATCAGCCTGGTCACCAGGGAGATCAAGGGAAGAGGACCAAGCAAAGCCATTTGGGACCTGTGCCCAGAGTCTTATCTCTTGAGTGAGCCTAAAGGCAGCCCAGTCATTGGGCACTGGCAGTTTTGGACCACCTTAATCCTGAAGTGGCTACACAAACTAGTCAACTCCAATTTGGGCTGAGTTATCAGACTGGAAGTCTGGTCAAAGACTGCCACCCATTAAGGAATCTGGACACAGGAATGGCCAAAAAAGTACCATTAGGAGGTGCTCACAATAGGAGGCAGAGAACTAAGTGGGTAATAAATGCACAGATCCTAGACCAAGGCAACAGGCAATGAAAACCTTCTCTTTTGTTGCAAAATTTTCTTATTTTATCTTAAAGGCCTTGAGAAACAGATCTGTAGACATCTCATGTGTAAGACAAACATGGATCATTCATAGTTGGCCTATAAATATTAGCATTCTTGCCCTGATCAATCAGCCTCAGGAGCTAGCTCAGGGAGGGGCAAGTAAAGGGAATTACTTCAATCTCATTTCTAGGGAAATATACATCCTCCATGAACTGCTTCTTACAAAACATTTCTCCAATTTTCCAGGAGAAATACATCAACTCTGAAGAGGCTACTTTTTTTTTTTTTCCATAGAGCCCAACACCTGTCTTGGGAATCACCTGTGATCCAGGTAGATGGATAAGAAAGCCAACTGGAATCATCTACTGTAAGACAAGATACTTTACCCAAGTCACTATATTTCACTCTACAGAAAAATGCAAACTGAATCACAAAGAACTCCAGTGGATTGATCCACTGGTTTCAGCAAAGGGCATATTTGCATTACTCCAGATATGCAGGCCTCTCTTTCTGTGTACCTTCATGTGGACTATCTGCAGATACAGAGTGAGGGGGAGGCTGCAGCAGTAAAAATGGTCAATGTTTCAACTATGAAACTTATTTTTAATTATCTCAAATACAGTCATAAAAATTCTGCTCTAAGCAAGACACACATAAAGCCAAGCTCATCCCTTTCTCAACAAAAATTTAAAGCAATGAGAATTACAAAATCTTAAAGAAAGAAATAAAAGAGGATACTAAGAAATGGAAAAATCTTCCATGCTCATGGATTGGAAGAATCAACATCATCAAAATGTCCATTCTCCCAAAAGCAATTTACAGATTCAATGCAATACCAATCAAAATACCAAAGACATTCTTCTCAGATCTAGAAAAAATGATGCTGAAATTCATATGGAGACACAGGAGACCTCGAATCGCTAAAGCAATCTTGTACAACAAAAACAAAGCCATAGGCATCACAATATCAGATTTCAGGACATACTACAGGGCAGTTGTAATCAAAACAGCATGGTACTGGTACAGAAACAGATGGATAGACCAATGGAACAGAATTGAAACATCTGAAATCAACCCAAACATCTACAGCCAACTTATATTTGGTCAAGGATCTAAAACCAATTCCTGGAGCAAGGACAGTCTATTCAATAAATGGTGCTGGGAAAACTGGATTTCCACGTGCAGAATCATGAAGCAAGACCCCTACCTTTCACCTTACACAAAAATCCACTCAACATGGATTAAAGACCTAAATCTATGACCTGACACCATCAAATTATTAGAGAACATTGGAGAAACCCTGTAAGATACTGACACTGGCAAAGACTTCTTGGAAAATGCCCTGGAGACACAGGCAGTCGAAGCCAAAATTAACAATTGGGATTACATCAAATTGAGAAGTTTCTGTACTGCAAAATTAACAGTAAGGAAAGTGAAGAGGCAACCGACAGAATGGGAAAAGATATTTGTAAATTATGCAACAGATAAAGGGTTAATAACCAGAATCTACAAAGAAATCAAGAAACTCCACAACAACAAAACAAACAACACACTTAGGAGATGGGCCAAGGACCTCAATAGACATTTTTCAAAAGAGGAAATCCAAATGGCCAACAGGCACATGAAAAAATGTTCAAGATCACTAGCAATCAGGGAAATGCACATCAAAACCACAATGAGGTTTCACCTCACCCCAGTTAGAATGGCTCACATTCAGAAATCTACCAAAAATAGATGCTGGCCAGGATGTGGGGAAAAAGGGACACTAACCCACTGTTGGTGGGAATGCAAACTGGTCAAGCCACTATGGAAGTCAGTCTGGAGATTCCTCAGAAACCTGACTATAACCCTACCATTCAACCCAGCCATCCCACTCCTTGGAATTTACCCAAAGGAAATTAAATTGGCAAATAATAAAGATGTCTACACCATAATGTTTATTGCAGCTCAATTCACAATAGCTAAGACCTGGAACCAACTCAAATGCCCATCAACAGTAGACTGGATAAAGAAATTATGGGATATGTACTCTATAGAATACTATACAGCAGTCAATACCAATGAAATCTGATCATTTGCAACAAAATGGAGGAATCTGGAACACATCATGCTGAGTGAAATAAGCCAGTCCCAAAGGGACAAATACCATAGGTTCTCCCTGATCGGTGACAACTAACCAAGCACCAAAAAGGAAACCTGTTGAAGTGAAATGGACACTATGAGAAACTGGGACTTGATCAGCCTTTGCCCTGACTGTTGATGTACAATTTAATACTTTATCCCTTTTAGTATTTTTGGTTGTTCTACTTAATACTTTGGTTGAATTCTGTAATTAATACACAGTTATTCTTAAGTGTTGAAACTTAACTGAAAAGTGATCCCTGTTAAATATAAGAGTGGGAATAAGAGAGGGAAGAGATGTACAATTTGGGACATGCTCAATTGGACTTGCCCCAAATGGTAGAGTTAGAAATGTGCCAGGGAATTCTAATTCAATCCAATCAAGGTGGCCTATACCAATGCCATATCACTAGTCCAAGTGATCAATTGCTGTTCAAAATTGATCACACTGATAGGACTACGAGTCAAAGGGATAGCATAAACAAGACTAGTGTCTGAAAATACTAACCAATAGAATAAAAAAAAAGGGAAAGAATGATTCAACATGAGAAGCAGGATACACAGCTGACTCATAGAATGGCAGATGTCCTAAACAGCACTCTGGCCTCAGAATCAGCCCTTAAGGCATTTGGATCTGGCTAAAAAGCCCATGAGAGTATTTCAGGCATGGAAAGCCAAGACACTCTGGCAAAAAAAATAAATAAATAAAAAAGAGGACCTAAACAAAAGATCTCTGAGAGTGAGATCCCAATGGAAAGAACAGGTCATCAAAGAAGTAGCTACCTTTCTGTGAAGGGAGGAGAGAACTTCCACTTTGACTACTACCTTGTCTAAATATGATCAGAGTTGGCCAACTCAAAATGCTTCCATAGCCTTGACAACTCATGAATAGATCCTAGGGTGATTACTGATGCCATAAACAAGAGTGTCAATTTGTTAAGGCAATAACAGGAGTCACTGTGCACTTACTCCTCATGTAGGATCTCTGTCTTTAATGTGCTGTACATTGTGATTTAATGCTATAACTAGTACTCAAACAGTATTTTTTACTTTGTGTTTCTGTGTGGGTGCAAACTGTTGAAATCTTTACTTCAAATATACTAAATTGATCTTCTGTATATAAAGATAATTGACAATGAATCTTGATGTGAATGGAAGGGGAGAGGGAGCGGGAGAGGGGAGGGTTGCAGTTGGGAGGGAAGTTATGGGGGAGAAGCCATGCAATCCAGAAGCTGTACTTTGGAAATTTATATTCATTAAATAAATGTAAAAAGAAAATTAATGTTAACTGCATATTTAGGAGTGTACTATTGCATTTAATTACAGTGCTTCTCTATATTTTATTTTTTAAGATTTTATTTATTTATTTGAGAGGTCAAATTATAGACAGTGAGAGGAAGAGACAGAAATAAAGGTCTTCTATCTGCTGGTTCACTCCCCAAATGGCTATAACAGATGGAGCTGCACTGATCTGAAGCCAAGAGCTTCTTTTCTGTCCCCCCTTGGGTACAAGGGCCTAAGCACTTGAGCCATCTTCTACTGTTTTCCCAGGCCATAGCTGAGAGCCAGATCAGAAGAGGAGCAGCTGAGGCTAGAACTGCGGCCCATATAGGTACCAGCCCCTCTACATCTTATAAGCACATCTTATCTGTAAGAAAAAAACTGAAAAGTTAGTCAAGTATATCACAAACTATGTTAGAAATTATCTCTAATTTAAATAAAAAAGGAAAACCTTAAAATAGAAGTGGTTAATTTTGGCAATCTGCACAAATGACCTGTATCCTATTATTTTATCCTTTGGAATACTTTTCAAGATTTCTTCTGACCTTCCCATCTTCTTTTGTTCCTCATACCCTTTCAATATCACTGCCTGTCTGTCCCTGCAGCTCTCTCCCTTTGGAAACAGTCTTGCAGGCTATCAATCATTATTTCAAAATGTTTTGTAGGGAGTGCCTGAATGGCCTTCTAATATCCCATAAATATATATTTCCATAAAACAGACAATAGAGGGGCTGGTACTGTGCCCTAGCAGGAAAAGCTGCTGCCTGCATTGCTGACATCCCTTATGGGTGCTGCTTTGAGTCTCTGCTGCTCCATTTCTGATCCAGCTCTCTTCTACTGGGGAAGCAGTAGAAGATGAACCAAGTCCTTGGGCCCGTGCACACATGTGGGATAACTGGAAGAGGCTCCCAGCTCTTGGCTTCAGTTCAGGGTAGCTCCAGCCATTGCAGCCATCTGGGAAGTAAACCAGAAGATGGAAGACCTTTCTTCCTCTCTCTCTGCTTCTGCATCTCTGTAACTCAAATAAAATAAAATAAATAAAAATTTTAAAAAAGGTGGTATAGCATAGTGGGAAAGCTGTTGCCTGTGATGCTGGTATTCTATATTGTGCATGAATTCATGTCCCACCTGCTCTACTTCTTTTCTTTTTTTTTTTTTTTAAACAGGCAGAGTAGACAGAGAGAGACAGAGAGAAAGGTCTTCCTTTTCAGTTGGTTCACCCCCCAATAGTCACTGCAGCCAGTGCACCATGCTGATCTGAAGCCAGGAGCCAAGTGCTTCTCCTGGTCTCCCATGCGGGTGCAGGGCCTAAGGACTTGGGCCATCCTCCACTGTATTCCCGGGCCACAGCAGCTCTACTTCTGATCCAGCTCCTTCATCTGCCTAGGAAAGCTGCAAAGAATGGTGCTTGTGCTCCTACTCCCACATGGGAAATGTGGAAGAAGATACTGGCTCCTGGGTGGGAGGGATGTTATGGGGGGGAAGCCATTGTAATCCATAAGCTGTACTTTGGAAATTTATATTCATTAAATAAAAGTTAAAAAAAAAAAAAAAGAAGAAGATACTGGCTCCTGACTTTAATCCAGTTCCAACCCCAGCTGCTGTGGCCATTAGGGGTGTGAAACAGTGGATAAATGATTTATATCTCTCTCTCTCTCTCTTTGTAACTCTGCCTTTCAAATAAATATTGGCTGGCGCCGTGGCTCAACAGGCTAATCCTCTGCCTGCGGTGCTGGCACCCCAGGTTCTAGCCCTGGTCGGGGCACCAGATTCTGTCCTGGTTGCTCCTCTTCCAGTCCAGCTCTCTGCTGTGGCCCAGGAGTGCAGTGGAGGATGGCCCAAGTGCTTGGGCCCTGCACTCGTATGGGAGACCAGGAGAAGCACCTGGCTCCTGGCTTTGGATTAGCACGGTGCTCTGGCTACAGGAGCCATTGTGGTGTGAACCAATGGAAAAAGGAAGACCTTTTTCTCTGTCTCTCTTTCTCACTGTCCACTCTGCCTGTCAAAAAATAAATAAATATTTTTATTTTTTTTTTAAATTTAACAAATGGCCCTAAATATTCTGACTCATCTTGACATGTAACAGGAGACATGAAAGTTGCTGCTGACTTTATGTAGTGCCTCCTCAATCTTTTCTATAAGCAAAATACATTTATTTCTTTTGCTGTCCAAGCACTCAAATCTAAAAGAAATAATACTACCCAGTGCAACTCTGTTCAAGGCTGCTCCTGCACTGAAGAAAAGTAAAGGAGCAAGGGGCCCAAACCCTGTGTGGCCAGCTGGCAGTCCCCTCCTCACTCTGCATCTGAGTTTCTGATTAGAGAGGGAGACAAAGGCAACTCCAGATACTGCAGCAGTACACAAACAGCCTCACAGACACACCTTATGTGTGTGCAACAGAAGGAGAGCACAGAGCACTATGCAAGGGAGGAATACATTGAACAAAAAGGAAAGGATGTGAATGGACATAGCTAAGAATTTCCCCACTCTGCTGATCATGATCTCAAGGATGTCCAGGCCAGAATTCCATTTCACTTTGGAAAACCCACTCCATAAAGTTTTCTCCACCTAGGTGTATTCTTATGTGAGGAATCTGTCTTCCTGTGAGAGAGGGCACCACCACAGACTGAAAACCAGTCAAAAAGCAGAGTGATGGCTTTAATTCTCAGAGGTGAATGGACAACCACATCTATGAATTCTGCCTTGAAAAATAAGCTTCCTTCTGCTCTAGGAATCTGGTATAGTTTAGGGCTAAAATGAGAAACACAGAGACCAGTTGGGTCAGTTACTTGAGAAGAAAGGAAGCTTGATGGCAGCACTGTAGGTGGCAGCCTCACCTGCCATGCCACAATGCCAGTCCTCAAAATAAGCCTATTTTAAAAAGCATTTTAAATGAGGGATGGGAGAGAGGGACACTGGATTTCATTTTCCACTTCTATTTGAAGAAATGGAATAGTAGAATCCATGCCAGCCTAACACATGGCAGCTTTAGCCACTGATGACATCACAGCTTGCTACCCAAAAGTGGCAGCCAAAATAAACTCAACAAATGAGAACCAAAATAAAACAGAAGAGTTTAACCTAATACCAACAGTTGTTCAGCAGATATCACCAAGATCTTGACACACAGTCATCAGAAGGATAAAGGGTGGGGCTGGCTTTGTGGCACAGTGGATTAAGCCACCACAAAATAAAATGCTGGGATCCAATATGTGTGTCCACCCTTTAAAAAAGATTGATTTATTTGAAAGTCAGAGTTTTGGGGACCAGTGCTGTGGCACAGCTGATTGAGGCCCTGGGCTGCATTCCATATGGTCCCTGGTTCAGGTCTTGGCTGCTCCACTTCCAATCCAGCTGCCTGCTAATGTGCTTGGGAAAGTGGCACAGTATGGCCCAAGTCCTTGGCCATATATCCACATGGAGATCTGGAAGGAGCTACTGGCTCCTGGCTTCAGATCAGCTCAGATCTGGCCACTGCGGCCATTTGGGGAGTGATCCAGCAGACTGAAGACCTCTCTATCGGTCTCTATCTCTATCAGTAACTCTGTCAAATAAATAAAATAAATCTTAAAAAAATGTCAGAGTTATAGAGAGGAGGGAGAGTCAGATGGGATGGCATTGTGGATTAGCAGGTAAAGCTGCTGCCTACAGTGCTGGCATCTGGTATAGGCACCAGTTCATGTCCTGGTTGCTCCACTTCTGATCCAGCTCTCTTCCAATGGCCCTGGAAAAGTAGAAGATGGCCCAATACCTGGGTCCTTGCCACCCAAGTGGGAGACCTGAATGAAGCTCTTGGTGCCTGGCTTGGGCCTGGCCCAGTTCTGGTCATTGTAGCCATCTAGGGAGTAGACGAGCAGATGGAAAATCTCTTTCTCATTCTCTTCCTTTCTCTATCTCTGCCTTGCAAATAAATAAATGCTAAAAAAGAGAGAGATCTGCCATCTGACATGGCTGCAATGGCCAGGGCTGAACCACACAGAAACCAGGAGCCAGGCACTTCATCTGGGTCTCACACATGGGTTACAATGGCCCAAACGCTTGAGTCATCCTCTGCTGCTTTTCTCAGGCCATCAGCAGGGAGCTAGTTTAGAAGTGGAGCAACTGAGACATGAACTACTGCTCATCTGGGAAGCTGGCATTGCAGGTGGTGGCTTTCCCCATTGTGCCACAATGCCAGCCCCATGAGTGCCAGTTTGAATCACAGCTGTTCCACTTCTGATCCAGCTCCCTGCTAACACAACTGGGGAAGCAGAAAAAGATGGCACAAGTACTTGGGTCCTTGCACCAACATGGGACACTGGGTTGGACCTCCAGCCTGGGCCAGCATTATTCATTGCAGTCTCTTGAGTGAACCAGCAGATGCAAGATCCCCATCTTTCTGTCTCTGCCTCTTTCTCTGTAACTCTGCCTTTAAAATGAAAATCTTAAATCTTAATAAAATAAAGAGAAAGGGTGAGAGAGTGTCCACAGTAAAGTAACAGAGCAAAGCTACAGTTGTGCTGTCCCTCAGCAGCCTTCTGCCTTAAGTGGGAAATCTCTGGCTTACAGACACTGACATAAAAGACACATTCAAAACACATTTCAAAACAAGAGATGAGAGGTTTACAAGGCATATTGACTTTATGATGACTTTCATTCATTAGGTACACTGGGTTTAGGTATATGCCTTTTGTGCAGCCAAGTTAACCCAGGGTCTAACTCAAAGAGATGTACTGAGGGAGATGTGCTGCCAGGGGAGAGAGCTACAATGTCCCATTGCTCTTGTAGCATCATAAAGGGAAGGAAAAGGTCTACTCATGTCCATGGTTACAAAGAGGACAGAAGCACAAACATTTCAGAAGGCAGGAGCAAATTTCAAATACAGTTATTTTAAGAAAATAAAAGGAAGTAATTTCAGAATATAACGTGGGGTAGAAACACACCATCAGTTCATCAATTCTCACAGGGATCCAGGAAAACTGCCCTGCCTACCCATAAACCAAACGTTTCAAAACATATTTTTTGATTAAATTCAGAAGATTACAGGAATCAGCACTCTGGGTGTTCAAATGCCAAATTAAGTTTTAGTTTCCACTACAGGCATATGTAGCCCAATCACTCAGAACATGAGAAAAACTTTTCCATAAGAAGGAACATGAAATATTCAGTCACACAGAATAACTGTGCTTAGTGCTCAAAGTGAACCAACCCCAGGATAAGCACCCAGAAAACCTGTTAGGTCTTAGGGCCAGCTCCATGGTGAAGCATGTAAAAATTTATTTATTTATTTAAAAGGCAGAGTTACAGAGAGTCAGGGCACAGAGAAAAGTCTTCCATGCACTGATTCACTCTGAAAATGGCTGCAATGGCCAGAGCTGGATTTACTCGAAGCCAGGAGCCAGAAGCTTCTGTCAGGTCTCCCATGCGGGTGCAGAACCCAAGAACTTGGGCCATCTTTCACTGCTTTCCCAGGCCATGGCAGAAAGCTGGATCTCAAACAAGCACCCATATGAGATGGCAGCACTGTAGGTGGCAGCCTCACCTGCCATGCCACAATGCCAGCCCTCAAAATAAACCTATTTTAAAAAGCATTTTAACTGAGGGATGGGAGAGAGTTTGTTTATCCAAAGCAAGGATAACATAACATAACTACTACACAGAAGAAGCTCCTGGCTCCTGGCTTTGGATCGGCACAGCTCCGACCACTGAAGCCAACTGGGGAGTGAACCAGCAGATGAAGACTTCTCTCTCTCTGCCTCTCCTCTCTGTAACTCTGACTTTCAAGTAAAATAAATAAATCTTTTTAAAAAAATAACTACTAGTACTCATTAACTTCAAAAATATAGAAATTTAAGGAAACTCAAAATATAACCAAAATCATCATCTACTACACATTATAATCTTTATTTTGAGAGTCCTATTAGAAAAAAATTAACCCCTCCCCCATTGAAAAAATGCACATGGGACTGGTATAGTAAGTTAAGCAGACCCTGGCAGTGCCAGCACCCCACATGGGCACTGGTTCAAGACGTGGCTGCTCCATTTCCAATATAGCTCCCTACTAATTCACCTGGGAAAGCAGAGGATGATGGCCCAAGTGTTTGGGCCCCTGAAATCAAGTGTGAGAACCAGAAGAAGCTCCAAGCTCCTGGGTTCACCTGGCTCAGCCCAAGTCATTGTGGCCATTTGAGGAGTGAACCAACAGATGGAAGACCTCTCTCTCAATCTCTCTGTAAATCTGCCTTTCAAGTAAATAAAATTAATCTAAAAGAAAATACACTGTATACAATGTAGTATTTTGGTTATTTCCTCATACAAAGAAAGCTCAGATAAACTGTAGATGAATCCTCCTGGCTTGATGGAATTCAGAAGGATGATTGCCTTCTGCCACCTTGTGGTAGACATCAATGAAAGTTATTAATGGGGAGATGAATGGGCTGGAGCCATGGCTCACTAGGCTAATCCTCTGCCTGTGGTGCCGGTACTCCAGGTTCTAGTCCCATTTGGGGCGCCACTCCTGTCCCAGTTGCTCCTCTTCCAGTCCAGCTTTCTGCTGTGGCCCAGGAAGGCAGTGGAGGATGCCCAAGTGCTTGGGCCCTGCACCCGTATGGGAGACCAGGAGAAGCACCTGGCTCCCGGCTTTGGATCAGTGCAGCGTGCCAGCCGTAGAAGCCATTTGGGGGGTGAACCAATGGAAGGAAGACCTTTCTGTCTGTCTCTCTCTCTCACTGTCTAACTCTGCCTGTCAGAAAAAAAAATGGGAAAATGAATGGACACCATCAGACTGCTTCCTCATATGCCACCTTTCCTTAAAGACATCACTGCTACATTACCAGATTATGTCTCTTGTGTGAAACATATCTCTCCTAAAAATTTTAAAGAACTTGCCAGAAACTTATAACAGAGCAGGGAATGATGTGCCAAGGACAGTGAGTTAGCCTGAATAGTCCAGGAATCCTGTTCTTGGCTGTTTTCAAGTTCATTTTTTTTTTTTTTTTGACAGGCAGAGTGGACAGTGAGAGAGAGAGACAGAGAGAAAGGTCTTCCTTTGCCGTTGGTTCACCCTCCAATGGCTGCTGTGGCTGGCGCACTGTGGCCAGTGCACCACACTGATCCGATGGCAGGAGCCAGGAGCCAGGTGCTTTTCCTGGTCTCCCATGGGGTGCAGGGCCCAAGCACCTGGGTCATCCTCCACTGCACTCCCTGGCCACAGCAGAGGGCTGGCCTGGAAGAGGGGCAACCGGGACAGAATCCGGCACCCCGACCGAGCTAGAACCCGGTGTGCCGGCGCCGCTAGGCGGAGGATTAGCCTAGTGAGCTGCGGCGCCAGCCCTTTCAAGTTCATATTAATGTACACACAACATAGTTGCTGAGAAAGTGTCTTACAGTTGTTTCCTGGGTGTGAAGCAGCTCTTTTCAGCAGAAACACGTAACTGCCTGTCCACTCGCAAGCACTGTGTTAGGGAGTACATGGGAGAAAAGTTCAAAAACACACTGGGTTTCAGAGGAAGATGTTGTTACCCTAACAACCTCTATCCAGGATTCACTTTCTATTTTTACTTCCTAGGTAACCTTACTATGCTAAATGAGTTTCACAGATTAATAATCTGGTGACAACAGGACTCTAACAGAATCTATGAACCACTCAGTTAATCAAGTGATAGCTTCATTATACTGAAAGTTAGTCTATAGCAATAGTTTTTAGGGCCACATGTCTCTTTTTTTTTTAAAGATGTTTTATTTATTTATTTGAGAGGTAGAAATACAGATATTGAGACAGACAGAAAGGTCTTCCTTCTGCTGGTTCACTCCCCAGTTGGCCAAAATGGCCAGAAGAACTGCATTAATCTAAAGCCAGGAGCCAGGAGCTTCTTCTGGGTCTCCCACATGGAGACCTCCCACATGCCTTCCCAGGCCATAGCAGAGAGATGGATCAGAGGAGGAGCAGCTGGGACTCAAACGGGTGCCCATATGGGATGCTGGCACCACAGGCAGAGGATTAACATACTGAGTCACAGTGCCAGCCCAAAGCCACATCTTTTACTATACTGTGTATAGTAAAAGTATAGTATACTATCTCTGTGGGGGGAGGGGAGCATATTTTCTCTTTTCTTCCTTACCCCTCCTCACATTAACACCTTGTATAAAGGCTTCCATAGACCACAGTCATTATGAAAATCTGTCATTAATATCCTCCCATGTTGAAAATGGCATGGGGTTAAACACAGAACTCAGAATAAGAAAAGTAATTTGAAGCTGGTGTTGTGGCTGAGCAGGTAAAACCATAAGGGTGCTGGTTCGAGACCTGGCTGCTCCACTTTCTGATCCAGCTCTCTGCTATGGCCTGGGGAAACAGTGGAAGATGGCCCAAATGCTTGGTCCCCTGCATCTGTGTGGGAGACTTGGAAGAATTTCCTGGCTCCTGACTTCCATGCACTTCTGGCCATTGTGACCATCTAGGGAGTGAACCAGCAGATGGGAGACCTCTCTATCTCTCTGTGCCTTTGCCTCTCTGTAACTCTGCCTTTCAAATAAATAAATAAATAAATTAAAAAGTAACTGACCCTCTTAATTAAAACCATATGGACTGTAAGATAATCAGCTTGGTGGAGCATTGAGTCACTTTAAAGAACTAGAAGAGAAAAATTGCTACTTTTCTGTATTTATGTCTTCATAGCTCTCCATTTTATGAAAATCCATATTAAAGTAGCTCATTATTAACTCACACGGTAGACTTGCATTAATTTCAGTTCACTTCTCACTTTGCAAAGGGATTAGCAGCAGGTAATAATAGTTGACATCCCTAATAACATAAGAAAAAAGGGTTGAAGACAGAAATCGAAAAGCAGGAAAATAAATCAGCTACATTTCCATGGCCTCAAGCTCCAGATTGAAAAAGAGTCTGTTAATTAAACACGGAGGAGAGATCAATCTACTAAGCTACTGCGCAAGCTTCACATTGCCGCTGGGAAATACAGCCAAACACATAGCGCCCTGGCTGTCAGATGTGTCCACAGGGTCCAGCCTGGGGGCCAGGAGCCAGATCCTACTCTGATCTTCCATCTCCACCTCTCTGCTGCCTCAGGCTCCCAGCTGAGGGCCACTGGGCCCCACCCAGCTGGAACAACCATGGGGTATTGCTGGAAGCCCAGCCAGAAGGCATTCTCTGACCCACCCTAAATGAGAACTGGGCTAATTTAAATCTAGGGAATGGGACTCCTTCCTTTGCCATGCTCTCAACTGCCCTGCTTGTGCCGTTCCTCGTCCAGTGTACTGTAAGGAGAATTTGAGTGAGGCAGCCCGTGGGACTGGCCGTGCATCGGGAGACTGGGAAGCAGCGGTGGGAGACACAACACCTGGGTTCCAGCCTTGACTCTGCCAGAGACGCTCCCAGGATCACTGAGAACCAAGTGATCAATGTCTGGGAGCCGCTACCCGCCATCGCACCCACCCTCTCCCACACACGCATAGATGCCCCTTCCTGTTCTCCATACTTGCCGTGGAAACTCTCGGGAGCACGTCCCCTTTCTTCAGGACACCTGGAGAGCAAAGCGGAAAGTGTGGGACAGGAGAAGTCGCTGGAACTTGGGGCCCACGGTGGGATGCAGAGGCACAGAAGCAGCGGGCGGCAGGTCTGGGGTGTGTGCTCCCGAACCGCCTGCAATTGCACTTGCAGAGCAAGACTCCCCAGGGAATGTGGGAGAAGGAGCGGTGCGGCCTCTCAGGGCACACTCTGATCAGTAAATGAACTTCCTCTGTTCTCAACCCCCGGGCCACAGGGAAAGGCACGCGCATGCGTACGTTCTCCCACATGCACACGCACAGGCGCTCAGAGCACGGAAAACGTTAGAGCACCAGGTGACTCTGGGAAATGGAGTCCAGGCCAGGGCATTCCTAGATAGACTTACTGGCCCTCTCCTAGGACTTCAGTACGGGGTGGGTGGAGACAGGCTGGGAACCAGAGGGCGTTTGCTTTTGTTTCCATCCCTCCTTCCCTTCCTTCCCACCCCAGATCTCGAGGGTCAGCTGCTGTTCTTCCTTTCTTGTACAAAATTTCAAGAAGTGACAGCCACTGCTGCTGAGTCCCAAATCCCAGTTCCCTCACACACGCTGTTTCCCTCAGGAAAATCCCCTGCTGCTTTATTCCTGGACAGCTTCTCTCAAGTAACCCATGACAAGGATTTCAATGTAACTCTCAGCACAGGTGTACACGGCACAGTTTAACATCTAGATTTGAGAATACAATTTTTACTTGTGTCTTTTATTTGTGGTTCTTTTCAAAGTATTTTACACCACCCTCTAATTCACCAAGCACAAAAAAAAAAAAAAGAAAGAAAAAAAAAAAGAAAAAAAGAGAACTGGATACAGGACTAACATTGCCAAGTATCTTCTAGGGGCCAGATTAACAGAGTAAATGCCTTACTTTGTATCAATTATACCTCAGGTTAATTCTGGAGACCGTATTCTCAATTTACAAAGAGAAAGCTGAGGTGGAAAGAGATAAGAATTAAATTTGCCCATGGAAGTATGGTAAAAAAGTCTAGGTTAAAGGCCAAAGTGAAATTTTGGTTTAAGAAATCTTTCAGGACCAGCACTGTGGCATAGTGGGCTAAGCCTCTACCTTCAGCACCGACATTCTTCATAGGGGCTGGTTCAAGTCCCTGCTGCTCCACTTCCAATCCAGCTTTCTGCTCTAGCCTGGGAAAGCAGTAGAAGATGGCCTGAATGCCTGGGACCCTGCATCCACATCAGAGACCCAGAATTTCCTGGCTCCTGGCTTTGGATCAGCTTAACTATGGCTATTGCAGCCATTTGGGGAGTGAACAAGTGGATGGAAGACTTCTCTCTCTCTGCCTCTGCCTCTCTGTAACTCAGCCTTTCAAATAAAAAAAATCTTCTTTAAAAAAAGAAATATTTCTTTTATCTTGGGGCTCAGTTTCTAAAACCCAAGATTTCTCATCTCTAAAATAAAAAGTGAGGGAGAGGAGGAGTATCTACAATCCTAATCTTCACTGTAGAGAAACACATAGGATTATAACTTATCTAAAAAAGAAAGGAGGTTCAAAGTTGCTAATTGCTGTATGGTTATTTTTCTCAAGTTTAATATCAAGATAGTGTAAATATTATGCATTCTTAGGTATATGTGTGGTGTTTGATTTTTAAGATTTTAAGTAGAAATGTAAATGGAAGCAGGATGACATGGAGTTCTATTTGTGATTACTTCTGTCAATTATAATTCATGGGATTAGAATTGCTGGATTAGGAATGCTTAAATGGATCCATTCATTTCACACTAATGTTTATTATGTCAGGCAATATTCTTTGTGTAGACTGCTTTTTCTTGCCAGATTGAAAATTCAGGAGGGCAAGAAACATGTTTGCTTTGACATTAAAACTCAGCATCTTGATAGTCATTCTGTTAGCTGAATGAATAAATGAGGCTATAAAAATTAAACAAATACAATTTTTGATCCCCAATAACTACCTAGTTGAAGAGACAGTGAAATAGATATCTATTTGATAACAGACACAATTAGATGAATGTATAATTTGTTGCTCAGAGACAACTTTGATAATAAAAGAGACATATTAATAATGACACAGGGCTGAAATGTATAAACAGAAACCATCCAGGGCCAAGCAGGTTAAATGTTCACCCTAGCTTTGTAAGGCATTCCATTCACTATTTAGTAAGCATTTACTGAGCATTCTTTTGTGTGGTGTGTTGAAAGAACTACCAGCAACATGATTTTCCTAGATATTGGAGCAAGAGAACCTGAGCAATCAGAAAAAGTTGGGATGAACTAAGAGGTTTTTGACACAAAGGTAAGAAAAACAAAAAGCAGAGAGGTCAATTAAAAAGTATATCAATGGTAATTTAGTAGGACCTGAACCAAGGTATGGTGGTAGTGGGAATGAAGAAGAGGCAACAGATTACAGGGAGATCCAAACGGCAGAAACAACAGGATTTCAGTGGTAGATGAAGGCAGGAGGGAACTCATGTGTAAATCTTCATTTGGATTTTATTATTTAATGGACAAGGAGTTCTCAGTACATTCATGTTCATCAGTAATAAAAGGCTACCTGCAACTGACATAAACTTCCCCTAAATCCAAGACACAATCTCATGGGTAGCTACTATCTATAAGCCTTATGTTGATCATCAAGCCAAATATTTTTAACTGCTACAATCTACAGTGGTCCTCATTATGATGCAGTTACTTAGAGACTAGAAGACATAATCCGTGTCTATAAGAAAGGTCTAAAGAAAAAAGTAAAATTCAGGGGCTTGCGCTGTGGCGCAGCAAGTTTGGCGCAGCAAGTTAACATCCCATATGGGCCCCTATTCGAAACCCGGCTGCTCCACTTTCAATCCAGCTCTCTGCTATGGCCTGGGAAAGCAGTAGAGGATACTTGCTCCCCTGCACCCACATGGGAGACCTGGAGGAGGCTCCTGGCTGCTGGTTTCGAATCAGAACACCTCTGGCCATGGTGGCCAATTGGAGAGTGAACCATCAGATAGAAGAGCTCTCTCTCTCTCTGCCTCCCCTCTCTCTGTGTAACTCTGATTTTCAAATAAATAAATAAATAAATGAATAAATATTTTTTAAAAAGAGTAGTAATGGTCGATATTTATAAAAAAGTTAAGTTAAAAAACCCACAAAATCATATAATTCAAAGCTAAATTTGGAATACCTCGCTAATTCACAACTTATATATTTACCAACCTTAGGTAACTAAAGCACAATTAAGCAGGAAAGAAGTAAAAAAAATTTCCCTAGAGAGGGGCCGGCACTATGGCATAGTGGGTAAAGCTGCCACCTGCAGTGTGGCATCCCATATGGGCATCAGTTCAAGTCCTGGCTGCTCCACTTCTGATCCAGCTCTCTGCTATGGCCTGGGAAAGCAGTAGAAGATGGCCCAAGGCCTTGGGCTCCCGCACCCATGTGGGAGACCTGGAAGTGGCTCCTGACTCCTGGCTTCAGATTGACACAGCTCTGGCCATTGCAACCAATTGGGAATGAACCAACGGATGGAGGACCTTTCCCTCTCTTTCTTCCTCTCCTTCTATCTCTGTGTAACTATTTCAAATCAATAAATAAATCTTTTCAAAAAAAATTTCCTGGAATAGCCAAAATGCACATTATAAAGTCCAAGTAAGGTGTCTAACCACTGGCTCACCATCCTGACTCATAAAAACTCACTCTGTCCTGGCTACTCTGATATGAGTGGATGGACACAAAGCAGAAAAGAAAACAATAGGTTTGAGCAGTGGATAAATGGAAAGGGCTCCAACAACAATGCTGCAGAGCTCTGTGGCTCCTAAATGAATGTAATATGCAGGCAGACATCTCCTTAATTTCTGCCATACTCTCAGTTGTTCTAGGACCATAGAACTGAGCACAAGAATCAGAGCTTTCAAGTCCAACATCCACAATTCACTTAGTGATAGGGGAGCACTGTAGCTTTGCTTCATGAGTACAACTAATCCTCCACACTTGATATGTCATCCTGTTTGGATCCACTGGAACTGGAGAGCGTATGGGGTCAGAGGAAGTATAGGAGCAAGGTGTGTGAGGGACTCATGGTGGTGGTAGCTGTGCAGAGGAAAGGGTGGAGGAGGAGGAGAAGAGCAAGAGCCCCTAGCACTGTGGGAATGAGGAGCCGAGGATGAATGGAGACAGGGGTGACTTGTCTGCATTATGCCTGGTACTCTCCTGGGGTATAATTGATGCAACATGAATAATGTAAATATCATTATTACCCTAAAGGCAATTTCAGTCCTGGTAGATGGATGACAAGGACATAGATAATTAAAAACAATGTGACAAAAGTTGTAGGTGCACAATACAATCACCTACATCATTTGTGGATGCCATGCCCATAAGGCAGGAACCACCAGGTTAAGGTCAGATCTCAGGGCTGGCATTGTGGTGTAGAGGGTAAAGCCACCCCCAGCAGTGCCAGCATCCCATATGGGCACTGGTTCAATTCCCAGCTGCTCCACTTCTGATCCAGCTCTCTGCTGTGGACTGGGAAAGCAGATGGCACAAGCCCTTGGGCCCCTGCACCCTCATGGGAAGACCTGGAGGGATCTCCTGGCTCCTGGGTTCTAAGCGGTGCAGCTCTGCCTATTGCAGCCACCAACTGTGAAGTGAACCAGTGTATGGAAGACCTCTTCTCTCTCTGCCTCTCCTTCTATCTCTGTGTAACTCTGACTTTCAAATAAATAAATAAATCTTTTTTTAAAAAAAGAGTCAGATCTCAGAGGTAGCAGAGCCCAGAAATGACAACATTGTATGAAATGAAAATAGGCAGATGGTAGGTAGAAGCTTGGTAACTAAAGCTGGGATCAGCACATGGATCTTGACTGGCAGGCTGTCAATTAACCTGGACTAGGCTGGGATCTCCCAACTTCTATCCTAGTGCCCATGTCTTTGCAGAGAGGCATAACCAAGGAAGAGAAAATCATCTCTGGCTTTGGCTGAGGGGACTGTGGGAGCTCCCCACATTTGAAGCCAGAATATTTTTAACCCTGAGATTCCCTCTTTCATAGGAAGGCTCTTTTCTGGCCTTGTCTTCTTAGCATAAACCTCTCAAGCCACCAGACCTCCCATAGCCCCACATCACAGGGCACATGTGAATGTGAATGGCTGAATGAACAGAATCTTGAGGTATCATGTAAATGGAAGACTCATGAATCTGTTCTCGCGTCATGGGTGTACTTGAAGGTGAGAAAACTGAGACAGGGACTTTGGTCATGCTCAACCATAGAGTCCTCCTTACAAAGCAGAAAAAAAGAGAAAAAAAAGAAAAAAAAATCCTGTTCACACTTCAGAAGTGCCCAGCCACCCACCTCTTGAGTGCATGCTCTAACAATGACAAATCCTCTAAGACCAGAGTTGGGCAGGCACTGTCTTGACAGTGTAGAAAACATTTGGGGAGGGAAAGCCCTGCCCCTCTAGAGCCCATTGGTCAAAGGATCCAGCAGAAGACTCAGAGGCTTGCCACATCACACATCTGCCCACAGAGAAGGATGGTCACAGATGTGCTGTGAGCTGTGGCCTCATGGTACTGGCTGCAGCTGTTGACACATCAGAGATGACTGGTGGCAGTGGTTTGAGCTAATCCTGCCTCTGCCTGGCCAGCATTGCAGTGTGCATAGAGCGTGTCTGCTCCTGGAGTGCCTGATGAGGCCAAGGGATGTGTATAGACCTACAGTCAGAGGAAGTATGAAGCACTGGCCTCAAGGTTGGAAAGTTGCCATAGCAACAATATTTTCAGAAGGTGATGTGGCAGGGGTAGTCCTGCAAGGCAGGGTGGCCTCCTGACTACATGTCCTTCCTGTTATGCTCCTCTGAACATAGATGAGCCCGAGTTGAGTGCAACAGCCTGGGTGGGTGATGCTGAGAGACCACCAGATGAGATTCTGGCTAATGTATGCAGGTTGTGGGTCATAATGACAACCATATGTGCAATGTTGGGTGCTGTCCCATGTGTTCACTCACATGTCTGATATGAACGAGGGTCTGACAGAGGGAGAGTGGGCCATGGGATTTTCAAGAATGACCTATGAGCAAGTGAAGCAGGCTGATTTCTTACCTGGGGCTACTAGAGAAGAAGAAAGGTTTGCAGGCTAGAAAATGAGCAAAGAGACAGGAAACACAGCATCTCCTTTGCCCCTTCCCCAAGATGCACACCCAAGGTTAGCAATTGACCTCTTCTTAAATCTGAATTGGTGGTAGTAATGATGTTGGAACCTGTGAATAAAGGGCCTAATGTGGCTAATATTCTGCTTGTCTTTCCTACAAATGGCCAACAAATGATATTTGCTTAAAACAAATATAGGCATGCACATAGCTTGAGACTTGACTGAGAGTTCTTGCAAAATGTAAGTACTCCTTGCTGACTTGAAAGATGCTAAATGTGTGGCCCCACATTGGGGATTGGGAGTTCTGTCATTAGAGCTGGATTTTGCCTTTGGTGGTGCACATCATTTTCTCTACTAGGTCTCTGACAACTCCTATGGCATTTACCCTTGCTAGACATTTCCTCAGGTTCCCAGCTGAAAGGCAGCCAAACATGAATCCCATTATTTAAAGGCTGACATCTGTGGTCTCTTTGTGTGAGACCCTCAGCTGTTGGGCTGGAAGAGCAACAGCATCTCTCCACAAGAAACACTGGAGACAGGCCTGATGAGCCTGTCTGTTTTTTAGCAATCAGGCTCAGAATTTAGAGGGGAAGAGGGGAAGAAAAAACCTTGGGTGGCAACAGCAAGTCTATAGAGCAGAAGGGCAGCATGCCAAAAGGCCTCTAACTAATTGACTTATAGGTCACATAGCACACATAGGCCCCTGGGCTCCTTTGTGCAACCAGCCCACGTCTGGGAGTTGCTTATCAGCTCTCTGTTTATGAACCACAAAAGCACAGCCACAAGGCTTCCAACATGAAGAGGGGATGGAGGAAATGGGCCTGGAGCTCCTGCCACCTGCCAGCAGCCAGGCTGTGGGGTCCCTCTTGGGAGGCATAGCGCACCATGCCCTCTCAACCTCTTGCATGGGCAGAGCAGGCAGTCCCATGGGATCACCCACAGAAATCTATCCAAACTGCTTTTAAAAGATTGTGATTGGCTAAATTTTATTATAGAATTTATATCAGAAATTTCCCACCAAAGTCTGCTTTATTCTGACTTTGTCATACACAGTGATGGAGAAAGGACAAAAATCCTTATGTCCATGTTGACCTCTCACCTACACAACAAGCAGTCCCCTGTTTCTCTGTCTTGCTAATGCAGCCTCTCCCCCCCTCCACCTTGACCAGCCTTGCCCTGCCTCAACTTTTGGACACAAGACCATGTGAAAACTCTGCTATCAGCCTGAGATCTCCCCCACTCCTCCCAAGCTGTCTCCCGCTATCTCAGCACTCAGCCTCAGAGTTCAGCCTCAGCCCAAACCCCTCCCAGCTCACACTGTGACCTCAAAGAACCTTTAAGTCTAGCCCAAGCTCTTCTCTATCTCAGCAGCCCTGCTTTAGCTCAGACCTCCAAGCTCCTTCCCACCACTTTGTGCTATATAAAGCACGAGTCTGTAAGACAGGGGGTTCTCTCTTTGCTGTGTTTGCTGGGAACTCTCTGCCATGCATTCACCTTGGAGTGAATCAACCTTCTGAATAAACCTGGCCCGCCTGTGGCTCCATGCTCTGTCTCCTCTTTCTTGGCACACAGCTTGTCTTGTTTTGTGGACTTGTGCATGGAGATTTAAGATTACTACCCCAATCCCCGACCATTTAAAAGCTAATTTATAAACATGGACTTGGAATGTGGCTCCATTAATGTGTGTCTGTGATCTTAGAAGTTCTTTTGGCTGCTTTTATTGGGAGGTGACTGTCAGGGAATAAACTGCTAGGAAGAGATTGATGAGATTTCCTTTGAATTCTGTGGTGCTTCACTGAAACTTGGAACACTTTGGTGATCTAAGATTAAAAGCTCATTAACGGCCAGTGCTGCGGCTCACTAGGCTAATCCTCCACCTAGCGGCGCCGGCACACTGGGTTCTAGTCCTGGCCGGGGTGCAGGATTCTTTCCCAGTTGCCCCTCTTCCAGGCCAGCTCTCTGCTGTGGCCTGGGATGGCAGTGGAGGATGGCCCAAGTGCTTGGGCCCTGCACCCCATGGGAGACCAGGAGAAGCACCTGGCTCCTGCCTTTGGATCAGTGCGGTGCATCGGCCGCAGTGCGCCAGCCGTGGTGGCCATTGGAGTGTGAACCAATGGCAAAAGGAAGACCTTTCTCTCTGTCTCTCTCTATCCACTCTGCCTGTCAAAAAAAAAAAAAAAAAAAAACCTCATTAACAATTCTTGCTTAAAGATGCTAAAAATAATCAGCTATCTGGATCATGGACCTTGGATAAATGTTCTTTCCAACTTGAAATTTCTTTTCTTTTTTTTATTTGACAGGTAGAGTTATAGATAGTGAGAGAGAGATAGACAGAGAGAAAGGTCTTCCTTCTGTTGGTTCACTCCACAAATGGCCCCAATGGCCGGAGCCGCAGCAATCTGAAGCCAGGAGCCAGGTGCTTCTTCCTAGCCTCCCATGCGGGTTCAGGGGCCCAAGCACTTGGGCCATCCTCCACTGCCCTCCTGGGCCACAGCAGAACTGGACTGGAACCTGGTGCCCATAGGGGATGCCAGCACTGCAGACAGAGGATTAACCAAGTGAGCCACAGCGCTGGCCCATCCAACTTGAAATTTCTAAAGAAGACTTCACTTAAATGTTTTTAGCATTGATGTTTTCAGAAAGGAAATACAAAAAGCTACCCTTTTTCTTTGACTTTGCTGAACTTAGTTGTGGGAAGGAAGGGGAATGTGGAACCCAGTGACTGGTGATGTCTGGAGACCTAAGCTCCTAATGGCTACTCCCATGATTTCCTACAGCTTTTAAATCTGAGTGAAATCAGGTGAGAAACTCTAGTGTGCAAGCAAAGCACTCTGCCAATCAATATGCTATCCACAGTAGAGACTAGGGTACCTGAGGAGTCAATATAGTCATTTTTCAGCATGGTGATTGCCTTAGAGCCATGAGCTTCAGCCCCCTGGGTGTAAGAAATTCCCAATTTTTGGTCCCCCAAATCCAGAGAGGATTCCATACAGTTCATGACAAGAGAAGTTTTGACCAAACATTTGAAAGCCCTTTTTGCATTCTTGATAGGATTTCTCAGGATCAAGGTTCTGAGCATTTTGACCTTGAGATTTCTAGCTGGACCCTTGGATATGTCAAAGGATATGCATCTCATCTTATAGAGGTAATAGCTACTTAGTCTCTTTGGAGTTTATATAAAGTTCTGTTATACAAAATCATGCTAAATGTTGTTATATTAACATGGATATGTTATTGATTTAAATGTCATAGAAATTATGTAAAAGTGGGCTGGCAATGTGGCATAGCAGGTGAAGCCACTGCCTGCAGTGCCAGCATCCCATATGGGCACAGGTTTGAGTCCCAGCTGCTCCACTTCTGATCCAGCTCTCTGCTATTGCCTGGGAAAGCAGTAGAAGATGCTCCACTCATCTTGCCATGAGACCTCTCTGGGACACATATATGTGAATTATCATGACATTCAACAAGTGTGTACTAGCAGGCTAGATCTAACAAATGTCCCTTTAGCAGGAGTAGGGAACATCCATAGCGTAGGCCATAAAAAGCCCATGAAATTACTTGGTCTGACAGTGCTAAGGCAACTGCAAATGGGATTTGAAATTCAATAAACCTATAGCAGGCTAAATTTTTTTAAAGATTTATTTATTTATTTGAAAGGCAGAGGGAGGGAGAGAAAGCAAGAGAGAGAGAGAGATAGAGAGAGAGAGAGAGGTCTTCCATCCACTGTTTTACTCCCCACATGGCCACAATGGTAGGAGCTGGGCCAATCCAATGTCAGAAGCCAGGAGCTTCTTTTGGGTCTCCTGAGCAGGTGTAGGGGCCCAGGGATTTGGATCATCTTTTAACTGCTTTCCCAGACCATAGCAGAGAGCTGAGTCAGAAGTGGAGCAGCCAAGACTTGAACCAGTGACCATATGGGATGTTAGCACTTCAGGCAGTGGCTTTACCCACTACACCACAGTGTTGGCCCCCAGGCTAAATCTTACATTGATAATTTGGTATGGCCTGTGAATAATGGTATAGATATACAGATGGCCCTTGGAAGAAACGTCCTTTGCTTTAGAAACTACAGACCAGAAACAATCATGGGTGGAAACAGTTTCACAGACAAGAATCACATGCTGAATATGCAGCAGTAACTCCCCAGGAAACTTTGGAAGGAGTAGCATTGCTACAGTGTATCTTAGCACAGAATGCTAAACTCAAAGGCCTCACCCATGCCTATGTCTAAGAGAAAGTTAAGAGTCACAATTCACACTGACTTGAGTTAGGAAAGAGGGATGTTGATCATCTGAATATTGATTAAAGACATATTTTGGGCCTTCCCTGGGTTCAAGAAAGGTGGAAAAGGTATACAGAAATCTGTGTTACCCAAACTTTCTTTGCAGCTAGTCCATATCTCTGTTCCATTCATATGAAAACTAGCTATTCATCTTTGTTCTATAGATAAGAATGGAGAGTGTGATTTTGCACATTAAACACTGGCCAAGTGTTTTCAACATGTCTTAAAATGCTATGTCTAGACCAACTCTAAGGTTTTTTTTAATATAAAGATTTATTCATTTACATGCAAAACTGAGTTACAGAGAGAGAGAGAGAGAAAGAGAGAGGCAAAAATATCTTCCACCTGCTGGTTTATTCCCCAAATGACTGCAACAGCCAGAGCTGGGCTGACCTGAAGTCAGGAGCCTGGAGTTTCTTCCAAGTCTCCCAAGTGGGTGCAGGGGCCCAAGCACTTAGGCCAACCTCTGCTGTTTTCCCAGGTATCTCAGCATGGAGATGGATCAGATGTGGAGCAGCTGAAACTTGAACCTGTGCCCATCTAGGACACAGGCTGGTGAAGCAGGTGGTGGCTTTACCCTCCACACGATAGTGCCAGCCCCATCCACACTAAGCCTGAATTCATAACTCTACTCCTGGTTTGGACTGGAAGTTTTCTGGCAGAAAGATTATTAATGTCTCTGGCTTTCATTATAGGTATAGAAATAGTAGTGTGTTCTTGGTTTCATTGATATAGAATGGTGATGCAACTGCAAGATAAAGCTGTGCAGAGGGGCTGGCACTGTGGCATAGTGGGTAAAGCTGCCACCTGCAGTGCCAGCATCCCATATGGGCACTGGTTTGAGTCTCAGCTGCTCCACTTCCAATCCAGGTCTCTGCTATGGCCTGGGAGAGCAGAGGAAGATGGCCCATGTACATGGGCCCCTGTACCTGTATGGGAGACCTGGAAGAAGCTCCAAGGCTCTTGGCTTTGAATCAGCTCAGCTTTGGCCATTGTAGCCATCTGGGGTGTGAACCAGCAGATGGAAGACCTCTCGCTGCTTCTGCCTCTCTATAACTCTGCCTTTCACATAAATAAATAAATCTTTAAAAAAAATCTGTGCAGAAACTGGCAGTGCAACACTTTGGGGTGCTCTGCTATGAGCTGCTGGTGGGAAATCCACCCTTCGAGAGCGTCTCTCACACTGAGACATACAGACGCATCCTGAAGATGGATGTGAAGTTTCCTGTAACAATGTCTTTGGGAGCCCGAGACTTCATATCCAGGCTTCTGAGATACCAGCCATCAGAGTGGCTGCCCCTGGCCCAGATCCTGAGGCACCCCTGGGCCCAGGCCCACTCCTGGAGGGTGCTGCCTCCTTGTGCTCATCCAGCTTCCTGAATCCTGTCTGCCTCTGTCTGCATTTGTGCAGGGAGCTCTCCTGGCTCTGTTAACTCATCTATTTTTTGTTTGTTTCCTTTTAAAGATGCAAGATATAAATTAATAAAAGCTGAATTGTTTAGTACCAGATGAAAAAAAAATGCAGAGGATCTCAACAGCTAAACCCAAGACTAGGAACTTTATCTAAAGAAATGTCTACAGGGATGGTGTTGTGGTGTACGAGGTACAACTGCCATCTGTGACTCAGCATCCCCTATGGAGCTGATTTGAGTCACAACTGTTCCACTTCTGATCCAGCTCCCTGCTAATGGCCTTGGAAAGCAATGGAAGATGGCCCAAGTTTTTAGGCCTCTGCATCCAAGTGGGAGGAAGCTTTTGGCTCCTAGATTCAGATCAGCACAGCTCTGGTCATTGTGGCCAACTGGGGAGTGAACCAGCAGGTGGAAGACTTCTCTCTGCCTTTTCTTCTCTCTCTGTGTAACTCTTTCAAATAAATATATCTTAAAAAAAAAGAGTTGTATGTATACTTATTTCAGAATATCTGACTGATCACCTAATGAAGATGTATCAAATTTATAAAATAAAAATCATCAGATTTATAATTTATACAAATTTATAAAATCCTCAGATAGAATAAATCTGGTTTATAACTGGTTGGATCACTCTAAGTGGATGGATGTTATTTCAAAATTAATAGGGAGTTTATTTTGACCAAATATTTTAAGCCCCTTTGGCATCCTTAACAGATTTCTCAGAATCAAGGTTCTAAATTTTTTCACTTTGAGATTTCCAACAGGAACCCTTGATGTGTCATAGGATATATCCTATCTTGTAGAGGTAATAGCTGATTATGCAATTTAGATTGTATGTAAAGTACTGTCATGAAATTATGCTCAATTTTAAATTATATCAATATAGATATACCATTGATATATAAATTTCCTAAAAGTTATAAAGTCTTAAAATCTGATAGTTCTGTTTTGTTGTTATCAGTCATGATGGTTATCTTGATAAAAAGGAGACCCAGAGGACTAAGGGAGACAACAGGTTTGTCAAATCACTCCATTTCTTTCTTTCCTTTTAAAAAGATTTATCTATTTATTTGAGAGGCAGAATTCCAGAGAAGGAAAGACAGAGGGAGAGAGATCTTCTGTTGGTTCACACCCCAAAGAGACACAATAGCCAAGGATGGGCCAGGCTTCGGTGATCATGTCTGCTTTATTAACAACCATGTATACTTTTGAAAGGGCAGGCAGCAGGAGCATAACTAATTCAGGGCAATACTAATTCTATAGGATGAAGCTGACATTGGCACTGCTATGCTTCTCCATTCAGCTTGAAGAGTAGATTTCCAGGTGGGCCTGGGCCACACCCAGGAGCAGTTTAGCTGATTGGTGGTGGTTGGGGGAAATGCACCCAGAGATCCCATTGCCTGCCAGGAGGGAGGCCGTGGGGTCCCTCCCGGGAGGCCTGGTGCACCATGCCCTTTCAACCTCCTGCATGGGCAAGGCAGGCAGTCTGACAGGATCACCCATATCTCCCAAAAGGGTGTAGGAGCCCAAACACTTGGCCATCCTCTGCTGCTTTCCCAGGTGCATTAGCAGGGAGCTGGATCAGAGTGGAGCAACCAGGACTCGAAGTATAACCCATATGGGATGCCAGCATCATAGGTGGCAGCTTAACATGCTATGCCACAATGCTGACCCCCTCTTTAGTTGCTTTGTAACATGCTCTATGGGATGAATGTAAATGGCTCATGTCAATTAATCAATTTCATTTTAACCATGTATATTTAAAGACTTGTGCCATCCATAATTTTGTATTTTCTAAAAACACTTGAAATCAGTTTAACAGAAAATATTCTTAAATACAGATCTTAGGCTACTTTAGACACTAATTTCCAGAATGCTGAGGGAAAGAAAAAAACTAAAAATCCATTAAACTGCTAGTAGGGGGCCAGTGCTGTGGCACAGTGGGTTAAAGCCCTGGCTTGATGCTCCAGCATTTCATATGGGCACCAGTTTGAGTCCTGGGAGCTCCACTGTTGATCCAGCTCCCCATTAATGTTCCTGAGAAAGCAACAGAGGATGGCTCAGGTCCTTGGGCCTCTACATCCACATGGGAGACCCAGAAGAAGCTCCTGGATCCTAGCTTCAGATCAGCTCAGCTCCAACTGTTTCAGCCACTTGGGGAGTGAACCAGCAAATGGAAGTGCTCTCTCTCTCTGTGTGTGTCTCTGTCTCTCTCTGTAACTGTCTTTCAAATACATAGAATTAGTTACATGAGATTGAATTAATCATATTTATGGATTTCTATGCTTTTATTTAAATATTTTGGTTCTGCATTTCAGTGTTTCATCTAGATTCAGGAAGATCTCTACAATTTCTATCGGTTACTATACTTTAGTATAGTTTTGTAAATAGATGAAAATGTTTACCTTTCCACCTACTTAATTCCTCTAAAATGAAAAACTTTTTTGATTTATTGTGGCAACGTTATTGTATGAGCTCAGTAAGAATCCGTTATCAGGGCCGGCACTGTGGCATAGCAAGCAAAGTCACTACCTGCAGTGCTGGCATCCCATATGGGCAATGATTCAGGTCCCGATTGCTCCACTTCTGATCTGGCTATCTGCTATGGCCTGGGAAAGCAATGGAAGGTGGCTCAAAAGCCCTTGGGCCCCTGCACCAGTGTGGGAGAACCAGAAGAAGCTCCTGGCTTCAGATCAGCCCAGCTCTGACCTTTGCGGCCATTTGGAAGAGAGAACAAGCAGATGGAAAACATCTTTATCTCTCTCTTACCTCTGCCTCTTTGTAATTCTGGCTTTCAAGCAAAAATGAATAAATTTAAAAAAAGAAGAATCTATTATCATCGTACCACAATATCCTTGAAAACATTAGCAGACACAAAAATTATGCACAGAATATCTGGCATCATGAACTCCTAGCCTTGCAATTAGTGAATAGAGTTGTCACTTCTTAGTGAACCCCAAAACTTGAAAATACCAGATATTGCAGTTAAAAAAGAAAACATAATCCTGTCTTGGATTCAGTTTTTAACTTTCAGAATTTTTTGATCAGATATTATACATATTTAATGTAAGCAGTTAGCACACTGTAATACTCCTTCTTTCAGATCACAACTCTGTTCATTGTTTTTGTTTTATTTCAAAGATTTAGTTTTTCATTTATTTGAAAGGCAGAATTACAGACAAAGAGGGAGAGACAGAGAAAGAGAGGTCTTCCATCCATGGTATACTCCACAAATGGCTGCAATATATGGAATGGGGCAAGGCTGAAGCCAGGAATCAGGAACTTCATCTGAGTCTTCCCCATGGGTGACAGGGGTCCAAGCACTTATGTCATCTTCTACTGCTTTCCCAGGTCCATTAGCATGGAGTCATATCAGAAGTGACTCAAATTGGCACTCATATGGGATGTAGGCATCAAAGATGGCAGCTGAACCACTGGGCCACAATACCAGCCCATGTTCATGGGCCTGAAAACTTTCACTGAGGTTAATAAGCATTTCCTGTGTACTTATACGATGTTAATTATGGTATTCTGCTATTCGCTTGTAACCTTGTTCGTTGTTTTAACATATAACTTCTGCATAGCTTATATGCATAGATGTAACTCAATTTGCTATCATCTTGTTGGTTTTGTTAAACACTTTTATTTTGAACTTTGGGCCTATTGAATGGCATACTTCTACAGAAGTACAATTCCCAGCAAAATAATCCTGGCTAGGTACTTCGGGGCAACGACCTCTGTATACAGAACAGATATATCTAAGTTTAGCAATGGACTACAGATAAAGTTAGTCTGAAGACCACTCCTAAATCTTCATTGTTAATCAAATGTGACTAAAAACATATTTACACTGACATCTTCTCATCAAATGTTTCTATCTTGACATAGGTCTGCATGAAAAACCAGGTCAAATACAACTTTGCAACAAGAGACAGATGGAACATGATTGATCAGCTGTGATTTCAGAAATAGATCTTGATCACATGGAAGAAACAAAAGTCAAGATGTAGTGAGTCACTGGTGTGAACTCTAAAGCAAATTAGATAAAGCAAAGAAGTTATAAAGATTTTTAATGAATGATGGATAGTAACTGGCACAAAAAGACTCTGCTAGAACTACAATCTTTAGAGTGCCCTCCCATTTTGAAAAAGAGATGAGAACTAGATATGATACTTTATATTCTCACACCTAATGCTACATCTATATGCTATTTAAAATGATTGTCATTCTATGAGTCTGCTGTGTGGACTGCTTCCAAACTCAACATGTCTTAAAATGCAATGTCTGGCCTCATTCTAAGTCTTGTTTATTTTTGCTAAATATTTATTTATTTATTTATTTATTTATTTGAAAGATAGCCTTACAAAGAGAGAGAGGGAGAGACAGAGAGATCTTCCATCTGCTGGTTCACTCCCCAAATTGCTGCAACAGCCAGAGATGGGCCCACCAAAGTCAAGAGCCAAGAGCTTCTTCCAGGTCTCCCAAGTGGTTGCAGGAGCCCTGGACTTGGGCCATCCTCTGCTCATTTCCCAGGTGCATTATCAAAGATGGATCAGAAGTGGAGTATCTGGGACTCAAACCCATGTCCATATGATGCTGCCAAGGCAGGCGGTGGCTTTATCCTCTGCACTAAAGTGGAAGCCCCATGCACACAAAGTCTTAATCAGTGACTCTTCCTGGTTTTAAACTGAAAGTTTTCAGGCAGAAAAATCACTAATTTCTCTGGTTTCATTTGAGGTACAGAAATACTAGCATGTTGCTTTTATTACTGCTGTAGAATGGTGATGCACCTGCAAGATAAAGCTATGCAGAAACTGGCTGTGTAAACCTTCTATTTATGTAGAAGATCACTAGAGCTAAACCCAGAACTAGGGAGTTGTTTCTTAAAGAAACACCTACAGCAGCTGCTGTTGTGGTGTAACAGGTAAAACTGCCAACTATGACTCCAGCATCCCATATGAGTACTGGTTTTAGTCTTGGCTGCTGCACTTCCAATCCAGCACTTTGCTAATGGCCTTGCAAAAGCAGTGGAAGATGACCCAAGTACTTGTGCCCCAGCCATCCAGGCAGGAGACCATGAAGAAGCTCCTGGCTCCTGGATTTGGCATGATCAAGCCCTGGCTGATGCCACCATCTGGGGAAGTGAAACAGCAGGTGGAAGATCCCTCCCGCTCTCTCTCTCTGTTAATTAATAAGTAAGCAAATAAATAAATTAAAGAAATGCCTACAACCTCCTCTCCTTTCATCTTTAAAATACCCTCACATTACCCCATAAATTTCATGAAGCACTCTAGGCTCTCGGTGTTATCTGGATAATTTCTCTTCAAATGCAAAAAGAATTGGTTGACTTTTCCAAGCACCTTGTATTGAAGAGACTACTCATTTTTCTTTTTTTTTTATTTAGAGAATACTTTATTAGTTCTGTAATCAAACACATGTAGATAAGACCTTACATATTTAATACAGTGCGTTACCCCTGTACAAATGGAAAAAAAATTAAGTTTAACATTTCTAGACCAATAGACACCTTAAAAATCAGTTGACTATAGGTTAATGACTTGTTCTCTATTCTGCCCCATTGCTTAATGTATCTGCTTTAATGCCAGTGATATGCTATTTTGATTACTATAGCTTTGTAAAATATATTAAGTATTCTTCTTTTACTTCAATATTGACTTGACTATTCATTATCCTTCACAGTTCTGTACAATTCTGGGGACTTTAAAATATTTTGTTAAAGAGGGGCTGGTTGGCACTGTGGTTTAGTGGGTAAAACCATCACCTGCAGTACCATACCAGCATCCCATAAGCGTGCCAGTTCAAGTACCGACTACTCCACTTATGATTCAGTCCTCTGCTATGGTCTAGGACAGCAGTGGAAGATGGCCCAAGTCCTTGGAGACCTGGAAGGAATCTTGTTTCTTGGCTTTGGATCAGCACCCTGCCACAGCCTTTGTGGCCCTCTGTGGAGTGAACCAATGGATGGAACACTTCATTCTCTGTCTCTGTCTATGCAACTCTTTTCTTTTCTTTCCTTTCCTTTCCTTTCCTTTCCTTTCCTTTCCTTTCCTTTCCTTTCCTTTCCTTTTCTTTTCTTTTCTTTTTGGACAGGCAGAGTGGACAGTGAGAGAGAGAGACAGAGAGACAGAGAGAAAGATCTTCCTTTTGCCATTGGTTCACCCTCCAATGGTCGCCGTGGCCGGCGCGCTGCAGCTGGCACATCACGCTGATCCAATGGCAGGAGCCAGGTGCTTATCCTGGTCTCCCATGGGGTGCAGGGCCCAAGCACTTGGACCATCCTCCACTGCACTCCCTGGCCACAGCAGAGAGCTGGCCTGGAAGAGGGGCAACCGGGACAGAATCCGGTGCCCCAACCGGGACTAGAACCCGGTGTGCCAGTGCCACAAGGCGGAGGATTAGCCTAGTGAGCTGCAGCGCTGGCCTCTGCAATTCTTTCAAATAAATAAATCTTTAAAAAAGTTTTGTTAAAGAATAACACTGAAACTTTGCAATTGCGTTGAGTCTGTATATTGCTTTAGATAGTAAGAATACCCTAATACTATTCTAATTATGAACTTGAGTAATGTTTCAATTATTTCTGTTGTATTCAATTTCTTTTATCAATATTATAAAATTTTCAGCATTCAGGTAATTATCTTCCTAGATTAAATTCACTCCTATATATTTATTTTTTTCTGCTAGAATTTGTTTTTCAAACAATTGGTTCTTAGGTTATATAAATTCTCTTAATTTTGTATTCTATAACAGTTGCAAAGAAAAAAGCATCTGGCAAAACCAACCCAGATTCATTATTTAAAAAATTCAAGAGACAGGGCCAGGGGCTGATGCTGTGGTGCAGCAGATTAACGCCCTGGCCTGAAGTGCCAGCATCCCATATGGGTGCTGGTTCTAGACCCAGCTGCTCCACTTCTGATCCAGCTCTCTGCTATGGCCTGGGAAAGCAGTAGGAGATGGCCCAAGTCCTTGGGCCCCTGCACCCAAGTGAGGACCTGGAAGAAGCTCCTGGCTCCTGGCTTTAGATCGTGGAAGCTCCAACTGTTGCGGCCATCTGGGGAGTGAACCATTGGATGGAAGACCTCGTTCTCTCTTTCTCTCTCTTTCTCTCTCTTTCTCTCTCTCTCTCTCTCTGCCTCTCTTCTCTCTGTGTAACTCTGACTATCAAATAAATAAATCTTTAAAAAAGAGAGAGAGACAGGGTCAGTGTTGCAGTACAGATGGTTAGGCAACTGTCTACAGCATCAGCATCCCATATGGTCACTGATTCGAGTCCCAGCTGCTCCACTTCTGATCCAGATCTCTGCTACTGTGCCAGGGAAAGCAGCAGTGGATGGCCCAACTGCTTGCACCTATGTTGGAGACTTGGATGAAGCTCCCGGCTCCTGGCTTTGACCTGGCCCAGCCCTGCCATCAGTTGGGCATTCATTTGGGGAGTTGAACTAGTGAATGGAAGATCTCTGTCTCTCCCTCTCTCTGTAATTCTGCCTTATAAATGAAGTATAGAAACTTAAAAAAAAAAACTATAAAAACTGCAAGAGGGGTCAGTGTTGTACAAAGCAGTTAAAACTGCTGCCTGTGATGCCAGAATCCCACATGGTGCTGATTCACATCCCAACTGCAACACTTCAGCTACCACCTTCATGGGACACAACAAAGAACCTCCTGGCTTCAGCCTTTAGCCTGGCCTAGCGCCAACCATTGTGGCCACTGGGGAGTGAACCAGTGGATGGAAGGTTTCTTTTTCTCTCTGTCTCTCTCTGCTTCTCTCTCTGTAACCTTGCCTTTTAAATAATTAAATAAATCATTAAGAAAGGAAAGAAATTAGGGATAGAAAAAAATATACCTTATTATAATAGAAGCCAGAAATGACAAGGCTAAAGATGACACTGTACTTGGTGAAAAGTATCCCTCAAAGTTCAAGAACAAGATAAAGATATGCACTCTCACATCTGCTGAATCTAACACTTAAATTCACATCAAAGCAACTGTATAAGAAAGTAAAACTTGCAAATAAAAGGGCTAATTTTCTGCTTACTGATAATATGATCTTAAACATATGAAAAATAAAAGGATCACTTACCACAACTTTTATTCATAAAACACAAGCACATTTCAAGATATACAGATCAATAAGTGTGACATGGGACCGGTGCTGTGGCACAGCAGGTTACAGCCCTGGCCTGAAGTGTCGGCATCCTATATGGGCATGGGTTCTAGTCCCAGCGGCTCCTCTTCTGATCTAGCTCTCTGCTATGGCCTGAGATAGCAGTGGAAGATGGCCCAAGTCTGTGGGGAATCCCACAGGAGTCTCAAAACAAGTCACAGATCACCACTTACCTGGAAAGGAAGTGAACTGTGGAAACTCCACAGTAAAAAGTAAGTTACCACTAGCCTCAAAATAAAAGTAAAGTGCAGTTATTCATAATAAGTCAGGAGCTGATGCAATACCTAATGGCTGTTAGGGAGATGCTCCTAATCATACCAAGCAGACATTTCTGGTCAGTCAGATAACAGTGCACTATAGGCAATACCCTCCTACCCACGCAGACTGAACTGTTCAAACATAAGCAAGGAGGAAACAGCATTGATTGGACAACAAGTCAGAGGATGGCAAGCTGGAGGACTGCCAGAAAATGGGGATAAAAAGGGGAGCCCTTGCACCACTCTCCATCCTTTCAAGGACCATGGCCTGGTGCGTGTAAACCACCGGGAGTAGAAGAAAGAAGATGCTGTCCCTGTTTTATTAACATGATGTGGATATTGTCATCTTACAATTTGGTCATTTTAAGAGTAGTTAATTTTGAAATTATTTCAAACTTACAGAAATACCATGAGTGAGCCCCATTCGTTGAGAACGCCCAGTTAGTATCCTTTTAGCACTGTTGCCCCAATCCAAGATGTTTCTGCTAGCTATAGGGTGGTCCCCTGATAAATAGAAGATGAACCCCAATTTAGGAAACCAACATTAACCCAACACCACAACCCAATCCACAGAACTATCACATCTTTTTCCAACCGCATTAAAATATCTTTTCTCCCACTGTGAGTCAATGTTCTTTCTTTTTCTGGAATTCTCCTTGACACTTTTCTTTTTTTTTAAATTTTTTTTTATTTATTTTTATTTTTTTTGACAGGCAGAGTGGACAGTGAGAGAGACAGAGAGAAAGGTCTTCCTTTGCCATTGGTTCACCCTCCAATGGCCTGCGCAGCCGGCGTGCTGCGGCTGGCGCACTGTGCTGATCCAATGGCAGGAGCCAGGAGCCAGGTGCTTTTCCTGGTCTCCCATGGGGTGCAGGGCCCAAGCACCTGGGCCATCCTCCACTGCACTCCCTGGCCACTGCAGAGAGCTGGCCTGGAAGAGGGGCAACCAGGACAGAATCAGGCACCCCAACCGGGACTAGAACCCGGTGTGTCAGTGCCGCTAGGTGGAGGATTAGCCTAGTGAGCCGCGGCGCCGGCCCTTCTCCTTGACACTTTTCTAATATGAAAACCCTCAATAGGTATCAAGAGCAGAGATGACTCAAGCTGGGTCCCTCCGGTGTTCCTTTCTGAGAAAATGTGGGCCCTGTATTCTCATCAGAAGCTCCCTGGTCCAATGCTGGCTCTGCTCAGTCTCCCATCTGTGCTATGATGGATGCTATAACTTGGTATTTAGTGAATTTCTGCCAGATTGGTTCAATACAACCTCCTAAGGATTTATTTACCTGTTTTGAATGCAGAATGACAATGAGTGATCTATATCTATGTCTACATCTATATTTTTTAAAAGGCTTTATGTATTTATTTGAAAGTCAGAGTTACACGAAGAGAGAAAGAGGCAGAGAGAGAGAGAGAGAGAAGGTCTTCCGTCTGCTGGTTAACTCCTCAATTGGCCACAATAGCCAGAGCTGCATCAATCCAAAGTCAGAAGCCAAGAGCTTCTTCTGGGTCTCCCATGCGGGTGCAGAGGTCCAAGCACTTGGGCCATCTTCTACTGCTTTCCCAAGCCATAGCAGAGAGCTGGATCTCTCTCTCTCTCTCTCTCTCTCTCTCTCTCTCTCTCTCTCTCTGCTGGTTCATTTCCAAAAGAGTTGCAAGAGTAAGTTCTTCGTCAAGCTGAAGCTAGGATGAACGACTGTTTCCTGGTCTTCCACATGGTGGCAGGGCCCAAGGACTTGGGCCATGTTCTGAAACCTTCCCAGGTGCATTCACAATATGCTTGATCAAAAGCAGAGAAGCTGGGACTTGAAGCAACACCACAGCACTCTGATGTGGAATGCTGGTGTGGCAGGCAGTGGCAAAACTTGCTGCACCACAGCATTCATATATGCTGTTCTATATACACATTTTTATTCCTTTTTGGAATGTGTGGACTTTTATTAAAAATTATTCTAATATTATGCCAGTATCGTATTTCCTATCAAATTTTCATCCAGTACCTTTGATATTCATTATTTTTAATTATCAATACTATATGAAATGCTGGTGTTTTAATTCCCAATATTGTTTCTTCATTTATATTTTGATCTAGCATCAAAGCTAAGGGCTCACTCTTCTGTCCTAGTTAGTGTGTCATTATGTACTATATCACTAGGAGTTCATAGATTCTTATCTTGTTAAATGTATTACAGTCTGAAATTATGTGTTCTGATGCTCAAGTTATTCCAGATCCTAGTGGAATCCTCTTCAACACACCAAATTAGGGCCCCAATATCTACAGTTGGTGTAAGTGCCATCCTAGGAGAAAAGATTCACTAGTTCTTATCTCCCTTCCCTGAATTACATTTCCCTTAAAGATGCCATTTCTTTCATCAAATCTTGTTACTATTAATGAAGATTTACCATTCAGCTGTACTCCTCTATGTTTTCTCTGGAGATGTTCTTTAGTACTAAGGCCATTTTACAAACAAAAATCTCATCAAGTCACACTCCTCTTTCAACCGTGTGGATGGTTTCCCATGACCTTTGAACAGGGATCATAGGACTTACTGTGGTCTTCAGAAAGACAATGCTATTAGGTCTTGTCTACCAGCTGTCTGCTCGCTATTCTTTTCTTACATGCTAGGATGCAGAAGGCTCCCAGTTGTATCACAAACTTTACAAATTTCCTCTCAACCCATCAAAATTACTGAAAGTTCCAAATGTGAGACTAAACTGTTTTTTATAAAAATAATTATTATTTTATTTGAGAGGTAGAGTTACAGACAAAGGGAGAGACAGAGAGAAAAATCTTCTATCCACTGGTTTACTTTCCAGTAGACACAACAGACTGAGTTGGGTTGATCTGAAGCCAGGGGCCAGAAGCCTGGAGCTTCACTCTTCTCTCCCATATGGGTGCAGGAGCCCAAGCATTTGGGCCATCTTCTACTGCTTTTCTGGGCCAAAGCAGAGAGCTGGATAAGAAGAAGAACAGATGGAACTCAAACTGGTGCCACAGGCAGAGGCTAAGCCTACTATGCCACAGTGCTGGACCCTAAGTTCTTTTAAAATAAGATTTACAGTATTTGTTTGAAAGGCAGAGATACAGAGAGAGAAGGTTGCAGTGGAGATAGAGATCTTCCATCTGCTGGTTCATTCCCCAAATAGATGCAGTAACAGGGAGATGGATCATAATGGAGCAGCTGGGACTCAAACCAGTGCTCACATGAGATGCTGGCATTACAGGCAGTGGCTCCACATGTCACCTACTTCATTTCTTCTTTCAAAGGAGTTCTCATCCATAAGTGATTCAGAAAGATGTACCAAAGGACCTTTGAGGTGGTTATGATAAATTATCTCTTTTAAACTTTAAATTCCACAGAACACACAGTATAAGTAAATTATTTACCAACACAACCTCATTCCTTGATACTTGCCTAACTCAGAGGAGATGTGTAATGAATACTGATCTCTGGGTAAAAAGTGATGATCATGTCCCTAAAGAAGATTGCAGTATAGCTCAGCTGAACAGGCAAAGGATAACATGATACTGTGAGTTAGTCAATAGCAACACAAAAATGCAATAAATGATTATTTAAAATGCATGATATTAAAATAATGCACTCAGAATTTCATCATGACAGTCCCCATTTTGGACTACACCTTCAGCACTCTAAGTTTCTATAGCACCAGCGAAAGTGTGGGCAATGAAAGTTTCTTGCTGCGAGAGATAAGAGGAATATTTTAGCATCAGTGACTCACACATTAGCAAGACAGATTTTCTGCAAATAATGGAAATCCATAATCAGCAGCTTTGTTCAAAACTTCATTTTCTGTAACTGTGAAAGTGAAAATAAAGGACGATATTTGTGACAGAATTCTTAAAGATAATTGAAGAAGGTTATTGAGTGATACATAACTTGGCAAACCCACAGCAGCAGGTTTTGTATAAAGAACAGTTCACCCATAAACAGCTCATTGACACCACCAGAGTGCCCAATCTTGGCTTCCTTCTCTTCAGCTTCATCTTCATTATCAGTAATTTCATTCATGTTTTAGAATTTAGTTCAAATTGAAGGTATAACAAGAGGATAGCACTACTCCTAATCTAGGTAATACTAGTGAGCACAAATACAGTGTCTTCAATGGCAAAGGCTCCCTCCTTTCAGTATTATGCCAAACTTATTAAAGAACATGATACTGGCATTTTTACAATGATAGAATAATAAAAATCATTAGGGCAATTTACCAGGTTTATAATGCACATCAAGAGAAAGTGTGTAAATGTAGAGAACAGTGTGTAAATTGTTGAGTATTATCAGGCAGAAGTGAGAAAATTAAGACAAACCATGCTGGGTAAAAATACATAGGAACATGGAGATTTCAGCAGGCAATGTTAAACAGGGAAGCACCACATAGAAGTATGGAATCACTGTTTATTCAATGGATGCCCTAGTCTGGGCTCACAGCTGGGAGGTAGAAATACACTTGGAGATGCAGAGGTCCCTTATCCTCTTCATGATGAGTTTTACCCAACCAAGACAGTTTTCTCAGTCATTCTCACATGGAAGCAAGTGTCTTTTTGCCTTTATCTCAGCTGTGGGCTCTTTCAATTATGCTTCCTCCACTGCTGGACTTAAGTATCCTGCAAGTGGAGCAGATTTTCTTCCCCAGAAGAGCAGCTGGGGACAACAGTGGGGAATCAGGTGTCAATGATTGTAAAAATTTAATCGACCCTACAGAGCCCTCTAGTGGTGAATAGTCACATTCAAATGATTCATGACCCATTATTATAGCCCAATGAGGACCCCAGCAACACTCAGACATCCCAGAGTTAATTCAACCAAAGAGGCTCTCCAGTTAGCACACCTTCTCTTGCTTGTTATTGAGAGAGGCACTTGAGGAATTAATCTAGGACAGCTTCCTTGTCAGATGCTTTGACCCTCAAAAGGAGAGTTCTTGCACACAGTAATCATAAGCCTCTCTCCCTGGTCCATGTCCTTGGATGCAATGTGCAAGCTTCATGACACAGAAAAATTAACAGAAAGAAGAAAAAGAGAGAAAGAGATAAAGAGAGAAAGAAGTAAGGAAGGGAGGGAGGGAGGGAGGGAGGGAGGAAGGAAGGAAGGAAGGAAGGAAGGAAGGAAGGAAGGAAAAGAAAATAGCATGTGGTGCAACTCATGGGTTTATCATAAATTTAGATAAAGTGGGGGATGGTGCTGTGCCATAGTCATTAAGCCTCTGCCTGTGGCACTGGTATCTCATACAGGTGCCGGTTCATACCTTGGCTGCTCCACTTCCAATCCAGCTCTGTGCTAATGACCTGGGAAAGCAGTGGAAGATGGTGCAAGTGCTGGGACCCCTGCACCCATGTGTGAAGAAGCTCCTGGCTTTGAGTTGGTCCAGCTCTGGCCATTGTGTCCATTTGGGGAGTGAACTAGCAAATGGAATACCTCTCTCTCAGTCTTTCTCCTTGTCTATCTGTGACTGCTTATCAAATGAATAAGTAACTATTTTAAAAAATTAGACAAAGTGACATTTATCTGTGTAATTTCTGTTCTATAAAGTAAATCATAAAATAGAGACTAATCATAATTGGTTTTCAAATTTCCTATAAATCAAAAATTTACCTCTTGCAGTATCGTGCAGTAAAATTTACTTTTTCAAAGAGGAACAAGTTTAACAAGAGCCTTCAAAGAACTTTCTATGATGATCAAATTAACTGTTGCCAGAAAAAATTTGTAAATTTTAGGAAGGCTGATTAGAAAAAATCAGATATGTCTTCTCCTATCCACATGACTTTGTGAGATTAAGAGTGCTTTGTTTCAACTTTTTCCTATTGATGAATATTGTCACTTGAATTTTTTTCTTTAAAACTAAATACTAATTACCAGTAATCAATCATCCAAATAAGTACAGGATAATATACATTAATTATTTTTTATTCAGCACATCATAGTGACAAATGTGCAATAGTAGCACATTTATAGTCTGTTCTGGACTCTATTAAAATATTTATTTAGTTTGTTCTTGAATCTATTTTACTTTCTTGGTTTCTTTTTTTTAAAGGATTTATTTATTTACTTATCTGAAAGTCAGACTTACAGAGGAGGGAGAGGGTGAGATAGGGAAAGAGAGAGAGAGAGAAAGAGAGATAGAGGGAGAGAGAGATCGTCCACCTGCTGGTTCACTCCCCAAGTAACTACCATTTCTGGGGCTGGGCCAGGCAAAAACCAGGAGCATGGAACTCCAACTGGTTCTTCCATATAGGTGGGAGGTGCCCAAGTACTTCAGCAACGTTCTGCTGCTTTCCTAGGCACATTAGTAGTGAACTGGATCAGAACTGGCACTTGAACCTGAGTTCATCTGGGATGCCGGCATTGTGAGCAGCTGCTTAATCTGCACCAAATGCTGGCCCCTGTTCTTGATTCTTAAAGGAAGGACACAGTAATGTCTAGCTGAAGAGAGATATGTATCAGACTTGAGTTTTACTATGGACAGGTTACAGACACTGTAGGTTTAGCTGAGTTTATGCCCAAGGGGTAGGACTCATTTAAGTTTCTTTTTTAAAGATGTATTTTATTTGCTTGAAAGACAGAGTTACAGAGAGAGGTAGAGCCAGAGCCAGAGCCAGAGTGAGAGCAAGATGTCTTCCATTCCACTTGTTCTCTCCCCAATGACCGCAACAGCCAGAGCTGAACTGATCCAATCCAGGAGCCAGGAGCCAGGAGCCAGGAGCCAGGAGCCAGGAGCTTCTTCCAGGTGTCCCATGTGGGTTAGGGGCCCAAGGACCTGGGACATCTTCCACTGCTTTCCCAGGCCATAGCAGAAAGCTGGATCAGAAGAGGAGCAGCCAAGACTCAAACTGGTGCCCATAAGGGATGCCAGTGCTGCAGGCTAGGGCTTTAGCCTGTTGCATCACGGCACTGCCCTCCATTTGGGTCTTCGAACAAATGCTGGTGTTAGCTTGACTTGTAAATAGAGACAGTTAATAAATTGAACACTAACCTTGGTAAATAATAGAGATATCTTTTGTTTATTTAGAAGGAGACTTTTAAAATAATTTTATAAAGAATATAAGGAGGGGCTAGCATTTAAGCCACCATTTGTGAGAATGAAGTCCTATATGGGTGCCAGTTCCAGTTCTGGCTGCTACACTTCTGATCCAGCTCCTTGATGATGGCCTGGGGAAACATCAGAGAATTGGCCAAGTGCTTGGGCTCCTTCATCCACATGGGAGGCCTGGAAGAAGCTCCTGGTTTGACCTAACCCAACCCCTGCCTTTGTAGCCATTTGGGAAATGAACCAGATGATGGAAGATCTCTCTGTCTTTCCCTCTTCTCTGTAACTTTGACTTTCAAATAAACAAATAAGTCTTTTATAAAAAGAATATAAATAAAAATAAACTCTTTGGAAATAGGTGATTTTAGGAGCTCATCAATGTGGCTGAAGAGGTTATGTCCTATCTGCAATGCTGGCATCTCATATGGGTACCTGTTCAGGTCCTGATGCTTCACTTCCTATCCAGCTCCCAGCCAATGGCCTGGGAAAGCAGCTGAAATGACCCACATGATTGGGTCCCTGCCATCCACATGGAAGACCAGGATGAAGCTTCTTTCTCCTGGCTTTGGTTTTACCCAGCTCTGGCCATTGCAGCCACCTGGGGACTGAAGCAGCAGATGGAAAGTCTCTGACTCTGTTTCTCCATCCTTACAAATCTGCCTTTCAAATGAGTGCAATATATCCTTAAAAAGAGGAAAAATAGGTGATTTTATCCAAAGTTAAAATGAATTCTTTAGGCCAGCGCTATTGCTCAATAGGCTAATCCTCAACCTGTGGCACCAGCACACCAGGTCCTAGTCCTGGTCGGGGCACTGGATTCTGTCCCGGTTGCCCCTCTTCCAGGCCAGCTCTCTGCTGTGGCCAGGGAAGGCAGTGGACGATGGCCCAAGTGCTTGGGCCCTGCACCCACATGGGAGACCAGGAGAAGCACCTGGCTCCTGGCTTCAGATCAGCACAGTGCACCGGCCACAGTGCACCGGCCGCGGTGGCCATTGGAGGGTGAACCAACGGCAAAGGAACACCTTTCTCTCTGTCTCTCTCTCTCTCACTATCCACTCTGCCTGTCAAAAAAAAAATGAATTCTTTCATGTTTCTTCAAAGGTCCTTTATTTTTCTGTATTGTAGGAAATAGCTGAAAATATTTAAATCCATTTTGATGGAGATTTTTTAAATGTATTTGAAAGAATTATAGAGATAGCTATAGAGTATAGAGAAATATAGAGAAAGAGAGAGAGAGATTGGTTCCATTTGTTGGTTCACATTCCAAATGGCCACAATGGCCCGGGCAGGGCTAATCCATATCCAGAGGCCAGGTGCTCCTTCTGGGTTGCCCACAGAGGTGCAGGACCCCAAATACTTGGACCATCTGGGATTTGAACTGGTGGCCACATGGGATGCCAGCACCATAGTTGCTGGCTTTACCCACTATTTTCACAGTGCTGGGCCTAATTTTATTTTAAAAATAATAAAAAAAAACAAGTTGCATATTTTACTTACAATCAAATAGATTAAAAATAGGTGTATCTGTTTTGGGAACTTCTAAAATTTTCAATCATTATACCAATTTAAAAGTCTTAGTACATCAGCTTGAGCAGATATGGAGGTAGAGGTTGGGTAGATTTTTCTTTCAAATTAAAAATAATCTTGGAAGGAAGGAAGGAAGGAAGGAAGGAAGGAAGGAAGGAAGGAAGGAAGGAAGGAAACAGAAGAATCTGGGGGCGGAACCAAGATGGCGGAATAGTGAGGGCGCACACCGATAGTCTGGGAAAATTTAGTTTAATAAAAGCGGAGTTACGGTAGCCTCAGAAAAAGGATCAGGAAAAAATTGCAGAGGAAACTCTTCCGGAGCTATTCGCTGTGACTCAGAGGACCTACTGGGAGAGCAGGGTTGCCCACCACGCGGAAGTCGAACCGCGGGAGCCGCAGAGTCTGAGCGCCAGTGTGGGAAGGGGAGTCGATGTGACACAGACACCAGCAGGGAGAGGAGGGATGCCTAGGGCTCCGAGTCCACACATCGGCGCTGATAGCGGAGGTGAACTCAGTAACCGGAGACATTGGCAGGGAAACGGTGGGCAGAATTTTAGAGGGAAGCGGGCTATGAAGTGGGAAAGTTCAACAGACTGACTACAGGAGAGAAGAAAAAAAAAATAAATAAATAAATAAAAAAGGTGGGGGCATACTGCTACAAACAAGTTCCACTCTCCGCCAACCTTGCAAAGGCAAGCAAGAGACAAAGAGCTGGGATATACATAATAAAAGGGGAGAGTTAAGGCTACAAATCAGTAGCCTAGGCAACCCAGTGGGAGTCCAGAGGAGAAACCCAGCCTGCACAGACTCTTTGGGTAGAAGCCAGAGATCGGAAGCTAAATACCATCCATTCTGCTCAGCCTTGCAGTATTACTTACCTCCTGAATAAAAAATAAAATAAAATAAATGAATGAATAAATAAAGAGAGATTTACTATGCATAACCTGAGGGTGTCACCTTTGCACATCTGTAACCCTGAAGAACCAAGCAGAGCTCTCAGGCCACACCCTTCTCAAGCCTCCAAGGCTCCTCCAACAGCAGGCAGTCCACTTAACACGGACATAGTAAAAAAAAAAAAAAACTCACAGTGAGGGAAACAGAATTAACCATGCAATAAACACAGAAATCGAGGGAACAAGATCAAGATCAACGATGACACTATGACACCTCAAAATAAACAAAACACCCCAAGCCAAGATTATGAAGATGATGAGACAGGAGAAATGCAAGAAGCAGATTTCAAAAAATTTATGATAAGAACATTTAGAAGTTTTCAAAAGCAAATCCTTGAACTACAGAAATCCTTATTGGACAGGATTGAAAATCTCTCTCGTGAAAATGAAATTTTAAGGAAGAATCAAAATGAAACTCAGAAACTAATAGAACAGGAAAGTGTGATAGTAAAGAGAAATCAAAATGAAATGAAGAGCTCAATAGATCAAATGACAAACACATTAGAGAGCCTTAAAAACAGAATGGGTGAAGCAGAAGAGAGAATATCGGACTTAGAAGACAGAGAACAGGAAAGGATACAGTCAGACCAAAGAAAAGAAGAGGAAATTAGAAATCTAAAAAATATTGTTGGGAATCTACAGGATACTATTAAAAAATTCAACATTCGGGTTCTAGGAGTTCCTGAAGGCATGGAGAGAGAGAAAGGATTAGAAGGCCTTTTTAGTGAGATACTAGCAGAGAACTTTCCGGGTTTGGAGAAGGACAGAGACATCCTAGTACAGGAAGCTCACAGAACCCCCAGTAAACATGACCAAAAGAGATCCTCACCACGACACGTTGTAATCAAACTCACCACAGTGAAACATAAAGAAAAGATCCTAAAATGTGCAAGAGAGAAACGTCAGATTACTCTCAGAGGATCTCCAATTAGACTCACAGCAGACTTCTCATCAGAAACACTACAGGCTAGGAGGGAATGGCGAGACATAGCCCAGGTACTAAGAGAGAAAAATTGCCAGCCCAGAATATTATATCCTGCTAAGCTCTCATTTGTGAATGAAGGTGAAATAAAGACCTTTCATAGCAAACAGAAATTGAAAGACTTTGTGGCCACTCGTCCGGCCCTGAAAAAGATACTTAAAGATGTGCTACACTCAGAAACACAGAAACACGGCCATCAATATGAAAGAAGGGAAAGGAAGAACACCTACCAGTAAAAGAGCATGGGAAGCTCAAAGCATATACTAGAAAATATCTTTGGGAAAATGGCAGGGCAAAGTCACTATGTATCAGTAGTCACATTAAACGTGAATGGCCTGAACGGTCCAGTTAAAAGACACAGACTGGCTGACTGGCTTAAGGAACAACACCCAACTATTTGTTGCCTACAAGAAACACATCTCTCTAACAAAGATACATGCAGACTGAAAGTGAAAGGTTGGAAAAAGATATTCCATGCCAACAGAAACAAAAGAAAGCAGGTGTAGCCATATTAATATCAGACAAAATAAACTTTAATACAAAAACTCTTAAGAGAGACAAAGAGGGACACTATATAATGATTAAGGGATCAATTCAACAGGAAGATGTAACTATTATAAATGTATATGCACCTAATTACAGGGCGCCGGTCTATTTAAAAGATATGTTAAGGGACTTAAAGGGAGACTTAGATTCCAATACAATTGTACTGGGGGACTTCAATACTCCACTCTCAGAAATAGATAGATCATCCAGACAGAAGATCAACAAGGAAACAGCAGATTTAAACGACACTATTGCCCAAATGGATCTAACAGATATCTACAGAACTTTCAATCCTACATCTAAAGATTTTACATTCTTCTCAGCAGTGCATGGAACCTTCTCTAGGATTGATCACATACTAGGCCATAAAGCAAGCTCAGCAAATTCAAAAGAATTAGAATCATACCATGCAGCTTCTCAGACCACAGCGGAATGAAGCTGGAAATTAGCAACTCAAGAAACCCCAGAAAGTATGCAAACACATGCAGACTGAACAACATGCTCCTGAATGAACACTGGGTCATTCAAGAAATCAAAAGAGAAATCAGAAGCTTTCTGGAAGTAAATGAGGATAACAACACAACATATCAAAACTTATGGGATACGGCAAAAGCAGTATTGAGAGGCAAGTTTATAGCAATAGGTGCCTACATCAAGAAATTAGAAAGGCACCAAATAAATGAGCTTTCAGCGCATCTCAAGGACCTAGAAAAGTTGCAGCAAACCAGACCCAAATGTAGTAGGAGAAGAGAAATAATTAAAATCAGAGAAGAAATTAACAGGATTGAATCCAAAAAAACCTTACAAAAAATCAGCCAAGCGAAGAGCTGGTTTTTTGAAAAAATAAACAAAATCGACACCCCATTGGCCCAACTAACTAAAAAAAGAAGAGAAAATACCCAAATCAATAAAATCAGAGATGAAAAAGGAAACATAACAACAGACACCACAGAAATAAAAAGAATCATCAGAAATTACTACAAGGACTTGTATGCCAGCAAACAAGAAAATCTATCAGAAATGGATAGATTCCTGGACACATGCAATCTAACTAAATTGAACCATGAAGACATAGAAAACCTAAATACACCCAAAACTGAAACAGAAATTGAAACAGTAATAAAGGCCCTCCCAACAAAGAAAAGCCCAGGACCAGATGGATTCACTGCTGAATTCTACCAGACATTTAAAGAAGAACTAATCCCATTTCTTCTCAAACTATTCAAAAACAATCGAAAAAGAGGGAATCCTCCCAAATTCTTTCTATGAAGACAGCATCATCTTAATCGCTAAGCCAGAGAAAGATGCAGCACTGAAAGAAAATTATAGACCAATAGCCCTGAAGAACATAGACGCAAAAATCCTCAATAAAATTCTCGCCAATAGAATACAACAACACATCAGGAAAATCATCCACCCAGACCAAGTGGGATTTATCCCTGGTATGCAGGGATGGTTCAACATTCGCAAATCAATCAATGTGATTCACCACATTAACAGACTGCAGAAGAAAAACCATATGATTATCTCAATAGATGCAGAGAAAGCATTCGATAAGATTCAACACCCTTTCATGATGAAAACTCTAAGCAAATTGGGTATAGAAGGAACATTCCTCAATATAATCAAAGCAATTTATGAAAAGCCCACAGCCAGCATCCTATTGAATGGGGAAAAGTTGGAAGCATTTCCACTGAGATCTGGCACCAGACAGGGATGCCCACTCTCACCATTGCTATTTAACATAGTACTGGAAGTTTTAGCCAGAGCCATCAGACAAGAAAAAGAAATTAAAGGAATACAAATTGAGAAGGAAGAAGTCAAACTATCCCTCTTTGCAGACGATATGATTCTTTACTTAGAGGATCCAAAGAACTCTACTAAGAGACTATTGGAACTCATAGAGGAGTTTGGCAAAGTAGCAGGATATAAAATCAATGCACAAAAATCAACAGCCTTTATATACACAAGCAATGCCATGGCTCAGAAAGAACTGCTAAGATCAATCCCATTCACAATAGCTACAAAAACAATCAAATACCTTGGAATAAACTTAACCAAGGATGTTAAAGATCTCTACGATGAGAATTACAAAATCTTAAAGAAAGAAATAGAAGAGGATACCAAACAATGGAAAAATCCTCCATGCTCATGGATTGGAAGAATCAACATCATCAAAATGTCCATTCTCCCAAAAGCAATTTATAGATTCAATGCAATCCCAATCAAGATACCAAAGACATTCTTCTCAGATCTGGAAAAATTTTGCTGAAATTCATATGGAGGCACAAGAGACCTCGGATAGCTAAAGCAATCTTGTACAACAAAAACAAAGCCGGAGGCATCACAATACCAGATTTCAGGACATACTACAGGGCAGTTGTAATCAAAACAGCATTGTACTGGTACAGAAACAGATGGATAGACCAATGGAACAGAATTGAAACACCAGAAATCAACCCAAACATCTACAGCCAACTTATATTTGATCAAGGATCTAAAACCAATTCCTGGAGCAAGGACAGTCTATTCAATAAATGGTGCTGGGAAAACTGGATTTCCACCTGCAGAAGCATGAAGCAAGACCCCTACCTTACACCTTACACAAAAATCCACTCAACGTGCATTAAAGAACTAAATCTATGACCAGATACCATCAAGTTATTAGAGAACATTGGAGAAACCCTGCAAGATATTGGCACACGCAAAGAGTTTCTGGAAAAGACCTGGGAGGCACAGGCAGTCAAAGCCAAAATCAACTATTGGGATTGCATCAAATTGAGAAGTTTCTGTACTACAAAAGAAACAGTCAGGAGAGTGAAGAGACAACCGACAGAATGGGAAAAAATATTTGCAAACTATGCAAAGATAAAGGGTTAATAACCAGAATCTACAAAGAGATCAAGAAACTCCACAAAAACAAAACAAACAACCCATTTAAGAGATGGGCCAAGGACCTCAATAGACATTTTTCAAAAGAGGAAATCTAAATGGCCAACAGGCACATGAAAAAATGTTCAAGGTCACTAGCAATCAGGGAAATGCAAATCAAAACCACAATGAGGTTTCACCTCACCCCGGTTAGAATGGCTCACATACAGAAATCTACCAACAACAGATGATGGCCAGGATGTGGGGAAAAAGGGACACTAACCCACTGTTGGTGGGAATGCAAACTGGTCAAGCCACTATGGAAGTCAGTCTGGAGATTCCTCAGAAACCTGAAGATAACCCTACTGTTCGACCCAGCCATCCCACTCCTTGGGATTTACCCAAAGGAATTTAAATTGGCAAACAAAAAAGCAGTCTGCACCCTAATGTTTATTGCAGCACAATTCACAATAGCCAAGACCTGGACCCAACCTAAATGCCCATCAACAGTAGACTGGATAAAGAAATTATGGGATATGTACTCTTTAGAATACTATACCGCAGTAAGAAACAATGAAATGCAGTCATTTGCAACAAAATGGAGGAATCTGGAACACATCATGCTGAGTGAAATAAGCCAGTCCCAAAGGGACAAATACCATGTGTTCTCCCTGATCAGTGACAACTGACTGAACACCAAAAGGGAAACCTCCTGAAGTGAAATGGACACTATGAGAAACAGTGACTTGATCAGCATAGCCCTGGCTGTTAATGAACAACTTAATATGTTATCCCTCTTAGTAGTTTTTTTTTTGTCTGCTCTACTTAATATGACTGGTTTAATTCTGTAATTAATACACAGTTATTCTTAAGTGTTGAAAATTAACTGAAATGTGATCCCTGTTAAACATAAGAGTGGGAATAAGAGAGGGAAGAGATGTACAATGTGGGACATGCTCAGGCTGACTTGCCCCAAATGGTAGAGTTAGAAACATACCAGGGGACTCCAATTCAATCCGATTAAGGTGGCATGTACCAATGCCATCTCACTAGTCCAAGTGATCAATTTCAGTTCACAATTGATCATAATGAAAGGACTGAGAGTCAAAGTGAGCACATAAACAAGTCTAGTACCTGCTGATACTAACAGATAGAATAAAGGGGAGAGTGATCCAACATGGGAAGCGAGATGCTCAGCAGACTCATAAAATGGTGGATGTCCTAAACAGCACTCTGGCCTCAGAATCAGCCCTAAAAGCATTCGGATCTGGCTGAAAAGTCCATGAGAGTATTTCAGGCATGGAAAGCCAAGACACTCTGGCAAAAAAAAAAAAAAAAAAAAAAAAAAAAAAAAAAAAAAACAAAACCTAAATGAAAGATCTCCGCAAGTGAGATCCCAGTGGAAAGAACAGGTCTTCAAAGAAGGAGGTACCTTTCTCTGAAGGGAGGAGAGAACCTCCACTTTGACTATGACCTTGTCTAAACAAGATAAGAGTCGGAGAACTCAAGGGGCTTCCATAACCTTGGAAACTCATGACTGGAGCATGGGGAGATTACTGAGGCAACAAACAAGAGTGTCAATTTGTAAAGTCAACAACAGGAGTCACGGTGCACTTACTCCTCATGTAGGATCTCTGTCCTTAATGTGCTGTACATTGAGACTTAATGCTATAACGAGTACTCAAACAGTATATTTCACTTTGTGTTTCTATGGGGGTGCAAACTGTTGAAAGCTTCACTTAATGTATACTAAACTGATCTTCTGTTAAAAAAAAAAAGAAATTATCAATTCCCAACTTGACTCTCACTGGGATTAAACATGACAATAGGTCTGATCTGATTTCATCATCATTTAAAAAATCATCTATTATTTTTCACTTTATGTTTCTGTGTGGAAGCAAACTATTGAAATCTTTACTTAATGTATGCTAAACTGATCTTCTGTATATAAAGAGAATCGAAAATGAATCTTGATGTGAATGGAAGGGGAGAGGGAGTGGGAGAGGGGAGGGTTGTGGGTGGGAGGGACGTTATGGGGGGGAAGCCATTGTAATCCATAAGCCGTACTTTGGAAATTTATATTCATTAAATAAAAGTTTAAAAAAAAGAAGAATCTGAAATGAATGAAAGGAAGGAAGGAAACAAGGAAGGAAGAAGGAAGGGAGGAAGGAAGGAAGGATGGAAGGAAGGAAGGAAGGAAAGAAGGAAACTGAGGGGGGACCAAAACCCTGAAATGACTGAGGCTTATGTCCTTGTTCCATCAGTCCTGTCTCTGAGTATAGATAAGGACATGGGGTGCCAGTTTCTGGCTACTTCTTGCTGATATGAACCATTGACATGGGGTGGGTATCTATACTCTGGATTGGATTGATTGAAGAGCAGTCTTGAGTTTTTCCTGCATAATTGCTGGGGATATAGTAGTCATGTGCTCCTGTAAAGACTTTTGAAATATGTTAATTATACATGGTAATAATGGAAGCATTATGGTTATGAGGATAAAAGGAGAAATTAGAAACATTGCCCATGGTGGGAAAGATGGCCAAAATGAGGAGAACAAAGAGTCCTGCCCATTTAATGTGAAGATAGATGTACGCCTAAGTGCTACTGTTTTGTTTAGTGTGTATGTGCAGTCAAGGAGCTGTGGGGTAGTTAGTCTGGCCTGCTTCTAGTCCTGGGGCCCCTCATTTCCTCCCTCTGTGTATGGAACCCTGGCTGCTGTCAGGGGTTAAGGCGAAGACTGTTCTGCTTTCTTCCAGCTGAATAGGGGTGAAGTAGGGACCGTGATCAAGACAGCGTTCCAGCAGAAGCTGGCCTCTCAAGGGGGTTGCAGTGCCAGCTCACAGAAACTGTCTCCATTCAAGGTTTCATGTGCATGACCATCTAGAATTTCTCTGCCTAAGTCTGGAGAAAATGAATCTAACAAGCAAATTAGATACACAGAGACCAAGACAGTCAGTATTAGAGTATCTAAGAAAGGTGCTGTCCAAACCAAGAGGGAGTTTTCCCATTGAGAGATAAAAGGAAACTGACAAGAAAGGCTTGATAATTATCAGGTTGATGTTAAGGCCTGGCCAGGTATAAGTGAGGCCCAGACCTATCTAACTCTTCACATGGGGTACTGGAAGTGACGTCATAAATGAGGTGGGAACCTCCTTAGGGAAGACACCCTGTTGACTTCCATTACCTAGCTGGCCTGGGAGGAGAGCTGGCCTGAATAGATTGGTTTTAATAGGTGACATCTCTAAAAGAAATTTAGAGCTCTACCTGCAATGTTACTGATCCTAGGTCATCCCTTCAACCATGCTGGTTACTTTGGAAGTTGGGAAGAGTGAAGGGCTTTTTCAGTTTAGGGAGGGCCAACAGGGTCTGCAGCTCTGACCCTGGAGTCCATCAACCTCCAGGGTAGTTCCATTTCCACTAGTGTCGCTCTTGGTAGAGTTGTCAGGCCCCTTCACGAGCCATCTTCTAGCATGACCGCTGCTTGCCCAATGCCCAGATTGCTCATATTGCCAATCAGTGCCATTTGAGGTAGACCAGCTTTGTTGGGTCTCCTTGGTGGAAGACTCCTATGTAAGGCAGCCATTAATTGGCCTGCCATCTATCCTTACATTGGTCCTGCTGCCTGAATAACTCTTCTTCCTCCTAGTCTCTGTTAAAGTGGACTACAGAGGCACCCTTTGGGAAGGTCAGCCAAGGGGGTGCTCAATCCCATCCCTAATCCTTGGTGGCCAGAGCTAGAAATCTGTGGTCACAGGCATGTTATCACAGTGTTTTGCAGGGCTGGTACTGTGGCACAGCAGGTTAAAGCCCCAGCATGCAGTGCTGGCTCACCATACGGATGCCAGTTCATGTCCCAGATGCTTCACTTTTGATCCAGCTCCCTGCTAATGCACCTGGGAAAGCAGCAGAGGATGGCACAATTCCTTGGGCCCTTGGATCCATGTGGGAGAACTAGGAAGAAGCTCTGCTCCTGGCTTTGGAATAGTTCTGCTCATGTGGCCATTTGCAGAGTGAACCAGCATATGGGGGACTTCTTTCTCTTTGTAATTCTTTCAGATAAATAAAATAAAAATATACCTTTAGAATAAATAAAAATAAAAAAGAAAGATAAGATTATGCTCATAAGGAAAGGTATGTCCCTCTAGGTAAGATCAAACATCAAGACCATCTTATCTAAACTGTCATGCATTATGAAGTAATTATTAAGACCCTCTCTCCCTTGTGGGAGACCTGGAAGAAGCTCCTGGCTCTTGGCTTTGGATCAGTGCAGCTCTAGCAGTTGCAGCCATCTGGGGAGTGAACCATTGGATGGAAGATCTCTCTGTCTCTACTTCTCTCTTTCAAATAAATAATTCTTTCAAATAAATAAAAATTTTTAAAAGGCAAAAAAGATAAATAAATAATCCCTTTCGCAGCTCAGAAGTGCCCAGCTGCCAACCTCCTGAGTATAAGCTCCCAGAAAATGAAAAATCCCCTAAGACTAGAGGTGGGCAAGCACTATGTTGACACTTTCAAAACCATGTGAAGAGAAAAAGCCCCACCCCACTAGAACCCATTCATCCAAGGATACAGCAGAAGCCTCAGAGGCTGGCCTCACTGCACATTTGCCAACAGGGTAGGCAGGGCACAGAAGGCGGGAAGATATTTGTGGCCTCATGGTGCTGGCTCCAGCTGTTGACACACAAAGAATGGGTGATAGGCAGGAGTTTGAACTGGCCCTGCCTCTGCCTGGCCAGCACTTCAGTACTCATGGACCAAATCTGCATCTGGAGTGCCTGCTGAGGCCAGGGGATACATGGGGACCTACAGTCAGAGGAAGTCTGAAGCACTAGCTTCCAGGTTGGAGAGTTGCCATGGCAACAACACTTTCAGGGGTTGATGTGACAGGGACAGCCCTGGGAAGGTGAGCTGGTCTCCTGACCCCATGTCTTTCCCTTTATGCTCCTCTGACCTACAATGTGAATGAGGCTCTGACAGAGGGAGAGTGGGGCATGGGATTTCAAGGCAAACAGGTGAGCAAGTGAAGCAATCTGACTTCTTACCTGGGAATATGAGAAAAGAAGAGAGATTAAAAAAAAATTTATCTTATTTGAAAGGCAGAGTTAGAAAGAGAGAGAGATCCAACCCACTGGTTTACTCCTCAAATGGCTGCAACGACCGGAGCTGGGCTGATACAAAGCCAGGAGTTTCTTCTGGGTCTCCCACTTGGTTGCAGGGTCTCAAGCACTTAGACCATCCTTCACAGCCTTCCCAGGCATATCAGTAGGGAGCTGGACCACAAGTGAAGCAGCTGAGACTCAAACCAAAGCCCATAGGGATGCCAAAGCTGCTTGCAATGGCTTTACCTGCTATGCTACAGTGCTGGGCCAAGATTAAGACTTTCAAAAGTCCTTATATATGACCTAAGTTACAGAGAGGCAGAGGCAGTGAGTGAGGTCTTCCATCTGCTGGTTCACTCCAGATGAATGGCCAGAGCTATACCAACCTGAAACCAGGAGCTTCTTTTGAGTCTCCCACACAAGTGCATGGGCCCAAGGATTTGGGCCATCTTCTACTGCTTTCCCAGGCCACAGCAGAGAGCTGGGTCTGAAGCAGAGCAGCTGGGACTCGAACCAGCACCCAATATGGGATGCTGGCATGGCAGGCAGTAGCTTTACCTGCTAAGCCACAGTGCCAGACCCAAATGTTCTTAATTACAGGTTTTTGACTAATTTTGATAAAAATTTCCAGAACTCTGAGGGAAAGAAAAAAACTTTAAAAAAAAAAACAGCACTAAGGGGCTGGCGCTGTGGCACAGTGGGTTAATGCCATGGCCTGAAGTGCTGGCAGCCCATATGGGTGCTGGTTCTAGTCCCAGCTGCTCCACTTCCAATCAAGCTTTCTGCTGTGGCCTGGGAAAGCAGTAGAAGATGGCCCAAGTCCTTAGGACCCTGCACCCACAGGGGAGAACTGGAAGAAGCTCCAAGGCTTCTGCCTTTGTATTGGCCCATCTCTGGCTGTTACAATTATTTGGGGAGTGAACAGTGGATGGAAGACTTTCTCTCTGCTTTTGCCTCTATGTAACTCTGCTTTTCAAATAAATAAATAAATCTTTTTTCAAAAAATGTGTTATGGGGCTTATTAATGTATGATTAATCAACATTTCTAGTTTCTTATATAATGTCAATTATAGCATAATATTCTGCTATTACCTTGTAACTCTGTTTATTGTTTAGGATGACAACTCAGCACCATTCATGATTATATTAATTTCAACACCTCTGCTTTTGAAGACATGTAGAAATATTTTGAAGTTGTAAATTAGTGATTTGGCTTGTGCTGTGGTGTACCAGCCTGCAGCATCTGCATCCCATATGGGAGCCTGGCTGCTCCCTTCCAATCCAGCTCCCTGGCAAGGCACCTTGGAAAGTAGCAGGTAATGGCCAAGTCCTTGGGTCCCTGCACTGATGTAGGAGACCCAGGAGAAGACCCTGGTGTTGGATTAGCTCAACTCTGGCAATTGTCATTTCGTGAGTGAGCCAGTGCATAGAAGACACATCTATCTTTCTAGCTATTGATCTCCCTACCTCTTTCTGTACCTCTTTCCAACAAAATAAATCTAAAAAAATAATGTGGCTTCGGGGGGCAACTACTCAATACTCCCTCCCCTCTTGTAGAGGCTTTTAAATGTTCTCACCATAAAATATGAGGTGAAGAATGTGAATAATTCTCATTTGAAAATCCCAGAATTAACATTCATCAAATGATCACATCGTACCCTACAAATATGTACAACTATTTCTCAGTAGAATATTTTAAAAAGGCAAAGATTATCAGGTTACACTAAAAAACCAAACAATATAATGTGTATAGGATTAAAAACTTTTTTGTATTAATACAAAGAGAAATGTTCCATGCAATCCATAGCAGGATAAAACTTGACAGGCCAGCATGGCAGCATAGTGGGTAAAGCCACTGCCTGCAGTGTTGGCATCCCGTATGAGTGCTGAGTGCTGGTTTAAGTCCCAGCTGCCCACTTCTGATCCAGCTCTCTGACATGGCCTGGGAAAGCAATGGAAGTTGGCCCAAGTGTGTGGAAGCCTGTATATGTGTGGCTGACCTGGAAGAAGCTCCTGACTCCTGGCTTCAGACTGACTCAGCTCCAGCCTTTGCAGCCATTTGGGGAGTAAACTACTGGATGGAAGACCTTTTCCCCTACCTTTTCTTTCTCTGTGACTCTGCCTTTCAAATAAATCAATCATCCCATATGAGCTCTGCTTTGAGTCCTGGCTGCTCCACTTCTGATCCAGCTCTCTGCTATGGCCTGGAAAAGCAGTGGAAGATGGCACCTGGCTCCTGGCTTTGGCTCAATGCAGCTTCAGCCACTGCAGGCATCTGGGGATTGAACCAGTGGATGGAAGACCTTTCTCTCTCACTCCCTCTCTCTCTGTCTCTCAGCTAAGTCACACAAATAAATAAACAGATAAATCTTAAAAAAAAAAGTTGTCTTGCCTACCTGAGGTTGTCCTGAACATTGAACTCTTTCAGAAGAAACCATAAGTTTAGTGTTGGCACTGGTGGGCATCTTACTAATCTATTATAGGCTGTGCTTTCTAATGCCATTGCACTCTCTCTCTCTCTGCTTCTCTGCAACTCTGCCTTTCAAATGAATTATTCTTTCAAAAAACAGAATGATGATAAGAGAACTGGCTATACTATATGGACAATCCAATAGTGGACAGAATGGACTTGAAAACAAAAGATATTAATGGAGACAAATAAGACATATTTTCTCTAGCAAGAGCATCAGTGAATCTGGTCAAAATGACAATTATACGAACACATGTTTCTAAGGAAACATGTTGAACAGTTCATGAAAAATGAGTAAAAATAAAGAGTAGACTGGTCAAGAGCAGTACCTGAACATGACAATATACTACTTGGAATAAGAGACAGGACAACTAAAACACACTGAAAAACCATGGAACATTTTGATTTAATTGATTACACACATACACATCCCACCTCGCTTCATTCAGCAAGAGAATACATAGTCTCTGCAAGTATGTATGCAATATTTTCCAGAGAAATGATATGCTGGGTCATAAAATAGCCTCAATAATTGTAGAATTGAACTATGATATGATATTTTCTGCCCACAATGTATCTCACAGGAAAATCAGGGATGCAGTTGGTCTAGTGCTTATGATGCCTCTGTGAATGCCCACATCCTATATTTGAGTGCCTGATTCTGAATCCTGCCTCAGCACTACATTCCAGTTTCCTGGAAATGTGCTCTTAGGAGAGATCCAGGAATGGGCCAAGTATCTGGAATCCTGCCATCCATGGGACAAACCTGGCTTGAGTTCTAGGCACTAGGCCTCAAGCTGGTTGAGCTCAGGCTGTAGTAGAGCAGTTGTGAAGAAAACCAGTTGATGGGTGATCTCCATGCTTCTTTCTCTCTCAGCCATTGTGGCAATTTGTGGCAACCAGCATATGGGAGATCTATCTCATTCTCTCTCTGTAACTCTCTTTCAAATAAATAAATAAGTAGTAAATAAAAATTTTTTGTGTCTTCAGGTTACACTTCACAAAAAGATATAGATGGTTATCTCTTCAGCAATGTATTCTCATGAATACAAAATTGCAAAACACACTGGCAAAAGACAAAGAAAAAACTAGGCTAAGGGATGGGAACCACAAATGCACCATATCTAGGTGAATGGTCCTGGACTGTGAGGAGAAAAAAACAGTAAACATGTTCAAAGAAGTGTTAACTGAATGAATCACTGTTTTTGAAAATTATTTATAAACAAAAGTATATATATAATCTTTTTCATATTTCCTTCCAAAAATCAATGTAATTGCTATCGCTTACATAAAAGATATTGCCTATGTCCTCAAACAGGGCACAGAAACATGGAAAATAATCTTAGAAGATTAGCATTTTTTTAAAGATTTTATTGGGGCTGGCACTGTGGTACAGTGGGTTAAAGCCCCAGCCTGCAGTGCCAGCATCCCATATGGGCACCGGTTTGAGTCCCAGCTGCTCTACTTCCAACCCAGCTCTCTTCTATGGCCTAGGAAAACAGTGGAAGATGGCCCAAGTACACGGGCCCCTATACCCATGTGGGAGACCCAAAAGAAACTCTTGGCTCCTGGCTTTGGATCAGCTCAACCCTGGCTGTTGCAGACATTTGGGGAGTGAACCAGTGGAAGGAAGACCTCTCTCTCTCTGGCTCTACCTCTATCTGTAACTCTATCTTTCAAATAAATAAACATAAATATTTAAAAATAACAGATCAAAGGGACAAGATTTAAAAAAAGATTTTATTGATTTATTTGAGAGGTACAACTACAGACACAGAGAGGGAGGGATAGAAAATATTTCATCCATCTGCTGGTTCACTCCCCAAATGGCCTCAGTGGCCAGAGTTGAGTCACTCAGAAGCCAGGAGCCAGGAGCTCCTTCAAAGTCTCCCATGTGGGTGCCAGAGCCCAAGCACTTGGGCCATCTTACACTATGTTCCCAGGCCACAAGCAGAGAGCTGGATCAGAAAATGAGCAGTCAGGACACAAACAGGTACCCATATTGGATGCTGGTGCAACATCACCAGCCCCCAGAAAATTTGAATTTGAGAGTCAACGTCTGGAAGGAGAATGAAGAAATAGAGAGGAAGAATTGGAGATGACATGATCACTAACCATTAGACATAGAGTAGTCAGAATAGTGAAGAAAAAGACAGAAAGCGTGAACACAATTCAGTACTAATTGGTTATGCAGAGGGTTGAAAGTGGAGTTCAGTTCCATGATGTGTGCATGAAAGACTGCGTGGACACTGGCACAGGAAGTGAAATTGGGAAAAAATCAACAAGAATATGATGCAAAGAAGGGAGACTGGTACCCATACGGGATGCTGGCACTACAGGCAATAGCTTAACTTTTAAGTCTTGAAAAAAAAGATTGTTTGCACACAATTTATACCTGCAAGACTCAAAGAATCTCCTGAAAACACCTATTTGGTTGGTTCAATATAAAAAGAATACTGGAGCCAACATTGTGATGTAGCAGGTTAATCCACTGCTGGCAACACTGGAATCCCATATAGGTGCCAGTACAAAACTTCTCTGTACCACTTCCCACCCAACTCCCTGCTAAGGTATCACAAAAAGCAGAAGATAACCCAAGGGTGTGGTCTCTTCCACCCACATAGGAGATATGGAAGAAGCTCCAGGATCCTGGCTTCAGACTGTCATAGCAGCAGTCAATGCAGCCATTTGTGTAATGAATCAGCAGACAGAACCTCTCTCTCTCTCTCCTCTTTCTGTAACTCTTCCTTTCACATTAATAAATAAATCATTTTGAAAAAAAAAGATGAAACATGACCACTGCTGGACAATAGTGGGAATCAGAAAGTATTCTTATTTTATATATTATTGTTTAACGTTGCCTCCTCCAGTTCTTCTAAAAAGTACAAGCAATCCTTTGGGAAATGATAGCAATCTGTCATCTCCAAAGTAACTGATACCTGAAGGTTATGGCCAGGCAAACACTGTTAAATTTGTGAACAGTTAAATAGACCTCAGATGCTTTCAAATACTCAAAATTGGCCAACAGAAAGGACAATGAAGCATACATAAAACATGGTTAAAAAAATCATAAAATGAAAGATTAAAACATCATCTCAAACAACTATCTAAGTCCACTTTTCATTGTCAGAAGCAATCCAACTGACAAAAAGTACTGAGTGTTTAAGCCATAGAGGCCAAGGGTGATAGATAGGAAATACAACACCTAAGCAATCTAGCCCTGAGAGTCTTTGCCAAAGGCTGCGATGTGGATTGCAGAGGAAGGATACTGCAGAGGGCAGAGACATGTGCAGTGAGGATGCATAATCAAGGCCTCAGTAGAGTGTGTGCCATGTGAACTTAGGTCACTCCCTATTTCTGCCTCCATGATAGACAAATTGCTATGATGATCCCCTGCCCTTTCAGACTCCTACTTTTTTCAGATCATAAAGCAATCTGAAAATCTGAAAAACTGAAAAGTTATTCTGGTTATCTTACTCATGCTCTCAACCTCTAAGGGTGTACACAGAAAGCACATAACTTGTTTCCTCTGTTAACAGGTCTATGGATCAAGGGTAGCTACATCTGGAGACAACTTGGTTGTCTGGCATTATTCTAGATTCTGGATTTGAGTGTAAAATGATGGAAACATGGGACATTGTGGTCTCTGGTTATGAGAAAAAGTCAAGATACCTGTGGGATGGCCAGTGCCGTGGCTCACTTGGTTAATCCTCTGCCTGCAGTGCCAGCATCCCATATGGGCACCGGGTTCTAGTCCTGGTTGCTCCTCTTCCAGTCCAGCTCTCTGCTGTGGCCTGGGAAGGCAGTGGAGGATGGCACAAGTGCTTGGGCCCCTGCACCCGCATGGGAGACCAGGAAGAAGCACCTGGCTCCTGGCTTCAGTTTGGCATAGCGCCTGCTCTGGTGGCCATTTGCGGAGTGAACCAACAGAAGGAAGACCTTTCTCCCTGTCTCTCCCTCTCACTGTCTATAACTCTGTCAAATAAATTAAAAAAAAAAAAAAGATACCTGTGGGAGAAGCGACATTCCAGCATGTGATGACCAGGGACCACTCATCCTCAGTGTTGTTTCCTGTGAGAGGATCTTACACCCCTATTCCCATACTGAAAAATGCAGACAAGGCCACATGACTCTTTCCAGATACAGTGGAAGAAAATTTTGTCACATTTGATAAAATCACAGAAAATCACTGTTCTTTCTCATCCAGCCACAGTGACCATCAGTAGACACCATTCTATCAGCCTGAGGTCAAAATGACAGCTGATGTACAGCTTAAATGTGGAAGCCTTGAAGAAGCTGGGTCATTGGTTACCTGAGAAAGCCATTAAAAGACCATTAGCTGCAGTAGATGGCGCTCACAGATAGATGGCACTGCAAGTCCATGGGTTATAGCTATGGAATTTTTAATAAATAGTGCTTAACACAAATACAGAGAAAAGGGGCCAGTGTGTGGCACAGCAGGTTAATGCCTTGGCCTGAAGCGCTGGCATCCCATATGGGTGCAGGTTCTAGTTCCAGCTTCTCCTCTTCTGATCCAGATCTCTGCTATAGCCTGGGAAAGCAGTAGAGGATGGCCCAAGTCCCTGGGCCCCTGCAGCCACGTGGGAGACCCAGAAGAAGCTCCTGGCTCCCAGCTTTGGAATGGTGCAGCTCTGGCCATTGCAGCCATCTGGGGAGTGAACCATCGGATGGAAGACTTCTCTCTCTGCCTCTCTTCTCTCTGTAACTCTGTCTTTCAAATAAGTAAAATAAACCTTTTAAAAAAAGAAATTAAAAAAAAAAGTTTGGATCAATACACATAAATAAATAAATCTTAAAAAATACAGAAACAAGCTAAGATGGAATCCAAAGATCACATGAAATGTATAAAAACTTGACAACTACATGAGGTATATGATTTATAATTTTGAGTGAGAAAATTCCATAGCATTGTACTAAACACCAGGTGCCTAAAATAACAGAAATTTAGTTTCTCATAATTTGACACTATGCTGCCTGAAGTTTTGATTTCTTCTGAGGACATTCTCTTGTTTCAAGATCATCAAATTTCCAACATAACCTTTGGGATCTAGTCTGTTTGTCCTCCCATCTCTAGGGACTCTCTTTCAAAATCAGACTGGAAGGGCCAGCGCTGTGGCACAGTAGGATAATCCTCCATGCCTGCGGTGCTGGCATCCCATATGGATGCTGGTTTGAGTCCCAGGTGCTCCTCTTCCAATCTAGCTCTCTGTTATGGCCTGGGAAAGCAGTAGAAGGTGGCCCAAATGCTTGGGCCCCTGCACCCATGTGGGAGGCTGGGAAAAAGCTCCTGGTTCCTGGCTTCGGATCAGCAAAGCTTCAGCTATTGTGGCCATTTGGGGAGTGAACCAATGGAAGGAAGACCTTTCTCTGTCTTTCCCTGTCACTGTCTATAACTCTACCTCTCAAATAAATAAATAAATAAATAATCTTTTATATATCAGATTGGATTAGGTCAGGCTATAAGATAACACTCAGACATCAATAGCCTCTGTATATAGACAATACCACAGCTGACATAGAACTTCTAACATCAATCCCATTCACAATAGCTACAAAAACAATCAACTACCTTGGAATAAATTTAAGCAATGTCAAAGATCTCTGTGAAGAGACATACAAAATATTAAAGACAGAAATGAGACAAAAAATGAAAAATTGTTCATGTTCATGGATTGTTGGAATCAATATCAAACTCCAAACAACTGAAAACAATTTAAAGATTCAATATACCAAGGACAATCTTCTCAGATATAGAAAAGAATGCTGAAATTCATATGGAAACACAGGAGTCCCTGAATAGCTAAAGCAATCTTATACAACAAAAACAAAGCTGGAGGCTTATTTAAGAGGTAGAGTTGCAGACAGTGAGAGGGAGGGAGAGAGGTCTTCCATCCACTGGTTCACTACCCAATTGTTCACGATGGCCTGATCTGGGCCAATCCAAAGTCAGGAGCCTAGAGGTTCTTCTAAGTCTCCTATGCGAACACAGGTGCTCAAGCACTTGGGCCATCCTCTACTTCCCTCCCAGTCCATAGCAGAGAGCTGCATTGGAAGAGGAGCAGCCAGGACTTCAACTGGTGCCTATATGGGATTCCAGCACTGTAGGTGGAGGATCAACTCACTGTATCACAGCACCGCCCCCAGGTTTCAAGATATACTATAGTGCAGTAATCAAAAGAGCCTAGTACTTGTTCAAAAACAGATGGATAGACCAATGGAACAGAATATAAATGCAGAAATCAATCCTAGAGAAGGATAGTCTCTTAAACACATAGTGCTGGGAAAACTGGATCTCCTCATGCAGAAGTGAAGAGTTAAAATTGTATGTGTGCAGGTGTAAAAAGTTAAGCTTAAGCTTATAGGTTTAAACCTTCCTGGTGCAGTTGTGAAAATAAGACAGAGTGAAGTAGCACCTTGACAGTAGGGACTCCATTTTGGAGCACTTGAGACTGTATTCTGGGAAAGCAACCCCCCCCACACCGTGAGACTCTGGTCTGAAACTATGATCTCAAATAGTCGGACAATAGCAGTGCACTACATCACCCTTGGCAACACACAAAACCCCCTAGCATGATTGCTCAAGCTTAAAAATAGAAAGGTTACACCTGGGTTACCTGAGCTAATAATGAAAATGTGATTTGTCTATGTCTTAAGATCATAATTGCTGATTGTAAGATATTAGCAACTGCTTAGCAACCGTGTGTTCTCTCCCCCCTCCCAATTTTGCGGTTTTTGCCTTTATAAACCCTAACCTTTGGTTATACGGGGCTGCTCTGCTTTTGTATGATCAGGCAGCCCCAGCATGCGGGATAATCAATAAAGCTTCCCCGTGCTGTTTGCATAAGAGACGTGTCTCTTGGTGACGTTTTTCGGGCGGTCGACTCTAACATTTGGAGGCCCCAGCGAGATCGCGGCTGCCCATGGACGCCTCCAGCGGACGTCTCTTGGGGTAAAGTAAAAAGGCGCCTAAGGTAGGGACTCAGTACATGCGCGCTTCAGGTTTCAGTTTTTCGGGTTACAGGCCTGTTTCGGTTTTGGTTTTTGGGTTGGCACGGTACGCACTGTGGCTGGCAGACATGCCTGGAAGCCCCAGGCTACCACCTTGGGGGACACCCCGAGAGGACCAGGAGACTGAGGACGCTCAGCGAAACTCCCATCAGAAATTCCCCTAGGCGGGAGTTTTGTGCCAACAGCAGTTACATTTTAGGTTTCAGTTTTTTGGGAATTGCTTTTCTGTCTGTAACATGGGTCAAACTGTGTCCACGCCGCTATCTCTTACTTTGGCTCACTGGCCTGATGTAGGGGCTAGGGGATCTAATCTCTCTCTCCTGATTAAGAAGGTAAAGCAGCAGTCTTTCTGTGCCTCTGAATGGCCTGCTCTGAGTGGATTGGCCCCCCAGAGGGCTCATTCCATTTACCACTCATTTGCTGAGTGAAAGAGGCCATTCTCCTGCCTGGCCGTCAAGGGCACCCGGACCGGGATTTTGAGCAGACATCGGAGGTCAGTATTCCTTCCCTCAAGTGGGACTGGATCTGTGGAAGTGACCGTTGAGTGTCGGGCACCCCACAGCTCTCCGAGAACGCGGAGTCCCCCCGGCCACAGCTTAGCTACGGCCGAAACTCCAGAGGGATTGTAAGGAACGGGAGGGAAATTAGGAAGGGCAGTTGGCTGAGAGCCTGGAGACCCCCTGAGCTCGCTTGGGCTTCTCGGCAGCTGGACTGTGACCCGAGGATCAGGTCTCTCTCTCGGAGGGACGCCTGTCACGCTGCCTATTGCTACGCGAGCAGGGCTTAGCTTCAGTCGAGGCTAATATTGGCCCTTCAGGTAAACTCAGACAACTAGGTAGTGGGTAACCTTGAGCGATAGGAGATTTCAAACCCCACTCAGCCCCCAGACATGAGGAGCTTCATTGCTTTCTGCCTTCCTCCTCCTCCCAGGGGCTCCCTCCCCCACTCTTTTGCTCTCCTCATCTCCATTCCTATACCACTGTCCAGGAGAAAGGGAGAGGGAAATTCCACAGGTCTCTCCACCCAGGGAAAAGCTGTTACCTGTTACCTGTTAACCCTTTCCAACCTGGTAGAAAGTTTTCTGTCTTTGCAGCTTATGGTAGCTCTGGTGCGTCTTAAAGTTTTTTTGTGAACTATTACTGTTGCTAAGCTTTGATTACCTGAGGACTAAATCTGGAAAAGAGCTAGTTAACTGTTGTAATTGACTGAGTGTCAGCAGTAGTCCTAATTAATCTGGCTTTGGTTAAATTATAGGAGGTTCCCAACACTCTTGGTGAAACGGCGCACCTACCCAACCCCAAGGCTAGTCCTGCCAGGCCCCCATGTGCGCAGTCTTCCCTGTAAATGGGGGACCACAGCCTTTCTCTGCGCTCTATTCTAGTCCATGTGGCCTGGGGCACCCAGGCAGGCATAGCCAAATATCTCTAGGCAGAGCCCCCACCCCAGGGCTGCTTCTTTTTCCTCTCCTGGAGGAATTTCCAATTCAATACTACTGCTGGCCTTACCTAAGGGAGCCAGAACCTTAAGCCATTAACCCTTTCCAACCTGATGGGTTTTTCTCTTTGCAGCTAATGAAAACCTAAACAATGGGTTCATATGCTGATAATCAACTCTTTTCTGTGCTGCTGTCCCTGACTCATTTGAGAGCGTTCACCTGTCTTGAAGGTTTCGTGTTTTTCTATTGCCATTAGAGTCTTGATTGGAAAAACTACAATGTGAAGTTTATTTACATTGGTTATCTGTTTTTAATGTCTGAGTGATTACCCAACTGATCAGAAATGTACTAATTTTGGCTAAATGGTTTGACTCTCTGACAGCTTAAATTCTAAACCGAGTCTTCCAACTTTGGGCTTCCAGTCGGATCCCTGGAACTCTCAAAGGATGAGACTCTAAATTTGTTAAAGTAACAGCTGCTTGGGTCAATTCAGATTATATAAAATGTATTAAAATGTTATAAATGGTGTCAGACCTATGCTGTATTCATGTTTTTGCTTTCCAGCTAAAGTGGTCTTATAAAAATAAGAGTAAATTCTGTGTATACAAGCCTTTATGATGTTAACTAAAGTAAGCCAATGCAGATTGGTTCAGAAAATTAAGGTAATACAAATGCCCTTGGTTTGCTCAGTGGCTTGCTTGTTCAGTTTTGCATGTCTTTGATATGCTTTAAACTTTAATGCTGTGGTATTCATTAATAACTCAGTGTCTTAAGTCATCTAGGCATCACTGCTAAGTAAAACGGGAAAAATATATTATATATACTTTTAACATCTCAAATTCAAAAAAAAAAATTGTTTGAGTTTGTTAACATGTATTCTCATAGGTTGTCCATACATGACAATTCAAGGCTATGTAAAAGTAACTACGGGTATAAAGTTTCAAAAGGTGTAAACAAGTCATAAAAAGTTTTAAAATGTTTACGATTTTAAAATATTGTTTACAGAGTTGAGTGCTAATGCCAAAATTACACTGACCTAAAATTGAAGTCTGATCTTCTAACAATGGGTTTAAATCTTGGAATCTGTTTCTGCAAAAACTGTAACGTCTATTTTAACAGTGTCTGCTTAATCGATTACTACTGACCTTTTCTGTAATAATGCCTGGCCACAGTATAGGGCCCCAAACAACATAACAAAAACAAAAAAAAAAAAAAAAAGAGGTTAAACTAACAGCTACATCAAATTTTCGGTGTATGTGGTAAATGGGCAGAACTCCCCTTTTAAACCAAACTAAAAAAATAAAAAGTTACACTGACGACCTCAAAGTATACAAACAGGTCACCACAGTTGATCTTACCTAAAAGGTCATAGTTCTCTTCATGGGCACGGTCTTAAGTGTCAGAATTTGCCCATGACCATAGTTTTTCTAGCTCACCCTGATATTAAAAAAAAATCTCCAAAAATCAGGGTTGGGTTGAGCACCCGCTTGACTGACAGCATAGAGGCTGGCTCCTTGGTCTACTTTATTAGAGACCAGGAGAACGAGGAGCAAGCTAGCAGCAAAGGATAGGCAACAGGCCAATCAATGGCTGCTTTTACACAGTGATCTGCTGTCAAGGAGACCCAGCAAGGCCAATGCACCCCAAACGGCACCTGTTACTGATATAAGGAGCCAGGGCATTGGGCAAGCAGCTGTCATGACAGCAAATGCCTTCTGTCAGCTCTGCCAAGAGCATGGTCACCGGACATGGAACTGCCCTGGGTGTCGAAGGACTCCTGGTTCAGAACCGCAGACCCTGTGGCCCCGAGCTAAAAAGCCTTTGGTTCTGCCCAGCCTCTGCCCAGCTTCCAGCTCCAGCCACTGCTATTGAGGGGATGGCCTAGGGTCAGTGAAATGTAAGTTGCCTATTTCTATCAGCCTCCTATTCAGCTCTCCTCCTAGTCCAGCCAAGTAATGCAAGTCAACAGGGTGCCTCCCTTAAAGGAGATTTGCATCTCTTTCAATTCTCTTCCAGCATCCCATGGATAGCTCTGGGCCTCACACACCCAGCCAGGCCTTAAAAGTCTATCCAATAACATTAGAAAGCCCTCCCTGCCAGTTCCTAAAAACAGGGCTTTCAGTAACAGCTAACTCAGATAGCCCTACACCTATTTGGACAGGTCCTCACTGAGGACTTAAAGGGCCCATCTCTTGAGGGGTGTGCACAATAATCCATAATATAAATAGTTAAATGTAAATAATTCTTTAGTCTGTCTTCTTTCCCAGCCTGAGACTCTCATCTTGTACATTGGCTTAACTTCCTAGCAAAAGTGGCTACTAGATATCCGAATATATATATATATATATATATATATATATATATATAGTCTCTGGGTCAATCAGACTAGACAGACACAAACCCAAATTTGTACTTTTTCTGGAAAAAGCCAAACAGCTCCAGGACCAGGCCAAGCAGGGCTGGGATTTCTGGCCTAACATCTGATCATAAAAATCCTGGCTATTTCCTCTCCTTGGCCCACTAACTTCTGCAATCTTGATGCTTCTCTTTGGGCCGTGTGTTTTTAATGCCCTTGTTCGTTTTGTCTCTAACAGACTAAAAGCTGTTGAACTCCAAATGGTCATCAGGCAAGACTTCCAGCACATTCCACTGGACGACTTGAGCAGCCCTCTGGACCGAGCAACACAGTCTTTCCAAGGCCACTGTTGCACACCATAAGACAGGTAGCAAGAGGAAATACCCAAATCCCCCTCAACACCCACATGCCAGCTTCAAAGAAGTTACAGAAAACGGAACTCCATCCATAATCCCAAAGAAGAATTTTGGGTATTACCTCTTGAGGGAAAAATATTAGGCAGAAAGTCAGTTATGAGCTTATGTGTGTGTGACATAAAGGCCTAATGTGTCCAGCATATGCATCTGCACCTCAGTCATCCTGACAATGTTTCACGGGCAGCCTGGCCTTCGCATCCTGCCCTGCCCCCTTCTACCTGATAACCTGCCAGGTGGAGATCCCTGCCCCTTCTGCCTGACAAATCTTCCACAATCTCCCAGATGTGGCCCAGTATCTGCATTTCAGTATTACAGAACAGGCGGGGGTTGAATCTCATTTTCATGGTTGGGGGGTGGTTATGCGCGGCCCTAAAGGAAAAATGTTGTTTTTATGCTGACTGAACCTGGGTGATTAGAAACTCCATGGCCAAACTCAAAAAAAAAAAAAAAATGACTGGAACAATGGCAACGGGAGAGGGAAACTGAACAGGGATGGTTTGAGTCATGGTTCGGCCGGTCCCCATGGCTTACTACCCTACTGTCAGCCCTAGCAGGACCCTTAATTGTTCTACTCCTAATTGTAACCGTAGGACCTTGTGTGTTAAATAGACTCATCACCTTCATACGGAAACAAGTTAAAAATGTTAAACTCATGGTCATAAGACAACAATATGTCACATTAAAAGAGACAAAAACGAATAATCTCTAAGATTAGAGATCCTCACAACAAGGAGTGGGGAATGAAGAGTTAAAATTGTATGTGTGTGGGTGTAAAAAGTTAAGCTTATAGGTTTAAACCTTCCTGGTGCAGCTGTGAAAATAAGACAGAGTGAAGTAGCACCTTGACAGTAGGGACTCCATTTTGGAGCACTTGAGACTGCATTCTGGGAAAGCAACCCCCCCCCCCACCGTGAGACTCTGGTCTGAAACTATGATCTCAAATAGTCGGACAAAAGCAGTGCACTACATCACCCTTGGCAACACACAAAAACCCCCTAGCATGATTGCTCAAGCTTAAAAATAAAAAGGTTACACCTGGGTTACCTGAGCTAATAATGAAAATGTGATTTGTCTATGTCTTAAGATCATAATTGCTGATTGCAAGATACTAGCAACCGCTTAGCAACCGTGTGTTCTCTCCCCTCTCCCGATTTTGTGGTTTTTGCCTTTATAAACCCTAACCTTTGGTTATACGGGGCTGCTCTGCTTTTGTATGATCAGGCAGCCCCAGCATGCTGGATAATCAATAAAGCTTCCCCGTGCTGTTTGCATAAGAGACGTGTCTCTTGGTGACGTTTTTCGGGCGGTCGACTCTAACAGAAGTATGAAGCAAACTCCTACTTTACACCTTACAAAAATACACTCAAAATGGATTAAAATGGATTAAAGATTTAAATAACAACCTGATACCAAATTATTAGAGAAAGTTGGGGTAACCCTGCAAGACATTGGCATAGAAAAAGACTACTTGGAAAAGACCAAAGAGGCACAAGCAATCAAAGCCAAAATTGACAAATGGGATTACATCAAATTGAGAAGCTTCTGTACTGCAAATGAAACACTCAGCAAAGTGAAGAGCCAACAGACAAAATAGGAGAAATTATTTGCAAACTATGTAACTGATAAAGGATTAGTAATCAGAATATATAGAGGCTCAAGAAATTCCACAACAAAACAAACAACCCAGTGCAGAAATGGGCAAAGGACTTAAACAGGTATTTTTAAAAAGAAATCCAAATAGCCAACAGATACATGAGAAAATGCTCAGGATCACCATTCAACAGAGAAATGTAAATCAAAACCACAAGGAAGTTTTACCTCACCCCCGTTAGAATGGCATTCACATAGAAATCAAACAAATGCTGCCAAAGATGTGTGGAAAACACATCTGATCCACTGTTTGTGGGGATGTAAACTGGTAAAGACACCATGGAAGACAGATGGAGATACCTCAAAACATCGTACTTAGTGAATAAGCCAGTCTAAAAAGGACAAAAACCATATATTCTCCCTGACCTGTGATAACTAATAGCACACCTAAAGATAACCTACAGAAATGCAATTGACACTTTGAGAAGCAATGACTTTGAACAGCCCTTGTCTTGACTATTGAGGAACATTTTTTTTTTCACATTATCTGTTGAAGTCTTCACTTAGTATAGAGTTACTCATATGTGTATAAAGTTAATTGAAAATAGATCTTAGTAAAAAATAGAAATGAGAATAGGAGAGGAAGAAGATGAAGAGTGTGGGTGGGAGGGTGGCTGTGGTGGGAAGAGTCACTATGTTCTTAAAGTTGTAATTATGAAATGCGTGAAGTTTGTCTTCCTTAAATAAAAAGTTTCTAAGGAAAAAAGATATGAAAGGAACATTCCAGGAAAATTTTCATTTTGATGATTTGGGTCAAGGCTACTTGGTAGCAATATTTAAAAGCAAAGAATGAATGATGCATTTTTCATCTTATGTATTTTTAATTATTTAATTTTTTGTTTTGAAAGACAAAATTTTGTAGAGAGCAGAAGGCAGTGGAAGATCTTCTAGCTGTTGTTTCACTCCCCAAGTGGCTGTAACAGCAAGAGCTGGGCCAGACTGAAACCAGGAGCCAGAAGCTTCATCTGGGTCTCACACATGGGTGGCAGGTGCCCAAGCACTTGGACCATCTTCTGCTTTCACAGGTGCCCTAAGCAGGGAGCTAGATTGGAAGTGGAGCAACCAGGAAAAAAACCAGAACCCATAAGGGATGCTTGAATCCCAGGCAGCTGTTTAACCCAATATACTGCAATGTCACAATTTTTGTAAATTTAGACACTAGAAGTGAGTGTTGACAACTCAAGAAATTAAGCTTCTGCAACTTAAGTGAGAGGCTAGGACTATATTCCTGGCTCTCAGTTATGACCCTGTCCCAGCCCTGGTTGTTGTGGGTGTGAATCAATGTGGGTGTTGTGGGTGTTGTGGGTGTGAATCAATGGATTGAAGGTGTCTGTCTCTATCTCTCTCTCTCTCCCTTTCTCTCTGTCATTCCATAACACAGAGCAGGCTAAGCCTCCACCCACAGTGCCAGCATCCCATATGGGCACCAGTTTGTGTTCCAGATGCTCTTCTTCTTTTTTAAATATTTATTTGAAAGTAGAGTTGCAGAGAGAGAGCTGGAGAGACAGAGAGAAAGGTCTTCCATCTGCTGGTTCACTCCCAAAATGGCTGCAATAGTTGGAGCTGGGTGGATACAAAGCCAGAAGCCAGGAGCATCCTCCAGGTCTCCCACTTGGGTGCAGGGGCCCCAAGAGTTGGGCCATCCTCGACTACTTTCCCAGGCCATAGCAAAGGGCTGGATTGGAAGTGCACCAACTGGGACTCAAATCAGTGCCTATATGGGATGCCGGCACCACAGGCAGAGGCTTAACTTACCATGCCACAGCAAGGGCCCCAGATGCTCTTCTTTGCATCCAGCTCTCTGTTTTTGTCCTGGCAAAGCAGTGGAAGATAGTCCAAGTCCTTGGGCCCCTAAAACCACCTGGGAGACCCAGAGGAAGCTCCTGGCTCCTAGCTTTGGATCAGCCCATCTCCAGCTGCTTTGGCCATTTGGAGACTGAACCAGTGGATAAAAAATTTATATGTCTCTCCTCTCCCTGTAACTATGCCCATCAAATAAATAAATAAAATCTTTTTTTTAAAAAAGATCTCTATATATTTCCATCTGCTTCTCATTCTCTCTCAAGTATATAAATACTTTAAGAGGCAAAAGATTCAAGTCAAAGACTAGAGAATTGTCTTGGGCTCTGACTATAGTTTATGCCATTGATAAATGGAATAATTTGCCTGAAACATAACTTTGTGGACTCTGAAGTAGTCCTGCATTTGTAGAATCACTGTGATAAAACTATGGAGAGTTATTTAAGGGCCTGCAATAGATTCGATCCTATACACATTTTCTGATCTAATCCATGAAGCAAGTTCAGCCTCCAAAAGCTTTTAAAGAAACTCTACTTTAATAATTCAAAATATTACCTTTTTAATTAATTGTTTCTGATGTAGCAAATTCTTGCTGAAGTTTGAATTCAAACCATGTCTTGTAGCTATGGCAATAAAAAAAATTGAGACCAATGTGCATTCAGCTCAGGTGGCTTTAAATCTTGAAACCATGCTTACTTTCTCTTATATGAATCCTGATTCTGAATTATATTTCTTTATGCTTTTCCAATTTATTTTAAAAATCTCATAAAGCTCTTAATATACAATGTGAAAGAAGCTGAGGAATAAATAAACAACCTACCAGCAATATATTTATTTTTGTTGGTCTTGGCCACATGTAGATGTCTCTAGAATCTTATCTGCAAGAGAAATTGCTGAGAAGGAGGGGTCAGACAAAAAGTCTAGATTCTTTCTAGAGTCTACTGTGCTAATCAAGATCATGAAGGAAATGTATATAGAAAAATGGGCATATTGGCTCAGTGACAAAAATGAGGTAGCCTCCCTGTGGGGGAATATAATCTTTACACACGGGAAAAACAGAAAAGATGCCAAAAGAGCACACACTAGTCTACAAATCACTATGATTAAGCATAAACTATTGTTAGACTAACTAAAATATTAATTTATTACCAATTCTGTAAAAAAAAAATCCTTGTCAGGGCTGTCACTATGGAGTAGTGGGTAAAGCCATCTCCTACAGTATGGGCATTCATATGGGCACCAATATGAGTCCCAGCTACTCTACTTCTGATCTAGCTCTCTGCTATGGACTGGGAAAGCAGTGGATGAGCACCTAAGTCCTTGGGCCCCATGCACTCACATGGGAGACCTGTAAGAAGCTCCAGGCTACTGGCTTCAGATCAGCCCAGCCCCAGCCATTGAGGACATGCGGGAGTGAACCAGCAGATGGAAGGCCTCTCTCTCTCTCTCCCTGCCTCTGTCTCTTTGTAACTCAGCCTTTCAAATAAATAAATAAACCATATAGAAATAATTTATAATGTTCATCACAATTGTTCAAATAAGCAGCAGTACACCAAAAAAATTATGATTTCACTAGAATCTATATTACATAGAAAATCACTCAGGCAGTACTCTTTTCCTTAAAACATCTCTTGCTTTTTTTATGTATCTCAAATTCCTTAAAAGTATCCAGCTTCAAAATTAGTTTTTGGCCACAATTGTATATATAGGAAAAATTAACAGAATCTGTTAGCACAGCTTTCTGTAACTGTTCCATGTGACACTCCTCCCTGTATCCAAATCTTGACCTAATTCTCCACCACACAGAACCCTGACATTTTCCAGTTCACTTGATCTAGCCCATGATATGACCATAAATATGATATCAACATAGTTTGTAAAGTATTTTACTTTTGGGAGTGTGCCTTCTTGTACAGTAATCATGTGGAGAATCCTGAGACTTACCTGATGGACACCTGGGGCCTAGGTCAAGGCTGTGCAAATCAGGCATTGGAAGGGTAGGCATTAAGATGCAGTAGGCTTACCTACTTCTCTGGACATACCACGTCACAGAGTGCCTGGTTTGTGTCCTGGCTATTCCACACTTCCAACTCAACTTCCTGCAAGTGTTGTTTTTAAGTTTTTTTTTTTTTTTAATATTTTCTTGAAAGGCAGAGCTACAGAGAGGCAGAGGCAGAGAGAGATAGGCCTTCCACCTGCTGGTTCACTTCCCAAATGGCCATAATGGCCAGAGCTAAACAGATCCAAAAACAGGAGCCAGGAGCTTCTTCCAGGTCTCCCATGAAGGTGCAGGGGCCCAAGGACTTGAGCTATCTTCTACTGCTTTCTCAGGCCTAGCAGAAAGCTGGATTGGAAGTGGGCAGCCAGGACTGGAACCAGTGCCCATGGGATGCTGGCACTGCAGGTCATGACTTTCCTGTTACAACACAGCACCAGCCCAAAAGTGTTCTCTTGAGTCAACAGATCATGGCTCAGAAACTTAGTTTCCTGCCATCTGAATGTGAAACCCACATAGAGTTCCTACCTCCTGGCTTTCATAGATATAACACTTGCTATTGTGGGCTTTTGCAGAGTGATCCAGCAGATGGAGGACCTTTTTCTCTGCCTTTCAAATAAACAAATCAGTAAAAAATCATCGGTATGTGATATGGAACAATGGGTCTCTACCACCACTGGTTAAAGCCAGAGTTGCTCCACTTCCAGTCCAGTTCCCTACTAATGCACCTGGGAAAATACCTGAAGACAGTCCAACTACTTGGACCATTTCTATCCACCTGGGAAACCTGGATAGAGTTCCTGTCTTCTGGCTTTTGCCTGGTCCAGCCCTAGCCATTGAAACCATTTGAAGAGTGAACCAGCAGAACATATTAGATAGTAAGATAGATCTGTCTCTCCCTGTCTCTCTATGAATCTGCCTTTCCAATGAACAAATAAATAAATTAAAAAAAAATATTGGTGTGAGTTAAGCAATCTTGAAGGCAGCAGCCTCAATTAAAGCAGTAGCTAACTAAAACAGGTGATTTGTGATTCCAGGTACCACCAGCATATGGATGGCCTAGCAGAGGCCACCCCAAAATGCTTACTAAGAATTACAAATGAAATGGTTGAATTTTATACCTGCACAACTTTTCTCCATTTTGAGTGCAAGAGCCCAAAAACTTGGACCATCTTCCTGTTTTTTTCCCAGAATATTAGCAGGGGCCTGGATCAAAATTGGGGCAGCCAGGACATTAACTGGTGCCATATAGGATGCCAGGGTCAGGCAGTGGCTTCACCTGCTATGCCTCAACACAGGCTGCAAAACTTTTAATCTTATACATCTATTTGAGCACTGTACTGTGATTTATTTGTATTTTACAAACCAACAAGCTGTAAAAGTGTGATTTATTCACATGTTAAATAATGGGAAATAGATTCACATTAAATTTTGTAGCATATAAGTAGCTGATATTAAGTGTGAAAAACTTGTATAATGCCTACTTTTGGATACACAATCCATAGAGATTATTAGGGAAAAAGTGTAACCATGGACAAGGAAAAGTCTTCCAAAACAGTGTTTGTTCCAAATCAACTGTGGTTTCTGAAATGGGTCTCAAAATATGACTTTTAAAATAAATGTGGTATATTAAATAACACTACTCAAAAATAAATAAATAAACCAGAGTTTGTGACATCTACAAATCATTTATTTGTCAATGCATTTCACCATAGCTCTAGATATCAAATATGACAAACTACATTTCACATTAATTGGAAAACAATAATTTTTTTAAAGAAATCATAGTAGACAAGACACACACCCTGGTATTTGATATGAGCCTCCCAATCAGCAGCTTAAACTGATGCAGCACAATCCCTGCCCCACAGCTCCTGGTTTTGATTTAGCCCAGACTCAGTTGTGAGCCTTGGAGGAATCAGCACATGAAAGCACTGTATCTGTTTGTGTCTCTGCCTAAAAGAAATAAAATGATAAATTAAAGAAATATACTACGCCCCTTATAAGCAGGATGCAGCTACAGAAGAGATGTTGACTCTACACCCCTCAACGTCCCTTAGGATTAAGAGAATGGGGTCTCTGAGGGGAGAATGTTGTAGGCAGGCATATAGAATAAAATTGATTAGGTGTGTGAGCTAAAAGACCACACTTTCACCATGCCCCTGTGTGACCTCATACCCCTACCTGGCCACACCTGTGTACCCACTGGCCAATCAGGTTAATTAACTGCTCCCCTTTGGAAATGGATTAAAAGTCTGGGACATGGTGTCCTTCTCTCTCCTTTCCTTGGCCTTTTGCCAGTATGGGGCTTGCTGTGGCCCTGCACCTCCAGGGCTCATGGACTTTGGGCCACCCACCCCGTGCTTCCTGGCCTAGATGTTCCTCCATGTGGCTGGTTCCTAGTACTCAGCATGAATTCAGATTTGCTTCTCTCCTGTAGATAGGGTTCTCACTCTCCTATGCATTTCTTTCACTAAATAAAAGCTTAAAACTGTAAAAAAAAATTTGGCTGCCTTCTGCTCTTTTCCCTATTTCTAAACTTTGCAACACAAGTGACCACAAATGTGCTCCATTAAAATAGATTTGCTTACTGTGGACATTGCAGGGAGGTTTGGGGGTAAGAAATGCCACTTGTGATAACGTCATTGCATACTGGAGTGCCTTGTTGGAGCCTGCTTATCCTACCTGATCCATCTTCCTGCTAATGTTCACCCTGAGATGATGATTCAAGTACTTGAGTCCCCCCCATAAACATGGTAGCTGCAAATGCAGTTTTTGGATGCTGGATTTAGCCTCTCCTAACCATAGCTGTTGCAGGGCCTTGGGCAGTGAGCCAGCAGATGAGAAGGTCTTTCTGCTTCTGCCTTTCAAATAAATGAAAATAAATAAGACATTAAAGAAAAATGACAGCAAAAGAGAACAATTAAAATATGCTATTTTAATGAATTCTACTATATAAATTATTGTGTTCAATGTGAATTATCTAAATATACCAATTAAAAGAGATTGAAACAGCCAAAATAAAACCAAGACCTAACTATGTGTGATCTATAAGAAAACCATTTTAAATATAAAGACACAAAAAGATGATCTGATTCTGGGTTAATTAAAGAAAAAACTGGATGCCAGCATTATAGCACTGTATCAAGATTAACTTCCTACTTATGATGCTGGCATCCAACAGAGTATCAAATACTCTGCTGTATTTTCAATTGAGCTCCCTTCTAATGTCTAGGAAAGCAGTGATGATTGTCCTAGTACCTGGGCTCCTACCACCCATGTGGGAAACCCAAATGGAGCTCAGGTATCCTCCAGATGAAGAGTTAGGGTCCTGGCTTAGGCCCAGCCCAGCCCAATCCAGCCCATTGCAGCCATTTGCAGAGTGAACCAGAGGATGGACGATCTCTTTCTCTGTCACTCTCCCATTCAAATAAATAAATAAATATTTAAGAAAGAATAAATTTCACTTGCATATGAATTGTGAAAGATCTGTATTACAACATGGTGACTCTACTATGAATAATAACTTCGATTAGGTTTTAAGTGTTCCACCATCATCAAAAAGAACTACACAATAGAATGCATATGATGGTGAGGTTTATTTCACTTCTACATACATATTTATCACCATTAATGTGTTAAATTATTCCATTTTTTTCAACTGAAAATATGTAAGTACATTAAGAGTAGGATAAACACAAAGATAGCTTCAGTTCTGATTAGGATTTAGGTCAGAAAAATTTTAAGTGTTACACAATGAAACTGAAGGTAGTTTTCCAAAAGGATAGTACACTGTTTCCTTAGCATCAATCTATGTAAAGTAAAATCCATACAACTGAATGGGCATTACAGATACATCAGTGGTAATCAGTACAAATAAATATAAAAGTGGAAATACCAAGTCACTGGAAATTGGTATTTAGTAATGAATAATCAGAGATGCCAGTTACTACTAGATGGAATAAGGGAATAAGGTCATCCCAGTGTTGACAAATCACAAAATACACATCAATGAAAATTTAGATAATCCCTCCACTCTATGAATACTTCATATTAAATTTGAATTTATCCACAACCTGCAGTCTAACAATATTTTTCTCAGTTATTTAAAATATTTGCCATGCATTAGCACTGGTGGGGAATTAAAAAAGTAACAGTCACAGACATCGAATAATAATCTAGAAGAAAGCAACGTTCCATAACTACTGGAACCACTGACGTGAACTGCCTGAACTACAACCTAGAATAGAAACATCTGGGGGAAAAACACTCAAGGCAAAAAAGGAAAATATCTTTTTAGTGTAAAATATCAATAGTTAGTATCAGCATTCTGAAAAGTTGAAAAGCCAAGAGACAAACAAAATTCTTCTTTGGAAGAAGCAGATCATAAACTACAAAAAGAACCACAAAGAATTAGACCTGGTCACTTCTGAGGGCAGTGGGGGAAGAAATCAGGAAGACACCTGAACTGACAAATGCCCATTCATTCACTTGGGTAAGCATTCTGTGGGTGTTTATATTTTTATGTAAAGTCAGCAGAAAATAAGTGCTACTGAACAATAATGAGGCCCTTGCTTCTCGACAACTGGATTCACCAGAGAGGAAAGCATATATTTCAAGAAGCCGGCATCTTGGGGAAAAGAAAGAGATCTCTTCATCTAAAATGTGCTCTTTCCACCCAACAAGCCAGCAAGAGCTGTTTCTAAGAACATGGGTCGAGGGGCAGACACTGTGGTATATGCGGTAAAGGCACAGCCAGCAGTAAAACTGTCACATATGGGCACCAGCTGCTCTGCTTCTGATCCAACTCACTGTGAATGCAGCTGGGAAATCAGTGGAAGGTCACCCATGTGCTTGGGCCCCTGCCACCCCCTTGGGAGACCTGGGAGATGCTTCTGACTGGACTCCTGGATTTGGTCTGGCCCAGCTCAGGTGATTGCAGCCATGTGGGGAATGAACTAGCTGATGGAAAATCTCTCTCCATCTCTTCCTCTCTCTCTCTGTACCTCTTCCTTTTGAATAAAATAAATACATCTTTTTTTAAAAAAATGGGTAGCTTCAGATGGAGGTTAGAAATCAAAGTGATTCTATTTAGTTGACAATTTGGCAGCTGTTCAGGCTTTGCTCTAATAAGTGCTCATCTGGGGAAATCCAAGGCATCAACCAGGTGAAGATCTTTTGATGGGGCTGAGGCTCCTTTGTTAGCTGGGTCAAAGCCTGCTATTCTGGGCTGGTGCTGTGGCACAGCAGGGTAAAGACACGGCCTGTGACACCAGCATCCCATATGAGATGCTCCTTTCCTGATCCAGCTCTCTGCTGTGGCCTGGGAAAGCAGTAGAAGATGGCCCAAGTCCTGGGGCCCCTGCACCCATGTGGGAGACCCAGAAGAGGCCCCTGGCTCCTGATCATCTCAGCTCTGGCCATTGCGGTCATTTGGGGAGTGAACCAGTGGATGGAAGACCACATAGGATCCCGGATCATTATGAGATAATAATCACTTACATAATATTAACTCAAATTATTTATAAATATATTAAGTATATTGAATATTTAATTAATAGATATAGATATTTAAAATATATTAAAAATCTCAACTCTTAACACTCAGCTTTCTAAACCCAAAGTCAGAGAATACATGAGATAATCTTGACAAAACACAAAATTTCTTTCCCTTCTGTAGTAACCAAAAGGTAAAGAAAATTCTTTTGTGCTGTGTTTCTTCTAATGGGAAGCTCCTCCAGATTACTTAGAAGTTAAACCCAATGGAAAGGTACCCAACCTTAGACACTGGAGGCTGTGAGCATTCAACATTATAAAGGAATGAAAAAACTTAGAAAAGATTACACCTGTTGCCGGCACTGTGGCTTAGCAAGCAAAGCCATTGCCTGCAGTGCTGTGATCCCATATGGGTGTCAGTTCATGTCGTGGCTGCTCCACTTCTGATCCAGCTCTCTGCTATGGCCTGAGAAAGCAGCAGAAGAAGGCCCAAGTCCTTAGGCCCCTGCATCCCTGTGGGAGACCCAAAAGAAGCTCCTGGCTGCAGCTCAGTGCAGCTTTGGCCATTGTGGTCATCTGGGGAGTGAACTATCAGATGGAAGACCTCTCTCTCTCTCTCTGCCTCTCTGTAACTCTGCATTTCAAATAAATAAATACATCAAAATAAGAGAATAATACACCTTAGAAACAAAAGCAGAAAAAAATCCCATAGAACAATTTAAATACATCTAGAAAAGTCAGGTGTAGGGGCCAGTGTTGTGGTGTGGTATGTAAAAGCCACCACCTGTGACACAGGCATTCCACATGCACACTGATTCTAGTCCTGACTATTCCATTTCTGATACAGTCTCTGCTAATGTGCCTAGAAAACCAATGAAAAATGGCCAAATCCTTGGGTCCCTGACAGCGAGGTGGGAGACCCAGAAAAAGCTCCTGATTCCTGGCCATTTTGGCTCAAGTTCAGCCATTGTGGCCATTTGGGGTGTGAAGCAGTAGACCAAAGATCTCTGTCTCTCCCTCTCTCTGTAAACTCTGCCTTTCAAATAAAAAGAAAGCTTAAAAAAATTAGGTGTAGGGGTTGGTTCTGTGGTGCAGCAGGTCAAGCCACTGCCTGCACTGCCAGCATCTCATAAGGGCACTGGTTTGAGTCCCAGCTGCTTCACTTCCTATCCAGCTCTCTGCTATGGCCTGGGAAAGCAGGAGAGGATGGCCCAAGTCCTTAGGTTCCTGCACTCACTTGGGAGACCTGGAAGAAGCTCCTGGCTCCTGGCTTCACATCAGCATAGCTCTGGCTGTTGTGGCCATCTGGGGAGTGAACCAGCAGATGGAAGACTTGTCTCTCTCTCTCTTTCTCTCTCTCTGCCTCTCCTCTCTCTGTGTATCTCTGACTTTCAAATAAATAAAGCTTTTTAAAAAATTAGGTGTAAAGATCAAGTACTCTTAATATCCCTAGTCTCCTAAGATAAATATTTCTCTTTTTTAAGATTAATTTATTTCCAAGGTAGAGTTACAGAGAGAGAACAGAGAGAGCAATCTTCCATTGGCTAGTTCATTAGCCAAATGGTCACTACAACCAGGACGGCCAGGCAGAAGCCACTGCCAGGAGACTCATCCAGGTCTCCCACATGGGTGCAGGGTCCCAAGGACTTGGGCCATCCTCTCCTGTTTTCCCAGGTGCATTAGCTAGGAGATGAATCAGAAGTGGGCCACGAGGAATCAAACCAGTGCCCATATGGGTTGCTGCCATCACAGGCAGCATCTTAACCTGCTGTACCACAATGTCAGCTGTAAAGACAAGCATTTCTCATGACAGGCCATAACTAAACAATAAAGGAGGAGAAAATAGCTTATAAGAGATGGCTAGTTGTTGGAAAGGAGTCAATCAAATGGAAATTGTAAGAAGCTGCAGTTGAGAAGACGGTTGAAAATGTTATTAGAGGGGCCAGGCACTGGAGCGTAGTAGGCTAATCCTAGGAAAGCAGTGCAAGATGTGCTTGAGAATGGGGGACCCACAAGAAGCTCCTGGCTCCTCTTGGATTGGCTCAGCTCCAGCCATTACGGCCATTTGGGGAGTGAACCTGTGGATGGAAGACATTTCACTCTGCCTCTCCCTCTCTCTCTCTCTCAAAATTTTAGGCACTGTGGTGTAGAAGGTTAAGCCTCCTCCTCAGTGCCAGCATCTCATGTGGACTCTGGCTCAGTTGAGTCCCAGCTGCTCTACTTCTGATCCAGCTCTCTGCTAATGCACCTGGGAAAAGCAGAGGAAGGTGGCCTAATACTTGAGTCCCTGCACCTGTGTGGGAGACTCAGCAGGCGCTCCTAGCTCCTGCTTACTGGCTCCTGCCTGACCCAACCCCCACCCATTGAGGCCATTTGGGTAGTGAGTCATTGGATGGAAGATCTCTTTCTTTTCCTCTTTCTCACTTGTATCTCTGCCTTTCAGATAAATAAATCTTTTTTTATAAAGTTATTATACTTTAAAATCAAATGTTAAAAACCCCTAGCAAATATTTATCATTATTTATATTTTCTAAAAAAAACTTTACTGATTTAACATAGGGGACTAAATCCTAGTTTTATTTATTTGAAAGACAGAATTCCAGAAAATAAAGACAATGAGAAAGAGATTGTCTATCTGGTCACTCCCCATCCATCTACAACAGCCAGAGCTGGGACAGGTTGAAGCCAGAAGCCAGGGAAGTCCATGTGGTTCTCCCACATGTGTGGCAGGGGTCCCAGCACTTGGGCCATCTTCTGCTATCCCAGGCACATTCACAGGGTGCTGGATTAGAAGTGGAGCAGTCTGGACTCAAAGAAGCACTCTTATGGGATGCAGGATGATAGACTGCATTTAACCGATGATTCTGCCCCCACTTTGAAAATTTTTGATGTCAGGGCCAGTGTTGTGATGTATGGGTAAGGCCACCACCTGTGATGCTGGCATCCCATAGGGCACTGGCTCATATCACAGCTGCTCTACCTCACATCAAGCTCCCTGCTAATGGCCCGGAAAAGCAGAGGGAAATGGCACAAGTATTTAGGCCCCTGCTACTGATGTAGGAGACCTGAATGGAGCTCCAGGCTCCTGCCTTCAGTCTGGCCCAGTGCTTGATTATTACAGACATCTGGGGTTGAACAAGTAGATGGAAGATGTCTGTCTCTGTCTCTCTCACTCAGCCTTTCAAATACATAAATAAATCTTTCAAAAATTCTAAACTTTGGGATATTGACTTAGAATTATTTCTTATTGGGGCTGGTGCTGTGGCATAGTAGGTTAAGCCTCCACCTGCAGTGTTGCAGCTGTGGCATCTCATAAGGACACTGCTTCAAGTGCTGGTTGCTTCACTCCAATCCAGCTCCCTGCTAATGACCTAGGAAAGCAGTGGAAGGTGGTCCAGAGTCCTTTAGCCCCTGCACCCATGTGGGAGAGTGGGAGGAGGCTCCTGGCTTCTGGCTTGAGATCTGCAAGGTCCAGCCATTGCAGCCCTCTGGGGAGTGAACCAGTGGATGGAAGACCTCTCTCTCTCTCTCTCTCTCTCTACTTCTTCCTCTCCCTCTCTCTGTTATTCTGCTTTGCAAATATTTAAATAAATAAATCTTAAAAAATTATTTCTTATCCTTGGTAACTTACTGTTTGGTGAAAACTTAGCAGGTAATTTTGAACAGTTATATGTTAGCAACTTATGAAAACATTTACCAAAAGGCCCAATGCCTTCTATATATTTTAAGAAGCCAAGAGTACATGTATTTAGAAAAATCTATCTTTTACATTTAGCAATTCAAAAAAAGTCATCCTACTGCAGAGTAGTGTCGCTCCCCCTCTTTGTGGAGGAACGACACAGGACCCTGTGTTGTTCTTTTGTCTGCTTGGCCCTCCCTGGGTTTGCTGCTGGTTCTTCCCGGGTTGGCTACCGACCCTTCCACCTCCGTGGAAGGGCGGTTCCCCCTGGCCACTTTCCCCACTTCCGCGGGGGAGCGGCACACCGCCAGCTGGCTCTCTCAGGGGCTGCTCAGGTGTTCCTTCAGATAGATGTTCCTGGTGCATGTTGTCTCTCTCCTCCTTTATAGTCCTCTTCCACCAATCCCAACTCTGCTACCCACACGCCAAGTACGCTGCTCTCCTGCAATCAGGAGCAGAATCAGCTCCTGCAGGTCATCACTCAAGTTGGCGAGAGTTAGCTGCGTAGAAGTTGTTACTCCCTTCTCAGCGCCATATTGTGGGAGAGCAGATGCACAGAATAAGTCTTAATTCGAGTAACAGTCTAGTCTGAGTTGCTCCCCACAGATCCCCCTTTCTTTTTATTTTTGGCATTGATACGCACCTGTCTTCGGTGCCCCATGGCACACACTCTGCTCTGCTTGCTGGAGTTGCCCACAGGTGCTTACAAGCCCTACCAATCAGGCAAACTGAATCCGGGTCCTCTCTTTGCCATGTTGTGAGGAGGTTTTTAGGCGCTGATGCGTGCCTGTGTTCGGTGCCCTGCAGCGCATGCTCTGCTCTGCTAGAACTGCCTGCAGGTGCTTACAAGCCCTACCAATCAGGCAAACTGAATCCAAGCCCTCTCATTGCCGTCTTGTGGGGAGACTTATTGGTGTTGATAATGTGCCTGTCTTCGGTGACCTGCAGCCGCCCACAGGTGCTTATCGTCTTACTAATCAGGCAGACCGAATCCAAGTTCTCTCATTGCCGTGTTGTGGGGAGGCCTTATTTTTCTCTATGTCTCTACCTCCGGGCATTCCTATCTCTCCTATTTTACTTCTATCTGCCAGCATTCCTATTTCTCTCATTTTACTTCTAAACTTCTGTTTCTCTTATCCCCGTGGCTTCCCGGCGCCCGCCCTGAGGCTGCTTCTTGGCGCCTCACCCACGGTGGCTTCCTGGCTCTGCGCGGCTTCCCAGCTTCGCACACTCCGCAGTCTCCGCGCCCTTTGCGCCCGCACCACGGCCTTCGCACTAGCCCCGTGTTTCCTACTCGCGCCCTGTGCACTCTCCCCTTTTGTGCCCCACGCGCTCTCTCTGCGTGCGGCGGCTTCCCTGAATCACACAGCCTAGCTTACGTTTCCGCTTCTCGGTTTTCAGTCTAAGTTCCCAGGGCTAACCTGACGAAATGCAACCTATAGCTTACGTCTCTGCTCCCGGTTTGGCTTCCTGTCTTTTGCTCCCCGGGCTAATCTGACGGATTCCAACCTGGCTTACATCTCGGCCTCTGGTTTTAGCTTTTTGCCTTTTGCTTCCTGGGCTGACTTGAAGAATTCCAACCTGGCTTACGTCTCCGCCTCAGCCTGCCCCCGCGGCTTCATCCTCCCTAACATTTTTCTCTATCCGGTATGTTTCCTAACTTTTCTTCCAACAATATTCCCCTCTCATTTCTCCTGGCTTCTCCCCACAGTCCATATCCGAGTCTAAGTTTCTTCTAGGTTTCACTTTCGCGTTCAACCATAGATTTCTTCTAACTTTTCTCCCACAGTCCGTATCCGAGTCTATGCCTAGGCTTTCGATAGCTTCTTCCGGCACCTTTTCCGTCCGGCTTTTCCCTAGCCTCTTTGCTAGTCTCTCTCTCCAGTATTTTCCCACTTCTTCCCGCTTCTTCCCTCCTAGGTTTCCTATCCGAGTCATGGCACCATTATGTCGCTCCCCCTCTTTGTGGAGGAACGACACTAAACCCTGCCTAGGCTTCTTTTCCGAGTCACGGCACCATTATGTCGCTCCCCCTCTTCATGGAGGAATGACACAGGACCCTGTGCTCTTCTTTTGTCTACTCGGCCCTCCCTGGGTTTGCTGCTGGTTCTTCCTGGGTTGGCTACAGACCCTTCCACCTCCGTGGAAGGGCGGTTCCCCCTGGCCACTTTCCCCACTTCCGCGGGGGAGCGGCACACTGCCGGCTGGCTCTCTCGGGGGCTGCTCAGATGTTCCTCAGGTGTTCCTTCAGATAGATGTTCCTGGTGCATGTTGTCTCTCTCCTCCTTTATAGTCCTCTTCCACCAATCCCAACTCTGCTACCCACACGCTGAGTACGCTGCTCTCCTCCAATCAGGAGCAGGTCCTGCTGTTTATTGGTTGAACTGGAGGCAGCTGTGTAGAAGCTGTTTCCTCCTCTCCCAGCGCCATATTGTGGGAGAGCAGATGCATAGACTAAGTCTTAATTCCAGTAACAGTCTAGTCCGAGTTGCTCCCCACAGAGTAGCCCTTGGTCTCTCTAGCTGCTACACTGCTTTATCTCTCTGCAGATACTGTAAATCAGAGATGCTCTTATCCCTGGGCAGGAAAACCTGAGGTCTATTACCTCATGTCAAATTGCATAGGGGCCCCGAATCAGTAATCCATACCATGATCACCTTGAGGAGAGGATCTGGGTTGCACATGGCACAAGCATCATGAGCCATCAGGGGTGGGATTCCCTTTGTACCCAGTCATCCTCCTCACCTTGCACAGCTTGTACTGGGCATTCTCTTCAGTGTGTGTTCAGTTTGTATACCACCTCCTGCTCATGTCTGCCACCATGTGGCTTCTGCTGTGATGTAGTGAACAGCAAGATGGCCCCTTGGTGTCAAAGATCAGGCAGAAATGCTCACCTGTCGGCTTGATGCTGATGTTTGCTGCATCTCACACATATCCATGAATCCAGCAAGGCTTGCAGCATCAGCTTGAACCTTGCTGTGGATTCTGACCCAGCACTGCTACATTATCTTCTCTACCTCCTCTCCAGTCAGTGTACACTTGAGTCCATTTCTCAGGAAGGTGAGGAGAGGGAGACATCCCATAGGTTGCAGGGACCTGATGATGCACAAGGTGCCACAGCAAAGACCACCAATTCATTTTTTGGCAATTATACTTACATTGCCTGAGAAACTAAAACATTAGATAAGTATGGCTAATCTCTTAAGTCATGATCTTGCCAAAGAACAACTTTAAATTGGACTTCATAGGAAGCAATGAACATTGCATCACTCTTCTCATCTATTGTTTGTACTTAGGTGAAAATTATGTTTGGATTTTAAATCACACAAATAACCACAACCAACTTTTACACATATAACAGTACACATATATAAGGCATAGCATACATTATGACACAGAAAAATATAGAAATCTCTGCAACTCTTTTTAAATCTTTTAATCAGGCCCTATGGCTCACCATGTGGGTAGCCAATTGTACAGATATGAATGTTGATAAGAGGAAAGAGCTTATTTCTACAAGCTGGCATCTTGGGGAAAGAAATATCTCTCTTTTTTTAAGATTTTATTTATTCATTTGAGAGACAGAGCCACAGAGAGTGGGAGAGCCAGAGAGAAAGGTCCTCCACCAGCAAGACCACCCCCAAAATGGCCACAATGGCCAGGGCTGGTCTGATCCAAAGCCAGGAGCCAGGGCCTCCCCCATATCCCCCACACGGGTACTGGGTCCCAAGCCCCCCTGGGCATCTCCCACCACATTCCCAGGCCACAAAGCAGAGATCCAGAGCCAGAGAGGATCAACAGGGACATGAAATGGTACCCACATGGGATGGTGGTACTACAGGTGGAGGTCCAGCTCTATATGCCACAGTACAGCCCCAGAGAGAGAGAGCTCTTGATATAAAATGTAATATCTCTGTTACAGGTTAAATTTTTAAAAGATTTATTTATTTATTTGAAAGTCAGAATTACACAGAGAGAGAAGGAGAGGTAAGGAGAAAGAGGTCTTCCATCCAAAGGTTCACTCCCCAATTGGCTGCGACAGCCAGAGCTGTGTCAATTTGAGGCCAGGAGCTGGAGATTATTCTGGGTCTCCCACTTGGGTTCAGGAGCCCAAGGACTTGGGCCATCTTCTACTGCTATCCCAGGCCATAACTGCTGAAGGGTTTCTTAAAGAACAAGGGTAGCTTCAGGGAGAGGTAAATAAAACAATGAGTCACCTTAATTGACAATATGTAAATGCTCAAGGTTTTTTCTGATGAGGCCTCTTTTTTTTTTTAAGATTTATTTATTTATTGGAAAGTCAAGAGTTACACAGAGAGAGGAGAGGCAGAGAGAAAGAGAGAGAGAGATCTTCCATCCGATGGTTGACTCCCCAATTGGCCTCAACAGCCAGAGCTGTGCCAACCTGAAGCCAGGAGCCAGGAGCTTCTTCTGGGTCTCCCACATGGGTGCAGGAGCCCAAGGACTTGGGCCATCTTCTACTGCTTCCCCAGGCCATAGCAGAGAGCTGGATTGGAAGTGGAGCAGCCAGGTCTCGAAACAGTGCTCATATGGGATGCTGGTGCTTCAGACCAGAGTGTAAACCTGCTGTGCCACAGCGTGGGCCCCATGATCGAAACTTCTTAACCAGGGGCTCAGCATCAGTTGGGTGAAGGTTTCTTTGTTAGCTGGGGCTGAAGTCCACTATTATACAAATGCTACTATTCACCAGAGTAATTCAGGTAGTTCAGAATATCAGTAATTGTTTTTCCTACATAAAATATGAAAAGGAAAAGGGAAGGAGGATGGCTTTAGTATGGTTACAACTCCTTTTTGAAAGTTCCAATCAACTGAATATAATTACTTCCTGCTGTTAGTAACCTCAGTTAACCCTATTTGTTCCTCAGTGGAAACCTGAAAAATTTACTTGAGCATTGAACTTGGAAAGCAACTCTAGTCCCAGTAATGGTACTGGAAACTAACATACATAAAGATAATTATATCTTCATTACAGATTCAGTAGAGAAACATCTTTTATTGCTTTATTACTCTTGTACTTCACAATTTTATCAGAGACGTCTGTGGAAATTTACAATACATTTTTAAATTTATTTTTATTTATTTATTTGACAGAGTTAGACAGTGAGAGAGACAGAGAGAAAGGTCTTCCTTCCATTGGTTCACCCGCCAAATGGCCGCCATGGCTGGCGATGCACGGATCCGAAGCCAGGAGCCATGCGCTTCTTCCTGGTCTCCCATGTGGGTGCAGGGACCCAAGCACTTGGGCCATCCTCCACTGCCTTCCTGGGCCACAGAAGAGAGCTGGACTGGAAAAGGAGCAACTGGGACTAGAACCTGGCACCCATATGGGATGCTGGCACCACAGGCAGAGGATTAACCAAGGGAGCCATGATGCCGGTCCCTAACAATAGATTTTTTAAGAGCTCAGGGAGTCCGAGGGTCTCTGCTCAACCATTGGGCTGAGGCAGAGCTGAAGATCCTGCTTTTTCTAAATTGACAAGGACTCCTAACCTGTCTCCTTGGACATCAACAGACACAGACACATTTGTTGGAAGGTTCAAGGGATTTAAATGCTTACTTCAGCCCATTTACCAGATCTCTCACAAAACCTCTACTGTTAGAAATCCGCTTAACAGGGGCCAACAATGTGACATATTGGGTAAAGCAGCCACCTGCAATGAGTGCCAGCATCCCATTAGGGCCAGTTCTGGGTGCTCCAATTGTGATCCAGGTCTCTGATGTGGCCCTGGGAGAGCAGTGGAGGATGGCTCAGGCCCTTGGGTCCCTGCACTGGATGGGGGGGAGGGCAGAGAAAGCTCCTGGCTCCTGGATTCAAGTGGGCCCAGCTCTGGCCATTGCAGCCATCTGAGAAGTAAACCAGTAGATGAAGGACCTGATGCAACAAGGAACAAGGACATAAGCCTCAGCCATTCTTCCTCATTGCTCCAAAGAGATAAACATTGGAATGTATTTTTTGCCCATGAAACTCAATTGGAGGGCCTGCACTGCGGCATAGCAGGTAAAGCCGCTGCCTGCAGTGCAGGAATCTCATATGAGTGCCGGTTTGAGTCCTGGCTGCTCCATTTCTAATCCAGCTCTCTGCTATGGCCCAGGAAAGCAGTGGAAGACAGCCCAAGTCCTTGGGCCCTGCACCCATGTGGGAGACCCAGAAGAAGCTCCTGGCTTTGAATGGGTGTACCTCTGGCTATTGTGGCCATCTGGGGAGTGAGCCAGAGGATGGAAGCCTTCTCTCTCTCTCTGCCTCTCCTTCTCTCTCTGTGTAACTCTGACTTTCAAGTAAATAAATAAATCTTAAAAAAAAAAACTCAGTTGGGTCTCACTCTCTATTGTCTCCATACTCCACCCCTTACAGCCACCTGAAAGACCAGTAGCTCTGAACACCTGAAAGACTAGTTCCAGGAATTCCCCTCTGCCTGCTGTTCCCTACCCCACCCCCATCCCCAGCTTCCTGAAATATAAAAAGGCCCGGCTCCTGGGTGTCAGGGCCTTCTGTCAGGGGTTACCATCATGGGCACATGGACAGTTGCAGTTGGTCACCCATCTCTATGGATTTATTTTCTCTGAATAAATTCGGTCTGGCTATAAATTTGTACACTGCCTCCTCTCTATTCTGTGCCTCTTTTCCTAACAGGTCCCCCCATGTCTTTCTGTAACTCTGCTTTTCAAATAAAATAAACATTAAAAAATTCCACTTAACAACCACCTTCTCTTAAATTTAACACATATGAAGGCCATGCAATATTACAATAGAACACCATTTTTTTCTTAGTCATAAGATCGTAACTATAAGCTGCCCAATCAGCCATGATGCAACTCAAGGTGATTTTGGATGGAAATTAAATCAAACCACTCGTATTTCACCAAAGAGGAAGAAATCCTCATACAAACAACCAAATGAGAACTCTTCCAAAAATATCCAAATTTCCTCACAGGGAGGCTGAGGTAAAAATCTTAGAATCTGTCTCCCACAAACCAGTACCACAAAGAATGACTGAGGCCAGATCCAAATGCCATGAACCCAAACAGCAGAGACAGAAATTGCAGGTATGCCCCTGGTTCCACTTACCCAGTCTCAGAGCTGTTGACTCTGGACACAAAGGGAGCCATGGACTCCCCACAAGGTAGCTAATGTCCAGCAGGAAGAGAAAGGAAAGTCCCGGGGAGAAAGTGCTCTCAGAAGCTGCTGGATGTCCCCAGAGTCCCAGCCAAAATGTTAGCTCAAAAGTGGCTCTGGGGTGGAGGTACAAGTGACCATTGCCCTCTTTACTAACGTGAAAGGGTTAAGCCACTTGAAAAATACATTCCAGGGGCCAGTGCTGTGGCTCAGTGGGTTAAAGCCCTGGCCTGAAGTGCTGGCATCCCATATGGGCACCGGTTCTAGTCCCGGCTGCTCCTCTTCCCATCCAGCTCAGTGCAATGGCCTGGGAAAGCAGTAGAAGATGGCCCAAGTCCTTGGGCCCCTAACCTGTGTGGGAGACCCTCAAGAAGCTCCTGGCTCCTGGCTTCAGATGGGTGCAGCTCTGGCTATTATGGCCAATTGAGGAGTGAATCATTGGATGGAAGGCCTCTCTCTCTCTGCCTCTCCTCTCTGTGTAACTCTGACTTTCCAATAAATAAATAAAATCTTTAAACAACAACAACAATACATTGCAGACTTCTGGGCTAGCTCACCAGTGTTGTTTCCAGACACATAATCCGGCTCTTGATGCTCACCGCTTCAATTCACCATAGCTGAGTGCTGGCCAGAGGAAAAGGTGTATTTCCAGAAGGCAGCTGCAGTCTTGGGGAAAGAAAGTCCTCCCAATCCAAAGAAGCCTTTTGCTACCAAACCATGCAGCACAGAGGATGTTTAAAGGGACAGGGGTAATTGGAGCACCAGGCTTGAAATAAAACAATGAGTCTATTCAATCGATAATTATTTCCAGAGCCATGGCTCAATAGGCTAATCCTCTACCTAGTGGTGCCAGCACACCGGGTTCTAGTCCCAGTCTGGGCACCAGATTCTGTCCCGGTTGCTCCTCTTCCAGGCCAGCTCTCTGCTATGGCCTGGGAGTGCAGTGGAGGATGGCCCAAGTGCTTGGGCCCTGCACCCCATGGGAGACCAGGAGAAGCACCTGGCTCCTGCCTTCGGATCAGCTCGATGTGCCGGATGCAGCGCGCTGGCCAGGGTGGCCATTGGAGGGTGAACCAAAGGCAAAGGAAGACCTTTCTCTCTGTCTCTCTCTCTCACTGTCCACTCTGCCTGTCAAAATAAATAAAATAAAAAATTGATAATTATGCAGATTTTCAGGCTTTGTTCTGAGCAAGGTCCCATCAGCCAGTCAGGGGAGTTCAGGGTGTCAGGTGGGAGGTGCTTTCTGCCTCAGTTGGCATGAGGGTTCTCTGTCAGCTGGGTCAAAAGCCTGCCCTTCCAAATCATCTCCTTTTTTCAGTAGGCTTCTGAAACTCTTCTGCAAATATTACTCACAAGATGAGGGGAAGGTAGGATGCCTTCATTAGGACTACCATGCTGTTGGAGGAGGGTGATTGGGGGTTTATAAAGAGGTTGTAATGCAGGGGTGCTGATGTAAAGACTAATGGGGAGTCCTTGTGAGAGTGGACAAGATGCTTGCTCCTCCCCAGAACCTATTAGCAGTTTCTAGCTTTAGCATGAGAATAGCGAGGAAGCAATGATCCCACCCTTTTGAGCTTCTAGTTTTATCATGAGAATAGAAAGAATTTGCCTATCCTACTATTCAGCTGGATGTTTGTTTTAACAAGAGCAAGCTAGACAGGATTTTGTCCCCAACCTCTGACTGATTGTTAGCTGTGATGATTCTGCTCATCCAAATTGCAGTTAAAAAACTCCACTCCATTTTTCAGGTCTCCTTCTCGTGGAGATTCCCTTATTGTAAGGTCGCCACAAAACACACCAAACACTGGAGTAAGGGAAAGGGTTTATTGGCTAAAACGCAGCAGGCCAGAGGGAAGGAGCAAGGAAGGAAAGGAGGGAGAAGGAGAATGTGAGAGACAGAGGCCAGGAGATGGAGAGAAAGAGAAAGAGGAGAGAGCGAGAGAGAGATGAGAGGAGCTGAGATGGAGAGAGGAGAGGAGAGAAGGGAGCAAGACAGAGCAGAGAACCACAAGTTCAGGAACAGCTCCTTTTAAAACTTAGCTGGAGGGCAGGCAGGGAAGCAGGAGCAGTGAATCCCATTAGGATGAGAGTGGAACTTGACACCAGTGGTTAGGCCATGAGGCCACCTGGCTTCTAGTAATGGCCGGGGGAGGAGCTAGGGCCTAGGATGTTTTCAGCCTGTAGATTGCTCCATAGATAACACTGCATCATTTTCCTAACACTTCTGGCTGCTGTGGCAAGAGGTTTCTCATTTAAATAAATCTTGCTTTACTCACTGCAAGACCACAAGGAAATTCTTTGTGCGACACGCACCCCAGGCACTTCCTACATCACCATTTTCCCCCATTACTTTTGTTACCAGCGAAATGCAGGCTTCTGGTCTTGGCACAAGAAAGAATTCAGGGACGCACCCAGGCATGCTCCTGAGGCCGGCCACTGTCTCATCTCGCGTGGACTGCCCCAGTGGTTTCAGGAGTGGGTGTGTCCCAGCAGCAGCCCCCAGGAACGGCCCCGCCCTACAAGCCCTTAGGGCAGGGAATCCTGGATGGCTCAAGTGCGAACTGAGCCAAGCCTGGGAGCCGGGGAGCCAGAGTAGGACGCTGCTGGGGGCTCCAGCTTCCCTCAGAGAAATGTTTGTGTGGCCCAGGGATGCCCGCAGGTGTGCTCCTGAGGCCGGCTGCTGCCTCTGGCTAGCACCTGGGGCCAGTTGGCAGCGGCCGGCTGGGCAGCCTCCTGGAGCCAGGGGTCCGGCAGGCTCCGTGGGCGAATGGCAGATGGAAGCCAAGGGGGGCCCCCGCCCGCTCCTAAGTGTGCCCTGGAGGCCAGGAACACAGGGGCCAGAAGTGGGTCTGGGTTTGCAATGCCCGACCAGAGGGAGGGAGCCAGCCAGCTGAAGAGCAGCCAGGTCCATCCTCCTGGGAAGTGCCAGCGGAGTCTTTGGGGGTGTGCGGTGCCAACCTTGGCTTGGCCGGGGGGGGGGGGACCCTCCCATCTCTGTGCCTCCAGCCATCCAGGCAGGCTGCAGGGTTGGGTGCGGCCAGTGGGCCTATGGAGCTTGCTGCTCTGCGCGTGGGCGGGGCCTCCACGTGCAAGGTGGCACAGGTTTCCTGGGGCTGTGCCTCCTCCTGGCCCAAGGGAGATGTGGGGAACCTAGGAGGCACTCAGGAACGCAGGAGTGCCCAGATGTCTGTCCTGCAAGGCAACACAAGAGGGCCCACACGTGTGCGCTTAGGCTCTGAAGGCCATCCTGCGACAGCCCATACATACCCCAGCTCCGAGCTCATCTCCCATGGACCGCCCCAGTGGGCGTCAGGAGTGGGTGTGTCCCAGCAGCAGCCCCCGGGAACGGCCCCACCCTACAAGCCCTTAGTGCAGCGTGGGGAGCAACTCGGACTAGACTAAGTTACTGGAATTAAGACTTATTCTATGCATCTGCTCTCCCACAATATGGCACTGGGAGAGGAGGAAACAACTTCTACACAGCTGCCTCCAGTTCAACCAATAAACTGTAGGACCTGCTCCTGATTGGAGGAGAGCAGTGTACTCGGCGTGTGGGTAGCAGAGTTGGGATTGGTGGAAGAGGACTATAAAGGAGGAGAGAGACAACATGCATCAGGAACACCTGAGGAACATCTGAGCAGCCCCCAAGAGAGCCAGCCAGCGGTGTGCCGCTCCCCCGCGGAAGTGGGGAAAGTGGCAGGGGGAACCGCCCTTCCACGGAGGTGGAAGGACGGCAGCCAACCCAGGAAGAACCAGCAGCAAACCCGGGAAGGGCCGAGCAGACAAAAGAACAGCGCAGGGTTTAGTGTCGTTCCTCCACGAAGATGGGGAGCGACAGTGCAGGGAATCCTGGACGGCGCACATGCGAGCCGGCGAGCCTGCGAGCCAGGGAGCTGGGGACGCTGCCAGGGGCTCCAGCTTCCCTCAGAGAATGTCTGTGCGGCCCGGGGATGCCAGCAGGTGCGCTCCTGAGGCCGGCCACTGCCTCTAGCTAGCACCTGGGGCCAGTTGGCAGCGCCGCCTGGGCAGGCTCCGCCTGTGATTTATTTATTTATTTATTTATTTTTTGAAAGTTTTATACAGAGAGGAGAGGCAGAGAGAGAGAGGGAGAGAAGTCTTCCATCTGATGGTTCATTCCCCGGTTGACTACAACAGCCGGAGCTGCACATATAGGAAGCCAGGAGTCAGGAGCTTCTTCTGGGTCTCCCACATGGGTGCAGGGGCCCAAGGAGTGGCCATATTCTTCTGCTTTTACAGGCTGACAGTTCATTTTAAAAATGACCTTAATTCCCCACATCCAAAGCATTTTTTTTTAAATCAGAATGTTTAAGGGCAGCAGCCAGTACATTAGTATTGTAAGTTTCATTCCTACTGAAATTTCTGCCATAGTAGATTCAGCTTTGGAGACACCAATTCTGATTTGCATTTCATAAGCCATTTGTTTTAGTAATATTTTTTCACTTCTTGATTATCTACCTGATGTTCCATAGCTTTTTCTAGCCTATCCACAAAGGACGTACAGCCCTCAGTTGGCCATGGATGGACTGCAGAAAAGGAAACGGAAGGGTCTTTAATATCAGGAATCTTTTTTCAAGCTTTTAATGCAATGCTAGAAATTTACACATGGGTTTCCTTTCAGGGATAAACAACTTGTTGACCAAGATATGAATATGCTTTCTCTCCTAACAACTACTCCAAAATGATGAGGACATTGTTATTTAAGTTATCTATGGCTTGTACAAAAGCCACTTCTTTATATTCTCAAACCCAAACAGTGTATTGGGATGGGGTAACCAAAATTTTAACTAGAGTTTTCCAATCCCATGGCACCATCTCAAAGATCTCATATCCTCCTCCAACTCCCTGCAATATGCCCACTGTATAAGAACTTTGCATCCTATACTCTGTCAAGCTCTTTTTTTTTTAACTCTGTAAACATAGGGAAGATGCTCAAGCCAGGGAGACACATTTTGAGATATAACAACAGGACAGTTAACATTGGTAATTCTCCTTGCTCCTTGGCTTCCTGAAACATACCTTGTACCACTGACACAACTGAAGGGGACTCAGACACCACTGTTACATCAGTAGGCATGGAAAGCACAGAGGTCTCATCTTCAGGCAGTAGGGACAAGCCCATTGACTGACTCTCTTGGCCAGTGAGAGCTGCCAAGAGGTTTGTAACCTTACTACTGGCATCCCAGCAGAGATACCACACATGGAAAACTGGAATAGAGTGTAACTTTTGATTGATTTTCTGTCAGTTACTTTTAAAGTGCTTCCATCAGGGTACCAAGGGCAGCAACTATTGATTTTTTTTTTTTTTTTTGCAGCAAGTGTCCGATTACCTTTTCTGATAAAGACTGCCCCACATTCTTAAGAAGATAAAGCAGTTCATCCTTATGTTTCTGTTGCACTGGGGACAGGGAGTTCCCCATCTTAGTGACTCACCCAAATCTCAAAGAGATGAATGATGCATCTGTAACCATTGCTATGCAAGGTGAGCCATCCCTTGCATTTCATGCTAAGTGTTCCTGTTTGGGCACAAGATGTTGGGGTGTGCAAATGAGAGACAGGACACGGAAACTTTTCCTCCCAAAAGTGCCGCCAGGCCAACCCAGCATCTTTTCCTTATCGATAAGGATTACAATAGCATATGTGCATGTTCAAATAACTCTAAGGTTTCTCTGAAACATGTTTTGCAAGACATATTAGGTAAGCCTATCTGGGAAAGCAGCTGCATGTCCTTGTGAAGCCAACATTCCAACAAAGGCTCAGTGCTCTTGTTAGAAGGCCATAAATTATCCTTAGTCAGATCCTGTGGTCACGTTCTGTGTTCTAGGAAGAAAATACTTCACTAAAAGGGCTTTGTCAGAAACCTTATTCTTCACATCCCTCGCTCTGTCACTCTGTTTTAAAGGCAAGGGATAAGGCTGGCTCTGTGGTGTAGTCAGTTATGCCTCTGCCTGTAGGGCCAGCATCCCTTATGAGCACTGATTCTAGTCCTGGCTGTCCCTCTTCCAATCCAGCTCTTAGCTATGGCCTGGGAAAGCAGTAGAAGATGGCCCAAGTGTTTGGGCCCCTGCACCCACCTGAAAGACCCATAAGAAACCCTGGATCCTGGCTTTGGATTGGTTCAGCTCCAGCTGTTGCAGCCATCTGGGGAGTGAACCTATGGATGAAAGGCCTTTCTCTCTGTCTCTCCCTCTCTATGTAATTCTACCTCTCAAATAATTTTTTAATTATTTAAGTCTTTAAAGGCAAAAGAAGTCAGATGAGTTTAAACTAACAAATAATATGAAACAACATATTTTGTATAAAAGAAAAAAATTTAACTCAAATATATAAAAAGCTGATGAAGTACAAGAAAAAGATATGCAAAAATGTAAGAAAGATGGCTACGTTGGTTTGACATCCCACAATACAGAGAATAAATTTTAAAACAAAAGATGCTTCTAGAGACATATATGGCCACTTCTTGTAATAAAATGTCAAATAATGTGGGTATAATGACATTTAACCTTAGATATATATTTAAGAAAAATATACAGCATTATATGTAAAAAGGATGAAGATAAAGAAAAGGATGATTGGATTGTTCAACAACAGTACATCTTGCCTCAGATTCATGTCTTGACACTCCTGGTTTTTCACAACCAAATCATCCACTGGACAACTGGAATGAAAAAAAAAAAAACACATCAATTGAACATATATGTTTGTTTGTAATGCTCATGCAAAAGCAATGAAGTTTCTTCCTGTCATAGTGGCCTATGATTTTAACATATCAGTTAAATGTATTTATTTATGACTAAAAATTTTTTTCTCTTGATAAATTAACATAATAGCTGACACCAATATATTTCCCCATTTTCAATCATGTAGTCCTACAATCTTTAGTGTTTTCTCTAAATGGGGTGGTGTACTATGGTACACCAGTGTTTGGGATGCCTGAATCAAACCCATAGCAGTGCCAGTTTAACTCTTGGCTACTTTGCTTCCAACACAGCTTCTTGCTAATGTATCCTGGAAATCAGCAGAGGAAAACTCAAGTGCTTGGGGTCCTCACACACTTAAGAATAACACACTTGAGAGACCTTGATGGAGTTTCAGGTTTTTGGCTTCAGCCTGGCCAGCCCTAACAGTTGCAAGCAGTTGGAGAATGAACCAGTAGATGGACAATCTTCTCACTTCCACTGTCACTTTTTCTTTCAAGTAGAAGAAAATAACCAAATAGGCATTTTTAAAAGTGGGGAAACATTTAGTAAAAAAAAAAAAATTACTCACTGACTAAATGGAGTAATAAGCTGAGTGGTTTTGATTAGCCATTTATATTCTCTCTTCTTTTTCTGTGTTTGAAGAACTCTCAGCATGGATGATGGAAAAATTTTATTGTATTATTTACCTGCAGATGCAGGAGAGGAACATGTCTGTTAAGCAGGACCACAGCTTGGGAACAGATTCTCATGCTTAGTCTTCCAGGAGGAATGGTTATCAGCATGTGTGGAGTTTTTAAATAAAAAACTCTCTTCTTCCCCACACTCTACAAAGACTACTTTCCCCATATTTCTAGAAACCCTGACATTTTCAGGATTTCAGAATGACAATAGGTACAGAAAATTCCCAATAAATCAATACAGCTGGGTATAGTGTGCTTAACACCTACACTCTGAGTAGGGCTAAAACAGATAACTTGCTTGCTAGGGACATGAGTCTATCAGTAAAAAGAAGCCACATCTTGACATGATCTACATTTCTGGAATCATTCAGAGATCCTGAATATCAGTACAAAGTGATGAATAAATGAGCCCTGAAGATTGTCTCCTGGGTATGGGATGAAGTTGAGATATACATGTCGGAAAGAGGAGTTCTAATATGCAGTGACCATTTCCCACTCATCTCAATAGTGTTTCATGTGGGAGAATAACCTATCCTCCCCTAGTCTGGAGAAACCAAGGCAGGGCCAGGTGATTCTGGCCAAGCAAATGTAATTACAGATTAATTGTGTCACTGTTTCATTCAGTGCCTATTTTGTTCTCCTGTCACAAACTCTACCCATGTTCTAGTAAAGGACATTCTACCACCCTGAGAAAAACAGATTTGATACACGTTTTGAATGCAGAGGCTGTAAGTCGGTGGTTTCCTAACCATAAGTTAATTTACTACCACCTAATATTCTAAGACAGCCAGAAAAAAACATTACTTAGAACAGTTCACCCTCACAGATAGATGTCACTGCAAGTCTATGGGGTGGCCCTATGGACCTTTCAATAAATGGTGTGGAAAACAGATACAGAACAAAATTAAAGATGAATTTCACACCAAGTGTGTAACAGCTTGAAAATGTGTGTGGGGTTTGACTTATAATGTTGAGTAGGACAAGTCCATTCTTTATTTTAAGATTTGTTTCCTTCTTCTCTGAGAGGATACCAAATGGTGGGATGATGCTGATGCAGGAGGGTCTGGAGGCCCTGAGGACCCTGGAATGGAAGGCCATTGCAGTTTCTGCTGAGGTTTTGGCAGTGGCATCCAGGGCTGTGGTAAAGCCAGGGCCAGGTCCACAGCCAAGGTTATGGAACTCATAGAGCCTGTCACCAGGCTTGGCCACCTGTTTAAGAACATGAAGATCAAATCCTTGTGGGAGATATATCTCTTCTCCTTGCCCATCAAGGAGTCTGAGATCTTTGATGTTTCCCTGGGGACATCCCTCAGTGAGATTTTGAAGATCATGTCCGTGCAGAAGCTGGCATAGATTGGCAGTGAAGCAGGTTCAAGGCATTTGTTGCCATTGAAGAACACAATGGTCATGTCAGCCTGAGTGTGAAGTGCTCCAAGGAAATAGCCACCACCATCTGAGGGGCCATCATCCTTGCTAAGCTGTCCATTTTGCCCATGTGGAGGTGCTATTGGGGAAACAAGATAGGCAAACCTCACACTGTGCCTTGCAAGGTGACCAGATGATGTGTCTCTGTGCTATTGTGCCTCAATTCTTGCTCCTAGAAGCACTGGAATTGTCTTCACTGTGTCCCCAAGAAGTTGCTGATGATAGCTGGCATTGGTGGCTGCCACACTTCAGCCAGTGGGTGCACTGCTATCCTGGGCCACAAAGGGCACCTTCTATGCTATCCCCAAGACCTACAGCAATCTGATCCCCAACCTCTGGAAAAAGAATGTATTCACCAAGTCTCCCTATCAGGAAAGCATGGACCATCTTATGAAGACTCACACCAGAGTATTTGTGCAGAGGACCCAGGCTCCAGATATGGCTACAAAATAGGATTTTACACAAGAAAACAAAGTGAATTAAGTCTGTTAAAAAAGATTTATTTATTTATTTATTTATTATTTATTTATTTGAAAGGCAGAGAGAGAGGGAGAGAGAGAAGGAGAGACATAGAGGAAGTAAGATATTTTCCATCTACTGCTTCACTCCTCAAACGGCCACAATGGCTGGGGCTGGACCAGGCAAGACAGGAGCTTCTTCTGGGTCTCCCACATGAGTGTAGGGTCCCAAGGACTTTGGGCCATCCTCCACTGCTTTCCCAGGCACATTAGTGGGGAGCTAGATTAGAAGTGGAGCAGTCAGGACTTGAATGGGATGTTGGCACTATAGGCTGTGACTTAATTAACTATGCCACAGCACCAGCAGTTGAAAAGTCCATTCTAACTGAAACTCAATATTCAGAAGCTATCTAAGCCCAAGCTGAGAAATCTGAATATATAAATATCCATACTCCTTATGACAAAATTAAAGAAATGCAAAACAATGTTAAAAGAAAAAAGTTACACCACAGAAAAGTTACCTTCCTAATAGCAAAAAATGACCAATCATATGAAAAAAATAATTGGCAAACATTTTGAAATATAAAAAATATTGAAAAAATAATTGGCAGGGCCGGAACTGTAGCATAGTAGGTAAAGCCACCACTTTCAGTGCCAGCTTCCCATATAGGTGCCTCCTTCTGATCCAGCTTCTGCTATGCCCTGGGAAAGCAATAGAAGATGGCCCAAGTTCTTGGGGCCCTGCACCTGCATGGGAGACCCATGGCTCCTGGCTTCAGATCGGTGCAGCTCTTGCCATTGCGGCCAATTGAGGAGTGAACCATCAGATGGAAGACCTCTCTCTCTCTCTTGCTCTCTCTCTCTTTCTCTGCCTCTTCTTCTCTGTGTAACTCAGACTTTATAAATAAATCTTAAGAAAAGAAAATATAGTTGGCAAAATAATTGGAAAATGTGCATAGTCCAGAAAGACATTATTTAAAGTATAAAAAAGGTGAATACAGAGGGACAAATAAATGAGAAACACAAATTAAAATTTCAAGGGAACATATTGTTCCATGTAATATATTTGAGAAATTCAAAAATTTTTTTGACAGAGTTAGAGAGAGAGAGAGAGAGAGAAAGGTCTGCCTTCTGTTGGTTCACCCCCCAGATAGCCACCACAGCTGGCACACTGCACCAATCTGAAGCCAAGAGCCAGGTGCCTCCTCCTGGTCTCCCATGCAGGTGCAGGTCCCAAGGACTTGGGCCATCCTCCACTGCCTTCCTGGGCCACAGCAGAGAGCTGGACTGGAAGAGGAGCAACCAGGACAGAACTGGAACCCCAACCAGGACTAGAACCCAGAGTGCCGGTGCTGCAGGCAGAGGATTAGCCTAGTGAGCCACGGCGCCAACCCAAAATGTTTTTAAATTGAACTAAATCTGACTAGTTCTATTTCCATTTTACATAAATTATTCCTATTCAAGAAGGACCTGACATGCAGAGGAAAAAATCAAACTGGCAACTATTTAAATCAATAGTACAGTGTAGAGAAAATTTTATAACAGAAACAACTCAAAAGTATCATGTTCATGACAAAGTATTCAACAAGATGAACCCATGAAAGAAAAAAAAATTATAAAATTCACAGTTTGTAGCACAACCATTTGGGAATTGGAGTGCATCACAATAAAAGGCAGATGCTGAACTGAGGGAACTGACAGAAGAGAAACTCATTCATTTTGTGCATTTTACCAGAGGACACTTTCCTATTTACACATAGATCAAGGGAGTCAAAGTTGCAGCTTTAATTAGGGTGTTTTGGTAGAAATTTCAGGCTACAAAGACAACCAAAGAATGGGAGAAAAGGAAAATAGGCCCTGGAATAAAGAAAATCAAAGAATTTAAGTCCCTAAATTTGGATATAAAACACTACAGTACACTATATGGGACACTTCAGATAAAAAAAAAAAAAAAGCAATAAAAAAGCAGTCACTAGAAGCTGAAAGAAATAGAGTTACCTAGTGACCATTATAAGGAATACACTTTAGAATTTAAATCCAGCCAACTAACTGCCTTGTAAAATAGAAATAATTTTTCTGAAGAATATGAGTATCCACAATGTCTGCAACACATGGTTTACAATATTGATGATAAAATTCAGAATCACTATTCATGTAAAGAAAGAAAAAATTTAGTCCTACTCAAGGGAAAGAAAATCAGTTGAAGAAAAGGCCAACATAAGTCAGATTTTATAAGTAGCAGACAAGATGACTAAACATTTTCCAAATCTCTTCCAGTACTTAAAGGATGACATAAAAGTAATATCAAGACTTTTTTTTTTTTTTTTTTTTTTTTTTTTACAGGCAGAGTGGACAGTGAGAGAGAGACAGAGAGAAAGGTCTTCCTTTTTGCTGCTGGTTCACCCTCCAATGGCACCGCAGCTGATGCGCTGCGGCCAGTGCCTGATCCGATGGCAGGAGCCAGGTACTTATCCTGGTCTCCCATGGGGGTGCAGGGCCCAAGCACTTGGGCCATCCTCCACTGCACTCCCGGGCCATAGCAGAGAGCTGGCCTGGAAGAGGGGCAACCGGGACAGAATCCGGTGCCCCGACCGGGACTAGAACCCGGTGTGCAGGCACCACAAGGCGGAGGATTAGCTTAGTGAGCCACGGTGCCGGCCTTTATCAAGACTTTTATAGATCACACCACCAGTGGCAGCACTGACTGCTGAGGAAATGGTAGCCTAGGATAGTTGGCTGTTAAGTGACATGGATTCTGCCTGCCGCACCTGACTCTTGAGAAAGAGACACAGCCCCTGCTGCAATGGGACTAGGAAAGTGGGCAGTGAATTTAAATCCATCTGGCAGTGGGGAGATGTTCCTGCCCTGGATAGCAGCAAGACAGTAGCCACAGTTGATATTGGAAGATTCCCATAGGAATAACACTTCCAAGACAGGACCTCAAGCTGGTTCAGCAGATCAGGAAGTTCACATTTTTCTCCACAGGTGTCAACACTGTCAGAAAGTGAGGAGTCTCAGGACTTATTTGGCAGCTGAGGCTCTGCACAGAAAGCCCATTAGAGTTATGCTGGGAAGCTGGAAAACCTTGAAGAAATGGATAAATTTCTGGATACATATAACCTACCAAGATTAAATCAAGAAAATATAGACAATCTAAACAAACCCATAATAAGCAATGAGATTGACACAGTAGCCAAAGTCTTCCATCAAGGAGAAGTCTAAGGCCTGATAGCTTTACTGCTGAATTCATTCAAATAATTTTTAAACTATTCCAAAATCCTGAAGAGGATGGAACTCAGCCACTCTTTTTATGAGGCTAGCATCAATCTGATACCAAAACCAATGATACAACACAAAAAGAAATCTACAGACCTAAATCCTGAATGAACATAGATGCAAAGATTCTCAACAAAATATAAGCAAGCCAAAGATTTTAACAATTTGCCCTCTTCTATATATAAAGTCATACTAAAAATAATCTATAATGAAGAAGGAGATGGAAAAGAGAATGGGAGGTGGGAAGGGAGTGGAGTGGGGGGCACGGGGGAAAGAACCACTGTATTCCTAAAGTTGTATCTATGTAAAAATGCATACATTAAATAAAAAAATCATTCAATATGATCTCATTAAAGTCAAGGACTCTTATATTGAGAAGAGCTGGCTGGTTGGGTTGTTAGGTAAAAGGAACATACTTTAATAGCCACAGGAAAAAATATAAGCAAGTCAAATATAAACAATATCAAAAAGATCATATATGATGATCAAGTGGAATTTATCCTAGAAATGCAAGGGTGGTTCAACATTTGCAAATCAATAAGTATCATAAATCACATCAATATAATGAGGAATAAAAATGACATGGTCATCTCAATAGATGCAGAGAGAGCATTTGATAAGATTCAATACACTTTCATGATAAAAACCCTCCATAAATCAGATAGAGAAGAAACATACTCAAAATTATAAAGGTTTTATATGCCAAACCAACAGCCAATATCATGCTGAATGGGAAAACACTGAAAGTGTTTTCTCTCAGATCTGAAACACGACAAAGGTGTCCAGTTTCACCACTCTTATTCAAAATAATACTGGAAGTTTTAGCAAGAGCAATTAGGGAGTAGGAAGAAAGAAAGAGTATCAAAATTGGAAAAAGGTAAGTCAAATTATTCTTGTAGATGACATGATATTGCACATGGAAAACATACACTCCACCAAAAAGCTGTTAGAATAGATAAACCAATTCAGTGAAATTGCAGGTTACAAAATAAATATACAAAATGCTGTAGATTTTTCATATGCTATGATGAATTCACTGAAAGAGAAATCAAGAAAAAGAATCCCATTCACAATGGCCACCAAGAAATTAAATATTTATGAATAAATTTAACCAAGGAAGTAAAAGATCACTACAATGAAAGTTATCAAACATTGATGAAAGAAATCAACAAGGACCCCCATGAAATGGAAAGATATCCCTTGCTCATGGATTGGAAGAATGATTATCATTCAACTGTCCATAGGGGCTGGCACTGTGGCATAGTGGGTAAAACTACCACCTGCAGGGATGGCACACTATTTGGGCAGCAGTTTGAGTCCCAACTGCTCTACTTCTGATACAGCTCTCAGCTATGGCCTGGGAAAGCAGTAGAAGGTGGTCCAAGGGCTTTGACCCCTGAACCCACATGGGATACCTGGAAGAAGCTCCAGTCTCCTAGCTTTGGATCAGTCCAGCTCCAACCATTGTAGTCATTTAGGGATTAAGCCAGTGGATGGTAGACCTATCTCTCTCTCTCTCCCTTTCTCCCTCTCTCTCTCTCCCCCTGCCTCTGTAACTCTGCCTTTCAAATAAATAAATCTTAAAAAAAATAAAATAAAATGTCTATACTACCTAAAATAACCTACAGATTCAATGCAATCCCTATCAAAATATCAACAACATTCTCTTATAGAATTAGGAAAAAACAATCCTAAAATTCACATGGAATCACAAAAGACCTAGAATAGCCAAAGTGATCCTAAGTAAGAAAAATCAAGCTGGAAGCATCACAATACCTGATTTCAATGCATAGTACAATTACTAGTATAGCAATGAAAATAGCATGTTACTGGCATAAAATGTGACATATATATTGGCCAGTGCCATGGCTCAATAGGCTAATCCTCTGCCTGCGGTACCAGCACCCCGGGTTCTAGTCCTGGTTGGGGCACCGGATTCTGTCCCAGTTGCTCCTCTTCCAGTCCAGCTCTCTGCTTGGCCTAGGAGTGCAGAGGAGGACAGCCCAAGTTCTTGGGCCCTGCACCTGTGTGGGAGACCAGGGGAAGCACCTGGCTCCTGGCTTTGGATCAGTGTGGTACGCTGGCCACAGCAGCCATTGGGGGGTGAACCAACAGAAAAAGGAAGACCTTTCTCTCTGTCTCTCTCTCTCATTGTCCACTCTGCCTCTCAAAATAAATAAATAAATAAATAAAATAGACAACCCAGAAATTAATCCACATACATATAGAAAACTTATTTTGATAATAGTCTCAGATCATACAGTAGAATAAGTATAGTCTCTTCACAAATTGTTCTGGCAAACTGGATTTATGTATGTAGAAGAATGAAATTAAATTCACACCTCACACCATATATAAAAATCAACTCAAAATGTCCTAAGACCCAAATTTAAGACCTGAGACTATAACTGGAAGAAACTATAGTGGAAATATACCAACATTGGTGTACAGAAAGATTTCTTGGACAAGACCTCCAAAACAGGCAACAAAAGCAAAACTAAAGAAATGGAACTATATCAAACTCAGAACTTTCTGCGTGGCAAAGAAAATGACCAATAGAGTGAAGACACATCCAACAGAAGGAGAAGAAGACATTTAAAGCTACTTATTTGACAAAGCATAAAAATCCAGACTATATCAGCACTCAAAAACTCAACAATAAAAAAAAAAAATTCAGAGGCCGGCATTTTGGCATATTGGGTAAAACCTCTGCCTGTAATGTCAGCATCAAATATGGGTGCTAGTTCATATGCCAGCTGCTTCACTTATGATCCAACTCCCTGCTTCCGACATGAGAAAAGCAGCAGAGGATAGCCTAGGTGCTTGGGCCCCTAATACCCATGTGCGAGACTTGGAAGAAGCTCCTGGATTTGGCCTGGTTGAGCCCCATCCACTGTAGCCATGTGGGGAGTGAATTAGCAGATGGAAGATCTCTCTCTGTCTCTGTCTCTCTTCTGTCTCTCACTCTATGACTCTTTCAAAAAAATAAATCATTTTTTTTTAAATCCAAGGAAGTAAAGAGCAAAGGACCTCAACATACAGTTCTCAAAAGAAAAAGAATGGCCAAGAAATATATGAAAAAATGCACAAGTCACTACCCATCAGGGAAATGCAAATTGAAACCATAATGAGATACCACTTACCCCCTGTCAGAATGGCTGTTATCCAAAAGACAAAATGTAATAGGTTCTGGCAAAGATAAGGAGAAAGGGGAAATCTTATACACTGTTCATGGGAATACAAGTTAGTGCAGCCACTAAACAGTATGGAAATTTCTGAAAAAAACTAGACACATATACTTGCCATATGACCCAAGAATCCCACTTCTGTGTATATACCCAAATGAAATGAACATATTCTATCAAAGATATACCGGCACCACCATTTTTATAGCAGCACTGTTCACAATACTCAAAATATGAAATCAAACAAGTATCCATCAACAGATGAATGGGTAAAGAAAATGTGATATATATATATATATGTATGTAAGCAGTAGAATATTAATCAGATATAAAAAATAATGAAATCATAGTATTTGCATCAAAATGGATGCAACTGGAAGGCATCATGTTTGGTGAAATAAGCCAGACACAGAAAGACAAATCCTACATATTCTCTCTTATATGTAGGAACTAAAATTAAGGAAGAAAAAAACAATAAACAAAAATAAACAAAAAAGAAATATATATGTATCAATATTACTGTAAATACACTTTTGCCATATTTGTTTTACATATTTGTCAAAACAATGAGTTAGAATGACATATTACTACAGTTTTAGAGATATGTGATCATTTTCTAATTTACTGTATATGAGCAAAATGTATGTATTTTCTTTTGATTTTGCCTATATTCCTGCTGAATATCGCCTTTTAATTTTTACTTATTTAATTCCTTACTTAGTGGAGAATTAAGCCTTCAGCTAGAATATAAATTTAAAAATACATTATCTCAAAAATTAAAAAGAAGGAAAGAGGAATAAGAGAAATATCATGTCTTGGAATTGTATCTATTGACTACATTAAATTTATTCCCTTGATATTAATATCACATTAATGATAAAATTGATGAGAACTGTGTTATAGCAATTATCATACATTTGCTTTAACCCTGACAATATAATGTATTAGAAATTCCTTTAAATAACTAACACAGAAGCTGGCACTGTGGTATAGTGGGTAAAGCCATAGCCTGCAGTGCCAGTATCCCACCAGGATGCTGGTTTGAGTCCTGCTGCTCCACTTCTGATCCAGCTCTCTGCTGTGGCCTGGGAAAGCAGTAGAAGATGGTCCAAATCCTTGGGCCCCTGTATCCACATGGGAAACCCAGAAGAAGCTCTTGGCTCCTAGCTTTGGATCAGCGCAGCTCCAGCCATTGCGACCAATTAGGGAGTGAATCAGCGGATGGAAGACCTCTCTCTCTCTCTCTCTCTGCTTCGCCTTCTCTCTGTGTAACTCTGACCTTCAAATAAATAAATAAATCTTTCCACTGGGATCTCACTCACGCAGATCTTTCATTTAGGTCTTCTTCTTTTTTTTTCCCCAGAGTGTCTTGGCTTTCCATGCCTAAAATACTCTCATGGGCTCTTCAGCCAGATCCGCATGCCTTAAGGGCTGATTCTGAGGCCAGAGTGCTATTTAGGACATCTGCTATTCTATGAGTCTGCTGTGTATCCCACTTCCCATGTTGGATCATTCTCTCCCTTTTTGATTCTATCAGTTAGTATTAGCAGACACTAGTCTTGTTTGTGTGATCCTTTTGACTCTTAGACCTATCAGTGTGATCAATTGTGAACTGAAGTTGATCACTTGGACTAGTGAGATGGCATTGGTACATGCCACCTTGATGGGATTGTATTGGAATCTTCTTCCTCTCTGGGCTTCCTTCCTTCCACAGGGGTCTGCGTGGCTCGCTTCCTCCCTCCTTTCTTTAGGTTCCAATCAAGCACATGTTCCCTGAGTGCCCTATTTAAACAGGTATTCCAAGTACTCCCTCCCTCACCTCCATCCCATCTCTTCTTTGCTTTATTTTCCAACTTCTCTCTATTTGAGATGCTGTGTATTTTACTCATTATTATAAACAACAATAAATGTAGGGTCCATAAAAAATGAATCTTTTAAAAAATAACTAAAACAAATAGCAATTAATTACAAACATAGTACATATTAATCCAACAATATCAATAACCACTTCAAATGTGCTTCAGCTAAATACATCAATTAAAAGAATTTCACACAGGAAAATTTAAACCAAAATCTGTGCTGTGTATCAGAAAACCATTTTAAATATACAGACAAAGGCTGGTGCTACACTACAATAGGCTACACCATTGCCTGTGATACCAGCATGCCATATGTATGCTGGTTCAAGTCCCAGTTGTTCCACTTCCAATCCAACTGCCTGTCAATGTGCCAGGGGAAATGCTGTATTATCACTAGAGTGGTTGGGCCCCTGCACCTATGCTAGAAGCCCAGATGGTGTTTCAGGCTCCTAGCTTCAGCATTGTTCGGTCTCAGCCATTGTGGCCATTTAGGAAGTAAACCAGCAGGTGAAATCTCTCTCTCTCTGTCTCTCCCTCTCTTTATGTCACTCTGCCTTTTAAATAAATGAATATATTTTAAATAAACAAATATAAAGACATATGAGGGGTTTGAGGACATATCGGTCAAAGGAAAACACATTTCATTTGCATTGGAAAAAATTCAGAAGAGGTCTGGCATACATCATGGTGACAGTAGTTAATGACAATGCATTTGACTATAGAAAGTAAATAAGAGATTACATTTTAAATAGCTCCAATGTAAAGAATAGGTGTATGATAGAATGCATGTGGCAATTACCTTGGTTTATCCATTTTACATTATGCAAATATTTTCAACCATCATTTCTATGTACTAAATGCAATCAATTTTTGTGAATTTAAGATAAACATTAAAATTAGTATTTTAATTTTTAAAATATTTTATTTATTTGAAAAACAGACTTATCTAGATAGAAGGAGAGACAGAGAGATCTTCCATCTATTGGTTCACTCCCCAAGTGGCTGCAATGGCTGGGGCTGGACCAGGCTAAAGCCATGAGTCACCCATGTTGGTGGCAGGGGCCCAAGCACTTGGGTTATCCTATGCTGGTTTCCCAGGCATATTATTAGGGATGTGGATTATAAGTGAAGCAGCCAAGTCTCAAATCAGTACCCATATGGCCTAAGCCTTTGCACCACAATGCTTGCCCTCAAATAAGCATTTTATTTTAAGATTTTTCAAATATTTTTCTATTTCTGAGCACTGCATAAAGTATCATATTATAGGGATCAAAGAGTATAACCAAAAGGTTAAAAACAAATTTTTGAGTACCACTTCCATTCCTTACTTGAAGTGCAATAAAATCAATAGAACTATACTATTTCCACATTGAATACAAGCTAATAAAGTAATTCCTGCAAATAATGTTGTTAACTTTACCTCAAATACTTGAATTATGATTTGAGATTTTCTAGTATACAACAGAACTAGACTGGGAGGTTACCACCTAAGCAAGAAAAATATATATCATTAGCAAATACATGAATTGAGACCATAGTTGTAAATTTAGAAACTTGAGACAAACTATATTTATTTGAGGAGTTAAGTAAAAAAAACTACAATCTGAGAGGCACCATCCCTAAACAGGAACTTTATCACATATGCAGAGGCTGTTAGGAAAAGAGTTGCATATTGGTGCCTCCTCACATGGGGCACCAAAATGTTAGGAAACAAGGCACAGAATAGAGAGGAGGCAGTGTACAAATTTAAAGCCAGACTGATTTCATTCAGAGAAAATAAATCCATAGAGGTGAGTGACCAACTGCCTGAATGCACATTGATGGAGCTTGTGGCAGAAGGCCCTGACCCCCAGGGGCCAGACCTTTTTATATTTTAGGAGGACTGGGGTTGGGGGTGGGGTAGGTGGGAACAGCCGGCAGAGGGGATTTCCTGCAAATGGTCTTTCAGGTGTTCAGAGCAACTGGTCTTTCAGGTGGCTGTAAGGGGTCAGGTATGAAGGCAATGTGTGAGACCCAATTGAGCTTCAAGGGCAAGGAATACATTCCAAAGTTTTAGCTTTTGTGCAATGAGGGAAAATGGCTGAGGCTCATGTCCTTATTCCATCTGAGGCCATATACTCTTGATAAAAAAAAAAAAAAAACTTGGAGGGTCTGGCACTGTGGCATAGCAGGTTAAACCATTGCCTGCAGTGCCAGCATCCCATATGGGCACTGGTTTGAGTCCTGGGTGTTCCACTTCCAATCCAGCTCTCTGCCATCGCTTGGGCCCCTGCACCCATATGGGAGACCTGAAAGAAGCTCCTGTTTCCTAGTTTCAGATCCACCCCCTCCAGCCATTGCAGCCATTTGGGGAGTGAGCCAGCAGATGGAAGATTTCTCTCTCTCTCTCTCTCTCTTTCTATCACTATCACTATTTCTGCCTCTGCCTCTGCCTCTGCCTCTGCCTCTGCCTCTGCCCCTATCTCTCTGCTGCCTTTCAAATAAATAATCTTAAAAAAAACTTGGAAGGATCTATACCATAAATTTAGCAGAATGTTTTTTATGTACAGGAGCGTAACATTTTAGGTTTAGATTACCAATGAAGATAACCTTTAAATAAATTCTCAAAGGTTTTCTATTAATATTTAACATTCTAGTACCATTTGTTGAACGCTGTAATTAACACACAATTATTCTTAGGTGTTTCAATTTTAACTGAAAAGTGATCCCTGTTAGGAATTTGGAAAACATCATGTTGAGTGAAATAAGCCAATCCCCAAGGGACAAATACCACTTGTTCTCCTTGATAGGTGACAACTAACTGAGCACCAAAAAGGAAACCTGTTAAAGTGAAATGAACACTATGAGAAATGGTGACTTGATCAGCCCTCACCCTGACTGTTGATGAGCAACTTAATATGCTATCCCTCTTAGTATTTTTTTTGTTTGTTCTACTTAATACTTTTGGTTGAATACTATAATCAATGCACAATTATTCGTAAGTGCTGAAACTTAACTGAAAAGTGATCACTGTTAAATATAAGAGTGGGAATAAGAGAGGGAAGAGATGTGCAATTCAGGACATGCTCAAGCTGACTTACCTCAAATGGTAGAGTTAGAAACATAAGAGGGGATTCCAATTCAATGCCATCTCACTAGTCCCACTGATCAACTTCTGTTCACAATTGATCATAATGATAGGACTAAGAACCAAAGGGATCATATAAACAAGAATAGTGTCTGCAAATACCAGCTGATAGAATTAAAAAGGGAGAGAATGATCCAACATGGGAAGTGAGATACACAGCAGACCCATAGAATGGCAGATGTCCTAAACAGCACTCTGGCCTCAGAATCAGCCCTTAAGGCATGCGGATCTGGCTGAAATGCCCATGAGAGTATTTCAGGCATGGAAAGCCAAGACACTCTGGGGAAAAAAAAGAAAAAAAAACCTAAATGAAAGATCTCCACGAGTGAGATCCCAGTGGAAAGAACGGGTCATCAAAGAAGGAGGTACCTTTCTCTGAAGGGAGGAGAGAACTTCCACTTTGACCATGGCCTTGTCTAAATATGATCAGCGTCAGTGAACTCAGGGGGCTTCCATAGCCTTGGCAGCTCATGACAAGAGCCTAGGGTGATTACTGAGGCCATAAACAAGAGTGTCAATTTGTTAAGTGAACAACAGGAGTCACTGTGCACTTTCTCCTCATGTAGGATCTTTGTCCTTAGTGTGCTGTACATTGAGATTTAATGCTATAACTAGTACTCAAACAGTACTTTTCACTTTATGTTTCTGTGTGGGAGCAAACTGTTGAAATATTTACTTAATGTGTGCTAAACTGATCTTCTGTATATAAAGAGAATCGAAAATGAATCTTGATGTGAATGGAAGGGGAGAGGGAGTGGATAAGGGGAGGGTTGCAGGTTGGAGGGACGTTATGGGGGGGAAGCCATTGTAATCCATATTCTGTACTTTGGAAATTTATATTCATTAAATAAAAGTTAAAAAAAAATGTGAATATGGTTTACTGCCCTTGTCTATACTCTTGAAGAACAGTGGTTTTCTTACTTGATACCTATTGAATTCTTTATTTAGTGGAGTTTTAAAAGTATGTCATTGTAAAAATTAAAAGAAAAATTAAGAAAAGAAGGAAGAGGGAAGAAGGGAGCAAGAGCGAGAGAGAGGGTTGGTGGGAAGTATTACTATGTTCCTAAATCAGTACATATGAAATGCATGGAATTTGTTGACCTTATGTAAATAAAAAGTTAAAAAAGAATTCTATTTAGAACTTCAATTGCTTTATAGTTTGTGGTTAGATGTGATTCTTTATTAAATGGCTTAGAAATAGAATTACTTTTTTTTAATTTGGAAGGCATAGAGACAAAGAGATAGGAATGTAATTGATGTGAATGGAAGGGGAGAGGGAGTGGGAAAGGGGAGGGTTGCGGGTGGGAGGGACGTTATGGGGGGAAGCCATTGTAATCCATAAGCTGTACTTTGGAAATTTATATTCATTAAATAAAAGTTAAAAAAAATAGCCCTTGGGGCCAAGAAAATGACTTACTCAAAACATCTATTTACTTTCTGAGAGTAGTCAAAGCAGAAAAGGCAGTAATGCATTTTTTAAAAATAGATGTAATCTTCTACCCGTAAGCTCCATTACATCACAAGAATAAGGTGAGTTTAACATTTTACTTAAGGTCACTTAGCATTATCAGTTTTCAAAGAAACAAATACCTTAGAAATAAATCATTCTGCTTTAATAAATTATAATAATGTTAATGAAATTTGAAACTTCTTTAAGGGTAGAAGCCAAAATCCAAACTGGACAATCTTAAAAATGCTGAAATGTAAAATGTTGACTTCCACTTAGATAAAATGAATTCTTGTTCTAATCTCTGTGGCTTTATTTACCTCCTTACCTTTATTCTTTGGCTTGGTGATGACAGTGGCCCCTTAGCATTTCTAATTTCATTCTGAAGGCTATGGTGGCTGTGGAACTTCTCCATAGAGCTTGAGTAGTGGCAAAATGGGAGTACATGTTCATCGATGAGGTAAGCACTGGGTGCCAAGCAGTGTTGGTCGGAGTCTCAAGGTGGAGTTTTTCCATGATCTTCTGGTGCCCACACTCAGCAGCAGCAAGATCTCAAATAAGTATTATAAAAGTAACATAAATATAAAGACACAAATTAAATATAAAATATGCAGAAAGATAGACCATTAGAACAATAGTCCAAAGTAACCCAAAATAGCTATATTCACTTCAGACTAAACTTAGAGGTCTCCCACATGGGTGCACCCTCTGCTGCTTTCCAAGTCACATTATCAGGGAGCTGGATCAGAAATGGGGCGGCTGGGAATTGAACTGAGACCCATAAGGGATGTGAGTGCTGCAGGTAATAGCTTAAATTACTGCAACATAGTGCCTGCCCCAGAATCTTTTTGGATGTCACTTCTAACACCAAAGTTGTCATGCTTCCTGAACACCAACCCAGTTCTCCAACACCTACTAATTATCAGACAGTTCAATTCTGATCCCATCTAGAGCTAGAAGAGAACTTGAAGATGCCAGACCCAAGCATGTTTGCTGTTTATGGTCAACTCTCTCCATTCTGAAGTTGTATAGTGAGCTCACAGTTATTGCCAGAAAGGGGTGTGTTATGAAGGATCAGAGCTATACCTATTACTCAGGAAATTATAAAGGCCTTAAAATCTCTGTGCTAGACAATAAGTAGAAAGCCAAATAATTTGTTTCTTATAACTACATTCTCAAATAAACTCTCAAATTCATAAACCCTTTCTCAGCCAGCAAAAGCTAACCTTCCCAGGCATCCTCAATGGGCAAAAACTCTATCTGAAAAAAACTACTCTGTGATACTATTTCCTTTTTTTTCTTCTTTTTTTCTTTTTGACAGGCAGAGTGGACAGTGAGAGAGAGAGAGACAGAGAGAAAGGTCTTCCTTTACCGTTGGTCCACCCTCCAATGGCTGCTGCAGCTGGTGCGCTGCACTGATCTGAAGTTGGGAGCCAGGTGCCCCTCCTGGTCTCCCATGCGGGTGCAGGGCCCAAGCACTTGGGCCATCTTCCACTGCACTCCTGGGCCACAGCAGTGAGCTGGCCTGGAAGAGGGGCAACTGGGACAGAATCTGGTGCCCTGACCAGGACCAGAACCTGGTGTGCCGGTGCCACAAGGCGGAGGATTAGCCTATTGACCCATGGTGCCAGCCTCTGTGATACTATTTAATAAACAAATGTATGGGTTTTAGGATTTCCTAAAGGTGTGGAAAGACAGAATCAATTAAAAGGTCTATTCAGTGAGGTAATAAATAAAAACGTCCTTAATTTGGAGAAAAGGGGACAATCAAGTACAGGAAGCACATAGAACTCCTAATGGACATGACCAGAAAAGATCTTCAGCATGACACATGGTGGTCAAACTTTCAACAGGAAAATATAAAAAAAGGATTTTAAAATGTACCTGAGAGAAATGCCATATTGCCTTCAGAGGATCTCCAATTAGATGGACAGTTGATTTCGAATCAGAAACCTTATAGGCTAGGAAAGAATGGAGAGTTGTAGTCTAAGTCTTATAAGAAAAAAACTGTCAACTCAGAATACTATACCATGCAAAGCTCTCATTTATGAGTGAAGGTGAAATAAAGACCTTTCATAACAAACAGAAATTGAAAGAATTTGTCACCACTCATCCAGATTTATAAATGATGCTTTAAAAGGATGTGCCCAACAGAGAAACAGAAAGGTAGTCATCATTATGAAAGCATGTGAAGGCAGAAAATCTAGTAAAAGTACAAAGGAACGCCAAACCAAACAATAGGAATAGTTATGGGAAAATTTTTGGCAGGGCAAACTCCTTACTTATCAATAATAATCATATAGAAATGCCCTACATTCTCCAATTAAAAGGTACAAACTGGCTGAATGGATTAAAAAAATAAAATTCCTCTATTTGCTGCCTGTAAGAAACACACATGACTAACAACGATACAAACAGACTCAAAGTGAAAGGATGGAAAAAGGTATTCCATGCTAATGGAAAGCAAAAATTATCAGGAGTAGCACAAAAACTGTAAAAAGGCAAAGAATAGCATTATGTTATTATTAAAGATCAATTCAATAGGAAGATGTGATTACAATAAATGTACATGTCCCAATACTAGTGCATCTGGGTTTCTAAAAGCAATGTTAATGGATCTAAAGGGAGACACAGACTCTAATACAATAATGAGACACTTCAACACACCACTTTCATCAATGGACAAATCAACTAGGCAAAAAAAAGAAACAACAGAACAAATTTACACCATGGACCAAATGGACCTGTTATCTACAGAACATGCCATCCCCAAACTGAAGAATACACATTCTTTTCATCAGTGAATGGAACTTTCTCTAGGATATATCATATGCTAGGCCATAAAGCAGGTCTCCATAAATCAAAAAATACCTGAAATAATATCATGCATCTTTTCTGACTACAATGGAATGAAGCTGGAAATTAACTAACTAAAGAAATGTGAGAAAACATGCAAACACATGGAGGCTGAACAACATGTTCCTAAATGAACAGTAGGTCATGGAAAAATCAGAAAAGAATTCAAAAAATTCTGGAAAACAAATGAAGATGACAATATAACATATCAAAAATTATGGGATACTGAAAAAGTAGTGTTGAGGGAAGTTTATGGCAATCAGTGCTTACATCAACAAGTTAGAAAGGCAAAAATTAAATGATCTAACAATACATCTCAAGGATCTAGAGAAACAAGAACAAACCAAACCCAAAATCAGTAGGAGGACCAGAAGAAGAAAAAAATGGAGGATTAGGGAGTGGCATGCTTCAAAGGCTAGGGAGAAACAGTGAAGAGAATAGTGTAGAAGGTACACTCTTGGTGGAGAATTGGAGAGAAAAACACCCAGGAAGCCCCATGGGAGGAGGGGAAATGGCCTGAACCTGCATAGTGAGTGCTGACATGCAGCCAGAGAGGGCGGAGAGCCAAAGCTATGGAAAGCCAGAGCTGGCAGCATTCTTGAGATGGAGGGAGGATAGACTGTACCAACCCATGAGGTTAGAGCAGAGAGAGAATATGGTGTGTGTCCAGACTGGAGTCCAGGGTCCTGGTAGTTGCTGGCAGTTGTCAGTGGTCCTAGTGGAAGTGTAGAGGGTTGTCCAATTCCAACGAATCACTCCAAAACAGAAACTGTGATCCAGCTGAGAGAGGGCAGGTGCCATTTTAAAACAGGGTAAAACTACAGAAGCCTGCAGGTGTACACATAACAGCTCACTGAGACAGGACACTTGAAGTTAGTGCTGGCAGCAGTGGCAGGCAGGCATTCAGCCAGTGACTCTAGGGTGTGTGTGATCCAGAACTTCAAACAGTGGGTGTGGCCCACAGCCCCCACTGACTCAGAGCTTGGCTGGGAGGCAGCTGGACAGCAATGAAGGACAGAGGGGTGCCTGTGCCAGCAGTGTCCTCTGGACTCAACAACTGTGGGAGACTTGAGTGCTGAGACCATGGGGACTCGGTGGCTACAAGTAAAGGCGTAGAGCATAGCTGGGTATTGATTTCCCCCTTGCTCCTGGAACTTAGGTGTTACCCTGGAAACTTGCCCCACCCTAAAACATTGGCCAGAGCCCCTTGGCCACACTCACCATATACTTCCTGTTAGTCACTGGAAGGGCAGACATTCCAAAAAGCCACAGAAGCATACCTCAAAGACAAAAACCAACAAAAGGAAAAATTAAAAATCAACTCCACAAATGCTGAAAAATAAGAACCAAAATGCAAGAAACTAGAATAAGGAAGTCACCATGACCCTCCCAGAGGAACACGACATTTCAACATTAGAATGCTAAAGTAGAGATCAAGGAAATGTCAGAAATGGAATTTAGAAAATTAATCATAGGATGAGTCACTCAAAAAAAATCAGAAGCAAATCCACAAAAGAAAATGATACATGACATGAATGAAAATTTTTTCCTAAGAAATTGAGAACTTAAAGAGAAATCAAAATGAAATTTTAGAAATGAAAATTTCAATGGATCAAATAAAAAAGTGGTGGAAAGCCTTAACAGCAGACTTGATGAGGCAGAAGAAAGAATATCTGAACTAGAAGACAAACTTTCAGAAATCTTACAATCAGGAAATAAATAAATAAATAAATAAAACAAAAAGAAATTAGAAAACATAAAAACAGTGTTGGAGATTTATGAGATACTCTCAAATGACCCAACATGTGCATCTTAGGAGTTCCTGAATGAGTGGAAAGAGAGAAGGGAATAGAAAACCTATTTAGTGAAATAATTACAGAAAACTTCCCCAATTTGGAGAAAGAAAGGGATGTTCAAATAGAGGAAGCACATAGAACTCCTAACAGACAGGACCAGAAAAGATCTTCACTACCACACATTGTAGTCAAACTTTCTACAGTGAAACATAAAGAAAAGATTCTAAAATGTGCACAAAAGAAACAGATTACTCTCAGCGGCTCGCCAATTAGACTCACAGCTGACTTCTCATCAGAAACCCTACAGGTTAAAAGGGAATGGTGAGATAGAGTCCAAATCTTAAAAGAAAAAACTGTCAACCCAGAATATTATACCCTGAAAAGTTCGCATTTATGAATGAAGGTGAAATGAAGATCTTCCATAACAAACAGAAACTGCAAGAATTTGGCAACACTTGTCCAGCCTACCAAAGATGCTTAAGGATATGCTACACACAGAAACACAGAAAGATAGCCAGCATTATGAAAGAATGAGAAGGCAGAAAACCCACCAGGAAAAGTACAAAAGAAATCCAAAGTCAACAACAGGAATATTTTTGGAAAATGGCAGAACCAAGTTATCATTTACCAATAGTCACTTTGAATGTAAATAGCCTCAATTCTTCAGTTAAAATATACAAACTGGCTGAATGACTGTAAAACAAGAGCCATCTATTTTCTATTTAAGAAAAACATCTCATCAACAAAGATACAAGCAGATTGAAACTGAAATGATGGAAAAAGATAATCGATGGTAATAGAAACCAAAAAACAGCTTGTGTTGCCATCCTAAAATCAGAGACAATAGACTTTAACATAAAAACTGTTAAAAGAGATTAAGAAAGGCACTATGTAATAATTAAGGGATCAAACCAAGAAGAAGATGTGACCACAATAAATGTATATACACCCATTACAGGGCACCTGGCTACTTAAAAAATGTTAATAAACCTAAAGGTAGACAGACTTCAATACAATAGTAATGGGAGATTTCAATACCCCACTTTCAGCAATGGACATATAATCCAGACAGAAAATTAGCAGGGAACAATAAAGTTAATTGACACTATAGAATACATATTCTTCTCATCAGTGCATGGAACTTTCTTTAGGATAGATAATATGCTAGGCCACAAAGCAAGTCTCAGCAAATTAAAAAAAAAAATTATTCCATGCATCTTCTCTGACCACAATGGAATAAAACTAGAAATCAACAACTCAAGAATCTCTAGAACATATATAAACACATGGAGACTGAACCACAAGCTCTTGAATGAACAGTGGGTCATTGAAGAAATCAAAAAAATTCTGCAAACAAATGAAGGTGATAATACATCATATCAAAACCTATGGGATACAGCAAAAGCAGTGTTAAGAGGGAAGTTCATAGCAATCGGAGCCACTAGGAACTGCAAAGGTACCAAATAAATGAGCTATCCATGCATCTCAAGGACCTAGAATATCAACAACAAACCAAACCCAAAACAAGTAGGAGGAAAGAAATAATTAAAATTAGAAAAGAAACAAAATTGAAACAAAAAATACAAAAAAGTGAAATAAAAAGATGGTTTTTTAAAAAGATAAAAAAAAGATACACCATTGGCACAACTAACCAAAGAAGAAGAAGAAGAAGAAGAAGAAGAAGAAGAAGAAGAAGAAGAAGAAGAGGAAGAAAGAGACCCAAATCAATAAAATCAGAGATGGAAAAGGAAATATAACAGCAGATATCATAGAAATAAAAAGAATCATCAGAAACTATTAAAAGATCAGTATGCCAACAAACCAGGTAACTTAGAAGAAATGGATAGATTCCTAGAAACATACAATTTACCAAAGTTGAGTCATGAAAATATAGAAAACCTAAATAGACCAATAACCAAGATGGAAATTGAATAAGTAATAAAGACGCTCCCAACAAAGAAAAGCCTAGGACCAGACAGCTTCACGGCTGAATTCTAGCAGATATTTTAAAAAGAACTAATTCCAACAAATAGGAGTGAATCATCCCAAACTCCTTCTATGAAGCATACATCATCTTAATGCCTAAACCTGGAAAAGATGCAACAGAAAGAGAACTATAGATCAATATCCCTAATGAACATAGACACAAAAATCCTCAACAAAATAGCTGATTGAATCCAACAAAACATCAGAAAAATCATTCATCATGACCAAGTGGGATTTATCCCAGTATTCAGTGATGATTCAACATTCACAAATCAATTAATGTGATACACCACATTAGAAAACTGAAGAAGAAAAATCATATGATTATCTCAATAGATACAGAAAGAGCATTTGATAAAATACAATATTCTTTCATGATGAAAACCCTAAGCAAAATGGTTGTAGAAGGGACATTCCTCAACACAATCAAGGCAATATATGACAAACCCATGGCCAGTATCCTATTGAAAAGGTAAAAGCTGGCAGAATTCCTGCTAAGATCTGGAACCAGACAAGAATGCCCACTCTCACCATTGTTATTTAATCTAGTCCTAAAGGTTTAGCTCTAGCTAAAACCTTAGGCAAGCCAAAGAAATCACAGAGATACAGATCAGAAAAGAGGAAGTAAAACTATTCTTATTTGCAGATTACATGATCCTATATATAGGAGATGCAAAAGACTCCACTGAGAGACTACTGGAACTCATAAAAGAGTTTGGTAAAGTGGCAGGATATAAAATCAACAGAAAAATCTATAGCCTTTTTTTTTTAATTTTTTTTAACTTTTGTTTAATGAATATAAATTTCCAAAGTACGACTTATGGATTACAATGGCTTCCCCTCCATAATGCCCCTCCCACCCGCAACCCTCCCCTTTCCCACTCCCTCTCCCCTTCCATTCACATCAAGATTCATTTTCGATTCTCTTAATATACAGAAGATCAGTTTAGTATACATTAAGTAAAGAGAAAAATCTATAGCCTTTATATACACAGACAATGTCATGACTGAGAAAGAACTTTTAAGATCAGTACCATTCACTATTTGTTGAACTCTTTACTTAGTGCAGGTTAATCTTATGAGTATAAAGTAAAATGAAAATAGATCTTTATAAAAATTAAGACTGGGAAAGGAGAGAGAGGAGGAGGGAGGGTGGGATGAAAAGTACCAATATGTTCCTAAGTCAATATATATGAAATACATGAAATTTGTATACCTTAAATAATTTTTTTAAATCAGCAGTGAAGCCATTTGGTTCTGGGCTTTTCCTTGTTAAAAGGTCTTTATTACTGATTCAATCTCCATCTTGGTTATTGGCCTATTTAGGTTTTCTATGTCTTTGGGAGTCAATTTTGGTAGATTGTATGTGTCCATAAAACATTCCATTTCTTCTAGGATTTTCCAATTTATTGATGTATAGCTATTTGTAGTAGCTCTTCATGATTTTTTAAAGATTTATTTATTTATTTGAAAGGCAGAGTTGCAGAGTCAGAGAGAGAGAGAGAGAGAGAGAGAAGGTCCTGGCTACTCCACTTCCAATCCAGCTCCCTAGTGATGAACCTGAGTAAACAGCAGAGGATGTCAAGTCCTTAGGCCCCTGTCCCACCATGAGACCTCAATGAACTCCAGGCTCATGACTTCAGATTAGCCCAGCTATGGCAGTTGCTGGCCATTTGGGGAGTGAACCAGTGGATGGAAGATATATGACTGAATGAGCAGATACTAACATGTCTCCCAGGAATGAGAATGTTCTTGTGAGAGGAGAATCTTAATGTCCCTATGGGTTAGCTCTTCAGATCAAGGATATACTACAGCTAATTCTCAGGCTTAGGGCATAAGCTACTACCTTGCTTTCTTCCAGAAAGAATGAGCTAGGGTTAAACTGCACAGTCCTAGGGACTGAGCCACTGGGAGCATCTTAGATCACCACTCACACAGTTTTGAAACTTAGGACAAGGAAAAGAGTGAAGGGAGCATTGATGAGACACCACCTTGTAAACTTTCCAAGGGAACAAGCCAATGACATTCATGAGATATCTGCATTTATGGTACCTAAAAGGACATGTGCAAATATTTTTTAAAATTATTTTACTCATTTGAAATGCAGAGAAATAGACAGAAAAAAAGAAAGATGTTTTTTCCCTCCTTCATCGATTCACTTCTCAAATGCATGCAACAACGATGACCAGGCTGAAGGGATGGACCAGGCTGAAGCCAGAAGCCAGAAACTGAATTTGGGTCTCCCATATGGGTGATAGAGAACCAAGTACTTAGGCCATCATGCACTGCTTACAAGAGTGTGTAATAGCAGCAAAGTGGATTGGAAGGAAGGCTGATACTCTGATATGGGATATGGACATCTGAAGTGACATCTTAACACCTGCTGTAGAGTCAAAATCAAAATGGAGTGAGTGTGGCTAAGATATGATTGCAGATCTCTTGCTTCTGTACATATTAGCTTTGCTTGCTAATGGCTAAGGGTGTATCTTGTAAAACTATGTGGGCCAAAATTCCAAGGAAATAAGTTGAGAGAAATGTGTCCTGCACTGTTATCTTGCAACCATATTTTAGAGTTGTTATTGTTCCTGGGTTTGTTATTGCTAACTGTTATCTTACAACCATATTCTGGGTTTCTTTTTTTTTTTTATTGTTCACTGCATATCAGGGGTTTGAAATTGTGAGCCTTAGTGGAAGAATACTGTAAAAAACTGTGTAACTCGCTGTTGGGACTGCACTCTGGTAAGGAGTGATGGTCCCAATCAGATGCCTTGCCTCTCCTTTTCAATTAAATTCACGTGTGACTGTCACTTGTTTTTGTAATATTCTATTTTAGCTGAAGAATGGATGCAACACTGCTCTAAACATCCACCAAAGCAGAGTTTTTACATGAGAATGATAAATAGGTTTTCTCCACTTTCTTCTTATGTGAAATCTTCACAAATAGAAAACAAACCATTTTTTATTCCTGTGGAAAAATGCTGCTTGTTCTTTGGAAAAATGCTGAAATACTGAAGCTGAATGAAAGGTATCATGGCAGAAAATATTTAATAGTGTTGGGAACTTCAGAGGGGAAGGTGCCATTTGACAATGTGGGGCTGAATGCAGATATTTAAGATTTATTTCCACAGATACTGGTTTGTCCCCTTTGAAACCTATGGGGAAATTTAATCCAAATTATCATAGTAAGAGATGAGATCATGTGGAACCTTAGAGGAGGTGATTAGGATCAATTCTTTCATGTGATTAATGGGTTGCAGGTTTACCTCCAGGGGTCTGTTTCAGCAGTCACTTTACATTAGCCTCTCCTATACTCAGCTTTATTGGTCCACATGGTTCTTGTGCTAGGCCTTTGCCAATAAGAAGGCCAGCACCAGATGTTACCCCTAAAACCTGGGACCAAATCCTTGAGCCAAATAAAACCATTTCTTTGTAACTTACTCAGTCTGATACTGTGTTATTAACAAGAGAATACAGATTAAGATCCCGAGGAAGAGCCATGCTGAGAGGTCAGGGTCATGGACTAGAAATCTTGTTTCCCAACTCAGGGGGACCAGATCACCCCTGGTATGAGAGGAAGGTTTAAGGATCCTACAGATAACAGCAGATTCCCCCCAGTGAATAGCATATCTGCAGACATACTCCCTCTGAGGACCTCTCATCCTACCACACTATTTAGGGAGACGTGCGCCTATCCAGAGGGCCTCCAGCACTGACCAGAAGTTTCTGTGTGCAGGAACAGGACAGAATGCTGAGGGGCCCAGCTACCTGCTCAATTCGAGCAAACTGGCCCAACACACTCACCATTTCCTTGCTTCCGTGATATCCAGGCGCCCTCTTGAGGGATCCTGTGATGACCGAAATTTGCAGAGCGACGGAGCCAGCTAAGGCTTCTCTCGGGAGCAGATCCGGGGAGTTGAGTACAGCGGTGCCAAAAAAATAATATCGCACGTGGTTCCCCAATGATGCCCCTGGGCGCCTTGATTGAACAATTTGCCCAACCGGCAAGAATGCACGACGTCAGAAAAGGTGTAGCCAATCAGAATCCCGTTAAGGTTCCTTGAGGCTGTTCCTGGAGAGGGGAGAAGCTTGGACTTAAGCTGCCTGCTTCTCTCAGATGGCAACTCTTCTGGCGGTAGGAGGCACTTTCCCCTCTCGATGGTCCCACCTCCTTGGATCCCCCCTCTCCCTCCCTCCCTCCCTCCCTCCCTCCAGTGATCACAATCCTACTGAGATCTCATGATCCTGCGCTTGCAGTAACCTGCTTCACATGAGCTACAATTTACAAAATGTTGGCTGGACTGTGGGCCTTTCTTTTTCTTTGTATTCACAGTTTATTTTATTAGGTTGTTTGACAATTTTTTATATTGATTTTAAGACTAAAAATATTATGTAGGTTAGTTTTTTGTTTCATTTCTCTTATAAGCATTTGATTTCTAGTCTGTGTTTTGTCCTTTAAAATGTTTTCTATTTGTTTCTTGCTGGTACATAGTAACCCAGTTGATTTTTATGTATTTATTTTATACCTAGTAAGCTTATTCTCTTATCAGTTTTATTTATCTAGGGATTATGTTGTATTTTCTCTGTATACAATAGTATCATCCAATATATTAACAATTTTGTTGCTTAAAAGTTTATCAAAAATTTATACCTAATATTTCCTTTTTTGTTGTTTTATTTACCTGATTATACTTCCAAGATGAAGTTGGAGAGAAACAATGAGAAAAGATAGACTTGTCTAGATCTGTTCCCAGGAAAAAAGCTTGCAATGTTCTGTAGTAATTATGCTGTCATAGGTTCATTTTATACAATGTTAGTTGGAATGTGGAAGTTGCTATTTTAATATTCTATTAGTTGTTGTGTGTTTATGGCCCAATGATGAATTTTATTACATGTTTTTTAACATTTACTCTAAATGATCACATTATTCTCTTGTATTTTTCACCCATGTGAATGTTTACTCTATTTGTTCCAGACTGTTAACCCCCTTTGAACATTTTAGTATATTCTGTTCATTATTAATTTATTATCTTTTCATATTTTTGCAGAACAACACCCCAAACTTGTTGGAAGTGTTGTTTTAGAACCCCAAACATGGCCTACTTATCCAACATGCAGAAAGCCAATTGCTGACATCAATGTAGAAGGAAAAAGGTGTTTATTTCAAAGACAGAGCAAGAATCCATGCAGCTATTGCTTAATTCCTAGACTCCCCAAGGAGTAAGGGTTGAAGGTTTTTATAAATGAAAGCTAGGGCTGACAGGTGGAGGTTTATCTTGTGTGCAAGGCCCTGGTGTTTCAATGGTACTCATGACCTTACTTTGATTGGTGGCGTGGTGCACTTTAGGGGATTTTTTTTTTACAATGGCCCAGTGGGCTTCAGTTAGTCTGGGGGACTACATATAAGTGGTGGTTATCTTTTGCCCAGACCTGGAATTTCCATGCTGAATCTGGAATCCCCCTAAACAAACCCATCCAGGGAATATTGACCAGCAGGATTTGATCTATTGCAGAAGCAAGTGCCTCCTTGTACTGTGGGAGAATGGCATTTAATTTTAGTCATATCCTTTGCCTTTTACATTAAAAGCATTCTAGGTGCAGGCACATAGGTGACGAATGAGGTAATAAAGTTTATTTAAAAGGTAAGAAAGCAAGCACAAACATGAGTGGGCATAATTGAAGAGTAGAGTTGATCAGAGAATGCGTAGGGGAAAGGAAGTATAGAGATGGCACCTCAGCACCTCCATTAGTCTTGATCTCCAATGGAAGACAGCATAAGCACCTCCCAGCACCTCCTTTTATGAGATAATGTGGTCACTTGTGAGGTTTATGGCAGCTCCATAAAATTCCAAGTGGAGCTCAATATACATATTTACATGACTTTCCCTTAGGTCCCAGATGAAAAGAAGGTTTCCTGGGAAAGGAGGTGTTCTGACAAATATTGTAGAATTACATGGGGGCAGGGCTTTATGGCTTTTGACCTGCAGCTCACTTAGCTACCTTATCCCATGTCACATGAGCCTGATGATTTGTCAGTACAGCTGTATCACTTCTTCAATTCAGTGAATTTCTTTTGGTAAAGGACAAGCAAGGACCTTGGTCTAGGGAAAGAAATGAGATAATGCGTCCTGCCTTTACATTATAGGGGTTCAGTCACAATATGTAATTTAGTATAATAATACTTTATTATCTCATATATTTGTTATCTCTTATATATTTGTATCTCTTATATAGAGATGGTCCTTAAGTTCATTTTTATTTCATGTCCTTGTCTGACTGTCATCAATGTAATGCTGATTCACACCAAAACTATTTCCTGTTCAGTTCCACTTTGGATAAATCTGCAAAATTTTGGAATTTTTTTCTTCCTTAAAAGTTATCTCACTGTCCACTCTGCCTGTCAAAAAAAAAAAAAAAAAAAAAGTTTGGGCTGTTCCATAAATCTGGGACTGAAATTTTGTTTGTAGAAATGGTTTGTTGGCTCTTTTCATTTGTAAAATATTGATTCACCCTGTTTAGTTCATGAGACATTTTCCTATTTATGTTACATTCACATTTTAATATTCTGAGTTCAAAAATTTGGTGGACTTTTGTGGTGCAATGAGAAGGCCATGCCAAGATGGCTGCTGGCAATGGAAACTGCCTGGCAACAGGCTGTGATTGGATGGCTTCAGAAACTGCCTGGCAACAGGCTGTTATTGGTTAGGGCATAGACAGCCCCTTGACCAGATTGGCTGCCTTGGCTATTTAAGCTGCTGTACCAACTGAAATAAATAAGTCTGTGCGCTGCTTGCCTCAGGCTGACTCCTGGGATCTGTGTGGTGGCTCCATGCCTCCTGCTCTCACAACACTCCTCCTCTCAGAATGCATCAACCTCAAAATCTGGTTCCCAACGTGACTGAGAGAGAAAAAATAGCCTATCAAACTCGATGAGGTCCCCCCCTTGATTTCGGCAAGTAGGCCCCTCGGTGTTTTGTGGGCTGTTTGGTTCTGTAAGGGTGAGCACAGAACCCCCTCCTATGCCCCTTTCCTTCTCTTTGTCCTCCGTCTAAGTGCCCCAGGTAGGCACACATCACCCAGTAGCATAACGCTGCTTCTCAGCTCCTCCTTTTACTTTCAGGTTGCCCGTTAAATTCACATAAGGGGCTGATCATCCCAGAATTCAGAACCAAGTCATCTTCCCACACTTGACAGAGGTGACACTCTGGAGACACCGTGTGGGCATACGGCCTTGACCTAACAAATCAAGGAAGTCCCCCACTAAGCACAGGACATATGTACAATCTGATACACCAGTGTCTATCCGTCTAAGATAGGGAACCCCTGCAGAATGCCATCAGCAGCTGAGGTACTAGGAATTTTTTTTTTTTTGACAGGCAGAGTGGACAGTGAGAGAGACAGACAGGGAGAAAGGTCTTCCTTTTGCCGTTAGTTCACCCTCCAATGGCTGCCATGGCCGGCACGCTGCGGCCGGCACACCGTGCTGATCTGAAGCCAGGAGCCAGGTGCTTCTCCTGGTCTCCCATGGGGTGCAGGGCCCAAGCACTTAGGCCATCCTCCACTGCACTCCCAGGCCACAGCAGAGAGCTGGCCTGGAAGAGGGGCAACCGGGACAGAATCCGGAGCCCTGACCGGGACTAGAACTCGGTGTGCCTGCGCCACAAGGCGGAGGATTAGCCTATTGAGCCACGGCGCCGGCCTTAGGAATTTGTTTTGTTATGGCAGCAGTGCTGTGCATGTCTTTCCTTTGGCTAGAGTTGGTGTGGCACACTGCTCTTAAGTGTTCAAACATGGGAAAGATACCCCCTCTCAGAAGCACACACATATTACCAAACACAATGAATCTGTGAGTAAAAAGAGCCTGTCACTCCAGGCCTCTGCCTCATAGGCAACAGTTGATGACTTAGGGAGAGAGAGCTCCCACAGTGAAAATGACATGACAGCAGACAACGCAACAATGCCTAGTCAGCCACCCCCAAATACTCATGGAATGAACTTAGACAACCTCGAGGCAATAACCCATGCAAGGTCATCCCATCCACACCCAGTGAGGACCCCCACACTTGTGGCAGTCCTCAGGCACCTCAGGCTCTCAGGGCAGCCCCACCCATATGTTTGCCGTTAATGCAGGAGAGGACACAGAATTCGGGACTGGATGACCTTATTATGCTAAAAAATAAATGATCTTGGCCAGCACTGTGGCTCACTTGGCTAATCCTCCACCTGCAGTGCTGGCACTCTGGGTTCTAGTCCCGGTTGTGGTGCCAGTTCTCTCCCAGTTGCTCCTCTTCCAGTCCAGCTCTCTGATGTTGCCCGGAAAGGCAGTGGATGATGGCCCAAGTGCTTGGGCCCTGCACCCACATGGGAGACCAGGGGGAAGTACCTGGCTCCTGGCTTCGGATCGGTGCAGCACACTGGCCGTAGTGGCCATTTGGGGGGGTGAACCAACAGAAGGAAGACCTTTCTCTCTGTCTCTCTCTCACTGTCTAAATCTGTCTGTCAATAAATAAATAAATAAAATTTTTTTTAAAATGACCTTACTATGCTAAAAAAGGCTTCTCAAGAGTCAGGCCCTAAATGTCCTAACAGCACTCTGGCCTCATAATCAGCCCTTAAGGCATGCGGATCTGGCTGAAAAGCCCATGAGAGTATTTCAGGCATGGAAAGCCAAGACACTCTGGGGAAAAAAAAACCTAAATGAAAGATCTCCGTGAGTGAGATCCCAGTGGAAAGAATGGGTCATCAAAGAAGGAGGTACCTTTCTCTGAAGGGAGGAGAGAACTTCCACTTTGACCATGGCCTTGTCTAAAAATGATCAGAGTCAGTGAACTCAGGGGACTTCCATAGCCTTGGCAGCTCATGACAAGAGCCTAGGGTGATTACTGAGGCCATAAACAAGAGTGTCAATTTGTTAAGTCAACAACAGGAGTCACTGTGCACTTACTCCTCATGTAGAATCTTTGTCCTTAGTGTGCTGTACATTGTGATTTAATGCTATAACTAGTACTCAAACAGTATTTTTCACTTTATGTTTCTGTGTGGGAGCAAACTGTTGAAATATTTACTTAATGTATGCTAAACTGATCTGTATATAAAGAGAATCGAAAATGAATCTTGATGTGAATGGAAGGGGAGAGGGAGTGGGAAAGGGGAGGGTTGTGTTTTGGAGGGACGTTATGGGGGGGAAGCCATTGTAATCCATAAGCTGTACTTTGGAAATCTATATTCATTAAATAAAAGTGAAAAAAAAAAAAGAGTCAGGCCCTGACTCTCCCTACTTTGAACAGGTGCTCACACAATGGGCAGTGAATCTTCAAACTCATTTTGACTGGGTTACACTGCTCAAAGCATATCTGTCAAGACCACTGTTCTTACAGTCGAAAGCCTCCTATGAGGAAGAGGATGAAACCGTGGTGAGGAATAGTGCTGCCTGTGGAATTGCAGTAACCTTTGATATGCTTAGAGGCCATGGCACCTACATATATTCTCATGAACAGACCCTCATTGAAGTAGTTGCCTATTTTGATCAGGTCAGAGATTTGGCACTTAGAGCCTTAAAAAATATAAATCCTCCTAAATAGAGTCAGCTCTTTAGAAACTTAGTTCAAGGCCCAGGTGAATGGTTCCCCGATTTCCTTTCCAGAGTCTTGGAAGCAGTAGAGAAAAGATTACTGCTTGGCCCCAATCAAGAAAATCTGGTCAAACAATTAGCTTGGGAAGGCGCTACTAGAGGCAATAGCTGTAATTGCCCCAGTCTGTAAGGAAGACCTTTCTAAATGGATAGTAGCTACAAAGGAGGTAAACCCTGCTGATACACCCATACAAGCCATACAAGCCCTAACTGCAGCCATTAACAAACTGAACACAAGGAAGTCTAATGACCCTCCAGTTTATTGGGGATGTCGGGAAACAGGACACCTACGGCAAAACTGCCCAAACACTGACAGATGGGGCAAACCCAAAACACTGTGTCCCAGATGTAAAAAAGGCTTTCATTGGGCAAAAGATTCCAAGACCAAGCCTTTAAACACTCCCAGCGGGGTGGCCCTCAGCCCAGCAAGTAAGATATTGACCATTAACTGGTCAATATCTTCAATCTGAGGCCAAAATGGACCCTATACTTAGATGACATTGCCTTTGTGGGTTTAATTGATATGGGGGCAGATGCCACTATCTTAAAAGCTAGGGACGTAAGAAAAATGCAACATTGGAAGACAGCACCCGGGCCTGACCTCCAAGGTGTTGGAGGATTAAAATTGGCTGATCATGTCATCATGCCTATAATGTGGCGAGATGACAGCAGAGATACAGGAACCATCTTTCCACTAATTGCTGATGTTTCCATGACCTTATGGGGGAGAGATGTACTCTCACAAATGCAAACTGTCCTTACTACAGATCACAAATCTCCATGAGCCAAGAGCTTTAATGGAGAGCCTACAAGTAAGATTCACCCCCAATTCTATGAGCCACTGTTCACCTCATACAAAAGCCACACCCAATCCTCACTGAATGAGGAAAAACAGGAAACATCTGGGTAGAACAGTGGCCAATATCACAACCCAAACTTGGCATCCTTACAGAATTGGTACAAGAACAATTGGAAAAGGGACGACACATAGAGCCCTCCACTAGCCCTCACAACATTCCCATTTCTGTGATACCAAAGAAACAGGGAAAATATAGGCTACTACAGGATTTGAGGGCCATCAACAAAATCATAAAAAAGAAGAGAACATTCCAGGCTGGTATTCCCCATCCAGGGGCCATTCCTAATGGATAGCACATAGTTACCATTGATATCAAAGATGGCTTCTTTTCCATTCCCATCGTGGAGGAGGATAAGGCCTACTTTGCCTTTACAGTATGGGAGCCCAATTTCAAGCTCCCCGCAAAAAGATTTCTCCCACAAGGCATGAAAAATTGCCCTGCCACTTACCAAAGATACATTTCTCATGCAACCAGCACACTTAAAGATCAGTACTTGGTCATACATTATGTGGATAATATCTTACTTGCTTACGAGAATGCAGCAACTCTGAAGGCCTGTCTAATTGAGACAGTAAGAAATTCACAATTACAGGGCAGTGCAGTGGTGCACTAGGTTAATCCTCCACCTGTGGCACCAGCATCCCATATGGGCACCGGGTTCTAGTCCCAGTTGCTCCTCTTCCAGTCCAGCTCTCTGCTGTGGCCCGGGAAGGCAGTGGAGGATGGCCCAAGTGCTTGGGCCCCTGCACCCACATGGGAGACTGGGAAGAAGCTCCTGGCTCCTGGTTTTGGATCAGCATAGCTCCAGCTGTTGCAGCCATCTGGGGGGTGAACCAATGGAAGGTAGACCTTTCTCTGTCTTTCTCCTGATCTGTAAATCTACCTGTCAAATAAATAAATAATCTTAAAAAAAAGAAATTTACAATTCCTGGGTTTGTCTATTGCCACAGAAAAGGTACAACATTTTCCTCCCTTTCAATTCTTGGATTATCAAATCTCCTCCCATATATCTCCAATGGGCCCAAACCTAAAAGTCAAGCATAAATACTCACTTAATGAACTTCAGCAACTATGCAGTCAAATCAATTGGCTGAAGCCCTTCCTTCCCCTAACACCTGCAGAGCTTAGACTGCTATTCGATTTACTAAGGGGAATAGCCCTTCTTCAAAAATTATATTGACACAGCAGCCAAATCCACTATAGGAAAGATCAACACCCAGTTGTCAAATTTTAAAACATTTATATATGACTCTCAGGTGCCTCTGTTTGCCATAACCATATGTACCCTCAAGACCCCCTTAAGGAGTTATTTGGCAACAACACAGACCACTTTTTTGGGTGCACATAACCTGGAGCAAATGTCATAAAATAGTTAACAAAGAAGATGTCATCCTTATGATGGGACTTAAATTAAGAGAGTATGCCAATAAGATATTTAACACAGAACCAGACATAGTGGTCCTATCCCTATCACAATTAGAACTGTCCACATTGATGCAGAATAGCATGCTCTTTCATACTTTAATGATAAATTTCCCAGGACAGGTTGACAATCACCTGCCAGTGGACAGGCTACTCCAGCCATTACAAACCTTAGAAATAGACTATCCAAAACATGCTTTCCCTGCTAATCAACCTATACCCATGGCACCGTGTGTGTTTATGGATGCCAACATGTCACTGTTTGGAATAGTGATCAAATCCTCAACAGAAAAAGATAAGATCCATGTAGAACCCCATGGGGGATCAGTACAGTTGGGAGAAATAAGGACAGTAGTCAAGGTTCTACTCCTTAGCCAGGATGGGACAGTAAATATATTTTTGGACAGCAAATACTCAGTACAGGTAGCAAAGACAATCCCTTTTGCAGTCTTTAACCTGACCAATAAGCCAAGTGACAGATGTTCACAACACTTAAAGAGCTAACTGAGAACAGAAAACACCCATGGTATATCTCACACAGAAGATCACATACTGGGTTACCTGGCTTTATTTTCCAAGGCAACAAAAAGGTTGATTGTCTTATCTCCTGCAACACGGCTTCCACTGGACACCTAGAACAAGCCCATATTCTACACCAAAAATTTCATATGTCAGCAAACAACATAAAATTGCTTTTCCCAGAGCTAACAATGATCCAATGCAAACACCTAGTGCACTCTTGCAAGAATTGTGCACCCCTCGTCCTGTTAGGCCCACTGCAACAAGCAGGAGTGAACTCATGAGGCCTTGCTCCTAATAAGCTCTGGCAAGTGGACACCTCTCACATGAACTCCTTTGGTAAACTTAAGTTTGTCCATGTGGTGGTAGATACTTATTCAAAGGCTGTATTTGCAACAGCCCAATCTGGAGAAAAGGCTAGTAATGTGATAAAGGCAGTCAAGTCAGCCATGCTGGTCCTTGGTGTCCCCTGGATCATAAAGACTGATAACAGACCAGCATATACATCACAGGAATTTAATTCCTTCCTGAAATCCTGGAACATACAGTCTGCCACAGGTATCCCATTCAACCCACAGGGACAGGCAATCATTGAAACAACTCATAGGACAATTAAAGATCTCTTTCAAAAACAGAAAAACAATCATATGCCCCCAGACCCACAGCTTGCTTTGACTGAGGTCCCTTTCACTATCAATTTTCTTACTTTTGATTCCCAAGGAATAAGCCCAGCTTATAAACACTGGGGATCCTTTCCATCCCAGACCCCAGCCCCTATGGTTAGGTGGAAAGACCCTCCTGATAGGAGAATGGAAGAGACCACACCCTCTGCTAACCAAGGGTGGAGGATATGCTTGTGTCTTTCCAGAGAATGCAGGATAGCCCATTTGGGTAGCAGCCAGAAACATCAAGCCTGCAACTGACAGTCAACCAGAACCAGCTGAACAAGACTGAGAGTCCACCTTGTTAGCAGACACACCTGCCCTATCATCCTAGCCTGAGAAACTGCCCATGGCCACATCCGCTACTGCTTTATACCCCACTTAGCTCTGGTCAGCCACTCATACAGCCCACAGCCTGTGTGTGGTCATGCCATTCCTGGTTACCATTGTTCCTCATTCCTACCTCCATCTGAGCAAGCACTCCTGTGGTCTCCCATTTTGAGCACTGGTTAGTCAACAAGGGCAAGATCCCCTGGGGGACAACCTAAGACAGGCACAGCCACATATGGATTCCACATGGAAATGGGGTCAACAATGGTATGGCCAAGAATCATGCTTCCTGTTGCTCAAAAATAAGCAAAAAGGGGGAAATGTGGTGGAATGGGAAGGCCATGCCAAGATGGCTGCTGGCAATGGAAACTGCCTGGAAACAGGCTGTGATTGGATGGCTTCAGAAACTGCCTGGCAACAGACTGTTATTGGTTTGGGCATAGACAGCCCCTTGACCAGATTGGCTGCCTTGGCTATTTAAGCTGCTGTACCAACTGAAATAAATGAGTCTGTGGGTTGCTTGCCTTAGGCCTGCTTTCACCCAACTCCCGGGGTCTGTGTGGTGACTTGCGCCTCTTGCCCCACCACGCTCCTCCTCTCAGAACGAATCTACCTCAACAGATTTTGATCTCTTTTAAAAATTATACTCCTAATTCAGAAACTCATCTTAATATTTTTAAATATTTATTTATTTATTTGAAGGCAGAGTTACAAAGTCAGAGCCAGAGAGAGAGAGAGGGAGAGAGAGAGAGAGAGAGGCCTTCCATCTGCTGGTTCACTCCCAAGATGGCCACAACAGCCAGAGCTACACCAATTGAAATCCAGGAGCCAGGGGCTTCTTTTGGGTCTCCCACACAGTTGCAGGGACCCTAGGACTTGGGCCATCTTCTATTGCTTTCCCAGGCCATAGCAGGGAGCTAGTTCAGAAGTGGAGTAGCTGGGAGTAGAACCAGCCCCCATATGGGATGCTAATACTGCAGGTGGGGGCTTCACGCACTACGTCACAGCACTGGCCCCTTTAATATATTTTACACACACACACACACACACACACACACACACACATATATATATATATATATATTTGAAAGGCAGAGTTAGAGAGGGAAAGAGAGAGATCTTTTTTCCACTGGTTCACCTCCCAAATGGCTACAATGGTCAGGGTGGGACCAGACTGAAGACAGGGGCCTGGAATTCCATCCAGGTCTCCCACATCAGTGACAGGGGCCCAAATATTTTTTCCATCTTCTGCTGCTTTCACAGGTGCTGGGACTTGAGCAGTGCCCATGTGGGATGCAGGCATCACAGGTGGAGGATTAACCTGCTTTTCCACAAAGCCAACCTCTCCTCTTAATATCTTGTTAAGATCTGTGACATCTATAAGGCTAATTCTATTTGATTTGTGAAATTTGTTATTTGTGTTGCTTTCCTGTTTTTCTCTTAAACACTTTTATCAGATACGAATTTTGTCAATATTGTCACATCCTGGTTGGGGAGCTGCTTCCCCTAGTCTATGGACTTGTTGTTCAGCATAGAAATAAAGAGAAGAGGGCAGCATTGTGACATATTGGGTTAAGCTACCACCTCCAATGCCAGCACCCTATATGGGTGCCAGTTCATGTCCTGGAAGCTCCACTTCTGATTCGGCTTTCTTCTTGCTAGTGTGCCTGGGAAAGCAGGATAAGATAGCTCAAGTACTTGGCACCCTGCATACGCATGGGAGACCAAGAAGAAGCTTCTGGCTCCTGGCTTGTGCTTCACCCAGCCCTTGCTGTTGTGGCCAGTTGGGGAGTGAACCAGCACATAGAAGAACTCTCTGTCTCTCTCACTCTCTCCCCATACCCAACACTAACTTTAAAGTAAATAAATAGCTCTTTTAAAAAAGAAATAAGCAGAAAAGTCCAAGAGAGAGTACAAGAGTGAGAGCAAGCTTATTTGCAATAAATGACAGAAGCTCGCACATGTTGGGGAAGGGACTTGGAGTTGGCAATCCATTGCCTCCAGGGGGTTGGTCTGTTTTATGCTATTTCTTCTTCCCCTCTCTTATGTATTATGTACTAGTCCCCCACCTAGTGCATGTAGTAGAGGTCATGTTTGGGTTGGCTTCCCTGTCTCTGTCCAGGAGTACAGAAGGGATAAGTAATTGGATCCCCCTTCCTCTGTGCAGGAAGTGTTGGTAATTGACTAATACTTTCCATATCCTTGTCTTAGGTGTCATATCACCCCTCTTCCTCTCTTTGGTCTATTCTAAATTGTGCTTTGTTACATTTTGTTTTTCCCTGGAGAGGTAGAATTTTTCTGGAATTTTCCCAAAGCCTACTCTTGCCCTACAATATGATTTAAAACTTTTTTTCTTGCTTATTAGTTTCTGCTGTACATTTTTACTACAGGTATTTCATGGATGTTTACTATTCTTTTTTTCTTCGCATTTATTCTATGCTATTTTAGGATGCTCATTTTAGTTCTTAAGAAGAAACCAAAATGAAGAGCTTTCAGTCTTCTGTTCTAACATATTCACTTGAGGCTAAAAATTTCCTCTAAGCACTGCCTTAAATAACACCTGATGTATTCCTTCTTATGTTCCAGGTCCTGTACCTGCAGACCCTGTCTGCCTCCCAGTTTCTCTATCCCCTTGTGCCTGTAGCTATGACAACAGATTTATATATCCAACATTGTGCCTGAAATCCCAATATTTGCTATCCAGTATCACCATCTCCTATAATTCTGACCCATGCTCATCCTTGCATTTTTCTTACTTTAAAATCTTGTCTGTCTATAGCCCAGGCCAGTTTTCAAAAGTTTCTCAAAAGGACTCAAACCAGCACCCATATGAGATGTCAACACTGCAGGCGGTGACTTTACCTCCATGCCACCGTGCTGGCCCTGACCAAAAACTTTTAAAAGCATGGTAGTCATCAGAGCCAGGAAATTCCCTTAGGTATTGTGTTATTTTTTATTGAATGTTTTAGAAGTAATAGCTCCCTTCGAGCATTTTAGCAAACTGAGAGAACTTGCTGAGATGAAGCTGTTTCCAGGCTTTCCTGTAAAATTAGCTATACCTGGGCCCGGTGCTGTGGTGTAGCAGGTAAAGCTGCCATCTGTGGTGCCAACATCTCATATGGATGCTAGTTCAAGTCCCAGCTCCTCCACTTCCAATCAGCTCTGTGCTATGGCCTGGGAAAGCAGTGGAAGATGGCCCAAGTCCTTGGGCCCCACATGGGAGACCCAGAAGAAGCTCCTGGCTTCTGGCTTTAGATCAGCCCAGTTATGACCATTGCAGCCATTTGGGGAGTGAATCAACAGATGGAAGACCTTTTTCTCTTTCTCTGACTTTCTATAACTCTACCTTCCAAATAAACAAATAAATCTTTATATAAAAAAAAAAGTCCTTGGGGCCGACACTGTGGCACATCCAGTAAAGCTACCACCTGCAGTGCTGGCATACCATATGGGGACCAGTTTGAGTCCTGGCTGCTCCACTTCTGATCCAGCTCTCTGTTATAGCCTGGGAAGCAGTAGGAAATGGGCCAAGTCTTTGGGCCCTGCACCTGAGTGGGAGACCCAGAAGAATCTCCCAAAACCTGGATTTGGATCAGCCCAACTTCAGTCACTGTAGCCATCTGGGGAGTGAACCAGCAGATGAAAGACCTCTCTTTCTCTCTCTCTCTGCCTCTGCCTCTCTGTAACTCTGCCTTTCAAATAAATAAATAAATAAATAAATATTTTTTTAAAAAGTCCTTGCTATGTTCATGGTAAGGTATTGTTAGCATGCTTAGAGTCCTCTTCCAAATCTCAGCAATTTATACAAAATCCAAATGTTTAAAATTGCTTCCTAGTAAGTGCATACCAGTTTGATTATTGTATTTGTTTTTAGTGGAATAAGGATGTACTGATGTCAGTTTTAAAAAACAACCTACATATTTTGGAAAATCCTACATAATGTATTTACTATTTTCAGAATAAAGTATTATTTTATATGCTAATAGACTATATTTGCTGCAAGTTAAAGTCTAGAAGCATGTGCTGGTGCTGTGTTGTACTAGGTTAGGCCTTTACCTGGGGCATTATCATCCCATATGGGTACTGGTTCATGTACCAGCTGCTCTTTTTCCAATCCAGTTCTCTGCTAATGGCCTGGGAAAGCTGTGGAAAATGGTGCAAGTGCTTGGGTCCTGCACCTTCATGGGAGACCCAGAAGAAAATCCTGGATCCTGGCTTTGGAATGGCCCAGCTCCAGCTATTGCAGTTATTTGGGGGAGTGAATATACAAATGTAAAACCTTTGTCTCTCCCTCTCTCTGCCTGCAACTCTACATATGTTATAATACATAACAGCCATAAAGAGGCATGTTGCATTAAAGAGCTTAGTTAAATGTTTTTTTTAAAAGGCTTAGAATGAATTTTACCTATTTCACACCCAATAAGTCCTTTATTCAGGAGGAAGGGTGGAGGGAAGGAGAAATTGTGGGAATAACTTGATCCCATTCCCTGATAAGCTCCTGTATGAAAATAGACTGTGTACTCAGCTCTTTCCTGAGATGTCCACTTGATCTATCAGGAGTATTTCAGCCCCCCTAGTTCTTTGCTGAGATGCACATCTGAGCAGTCAAGTGTGTTCTCTCCATTAAACTGTGCAACTTTGCTTATACCTGTCTGAATGGCTGGGTACTCTCTCAGATTCTGTCTAGAGAGGGGTTCATCCATTCTGACAAATTCTCTACCCATTAATTCTTGCTTCCTTCCTTACCACTACTCTCTTACATCTGTTCAAAGTCCACATTATGTTTATGGGTAATGCTTTCAGTATTGTATGTAAAACTAATTTTTGTACAGAATTCTTATACATTTTATTCTTACACATCTGTGCTTTCTACTTTTTTAAAATACAAGTTTATTCAGCACGTTTGTGCTTGTTTTTCAAAAAATTTATTTATTTGAAAGGCAGAGTTATACACAAAGAAAGGGGAAGAGAGAGAGAGAGAGAGAGAGAGAGAGAGAGAGAGACCTCTCATCTGCTGATCCACTATCCAAATGGCTGCAACAGCTGGTGCTGGGCTGATCCAAAGCCAGGAGCCAAGAATCTCTTCTAGATCTCCCATGTGAGTGGCAGAGGCTCAGGGACTTGGGCCAATTTCTGCTGATTCCCCAGGTGTATTAGCAGGAAGCTGGATTGGAAATGGAGTAGCCAGGACTCAAATCAGTGTTCGTATGGGATGCCAGCACTGTAGGCACCTATTTTGACCTGCTAAACCACAGATCTGACCCCTTATTCACTAGAGTGACTTCACGTGTTATTTGCACAGTATGCATCTTTTGATTTTTCCCTTATTATCATCCATTTGCATTTTCACTATTTTTATAGACTACATTACCTGTACTAGGCTGCCTCTGTCCCTTTGACAAAGATTAGTAAAATAATAAGTATCTGGGATCATTTATACATTGCCACTTACCTACATGTCTATTCTTTGTCCAACATTATGAACTTTCTTTAGATTTATTTATTTGAAAGGTAGAGTTTCAGAGAGAGAAAGAGAGAGATCTTCATCCACTGGTTCACTCCCCAAATGGTTGCAATGGCCATAGCTGGGCTTATCCAAAGACAGGATCCAGGAGCTTCTTCTCTCTCCCACATGGGTGCAGGGGCACAAGGAGTTGGGCCACCTTCCACTGGTTTCCTAGGCACATCAGCAGGGTGCTGGTTTGGAAGTAGAGCAGCAGGGATCTGAGCAGATGGCCATATGGGATGCCAGCTACAGGTGGAGGCTTTATCCACTAAGCCACAGTGCCAGCCCCATATTCTTGATGACTGTATGTTTAGATTAAAACATAAAATTAGGAATTGTAGATTCCTCAAATTTGCTTTTATTTTTTATTATCCAGACTTCTCAAGGTTGAAAAATAGCTTTTAATTGTCTACAGAATAGCTTACTGAGATTATTGTTGAGTTGTACTGAATCTATTGCTCAAACTTTGAAGAATTTACATCTTAATAATATATCATTTGATCAATAAAAAGACATATATATACAACTTGAGTTAAATTTTCTTGTCTTTCAATAGATTTTCAAAAAAATTTCCACATACATCTATATAAATTTGATGAATTGATGCTTCAATAATTCTATTATTTTTATTCTCAATTATTATTTTTATTCTCACTTCTTTCTCTTATTATGTCTTGTTATTTTTGGTTTATTGTAAATTTTTGTGTTATTTGAAATTCAAATTGTCCATGTCTAGAATATATAGTATTATTTTACTTTCTATATTGCCAGTTAAGTTGGTTTCCTGTAATTTCCATCAAGTCTCATCATATATGAAATAATGGAATGTATTTCTGTCTGAATTTCCAAAATAATGTCAGTGGATTGTCAGAAAAATGAATTTTAATGATTGAGTGAGAGAACATGAAGTGCCCATGACTGTCACTTCACCAAATCCTCTTGCTTTCCTATTCTATGTGTCACAGCTGCTAGAGGGGATACTAACCTGCCTTTTCTGCCTGCTGTGGCTTGCATGCATGCACTTGGTATGAAACAGTCATGGTATCCCTTCTTTTTGTTGAATTCTCCCTGAAGTGGATTAAGGGTTTCATCTCATTGGACACAATTCAGGCAGACATATCTAGAATGGTTGGTCTGAAATTTGGTTGGTGTATACTGATTTGTGAAAGCCACATGGGAGTTCAGTTTAAATGCAGGTGCGGTCTCCTTTCAGATATTCAAAAACAAAAATATAAATTGTGTTCAAATGTCACAACTATAGAGAAAACATGTCCAGAAATAAAGAATTTAAACCACTTATTGAGTAGCATGATCATGCAGAACAGGCAGTTTTTCTTTTAAAAGATTTATTAATTTATTTGAAAGTCAGCATTGCAGAGAGAGAAGGAGAGGCAGAGAGAAAGAGAGAGAGGTCGTTTGTTCATTTGGCTCACTCCCCAAATTAGTTGCAATGGCCAGAGCTGTGTGATCTAAAGCCAGGAGCCAGGAGCTTCCTCCAGGTCTTCCCATGTGAGTGCAGGGGCCCAAGGGCTGGGGCCATCTTCTATGCTTTCCCAAGCCATAACAAAGAGCTGGATCAAAAGTGGAGCAGCTGGGACTCAAACCGGTGCCCATATGGAATGCTGGCACTGCAGACAGTGGCTTTACCTGCTACACTACTGTGCCAGCCCCAGAACAAGCATGTATAAGACAGCAAGTTAGAATATTGGATTTTGAATATGAATTCACATTAGGATATGCTTTATATTGTAGGAGTTTATGGATAGAGGTTATGGGGAAACACAAGACTTGTAGGTAAGTTTTACATAGATACTTAGGCATGAAGATAAATTTTTCATTACCTACACTATCATATTATTGAAAAATAAAAATAGAGATAAAGGATAGGAAAAGAAAGCAGAGGAGAGGAGGCAAGATGGTGGAATAGGAAGGGAGCACATTGATAGTCTGGGGAGAGACAGTTTAATAAAAGTGGAGATACTGCAGGTTCAAGGAAGAGTAGGGGAAGAAACAGCAAAAGAAACTCTTCTGGAACACATGATTCACAGTGGACCTGCGTGGAGAGCGTGGGAACCCACAGTTCGGGACACCAGAGGCAGACTCAACACACCAGCGCTGGAACGCGAGGTGAGCCAAACCTCAATAGCCAGAGACACTGGCAGGCAAGCGGAAAGAGGAGACTAGAGGGAACAACCCCGGGGGGGAAAAGTTCACCAGGCTAACTAATAGAGAGAGATAGAGAAAAAAAAAAAGTGACTGGTACGGACATGGGTTTCTCTCTCTCCGCTCACCTCTCAAAGGCGAGCAAGACAAAGAGCAGGCACCATCTTGGACATACGTCATAAGCAGAGCGACCTCAGGTCTGCACCGGCCCTGAGCCTAGCAGAAAAACCTGACTCTGGGCGGGGCGAATTAACAGGAGATTAGGACCTAGTAAATTTGTGGTGCTACTGAACTGAGACTGTGAAAAAGAGACGGTGGGGGAGAGAACTCATGGAATTCATGTGAGTACTCTCCAGAGACGCTACAATTCCGTAACTTTGGCAACCCAATGGGAGACTGAAGGAGAATTTGAGCCCACTCTGAGGGCAGAACAGATTCCCTGTGTGGTCCTTGGGAAAGAGCTTCCGATCTCTGGCTCCTGTGGGTATATCATTTGCCTGCTAACTACCTCCAACTTCGTTCAGCTGTGCAGAATTACTTCCCTTTTGAATCAAAAAAAGAAAGAAAGAGAGAGAGATCTACCATGCCTAACCTGGGAGTGTCACCTTTGGCACACCAAACAGGGCTCTCAGGCCACACCCATCTCAAGCCTCTAAGGCTCCATCAAAAACAGACAGTCCACTTAATCTAGAGTCATAGTATAACAAGAAAAAGCACCACAGTGAAGAAACCAAATATCTCCAATATGCCAAATAACAAACGCAAAAACCGAGGTAATAAAAACAAGGAAGTCACCATGAAGCCCTCAAATGAAAAAGACACCCCAATTCAAGATTATGAAGATGATGAGATAGAAGAAATGCAAGAAGCAGATCTCAAAAGGTTGATAAGAACATTAAGAAGTTCTCAAAAACAAATTCTTGAACTACAGAAATCCTTAATGGACAAGATAGAAAATCTGTCTTGTGAAAATGAAATATTAAGGAGGAATCAAAATGAAACGAAACAACTAGTACAACAGGAAACTGTGATAGTGACGAGAAATCATAATGAAGTGACGAATTCAATAGATCAAATGAAAAGCACAATAGAGAGCCTTACAAACAGAATGGGTGAAGCAGAAGAGAGAATATCAGAAGACAGAGAACAGGAAAGGATACAGTCAGACCAAAGAAAAGAAGAGGAAATTAGAAATCTAAAACATATTGTCAGGAATCTTCAGGATACTATTAAAAAACCCAACATTCGGGTTCTAGGGGTTCCTGAAGGCATGGAGAGGAAGAAAGGATTAGAAGGCCTTTTTAGTGAGATATTAGCAGAAAATTTCCCAGGTTTGGAGAAGGACAGAGAAATCCTAGTACAGGAAGCTCACAGAACCCCTAATAAACTCAACCAAAAGAGGTCCTCACCACGACACATTGTAATTAAACTCTCCACAGTGAAACATAAAGAAAAGATCCTAAAATGTGCAAGAGAGAAACGTCAAATTACTCTCAGAGGATCTCCAATCAGACTCATAGCTGACTTCTCATCAGAAACCCTACAAGCTTGGAGGGAATGGCGAGATATAGCCCAGGTACTAAGAGAGAAAAACTGCCAGCCCAGAATATTATATCCTGCTAAGCTATCATTTGTGAATGAAGGTGAAATAAAGACTTTTCATAGCAAACAGAAATTGAAAGAATTTGTCACCACTCGTCCAGCCCTGCAAAAGATGCTTAAAGATGTGTTACACACAGAAACACAGAAACACAGTCATCAATATGAAAGAAGGTAAAGGAAAGAAACCTCACAGCAAAAGATCACAGGGAATTCAAAGAATATATTAGAAATTATCTTTGGCAAATGGCAGGGCAAAGTTACCACTTATCATTAGTCACATTGAACGTTAATGACCTGAACTGTCCAGTTAAAAGACACCGATTGGCTGATTGGGTTAAGGAACAAAACCCATCTATTGGCTGCTTACAAGAAACACATCTTTCCAACAAAGATCCATACAGACTGAAAGTGAAAGGCTGGAAAAAGATATACCATGCCAACAGAAATGAAAAAAGAGCGGGCGTAGCCATCTTAATATCGGACAACATGAACTTTACCACAAAAACTGTTAAGAGAGACAAAGAGGGACACTATATAATGATTAAGGGATCCATTCAACAGGAAGATATAACAATTATCAATGTATATGCACCTAACTACAGGGCACCAGTTTATCTAAAAGATTTGTTAAGGGACTTAAAGGGAGACTTAGACCCCAATACAATAGTACTGGGGGACTTCAATACTCCACTCTCAGAAATAGACAGATCAACAGGACAGAAGATCAACAAGGATACAGTAGATTTAAACGACACTATAGCCCAAATGGATCTAACAGATATATACAGAACTTTCAATCCTACAGCTAAAGATTTTACATTCTTCTCAGCAGTACATGGAACCTTCTCTAGGATTGACCACATACTAGGCCATAAAGCAAGTCTCAGCAAATTCAAAAGAATTAGAATCATACCATGCAGCTTCTCAGACCATAAAGGAATAAAGTTGGAAATTAGCAACTCAGGAATCCCTAGAGCATACGCAAACACATGGAGATTGAACAACATGCTCCTGAATGAACAATGGGTCATAGAAGAAATTAAAAGAGAAATCAAAAATTTTCTGGAAGTAAATGAGGATAACAGCACAACATACCAAAACTTATGGGACACAGCAAAAGCAGTGTTAAGAGGAAAGTTTATATCAATAGGTGCCTACATCAAGAAATTGGAAAGGCACCAAATAGATGAGCTTTCAGTTCACCTCAAGGATCTAGAAAACCTACAGCAAACCAGACCCAAATTTAGTAGGAGAAGAGAAATAATTAAAATCAGAGAAGAAATCAACAGGATTGAATCAAAAAAAAAAAAAAATTACAAAAAATCAGCCAAAGGAGGAGCTAGATTTTAGAAAAAATAAACAAAATTAACACCCCATTGGCCCAACTAACTAAAAAAAGAGAAAAGACCCAAATCAATAAAATCAGAGATGAAAAAGGAAACATAACAACAGACACCACAGAAATAAAAAGAATCATCAGAAATTACTACAAGGACTTGTATGCCAGCAAACAGGGAAACCTATCAGAAATGGATAGATTCCTGGACACATGCAATCTGCCTAAATTGAACCAGGAAGACATCAAAAACCTAAACAGACCCATAACTGAGACAGAAATTGAAACAGTAATAAAGGCCCTCCCAACAAAGAAAAGCTCCGGACCAGATGGATTCACTGCTGAATTCTACCAGACATTTAAAGAAGAACTAACTCCAATTCTTCTCAAACTATTCAGAACAATCAAAAAAGAGGGAGTCCTCCCAAATTCTTTCTATGAAGCCAGCATCACCTTAATTCCTAAGCCAGAAAAAGATGCAGCATTGAAAGATAATTACAGACCAATATCCCTGATGAACATAGATGCAAAAATCCTCAATAAAATTCTCGCCAATAGAATGCAACAACACATCAGAAAGATCATCCACCCAGACCAAATGGAATTTATCCCTGGTATGCAGGGATGGTTTAATGTGTGCAAAACAATCAATGTGATACACCACATTAACAGATTGCAGAAGAAAAACCATATGATTATCTCAATAGACGCCGAGAAAGCATTTGATAAAATACAACACCCGTTCATGATGAAAACTCTAAGCAAACTGGGTTTGGAAGGAACATTCCTCAATACAATCAAAGCAATCTATGAAAAACCCACAGCCAACATCCTATTGAATAGGGAAAAGTTGGAATCATTTCCACTGAGATCTGGCACCAGACAGGGATGCCCACTCTCACCACTGCTATTAAATATAGTTCTGGAAGTTCTAGCCAGAGCCATCAGACAAGAAAAAGAAATTAAAGGGATACAAATTGGGAAGGAAAAACTCAAACTATCCCTCTTTGCAGATGATATGATTCTTTATTAGGGGACCCAAAGAACTCTACTAAGAGACTATTGGAACTCATAGAAGATTTTGGCAAAGTAGCAGGGTATAAAATCAATGCACAAAAATCAACAGCCTTTGTATACACAGACAATGCCATGGGTGAGGAAGAACTTCTAAGATCAATCCCATTCACAATAGCTACAAAAACAATCAAATACCTTGGAATAAACTTAACCAAGGACGTTAAAGATCTCTACGATGAAAATTACAAAACCTTAAAGAAAGAAATAGAAGAGGATACCAAGAAATGGAAAAATCTTCCATGCTCATGGATTGGAAGAATCAATACCATCAAAATGTCCATTCTCCCAAAAGCAATTTATAGATTCAATGCAATCCCAATCAAGATACCAAAGACCTTCTTCTCAGATCTGGAAAAAATGGTGCTGAAATTTATATGTAGACACAGGAGAACTCGAATAGCTAAAGCACTCTTGTACAACAAAAACAAAGCTGGAGGCATCACAATACCAGATTTCAAGACATACTACAGGGCAGTTGTAATCAAAACAGCATGGTACTGGTACAGAAACAGATGGATAGACCAATGGAACAGAATTGAAACACCAGAAATCAATTCAAACATCTACAGCCAACTCATATTTGATCAAGGATCCAAAACCAATCCCTGGAGTAAAGACAGTCTATTCAATAAATGGTGCTGGGAAAATTGGATTTCCACGTGCAGAATCATGAAGCAAGACCTTTCACGTTACACAAAAATCCACTCAACATGCATTAAAGACTTAAATCTACGACCTGACACCATCAAATTATTAGAGAGCATTGGAAAAACCCTGCAAGATATAGGTACCGGCAATGACTTCTTGGAAAACACCCCAGAAGCACAGGCAGTCAAAGCCAAAATTAACATTTGGGATTGCATCAAATTGAGAAGTTTCTGTACTGCAAAAGAAACAGTCAGGAGAGTGAAGAGACAACCGACAGAATGGGAAAATATATTTGCAAACTATGCAACAGATCAAGGGTTAATAACCAGAATCTACAAAAAATCAAGAAACTCCACAAGATCAATACAGACAACCCACTTAAGAGATGGGCCAAGGACCTCTATAGACATTTTTCAAAAGAGGAAATCCAAATGGCCAACAGACACATGAAAAAATGTTCAAGATCACTAGCAATCAGGGAAATGCAAATCAAAACCACAATGAGGTTCCACCTCACCCCAGTTAGAATGGCTCACATTCAGAAATCTACAAACAATAGATGCTGGAAAGGATGTGGGGAAAAAGGGACACTAACCCACTGTTGGTGGGAATGCAAACTGGTTAAACCACTATGGAATTCAGTCTGGAGATTCCTCAGAAACCTGAAGATAACCCTACCATTCAACCCAGCCATCCCACTCCTTGGAATTTACCCAAAGGAAATTAAACTGGGAAACAAACAAGCTGTCTGCACCGTAATGTTTATTGCAGCTCAATTCACAATAGCTAAGACCTGGAACCAACCCAAATGCCCATCAACGGTAGACTGGATAAAGAAATTATGGGACATGTACTCTATTGAATACTATACAGCAGTCAAAAACAACAAAACCAAGTCATTTGCAACAAGATGGAGGAATTTGGAAAACATCATGCTGAGTGAATTAACCAGTCCCAAAGGGACAAATATCATATGTTCTCCCTGATCGGCAACAACTAACTGAGCACCAAAGGGGAAACTTGTTGAAGTTAAATGGACACTGTGAGAAACAGTGACTTGATCAGCGCTTGTCCTGACTGTTGATGTACAATGTAATACTTTATCCATTTTAGTATTTTTTTTTTGTTCTAGTACCATTGGTTGAACTCTCTAATTAACACACAATTATTCTTAGGTGTTTCAATTTTAACTGAAAAGTGATCCCTGTTAGGAATTTGGAAAACATTATGTTGAGTGAAATAAGCCAATCCCAAAGGAACAAATACCACTTGTTCTCCTTGATAGGTGACAACTAACTGAGCACCAAAAAGGAAACCTGTTAAAGTGAAATGAACACTATGAGAAATGGTGACTTGATCAGCCCTCACCCTGACTGTTGATGAGCAACTTAATATGTTATCCCTCTTAGTATTTTTGTTTGTTTGTTCTACTTAATACTTTTGGTTGAATATTGTAATCAATATACAATTCTTCTTAAGTGCTGAAACTTAACTGAAAAGTGATCGCTGTTAAATATAAGAGTGGGAATAAGAGAGGGAAGAGATGTGCAATTCGGGACATGCTGAAGCTGACTTACCTCAAACGGTGGAGTTAGAAACATACCAGGGGATTCTAATTCAATCCCATCGAGGTGGCATGTACCAATGCCATCTCACGAGTCCCACTGATCAATTTCTGTTCACAATTCATTGTAATGATAGGACTAAGAACCACAGGCATCGCATAAACAAGAATAGTGTCTGCAAACACTAGCTGATAGAATAAAAAAGAGAGAGAATGATCCAACATGGGAAGTGAGATACACAGCAGACCCATAGAATGGCAAATGTCCTAACAGCACTCTGGCCTGAGAATCAGCCCTTAAGGCATGCAGATCCGGCTGAAATGCCCATGAGAGTATTTCAGGCATGGAAAGCCAAGACACTCTGGGGAAAAAAAAACCTAAATGAAAGATCTCCGCAAGTGAGATCCCAGTGGAAAGAACGGGTCATCAAAGAAGGAGGTACCTTTCTCTGAAGGGAGGAGAGAACTTCCACTTTGACCATGGCCTTGTCTAAAAATGATCAGAGTCAGTGAACTCAGGGGGCTTCCATAGCCTTGGCAGCTCATGACAAGAGCCTAGGGTGATTACTGATGCCATAAACAAGAGTGTCAATTTGTTAAGTCAACAACAGGAGTCACTGTGCACTTACTCCTCATGTAGGATCTCTGTCCTTAATGTGCTGTACATTGTGATTTAATGCTATAACTAGTACTCAAACAGTACTTTTCACTTTATGTTTCTGTGTGGGAGCAAACTGTTGAAATCTTTACTTAATGTATGCTAAACTGATCTTCTGTATATAAAGAGAATCGAAAATGAATCTTGATGTGAATGGAAGGGGAGAGGGAGTGGGAAAGGGGAGGGTTGCAGGTTGGAGGGACGTTATGGGGGGGAAGCCATTGTAATCCATATTCTGTACTTTGGAAATTTATATTCATTAAATAAAAATTAAAAAATAAATAAATAAATAAATAAATAAATAAATAAAAAGAGGGAAAAAAAGAAAGCAGAGGAGTCATATGTGATTTTTTTTCAGGGCCCATATAAATAGTGACACTTTGGTAAGGGATTTTTCATGAGATCGTTTTAAGGAAAGAAATTTTTCTGAAAAGGAAACTCAAATGTAGCACACACTTATTTTCTATGGTATTTCTGCTTAAGCAAAGTGCTTATGCATGTATTACTTTCTTGTAAATTCAAAATTATCAGACAGTTCATCGGCAAAAACAACAGGAGAAATCAAAAAATTGATTTAGAGTTCATTTTTCTTTTACAATATAGACTGATTGACAAAATATTTTTAAAATAAATGTAACCCTTGATATTGTAGAAATATTGCCATATTGCAAATGTGTGAAATATAGGAAATAGTTATAAATAGTAAAAACACAAAAAGACACACACACACACACACATAAACTGTACCCATACTAGGGTCCATTCTTATCTTTAGGGGGAAAGGACTCAAAGACAAATGTCTCCCCAGTTCTTTAACTCAGAACTACTCTCAGTGGTTCACACATTTTACTGATGAGTAAACTTGCTTCAAGTTTTCCATGAATAGAAATTGAGAAATTTGTCAATTGTACTCTATGGAGCATGTAAGTGACCATACCATAAACTCTCAAATGCAATGGTGTGTTGGAGTTCTTTCATGGATATTGTTCCTGACCTTGTGGGCAGTGAGAGCCACAGGAGAGTCAAAGGTACTTCAACTGACAGATCTGTTACTTGGAGGCTCCACAAGGAATCAATGACATCTTTGTGCAACTTGAGGGCTTGGCTGCTCCTCTTCTGATTCAGCTCTCTGCTATGGCCTGGGATAGCAGTAGAAGATGGCCCAAGTCCTTGGGCCCCTGCACCATGTGGGAGACCTGGAAGAAGCTCCTGGCTCCTGGCTCCTGGCTTCGGATTGGTACAGCTCCAGCTGTTGTGGCCAATTGGGGAGTGAACCATCAGATGGAAGATCTGTCTCTCTCTCTCTCTCTCTCTCTCTCTCTCTGCCTCTCCTCTCTCTGTAATTGAGACTTTCAAATAAATAAATAAATCTTTTTAAAAAACTGTCAAATAACCCAGCTTACAGGTCTTAAGAGTACCTGAAGATGTAGAAAGAGAGAATGGAATAGAAGGCCTATTTTTGTGAAATAATCACAGAACACTCTCCCAATTTGGAGAAAGAAAGGGATGCCAAGTACAGGAAGCACATAGAACGCATAAGAAACATGACCTGAAAGGATCTTCACCATGACACATTGTAGTCAAACTTTCCACAGTAAGGCATAAAGAAACATTCTAAAATATGCATGAGAGAAATGCCAGATTGTTTTCAGAGGATCTCCAACTACACTCACAGCTGACTTCTCATCAGAAACCCTACAGGCTGGGAGAGAATGGCAAGATATATTCCAAGTCTTAAGAGAAATAAACTGTCAAGCCAGAATATCATGCCCTGCAATGCTCTTATCTAATAATGAAGGTGAAATCAAGACCTTTAATAACAAACAGAAATTAAAGTAATTTGTCATTTCTCATAGATCCTTACAAAAGATGCTAAAAGATTTGCTACACACAGAAATATAAAAAGAAAGCCATCATCATGAATAAATGTGATGGCAGAAAATTCCCCAATAAAAGTATGAAAGAAATCCACAGTAAATGATAGGAATATTCATGGAAAATGGCAGGGACAACAAGTTATTTATAAATAGTTACTTTGGATGTAAAAGCCTCAACTCTCCAGTTAAATGATACAGGCTGGCTGAACGGATTTCTTTCTTTCTTTCTTTCTTTCTTTCTTTCTTTCTTTCTTTCTTTCTTTCTTTCTTTCTTTCGTTCTTTCGTTCTTTCTTTCTTTCTAAGACCAATCTATTTTCTGCCTACAAGAAAGACATCTCACCAACAAAGATACATGAAGACTGAAAGGATGGAAAAAGATATCCCATGCTAATGAAAAGCAAAAAAGGCAGATGTAACCATCTAATATCAGAGAAAATAACCATTAACACAAAAATGGTTAAAAGAGACAAGGAAGGGCACTATGTAATGATTAAGGGATCAATTCAACAGAAAGATGTGACTATAATAAATGTATATGCACCCAATGACAGGGAACCTGTCAGGTTATTTAAAAGAACTGCTAATGGATCTAAATGGAGACATAGACTCCAATACAATAATAAGAGGTGAATTCAACACCCACTTTCATCAGACAGAAAATCAACAAAGAAACAACAAAGCTAATTGACACTATGGACCAAGTGGACCTATCTGATATCTACAGACCTTTCCACCCCACAGTTGCAGAATACACATTCTTCTCATCAGTGTGGTGAACTTTCTCCAGGATAGACCATACACTAGGCTATAAAGCAAGTCTCAGCAAATTCAAAAAAATCAAAATCATAATCATACCCTGCATCTTCTCTGATCACAATGGAATGAACTAGATCATATACAGACACATGGAGATTGAATAACATGCTCCTGAATGAATACTGGGACATAGAAGAAATCAAAAGAGAAATCAAAAAACTCCAGGAGACAAATGAAGACAAAATACACCATATAAAAACTTAGGGGACACAGCAAAAGCAGAGTTAAGAGGGAAGTTCATAGCAATTGGTGCCTACATCAAGAAACTGGGAAGTCACCAAATAAATGAGCTGTGAATGCATCTCAAGGACCTAGAAAAACAACAAATTAAAGCCCAATTTAGTAGGAAGAAATAAATAACTAAAGAAGAAATAAACAAAATTGAAACAAAGAAAACACAAAAGATTAAGGAAATGAAGAACTGTTTTTTGAAAAAATAAATAAAATTGACCTACCATTGGCCCATATAACCAAAGAAAAGAGGGAGAGGACTCAGATCAATAAAATCAGCCATGAAAAAGAAAATGTAGATATGGTCACCGTATAAGTAAAAAGAGTGATCAGGAGTTATTACAATGAGCTATATACAAACAAATGAGGAAACCAAAAAGAATAGGCCCAAGTCTAGGAGAAGACAGTTTAAAAATGAAGTGGAAAGAGTGCAGTCTCGGGGAAGAGTTAGGGAGAGAACAGCAGAGGAAACTACACAAATTGGAGGAACATAATGGAACTACTTAGAGGGCAAGGACATGCAAAACTTAGGAGTCCAGCAGCAGAGAGCCTCTGCACCAGTGTTGGAGAGTGAAGTAAGACCAGACTTCAGCAGGACAAGCCACTGGCAAAAAAGCTGTAGGAAAAGCCTAGAAGGAATTCAGCTTGGAGCCCTGTGGGGGATAGTGTACCTGTCATACCAGAGAAAACAAGACAAAGGGGGGGGGGACATGTTTTCTCTCTCCCTGATCACGCTGCAAAGGTATCATGTAACAAGCTGACACCAAGAAAGTGCCATTTTGGACATATGTAACACCTGTGCCAGCTTGTGTCCACTCCCAGAAACCAGCCAAGCAGACTCCTGAGTGTGGTGGGGAGAACAGACAGGGAGCTGGGTGCTCATGACTGTGGGAGGCTTGTGTGTGTGGACTGTGAAAACACTGAGGCTTCGTGGGAGGACTCAGGGTGTGGCTGAGGCAAGAGCAGTCACTGTGGGAGGCTCCACGTGATCAGGGCTCCCTGGTTACCTGGCAAAGGACATTGCTGGGGAATCTGAGCTTACACTGAAGACTGTCCAGATCCTTTGGGTGGTTCTTGTGGCAGAATGGACAAATAATATACTCATTGGGGCTAGCACCCAGGCACTGGCCTCTTTCGAGGTGAGGAGCTCAGCTAAGCCTATGCAAACAGACAAGAAGAAACCTCCCCTCTGATTAAAAATGAAAAGGAGATTTATGACACCAAACCTGGATGTGTCACCTCAGATACACCCTTCACCCTGGAGTACAGAACAGAGCTCCCTGGCCATACCCACCAGACACCTCTAGATATTCCCTGAAAGCAGACACTAGTCACTCAGACACAGCTCAAAGACAAAAGCCACCACACCAAAAACAAACAAAAAAAAACAAAAACAAAAAAAAGAAAAGAAAAGAAAAGAAAAGAAAACAACAAGTATCTCCACAAATGCCAAAAATAAATGCACCAATTCAAGAAACAAGAATAAGGAAGGCAACATGACACCCCCAAAAGAATATAACACCTCAAACCTAGATTGTAAAGATGATGAGATTGAAGAAATGCCAGAAATGCAATTCAAACAATTAATCGTAGGATTACTTAGGAGTAATGAAAAGCAAATTCATGAACTAATGAAATCCATACATGATATGAAAGAACATTTCTGCCACAAAATTGGGATTCTAAAGAGAAATCAAAATGAAATATTAAAAGTGAAGATTTCAATAGAACAGATAATACTTACAATGGAAATCATTAACAGAATTGGGGAAACAGAAGAAAGAATATCCGACTTAGAAAACAAAGAACAGGAAATTATGTAGTCAGACCAAACACAAGAAGAAGAAATTAGAAAACTAAAAAATACGATTGGAAATCTACAGGATACAATCAAATAACCCAACATATGGATTCTAAGTGTTCCTGTAGGTGTGGAAAAAGAGAAAGAATTAGAAGGCCTTTTTGGGGCCAGCGCTGTGGCACTGTGGGTTAAATCCCCAGCCTGCTGTGCCAGCATCCCATATGGGCACCGGCTTGAGTCCCAGCTGCTCCTCTTCCGATCCAGCTCTCTTCAATGGCCTGGGAAATCACTAGAAGATGGCCCAAGTGCTTGGGCCCCTGCATCCATGTGGGAGACCTGGAAGAAGATCCTGGCTCCTGTTTCCTGGCTCCCGGTTTTGGATCAGCTCAGCTCTGCCCATTGCAGTCATCTGGGGAGTGAACCAGTGGAATGGAAGACTTCTTTTTCTCTGGCTCTACCTCTCTCGCTGTAACTCTGTCTTTCAAATAAATAAAATAAATCTTTTAAAAAAAAGCAAGTCCCAAAGGGACAAATGCCATATGTTCTCTCTGATTTGTGAGAATAGAGCACCTAACAGGAAATCTGTAGAAGTGAAATTGACACTTTGAGAAGTGATGACTTGAACAGCTCTTGTCTTGACTGTTGAGAAATGAGTTTTTTCCTTAATAAAGAATGGGACTGGGAAGGAAAAGGGAGGAGAAGGTGGGGTGGGAGTGTGAGTGGTAGGTGTGGGGAGCAACCCGGACTAGACTAAGTTACTGGAATTAAGACTTATTCTATGCATCTGCTCTCCCACAATGTGGCGCTGGGAGAGGAGCGTACAGCTTCTACCCAGCTGCCCCTTACCAACTTGATAAGCTGCAAGAGCTGCTCCTGATTGGAGTTGAGCAGCATACTCGGCGTGCGGGCAGCCGAGTTGGGATTGGCCGAGGAGGACTATAAAGGAGGAGAGAGACGGCATGCACCAGGAACATCTAAGGGGAACATCTGAGGGAACACCTGTGCAGCCCCCGAGAGAGCCGGCCGGCGGTGTGCCGCTCCCCCGCGGAAGTGGGGAATGTGGCAGGGGGAACCGCCCTTCCACGGAGGTGGAAGGGTCGGTAGCCAACCCGGGAAGAACCAGCAGCAAACCCGGGGAGGGCCGAGCAGACGAAAGAACAGCGCAGGGTCCTGTGTCATTCCTCCACGAAGACGGGGAGCGACAGGTAGGGGGCTATGGTGGGAAGAATCACCATATTCCTAAAGTTGTACTTATGAAATTTGTATTCATGAAATAAAAGGTTCCTTTGGGAAAAACAAAAACAAAAACAAAAAAAAACAAAGATTCCTGGACACAATCTACCAAAATTGAGTCATGAAGACATAGAACACATAAACACACCAATAACCAGGATGGAGATTGAATCAGTAGTAAAGACCCTTCCAACAAAGAAAAGCCAGACATTTAAAGAAGAACTAATTCCATCTCTTCTCAATCTATTCAAAACAATTGAAAGGGAGAGTATTCTTCCAAACACTTTCCATGAAGCTGGCATTACCTTAATTCCTAATTCAGAAAAAAAGAATAATAGACCAATTTCCCTGATGAGCATAGATGCTAAAATCCTTAGCAAAATGCCAGCCAATCGAATACATCAGAAAGATCATTGACCCAGACCAAGTGGGATTTATCCCCGGTATGCAGGGATGGTTCAACATCTGAAAATCAATAAATATGATACATCATACTAACAAACTGAAGAACAAAACCATATGATTATCTTAATAGATGCAGATAAAGCATTTAATAAAATTCAACATCCTTTTATAATGAAAATGTTAAGCATTTTGGGTACAGAAGACATATTCCTCAACATAGGCAAAATTATGACAAACACACAGCCAGCAACCTATTGAATGGGGAAAAATGGAGGTATTTCAGTTAAGATCCAGAACCAGACAAGCATGCCTACTCTCACTGTTGCTATTTAATATTGTCCTGGAAGTTCTAGCCAGTGCCATTAAGCAAGAAAAAGAAAGAAAAATGATAAAAATTGGGAAGGAAGAAGTCAAATTATCACCATTTGATGATGGCATGATTCTATATATAGGGAACCCAGAAGACTCCATGAAGAGACTATTAGAACTCATAAAAAGGGTTTAGTAAAATAGCAGGATCTAAAATCAATAGCTTTTATATACACAGACAATGCCATAGCTGAGAAAGAACTTCTAAGATTAATTCCATTCACAAAGTTACAAAAAAAATTGAAATAATTTGGAATAAATTTAACCAAGGATGTCAAAATCTCTACAAAGAAAATCACAAAAAATTAAAAAACAAAATAGAAGAAGACATAAAATGGGGAAAAGTCTTCCATGTTCATGGATTGGAAAAATCTGCATCATCAAAATGTCTATCAAACCAAAAGCAATTATAGATTCAATGCCATCCCAATAAATATAACATTCTTCTCAGATCTAAAAAGCATGATGCTAAAATTCATATGGAAACACAGAGATCCTGAAGAGCTAAAGCAATCTTAAACAACAAAAATAAAGTTGGAGGCTTCACAATACCAGATCTGAAAGCATACTACCAGGCAGTTATACTCAAAACAGCCTGGTAGTGGAAAAAAAAAAAAAAAAAAAAAACAGACATTTAGACCACTGGAACAGAAAAGAAACTCCAGAAATTAATCTTTGTATCTACAACCAATTGAAATTTTACAAAGGAGCAAAAATCAATCCCTGGAGCCAAGACAGTCTCTTCAACAGTTTGATGCTGGGAAAACTGGACCTCTGCAGAAGTATGCAACAAAATCCCTACTTTATACCTTACAAAAAACTCCACTCAAAGGCCGGTGCCGCGGCTCAATAGGCTAATCCTCTGCCTTGAGGCACCGGCACACCAGGTTCTAGTCCCGGGCAGGGTGCCGGATTCTGTCCTGGTTGCTCCTCTTCCAGGCCAGCTCTCTGCTATGGCCTGGGAGTGCAGTGGAGGATGGCCCAAGTGCTTGGGCCCTGCACACCATGGGAGACCAGGAGAAGCACCTGGCTCCTGGCTTTGGATCAGCGCAATGCACTGGCCGCGGTGGCCATTGGAGGGTGAACCAACAGCAAAGGAAGACCTTTGTCTCTCTCTCTGTCCACTCTGCCTGTCAAAAATAAAAAAATTAAAAAAACTTCACTCAAAATGGATCAAGAACATAAATCTACAAAATTATACCATCAAATTACTAGAGAACATTTGGGAAACCCTACAAGATATTGGAATAGAGAAAACTTGGAAAAATGCCAGAAGCAAAGGCAATCAAAGCCAAATTAACAAACAGGATTACATCAAGCTGAGAAGCTTCTGCAGTGCAAAAGAAACAGGAAGATGAAGAGGCAACCAACAATGGGAGAAAATATTTACAAAGTATACAACTAATAAAGAATTAATTTCTAGAATCTATAGAGCTCTAGAAACTCAACAATGACAAAACAAACAATGCAGTTAAGAAATAGCCAAAGAAGCTGAAAAAAACATTTTTTAAAAAGATTTATTATTTATTTATTTGAAGTAAGAGTTACAGAGAAGCAGAGGCAGAGAGAGGGAGAGAGAGAGAGAGAAGCCTTCCATCCACTGGTTCATTCCCCCAAATGACCACAATGGCCAGAGCTGGGCTGATCTGAAGCCAGGAGCCAGGAGCTTCTTCTGGGTCTCCCACATGGGTGCAGGGGCCCAAGGACTTGGGCCAATTTCTACTGCTTTCCCAGGCCATAGCAGAGAGCTGGATTGGAAGTGGAGCAGCCGGGACTTAAACCAGCATCCATATGGGATGCTGGCACTGCAGGCAACAGCTTTACTCGTTATGCCACAATACCAGCCTCTGAACACACATTTATTTATTTGAAAGTCAGAGTTACACACACAGAGGAGAGGCAGAGAAAGAGAGGGATCTTCCATCCTCTGGTTTAGTCCCCAATTGGCTGCAACAGCTGGAGCTGTGCCAATCCAAAATGAGGAGCCAGGAGCTTCCTTCCAGGTCTTCTATGCTTTCCCAGGCCATGGCAGGAGCTGGCTATGAAGTGGAGCAGCTGGGACTCAAATCAGCACCTATATAGGAAGCCAGCACTGCAGGCAGTGGCTTTATCTGGTATGCCACAGCACCAGCCCCAAACACATTTTTCAAGAGAGGAAATTGAAATGGCCAACAGACATATGAAGAAAAGACTTTCTATATTAAAATTGAATTTAAGGATCATTTAGAATAACTCCATTTATTTCTATTTGATTTTGTTTCTTTCTGCCCAGTTTCATAACTATCAATATGCATTTTGGTAGATTAATGCTTTTTTTAAAAGATTCATTTATTTATTTCAAATTCAGAGCCTCAGAGAGAGAGAAGGAGAGGCAGAGAGAAGTCTTCCATCTGCTGATTCACTCCTCAATTGGCTGCAATGGATGGAGCTGCACTGATCCGAAGCCAGGAGCCAGGAGCTTCTTCCAGGTCTTCCCATGCAGGTGCAGTGGCCCAAGGACTTGGGCCATCTTCTGCTGCTTTCCCAGGCCATACTAGAGAGCTGTATCAGAAGTAGAGCAGCCAGGACTCAAACTGGAACCTGTATGAGATGCCAGCACCACAGGTGACAGCTTTACCGGCCACACCACAATGCTGGCCCCAGATTAATACTTATTTTTAGGGATATTTCAAATGGCATATTTTTAACATTTGAATTCCAACTGTTCATTTTGATGTAAAGAAATTTCTTACAATAGTTCACATACTAATTTTGTATGTTTCTCCCTGTCTCCATCTACAATCACCAACAGTTAAGATATTGCACTTTTGTACATTTATTTATTTATTTATTTGAAAGGCAGAGTTAGAGAGAATGAGAGACAGAGAGAGAGAGAATCTTCCATCTGCTGGTTCAGTTCCCAAATGGTTGCAATAACTGGGGGCTGAGTAAAGCTGAAACAGAGTCAGGAGCTTCTTCTGGGTCCCCCACATCAGTGCAGTGGCCAAAACATTTGGGCCATCCTCCATTGCCTTTCTTGGTGCATTAGCAGGGTGCTGTATTGGAAGTGGGGCAGCCACGACTTGAACTTGAACTTGAACTTGAACTGAGATGCCAATACTGCAGGCCATGGCTTTAACCCACTGTGCCACAGTGCTGGCCCCAATACTGCACTTTCAAAATGCTAACATTAAAATTTTGAACACCACATTTGAGTGATTCAGTCTGAGATCCAATAGAAGCAGTGGGGAACCACCAAGTTGCTCTGAACATTTTGTGCTCAAATGCCTGTTCCTGTAATTGATATTATACAATTCTCCTTATAGAGAGCTAGTCTGAAGTTCATGGCCTTAGAGCACATTGGTAACTTAAACTTATTTAAAGATAATGATCAATGCTCTTGCAGAAAATTATCTGAAATGCTGACCAGAAGAGGCCCACAACCACACAGTGGGGGAGTGTGTGCACAGTCATGGTGGTTTTTGGTAGAAGTTTAGAACTTTGACAGGACAGGAGCTGGCATGTAGCATAGTGGGATAAGCCACAACCTGTGATGCTGGGATAAGCTACAACCTGTGATGCTGGTTCAAGTCCTGGCTGCTCCACTTCCAATCCAGCACCCTAGAAATGTACCTGGGAAAGCAGTGGCAGATAACAAAGTGCCTGGGACCTTGCAATCCATGGGGGAGACCTGGATAAATCTCTTGGTTCCTGGATTGAGTATAACCTAGCCCTGGCCATTGCAGACATTTGGGGAGTGACCTGGAAAATGAAAGTGCTCTCTCTTTCTCTCTGTCTCCCCCTATCTCTTTTTTAAAAAGATGTATGTATGTATGTATGTATGTATGTATGTATGTAATTATTTGAAAGGCAGAGTTAGAGAGAGAGATGGACAGAGAGAAGTCCTCCATCTGTGGGTTCACTCCCCAGATGAACACAGCAGTTAGAGATGAGTCTGTCCAAAGCCAGAAGCCAGGAACTTCCTCTAGGTGCAGGGGTCCAAGCACCTGGGCCATCCTCTGCTGCCTTCTCAGACACACAGTCAGGGAGCTGGATCAGAAGTGGAGCAGTTGGGATTCAAACCAGTGCCCATATGAGATGCTGGCACTGCAGTCAGAAGCTTAACATGCTAGGCCACAATAAGTAAAGCTTAAAACATTTTTTGTGGGGCCAACCCTGTGGCATAGAAAGTAAAGCCACCACCTACAGGGTTGGCATTCCATATCAGTGCTGATTCAAGTCCCAGCTGCTCCACTTCTGATCCTGCTATCTGCTAAGGCTGGTGTGGTGCAGCAAGTTAAGCCACCACCTGCAATGCTGGCATCACATATGGGATAATAATCCTTGCTTCTGTTTGTATGGTTCTGAGGTCATGTCACACAGCTGAGAGCTTGCTAGTTGGAGCCATTGTCTAAATTTGAAGACTAGAATAGCAATTTTTTTTGAGAGAGAATTTAAAACCTCATGTTGGAGATACACAGGGTACTTCGCAGTGTTTACAAAAATGGAATTAACAGAAAAGTTCAGTTTGATGCAAATATTTTTGAAATCCAGCACTCAGGTGAGAGGGGCAATGTGGCTCCTGAACGAGTCCAGAGCCCTCAGCTCAGCAGCTCGGCTCTCCTTCCTGGTGTGGCCATGGCTTGGCAGCCCATGAAGTAATCTCTGCCTTTATTCCGTGAACATCCTCCCTCTTGTTGCCACTGCCTCTCAGGCCACCACGCTCTGGTCTGCTTGCGTTGGGTCCCCACCCATGCAGCTGCCAGACCTGGGTTTGGGCTGTGAGCAGGAGGAGGTGGAGGAGGGGCGGCCTCTGGGTGGCATGTGAGGGAAACTGCAGTTGGACGCAGTGTTTCAGGCTGCTCTGCAAAAAACAATGCCTTTGCAGAGTGGAGGAGGAGGCAGAGGATCCAAGTATTTTAGAACATGCTCAAGAGGAGAGCACTTAACTATAGAGTTCTAGAATCTAGTAGAATGCAATGAAGGATGGCCAGTGCCACAGCTCACTAGGCTAATCCTCCGCCTTGCAGCGCCGGCACACAGGGTTCTAGTCCCGGTCGGGGCACCAGATTCTGTCCCGGTTGCCCCTCTTCCAGGCCAGCTCTCTGCTGTGGCCCGGGAGTGCAGTGCAGGATGGCCCAAGTGCTTGGGCCCTGCACCCCATGGGAGACCAGGAGAAGCACCTGGGTCCTGTCTTTGGATCAGCACGGTGCGCTGGCTGCAGTGCGCTGGCCGCGGTGGCCATTGGAGGGTGAACCAATGACAAAGGAAGACCTTTCTCTCTGTCTCTCTCTCTCATTGTCCACTCTGCCTGTCCAAAAAAAAAAAAAAAAAAAAAAAAAAAAAAAGAGAGAGAAAGTTAAAAATAGAAGTAGCTTTACATGCTGCATAGAGAACATGTTATAATCAACAATACAATAGTATTTAAGAAAAAGTATAGGTTTTCCACTTCATTTTATGTGCCATTATATTGACTTTGAATGGATATGCTGTTTTTAGGTGTTGCTTTTTTTTAATTCTACATTTTCAATGAATGATCTTAGAAAGATTTTACATGATATTAGAAAGAAATACCTAAAAGAGAAATGCAGGTATTTTAGAATAAGTAAAATCCTTTTTTGGTATGGAAGACTTCATTGATTTCATTAGAGTTTCCCTGTCTTGTAGTAAAATGTGCATTACTGGGATAGAATTAAGTTTCACAATACATATACCTGCAGTTAAGTCTTCTTTTCCCTAAAGCACATGCATCAATATAAAAGACCAGAATTTAAATCACACTCTAATTGCTTTCCTTGATTTTTCTGAGGACTGAGTGTGGTTTTAATAATAAGCAAACCATTGTTTGGCTTTTATTTAGTGTGTTTCTCTTTTCTTTTTTGTGCATCAAGGGAATGCATGCTCTAAAAAAGTATAGGAAGATCCAGATACAATTGGTACCTTCAAGCTATTGGTGTATTTAAAAACTAATCATGCTACACTTTCAATATATGAACTGTTAGACAATGACATCTGTAGTTTTATGTCCTTTTCTATCTCATAGAAATATGACACTTCAATATGTAAATGTACATAAACTAATGCTATTATTTATATCTCTATCATAATTTAAGTTGTAGCTATGTCATTGGAATATTTTAGAGGTTATCTATATTTACATTGCTAATGTTAGTGTTTTTTAGAATTTGTTTACACCAGATGTGTATTTTTGGTTTGGCATAAGCTGCTATTATAACTTTATTTGTTTTTTTGTTATAAAGAATTTTTGAAGGAACAGTAATTTCTCAAGGATTGTGAATAAACACATTTTTACATAAAGGAAAAAAAGAAATCCATACACACAGGGAGTCTTCAAAAATTCATGAAGTTTTCATGTTATGAAAAAAACTATGCATGTATTTTAAATATTTCTTTTATTCATGGAAAGTGTATATTATGGCAAAACTGTATGGATTTCAAAATTCTACACAAACACAAACTTTTTTAAAGATTTTTTAATTTATTTGAAAGACAGTGCTACAAGAAGGCAGAGGCAGAGACAGAGAGAGGTCTTCCATCTGCTGGTTCACTTCCCAATTGGCCACAATGGCTGGAGCTGCACTGATCTGAAACCAACAGCTTCTTCCAGGTCTCCCATGTGGGTGCAGGGGCCCAAGGACTTGGGCCATCTTCCACTGCTTTCCCAGGCCATAGCAGAGAGCTGGATCAGAAGTGGAGCAGCTGGGACTTAAATTGGTGCCCATATGGGATGACGGCACTGCAGGTGTCAGCTTTACCTGCTACGCTACAGTGCTCCCCGCCCCAATCATAAACTTTTAATTCCATTTTACAATGGACTTTTTTTCTGTTCCAATTTCATTTTAAAGGACCTCGAAATTCTGTCAATTTGTTTCCATTAAAAAGCACTGATTTTTTAAAAAATTATTAACTTAAAAGTGCCATGCACCAAAAAAAAAAAAAAATGGTCCACAAAACATTCTCCTTTCCTTCTGAAGGTTTTATGATGCATTGTTATCATTAACCAGTCTTTTACTATTAAGCTTAAATGGTCAATTGAGACAAAGAGTTCTGAGACCATTCTTCCACCACTGACTAATCCTGGGGTGGCAGGTATTAGGGTTAATTGTCATTTAGCCTTCAGAGCTTTCTGGGCAGACTCCATGACCTTGCCAGCTGTGGCAGCCTTCTTGCCCATTGCTTTGATCTCACCTACAGCAACTGTCAGTCTCTTATCATGGACAGCAAAACAACCCAGACGAGGATAGTCAGAGAAGTTTTCAACACATGAGCTTGCCAGGAGCAAATCAACAATGGCAGCATCACCAGATTTCAGGAATTTAGGTCCTTCTTCCAGTTTCTTTCCAGAATGGTGCTCCATCTTTCCTTCACTTCAACTCAGCAAACTTGGAAGCAATGTGGACTGCGTGACAATCCAGGACAGGGGTGTAGCCAGCACAGATTGGACTTGGATGGTTCAGGAGGATCACCTGAACAGTAAAGCCAGCTTGTTCCATTTATGGGTGATTTTTGCTGTCAGCAGCAATGTTACCATGATGAATATCTTTGACAGATACGTTCCTGACATTGAAGTCCATGCTGTCCCCAAGGAGAGTTTCACCCAAAGCTTCATGGTGTAGAGGAAAAAGGCCACAACCAGAGGCAAAGAAAGGAAAGTGGATTCCCAACCCTAACCTTGAAAAGTGGCTGCTCCCAATCATCTGGTGAAGCAGCTGTGCATGGTTGTCTTGTCTAGGGAGGGAAGGTATCCTAAGTTCTGCTTCTGTAACTCCAGTCATAAATCTGTCCTATAAATCTGCCCCTGGTGTCTCTTTTGTAAACATACCAGACCCACTGATCATTGGAAGTGTCCTAAAAAACATAGGCTATAATTTAAACCCACTTAAGGCATGATGCTGATAAACATATAAATATTGTAAGAAGCTGGGGTTTGTTTGATGCTCAGTTCTCAGGAAATGATTCCAGCTGAATCCGCTGGCATTAATAAACTGACCTGTATCCTCCGCTGACTCTGGTGTCTGTCTGAATGAAGGGAATTTTCCACCCCAGGTTTCTGTAACAGTTTGGTGCATTGGCAGGGAACCCCTGCTGTGCCCATTAACCGTGCTGGGAGATGCCCTGCTGTGTTTGAGTTTCTATCTGCAGGACTCATCTGGGGCCTGAGAACAGCCCATGGACTGATTGGAAGGCACACGTTCTGACTCATTCTCCAGGATCCTAACTTATCAAGCCAGAGCCCGCTCCCCCAAGACTGACTCCCATGGCCGACCAGACGAGACAAGTGGACAGATCCTCCTGGACTTCAGGACACAGTAAGATGTCCCAGAGCTCCTAGCATTCAGGTCTGCCTTTGTGCGGAAGCAGGAGACTGATCACCTCCTGGCAATCATTGCAGTTTCTCCTGTTGGGTCCTCATAGTGAGGAACCTGGCTGGTCCTGTAACGGCAATCATTGTGACTGCTCCTGTTAGGTCCTCACAGGGAGGTACCTGTCTGGTGTCTGTAACAAAAGAATATGTGTGTGGTAGGAATGTGTTTGTGGCTCCACAGCCCTGTGGCTAAGTAGTCTGATTGAGCCCTTACCTGTGGCTCCGTGTTCTCCACCAGGAGAGTGGCCACGAGGGCAGAGAGGTTATAGCCCAGATCAGTGCCTGCTCCAGAGGTGTTTGTCTCTTGTGACATCAACCAAGGGAGACACATTATGGGAAAATCCCACTCAAAAACAACAGTTCTAGACCGTATGATCAAAACTTTAGGAAGGGTCACTAATAAAAATGTGTTCTAAATTTATAAAAAGAAAGAGAGAAAGAAAGAGAAAAAGAAAGAGAGAAAGAGAGAGAGAGAGAGAAAGAGAGAGAGAGAGAGAAAGAGAGAGAGAGAGGAAGAGAGAGAGAGGAAGAGAGAGAGAGGAAGAGAGAGAGAGAGGAGGAGAGAGAGGAAGAGAGAGAGAGGAAGAGAGAGAGGAAGAGAGAGGAAGACAGAAAGGAAGAGAGAAGGGCATTTTGGGCTTTTTTCTCTCTGGTTTGTGGTACGTTAACTCCACCTTTGCTGGGAGTGGGAAGGAGAAAGCTCAGCTGCCTGTCAGAATGGGGCAGTAATACTTAAAAGTCTCCTGAATCAAATTAACTAATGATCTCCAGTGAGCTTTTCACCTGTGACACCCTAGCCCCTAGCCCCTAGTCCCACAGTCAGCCTTGGGACCAGTCTTGTAGCTGCCTGACAAGTTTGTTTCACAGATGATTCAGGTATCTGACTGTTGTCTAGGTGTGGCCTGGGATGCTTGTTTTTCAAGACTAGGCTCAAATTCAATTTAAAATCTAGAGATATACTTGATGAATAACAATCTCATGCATAAAATTGTCAGAATCATGGCTTTTGTGATAATTTGGGAAAATGTAACTGGACATTAAGTTTAAAGAAATTTCTCTTTTAAATCTAAGAAGATCATAGCTTTAAAAGAAAAATTGTGCTTCATAATCTGCCAGACTTGTTTTATTACTCAGTTTAATAGATCTGGCAAGGTAACAATGAGTAATCAGAGTTTTATTTTATTTTATTTTTATTTTTTTGACAGACAGAGTGGACAGTGAGAGAGAGAGACAGAGAGAAAGGTCTTCCTTTGCCATTGGTTCACCCTCCAATGGCCACTGAGGCTCGTGCCCTGCGGCCGGTGCACCGCGCTGATCTGAAGCCAGGAGCCAGGTGCTTATCCTGGTCTCCCTTGGGGTGCAGGGCCCAAGCACTTGGGCCATCCTCCACTGCACTCCTGGGCCACAGCAGAGAGCTGGCCTGGAAGAGGGGCAACCGGGACAGAATCTGGCGCCCCGACCGGGACTAGAACCTGGTGTGCTGGCGCCACAGGCAGAGGATTAGCCTAAAGAGCTGCGGCGCTGGCCTCAGAGTTTTATTTTTATGGCTTCTAAGGTGGATCTTACAAAGTTAAAAAATTGGTTTAACTTTAAAAAATACTGTGAAGTGCAAGAGCCAACTATTAATGTAGAATAGCTGCCAGAGGCCACTTCCCATCTAAGGTAAGGGTGGCACCGTCACCACCACTGCTGCAGCTATGGCTCTTCAGGGAAACCTGTGTGGGGAGCACAGGAGGGAATGGCTGTGGACTTCAGGCCAGGACAACTGGATGGTGGGCTGGGGCTGGAATCTGCAAGCCAGGCATTGTGGAGGGAGGGGGGTTGCCTGTGATGTGTGCTGCCCCTCCCACTCATCCAGGACTCTGAGCTGCCTGCTGGCTCAGCAGTGCAGAAATGAGCAGGTCCGTGTTGTTACTGCTCTGTCTGCTGGACTGTCACACTAAGGAGCCCAGCACAGGAGCTCCAGAGGTCACACTGGAGGTGACCTGGTGACAACCAGGTAGGCAGACCACCCACACAAATTCCTATATAAATTCCTGGTTACAAATTGCCTTAGTCCATTCCCCTTTGAGAGAGTTCTGCACTGATAAGCAGGGACAGAACCAAATTCTTGTAGCCAGGATTCAGCTCCAGTCATGAGACTGAGGGCCTTCCAGACTCCCAGAGCCTCTCCACAGACTCTCCAAGGGGGACCAAAAGAGCTCCCACTGCTACTGCCACCTTACCTCCCTCCCTCTGCTGAGACCAGAGGCCCCTCCTCTACCAAAGTCCAGCATCATGCTTCACCTCTGCCTGCCACAAACTGAGAAACCTGAACAGAGAGAGAGGCATCTCCATTCAGCCCATAGTCAGTGAGCGCAGGGAGCTCCCGTTGCTGACTCCCAAGACAGAGCTGTAGGCAGCGGCAGCAGCAGTGGTGGCAGCAGGAGTGGGGAAGCAGCTACATTTCCAGAGAACAGGCACTCCGCGTGCTCCGTGAGAGATCAGAGGGCCCCTGCAGACTGACCAAAACAACACTATACCAGGGGACAACTGATTTATCATTACCAACCATTTAAACCACTGATTTCTTCAATGTGAACGAATCTGGGCCCTCCCAACTCCAAAAACCCAGAGACAGTTCTGAGAGTTTCTGGGGGAAGCTGGCTTCTGTCACATTTGGATCCCCAGTTGCTGATAGTCAGGCCTCTCTGTGAATTTACAAAGTGGGGAGGAAAAAAGCTATTTGAATGGAGTCAACAGCAACAAGAGGACTTTTTTACTCTTAAAAAGGCTCTACTAGTGAGATGGAGAAAAATGACAGATTAGGGAGTGGCACACTACACAGGGCTAGGGAGAAACAGTGAGGAAAAGAATAGGAGGTATGCACTCACAGAGATTAGAAGAAAAAAACACTCAGGAAGCCCCATGAGAGGAGGGGAACCAGCTTGAACCAGTGTGGTGAGTGTTGGCATGCACCCAGAGTGCTCCAAAAGCTGAAGCCAGGGACAGCCAGAGCCGGCAGCATTTTTAAGACAGGGTAGGGGGCAGGACAGATGGCAGCAATCCATAGACATAGCATAGCATGGGTCCAGTTGAGAACCCAGAGAACCGGTGGTTGCTGGTGGTCACCTGAGGCCCAAGTGGATGTGGAGAGAGGTGACTGATTCAAACCAACCTCTCCAAAACAAAACCCACTACCTGGATGAGAAATATTCGATGCCATTTTAAATCAGGTCTACAACCAGGGAAGCCCACAGCTGTGCACATAATGGCCCACTGAGAAGAGGTGCCTGAACACAGTGCTGGCAGCAGCAGTGAGCAGACGTTAAGCCAGTGACTCTAGCATGTGATCCAGAGCTAGGAGTGGAGGGAACATCCCCCACTTTCTCAAAGATTGACCGGGAAATGGATGGGCAGCTACTGGAAACAAAGGGGTTCCTGTACTGGCAGTGTCTGGGGGAACCTCAGGTGCTGAGGTCTTGGAGCCTAAGTGTCTACATGAAAAGCTGCAGGGCTAGAGCATTGACCAGAGCCCCCAGACCACACCCACCACATACCTCCTGGTATTCACTGAAAAGGCAGACATTCCATGAGGCCACAGAAACATAGTCCCAAGATAAAAGTCAACAGAAAAAAAAATTAAAAACAACTCCAAAAATGCCAAAATAACTGAAATTCAAATAACAATAATAAGGAAGTCACCATCAAGCCCCCAGAGGACCACAACAACATTTCAGTATTAGAATGGAAAGGGGCCAGCACTGTGGCATATTGGGTAAAGCCACCACCTGCAGTGCCAACATCCCATATGGATACTGGTTCAAGTCCCAGCTGCTCCACTTCTGATCCAGCTCTCTGCTATGGCCTGGGAAAGCAGTGGAAGATGGCCCAAGTCTTGGGCCCCTGCACACTCATGGGAGACCTGGAGTAAGCTCCTGGCTCCTGGCTTTGGATCAGTGCAGCTCTGACTGTTGCAGCCAGTTGAGGAGTGAACCAGTGGATGGAAGACCTCTCTCTCACTCTGCCACTCCTCTCTCTCTGTGTAACTCTGACTTTCAAATAAATAAATCTTTGAAAAAAAAAAAGACTATGAAGAGATTGAGATTGTGGAAATGCCAAAAATGGAATTTATAAAATTAATCATAAGATTATTAAAAAAAATCAGAAGCAAATCCACAAACTAAAGAAAACTATACAAGACATGAATAAAAATTTTTCCAAGGAAATTGAGAATATAAAGAGAAACCAAAATGAAATTTTAGAAATGAAGAATTCAATGGATGAAATAAAAAATATAGTGGAAATTCTTAACAGCAGCTTGAGGCAGAAGAAACAATATCTGAACTAGAAGACAAATATTTGGAAATCTTATAGTCTGACAAAAAAATGAAGACAATAGAAAACTTAAAAACAGTTTTGGAGATCTATAGGATACTGTAAAATGACCAAACATGTGGCTCTTAGGAATGCCTAAAAAAGTGGAATAAGAGAAGGGAATAGAAAGCCTATTTAGTGAAATAATTACAGAAAACTTTCCCAATTTGGGGAAAGGGATGTTCAAGTAGAGAAAGCACATAGAACTAACAGACATGAACAGACAGCTCTTCTCCATGACATATTGTAGTCAAACTCTCCACCATAAAAAAATAAAGATTCTAAAATGAACACAAGAAAAATGCCACATTACTTTCAGAGGACTGACAATTAAACTCATGCTGACTTCTCATCAGAAACCCTCTATAGATTAGAAGAGAATGGTGAACAGAAATAAAAAGAATCATCAGAAATTACTACAAGGACCTGTATGCCAGCAAACAGGAAAACCTATCAGAAATGGATAGATTCCTGGACACATGCAATCTACCAAAATTGAACCATGAAGACATCGAAAACCTAAATAGACCCATAACTGAAACAGAAATTGAAACAGTAATAAAGGCCCTCCCAACAAAGAAAAGCCCAGGACCAGATGGATTCACTGCTGAATTCTACCAGACATTTAAAGAAGAACTAATCCCATTTCTTCTCAAACTATTCAGAACAATCGAAAAAGAGGGAATCCTCCCAAATTCTTTCTATGAAGCCAGCATCACCTTAATCCCTAAGCCAGAGAAAGATGCAGCACTGAAAGAAAATTACAGACCAATATCCCTGATGAACATAGATGCAAAAATCCTCAATAAAATTCTGGCCAATAGAATACAACAACACATCAGAAAGATCATCCACCCAGACCAAGTGGGATTCATCCCTGGTATGCAGGGATGGTTCAACATTCGCAAATCAATCAATGTGATTCACCACATTAACAGACTGCAGAAGAAAAGCCATATGATTATCTCAATTGATGCAGAGAAAGCATTTGATAAAATTCAACACCCTTTCATGATGAAAACTCTAAGCAAATTGGGTATAGAAGGAACATTCCTCAATATAATCAAAGCAATTTATAAAAAACCCACAGCCAGCATCCTATTGAATGGGGATAAGTTGGAAGCATTTCCACTGAAATCTGGCACCAGGCAGGGATGCCCACTCTCACCACTGCTATTTAACATAGTTCTGGAAGTTTTAGCCAGAGCCATCAGACAAGAAAAAGAAATCAAAGGAATACAAATCAAGAAGGAAGAAGTCAAACTATCCCTCTTTGCAGATGATATGATTCTTTATTAGGGGACCCAAAGAACTCTACTAAGAGACTATTGGAACTCATAGAGGAGTTTGGCAAAGTGGCAGGATATAAAATCAATGCACAAAAATCAACAGCCTTTGTATACACAAGCAATGCCATGACTGAGAAAGAGCTGCTAAGATCAATCCCATTCACAATAGCTACAAAAACAATCAAATACCTTGGAATAAACTTAACCAAGGACGTTAAAGATCTCTACGATGAAAATTACAAAACCTTAAAGAAAGAAATAGAAGAGGATACCAAAAAATGGAAAAATCTTCCATGCTCATGGATTGGAAGAATCAACATCATCAAAATGTCCATTCTCCCAAAAGCAATTTATAGATTCAATGCAATCCCAATCAAGATACCAAAGACATTCTTCTCAGATCTAGAAAAAATGATGCTGAAATTCATATGGAGGCACAAGAGACCTCGAATAGCTAAAGCAATCTTGTACAACAAAAACAAAGCCGGAGGCATCACAATACCAGACTTCAGGACATACTACAGGGCAGTTGTAATCAAAACAGCATGGTACTGGTACAGAAACAGATGGATAGACCAATGGAACAGAATTGAAACACCAGAAATCAACCCAAACATCTACAGCCAACTTATATTTGATCAAGGATCTAAAACTAATTCCTGGAGCAAGGACAGTCTATTCAATAAATGGTGCTGGGAAAACTGGATTTCCACGTGCAGAATCATGAAGCAAGACCCCTACCTTACACCTTACACAAAAATCCACTCAACGTGGATTAAAGACCTAAATCTACGACCTGACACCATCAAGTTACTAGAGAACATTGGAGAAACCCTTCAAGATATTGGCACAGGCAAAGAATTTCTGGAAAAGACCCGGGAGGCACAGGCAGTCAAAGCCAAAATCAACTATTGGGATTGCATCAAATTGAGAAGTTTCTGTACTGCAAAAGAAACAGTCAGGAGAGTGAAGAGACAACCGACAGAATGGGAAAAAATATTTGCAAACTATGCAACAGATAAAGGGTTAATAACCAGAATCTACAAAGAGATCAAGAAACTCCACAAAAACAAAACCAACAACCCACTTAAGAGATGGGCCAAGGACTTCAATAGACATTTTTCAAAAGAGGAAATCCAAATGGCCAACAGGCACATGAAAAAATGTTCAAGGTCACTAGCAATCAGGGAAATGCAAATCAAAACCACAATGAGGTTTCACCTCACCCCGGTTAGAATGGCTCACATACAGAAATCTACCAACAACAGATGCTGGCGAGGATGTGGGGAAAAAGGGACACTAACCCACTGTTGGTGGGAATGCAAACTGGTCAAGCCACTATGGAAATCAGTCTGGAGATTCCTCAGAAACCTGAATATAACCCTACCATTCGACCCAGCCATCCCACTCCTTGGAATTTACCCAAAGGAGTTTAAATTGATAAACAAAAAAGCGGTCTGCACCCTAATGTTTATTGCAGCACAATTCACAATAGCCAAGACCTGGAACCAACCTAAATGCCCATCAACGGTAGACTGGATAAAGAAATTATGGGATATGTATTCTTTAGAGTACTATACCGCAGTAAGAAACAACGAAATCCAGTCATTTGCAACAAAATGGAGGAATCTGGAACACATCATGCTGAGTGAAGTAAGCCAGTCCCAAAGGGACAAATACCATATGTTCTCCCTGATCGGTGACAACTGACTGAACACCAAAAAGGAAACCTGTTGAAGTGAAATGGACACTATGAGAAATGGTGACTTGATCAGCATAGCCCTGACGGCTAATGGACAACTTAATACATTATCCCTCATAGTATTTTTTTTTGTCTGTTCTACTTAATATGACTGGTTTAATTCTGTAATTATCACACAGTTATTCTTAAGTGTTGAAAATTAACTGAAATGTGATCCCTGTTAAACATAAGAGTGGGAATAAGAGAGGGAAGAGATGTATAATTTGGGGCATGCTCGGGCTAACTTGCCCCAATTGGTAGAGTTGGAAACATACCAGGGGATTCCAATTCAATCCCATCAAGGTGGCATGTGCCAATGCCATCTCACTACTCCAAGTGATCAATTTCAGTTCACAATTGATCATAATGAAAGGACTAAGAGTCAAAGGGAGCACATAAACAAGTCTAGTATCTGCTAACACCAACCGATAGAATAAATAAAGGGGAGAGTGATCCAACATGGGAAGTGAGATACTCAGCAGACTCATAGAATGGCGGATGTCCTAAATAGCACTCTGGCCTCAGAATCAGCCCTAAAGGCACTCGGATCTGGCTGAAAAGCCCATGAGAGTATTTCAGGCATGGAAAGCCAAGACACTCTGGCAAAAAGATCTCTGTGAGTGAGATCCCAGTGGAAAGAACAGGTCTTCAAAGAGGGAGGTGCCTTTCTCTGAAGGGAGGAGAGAACCTCCACTTTGACTATGACCTTGTCTAAACAAGATAAGAGTTGGAGAACTCAAGGGGCTTCCATAGCCTTGGAAACTCATAACTGGTGCATAGGGAGATTACTGATGCCATAAACAGGAGTGTCAATTGGTAAAGTCAACAACAGGAGTCACTGTGCACTTACTCCTCATGTAGGATCTCTGTCCTTAACGTGCTGTACACTGAGGCTTAATGCTATAACGAGTACTCAAACAGTATATTTCACTTTGTGTTTCTATGGGGGTGCAAACGACTGAAATCTTTACTTAATGTACACTAAACTGATCTTCTGTAAAAAAAAAAAAAAAAAAAGAAAGAAATTATCAATTCCCAACTTGACTCTCACTGGGATTAAACATGACAATAGGTCTGATCTGATTTCATCATCATTTAAAAAAAAATCATCTTGGGCCGGCGCCGCGGCTCACTAGGCTAATCCTCCGCCTAGCGGCGCCGGCACACCAGGTTCTAGTCCCGGTCGGGGCGCCGGATTCTGTCCCAGTTGCCCCTCTTCCAGGCCAGCCCTCTGCTGTGGCCAGGGAGTGCAGTGGAGGATGGCCCAGGTGCTTGGGCCCTGCACCCCATGGGAGACCAGGAAAAGCACCTGGCTCCTGGCTCCTGCCACCGGATCAGCGCGGTGCGCCGGCCGCAGCGCGCTGGCCGCGGCGGCCATTGGAGGGTGAACCAACGGCAAAGGAAGACCTTTCTCTCTGTCTCTCTCTCTCACTGTCCACTCTGCCTGTCCAAAAAAAATAAAAAAAAAAAAAGAAAAATAAAAAAAATCATCTATTATTTTTCACTTTATGTTTCTGTGTGGGAGCAAACTGTTGAAATACTTACTTAAGGTATACTAAGCTGATCTTCTGTATATTAAGATAATCGAAAATGAATCTTGATGTGAATGGAAGGGGAGAGGGAGTGGGAAAGGGGAGGGTTGTGGGTGGGAGGGATGGTATGGGGGGGGAAGCCATTGTAACACATGAGTCGTACTTTGGAAATTTATATTCATTAAATAAAAGATAAAAAAAAAGATTATAGGAAACCTTAGAAGATCTGTAATGTGAAATCTAGAGACCCAAATAAACAGGAAACAACAATGAAAAAAAAAAAAAAAAGAAGAGAATGGTGAGATATAGTTGAAGTCTTAAAAGAAAAAAAAAAACTGTCAACCCAGAATACTGTACCCCACAAAGCTCACATTTTTGAATGAAGGTGAAATGAAGATCTTCCATAACAAAGAGAAACTGAGTTTGTGAACACTTGTCCAGCCCTACAGAAGATGATTAAGGATGTGCTACACACAGAAACACAGAAAGATACCCACCAATATGAGAGTGAGAAGGTAGAAAAACCACCAGTAGAAGCACAAAAGGAATCCAAACTAAACAATAGGAATAATTATAGAAAAATGGCAGGCCCAAATCATTGCTTATCATTTACACCTTGAGTGTAAATGGCCTCAATTCTCCAGTTAAAAGATACAGATTGGCTGAATAGATTGAAAAACAAGACCCATTTATTTGCTGCTTACAAGAAACACATCTCAGGCTGGTGCTATGTGGCAGTGGGTTAACACCCTGGCCTGAAGCACTAGCATCCCAAATGGGTGCCGGTTCAAGACCCAGCTGCTCCACTTCCAATCCAGCTCTCCGCTATGGCCTGGGAATGCAGTAGAAGATGGCCCAAGTCCTTGGGCCCCTGCACCCATGTGGGAGACCCATAAGAAGCTCCTAGCTCCCGGCTTTGGATTGGTGCAGCTCCAGCCATTGCAGCCAATTGGGGAGTGAACCATCAGATAGAAGACCTCTCTCTCTCTCTCTCTGCCTCTCCTCTCTCTGTGTAACTCTTTCAAATAAACATGGGAGACCAGGAGAAGCACCTGGCTCCTGTCTTCGGATCAGCATGATGTGCTGGCCGCAGTGCACCGGCTGCGGCGGCCATTGGAGGGTGAACCAACGGCAAAAAGGAAGACCTTTCTCTCTGTTTTCTCTCTCTCACTGTCCACTCTGCCTGTCAAAAAAAAAAAAAGAAAAGAAAAGAAAAGAAAAGAAAAGAAAAGAAAAGAAAAGAAAAGAAAAGAAACACATCTCACCAACAAAGACAGTCGCAGACTGAAAGTGAAAGATGGGAAAAAGATAGTCCATGCTAACAGAAACCAAAAAAGAGCTGGTGTAGACATCCTAATACCAGCCAAAATATACTTTAACATAATGACTGTTAAAAGAGACAAAGAAGGACACTATGTAATGATTAAGGGATCAATCCAACAAGATCTGACTATAATAAATGTATATACGCTCAATTACAGGGTGCCTGGCTGCTTTTTTTAAAAAAAAGTTAATAGACTTCAAGAGAGATACAGACTCCAATACAACAGTAATGAGGGACTTCAGTACCCTACTTTCAGCAATGGACAGATGAACCAGACAGAAAATCAGCAAGTAAACAACAGTTAATCGACACTATAGATCAAATGGACCTAACAGATATCTACAAAACCTTTCACCCAATAGTGGCAGAATACACATTCTTATTGTCAGTGTATGGAATTTTTTTTTTTTTTTTAGAATAGTTCATATGCTAGGCCACTGTGGGGAGCAACTGGGAGCAACTCGGACTAGACTAAGTTACTGGAATTAGGACTTATTCTATGCATCTGCCCTCCCACAATATGGCGCTGGAGAGGAGGAAACAGCTTCTACACAGCTGCCTCCAGTTCAACCAATAAACAGCAGGACCTGCTCCTGATTGGAAGAGAGCAGCGTACTTGGCGTGTGGGTAGCAGAGTTGGGATTGGCGGAAGAGGACTATAAAGGAGGAGAGAGACAACATGCACCAAGGAACATCTAAGGGGAACATCTATCTAAGAGGAACACCTGTGCAGCCCCCGAGAGAGCCGGCCGGCGGTGTGCCGCTCCCCCGCGGAAGTGGGGAAAGTGGCAGGGGGAACCGCCCTTCCACGGAGGTGGAAGGGTCGGTAGCCAACCCGGGAAGAACCAGCAGCAAACCCGGGGAGGGCCGAGCAGACAAAAGAACAGCGCAGGCTCCAGTGTCGTTCCTCCGCGAAGAGGGGGAGCAACATAATGGTGCCGTGACTCGGATAGGAAGCCTAGGCAGGATTTAGTGTCATTCCTCTGCGAAGAGGGGAGCGACATAATGGTGCCGTGACTCGGATATGAAACCTAGGCAGGGTTCAGTGTTGCTCCTCCACAAAGACGGGGAGCGACAGGCCACAAAGCAAGTCTCAATAAATTAAAAAATCAAAATCATTTAATTTCCTGATGCAAACCCATTGTCAATAACCATAAAATCCTTTCATACAACTTGGGGGCTTAAATTTTAGCTTTCTCAAAGACATACACTGTCCTTAAAAAACATGTCAGGAACAGCTGGGAAGAATTCAAATATCAGGAAACACTTGTAAACTGGCCCCTTTTCTTCTCACATTTTCTCCCCAATTCCACTAACCCTAGCATTTCGTATTGGCTTTTGCTTTCCTGAAGCTACCAGGATTAGGAACAAAAAAGACATTAACATCTGCATTTTAGCTTTAGAAATAACTGTTTCCAAGGCAGGAACCTCCAGCACTCCATCACTTTGGAAACTGAAACTGAAATCAAAACTGCAACCACTTGAGCTCTATTGCCTCTGAAAACCAAAAACTGCTTCAGGATTGTCTCCTGAGAAAAACAAAACTGTACATTTGCTGAGGTAAAAATTTCACGTTTGCTCAGCAAATCACTCTGTTATGTTTCCAAATGAATTTGTCTCTTGGCTGGCTCGCCAAATGTCTTGGGCTGAGTTTGGGGCCTAAATTAATTTTCTATTTTCTTGCCTTTTATTTAGAGAAGAATTTTAAATACAGGTTCAATCATGGCATGCAGTGAGATAAACTTTATTTAAAAAATTAGGAAAATACACAGGCCTAATAGAGTTTTATTTAGGGTGCATGAGGCCAAAGAAAGGGAATTATCATACCTTGTTCTGCTCATCCTGAGTCCTCATGGAGGAGAGAGTGCACTTCCATTCTTCCTCATTTTTTATGTGCTTGGAAAAATGGAAGTGTGTATGTGGTACCACCCAAACGTCCCAGGTAAGAGGAAGCACTTCCTGGAGAGGGGTCCCCTGATTGGCAGGTAGATGAACATGACTACCCAAGTGAAAGAGGTGCAGCTTCTAGCTCATAAACTTAAAAGTATCTATCTAATCTTTACCACACCACTTTGACCACACCAGAAGCTGGTCAATCTGTGCATGACTTAAGCTTGAGGAACCTACAGCTCTGCTCCAGTCGCAAACCTGGTGGAAGCCTGGAAAATTCAACTAGGGACACCTGGGAATTAGCATCATGGTGTCACTGTATTCTGTTTAAACTAATGATAATATTGACCTTGCTGCTGTCCATAGATATAGTTGAGATGGCTCCAAAGAATGAGCTGGTCATAAAGTGTTGCTCTAGCCATGTTTACATAAGAGTAATGGGTCTGTCTGGAGGAAATTTTCTGTTTCTTATAACAGCCTATGTGTTACCCCAAAAGGCTTCTAAATGCATTACAAAGCAGGGACAAAGCCAACAGGTGAATTAGCAAATAGCCACTGCAAACTTTGGCTTTCCTCACTCCCCAAATGTAGCTTATCCCCAAATAACCAGACTCTTCCTACACTGATAGTTGAGCAGGCCTGAATAAAAAGAGCTTCTCAGCTTATACCCCACTGGTCAGCCTAGGAATTACAGCTGGAGTGGGTCCCAGGATAGGAGGAATTCCCTCACCAGTGACCTTTCACATAAATCATCCAGAGGCCTGTCAGATGATGTAAAATGAGTTGCTAAGTCATTATGGCGTCCCCAGATCAAGCAGACTCCTTAGTAGCTGTGATCCTACAGAACAGGAGGGAACTTGACCTAATAACTACCGAAAAGGGGGAATTTGCTTTTTCTTAAATAAAGAGTGCTGTTCCTATGTCAACAGGTCAGGAGTAGTCAGAAATGTGGTCCAGCAACTTAACAAGAGGGTCAGAAAAAGTAGGGGAAAAATAGCTAACTGTTGGACCTTTTAGAGTAATATTTGGAGCCGAGCATCCTGGCTCCTCCCACTATCCAGATCTCTCCCTCCTTGTAATCTTTCTGGCACTCCTGTTTGGTTCCTGAATCATTAACATGATAACCCAGTTTGTCTCTGTCTACAGGCCATAAAGTTCCAAATGCTCCTTCAGGGCTACTAGCCAGTTAATTTAGAAAATCGAACAGAAGATGGTGCCTCTTAGAATGGTTAAGAGGGCACCAGAGGGGTGGGGGAACATGAGTAAATAAGGCCACAAGTAGAGACAAAGGAACAAAAGTGGGTCCCCAGTGCTAATCTTGAAAAGTGACTGCTCCCAATTATCTGGTGAAGTAGCTGTGCACAGTTATCTTGTCTAAGGAGAGAAGATGTCCTAAATTTTTCTGTAACTCCAGTCATAAATCTGTCCTATAAATCTTCCCCTGCTATCATTTTTATAAATATACTGGGCCCACCAACCATTGCAAGTGTGACACTAAGTCATGTAGGCTGCAATTTAAACCCACCAATGCTGTAACACTTAAGGCATGATATTGATGAACTTATAAATATTGTAAGAAGCTGGGATTTCATGCTCCACTCTCATGAAATGACTCCAGCTGAGTCCACTGGCATTAATAACCTGCTCTGGATCCTCCACTCTCTCCGGTGCCTGTTTGAATGGAGTTTTCTGTCGCTCCCCCTCTCGTGGAGGAACGACACTAGACCCTGTGCTGTTCTCTTTGCCTGGCTCTTCCCGGGTTAGCTGCCATTCCCTCACTCGCAGAGGAACGACGCTGTCCCGGGTTAGCTGCCGGCCCCCCCACCTCCGCAGAGGGGTGGCACCCCTGCCGCTTTCCCCGCTTCTGTGGAGGAGCAGCACACCACCAGCCGGCTCTCAGGGATTCCTCAGATGTTTCCCTCAGATGTTCCTGTTGCATATTTTCTCTCTCTTCCTTTATAGTCCTCTTCCACCAATCCATGCTCTGCTGCCCACACGCCGAGCACGCTGCTCTCCTCCAATCAGGAGCAGGATCAGCTCCTGCAGTTTATCAGTCGAACCGGTGAGGCAGCTGCGTGGAAGTTGTTTACTCCTCCCCAGCACCATATTATGGGAGATCAGATGCATAGAATTAGTCCTAGTTCCAGTAATTTAGTCTAGTCTCAGTTGCTCCCCACAGTTTTCCACCCCAGGTTTCTCTAACAATGGTGCATTTCAATGGGCATGACTTCAGTTGTGATGTTGACTGGAGCAAAGATTAACACCATGCCAGGTTCAAGAATACCAATCCCCACCCAGATCTTCAAGCAGTGTGGCTTCATTGGCATTGCCATCTTCACAAATGACTTTCCATCCCTTGAACCATGGCATATTAGCACTTGGCTCCAGCATATTGTCACTGTTCTAATGAAAAATTGGCACAAATTCTCCTCTGACAGGGTTGTAGCCAATTTTCTTCATGTAGATGCTAACTCCCTTAATGATTCCCTCATATATCTTCTGTCTGTAGGGTGTTTCAGTGGGATCTATCTTGTTAATACCACTATTATTGGTTTCACACCCAGTGTATAAGCCAGAAGGGCATGATCACAGGTTTGCCCATTCTTGGAGATACCAGCTTCAAATTCCCTGACACCAGGAACAACAATCAGGACAGCACAGTCAGCCTAAGATGTGCCTATAATCATGTTTTTGATAAAGTCTCTGTGTCCAAGGGCATCAGTAATAGTCACATAATACTTGCTAGGCTCAAATTTCCACAAGGAGATGTCAATGGGGATGCCACGCTCATGCTCAGCTTTCAGTTTATCCAAGATACAGGCACACTGGAAGGAGCCTTTTCCAATCTCAGCAGCCTCCATCTGAAATTTTTCAGTGGTTCTTTTGTCAATGCCACATTTGTAGATCAAATGGCCAGTGGTGGTGGTTTTGCCCAAATCTGTGTCCAGTGATGACACTGTTAATATGGGTTTTTTCCTTTATAATTTTGGCTTTGATTTAGTGGTGATTTTCATGAAACTTATGTTTGGGTGGCAAACCCTTTGCAAAAAAGCTACAATAAGATTTATTAAGTTCCTCAGACCTTAATTTAGGTCTGTGACACAATTAAATTAGAGCTTGCAAGGTTTCTCACTTGAATTATTAGATATTACAATCACAGAGATAACAATGAAAAATTGAGGCTATTGAGCAAATGCATCAGAATTCCAAAATAATATAGAGAAGACAATGGGGGCCAAGAATGACTTTTGAGCTTTTACAATTTGAATGAAGAAGTCCTTGCCAAAAGTGCTGGGAAGAAGCGACAATACTAGTTTAATGACAATCAGGAATCTTGAGGTATCAAAGACATTTTGGAAAAGTAATAAAACCAAAAGGTGGCCATACTTAGATATTTTGTCAAAAATAAGATAAGGATAGAAACAGTAGATTTATAGGAAGTTATTGGATTACATTAATATTTGTTCATTAAAGAGCAGCTATTTAAGTGGGGAAAATCCCTGGTTACCCTTGTAATTCAGAGTGGAGGAAGATGCGAGAAAATGTAACAGTCCTTGCTGCTTTTTCTTGAAAGACAGAGATTATGCTGTGGTTTTAGAAATTAAGTGAAGAGGAGTTTTCCTCTCAAGGTGAAATATGCTTTGTAAATATAAGTTATAAGGGCCGGCGCCACAGCTCACTAGGCTAATCCTCCGCCTTGTGGTGCCGGCACACCGGGTTCTAGTCCCGGTCGGGGTGCCGGATTCTGTCCCAGTTACCCCTCTTCCAGGCCAGCTCTCTGCTGTGTCCCGGGATTGCAGTGCAGGATGGCCCAAGTGCTTGGGCCCTGCACCCCAAGGGAGACCAGGATAAGTACCTGGCTCCTGCCATCAGATCAGCATGGTGCGCTGGTCACAGCGTGCTGGCCGCAGTGGCCATTGGAGGGTGAACCAACGGCAAAGGAAGACCTTTCTCTCTGTCTCTCTCTCTCTCACTGTCCACTCTGCCTGTCAAAAAGTAAAAAATAAAAAAAAATATAAGTTATAAGAAGAAGGATGGATAAGTGTTGGAGAGGATAATGATAATGGATATTTAATTTGTAATTAGTATTGTGAAGTTTTGAAAAATATAAACTGAAATGAAGATATCGTGTAAAATTTTTTTAAAGTATCTAAGATATTATCTTTCAGACATACAGAAAGGAATAAAAATGAGAACCAGTCCAAGAATATTTATAAATTTTATGGCATACAGAGAGGAATTTTGACAAATTATTCATCCCATCTGTGTAAGCAAAGTTGAGTGGCAACATGAAAATATGTGAAATTATCAACATGCAAGATGATATGAAGTATCATGGAAGACAAAAAGGTTTAATTTTCTAGATATAGAAACATATGCATTATTAACATATATTATATTAATATATCTTAAAATCAGTGAATGATGAATTTAATTAGACTAGGATTAATATCCTGGTCATGTACTCTGTCAGAGGCACTCATGAGAAAGGCAATCATCTGGAGTAATGAGGCTCAGGTCTTTAATCAGCAGATGTGGTGAGAATATGAGGTTCTTAAACACAAGGTAAAATGAGTAACTGGAAGAGCAAGCTTTTTGGCATAGTGGGTACATCTGCCACCTATGACAGTAACATCTCATATGTGTGCTGGCTCAAGTCCTGACTGCTCCACGTCCAATCCAGCTCCCTGCTGATAGCCTGGGAAAGCAGCCAAACATGTTTCAAGTCTTTGTGCCCCTGCCATACATGTGTGAGGCATGGAAAAGGTTCCTGGCCCTTGGCTTCAGACTGGCCCACCTCCAGCTACTGAGGCCATCTGGGGAGTGAACCAGCAGGTGGAAGATCTCTGTCTCAGCCTATCTGTTACTCTAGATTTCAAATCACTAAATAACTTTTTTGAAAAAATAAGTAACTGGAGTGAACCTTGCAGTCAAAATGAGGAGAGATTAGGGCTGGTGGAAGTGAGTCCTATAGAAGGGAATTCCCTTGCAAGTACCACAAATGAGTCACAAGGAATAATATGAATTAGCTAGAAGGCAACATTTCAGATAAAATTAGATTTGAGATGTACCTCTGAAGATGAATATGTTTAGGAGTCTGAGCTTTGGAAAGAGCTAGAACTAAATGCAAATACTTACCAGTGATTTTTTTTTTCCTTTTTGGTACCCCAGGATCAAAGGAATGAGTTAATCTTATTCCTTATTATGATAAATAATCACCATTAATCCTGTGGTATATTTAATTAATGTATTGGGCAAACTTGCAGTTTACCATTGTCTGACACAAAAACATGAAATGCAGGATATTGCTGCTCATAATGATCTTTAATATAGGATAGGGTTTCAGCTACTACATCACTAGAATAACAAGAGGAGCACAATAAATTTTCCTTCAGACTCCTTCATTCTGTATTCTGTGTTCCTTGCTGCCATTCAGGGGTCTTGGAATACAATACTAACATTGTGGCCTGGATATAGCTTCATTTATCCTGTTTAAGGAACTTAGGAGTTAGAATTGCCTAATGGGAATATCAAAATACTCCATCATGTCCCATCTAGCCATGAAATTAAGTTCCATAATTGCTCAGGTAGAAATTCACATACATGGAGATGGGGGAAGAGACAGTGTTCAGAACTAAGAAACCAACATGATCTGAATCCCTAATGTGCTGCAACCAAGATGACCACGGTCAGTTGCCCTCAGAGTTTTGAAGTAACTCAGGGTGGGAAGCAAATGCAGTTGTAGAGCTCTGGAAATCCTGAGAGAGGGGCAAAATTGAGAGCATCTAACCAAAAATAAATCTGAAAGGAACTGAGAGTGACTTTCTGGACTTTAAGAGAAGTGTAACTGTGACATATGTCAGGCTATCTTAGGATATGTAGTCAGAGGGAGATAGTGAACAATACTTTTATACAAGGAAAATTCCCATATAAAATGATAATTTTTTGCTTTGTTATATGTAAGCTGGGGAGAAGAATGTACTCCCTATGAGCAGCGATACTCATAGTCTTCTGAATTTTTACCACAGGAGGAAAGGGGGCTTCCCTTGTGTTTCTTACAGCACTCCGCATCTCACGTGGATTGAGGGTCACTCCCAGGTGAAGGATTTGGGATTCACATCTGCTATCACTGAGAATCGTGAGTAAGACTGGATCTCAGGACTTCTTTCTCTTCTTATTCAGTTCTGCTTGCTTACTACTCAGGCTATCCATTGTGGAAGGCAGAAATCTGAATATAGACCTACAATATGACCCAGCCATCCCACTCCTGGGAATTTAACCAAAGGAAATGAAATCAAAATATGTAAGTATTATCTGTACTCCCATGTTTACTGCAGCTCAATTAACAATAACTGAGATATGGAGTCAACCCATATATCCATCATCTGCAGACTGAATTAGGAGATTAAGGTATATATACACTATGGATGTTACACAGTGGTAAAAATAAAATGGAATCCTTTCATTTACAAGAAAATGGAAGAAACTGGAAACCATTATACTTAGTGAAATAAGGCAGTCACAAAAAGACAAATATCATATGGTCTCCTGATCTGTGGTAACTAATAGAGTACCTAAAATGTAATCCTATAGGAGTGGAATTAACACTTTGAGATGTGATGATTTTGAACAGCCCTTGCCTTGACTGTTGAAGGACAATATTTTGGTTGGTTGGTTTTGTTTTCTTCATACTAATCAGTGAACTCTACTTAGTGTAGGGATAATTTTATGAGTATAAAAGTTAACTGAAAAATTGATCTCTGTAAAAAGTTAGAATGGAAAAGGAAGAGGGAGGAGGAAGGTGGGCAGGAGTATGAGTGGGAGGGAGGTAGAAGGGGAAAATCATCATGTACCCAAATCTGTATATATTAAATACATGAAGTTGTATTCCTTAAATAAAATTTTTAAAATGTGATTTACAGGGGCTGGTGCTGTGGTGCTGTGGTTCAGTGGGTTAAGGCCCTGGCCTAAAGTGCTGGTATTCCATATGGGTGCCAGTTCAAGACCCAGCTGCTCTATTTCCTATCCAGCTCTCTGCTATGGCCTGGGAAGGCAGTCGCTGATGGCCCAAGTCCTTGGGCCCCTACACCCATGTGGGAGACCCGGAAGAAGCTCCTGGATCCTGGCTTCAGATCAGTGCAGCTCCAGCTGTTGTGGCCAACTGGGGAGTGAACCATCAGATGGAAGACCTCCCTCTCTGCCTCTTCTCTCTCTGTGTAACTCTGACTTTCAAATAAATAAATAAATCTTTTTTTAAAATGTGATATGCTTCACAATTTAAGACAATAGTTTTGTTTTAAAAATATTTATTTATTTATTTAAAAGTCAGAGCTGCACAGATAGAGGAGAGGCAGAGAGAGAGAGAGGTCTTCCATCCACTGGTTCACTCACCAAATGGCCGCCATAGCTGGAGTTGTGCCAATCTGAAGCCAGGAGCTGGGAGCTTCTTCCAGGTCTCCTTCATAGGTGCAGGGGCCCAAGGATTCGGGCCAACTTCCACTGCTTTCCCAGGCCATAATAGAGAGCTGAATCAGAAGAGGAGCAGCCGGGACTTGAACCAGCACCCATATAGGATGCTGGCACTACAGGAGGAGGCTTCAGCTGCTATGCCACAGCAGCAGCCTCATTAGTTTTTTCTTTAAAAAAATTATTTATTTATTTATTTATTTGAAAGGCAGAAATACAGAGAGAGAAAGAGAGGGCAAGAGAGTGAGAGAGATAGAGAGAGGGAGAGACAAAGAGAATCTTCCATCCACTGGTTTACTCCCCAAATGGCCTCAATGGCCAGAGCTGGGCCAATTCAAAACCAGGAGCCAGGGGTTTCTTCCAGGTCTCCCACATGGTTGTGAGAAGTTTCTTTTCTAGCAAAAATGAATTTGACTTGCTAGAGAAAGATCTTTTTTTTTGTTTTATTTTTTTATTTTTTGACAGGCAGAGTGGACAGTGAGAGAGAGAGACAGAGAGAAAGGTCTTCCTTTGCCGTTGGTTCACCCTCCAATGGCCGCCGCGGCCGGCGCGCTGCGGCCGGTGCACCGCGCTGATCCGATGGCAGGAGCCAGGAGCTTTTCCTGGTCTCCCATGGGGTGCAGGGCCCAAGCACCTGGGCCATCCTCCACTGCACTCCCTGGCCACAGCAGAGGGCTGGCCTGGAAGAGGGGCAACCAGGACAGAATCTGGCGCCCCGACCAGGACTAGAACCTGGTTTGCCGGCGCCGCTAGGCGGAGGATTAGCCTAGTGAGCCGTGGCGCCGGCCGAGAAAGATCTTTGAAGGCTTTTTGCTGAACTCATTGCTTTTTGGAAAACTAAACTTCAATCCATGACAACACAAATGGTAAGTTTTTATTTACAGAACATTTGTAAGTTTATTGTGCCTACTCTCTGATTTCCAATTTACTATGCAGGTTGTGTTCACTTTGGCAGCACATATGCTAAAATTGGAATGAAACTATGCAGGTAAGTTTCACTTTGCCTAAATTTATTGATACATCTATGATTTGCAAAAGAATGAGCACAATTTTATTTTCTTAATGATTCTGTCTTGAAACTTGTACACTGAATCCAAGGGAAAGAACTAGGGATAGAGACTTATGAGTTCTGAGTCGAAGTGTTTCAGAAGGCAGTTCTCTTCTAGATTCAGTCCAACAACTCTCTCAATACAGGTAAGAGAAAGTGCAGCGCAGAAAGCATCTTTTTACTCAGTCAATTCTAGACAGTCTGAGTGTTCATGGGATCTTCATTGGGCTATGTCATGGGTAATGAATTCTTAAAATGTGAATAGTCACTATTAGAGGTCACTGTACAGTCTATCAAATTTTCCTGACTGTCATCTCACTTCTCACCATAGTCTCCAGCTACTCTTTTGGAAGGAAGAAGGTCTGCTCCACTTCCAGGATACTTAAGTGTGGTATTGGAAGAAACATAATTGAAGGACCCCACAGCTTGAGGCTAAAGCATAATGGCACATGATTATAAGTGAGAATGACTCAAATTGCTGTTTTGATTGTTTGGTGAAAATCAGAATGAGGAGGATGATAGGCCTCTACATCTCCATGTATATTTTACTCTCTGCTGCAAACCCAGAATAGGTCATCCAAGGAATGAACACTAGCTCCAGGCATTTAGATGATGCCCTCTGCTTAACATTACCTACTCTAATCTTCTTGCTCCTTTTCATCTGAATTTTTACTTTTACCTGACAAGATTCAACAACTTGCTCACTCTCTCCTACATCTGGACACACAGCTTGTACTTCCTCATAAAATGCATCATAAACCTATCAATTGCTCTATATTTTTCTTTTTAATGTGTTTTTTAAACATTTATTTATCTATTTGAAAGGCAGAGTTACAGAGAGGCAGACGCAGAGAGTGAAAGAGAGAGAGAGAGAGAGAGGTCTTCTACCACTGGTTCACTCTCCAGATGGCTGCAGCAGACAGTGCTGTGCCAATCTGAAGCCAGGAGGAGCCACGAGCTTCTTCCAGGTCTTCCATGTGGGTGCAGGGGCCCAAGCACTTGAGCCATGTTCTAGTGCTTTCCCAGGCCATAGCAGAGAGCTGGATAGGAAGAGGGGCAGCCAGGACTAGAACCAGCACCCATATGGGATGCCAGCACTGCAAGTGGAGGATTAACCTGCACCATGGTGCTGGCCCCCTGATTTCTAGCTTCAATTGGCCCAGCCCTGGACATTGCAGCCCTTTGGGGAATGAACCAGGGACCTCCCTCTCTGTCTCTGCCTCCTTCTCTCTAACCCTGCATTTCAAATAAATAAATTAAATATTTTTTAAAAAGAAAATATAAGTCTTTCTTGTCTTGGATCTTTAACTTTGAATCTGAATCATAGATTATCATATGTATTTAACGCAAATAATAAACTACAATGCACCTACTTTTACATTGCAACTCTTCATCGTTTTAGACTTCTAAATTTGAGAGTTTTCTGGGCAAGATTAATGCATGATTAATCAAATTTCTTGTTTACTTATACAAAGTCAATTATAGTATTGTATTCTGCTATTATAACTCTGTTCATTGCTTTCAGGATGACAACTTACTTTGTTATCTTCTTGTTGGTCTTATTATATATTTTTCTTTTGAGCTTTGTGTCTCTTGCTTGGCAGAATTCTTCAGAAATAGAGTTCCCTGCAAAACAATACTGGCCTGGCACTTCGCGATGGTGACTTTTTTTTTTTTTTTTTGACAGGCAGAGTGGGCAGTGAGAGAGACAGAGAGAAAGGTCTTCCTTTTCCATTGGCTCACCCCCCAGTGGCCACCACCACACTGATCCAAAGCCAGGAGCCAGGTGCTTCTCCTGGTCTCCCATGTGGGTACAGGGCCCAAGGACTTGGACCATCCTCCACTGCATTCCCGGGCCACAGCAGAGAGCTGGACTGGAAGAGGAGCAACTGGGACAGAATCCAGCACCCCGACCAGGACTAGAACCCGGTGTGCCGGCACTGCAGGCAGAAGCTTAGCCTATTGAGCCACAGCGCTGGCCCTTTTCTTTTTTTTTTTTTTTTTCTGGTAAGAAAAACTACCTACCTGATGACTTGTGCCTCACCTGTGTTGCTCATTATCTTCTATTTCCCTCTAATTCTTCTCCACCTTTTCTTTTGCCTTATCCCATTATCTATCTTTCTCTTTTTTAAAATTATTTTGTTTGGCAGAGTTACAGTGAGAGAGAGAGACAGAGAGAAAGATCTTTCTTCGGTTGGTTCACCCCCCAAATGGCCACTATGGCCAGCGCTGTGCTGATCCAAAGCTAAGAGCCAGGTGTTTCCTCCTGGTCTTCCACACAGGTGCAGGGCCCAAGCACTTGGGCCATCCTCCACTGCCCCCCCGGGCCACAGCAGAGAGCTAGACTGGAAGAGGAGCAACCAGGACTGGAACCCGGTGCCCATATGGGATGCTGGCACTGCAGGTGGAGGATTAACCAAGTGAGCCACGGCACTGGCCCCCTACCTTTCTTTCTCTAAGTATTCCACATTTTATTCATCTTTACTTTTAATTATATAATAGTGAATTCTTATGTCCTTTTTTCTTTTTTTGAAAATTCATTCACTTATTTGAAAGGGATAGTTACAGAGAGGCAGAGGCAGAGAGATAGAGAGGTCTTCCATCTGCTGGCTCACCCCACAAATGGCTGCAATGACTGGAGTTGCACCAATCTGAAGCCAGGAGCCAGGAGCTTCCTCTGGGTCTCCCACACAGTTGCAGGAGCCCTAGCCACTGGGCAGTCCTCCACGGCATTCCCAGGCCACAGCAGAGAGCTGAATCAGAAGCGGAACAGCCAGGACTTAAATTGGCACCCATATGGGATGCTGGCACTGCAGGTAGCAGCTTTACCTGCTATGCCACAGTGCTGACCCAGGGATGATGAGTTCTAGCTGCATAACAGATACAGCTAAGTTGAACAATGGACTACAGGTAAAGTTAGCCTGAGGTCCACTTCTAAACCTTCATTGATGCTCCAATATGACTAAAACATATTGACACTGATCCTTTCTCAGCAAATGTTTCTCTCTTGACATGGGTCTGGATCAAAAACTAGGTCAAATACAACCTGGAAACATTGGACAAATGGAACATGATTGATCAGTTGCATTTTCAGAAATGGATCTTGATCACAAGGAGGAAACAAAAACCAAGATGCAATGAGTCATTGGTGTCAATCCTAAACCAAATTAGATGAAGCACAGAAGTTATTTAGAAAGAATTTTGAGTCCTTTATTGCTTGATAGCAGCTGTCACAAAGGATCCCGCTAGAAGTACATCATCTAGAAAGAGCCCCCATTTTGAGAGAGATGCTAACTAGATATTATATTTCATATTCTCATACCTAATGCTAAAGCCTATATAAAGCACCAACAGTGAAGTGTTGAGGAAATTCTTTAACTTCTTTGATTCTGAGGAGCCAAGATTATGATGGGAGTATGGATTCAAACTTTGGAAAAATAAAATGACTGATGCTGTAAGATTAGACATTGCCACCTGAAGCTGGTTGATATGTCTCAGAATAATAGTCACTTGTGATGTACTGCAGGACACAGAGTATTTCGATTTTGGGCAGTTCACCACAGTGTATACAGCTCACTGTATGTGCTTCCATTTCTGGATCAAAGGAGGTTACTGGCTCACATCTGGCTATTTGGGAGATACTAAATCACACTATTTGATAGCTTAAATGTTACTCTAAAGCTGTGTCATTTTTAATAGTCATCTTGCCATGAGATCCCACTGGGACACATGTCTGTGAATAATTACATGATACTGAATAAGTATGCCTTAGCAGGCTAGATCTGACCAATAGGCCTCTTAAAGCCCATTTGGTCTGACCCTTCCAACACAACTAAAAATGGAATTTGATATTCAATAAATCAACAGCAGACTAAATCTTAAGTTGATAATCTTGTATGGCCTCTGAATGATGTTATAGATACACAAATTGCTCTGGGATGAAAAGCCTTTTGCTTTAAAGACTACAGACCTGAGCAGTCATGGATGGAAACAGCTTCACAGACAAGATTCAAGGATTAAACATACAGCAGTGACTCCACAGGAAACTTTGGAAGGAGTAGCATTGCTATAAAGTAGCTTATCACAGAAGCCTAAACTCAAAGCCTTCACTCAGGCCCTGTGTCTCAGAGGAGGTAGGAGTCAATATTCACACTGACCTGAGTTAGGAAAGGATGTTGATGACCTGGGTTTCCATTGGGATAGAGATGAAAGATGTCTTTTAGGCTTCCTTGAGTTCAAGAAAGATGGAAAATATATACAGAAATCTGTGAGTTTCCCAAGCTTTCTTTCTTTTTAAATTTATTTATTTATTTGAAAGTCAGAGATACACAGAGAGAGAAAGAGAGGCAGAGAGAGAGAGGTCTTCCATCTGCTGGTTCAGTCCCCAATCAGCTGCAATGGCCAAAGCTGCACCCATCAGAAGCCAGGATCCAGGAGCCTCTTCCGGGTCTCCCATGTGGGTGCAGGGGCCCAAGGACATAGGCCATCTTCTACTGTTTTCCAAGTCCATAGCAGAGAGCTGGATCAGAAGTGGAGCAGCCAGGACTTGAGCCGGTGCCCATATAGGATGCCACATTGCAGGCAGCAGCTTCACCCACTATGCCACAGTGCCAGCCCCCAAACTTTCTTTGAAGCTAGTCCATATCTCTGTCCCATTTGTATGACAACTGGTTATTCATCTTTGTTCTATTGTCAGGACTGGAGAGTGTGATTTTGCACATTAAGGTGCTGGCAAAGTAGACTCAACAGAATAGGAGCAATTGAGACAAAACTCCTATAATACAAAAGCAGGACCCAGCATTTTGTCTGTCTCCCTTAGCCCAAGTTGCTCTTGCCTGTACTGTATCAGAAAGAATTCACTGAATTGAGGGAGTTATACAGCAGGTCTGACAAACCTCCAGTCACTGAACACACTCATTTGCTTCTGCAATAGATAAAACCATGCTGGCCAATATTGTCTGGACAGGTTTATCTGGGGGAGTTTCAGATCCAGGTAAGAAAAACCCAAGTCTGGGGCAGTAAGAACTACCAGTTACATGTAAACCTCCAGACCAACTGAAGCCTATCTGGACATCATAAAAATTCCCTGAAGAACATGACATTCCCAACTAGTAAGAGGAAGGTCACAAACACCACTGACCAATCAGGAACTCGTACACAAGCAGAGCATGTAGCACTCAGACCCAGTTTCTATCTGTAAGAAATGTTACCTCTAATTTCCTGAAGAGCCCTGTAGTAATTAAGCAATAGTTGTGCTACTTCTTGCTCTGGGCTTGAAATAAATACTTCTTTCTTTCACCACCCCAATGTAAGTGACGGGATGACTGTGTGTGGAGTAAGCATAATCAGATTTGAGGGTTCTATAACAATTCCACCATCCAGATTGGGGAAATGTTCTGTAATAGGAGTAAAGATGAGAATTGAACCCAGGCATGCTGACATGGAATGTAGGCATCTCAAGCAGTTCTCCAATCACTATGACAAATCCCATCCTCTTAGTTTTTTGTTTTAAAGATTTATTTATTGATTTAAAAGCCAGAGTTACTCAGAGACAGAGAGAGAGAGAGAGAGAGAGAGATCATGCATCCACTGGTTCACTACCCAAATGACTGTGATGCCCTGAGCTGGACCTATCCAAAGCCAGGAGCCAGGAGCTTCTTCTCAGTCTCCCACATGGATGCAGGGGGACTAAGCACTTCAGTCATCTTCTTCTGCTTTTCCAGGTACATTAGCACAGAGCAGGATTGGAAGAGGAGCAGCCAGGACTTGAAGTGGCACCCATATGAGATGCCATGCTGTAGGTGGAGGCTTAGCCCACTACGCCAGAGAGCCGGACTCCAGCCCTTAGCTTTTTAAACTAATTTTTTCTTTGAATGTCAGACAGATGAGAGACAGTAGAGATCATCCATCTGTTGGTTCACTCCCAAAATGCCAGCAACAATGGGGACTGAGTTAGCACAAAGTCAGGAGCCAAGAAGTCATTCCAGGTTTCCCTCATGGCTGGTATGGATCCATGTACTTTAACCTCCAAAGGTGCACATTAATAGAATGACGGAATTGGAAGAAGAGTCAAGGCTCTATCCTAGGCACTTCTTCAGTTGATGTATCACAAATGGCAGCTTAATTGCTGTACCAAATTCCACCCGAGCTAACTTTTTTGAGATATTTTCCCTCATGAAATTCTTTCTCTATTGAGGAGAGATAAAACTGACTTTTCTTGGACAAAAATGGCAAGTTGAGCATAGAAATTTTCACAAATGAAAATAAGATATACCCAATAGTTATCTTAAATACCTTACTTGAGAGTTTACTTTTAATAAATACAGGAGGGCCTGGCATTGTGACACAGCAGGTAAAGCTGCCACCTACAGTGCCGGCATTCCATGTGGGAATGGAGTCCTGGCTGCTCCATTTCCAATCCAGCTCTCTGCTATGGCCTGGGAAAGCAGTAGAAGACGTCCCAAGTCCTTGGGCCTCTGCAACCATGTGGGAGACCCAGAAGAAGCTCCTGGCTCCTGGCTTTGGGTTGGCACAGCTCCAGCCGCTGCTGCCAATTGGGTAGTGAACCATCGGATGGAAGACCTCTCTCTCTCTCTCTCTCTTTCTCTCTCTCTATCTCTGCCTATCCTCTCTCTGTGTAACTCTGACTTTCAAATAAAAATAAATAAATCTAAAAAAAAAAAAAGAAATTATCAATTCCCAACTTGACTCTCACTGGGATTAAACATGACAATAGGTCTGATCTGATTTCATCATCATTTAAAAAAAATCATCTATTATTTTTCACTTTATGTTTCTGTGTGGGAGCAAACTGTTGAAATCCTTACTTAAGGTATACTAAGCTGATCTTCTGTATATTAAGATAATCGAAAATGAATCTTGATGTGAATGGAAGGGGAGAGGGAGTGGGAAAGGGGAGGGTTGTGGGTGGGAGGGACGGTATGGGGGGGGAAGCCATTGTAACCCATGAGTCGTACTTTGGAAATTTATATTCATTAAATAAAAGATAAAAAAAAAGAAAATGATATGAATAAAAACATTACTGCTTTTAAAAAATAAATAAATAAATAAATAAATCTTTAAAAAGAAAACATGAATGTAACAGGTCACATTTTTCCTTTTGTTTCAGGTTCCAATGAAGGTCAACCAGCAGTGACTGGTTCCCAAGTCTGTACTGCAAAGTTCTGATACATTGTGTATATTTTCAAAATGTTTTTTTCTGTCACTCTCTAAATCTACATTGAAATTTCTCCCCCAGGGGCTGGTTCTCTGGTGTAGCAGGTTAAGCTATCATCTGCAGCACTGGCATCCCCTATGGGCTCCAGTTCAAGTCCTAGCTGCCCCACTTCTGATAAAGCTCCCTGCTAATGGCCTAAGAAAAGCAGCAGAAGATGGCCCAAGTCCTTGGGTCCCTGCACCCATGTGGGAGACCCAGTGGAAGCTCCTGGCTCCTGGCTTCAGATCGGCCCAGCTCCTGCCATTGCAGCCATTTGGGTAGTGAGCCAGTTGATGGAAGTTCTCTCTCTCTCTCTCTTTCTCTCTCTCAAAAATTATTTCTTCCCTAAGCACTTCTGGATGTATAAAAAATCACAGCATAATATAGATCAATCCCATTAAAACACTCAATGATAGATCCATGACTTTTTCTTGCACTTTATATGAGGAAGTAAAGAATAACTCACCTGGGAATATTTCAGAAAATGAGAGCATCTCTGCTGCTGGTTCAGAGAAACATCCAGCCTTTAGGCTGAGTGCTGGTGCAAGCTCACTGTTTCGTAGTTGCTTGCTGCCCTCTGCTGGCCCTCTGATGGAACTAATAAACTTTTTGTTAGATACTGACAAATGGTTTACAAATCTAAAGACCCTACACAATGGTGAATAGCAAAGTTGAAGTGGTCACAGTTTCTCATTTTAGTACTTATTATTATTTAGTACTTCTTATTTGGCATAGTACTTAAAAGAACTACATTCTATATCACAGTGCCTGGGTTCAAGTCCCAGTACTGTTTCTGATCCAACTTCCTGCTCAGGCACAGCCAAGGAAGCAGCAAGCTGAAGGGTTGTCTCTCTGCCACCAAGCTGAGAGTTTCAGAATGAGTTTCCAGCTTCTGCTTTAGCCTGGCCAGTCCCAGTGGATGCAAAATCTGTATGTGTGTGTGTGTGTGTGTGTGTGTCTGCATGTCTCTCTGCCTTTCAAATAAAAGTTTTTTTTTTTTTTTTTTTCAAGTGAGAAACAGAGAACCATCCTGGACAAGCAAAGAAAGAAAGAAAGAAAGAAAGAGAAAAATGAAAAAAAATTCCTCCTAAGCCATGAGGGTCACGTTGAGGATCTTTTCCTCCATTTGGATGCAGTCCCAGGTATTCCAGAAGCTGCAGTGGTACCTGCTTAGCCCAGTCTGTAACAATCCTGTGCACCATGTGGGGACTCTAGGGGGAATTTTGGTGCAAAGCTCACTGTTCAGTGGTTATTTGCTGTCCCCTGCTGGCCCTCTGATGAAACCAATAAACTTTTTGTTAGATACTGAACAATTGTTCACAAACCTAGAAGACTCCACACAATGAAGAGCAAAGTTGAAGTGGTCACAATTTCCCATTTTAGTACTTATTGTAAAGCTATAAGAATTCTTCTCAGATGTCTTTGTTATTGATATTCATGTCACAGAACATTCTTTGTTGCATTTGTATACTTTTATTTTATTTAGGATCTTTTGTGACCAAGCAAAAGGTCATCTGCAGACAGTGTTCCATGTGAACTTGAACAGAATGTGTATTCTCTTGTTTAAGTACATGATCAAGTTGCTTTATGCTGTTGTTCATATCGTCTATATCCTTTCCAATATTTTGCAAACTTGTTCTGTCCATTACTGAAAGTGACATATTTGTGTCCCCTAATATTGTAGTCTTTTTAAAAAAGATTTATTTGTTATATATAAGGCAGAGTTACAGCGAGAGAAAGATAGAGATCTTCCATCTGCTGATTCTCTCCCAAAATGGCTGCAAGGGCTGGATCTGGGCCAATCTGAAGCCAGGATCCAAGACATTCTCCCAGGTCTCTCACAGGGATGCAAGGGCCCAAGCACTTGAGCTGTCCTCAGCTGCTTTCCCAGGCACATTATCTGGGAGCTGCACTGGAAATGGAATAGCCAGGACTAGAACCAGCACCCATATGGGATGCCAGTGCCACACATATCAGTTTTACATTCTATGCCATAGTGCCAGCCCTTCCTAATACTAGTCTTGACCAGTCTTTTCTCTGGTTTTTGTCATTTTCTTTCATTTAATGTTGGGCTTTTTTGTTAGGTACATGTATATGCACAATTAAAATGTTATCCAGGTTGATTGACCCTCTTTGTACTATTAAATGTCATTTATCTGTAGTAATTTCTTTTATTTTAGACTTTATTCTGTTCCTTATTAGAATGCTCAGCAAGTGTATACAGCTCTTTAGTACTTGTCTTACATTGTATATCATTTTTTCAAGCTTTACAGTCTAATATTTTTATATTAGAAGCACCACTGTTCTGGTGCTTAAGGCTCATTTGCTTCATAGTTCTGGCTTTTTCAATTTTTTCCATTTCTTTCAACTGGGCATTCATATCAACCTTCTGCAGCTGCTCAAACTCTGTTGGGGTTTTCTTGGCTTTCCCTTTCTGCAAAACTTTGTGGTACATTTGTTTTTAAATTTCTTCTCTCTGAGTTCTGGCCTCATAGTAGGACTACAGAGCTCAAACCCTCTGAAGGTCTGGTCAGCACATTTTAGCCTCATCCAAGATTATGACCTTCAGAGAGACTTTTTGCACTGGAGACAGTAAAGAGTCTGTCACTGGCTGCTTGTTCTAATGGAGGAGGTTACAAACTTTCTGCTCCAAGGGGATCCTTGCCTTCCTGCCACTGAGCACGTATTCGATGGAACAAAGGTTGATTGCTCCTTCTCCAGGAGAAAAACCAGCTGTTTTTCCAGATGGTACTTCAGAATGATAGGATCCCATTTGGGGAAGGCTTGTGAGGTTTTATTGAATGTCACTTCTCTGTGGAACCATTCCACTTCTTTGTTAAAGGATAGTTCCAGAGTCTTCTTTGCTTTGACTCTATTCGTTTGCTTTTTCACAGGGGCCAACTAGGATGAAGTTTAAACAGGCTCAAGCAGATCTGAGAAGATCAGCTTTTCTCCCAGTTTACAACTGACATTGAACTCTGATAACTTTGGATGGGCCTCAGATCTCTCAATTTCTACTATTATTGCCATCAAGAGAACTAATTGCTGTGGGGCTGGCGCTGTGGTACAGTGGGTTAATGCCCTGGCCTGAAGCACCAGCATCCCATACAGGTGCCAGTTCTAGTCCCGGCTGCTCCTATTCCAATCCAGCTCTCTGCTATGGCCTGGGAAAGCAGTAGAAGATGACCCAAGTCCTTGGGCCCCTGCACCCATGTGAGAGACCCAGAAGAAGCTCCTGGCTCCTGGCTTTGGATTGGCGCAGCTCCACCCATTATGGCTAACTGGGGAGTGAACCATCAGATGGAAGACCTTTCTCTCTCTGCCTCTCCTCTTTCTGTATAACTCTTTCAAATAAATAAATAAATCTTTAAAAGAGAGAGAGAGAGAGAAATGCTTCCAAAAGATCTTGATACTTTCTCTCCTTATGACTCTCCCCTTCATCTTCACTGGCACTCAAGGGGTAGTCATTCAGCAAATCCACTAATCCTCCCTGTTGCCTTAAAGTCAATTCTCTCTGCATCCTAGATAGTGCTCATCTGAGTAACTTGCCTCTCTCCAGTCCTGTATTTTAGACCCTTTGCTTTGTGGTCCTCCTCCCTTTGGCTGTACTCACCCTCCAAACACCTTAATGCTCTTACGCAGACTGCATGAATACTCAATCATTACAATGTTGTAAATAAGCTTGAGGTACTTTGCAACCAGCCTGGCCTTTTTCTTTTAAAGATTTTGAAAATTATCTCAACTAGTTTTTTAAAAGTTTTATTTATTTACTTATTTATTTTTATTTGAGAAGCAGAAGTACAGACAGAAAGGGAGACAGAGAGAAAGGACTTCCACCCACTGGTTCACTCTCCAAATGGCCTCAATGGCTGGAGCTATGTTTATCGAAAGGTAGATCCAGAAGCTTCTTCCAGGTATCCTACATGGTTGCAAGGAGCCAAGCAATTGGGACATCTTGCACTGCTTTCCCAGGCAATTAGCAGAGGACTGGATCCAAAGTGGAGCAGCCAGGACTTGAACCAGCACCCATATGGGATGCCTGTGGTGCAGGCAGAGACTTAACCTACTGCACCACAGAGCTGGCCCTTGATTTTTTAAAAATATTTTATTTTAATTTATTTGGAGAGAGAAGTATCTCACATCTGCTAGTTTATTCCCCAATTGCTTACAAAAGGTGAGACTAAGCCAGGCCTGAACCAGGAATCTGAAACAGAATCTGGGTCTCCACAAAATGTGGCTTGGCCTCAACTCTCTGAATATCACCACTGTCCCACAAGATGCCCTCAAGAAGAAGCTGGAATCAGGAGTGAGACTGAGCCCCTAAAATATAAAGACAGGATCCAACCTTTTATTTGTGTCCCTTAGACCAAGGCCTCCATTTCTCTCCTTTTTTTTTTTTTTTTTTTTTTTTTTTTTTTTTTTTTTTGACAGGTAGAGTGGACAGTGAGAGAGAGAGAGAGACAGAGAGAAAGGTCTTCCTTTTGCCGTTGGTTCACCCTCCAATGGCTGCCACGGCCAGCGCGCTGTGGCCGGCACACCGCACTGATCTGAAGCCAGGAGCCAGGTGCTTCTCCTGGTCTCCCATGCGGGTGCACATTTCTGTCCTTTATTAAAAAAAAAAAAAAAAAAAAAAAAAAAAAAAAAAAAAAACACTGAATTGAAGAAATGATACAGCTGGCCCGACAATGTTCTAATCACCAGACTCAAAATGTAATTTGCTTCTCCATTAGATAAAACCCTCCTGGCATATATTGTCCAGGGGAATACAAAGTCAAGACAACAGAAATCCAAGTCTGGGCCAGAAGACGTACATGTAACCTCACAGACCAATTGGAGCCTTTCTGCACTCTAAAGAGAGCAGTATCACCAACTGGTCAAAGGAAGGTCAGAAGCACTGTGACCAGCCCAAAACTTGCACAACAGCTGAACATATACCTGTCATCCCAATTTCAATCTATAAGAACCTTCGTGTCTAACCCCTTGGAGAGCTTAGCAATTAAGCAACAGTTGTCTAGCTTCTTGCTCTGCACTTTGCAATAAATACTTTTATCCTCCATCCTAATGTCAGTAATTAGCTTTCTGTGTGTTGGGGAGGTGGACACAGGTTCAGTTTCTTTAGCAAGTTATTTGAAGTTTTATTTTTACAAGTTATTTGAAGGTTTATTCTACAATAAAATGTCAACCACGGAGTGAGTACAATCTGTAGTAGGCAAACCAGCCCCTTGCCCAAAGTCACCCTTGTGAGCTGTCTTACTACTTCCTGAATATTTGTTTGAATCAGAAATAACCTGAGCAACTGTTGATCTGATGTCATTGGCCTAAGGTGTTTTGGGTGGCAGAAACCAGACTTTAAACTGAAATTTAGGGAGATGTATTTAGCAAGTATCAACCTTATACACAGTACTACCAGGGTAATATCTCTTTTAGAATTTGGTTCAGCTGTTACTGGATATTGTTGGTTTTCTTTTCTTTTTTTTTTTTTTATTATTTTTGACAGGCAGAGTGGACAATGAGAGAGAGAGAGACAGAGAGAAAGGTCTTCCTTTTGCCATACGTTCACCCTCCAATGGCTGCCACGGCCGGCATGCTGTGGCCGGCACACCGCACTGATCTGAAGCCAGGAGCCAGGTGCTTCTCCTGGTCTCCCTTGGGGTGCAGGGCCCAAGCACTTGGGCCATCCTCCACTGCACTCCCTGGCCACAGCAGAGAGCTGGCCTGGAAGAGGGGCAACTGGGACAGAATCTGGCGCCCCGACCGGGACTAGAACCCGGTGTGCCGGCGCCGCAAGGTCAAGGATTAGCCTCATGAGCCGTGGCACCGGCTTGTTTTTGTTTTTTAAAACAAAGATTTATTTATTTGAAAGGCAGAGTTACAGAAAAATCAAGAGCGAGAGTGAGAGTGAGAATGAGAAAGATCATCATATGTGGTTTCCTCCCCAAATGGCCACAGTGATCAGAACTGAGTTGATCTGAAGCCAGGAGCCAGGAGCCAGGAGCTTCTTCCAGGTCTCCCACATGGGTTCAGGGGCCCAAGCACTTGGGCCATTTTTCTGCTGCTTTCCCAAGCACACTAGCATGGATCTGAATTGGAAGTGGAGCAACTGGGACTTGAATTGACACCATAGGTGGTGTATTTAACCAATATGCTACAACACTGACCTCTGAACATTGTGCTTAAGGGACTTATCCCTTTTATAGCTAGAGATCTCTGTTCTGAGAAATTTTTTGTAACTTGGTTCTTTTACAGATGTAGCCTAAGCCAGCGCCGTGGCTCACTAGGCTAATCCTCCGCCTTGCGGCACCAGCACACCAGGTTCTAGTCCCGGGCAGGGCTCCGGATTCTGTCCCAGTTGCCCCTCTTCCAGGCCAGCTCTCTGCTGTGGCCCGGGAGTGCAGTGGAGGATGGCCCAAGTGCTTGGGCCCTGCACCCCATAGGAGACCAGGAGAAGCACCTGGCTCCTGCCTTTGGATCAGTGTGGTGTGCCGGCTGTGGCAGCCATTGGAGGGTGAACCAATGGCAAAAAGGAAGACCTTTCTTTCTCTCTCTCTCTCTCTGTCCACTCTGCCTGTAAAAAAAAGAAAAAAAAAGATGTAGCCTAAACAACAATGGTGATCAGAGTTCTATTCATATAGCCCTCTAGCATATATTTTGCAAAGTTAATAAATTTTATTTGAAAACTGTGAAAGAAAAAGAGGTTTCACTATAATACTGTTTGACCTCTTTGAGATTGAATGAGAAATGGCCACTTAAAAGATCTCTGGGTTACATCACTATTTCCCAACTGGAATTGTTTTATGAAAAGAGAAGAAAATGGGAGCAACTTAAATACGTGCAAGCTGCTACGTTCTTATCCCAAAGCAAGCCAATTCAGAATAGTTCAGAAAAATATTGATCAAAATGCCTGTTGGTTCACATAACTTAAGTAGATATTTGATAATTTGCTTTAATTTGTTTTGCTAAGTGATAAAGATTATTTTCAAAACCCTTAGCATATGTTTGTTCTTCTGTTTGCTGAACACAAAATATAATCCTTGGGGCCAGGATTGTGGCACAGTGGGTTAAGCCACCACCAGTGATTCTGGCATCCTATATGAGTGCTGATTGCTCTCTTCTTTTTCTTTTTTTTTTAAGATTTATTTATTTTTTATTTGATAGGCAGAGCTACAGAGAGGAAGAGGCAGAGAGAAGGCTTCCATCCACTGGTTCACTCCCCAAATGGCTGCAATGACCGAAGCTGTGATGATCCAAAGCCAAGAGCCTGGGGCTTCCTCCAGGCCTTTCCATATGAGTACAGAGGTCTAATGACTTGGGCCATCTTCTAATGCTTTCCCAGGCCATAGCAGTGAACTGGAGCAGAAGTAGAGCTGCCGGGACTTGAACTGGCACCCATATGGGATGCCAGCACTGTAGGTGGCAGCTTTATCTGCTATGCCACAGTGCCAGCCTTGATTGCTCCACTTCTGATCCAGCTCCTTGCTAATGCACCTAGAAAAGCATCAGAAGATGGCTCGATTTCTTGTGATGGAAACAGAAAATGGTGAATTTTAATTTTTTTGTGGGGTAACTTACCAGGATGAAATGCCTGATGTGCAGAGGAAAAGTTCTTGTAAAGAAGGCAGGGGATTGAAAATTAGAGGCCTTGGGGCTGGTGCTGTGACATAGCCAGTAAAACCATGACCTGTGCCACATAGCTCTGTAAGAGCTATCTCTGTTCATCTCAATAAACTCTGCTTTACCCTTTGCTTACCCTATGTGTCCACGTCTTCACTGTTCATTGTACATGGACAATGCACTTGAACAGCTAGAGATACAAATGGCTGCATTGTTTGGGCCTCTGCTGCCAAAATGAGAGATCCAGATGACATTGCAAGCTCTTAGGTTTGACCTGACCTAGTCCTACCCCTTACAGCCATTTAGAAATGAACCAGAAAAAGATCTCTCTCTCTTTATCTGTGCACCATAACTCTGCCTTTCAAATGAATAAAATAAACTTTTTGAAAAGGTTATACCTATCCCTATTAATTATTTAAAATAATAAGAATATAATTTTTACCTAAGAACAAATAATCCAGATAAAGACATAGTGTTCATTATGTTACTAGACACAATAACCAGGTCCTTGCTGCTCACTGACAGCCAATTCACCAGAAAAGAGAGATGTAAGAGGAACCTATTTACTTTAACAAGCCTACAGTTGTGGGAAAAGATCCATCTATGGATCCAAAATGTGTTGTTTTCTTCCAACAAGCAAGCAAAAGGAGTTTTGAGGGAATTGAGCAGCTGAAGGTGGAGATTAGAAAAAAACAATTAGTCCAGTCAACTGATGATGAGGCACATTCTCAGGCTTTCTATTGATGATGGTCTGAGTGGAGACTTCTTAGTAATGGAGTTCAGTTGTTTGCAGGTGATGGTTACGTACTTCCTCATCAGCTGGCAGTGAGGGCTACCCTTGAGTCATTTCCTTACAGTAGGCTTCTGAAACTGCCATGCAAACACCATTGTTCACGGGCAATTCACCAGCAGCAAGCTATTGTCAGACAAAATGTGAAAAGGGAATGGAAAATGCCTTCACTAAGGTCAAAATTATGTTCTGTTAAGTGAAATGAATCAGTCTTTTGAATTTTCTTTGATAGGAAAAGATATTCAAAATGACAGCTTTGCTCATATAGTATCTCAGTTTCCAAAGATGTCTAGGTATTGTTGCTAAGTGTAAATTGGGCAAAGCAAATGAGGTAAATGTTTCTAAATATAAACTTAAGTACTCTTAACGTCTTACATTCTATTAAAAAGCAGATGATAGGACCAAGAGCCAAAGGGATCACATAAACAAGACTAGTGTCTGCTAATACTAACTGATAGAATAAAAAAGGGAGAGAACGATGCAACATGGGAAGCAAGATACACAGCAGACTCATAGAATGGCAGATGTCCTAAACAGCACTCTGGCCTCAGAATCAGCCCTTAAGGCATGCAGATCCGGCTGAAAAGCCCATGAGAGTATCAAGACACTCTGGCAAAAAAAAAACAAAAACAAAAACAAAAAACAAAACAAAAAAAAAAAACCCTAAATGAAAGATCTCCGCGAGAGAGTGAGATCCCAGTGGAAAGAACAGGTCATCAGAGAAGGAGGTACCTTTCTCTGAAGGGAGGAGAGAACTTCCACTTTGACTACGACCTTGCCTAAATATGATCAGAGTCAGTGAACTCAAAAGGCTTCCATAGCCTTGGAAACTCATGACAAGAGCCTAGGGTGATTACTGAGGCCATAAACAAGAGTGTCAATTTGTTAAGTCAACAACAGGAGTCACTGTGCACTTACTCCTCATGTAGGATCTCTGTCCTTAATGTGCTGTACATTGTGATTTAATGCTATAACTAGTACTCAAACAGTATTTTTCACTTTGTGTTTCTATGTGAGTGCAAACTGTTGAAATCTTTACTTAATATATGCTAAACTGATCTTCTGTATAAAATGAGAATTGAAAATGAATCTTGATGTGAATGGAAAGGGAGAGGGAGCGGGAAAGGGGAGGGTTGTGGGTGGGAGGGAAGTTATGGCGGGGGGAAGCCATTGTAATCCATAAGCTGTACTTTGGAAATTTATATTCATTAAATAAAAGTTAAAAAAAAAACACACAAATTAAAAAAAAAAAGCAGAGTATTTGGATGGGAGATCCAAGATGGTGGACTGGGCAGGGAACTTACTGCTCTAGGCTAGGAGAAGACAATGTAAAAGAAGTGGAGAACGCAGTCTCAGGAAACGCTAAGGGAGAAAATGGCAGAAGAAACTCCAGACAAATTAGAGGGACACTGTGGATCCATGTGGAGGGTGTGGATGTGCACACATCCAGATCCCAGCAGCCGAGAATCTCAGCTCCAGCTTTGGAGTGAGGTGAGACCAGTCTGACAGCCAAGCCAATGGCAATAAAGCTATCGGAATAACCTGGAGGGAATCCGGCCTGGACCCCTGTGAGGGACAGTGTACCTGCCAAACTAGAGGAGGATAAAAGGCAGCACATCTCTCCCTGACCATCCTGCACCAGCATCTTGTAACAAGCTGAGAGCTTAGACATCCTCCTGGACATACATAATAACTGCACCAGCTCGTGAAGGTGCACACAGAACTCAAACTAGCAGAAATGCCTAAGTCTGGCTGGGAGAACTAACAGGGATTGGGTGCTCATGATTGGGGGGCTTGTGTGCCAGGACTAGGAAAACACTGAGGCTTTATGGGAGGGCTTAGGGTGTGGTTGAGACATTGAGCAGTGACTGGACAGCTCTGCAAGCTTGGGGCTACTAGATTCCCTGGTGAGGGTCATTGCTGTGGAATCCATGCTTACACCAAGGACTACCAGATCCTCTGTGTGATTCTTGTGCCAGTGCGATGAATATTATACCCACTGGGGCTAGCACCCAGGCACTGGTCTCCTTTGAGGAGAGGAGGTGAGTATGAGACTATGCCAACAGAGCAGAAGAAACTTCCCCTAAGATAAAAATGAGAGAGAGAGAGAGAGATGAGAGATTTATCACATGAAATGTGGGTGTCACCCTGCAAACTCCCCCTGGAGCACTGAACAGAGATCCTTTTCCACACCCACCACTGAAGTATTCACTGAAAAAGTGGACACTACTAAGCCAGAGGCATAGTCCAAAGATAAAAACCATCACAGGGGAGAAAGAAAACAAAAGAAGCAAGAATGAGTATCTCTACAAATGCCCACTAATAAGCTCACGAATTCAAGAAACAAGAATAAGAAAGACAACAGGATGCCCCCAAAACTACACAAAACTTCAATAGTAGAATGTGAAGATGAAGAGATGGAAGAAATGCCAGAATGAAATTCAAAAAGAATGAAATTCAAAGAATTGATCATAGGATTAATCAGAAAGTAATCACAAATAGGGGCGAGTGCTGTGGCGCAGTAGGTTAGTCCTCCGCCTGTGGTACCAGCATCCCATATGGGTGCCAGTTCTAGTCCCAGCTGCTCCTCTTCCAGTCTAGCTCTCTGCTATGGCCTGTGAAAGCAATAGAAGATGGCTCAAGTCCTGGGGCCCATGCACCCATGTGGGAGACCAGGAAGAAGCACCTAGCTCCTGGCTTCTGATTGGCACAGCCCCGGTAGTTGTGGACATTTGGAGAGTGAACCAACAGAAGGAAGTCCTTCCTTTCTGTCTCTCCCTCTCACTGTCTATAACTAGCTCTCAAATAAAGTAAATAAAATCTTTTAAAAAAAAGTAATCAGAAACAAATTCAGTACTAATGCAATCTGTACATGACATTAAAGAAAATCCCATAAAATTCAGATCTTAAAGAGAAATCACAATCAATGAAATCTTACGGATCATTGCTGTGGTGTAGTGGGTAAAGCTACCACCTGCAATGTCGGCTTCCCATATGGGTGCCAATTCAAGTCCTTGTTGCTCCACTTCCAAGCTAGCTCTCTGCTATGGCCTGAGAAAACAGATTATGGCTCAAGTCCTTGGGCCCCTGAACCTGTATGGGAGACCTGGAAAGAGCTCCTGGCTCCTGGTTTCAGATAGGCTCAGCTCCAGCCATTGCAGTCATCTTAGAAGTGAACCAGAAGGTGGAAGACATCTCACTCTCCCATCCTCTGCCCCTTTATAACTCTTCCTTTCAAATAAATAAATCATAAAAAAAACAAAAATGAAATCTTGGAAATTAATAATTCAATAGAACAAATTTAAAAATGTGGTGGAAAGCCTTCACAGCAGAATTATTGAAGCAGAATATCCAAGTAGCTGACAAATGGCTGGAAATATTGCAGTCAGACCAAAAAATGGAAGAAATTAGAAAACTATAACACTATGGGATGCTATCAAATGACCAAAATACAGGTCTTAGGAGTTCCTGAAAGTGTGGAAAGAGAGAAGGAAATAAAAGGCCTTTTAAGTGAAATAATTACAGAAGGGCTGGCACTGTGGTGCAGTGGGTTAAAGATGCGGCCAGCAGCGCCGGTACCCCTTATGGGTGCCGGTTTGAGTCCCAGCTGCTCCACTTCTGGTCAAGCTCTCTGCTATGGCCTGAGAAAGCAGTAGAAGATGGCCCAAGTCTTGGGCCCCTGCACCTGCATGGGAGACCCAGAAGAAGCCCCTGGCTCCTGGCTTTGGATCAGCTCAGCTTTGGCCATTGTGGTCATTTGGGGAGTGAACCAGTTCATGGAAGACCTCTCCCTGTCTCTCTCTCTGGCTCTACCTCACTCTGTAACTCTTTCAAATAAATAAAATGAATATTTTTTTAAAAAAGTAAAGAATAACAAAACTTCCCTAATTTGGAGAAAGAAAGGAACAGCCCAGTACAAGCACATAGAACTCTTAGTAGACATGACCAGAAAACATCTTCACCACAATAGATTAGTCAAATTCTCCACAGTAAAACATAAAGAAAAGATTTGAAATTGTGCATGACAAAATTGCCAGTGGACTTCTCATCAGAAACCTTGCAAGTTAGGTGAGAATGGTGAGATATAGTCCAAGACTTAAAAGAAAAAAGCTGTCAATGCAGAATACTGAAAATATTTTTTTCAGTATTTATTATTCAGTATTATAATTATATTATATATTATAATTATGTTATATAATCATAATAATTATATAATTATTATTATAACTTATATATTTATAATTATAATTAGATGATATATAATTATATAATATATAATATAATTATATGTATAATTATATTATTCAGTATTATAATTATTCAGTATTTTTCAGAATACTGGAAATTTTCAGAATACTGCAAAGCTCTCATTTGTGAATGAAGGTGAAATAAAAACCTTCCATAACAAATAGAAATTGGAGAGAAATTGCCACCAAGAATCCAGCCCTACAAAAGATGCTTAAAGATGTGTTAAACACAGAAACACAGAAATATGGCCATCACTACAAAAGAAGGTGAAGGCAGAAAATCTCCCAGTAAAAGTGCAAAGGAAATCCAAAGTAAACAACAGGAATATTTATGGGAAAATGGCAGGGTAAAGAAGTTACATGTCTAACCAGTTTGCAATGTTTTTGGAAGTGTGTTTCAAATGGACTGTTACAGACTGAAAGGTGTGAACAGCTTTGTATGTTTATGAAGGTTAAGGGAATTGAATACTTTTCCACAGATTCTTTTGAAGGGGAAAAGGGAAATGTACACTTTTTACAGCAATATTTTGTATATTATGTTTATTTCATGTGATGAATATGCACGGTGGCACACTGTGCACTGGACAGAATCAGAAATCCTCAGTTAATGTGGACTGGAGCATAATAGATGCTTGGTTGTTTGGGTCTCAAAATGGTGTCCTATAAAGATGCAGGTGAGAGAGGAGGCAAAGCACACCGTATGTCCATGGTTAGATTCTCCTAGAGGAACTCCAAATCCCTTTTATCTCTTAGATAACGAAAGGCACTGTGATACAGTTTTGGGTAAAAAGACATTTTTTAAAAGGCTTTCACTTTTGTGGATTAAAACCTTTTTATAAAGACCATTTATATTACTGTTTTAAAATGTGAGGCAATAAGAATTACTTTATGTTTGATTTGAAGTATCTTTGGTAATAGCTTCATGTAAATGAAGTGATAATCCTCTCAAGATAGCAATAACTGAAAATGAAAGTTAATTTTATCTTTTTTGAGTAATCAGGGAACTTAGTAAATAATGTCAGCACATTGTATAAATGATATCAAAATGATCTACATCAACATATCTTATATTTTTTAACATTCAAAGGATAATTGGTTTAGATGATAAAATATTATTTCAATTTTCTTAACTGGAAATAATACCACTTATAAAGGAACATTTTATATTTTACCCTTTTTTATGTTGGTTAATATAATACAAAAAGATGTTCAGGAAAATGCTTATTGATGAGGTTTATTCTGATTTGTATTAAAAGCATAAAGGTTGCATTATAGATCACCTTGTTTGTAAGTATGGCATAGTTAATCATTACGTGTGTTTTAAGGTGAGAATTGGTTTTCTTTCATCCTGGTCAGTGAATTATGAACATCAAGTTTGAACAGATAAACGGCCTTATTGTGACTGAAATGCTTATAGATTCTGTGCCAATTTTCTAACACTGTGTACTTTCTTGCTATTTAAAACTATTTGGCCAGCGCTGTGGTACAGTGAGTAAAGCCATCTTTTGTGGTGCCACAGCATCCCACAGGGGCACTGGTTCTAGCTGCTGCACTTCCAGTCCAGCTCTCTGCTATGGCCTGGGAGAGCAGTGGAGGATGGCCCAAGTCCTTGGACCTCTGCACCCATGGGAGACTCAGATGAAGTTTCTGACTCCTGGCTTGAGACTGGCCCAGATATGACCATTGCGGCCATCTGGGGAGTAAACCAACAGTTGGAAGACCTCTCCCTCTCTCTCTCCCTCACCTCTCCATGTAACTCTAACTTTCAAATAAATAAATCTTTAAAAAAATAAAAATAAAAAAAAAGCTGTATCAACTCTGACAAAAGAATTACTTGTGATTTAAAAAAAAGTTACATGTCAATAGTTATCTTGAATATAAGTGATCTCAGCTCTTCAATTAAAAGACACAGACTGGCTGAATGGATTAAAAACAAAATCCATCTATTTACTGCCTACAAGAAACACATGTTACTAAAGATGCATGCAAATTGAAAGGATGAAAAAAGATATTCCATGTTAACAGAAACCAAAAAATAACTGGTGTAGCCATCTTAATATCAGACAAAATAGATTTTAACACCAAAACTACTAAAAGAGAAAAAGACAATATATAATGATTAAAGAATCAATTCAACAGGAAGATGTGACTATTCTAAATGTATATGCATGTAGTTACAGGGCACTTGGGTATCTAAAAGAAATGTTAATGGTGATAGATACATGACCTTTTCATAAACTTCATATGAAAAGTAAAGAGTAACTCACTCTGTTGCTGGTTAAGAACATTCTGGTCTCTGAAGGGAGGAGAGTACTTCCACTTTGACTATGGCCTTGTCTAAGTAAGGTCAGAGTGCTTCCATAGCCTTGGCAGCGCATAACAAGAGTCTTGGGTGATCACTAATGTCATAAACATTGTATTGTGACCCAGCATAAGGTTTTTCTACATACAGTAATCCATGTGCATTTCAACAGCAAGTATGTTTTCTTGTTCAACTATACTGTGAGGTTCTCTCAATAGGTTCCTATCTTCTATAGCCTGCCTGATATTTTGCAAGCTTTTTTGGAAATTTCTATCAATTACTAAGATACTTCACCAGTCTACTTCTCCCTTTGATTTTGTCATTTTTTCAATTAATGTTGCTCTTTTGTTACATACTTGCATATCTACAATTATAAAGTTATTCAGGTTGATTACCTTCTTTATTACCTTTAAATGTCCCTACTTACCTGTAGTAACATTTTTTAGTGCTTATTCTGTCCTTACTACAATAGCCAGCTCTTTTGTTATTTTACATATAGCCATTTTCATGATTTAACTTTCAATGTATCTCCAGACCACAATATACTGTTAGAGATTGTTTTTCATAAGTTAATCCTATAATCTGCGAGTTTTTAATTTTTTGTTTAAATTTATAAATAATATGCTATCACAATGTAATGTTTGATAAATAAAGGCTTTGTAGAATTATCAGGCCAAGTACCATAATAATTACTTCATAAAATTGCTATTTCTGTATGGTAACACATTTAAAATCCAATCGTAACAATGTAACTAGGATCTCCATAATCTAAAACACACACCAGAATTTATTGACCAATGTGTTCTAACCCTCAACACTCTGATATACACTATTCTATTCTATGATTTTAACTACCTTGGAGTCAATAGATATGTGAACTCTGTAATATTTGTTTCCTTTACATTCACCATATTGTCACTTTGACAGAAACACCTTGTTTCAATGCTACATGGTTTACTTTTCTGTACGTTTTCTGTCCATTCATCCATGGAGGGGCACATTGGTAGTATTTCTATCTTGGCAATTTTGAAAAATGCATAAAGAACATGGGAGTTGAGACATATTTTCAATTTGGTCAAACATATAACCAGAAGGTGGTTTACTAAATGTTATGGTAGCTTTTGTAAATTTTGCTTTTTCATCTTTTACTTATTAGACAGACACACACACACACATCTATATCCCACATACACTGACATACACCAATTCAATCCCAAAATGCCTTCGATAGCCAGAGGTAGACCCAGTTGAAGGTACAAACCAGGAACTCAATCCAGGTATCTCAACTGTGTGGTGGGAATCCAATCCAAGCCATCAGACATACCTCACAGGAAACTGGGATCAGGAACCATAGATAGGCACAGAATCTAGGCTTTCCTAGAGATCTGCATAACTTATCTTTAAATTCAAAAGGAATCAGTTGACTTTTCCAAACATCTGTTGTTAAAGAGACTACTCATTCTTCATTATCTGTGCTTGACACCTTATCAGTTGCCCATAAGTTAAAGACTTGCTCTCTATTCTGTTATATTGGCTAATGTATCTGCTTCAGTTCCAGTGACATGCCATTTTGACTACCATAAGTTTTGATTACCATAACCTCCTCTCCTACTGTGTGTAACTCTGCCTTACAAGTCAATAAATCTTTTTAAAAAATGCTTAAAAGGGCACAGGGATGGTGGGGAGAACATGGAGTAAATAAGGCTGCTCCAAATTATCTGGAGAAGCAGCTGTGCAGTTAAACTTGTCTAGGGAGGGAAGATGTCCTAAATTCTGCTTCCTATTATCATGCTTTGTACTAAAATTTACATGTATTCAACACTGTAAGGTGGAGAAAGTACTGACTCAAAAATCTGGGGGACAGGCCAGGGATGTGGTTCAGTGGGTTAATGCCTTGGCCTGAAGTGCCAGCATCCCATATGGACACAGGCTCTAGTTCCACCTGCTTCTCTTCCAATCTAATTCTCTGCTATGGCCTGGGATAGCAGTAAAAGATGGCCCAAGTCCTTGGGCCCCTGCAGCCATATGGTATACTCAGAAGAATCTCCCAGCTCTGGATTGGCACAGCTCTGACCATTGCAGCCATTTGGGGAGTGAAACAGTAGATAGAGGACCTCTCTGTCTCTACCTCTCTCTGTAGCTGTCTTTCAAATAAATAAATCTTAAAAGAATACTCTTCTACTCAACAGCGTGCATATTGGTTATCATATACTGCCACTACTGAGACAATAGGAAGGTTACTAGCAAACTTTTGGCTAATCGAGGAAGTACCAAGCCATTTTTCATAACCTAAATTTGCAATAAAACAAAAACACCTTGAGGCCAGCCTTGTGGCATAACATGCTAAGATGACCTTCAATGATGACAACCCAAATGTGTGCTGGTTTGAATCTCAACTGCTACACTTCTGATCCAGCTCCCTCCTAGTGCATCTGGGAAGGCAGAAGATGGCCCAAGTCGTTGGGCTCCTGCATCCACGTGGGAGCCCCAGAAGGTCCAGGCTCCTAGCTTCAGCCAGAATGCTAGAGCCATTAGGGGCATGAACAGCAGATGGATGATCTATCTCCTCCCTCTGTAGCTCTTTCAAATAAAAAATCTTTTTATAAAAGGGTTTGCCATAAGAATCTGTTCAGAGCAGGTTAAGCTATGACCGACAATGCCAACATGCAATGATGATGATTATATTGGCCAGTGCACAGTAGAGTGGAGGGAGGAATAGAAGTGGGCTGGGAAGTGAGTTAGATGGAAAAGCAGAACCCATGAAGTCACAGTTGGGTAGGAATCTACATACATGAGGTAGCACACGGAGTACTTTATCTACTGCTGGTTAAATACATGATTTTCCATTCTTTGTGAGCAAGCCCAGAAGCACTACTTCAAACTGATTTACCTGTGTAGAATGTTGAGGTGGGTGTGGAGTCTTTTGGAGAAATGTGACCATATATGATTAGTACAAGACTCTAAGGCTGAGATGGGGCACAAGACAGGTAACTAGCACAAGGCAGGGGAGATAACATGATGAAGGCAACTTTCCCAGCTTCTCAGGACATCATTCGATGGCCTGCCATGGAAGCCAATTCAGATTTATCTACCTTATCAGTTCCAATCAAAGGGTTCACACCCTGGGACTGCCTCATGCAGGCAAACTATTCATTATGATGAAAAGCGGCAGTTACCCTGCAGATGCTGTGCTAAGCCTCCATGATCACTCTGAGCAATTAAAAATTTTGTGCATTGGAGGGGAATTGAACCCAGACTCCTGAATGGGAGGTGAGAACTTGATTGCTAAATCAGTAGTGCCCTTGTGGCGTGGTATGTCAAATCAGATATACTGTGGAAAGGGCTCTGGAAAGATAATTTTAAAGTAGGATCATACAGGTCTCTTTACTGGACATAGCAAATGAATAGAAATGACATGCAGTGTCACAGCTTGCTTAGGAAACATGTTATGCAATGCTGTTCACTTATGGTACTCAAATAAAGCCATCTGACTTCAAAGAGCAAAATTTTGAAACAGATGTTTTAGAACTAGAAAATGGCCCTCAATTTTAAAATCATAGAACAAGTAAAAAGGGGAACTCAGACACTATTTGTAAGAATATAAACACAGCTACTGTGGATTACCAGAAAGAATAGAAGTTGGGATAAATAAATAGAAGTTGAGAGTGGTTCATTATACTATGAAATGTTGGTTAGTGAAAGGGGGTGAAAGGTACATTGCAAGTCACTGGAGTACTTACCACTTTTATTTTATAAATTTGATATTAAAAATTTACTTCCAGAGGCCAGCATTATAGTGCAGTGGGTTAAAGCCCTGGCCTGAAGTGCTGGCATCCCTTATAGGCACTGGTTCTAGGCCCAGCTGCTCCTCTTCTGATCCAGCTCTCTGTTATGACCTGGGATAGCAGTTGAAAATGGTCCAAGTCCTTGGGACCCTGCACTCATGTGGGAGACCCAGAAGAAACTTCTGGCTACATAACAGCCCAGCTCCAGCTGTTGCAGACATCTGGGGAGTGAACCAGCAGATGGAAGATCTGTCTCTACCTCTTTCTGTAACTGTCTTTCAAATAAATAAAATAAGCCTTTAAAAAGAAATTTATTTCCTTATTAATGGTGATGTATTCTTGCCTTCCCACTTTCTGGTATGTACTAGATTCTTCCTAAGAACAACAACCAGTTATTTCCTTAGCAAGTGTGGGGAGCAAACCGGACTAGACTGAGTTACTGGAATTAAGACTTATTCTATGCATCTGCTCCCCCACAATATGGCGCTGGGAGAGAAGTAAACAGCTTCCGCACAGCTGCCTCCAGTTCAACTAATAAACTGTAGGACTTGCTCCTGATTGGAGGAGAGCAGCGTACTCGGCGTGTGGGCAGCCGAGTTAGGATTGGCGGAGGAGGACTATAAAGGAGGAGAGAGACGGCATGCACCAGGAACATCTAAGGGGAACATCTATCTGAAGGAACACCTGAGCAGCCCCCGAGAGAGCCGGCCGGCCGGCGGTGTGCCGCTCCCCTGCGGAAGTGGGGAATGCGGCCAGGGGGAACTGCCCTTCCACGGAGGTGGAAGGGATAGTAGCCAACCCGGGAAGAACCAGCAGCAAACCCGGGGAGGGCCGAGCAGACGAAAAGAACAGCGCAGGGTCCTGTGTCGTTCCCCCACGAAGACGGGGAGCGACAAAATGGTGCCGTGACTCGGATATGAAGCCTAGGCAGGGCTTGGTGTCATTCCTCCACGAAGAGGGGGAGCGACATAATGGTGCCGTGACTCGGATATGAAGCCTAGGCAGGGTTTAGTGTCGTTCCTCCACGAAGAGGGGGAGCGACATAATGGTGCCGTGACTCGGATATGAAGCCTAGGCAGGGTTTAGTGTCGTTCCTCCACAAAGAGGGGGAGCGACAGCAAGTATCAAAGTATGCAGAGCTTGGGGCTGGCACTGTGGTACAGCAAGTTCAGCAGATGCCTGCAGTGCTACGATCTCCTATGAGGTCCTGTTTGAGTTCCAGCTGCTGAACTTCTGATCCAGCTCTGTTAAGCCTCATGGGATGGCAGCAAATGGCTCAATTACTTGGATCCCTGAATACATGTGCATGACTGGGATGAAAATCCTGGTTTTGCCCTGGTCCAGCCATGGTCTGTGTGACCATTTTGGGAGTAAACCAGCAGATGGTTCATCTCTCTTCTCTGTCTGTCATTCTATCTATCAGTGGGACTTTCAAATAAATCTTTAAAAGAAAAAAAAAAAAAAAGATGTACAACCAGTATGATTCTGGGTGTTCCAAGTTGCTCCAGAAGAGCTGGGTGATGATTGAACTTTTCCTCTTGAGTCACTGAAAAAAGCGAAGGATTTAATAGCCTTGAATTTCAAAGATTTCTTACCTGAATCATACCCTGGATGGTCACTAAAGGAGGCAATGTAAGGTTTATTGGTCAACTGAACCACTTGGGGAAGTACACTATTCTTGGGGTGATGCAGTGCCTGCATATGAACTCTGCACCTGAATAGATGGAGAGTGGTGAAACTGTCAGGGAACTCTCTGGTATGTTGATTTTTAGCATATGTGGTTCTGATACAAAAATGAGGCATCCACTTCTGAATTAGGAGTTAGAAGAGCAAGTTTGAAGTTTGGATAGCAACGAGGGAGCAAATGTAGATGTGCTTGAGGTAGATATAATTGAAAGTGTGCTATTGGGGCTGGTGCTGAGGCGCAGTGGGTTAACGCCCTAGCCTGAAGCACTGGCATCCCATATGGGCACTGGTTCAAGACCCAGCTACTCCACTTCTGCTCCGGTTCTCTTCTATAGCCTGGGAAAGCAGTATAAGATGGCCCAAGTCCTTGGGCACCTGTACCCATGTGGGATACCCAAAAGAAGCTCCGGGCTCCTGGCTTTGGATTGGTGCAGATCTGGCCAATGTAACCAATTGGAGAATGAACCATCAGATGGAGGACCTCTCTCTCTCTGCCTCTCCTCCATGTATAACTCTGATTTTCAAATCAATCAATCAATCTTTGGGGAAAAAAAAGTGTGCTACTGGACACGGTGTCTGTCTTCATGTTGAGTAGAGAGCACAAACAGCCTAAGCTCTAAATGATAGTTATTTCCCTTGGGCTCAAGTTAAACCACTCAGCCTTGACCAAGCTTAATTCTCAGTAAGAGCATAACTCACTGGAATCACTTATCTTTCAAAAGGTCATAATGGGGGCTGGCACTGCGTTGTAGTAGGTGAAGTATCCACCTTCATTACCTGTAACCCATAAGGGTGCCAGTTCAAGTCACAGCAGCTCCACTTCCAATGTAGCTTCCTGCTGATGGCCTGGGAAATCAGAAGATGGGCCAAGTGATTGGTCCCCTGGCATCCATGTTGGAGACATGGATGGAACTCCAGGTCCCAATTTCAGCCTGACTCAGCCCTGGCCCTGGCTGTTATAGTTATTTGGGGAGTGAAATGGAAGGTGAAAAGACCTCCTTCTCTGTGTCTCCTTCTAGTTTTAACTGCCTTTTAAATTAATATTTTTAAAAAGCATAGCAGTTGTATTTAAGCATAAAACATACACATGGTAGTATCTGATAAATAGTAGAGATGTAAAATCAATGTTTTAGTTGAGTGAGCTGCAATTTACACTAGTGTATTCTCTTCACAGCAGGGCTCAGAGATGATTGAATCTGACATGCATACAAGACCCCATCCCTAGAAGGGGCACCTCAGTGTCTTTTCTAAAACTCCCTGCTCACAGGTTGTATGTGGATGACTCCCACTGTGGGAGTCCTAACTTGATGCAGTCTCCACAGCTATCAAATCCTTGCATATTTAGGCATTTATCACTTCTTGGCCTTTTAGCTAAGATCAACTGTAATACTTGGGCATCTTTTTGAGCAAGTATAGCTTTTGAAAACACAGAAGAGACATTAAAATGAAATTATGCCGGCGCCGCGGCTCACTAGGCTAATCCTCCGCCTTGCGGCGCCGGCACACCGAGTTCTAGTCCCGGTCAGGGTGCCGGATTCTGTCCTGGTTGCCAGGCCAGCTCTCTGCTGTGGCCAGGGAGTGCAGTGGAGGATGGCCCAAGGCCTTGGGCCCTGCACCCCATGGGAGACCAGGATAAGTACCTGGCTCCTGCCATCGGATCAGCGCGGTGCGCCGGCCGCAGCGCGCCAGCCGTGGCGGCCATTGGAGGGTGAACTAACGGCAAAGGAAGACCTTTCTCTCTGTCTCTCTCTCTCTCACTGTCCACTCTGCCTGTCAAAAAAAATAAATTTAAAAAAAATGAAGTTATAATATCAACAAAAAAGCACCATTCAATGAAAATAAGTTACACAGGATAAGAGGACTTAATTCTCTGTAAATACTCTCAGAACATCCTCCAGAATCACTCCATGAAGTGAGTGAACCCTTACTGGGTAACACAAAGATTCTTGATAATAAGTCTTGACATATACCTGAGTATGCCCATAGCTTCAGTGAAATACAGAAGCTACTTACAAGAATAGCCATCGCAATGTGCTAAATGTACCATGATCTATTGAAATATAGGTACATAGTAGGCCTTGTCCAGGAAGTCAAACACAAAATGTGTGCCCTGTACTGTATAGTTGAAAGGCAGAATTAAATAGAGAGGGTGAGACAGAGACATCTTCCATATGCAGTTTCACTCCCCAAATGGCTGTAATAATTAGGGCTGGATCAGGACTAAGCCAAGTGTGGATATAGGAAACCGAGGACTTGAAACATAATCTGCTGCTTTTCCAGAGGCATTAGCAAGGAAATGGATTGTAAGTAGATATGCCAGAACATTGGTCCAAGTGGTCTCCAGTTTTAAAGACTTTGCCAGGCGGCACTGTGCCATAGTGGGTAAACTGCTCCACTTCCATTCCAGCTCTCTGCTATGGCCTGGGAAAGCAGTCGAAGCTGTCCCAAGTCCATGGGCCCTTATACCCATGTGGGAGACCTGGAAGAAGATTTTGGCTCCTGGCTTTGAACGAGCACAGCTCCAGTTGTTGCAGCAAATTGGGGAGTGAACCACTTGTTCAATTCACATTTTTAATATAGACAATATTTTTTACAGTGCTGCCAATATATACAAGGAATATTTTGTCTTGAGATGTAAAATCCCAAATGAATTTGACAGTAAATAGCAGAGAACTGGCTCACTACCTAATATTAAAAGGCAAAATTACAGAGAGAAGGAAATACAGAGAGAATCTTCCATACACTGGTTCACCACTCAAATGGCCACAATAGCAGGGGTTGGGATAGATCAAAGCCTCCACATGTGTGAAGGGGAACAAGGACATGGGAGATCCTTTGCTGCTTTTCCAGGTGCACTAGAAGGGAACTGGATTGCAAGTGCATTGGTTAGCAATTAATCCTCTTCACCAATGTGGAACTGGACTGGCCCAGTAACAAGGGAAGGTCCATCATGGCAGTGAGGAAAAACAACAAAATCAAGCTACAAGCTGATCTATCAGTGGTGCTTTCAAAAAGCTGAGAAGGGCGCTGTGAACAGAGCTACTGATGTTGATCTAAACTAACACTAATAAAGCCACAAGAGTAAGGATGGGTTCTTACTGCATGTTTAGCTGATATCAGCTAACATGTTAGATGGGGCCAATTTGTCTCTAAAGAAAGCTACCACTTCAAATGAGAAATATTAACTAGATATGATGCTTGGTATTATGCTTTGTACTAGAACCTATCTACTTCTGAACTTCATCACACAAGATCACCCACTGGGTTTGTGAAAAAGGAGGCACCTATAACACGTGGCAGGAGGAAGAAATATGCTCTTGTGAATATGCCTCCTCCTATGCTGCCAGTTCTGGTCAGTATGGAGGGTCACTTCTGCCAACATGGGGAGATGCCAAGCCATACTCTTCCATAACCTACATGTACTCTAAAGACAAACTCTTGAGGTCATCCTTGTGGCATACCAGGCTGAGATGCCACATTCAGTGCTGTTGTTTGGGGAGTGAATCAGCAGATGGATGATCACTGTCTTGCCTCCCTCTCCATAGCCTTTCAAATAAATAATTTTTTTACTAAAAAGTTTTGGCTTAGGGGGCTGGCACTGGAGCACAACAGGTTAACCTACGACCTACATTGCCAACATGATATCTGTGCTGGATAATGTCCCAGCTGCTCCATTTCCCATCCAGCTCTTTGCTATGGAATGGGAAAGCAGTGCAGTATGCCTCATGTCCTTGAGTCCCTGCAGCTCTGTGCAAAGACCTGGAAGAAGTTCCAGGCTCCTGGCTTCAGATAGGCCCAGCTCTGGTGGTTGTGGCCATTTGGAAAGAGAACCACCAGAGGGAAGACCCCCCCCAACTTTCTCTGTAACTCTGCCTTTCAAAAAAATAAATCAATTTTTAAAAAAAAAATTTCCAAAAGAACATGAATAGCCAACCAGTAAGAGGAAGGTCACAAGCACCACTGACCACTCAGGAACTTGAACACAGCTGAATACGTACCTGTCAGTCCCAATTTCAAACTGTAATAACACTTACCTTTAACTTCTTGGGGAGCCCTGGAGTTAAGAAATAGATGTCCTGCTCCTTTCTCTGGGATATGAAATAAATACTTCTTTCCTACACCACCCCATTGATTGGGTTACTGTGTGCCAGGCAAGCATGTACAGGTTAGGGGATTCCATAGCAACCCAAGTCCTTAGGCCTCTGCAGCGAAGTGGGAGACCCAAAAGAAGCTGCTGGCTCCTGGACAGATCAACTCTGGCAATTGCAGCCACTTGGGAAATCAAATACCATTTCAGAAATCGAATACCATGTTTCACTGTGTTCCCAGGCCATAGCAGAGAGCTGGATCAGAGGTGAAGCAGCCCAGACTCAAACCGGAGCCCATATTGGATACCGGCACTACATGCAGTAGCCCAACTAAGCCACAGTGCCAGCCCTAGCAATTTTTCAACTATTTTTGGTTAAGGTCTGGGGTGCTCCTTTTCTGATCCAGTCTGCTGCTACTGCACCAGAGAAATCAGTGGAAGATGGCCCAAGTACTTGGATCCCTGATGCTCATGTAAGAGACCTGGATGGAGTTCCATTCTCCTGGCTTTGGCCTAGTCCAGGCCAGCTGTTTGACATTTGGGGAGCTCTCTAACCCTACTTGTTCTAAAGTAAAATACTGTTGCATGAGGAAAAAGTAAAGATATGGAACAAATAACTGAAAAGAATTGCATCTGTTTCTCCTACATGGAGGCAGGGGATCAAGCACATTTGTCAACTTCCATGGCCTTCACAGTTGCAATAGCAAAAAGCTAGATCCGAAGCTGCTTAACTGGAATGCAAACCAGTACTCTGGTATTGAATGCCATCTTTTATTCCTACTGAATTTCTCCAAAATTCCAAGTTCAATTGAGCTGTCCTACTTCAATAAGTTTATTTACATAAATTTATTAAGAATCCACTCTCAAAAATTCTTGAGAGCATTGGCATATCTTCTGAAGTCAGGAGTTTGCAATCTTGCAGTGAATAACATTGCCATTAATTAGTAGACATTAAACCTTCAAGGACTTGGGTACTGCATGTAAAAAAATTCTAAGCCTACAGATGCTGAATGGTAGAATGTCCTGAAATTTTCCCAGGAAAACAAAATAAGAAAATCTTGTGATATATGGTGACCAGATGCTCTGCCTGTCTTGTGGAGAGGCATCCCACTATGAAATTTTCCCATGTACCTATCTCCTACCATTTACACAGCTAATGTTTCCTCAGCCATTGCCATGTCCAGTAAACTCTCTAAAAAACACTCCATTTTTTTCAATTCACCCAAAACTCAACTCTTCATATTTCTAGTTTCCTTCCCCCATACTACACACTTTTGTCAGGCCCTCACGAAACACCTTCACAGATGGAAAACTCACTACCCTCCATTTGCACATGATGTATTACAGAGTGGCTGCTAATTTAGGATATTCCCCTAAAATCCTTTCTAAAATGCCAGTTGGGATTAAAAATGCCTTTAACATTCAGAAATAATTTGTTTTACCCATGTGAAATTGTCCTGAACATTGGACTGTTGCAGAAAAAAACCTTAAGTTGATTGTTGCCAGTGGAGAACATTTTACCAATTTATTACATGTTGTACTAATGCCATCTGACCCATCTTATTCTGGTAAACAGAAAGTGATTGGCCAACCAAAAAGACAGGACCACAATAGCTAACAAATATCTTCCTATGTGGGGCTATTGGGGGGGCAGGACTAATTGGGTGCGCAATCCCGTAAGATCAAGCTATCTAGGCAGAATTAAGGAACTTGTGTGCATGGGCAGTTCCAAAGGAAGCCAACTATGACCCTCAGGATGCTCAGTGAGTAATATGAACATTGCAAGAAGAATCTGTGAGTTACACAAAGAAAATCTACCTACTTCTACCCAGCAGAAGGAGCTTTGCACGTAGCACAACATGACTTATATTAATGCTGTACTGAATGTAAACAATATCCAACATACATTTCCCCTTAAATATGACATTACACAATGACATGTGCTGTGCTTTTACAACATGAATGCATTTTTTACTTGTAAATGTAATATCCATTCACAAAATGATTTAATATTAAAAATAACAAAGATGGAACTCATAACACAAATATGAAAAGGAACATGCTATTTATACTGCTCCCTAAACTGGAAGAAATTGAAATGTCCAAAGGTGAAAAGATATATTCATCCAATACAAAATTACTTCAGATTATATTAGAACAGATTACAAACAACAGAGATAAAAAAAAACTCACTATATAAGATTTCCAATAACACTAAACTTTTATAAAGATTTATTTATTTACTTACTTACTTACTTGAGAAATAGTTACCAACAGAGGGGGAGAGAGAGAGCTCTTCCATCTGCTGGCTCACTCCCCAATGGCTACAAGGCCAGAGCTGAGACCTTCCGAAACCAGAAGCCAGGAGCTTCTTCTGGGTTTCCTTCATGGGTACAGGGGCCCAAGGACTTGATCCACCTTCTACTACTTTTCCAGGACAACAACAGGAAGCTGGATTGTTAGTGGAGCAACAGGGACTCAAACCAGCACCCATATGGGATGCAGGCATTGCAGGAGGATGCTTAAAATACTATGCCACAGTGCCGGCCCCAACACTAATTATAATGTGTCCAAGTGAATCCCTATCATAGCCTGATATTCACAGAAGTGTTAAATATAAAGAGTACGGGCTGATGGATGGGAGACATCTCTCTCTCTCACTCTCTGCCTCTGCTCTTGGTAACTTTCAAGTTACAGACAAGTAAATAGATAAATCTATTAATAATTTCAAGAGAAGGCTTTAATCTATACAGAGAGTAAAAATATGACTGCAAAGTGCCTGTATTTTTGAGAGCAGAATAACTAAAGGAACATTATTATGACAATACTCTTACCACTGCTGGTCACAAGCTCTCCCAACCCTCTGGTGACATCATTGGGTGAGCTACCAGGGAGGTCAATTCAGACATTATCCACCTCAACTTAGCATCAGTTCAAGTCATAGGAGTTGCATTTTGAGACAGCCTCATGCAGGACAGCCACATAAATCATGACATTACTGCTGAGTTGGAACAGCAACCATGAAATTGCTGTGCTAAGCCTTCATGATTGGCTCAGGGCAATTAAAAATATTGGAGGGGAATTGAAGCCAAGCCTCCTGAAAGGGAGGTTAGAATTCTATTGTTAAACCAGTAGTGGGGCTGCTGTTGAGGCATCTGCAGTGCCTGCATCCCGGCTGCTCCACTTCCAGTCCAGCTCTGCTATGGCCTGGGGAGCAGTAGAGGATGTCCCTAATGCTTGGGCCCCTGCACTCATGTGGGAGATCGAGAGGAATCTCCTGGCTCCTGGCAAGGATTGGCTTAGCTCCAGCCATTGAGGCACAGCTCTGGCTTTGCAGGCATCTGGTGAGTGAATCAGCAGATGAAGAGCCTCTCTCCCTCTCTTTCTCTCTGCCTCTCTATAACTCTACCTTTAAAATAAACAAACAAACACTTCTGCCCTTGAGGTTTGGTATGTCAATTAAGTATAATGTGGAAAAGGCTCAGGAAGCCCTTTGGATCTCTTTACTGGACATAGCAAATGAATAGAAAAGACATGCAGTGTAATGACTTGCTTAGGGAACATATTATCCAACACTATTCACTTACAGCATTCAAACAAAATTAACTGATTCCAGTGAGTAAAATTCTAAAACAACTGTTGTAAAACCAGAAAATGTTCCTCTATATAAACATATCAGAGAACATGAATGAGGGGAACTCATCCACTACTTGTGGAAATACAAACTAATGCAGCCACTGTGGAAAACATTATGGATATTTCCTAGAAAAATATACAGCAATATATCCAAAAAATGTGAAGGTATTGTATCATAGATACCTAATTAAACAGGTTTATAGTAACATTGTTCCAAATAGCCAAAATATGGAATCAACAAAGGATGAGTTGGTAAAGACAATGTGGCACTTATACACAAAGGAATACTTTTCAGCTATAAGAATAAGAACCTATGGACCCAAGGCTGTAGGGTGGTGGGGTAAAGCCACTGCTCGCAATGCTGGCATTCCATATGACCCCCTGTTAAGTTATTACCTGAACCACACTATGGAGGTCACTAAAGGAGGAAAGGTCAAAGTACTTCAATTAGAATGTGGGAAGATGTTAGAATGTTGCTCCTCTGTCAAAATTACAGCTCATTGCCTCTTTAGTCCTTTGTCAAACACTTTGACATTCACACTTTACTTTTTTAATGCTTTGGTCACAATTAGCCTGAACAATAAAGCATAATATAAAGCTAATCTCCTTTGGTGCCAAGGAAAGTCAGAGACAATAAAAAACTAACTTTCAAACTTTCCTGTTTTTTCTCACTCTATATCTTCCCTTCCTTTCACCCACACCACACCCTTCCACCTTCTTGCAACATCAGCATTTACTCTCCTCCCTGAAGATCAATCAAAGATCTTCTTGATGTCTTCAAATCAATTAGAGATACACTAGGCTGATGCTATGGTACAGTGGGTTAATGCTTTGCCTGAAATGCCAGCATCCCAGTTCTAGTCCAGCTGCTCTGCTCCCAATCCAGCTCTCTGCTGTGGCCTGGGAAGGCAGCAGAAGATGGCCCAAGCACTTGGGAACCTGCACCTAGATGGGAGACCCACAAGAAGCTCCTGGCTTCAGATTTGCCCAGCTCAAGCTATTGTGACCATTTGGGGAGTGAACCAGTGGATGGAAGACCTTTCTCTCTGTCTCCCTGTCTCTGTCTGTAACTCAGTCTCTCAAATAAATAAAATCTTCAACAACAACAACAAAAAAAAACTACAGATACAACAATACCTGTATGGGAAGAGTCACTAAGCATGCAGTGTAGAAAGTTATTAGTTTAGCTTTTTACCGGCTTCTGTTAAGAGTTGATGGATGGAAAACTGTCATTGTAAACTAGTAGTGAATAGGTGGTGCACCCAATGAGTTAAGCACTGTACATCAGTTGTGCTTGAAAGAAGTTGCTGATAAGGAAGTTTGAGAGACAGCATTTGTGGCTCTAATATAAAAATGAAGCACCCACTTCTGAATTAGGAATTTATTTAGAAGTGCAAATTTGAACTTGGGAAAGCTATCCAGGAGCAAATGCAGATGAGGTTGAGTTAGTGTGTGCTACAGGATATGGCATAATTGAAAACATGCTTCAGGATATGGGGTAGATCTTATGTTGATGTAGATGGCCCAAGTGAATGAGTCCTTTCACCCATGTAGGAGACCTGAAATTAGCTCCTGGCTCCTGGCTTCAAATCAGCTCAGCTCCGGCCATGGTGACCATTTGGAGAGTGAACCAGTAGATGGAAGACCTTTCTCTCTGCTTCCACATCTCTCTGTACTCTGTCTTTCAAATAAATAAATCTTAAAAACTGTCTCTTTATGGATCAGCTCTGTGGTGCAGCAGGTTACAAGGCTGGTTGCAATGCAGCCATCCCATATGGGTCACAGTTTGAGTCCTTGCTGATGGCCTGGGAAAACAGTAGAAGATGGCCCAAGTGCTTGGCCCCCTGCACCCAAGTGGGAAACTCAGAAGAAGCTCCTATCCCCGGTCTTCAAATTGGCTCAGCTCTGGTCATTGTGGCCATTTGGAGAGTGAACCAGCAGGTCAATCTCTCTCTCTCTTTCTCTCTCTATGTCTGTTTCTATCTCTCCTTGTAAATTTGTCTTTCAAATAAGTAAAATATTAAGAAAATCCTTCAAATAAATATTTTAAATATTTTAAAAACCATAGCAGTTGTGTTTAAGTCTCTGGTTGATACATAGTGGGGATACAAAATTAATGTTCTAGTTGAATGAGTTGCACCTTACTCTAATGTATTTTCTTATCAACCAGGGTGACACTTGATTGAATCTGACATACATCCAAGGTCCTTTCCTCAGACTGACCATCTCCATGTCTTTCCCAAGACTCCCTGCTCACAGGCTGAATGTAGATGTTTCCCACTGCGGGGGGATTACAGTACTATCTTGTTGCAGTCTCCACATATAACAAATTCCTTTCAGTACTTAAGCATCTTCTTGAAGAAGTACACCCCCTTGAAAGGCACAGTAGGGAGGGGGCATTAAAATGAAAAGCTACAGCTACAGTTACAATCATGGACAGAGATCAGCCTGAAATTATTTTTCCCTAGCAGACTCTTGAGTCTTGGGAAAAGAAAGATTTTGGGGCCTCTACTGTGGAACAGCGGGGTTAACACCCTGGCCTGAAGTGCCAGCATCCCATATGGGCACTGTTTCGAGGTCGAGCTACTCTGCTTTCAATCCAGCTCTCTGCTATGGCCTGGGAAGGCAGTAGTAGATGGCCCAAGTTCTTGGGCCCCTGCACCTGCATGGGAGACCTGAAAGAAGTTCCTAGCTTCTGGCTTCAGATCTGCACAGGTGCAGCCATTGTGGCCAGTTGGGGAGTGAACCACAGGATGGAAGACCTCTCTCTCTCTTCTCTGCCCCACTTCTCTTTGTGTAACTTTGACTTCCAAATAAATAAATACATAAATCTTAATGAAAAAGAAATATTTTGTCTTGAGATATAAAATTATAATGTATTTCCCTGCAAACAATGGAGAACTGGCTCACAACCTGATACTTTCTTGAGCTAAAGGCTTTCTGCTCTCTCCCCCCCTCTCCTTTCAAATATAAATAAATAAGTAAAGCTAGCACCAATGATATCTATTCATTTTTTTGTTCTGGAGGCTGAAAGTCTGAGGTCAGAGTGTCAGCAAGGCCACGTTTTCTCTAATGATGGGGAAGAATACCTCCTTGCATCTTCCTTGCTTTTGGTAGCTGCCCGCAGTCCTTGGCATTCATTGGCTAGAAGCTGTATGTCCCAAATCTCTACCTCTGTTGTCATGATGTTTTCCTTTCTGTGTGTCTTCAGGTGACCTTCTTATGAAAATACCACACCTTGAATTTAGGGCCCATCTTGATCTGGGATGATCTTAGTTTAGCTAGTTAGACCTGCAAAGATTCTATTTCCAAATAAAATCACATTCTGAGATTTGAAGTTGACATGAATTTGAGTGAAATAATATTCAACCCAATACAGTTTAATATGCTTCTTTTTCACTTCCTTTAAGGAAACTTTTAAAACTACTTTTGCTGTTTACAAAGAAAATAGAGTATCTCATTAAATTTTGAGCTTCCAGTTATTGGATATAGTTAAACAAAAGCTCAAAACCTTTTAAGAGTAGACTTGAGTAGATACACATGAATTGCTGAACTTGACATTAACTGAGAATTAGAAATTAGGTCATAGGTCCCTCTTCAGCTTTCCATTAGCCTACTAAATCATGTTTCACCACCTAGATATTCACCTGTGACCTTATAAAATATAATGAATCCCCTGGGTATTGGCAGTATATTTGGCCTGGGTCAGAGGACTATGCAACTTATTGCTGAAAACAGTTGCTCCACCAGCCCAGTGATTTCTTTCTCTTGTCTGGAAATGTAGGGGCTACATAAGGGGTCTGGGTAACGTTAAACCACGTAAGGACTCTTTGCCAAATGGGAAGTGGCTTGGGAGTTTCCCTCACCCAAGGACAACAGGCTACTATAGTTCTCTGGTATCACATTCCCATACAAGATCTTCTGAGCATTGTCCAGGTCCTGTTGCTCCTCCTGGCTGAAGCCCAGTCAAAAACCTGTAACAGCACATGTCTCCAAAATACATCAGCTCTGAGTCAAAAAAAAGAGAGCCACTTTCATTTCTGCGTCTACTATGCTTCCCACATGAGAAGCTAGTTTTTGTGTGCTATATGTCAACAGAAAAGTGAGAATAAAAACACATTCCCTGTATATTAACTTTGTAATTACAAAATTTACTATACTATAGTTACTCATATTATAAGGGCCTGAAAGCCCAGCAAGAACAAGATGAGTAAAATTCTGATTCTGTAAGGAAATCACAATGTAATCTGTAGGCATGTATATACATATCTAATTGAAAAGTGTTAGCTCAAGTGAGACAGATGTTCAAAGTAGATCAGGGTAACAAGGTTTTTAAAAATAAATTTGGGAGCCGGCGCCGCGGTTCACTAGGCTAACCTTGACCTTGTGGCGCCGGCACACCGGGTTCTAGTCCCGGTCGGGGTGCAGGATTCTGTCCCGGTTGCCCCTCTTCCAGGCCAGCTCTCTGCTGTGGCCAGGGAGTGCAGTGGAGGATGGCCCAAGTGCTTGGGCCCTGCACCCCAGGGAGGCCAGGAGAAGCACCTGGCTCCTGTGTATGGAACAGCGCGGTGCGCCGGCCGCAGCACGGTGGCCGTGGCGGCCATTGGAGGGTGAACCAACGCAAAAGGAAGACCTTTCTCTCTGTCTCTCTCTCACACTGTCCACTCTGCCTGTCAAAAAATAAATAAGTAAATAAATAAATAAATAAATAAATAAATAAATAAAAAATAGATTTGGGGAGGATGACATTGTGGCATTTTAAGTAAGGTCACTACCTATGATGCCAGCATATAATATGGACACCTATAACCTAATCCCAATTTAATTCCTCCTGAATATTCTCTTTTTAATGGTAGATTTAAAGGATTTTTTTTTTTATCATTCCTTTGGATAATGCTGACTGTGAAAAATTTACCTAAATAATACCTGGGGTTTTGGTGGCAGGACCTCAGATTTGCCTTTTCATCTTCAATGTCAAAATAGATCACTTACTCTTTTGGGTCGTTTTATTTATTTATTTTGACAGGCAGAGTGGATAGTGAAGAGAGAGACAAAGAGAAAGTTCTTCCTTTGCCATTGGTTCACCCATGGGGTGCAGGGCCCAAGCACCTGGGCCATCCTCCACTCCACTCCCAGGCCACAGCAGAGAGCTGGCCTGGAAGAGGGGCAACCGGGACAGAATCCGGAGCCCCAACCAGGACTAGAACCCGGTGTGCCGGTGCCGCAAGGCGGAGGATTAGCCTATTGAGCCACGGCACTGGCCTCTTTTGGGTCTTAACCTAATTGATATCTATCTTTCCTTTTCAAAACAGGAAGAGAAAAATTAGATAGGAAGATGAGCAGTCGGAACAAAAACAGGCACCCATATCAGAGGTAGGCACCACATCAGCAGCCCCCAGATTTGCATTTAAGACAAACTCTGAAAGGAGAATGGAGAGAAAGAAAGGAAGAATTGGATAAGAAATCAGAAAGAAATATCATCACTAACCATTAAACATAGAGTATTAAGAATAGAGAACACAAGAGATAGGAAGCACAAACACAATTCAGCACCAATGGGTTGTGTGGAGGGTTAAAATGAGTTCAAGTCCATGATGTGTGCATGAAAGACTGCATGGACATGGCACAAGAAATTGAAATTGGGGAAAACAATCAACAAGAATATGATGGAAAGAAGTGAGACTGAACTTGGACACATTGTGTTTGAATTTTCTGTTGTTAATTGTGTTGGGATCAGCAACTGGCAACTAGAAATACAATGTAGAGCTCAGTAGAGACCAAAGCAGCAGAATTTCAGTGAATAGAGTGAATGAAATATCCTAAAGAAAAAGATCAAAGAATGCAGAAAAGGAGAGAGAAGGGGATCTGAAGAAACCTTGTACCTACTGGAATAGGAAGGGAAGAACATAATAAGAAAAGGACAGGAGAGAAGGAATATTGATGTTTATACCAGGGATAATAAAAATCTCAATGTTAAAAAAAATCTCTGCCTCTTGGGTCCAGTAGTGTGGTGCATCAGGTGAATGCTCAGACCTGAAGCACCAGCATCATATATGGGTGCCAGTTCTAGACCCAGCTGCTCCACTTCTGATCCAGCTCTCTGCTATGGCCTGGAAAAGTAGTAGAAGATGGCCCAAGTCCTTGGGCCCCTGCACCTGCATGGGAGATCTGGAAGAAGCTCCTGGCTCTTCCTTAGGATGGGCCCAGCTCGGGCAGTTGTGCCCAATTGGGGAGTGAACCAATGGATGGAAGACCTCTTTCTCTCTGCCTCTCCTCTCTCTGTGTTACTCTTTCAAATAAATAAATAAATCTTAAAAAAAAATCTGCCTCTCCAGTGTAACACTGACTTTCAAATAAATAATAAATAAATCTTTTTTAAAAAAGGAAATTATGGCATATGTACTCCACATAATATTAACAGAGATTAAAAAATAAAATCCTGTTATTTGCAACAAAATGCATGAAACTGGAAAACATCACACTTAACCATATGTTCTCCCTGATCTGTGATAACTAATAGAGCACCTAAAGGTAATTATAGAATTGAAATTGACAATTTGAGAAGAAATAACTTTGAACAGCCTTTCTCAACTATTGAACAGTTTTTTCATATTATTTGTTGAACTCTTTAATTAATATAATCATGTGTATAAAGTTAATTGCAAATAGATCTTAGTAAAAAATAAGAATGGGAATAGGAGAGGGAGGAAGAAGAGGTGTGAGAATGTGGTGGGAGGGTGAGCATGGTGGGAAGAATCACTATGTTCTTAACATCATAATTATGAAATGCATGAAGTTTGTATTCCTTAAATATAAAGTTGCTGAGAAAAAAGATATAAGCTTAAGGAGCATTCCAGAAAAATTTTAATTTTGATTATTTCGGTAAAGGATATTAGGCAGTAATATTTAAAATGAAAGAATGAATTATGTGTTTTTAATATCATTTATTTTTAATGATTAACTAACTTCTTTTGAAAGACATAGTTTTGAGAGACTGAAGACAGAAATAGATCTGCCATCAGCTGCCCCGCTCCCTAAATGGGTGTAACAGCTAGAGCTGAACCAGACTGAAATCAGGAGCCAGAAGCTTCATCTGGTCTCACACATAGGTGAAACCCAGGGCAGGTGCCCAAGCACTTGGACTAACTTCTTTTTTTTTTTTTTTTTTTTTTGACAGGCAGAGTGGACAGTGAGAGAGAGAGACAGAGAGAAAGGTCTTCCTTTTGCCGTTGGTTCACCCTCCAATGGCCGCCACCGGTGCGCTGCAGCTGGCGCACTGCGCTGATCTGATGGCAGGAGCCAGGTGCTTCTCCTGGTCTCCCATGGGGTGCAGGGCCCAAGCACTTGGGCCATCCTCCACTGCACTCCCTGGCCACAGCAGAGAGCTGGCCTGGAAGAGGGGCAACCGGGACAGAATCCGGAGCCCCAACCGGGACTAGAACCCGGTGTGCCGGTGCCACAAGGTGGAGGATTAACCTAGTGATCCATGGCGCCGGTGGACTATCTTCTGCTGCTTGCACAGGTATGCTAAGCAGGGAGCTGGATTGGAAATGGAGCAACCAGGAAACAAACCAAAATCCTTAAGGGATGCTGGCATCCTAGGCAGCTGTTTAACCCACTATACCACAATGTCACAATGTCAGCCCCAGGTTTTCATTTTAGATTTGAGCAGCTTGAGGTGCCATTTGGATGGCTATAAGGAAACACTCAACAGGGAGTAAATATAGTGGTCTACATGCTGTGCAAGAAGCCCAAGCTGGAGATACAGATGTGTCAGATGATATAGGGTCAACCTGTCAAGGTGAATTGCAGAATGCAATCAATAGGACACCAGTAAAAAGAGAAGAAACTTTCAGTGATGTCATGATACAAACAGGTTAACTTCCAGGAGAAGGCGTGTAGCAGTTTCTACCATGGCAAGGGAAAAGAGTCATTTAGCCTAATGCCCTGGTCCCACAGCAGCATTTCCAGCTGTGCTTTCAGGGCTGGCTCCTAATTTTAGATTTTGCAAATCTAGACACTAGAAGTCAGTGTTGACAACTCTAGAATGTAGGCTTCTCAACTCAAGTGAGAGGCCAGGACTACATTCCTGGTTCTCACCTATGACCCTGTCTCAGCCCTGCCTGCTGTGGGTGTTTGGAGTGTAAATCAGTTGACTGAAAGTCACGGTCTCTCTCTCAGTGCCAGTGTTGTGGCATAGTATGCTATATGTCCACTTATGGTGCCACCATCACATACGGGCACCAGTTTGTGTTCTGCATGTTTTTCTTCTTCTTCTCCTTCTTAGTAGAGTTACAGAGAGGGAGAAACAGAGAAGTCTTCCACCCACTGGTTCACTCTCAAAATGGTCACAAAGAACTGGAGCTGGGGCACCAGCTGTAGCGGCCATTTCAGGGGTGAAGCAACGGAAGGAAAACTTTTCTCTCTGTCTCTCACTGTCTAACTCTCCCTGTCAAAAAAATAAAATAAAATAAAATAAAATAAAATAAAATAAACTACAATGTGAAAGAAGCTGAGGAATAAATAACTTACTGGCAATAAATTCATTTTTGTTTGTCTCAGGTACATGTAGATGTCTCCAGGATCTTATCTGAAAGAGAAGAGAAATTATTCAGAGAGAGTGGTGAGACAAATAGTCTAGATTCTTCCTAAAGTCTACTGTGCTAGCAATATCATGAAGGAAATGCATATAGACAAATGGGCATATAAGCTGGGCAACAAAAATAAACTACCCTCCCTATGGGGGAATATAGGCTTTACACATGGGAAGAGCAGAAAAGACCCTGAAAGAGCACACACAACTCTACCAATCAGTCAGGTTAATATTTTTGTTGGGCTAATTAAAATATTAATTTGTTACCAATTCTGTAAAAAACATCAATGCCAGGGCCATCACTGTGGAGTAGTGGGTAAAGCTTCCTGCTGCAGTGTGGGCATCTCATATGGGCACCAATTCCAGTACACCTGCTCCATTTCTGATCTAGCTCTCTTCTATGGACTGGGAAAGCAGTGGATGAAAACCCAAGTCCTGGGGCCAACACCGTGGCACACTGGGTTAATCCTCTGCCTGCGGGACCAGCATCCCGCATGGGCACTGGTTCTAGTCCTGGTTGCTTCTCTTCCAGTACAGCTCTCTGCTATGGCCTGGGAGGGCAGTGGATGGCCCAGGTACTTGGGTCCCTGCACCCATGTGGGAGACCAGAAAGGGTCACCTGGCTCCTGTCTTCGGATTGGCAGAGTTCCAGCTATGGTGGCCATTTGCGGGGTGAATCAATGGAAGGAAGACCTTTCTCTTTGTCTCTCTCTCACACAGTCTATAACTCTACCTGTCAAATAAAAAAAATAAAATAAAAAATAAAAAAAAAAAAAGAAGAGAAGACCCAAGTCCTTGGGTCCCTTGCACCAACATGGGAGACTTGGAAAACTCTCCAGGCTCCTGGCTTCAGATTGGCCCAGCCTCAGCCAATGAGGCCATTTGGGGAGTGATCAGCAGATGGAAGACCATCTCTCATTCTGTCTCTGTCTCTCTGTAACAGCCTCTCAAATACATAAATAAATCATAAAAAAATCAATGTCACTGCCTAAATAATTTATAGTATTCGTCACGATTGTCCAATTAATTAGCAGTACACCAAAAAGAAACCTGCTTTCATTAGTATCTATATTACACAGAAAATTACTCAGGCCATACTAACTGTTTCCCTTACAACATCTCTTGCTTTTATGTATCTAAAATTTCATTAAAGTATGCAGCTTAAAAATTAGTTTTTGGCCACAATCTTATATATAGGAAAAATTGACATAATATATCTATTACAGCTTTCTTTAACTCTTCTATGACAAGCCTCTCTGTATACAAACCTTGATATAATTCTTCTCCACAGGGACCCCTGACATTTTCCAGTTCACTTTTGTTCTAGCCCATGAGACAACAGTATATATGATACCAACATAATTTGAAAAGTATTTTACCTTTGGGAGTTTCCTTTCTTGTACAGTAATCATATGGAAAATCCTGAGACTTTCCTGTTGGACACATAGGGCCTAGGTCACAGGCTGCACAAACCAGACATTGGAAGAGTAGGCATCATGATACACTAGGTTAAGCTACTTCTCTGGACATACCACATATATATCAGAGTGCTTGGTGTGTGTCCTGGCTATTCCACACCTCCAAACCAACTTACTGTAAGTATTTTTTTAAAGTTATTTTTTGAAAGTTTTAGTTATTGATTTGAAATGCATAGTTACAGAGACGCAGAGACAGAGAGAGGTCTTCCATCTGCTGGTTCACTCCCCAGGTGGCTGCAATGGCTAGAGCTACACTGATCCAAAACCAGGAGCCAGGAGCTTCTTCCAGGTCTCCCACACAGGTGCAAGGGCCAAAGGACTTGGACCATCTTCTACTTTCTCAGGCCATAACAGAGAGCTGGATTGCAATTGGGCAGCCAGAACTCAAAATGATGCCCATATGGATTGCTGGCACTGCAGGTGGTGACTTTACCCACACCACAGCACTGGCCCCAAGTGTTCTTTTGAGTCAACAGATCATGGCTCAAAAACTTGGATTTCTGCCATCTGCATGGAAACCAACATGGAGTCCCTACCTCCTGGCTTTCATAGATAGAACCCTGGCTGTTGTGGGCTTTTTGCAGAGTGATCAGGCAGCCTTGGTTGGCAAGGTTCAGATTTTTAAATATTTCACTTTTCTAGATTTTTGAGTCAGTATTCTGAGTCCTATTGCTTCTTTATTACCAAGAATTCCAAGACCTAACTCAGCATGGGTGCTATGTATAGCATAATGTGAGAGTTAAGATGAGATGAGAGAACTCCCAACATTGTATCTAGGTAGCATACCTTAGAAATAGTGGCAGTCTGTAAAAGTTGCAAATCTACCTACCAGAGTGGTGGGACAGTTAAGGGATTTTAATAATTTCCCAAAATTTATTAAAAGGAAAAATGGTAACATGGTAAGGGCTGGCTTCCCATGATTCCTAACCATCTTCATCTTTCTGCACTACACACCCTCAGCCATCACCCTATCCATCCATGATCCATGCCCACCCTGCAATGGCTTGCCTGGGCCGCAGCTCGGTGCCCAGCCATGCCTGTGGGAGGGAGCTCCAATAGGAGAATAGCAGCTGTAGGCACCTGATCGCAGCTGGGGGAGGGGACATGGATAGCAGAGCACCACCACTCCAGTGGGCCCTGTGGGTGCTTGCCTGGGCCAAGGGTAGAGACTAAGCCCCGACCTCCCTGTCCCCAGTTTTGGGCCAACCAGAGTACACCTGTGAAATGCATGTCAGTCGAGAAGAATTGTGGTTACCAGCGAGTGAGGGGGAGAAATGGTGGATTAAGGACAAAGGGGATACATTGGTCATGGGGTACAAAGTTTCCAGTGGACAAGAGAAATGAGTCTACAGCTATACTGCAAAGCATGGAACTACAATGCTGTATTTCAAGTTAAGAGAGGCTTTTGAAAGTACTCACCATATAGTGTAGGAAGTGATGAATTATTCTGATTAGACAATTCCAGAATTAACACTCATCGGATGATCACATTGTACCCCACAGATATCTACAGCTATTTCTCAGTTGAATAGTTTAAAAAGGCAAAGATTACCAGGCTACACTAAAAAAGCTAGGAACAATACAATGTGTATTAATATAAAGAGAAATGTTTAATGATTTCACAGTAAGACAAAAATGAATCTTAAAGATTTGTTAAATTGAAAGGCAGAGTTAGAGAGAAGAGACATAGATCTTCCATCTACTGGTTCACTCTCCAGATGGCTGCAACACAGAGCTGTGCCAATTCAAAGCCAGGAGGCAGGGGCTTATTCTGGGTGTCACATGTGGGTGCAGGTGTCCAAGTACTTGGGTCATCTTCTGTTGCATTTCCAGGTACATTAGCCAGGAGCTGGATGGGAAATGGTGCAGCTGGGACTTGAACCTGGGCCTGTATGGGATGCCAGTGCTGTAAGCTGCAGTTTATCTTTGTTTAACACAGCAGTGGCCCAAAAAAAAAAAAAAAAAAAAAAAAAAAAGGGATACAAAGAGTTCAAAAGCTGAATGATGAAAACAATACATATAGAAGGGGCTGGGGCCATGGCTTAGAGGGTAAAGCCATCCACCTGCAGTGTTGGAATTCCACAAGGGCACCACTTCAAGTCCCACCTCCAGTGCCGGCATCCCATATGGGCACCGGTTTGAATCCCGATCGCTCCACTTCCAATCTAGCTCTGTTGTGCCCTGGAAAAGCAATAGAAGATGGCCCAAGTCTTTGGGCCCCTGCACCTCTGTGGGGGACCTGGAAGAAGCTCCTGGCTCTGGATCGGCAGAGCTCTAGCTGTTGCAGTCAACTGGGGAGTGAACCATTGGATAGAAGACCTCTCTCTCTCTCTCTCTGCCTCTCTTTCTCTCTGTGTGTAACTGACTTTTAAATAGAAAAATAAATTCTTAAAAAAACAAATGTGTAACTGTTCATATAGATAGGCTCAAAGGGATCACATAAATAAGATCAAGTGTATACTAATAACAATAGAATTAAAAAGGAGAGAATGATCCAACATGGGAAGCAGGCCACACAGCAGACTTATAGAATGACAAATGCCCTAAACAGCACATTGACATCAGAATCAGCCTTAAGTCCTTTGGATCTAGCTAAAAATCCCATGAGAGCATTTTAGGCATGGAAAGCCAAGAACTGTAGCAAAAAAAAAAAAAAAAAAAAAAAATCTACATAAATGATCTCTGTGAGTGAGACCCCAGTGGAAAGAAGAGGACATCAAAGGAGGTACCTTTTTCAGAAGGCTAGAGAGAACTTTCCACTTTTTTTTTATGGCCCTGTCTACATACTAACAGAGTTTGTGGACTCAAAAGGCTTCCATAGCCTTGGCAGCTCATGACAAGAGCCTCAGGTGATCATTGACACCATAAATAAGTGTCAATTGTTAAATCAACAATAGGAGTCACTGTGTACTTACTCCCTATGTAGGACCTCTGTCCTTAAAGAGTTGTGCTATGAGAATTAACAGTAAAACTCATCTTCAAAAGTACTTTAGACATTGTGTGTCTCTGCAAACTGTTGAAATCTTTACTTAGTATAGAGTTGGCCTTCTGTATATAAATATAATTAAAAATGAATCTTTATGAAGAATGGGATAGCAGAGGGAGTAGAAGGTGGGACAGGAGTGAGGATGGGAGGGTGGGAAGGGGGGAAGAACTGCTATATTCCTAAAGCTGTACCTATGAAATGTGTATTCATTAAATGAAAGCTTTCTAAAAGAAAAAGAGCCAAGAATGAGCCAAGTATCTGGAGCCCTGCTATCCATGGTACAAACCTGGCTTGAGTTCTAAGTGCTAGGCCTTAGGCTAGTGGCGTCCAGGTATTGTGGTAGCTGGAGAAAGCCAGTTGATAGGAGATCCCTGTGCTTCTCTCTCCCTTTTGCTCCGTTTCTTAGTTCCTCAAATAAAAAAAAATAAAATATTTACAACTCTGGAAACCAAAACCAGAAGGATATTAGAGAATTCTTCAAACTTGTAATAAATAAGAATCATATTCCCACATGGACAGTGAGTTATTGAAGAAACCACATGGGAAATTCAGAAATAAGATGATTAGAATCAAAGTACACCACAAATTAATGGAAAAATGCAAAGCAAGGCTTGGGAGGAAATAGCTGTAAAGATCTATATTTCATAATAAGATATGAAATCAATTATCTACAATTCTACCTGAAGAAACTAAAAAAAAAAACAAAAAGGCAGAGAAAACTGGAGCCAAAAAAGGCAGAAGAAACAAAGAGTGGAGTAGGGTGGAGAAAGGAATGTGTGGTGCTCCCCACTTTGTGTAGGAAAGACACAGTGCTGTGATTCTGGCACATAGCAAAGGATGCATGCTTCTCCCACCAAGAGCCTACAGCCTCTGCACCGTGATATGAAGCTACCCAGATGTAAATAATCAAGCCCTCTTATTATCCTAGGCTTCCAAGGTAAACTTTTAAACATTTTTTATTAACATTTTTAACATTTATTTATTTATTTTAAAGGCAGAGTTACAGAAAGAGAAAACAAAGAGACCTTCCATCTGTTGGTTCACTTCCCCAGTGGCCACCACTACAGGGATGGGCCAGGCTGAAGCCACAGACAGAAGCTTCATCCTTGTCTCCTACAGGGCTACAGAGACCCAAGGACTTGGGCCATCCTCTCCTGCTTTCCCAGGTGCATTAGCTAGGAGATGGATCAGAACTGGGCCACGAGGAATCAGACCAGTGCCCATTTCAGTTGCTGCTGTCACTGGCAGCAGCTTAACCTGCTATGCCACAATGTCATAAAGATAAGCATTTCTAACTCAGGCCACAATAAAGGAGGAGAAAATAGCTTACAGGAGATGACTAGAAATTTGAAAGGAGTCAATCAAATGGAAATTTTAAAAAGCTGCAGTTCAGAAGATGATTGAAAATGTTATTAGAGGTTGCCCTCATTGTGGCATAAAATGTTAAATAAACCTCCCCCTTCAGTGCTGGCATCACATATGGCCACTGATTCAAATCAAGTCCTGGCTGCTCCACTTCTGATCCAACTCTCTGGGGTGGTCTGGAAAAGCAGTAGAAGATGGCTGAAGCCCTTGGGCCTCTGCACCCATGTGGGAGACCCTGAAGAAGCTGCTGGCTACTGGCTTCGGATTGGCCCAGCTCAGGCCATTATGGCCATTTGGGGAGTGAACCAGTGGATGGAAAACCTCTCTACCCATGCCTCTCTGTAATACTGCTTTTCAAATAAATAAATAAATCATTTTAAAGAATAGAACAATGTTTTAACTAAGACATAAAAAACCCACAAATTTCACCAGTTCATTGACTCTCCTATGATTACTTTTTCTCTTTTGATCTCCATTAGCAGTTTCACAATTCTGTTTTATTTTTCAGAATTCTAGAAATTCATGGTTACCCCATTGATCTTCCATAAGAACCCCATATTTATAATTAATTTTAATGGTCTTATAAATATAAATCTTCCTGGAGAAGAACTAGAACAGTGAATGACAAAGACAAAATCATCACAATTGAAATTTTTAAAGTAATTTAGCAAAGGAGATGCCCACAGGATTTGAAAAAGCACAGCAGTATCTTACAAACCAGTTCATCATTTCAGTCATTGATAGCACTGGAGCAATTTCAAAATTCTTCTAAAGTAACCAAGGAACCCTCCTCCCCTTTTTTAATAACAGCAGCTTGTAATATTTCACCATTGGACTTCTCAATGTTACATAACCCCTGGAAAACTTACATCAATAACATTTCTATATCAATGTAACAACCTAAAATTTATGATATTGCAACTAGATAATACTTTTCATGTAAAGTGAGCCTAATTAGCCATCATCTCTGCAAGTTGAAAACTACATCTTTTGTTGATTTCCAGGGATCCACAAAGAAATCAAGGTCAAAGCAGTTAATTTAAAACTTTGATTTTGAAAAAAAATGTCAAAGATATCAAAAATTTTAAAATACTTGGTTAACATAGGATCTCTGATCATTATGAGACAATAATCATTCACTTATATAGAGTCAAATTATGTTTAAATATATTTTACATATTAAGTATATTTAATATTTGATTACTAGAAATATACACTTAAAACATATTAAAAATCAACTCTTAACATTCAGTTTTCTAAACCCAAAGATAGAAAATACATGAGATTATCTTGACAAAACACAAAATTTCTTTCCCTCATGTAATTAGTTACCAAAAGATAAAGAAAATCCTTTTGTACTGTGCTTCTTCTAGTGGGAAGTTCCCCCAGATAACTTAGAAGTTAAACCTAATGGAAGGGTACCCAAACTTAGACACTGAAATAGTATGTGTGGAGGCTGTAAGCATTCAACCTTATAAAAGAATGAGAACACTTAGAAACAAGTACACCTGAGGCCGGTGCTTTGGCACTGCAGGTAAAGCCACTGCCTGCAGTACTGGCATCCCATAGGGGGTCAGTTTAAGTCCTGACTGCTCTACTTCTGATCCAGCTCTCTGCTATGGCCTGGAAAAGCAGTAGATGGCCCAAGTAGTTGGCCTCTCTGCACTAGTATTGGAAACCCAAAGGAAGATGTTCCTGGCTCCTGGCTTCAGATTGGCATAACTCCAGCCATTGCAGCCTTTTGGGGAGTGAACCAGTAGATGGAAGACCTCTCTCTAACTCTCTCTCTGCCTCTCTGTAACTCTGCCTTTCAAATAAATACATAAATCTTTAACAAAAAAAGACAATAACATATCTTAGAAACAAAAGCATAAAAATCCATAGAACAGTTTAAATACATCTAGAAAAGTCAAGTATAGTGGCCAGTGTTGTGGCATGTTGTGTAAAGCCTGTGTCCCCTGTGACACAGGCATCCCATCCTACATGGGCACTTGTCCAGTCCTGATTATTCCATTTCAGATCCAGATCCCTGCTAATGTGCCAAGGGAAATAATGAAAAATGGCCAAGTCCTTGGGCCCCTGCCACCCATGTGTGAAACCCAGAAGAAGCTCCTGGCTCCTGGCCATTGTGGCTCAGGTCCAGCCATTGTGGTCATCTGGGGAATGAACCAGTAGACCAAAGATCTCTGTCTCTTCTCTCTCTTTGTGAACTCTGGCTTACAAATGAAAAAATCTTTAAAAAAAAATTAGGTACTCTTAGTATCCTAGTCTTCTAAGATAAACATTTCTCTTTAAGACTAATTAATTTCAAAGGTAGAGTTACAGAGAGAGAACAGAGAGAAAGATCTTCCATCTGCTAGTTCATTAGCCAAATGGCCACTACAACCAGAACTGGGCCAGGCAGAAGCCACTTCCAGGAGACTCATCCAGGTCTCCCACATGGGTGCAGGGTCCCAAGGACTTGGGCCATCCTCTCCTGTTTTCCCAGGTGCATTAGCTAGGAGATGAATCAGAAGTGGGCCACGAGGAATCAAACCAGTGCCCATATGGGTTGCTGCCATCACAGGCAGCATCTTAACCTGCTGTACCACAATGTCAGCTGTAAAGACAAGCATTTCTCATGACAGGCCATAACTAAACAATAAAGGAGGAGAAAATAGCTTATAAGAGATGGCTAGTTGTTGGAAAGGAGTCAATCAAATGGAAATTTTTAAAAATTGCAGTTGAGGAGAGGGTTGAAATGTTATTAGAGGGGCCAGGCACTATAGCATAGTAGGATAATCCTAGAAAAGCTGTTGGTGGCTCACTTGGTTAACCCTCCACTTTGAGTGCTGGCAACCCATATGGGTGCTGGGTATAGTCCCAGTTGCTCCTCTTCCAGTCCAGCTCTCTTCTGTGGCCCAGGAAGGCAGTGGAGGATGGCCCAAGTGTGTGGACCCCTGCACCCACATGGGAGACCTGGGATACAGGGAGGAAACACCTGGCTCCTGGCTTCGGATCCACACAGCACTGGCTGTAGCAGCCATTTGGGGGTGAAGCAATGGAAGGAAGACCTTTCTGTCTGTCACTGTCTAACTCTGTCAAATAAATAAGAAAAATAAAAAACAAGAAGTTGCAGTTGATTAGATGGTTGAAAATGTTATTTAGAGGGCATTGTAGGCTAATCCTAAGCAGTGCAAGGTGTGCTTGAGCATGGGGGATCTGCAAGAAGCTCCTGCCTCCTGTTCGGGATTGGCTCAGCTCCAGCCATTGTGGGTATTTGAAGAGTGAACTAGTAGATGGAAGACATTTCACTCTCTCTCCCTCTCTCTACCTCTCTCAAAATTTTTAAAAGTTATTAGACTGGGGCAGGCACTGTGGCATAGAAGGTCAAGCCTCCACCTCAGTGCCAGCATCTTATATGGGTACCAGCTCAGTTGAATCCCAGCTGCTCCACTTCCAATCCAGCTCTTTACTAATGCACCTGGGCAAAGCAGAGAAATGTGGTACTTGAGCCCCTGAACCTGTATGGGAGACCCAGAAGAAGCTCCTGGCTCCTGCCTACTGGCTCCTGCCTGACCCAACCCCCAGTCATTTGGGTAGTGTCATTGGATGGAAGATCTCTTTCTTTCCCTCTTTCTCTCTTTGTATCTCTTCCTTTCAAATACATAAATGTGTTGTAGAAAGTTATTAGACTTTAAAATCAAATATGAAAAACCTCTTGCAAAAATCATTAATATTTATATTTTTGTAAAAAAATTTACTAACTTAATGTAGGGTATAAATCCTAGTTTTATTTATTTGAAAGAATTCCAAAAAAATAAAGACAATGAGAAAGTGATCATCTGGATCACTTCCCAACTGACTGCAACAGCCAGAGCTGGGACAGATTGAAGAAGCCAGAAGCCAGGGAAGTCCATGTGGTTCTCCCACATGTGTGGCAGGGGTCCCAGCACTTGAGCCATCTTCTGCTATCCCAGGCACATTCGCAGGGTGCTGGATTAGAAGTGCAGCAGTCTGGACTCAAAGAAGCACTCTTATGGGATGCAGGTATGATAGACTGCACTTCACCTATGATGCTGGCTGTACCTTGAACATTTTTAATGTCAGGGCTGGAATAGTGATGTTGTGGGTAAGGCCACCACCTGTGATGCTGGCATCCTTATGGTCACATGTCACAGCTGCTCTACTTCAGATCAAGCTCCCTGCTAATGGCCAGGGAAGAGCAGAGGAAAATGCACAAGTGTTTAGATCCCTGCCACAGATGTAGGAGACCTGAATGGTGCTCCAGGATCCTGCCTTCAGTCTGACCCAGTGCGTGCTTGCTTGCTGCAGACATCTGGGATTGAACCAGTAGATGGAAGATGTCTGTCTCTTTCTACCTCTCTAACTCAGCCTTTCAAATACATAAATAAAACTTTAAAGAATTCTAAATTTTGGTATGTTGATTTAGAATTATTTTTATTGGGGCCAGCACTGTGGCATAGTAGGTTAAACCTCCACCTGCAGTGCTGGCATTTCGTAAGAGCACTGGTTCAAAATGCCCTAGAAAAGCAGTGGAGGATGGCACAAATCCTTTGGCCTCTGCACCCATGTGGGAGACTTGGATGAGGGTCCTGGCTCTTGGCTTCAGATTAGCTAAATCCAGCCATTGCAGCCCTCTGGGGAGTGAATCTGTGGATGGAGGACCTACCTCTCTCTCTCTCTCTCTCTCTCTCTCTCTCTCTGTTATTCTGCTTTGCAAATACTTAAATAAATAAATCTTAAAAAAATATTTCTTATCCTTGATAACTTGATTTTTTTTACTTTGAACTTTTATTTGGCAAAGCAGCACTGCATAAACTGTGCAGTAACAAAGACAGTTTACACAGAATGTTAAATTCATATACATTATTAGCAAATTAAACAAACCAAAAAACCCTAAGCTACAAATCCCCTATCACTTTTAGAAAGAAAGAATGAACTCTGTCAGTTATGTCCAATCTGAACAGCAGTGTCTACAGGACATCACCTGCCATCTTAAGTTTCAGTACTTACAGATGCCTACTTGGAAGGTAACAGAGCAGTTGACTGTATCTACAACATGCTATTCTGTGACACCACCTCAAAAGCTTTAAAAAGAAAGCTCATCTCTACTTTCTTAGTAGCATCTAACAGATATCCTAATACCAAGAATCTTAACTTGTGAATGGTGGTGTTATCTGATACACAGAAGAAATTTGATATATTAACATCAGAACAAAATTAAGTGTCCATGAAAAGGAAAGCCACTCCTCAAAATCAGTCATAAACTAAAATTTTCCATTTTGAAGAAGCCCTATTTTCCTATTTTAAAGTAAACTGTGGGCATGTGAAAGAAGTAACACACACATTCCTATTCTGCAGCCTTCCTCTGCCAGTCAGGCTCTCTGCCTCTTTGAGGAATAAGAAACCCCTACCAAACCACACATTTTCATGCTGAAAATAACAGTGTGATGAAGTCCAAGTGAGCTGTGATGCTGTTGGTTTCCAAACAGCATCAAAAAGCTTTAAGGCCTGAGATGAACAATCCACTGAAATATCATGGGCTGGTCAAGCTGATGGTCTTAGAGTTCATTCCCTGCACATGTGGAAGAAAAGAGCAGAAAATAAAATCACTCCCACCTAGACCATTGTTTTTATCTGTTAAAGGCACATATACCACCCCTACCAAAGGCTTCATTTTGACGCTGCCATCTTGCAGGTAACTTATTGTTTAGTGATATCTTAGCAAGTAATTTTGAACAGCTGTGTATTAACAACTTATGAAAACATTTACCAAAAGACCCAATCCCTTCTATATATTTTAAGCCAAGAGTACATGTATTTAGAAAAATCTATCTTTTACACTTAGCAATTCATTTTTTATTTTTTATGAGCATTTATCATTTATTGGAGAAAAAAAAAGTCATCCTACTGCAGAGTAGTTCTTGGTCTCTCTAGCTGCTACACTGCTTTATCTCTCTGTAGCCACTGTAAGTCAGAGATGCTCTTATCCCTGGCAGGAAAACCTGAGGTTCATTACCTCATGTCAAAATGGATAGGGTCCCCAAATCAGTAATCCATCCCATGATCACCTTGAGGAGATGATCTGGGTTGTGCATGGCACAAGCATCATGAGCCATCAGGGGTGGGATTCCCTTTGTACCCAGTCATCCTCCTCACCTTGCACAGCTTGTAGTTCAGTTTGTATACCACCTCCTGCTCATGTCTGCCACCACATGCCTTCTGCTGTGATGTAGTGATCAGCAAAATGGCCCCTTGGTGTCAAGGATGAGGCAGAAATGCTCACCTGTCTTCTTGATGCTAGCCAACGTTTGCTCCATCTCACATGTATCCACGAATGCAGCAAGGTATGCAACATCAGTTTTTGAACCTGGTTGCTGATTCTGATCAAGCACTGCATACATTTCTTTACCTCCTCTCCAGTCACTGCATACTTGAGTCCATTTCTCAGGCAGATGATGAGAGGGAGACACCCTTAGGTTGCAAGGACATGATGATGCACAAGGTGCCACAGCAAAGTGCAGAGAAAGCAAAGATCACCAATTCATTTTGAGCATTTATACTTAGATTGCCTGAAAAACTAAAATATTAGATAAGTATGGTTTTTTAGGTTATGATCTTGCCAAAGAACAACTTTAAAATTGAACTTCATAGAAAGCAAAGAACATTGCATCACTTTCATATATTGTTTGTGTTTAGCTGAAAAATTATATTTTGATTTTAACACAAATAAGCACAACAAACTTTTAAACATACTACAGGTACATGTATATAAGGCATAGCATATGTTATGAGACAGAAAAATATAGAAATCGCTGCAACAGTTTTTAAATCTTTTAACTCCATTACCTGACAAATAATCAGGCCCTTATGGCTCACCACGTGGGATGCCAATTCAACAGAAATGAATGTTGGCAAGAGGAAAAAGCTTATTTCTAGAAGCTGGCATCTTGGGGAAAGATATTTATCTTTTTTTTTAAAGATTTTATTCATTTGGGGCCCGGCGCTGGCACCCCATATGGGCACCGGGTTCTAGTCCCAGTTGCTCCTCTTCCAGTCCAACTCTCTGCTGTGGCCCAGGAGGGCAGTGGAGGATGGCCTAAGTGCTTGGGCCCTGCACCAGCATGGGAGACCAGGAGGAGGCACCTGGCTCCTGGCTTCAGATCAGCACAGTGCCAGCTGCAGCAGCCATTTGAGGGGTGAACCAATGGAAGAAAGACCTTTCTCTCTGTCTCTGTCTATAACTCTACTTGTCAAATAAATAACTAAGTAATATTTTATTCATTCATTTGAGAAACAGAGCCATGGAGAGAGGGAGAGCCAGAGAAAGGTCTTCTACCTGCTGGCCCACCCCCAAAATAGCCAAAATGGCCAGAGCTGGGCTGATTCAAAGCCAGGAGCCAGGAACCTCCCCAGCTGGGTGTTGGGCCCAAGCACCTGGAGCATCCTGCACTGCAGAAAGCTGAATCAGGAGAGAAGCCAACATGCACATGAAATGGTGCCCACAAGGGAAGACAGCACTACAGGTGAAGGCCTAGCTCTCTATGCCACAGCATGGCTCCAAGAGAAAGCTCTTGATGTAAAATGTTCTCTTTCTCCCAAAGAGTTTTTAAAGGACAAGGGTAGCTTCAGGGGGAAGTTAGAAATAAAATGATGAGTCACTTTAACTGCTGATATGTAGATGTTCAAGCTTTTTTCTGATGGAGACCTCTTAACCAGGGGAGTCAGCATCAGTTGGTTGGAGGATCCTTGTCAGTGGGGTCAAAAGTCCACCATTATGAGGCCAGCACCATGGCACTGTAGGTTAATCCTCTGCCTGTGGTGCTGGCATACCATATGGGTGCTGGTTCTAGGCCTGGCTGCTCCTCTTCCAATCCAACCCTCTGCTGTGGCCTGGGAGAGCAGTAGAGGATGGCTCAAGTCCTTAGGCCCCTGCACCTGCACGGGAGACCAGACTCCAGATCAGCACAGCTCTGGTAGTTGAATTACTCTGGTAGCTCCAGAGTAATTCAGGTAATTCAGAATATCAGTAAATGGTTTTTGCTATACAAAATGTGAAAAGGAAAAGGGAAGGAAGATGGTTTTATTATGGTTACAACTCCTTTTTAAAACTCCCAAAGAAAAATAAATAAAAGTTCTAATCAATTAAATATAATTACTTCTTGCTTTTAGTAACCTCAGTTAACCCTATTGTTCCACAGCTGAAGCCTGAAAAACTTACTTGAGCATTTAACTTGGAAAGCAACTCTAGTCCCAGTGATGGTACTGGACACTAACATACACAAAGATAATTATATCTTCATATCAGGTTCAGTTGGCACTCTGCTCAAAAAACACCTTTTATTGCATTAATTCTTGTTCCTCACAGTCAATTTCATCAGAGGCATCTGTGGAAATTTACAACAGGTTGTTAAGAGATCAGGGAGCCAGGAAAGTGAGGGTTTAGTTCAGGTAGGAGAGAGGGGAAAGTCTGGAAACTAGGGTAGTGTCCACACCACTCAGAGAGCAGGCCAAAGCCACATGCAGCAAGCACCTTGAGCTGCAATTCACCGCTTATCACCTGCAGCAATGCAGAGGCAGAGAGCGTTATTTAAGAGAGAGAGGTAAATATGGGTTCATACCAAGCACCAGGAACCAGCTGCATGGAGGAGCATCTAGGCCTGGAAGCCTAGGGCGCGGTGCTACAGAAAGCCTCCTACTGGCAAGAGGTCAGGGGAAAGAGAAGGGCCAGACACATGTCCTAGGAGTTTAATCCACTTCCAAAGGGGAGTGGTTAATTAACCTGATTGGCTGGTTAGCACCCAGGTGTGGCCAGGTAGGGGCATGACATCACACAGGGGCCAGGCGAAGGCGTGGCCTTCCAGCTCACAAACCTAATCAATTTTAACCTGCATGCCTGCCGACTTCAACTCTGACTTTCAAATGAAATAAATATTTTAAAAATCCACTTAACAGCCATCTTTTCTTAAATTTAACACATACACAGGCCATGCAGTATTACAATAGAACACCACTTTCTTCTTAGTAATAGGATTGTAACTGTAGCTGCTTAATCAGCCACAACACAACTCAAGGTGCTTTTGGATGGAAATTAAATTGAACCACTCGTATTTCACCAAATGAGCACTCTTCCAAACCATATCCAAATCTTCCTCACAGAGGGGCTGAGGCAAAAATTAGAATCTTGTCTCCCACATGAAGCAGGCAGGCATACAGGTTAAAATAGATTAGGTTTGTGAGCTAGAAGACCACGCCTTTGCCACGCCCTTGGTGGCCGCATGCCCCTACCTGATGCCTTTGCCATGCCCCTGTGTGGCCTCATTCCCCTACCTGCCCACACCTGGGTGCCCACCAGCCAATCGGGTTAATTAACCACTCCCCTTTGGAAGTGGGTTAAAAGCCCAGCCGCGCCTGCTCTTCTTCTCGGGCCTCTTGCCAGGACAGGGCTTGCTGTAGCCCTGCACCTCCAGGGCACAAGGCCTTCAGGCCATGTGTTCTAGGCTTCCAGGCCTAATGCTCATTCATGTGGCTGGTTCCTGGTGCTTGGTATGAACCCCTATTCACCTCTCTCCCCTAAATAAAGCTCTCACTCTCCTATGCATCTTTCTCACTAAATAAAAGCTTAAAACGTACCATGCTGCCTCGTTTATCTGTACCCGTATTTAGAATTCTTCTCTAAATATTAGGCAAGAACCCTCTTGGGCTTATTAATATCGAGGATTTAGTAATAAGCCCATGGTGAAATCATATGGCACCCCAAATTCCGGTAGCACATGTGGCACCCCGGATAGCATTTCTAGGGAACTTTAAGGGGCCACAATTTAGTGTGGATTTTATGGGGTATTCTCCAATTTCACACAAACCAGTACCACAAAAAAATGACCTAAGCCAGGTCCAAATTCCATGAACCCAAAGAGCAGAGACAGAAATTTCAGTCTCAGAGCTGCTGACTCTGTACACAAATGGAAGCCATTATGCTAATAGGTAGCTAATGCGCAGCAGGAAGAGAAAAGAAAGTCCCAGAGAGAAAGTGCTCTCAGCAGCTGCTGGATGTCCCAAGTCCCAGCCACCAGGTTAGCTCACAAGCAGCTCTGGGGAGGGAGTACAAGTGGCCATTGCCCTCCTTACCAGTGTGAGAGGGTCAGGCCACTGGAAGAATACACCCAACTTCTGGATCGCTCACCAATGTGGTTATTGAGTGAACAATCCAGCTCTTGATGCTCGCCGCTTCAATTCACCAAAGATGAGGCCTGGCCAGAGGAAAAGGTTTATTGCAAGAAGGCAGCAACAGCCTTGGGGAAAGAAAAATAAGTTTCTCTCAATCCAAACAGGTGCTTTTCTACCAAACCACGCAGTACAGAGGATTTTTAAAGAGACAGGGTAATTGGAGGGTGAGGATTCAAATAAAACAATGAGTCTATTCAATTGACAATTATGCAGATTTTCAGGCTTTGTTCTGAGGCACAGCCCACTACCCAGTCAGAGGAGGCCAGGGTGTCACCCCAGGGGCTTTCTGCCTCAGTTGTTGGGGGGGGAGGTTGTTCTTTGTCAGTTGGGGCAAAAGCTTGACATTCCTAATCATCTCCTTTTTTAGATGGCTTCTGAAATTCTTATGCAAATATTATTCACTAGATTATAGCAACAGAGGGTGCCTTCATTAAGGTAAACATTTGAAAAGGAAAAATGCATTTATTGTGGTTACAGGAGTACCATTCAGTTGGAGGAGGGCATTTGAGGGCTTATAAAGAGGTTTTAAGGAAGGGTGTGCTGGTGTAAGGACTAGATGACCTAATGGGGAGTCCTTTTAACAGTGGGCAAAGACACTTGCTTCTCCCCAGAACCTGTGTATTAGCAAGACAGAAGTGGACTGCCCACTCCTCTGAGTTTCTAGTTTTCTCATGAGAACAGAAGGGAAGTTAACAATCCCACCCTTCTAACCTAGTTTTACCACGAGAATTTGCCTATTGGATAGTTCCCAAGGTTTTTTGTTTTAACAAGAGCAGGCTAGACAAGATTATGATTCTGTCCCTCTGATAGATTGTTAGCTGTTATTATTCTGCTCATCCAAATTGCAGTTAAAAAACTCCACTCCATTTTTCAGATTTCCCTCTCTTGGAGACCCCCTAGTGGCTGCTGTGGCAAGAGGTTTCTCATGTAAATAAATCTGGCTTTGCTCACTGCCTGTCCATATGGAAATTCCTTGTGAAACATGACTCCAGGAACCTTCTTCCTTCATCCATTTTCCCCCATTACTTTGGTGTGGTGAAGTCATGGAAGAGTTGACGGTCTCTGGTTTCAGATGTCATGGCTGTTGCTAGATCGATGACAAGGCTTAAGTTCTCTGATTCCTCCTGGTGGTCCTCAAACCTTCCAGCACCTGTGTCCTTCAGCTCTGCCTCAGCCTAATGGTAGAACAGAGACCTGGGGCTCCCCTGCTCTCTTAAAAACCTGTAAATTTCCACAGATGCCCCTATGAAGTTGACTGTGAGGAGAAGACTTAATAATCACTGGGATTTCTAAGGGTTGGGTGTCTGGGTGTCTACTTCTCACTGTTTCTACACACACGCACACACACACACACCAGTCATGGACAAAATATTTCCCAGGTGCAAAATTAGGTAATGTTATCAGACTCAGTAACCTCCTTTGCACCAAGCAAACAGGTTTCTCCTGGTGTGCCTTTATTGGAGGGGCAGGGTTTTGTAGCGTAAAGTACTGGGCTGCTTTCCTAGGCCTGCTTCTAAGGCTGCTGCATTCCTTCTGCAGAGCACATGTTTTGTTTCCCATGACTGCTTTCACACACATAGGCTAATTTCTATCTTCCTGTCTAAAAATATTATTAAGAGCATGAAAATATTTTTTTTAATTTATTTGACAGATAGAGTTAGTGAGAAAGACAGAGAAAAAGGTCTTCCTTCTGTTGGTTCACCCCCCAAATGGCCGCTATGGCTGGAGCTGTGCCGATCCAAAGCCAGGAGACAGGTGCTTCCTCCTGGTCTCCCATGTGGGTGCAGGGGCCCAAGCACCTGGACCATCCTCCATTGCCTTCCTGGTCCACAGCAGAGATCTGGACTGGAAGAGGAGCAACCTGGACTAGAACCCAGCACCCATATGGGATGCCAGCAGGTGGAGGATTAGCCAAGTGAGCCATGGCACCGGCCCCATGTAAACCTTTAATAGAAGAATATCCTTAGAAACAAAAGCTGAAGGAATTGTCTGATTACAAGAAAAATATTAAACACATTAAGAAAAGACAGAAGAATCAAGTGTCCTATGACCTTAGGCTTCTAAGATAAACAGTTTTAATGTTAGGTCACAAGAGTCAGAACCAAGGAGGAAGAAATAACTTGCAGGAGATGCCTAGAAATTTGACAAAGAAAATCACCAATTAAGTAGAAACTGCTAAAAGGAGAAACAGCATTAAAAATAATTTCAAAATGAAACAGCAAGATTATTACAAATATTTATGTTACCAGAGGGAAGGCCGTGGAAGTGTTACGGGAGAAATGCAGGGTTCTTGTCTTCGCACAAGAAAGAATTCAGGTGTGAGACAGAGTAGTGGGAGGTAAAATAGCAAGGTTTATTAGGGCAGGGACATCCGTAAGGACGGATGGGCACTGGTAGCTTTGGGATCCGCTAGGAGGGAAGGCCTACACTTCCGGGAATGGAGAGGCCTACTTCCCGGGAAGAAAGTCCTTGTCAAGGTCCCTGCGGTTGCCTAAAGGTCAACCAATGAGGATCAGACCCACCTCAACCTTTGACTCCCACACCCTGAATCTATAAAAGGAGCTCTCCCAATCTCTGACGCGCGACTGCCCTGGCCCTCGCTCTGTTGGGACCAGGGAACCTCACCCAGGAGTGGAACCCCAATTAAAGCCTGTGAATTAATTGATTCATCTGCCTGGGAAGATCTGTTACACGCCGGACACCTTACAGGCACCTCTCCAGACAGGACCAGAGAGAATGCCCAGTTGCTCAGACTTGGGGGGGGGAGTGAGGTTACATGGTTGAGTAGAGAGATTACACCTGGCCAGACCAGGCGGGTGGCTCAGCAGAGAGGCTGAGTGCACAGTCCGGTTGAGGCCCAGGGTTTTTAAGGAGATGGGTCTTTGTCTTCACACATCTCCTCCTGAAACAAAGGATTTTATGGCTGTAAATACTAGGAAGCTCCTATCTGAGTTTTCCCTTGAAGGTATCAGACAAGAGGAAGTCTAGCTGGTGCCATCCTGAGTTTAGAGGAAGGGTGAGCAGGACCCCCTAGAGAATGGGGATCCAGAGCAGGGTGTTTGAAATGCAGATACTGGGCTGCACCTGGGAGATTGTGGAAGATTTGTCAGGCAGAAGGGGCAGGGATCTCTGCCTGGCAGGTTATCAGGTAGAAGGGGGCAGGGCAGGATGCGAACACTGGGCTGCCCCTGAAGCATTATCGGGATAACTTTGAGATGTAGATGCATATGCTGGACATAGAAGTCTTCTCCGGAGGCCTTTGTCACACACACATAAGCTCATACCTAACTTTCTGCCTAACAGAACTTGATCAGGTCCGGACAGGTGTGTTGCTCATCCGGGCTGCCATTGACTACTTACTACTGAAAGATCATATAAGCTGTGACTTGATTCCTGGAGGTTGCTGCTTTAATATCTCAAATAATGTTCCTTACATAAAATATCTGGTACAGCAGCTAAAAGTTGAACTTCAGCATATGTTTCTAACTAATCCCTTTTCTTTTGGTGGATCTCAATGGACCCACTGGTTTTGACGTTGCTGGGTCCTTTATTGCTGCTCCTGCTTTTTCTTCTGTGCCTCCCCTGTATATTCCGATGCCTCTCTGTGTCATTTGGTGCCATTTGGTCTGAGATTTTAAAGTTGCATTCACAGCTTCACCCCCAAGCCAAAAAGGATGGCATTGAATTCCAATGATGGGTAAGACTTGGTCTCCTTGTACCAACTTAAGACAGAAGCCTCAGAGGATGTCTGGGGTGTCCAATGACGGGTAAGGACAAGAATAGACATGGGCAACCTAAGACAGGAACAATGCCTCAAAAAATAAAAAAGGGGGAAATGTGGGCAGCCACAGGCAGTTGCCCCTTTTGTTTACACTTAAACATATGGATGGAGACATCCTGGCACAGACAAAAGGCTAAGGAGATTCCAGGAAGAGGCAGGAAGAACCACATCTCACTGCTAAACTTTTTTTTTTTTTTTTTTTTTTTTGACAGGCAGAGTGGACAGTGAGAGAGAGAGACAGAGAGAAAGGTCTTCCTTTGCCGTTGGTTCACCCTCCAATGGCCGCCGCGGCCGGCGCGCTGCGGCCGGCGCACCGCGCTGATCCGATGGCAGGAGCCAGGAGCCAGGTGCTTTTCCTGGTCTCCCATGGGGTGCAGGGCCCAAGCACCTGGGCCATCCTCCACTGCACTCCCTGGCCACAGCAGAGGGCTGGCCTGGAAGAGGGGCAACCGGGACAGAATCCGGCGCCCCGACCGGGACTAGAACCCGGTGTGCCGGCGCCGCTAGGCGGAGGATTAGCCTATTGAGCCGCGGCGCCGGCCTACTGCTAAACTTCTCACAAGAGATGGTGTAGATAATCAGTCACACCTGAAACCTGCATTTATCAGTTAGCACCTTAATAAAGAAATATTTTGTAGTGCATTATTTTTCTGATTCTTGTTCCCTGCTGTCAATTGCACCAGGGGCTTCTGTGGGAGTTACAACTGGCTTTAAAGGACCAACGGGACCTCAAGGGCCTCCTCATTCTTTAGAATGCAATGCAAACAAATCCATGCATTATCACAATGTTTCTTAGTTATGAGGCCAGAAATATTGCCTGCCCTTATCAGCTCAGAGGGATTTGGATGGAATTAACATCTAATTACCTGTATTTTAACCAAGATAAACAAATTTTTCACACAGTGACTCTTCCAAACAAAATTTCCCTTGTGGAGGGACTGACTGATCAAAGAGTCTTAGAATATCATCTCCCCAGGGCCGGTGCTGTGGCGTACTAGGCTAAAGCCTCTGCCTGAGGTGCCGACCTCCCATCTTAGAGCTGGTGTCACATACGGGTGCCAGTTCTGTTCCCAGCTGCTCCTCTTCTGATGCAGCTCTCTGCTATGGCCTGAGAAAGCAGTAGAAGATGAACCAAGTACTTGGCCTCTGTGCCCATGTGGGAGACCTGGAAGAAGCTCCTAGCTTCAGATCAGCCCATCTTTGGCTGTTGCAACCACTTGAGAAGTGAACCAGTGGATGTAAGACCTTTTTCTTTGTCTCTCCCTCTCTCTGTCTATAACTCTACCTCTCAAATAAATAAATAAAAATCTTTTAAAAAAAATCTACCACCATTGGTACTGGAACAAATGACCTAAGCCAGGTCCAAATGGCATGAAGCCCAAATGTCAGAGGAAGAGGATTCCCAGTGGGTATCATGTTTGATCTAAGCAGTCTTGGAGCCTCAACTCCCCAGCAAACACCATTTCTTTGTGTCAACAGATATTCAGAGGGAACTGATGCCAAGGCAGGGAGAAAAGGGAGAGTCCCCCAGAAAGGATGCTTGGCCTCTGCTTGGGCTGCCTCTGAAATCCCTGCCCAGGGTCTGCTCATAACCAGCAGCCACAGCTGAGAGCTGACACAGGGAGACAGCCTCACACCCTAGGAAGAGCTGTGCTAAGAGGACTGGGTTGTGGACTTGGTGACCTGCTTTCTAGCTGAGGGGAATTCTGTGATCCAGGAGGAGAAAGAAGGGACAGGGGTCCCAAAACTCACAGCTTCTCCCCCCAATGCTGTGTATGAAGTCTGGATTCTCCCTGAGGACCCATAAATCCTAACCACACAATTTGGAAAAATACAGAGCTCTAGGGCTGAGCCAAAGTCACCACATTCAGGAATGAAACAAGATATCCAGGGTCCCATGCCAGCTGCCAGCCCAGCTGCCATCCTGCAAGAGGGAGACACCTGGCCCCCACACACTCACCTCATTCCAGATTCTGAGCTGCCCAGGCATCCTTCTGAGGGCTCTTGTACTGAGAGAAGTGCACAGAGAGGCAAGGACTGAGCATCGTGGCACCTGCATGAGCAGCAGACTGGAGAAGCTGTTTAGCAGCATACAGAAGAAGACCTCACCTCGCTCTTCATTATTGCTCCTGTGTGTCTGATTGGACAGCTTGCTGAGCCAGTGAGCAGGCAGCACATCAGATGATGCAGCCAATCAGAGTCACAGCTACCAGATTTCCCTGAGGGGTTGGGGGGAGGGGTGCAGTTCATCCACGCTGTGGCTGGTGGGGGAAGTGAGGGTTGAGTGTTGGGCTCAGGTCTGGTGGTGCTCACGGGGGGCCTAGCTATCCTAAGAGCCAGGGCTGCTGTCACCTTCCTGCTGACCCGACCCCACAAGATTGGAGACACTCACTCTACTGTCTGTGATCCCGCTGGGATCTTAGGACCTGGAGCTTCCAATAACCTCCTTCACAAGGGATGCAATTCACTCACAATCTACTGAATGCTGAGCTTTTCATCCTCTTCATGTTGTTGGCTTAATTGTCTTTCAGGTTTTTTCTTTTTTTTTTTTTTTTTTAAATGATTAGAAAATATTTGCTGGCTCGGTGGCTCACTAGGCCTGCGGCACTGGTACTCCGGGTTCTAGTCCTGGTTGGGGCACCGGTTCTGTCCCGGTTGCTCCTCTTCCAGTCCAGCTCTCTGCTGTGGCCCGGGAAGGCAGTGGAGGATGGCCCAAGTGGTTGGGCCCTGCACCCGCTTGGGAGACCAGGAGGAAGCACCTGGCTCCTGGCTTCGGATCAGTGCAGCACACCGGCCGTGGCGGCCATTTGGGGGGTGAACCAACAGAAGAAAGACATTCTCTCTGTCTCTCTCTCTCACTAAATCTGCCTGTAAAAAAAGAAAGAAAGAAAGAAAGAAAGAAAGAAAGAAAGAAAGAAAGAAAGAAAGAAAGAAAGAAAGAAAGAAAGAAAGAAAGAAAGGAAGGTTGCTGGAGCCCCACCAGACCGGACGCTTGTTGTTCCCTTTTTTTACAAGTCTTTTCTATAGTAAAGTAAGAATGAGCAAACAGCGAACTCCCAAAGCAAGAATGAGTAGAGAGAAATGCGAAAGAACGAAGCAATGAACTTCTTCGTGAACTCTCCAACGCACTCTCCAACCAACCCACACCACCATGCCGTCTCTCTTCTCCTTTATGGTCCTCTCCACCAATCTATGCTCCGCCTGTCCATGTGTCGAGCATGCCGTTTTCTTCTAATCAGAGGATGAATCAGCTCCTGCAGCTTCTAGTAGTCAAGATGAATCAGCTGTGGAAAAGCTGGTTACTCCTTATCAGCACCATATTATGGGAGGTGGGCTTCGCCTCCCGCAGGAGACAGATTCTGCCTCCCACAAAAGGTATTCTTTTTTTTTTTTTTAATTTTTTTTGACAGGCAGAGTGGACAGTGAGAGAGAGAAAAAGGTCTTCCTTTGCTGTTCTTTCTTCACCTTCCACTGCAGTTTAGTTCACAGTGAAAATATGGAATAGGAAATAATCATCAAGAACATGAACATAAAACTCACTTGCTGGGACTGGCACATTGTGGTACAGCACATTAAACTATCACTTATGATGCCTGCATCCCCTATCAGAGTGCCAACTTGAATCCTAGCTGTGTTCTTTCTGATCCAATCTCCTAACCTGTGCCTAGGAATTAGCAGATAATGGCCTGTTTACTTGACTCCTTGCCACCCACATGAAATACTCAGATGGGGTTCCTGACTCCTGGCTTCAGTCTGGCCCAGGCCCAACTGTTGAAGCCATTTAGGGGAGAGAACTGGTGAATGGAAATATCTCTCTCTCTCTTTATTCCTCCCCTATGTATGTGTATCTCCTTTCTCACTCTGCCTTTCAGCAAAATAAATAAAATATCTCCCTTCAGATCAAGCATCTGGGGGATACTACACTTTAGAAAGAAATGGATTGACTTGTTCAGAGTACTCAAAGCAGTTTCTTTATATCCCAGTTCTTTCTTTGTACATACTTATGTTTTTATAGTACTTATTATGGCACCAGTGTGAGTTTTCATTCATTTTCTCATACCTAGTGTGTATCCTATTAAAAAGCAGCCTTCCTGATTGTGTGTCTTTTGCTTCTCCATCCCAAATACTTAGAATAGTGTCTAGTGCCTAACATGTGAAGATCATTTGTTGAATGAACAAACTGAACTATTTACTAAATGTTAATGGAGGAGCTTATGTTCAATCAGTCCATTTATAAAATAAAGCTCAGCCGACTAGGAAATGTTTATATTGTACATAAAATATATATGAATTTGCAATCTGCCTTTGAACTCAGACATAAGCATCAGTATCCTGGTCTCCTTAATTGTTGTGGGCAGTAAGAAGACTTCTGTTTGCTCTGTTTAAAGATCCCCATGGTTCTCAGTGTTCAGAGAGCTTTTCTGCTGGTGACCTTCCATGTCCACCTGGTTTCTCTTTGTACCAAGCCTGGACTTGAGGATTGTGATTGTGGCTATGGATCCCAGCTCAAAACTCAATACCCACTGAAATATTCTCTGATTTCCTTTTTGATTTTCTCTTCAAGCCAATGGCTGTTTGACACTGTGTGGATTGACATCCACATATGTGTGACTTTTCCAATTTTTCTGGAGTTGATTTCTATTTTAATTCCATTGGAGTTATGAAAGACAATGATATGACTCCAATTTTCTAAATGTTGTTGATGCATATTTTCTGAATTAACAGATGATCCCACCTGGAGGATTTAGACAGCTGTTGAGAAGAACACATGTTCTGCTGTTGTCAGGTAGAATGCTCTCTGTGTAACTGTTAGGAAAAGTTGATTTACAATATTGTTCAAATCTACCACTCTTTATTGATTTCCCACCTAGATATTCTACTCTGTGTTGAAAGTGGAATATTGATATGTTCTGTTTGTTCCATTGCTGTTTATCCCTTCAGAGCTGTCAACATTGGCTTATATATTCTGGTGTTCTGAGGTTGGGTACGCATGTTATTCAACCTCAAAAAGTACACAGAGGAACAACTCAAGAAAATCAAGAATAACATGGAAACAAAATGAGGAATTCAAAAAACACATAGAACAATGAAGAAGAAATCAAATTTCAAGATGTAGAAAATGGTGAATAAAAAGAAAAAAATCAAATAGAAAAGTTCTACTCCAAGGAAACACAACAGAAGAAATCTTTTGTTATGCAGAAATGGGGTTGGACTTGCATGATCCTCAAACTCTGATGCTTTTCCCTGGCACAAGTCCATGTCTTCTACTGAGAGCATCATCCAATGACTTCTTCAGAGTGATCCATCCCACCTGTCAGTGCAAGTGGTAAGTGAGGATAGAACTAGCTCTGCTGCAGGGGCAAGGGTCATGCTTGTTCTTCCTGCTGTGGCAGTGTTGGTGCATGAGGAGTTGGGGCTCAGGTGTGCACATTTTATGAGGGAATGCACAGGCCCCAGGATTTAGCCCTGGCTATGGACACAACATCTCTCTGTTCAGCACAAGGTACACCTGCTTCCACCTAAGTGTAAGATGCCCAGGGATAACCAAATTATGTCTCCCTCAAACACAGCCAGGAGGGAGGGAACCCAGGCCACACCCACACTGAACACGGCTTCTGCACTCTGTCATCAGTGTCTTTAATGAGAGAGGGTGGCATCTGATTCCTATTTAAAAAAAATGACATAGCAACTTAGCAAAATGGAATCAGGGATGTTACTGTTGTGAAAATGGGCAAATATGAGATTATACAAAATTAATAAATTTTTTTTTGACAGGCAGAGTGGACAGTGAGAGAGAGAGACAGAGAGAAAGGTCTTCCTTTGCCGTTGGTTCACCCTCCAGTGGCCGCCGCGGCCAGTTCGCTGCCACCAGCACACCACGCTGATCCGATGGCAGGAGCCAGGAGCCAGGTGCTTTTCCTGGTCTCTCATGGGGTGCAGGGCCCAAGCACTTGGGCCATCCTCCACTGCACTCCCTGGCCACAGCAGAGAGCTGTCCTGGAAGAGGGGCAACCGGGACAGAATCCGGTGCCCCGACCTGGACTAGAACCCGGTGTGCTGGTGCCGCTAGGTGGAGGATTAGCCTAGTGAGCCGTGGCACCGGCTAAAATTAATAAGTATTAACTGCACTTCTGAGAAAGCATAACATTAACTTTTATGAGATGTGTATTTGGCCACTTTTTTCACATTAACTTTTTTTTTTAAAAGATCTATGTTGTTTATTTGAAAGGCAGAGTTAGAGAAAGAGAGGTATACAGAAAGAGATCTTCATCAGCTGGTTCACTCCCCAAATGTCCACAATGGGCCAAACTGGGCCAATCTGGATCCAGGAGCCAGGAGTTTCTTCCAGGTCCCCCATGTGGGTGAAGGGGCCCAAGTATTTGGGCCATCTTCCTCTGCTTTCCCAGGCACATTAGCAGAGAGTTGGATGGGAAGTGGAGCACCCAGGACTTGAACCGGCACCCTTGTGGGATGCTGACATTGCAGGCCAGGGCTTTAACCTATCGTGCCACAGCTCTATCCCCCATTTGACCACTTTTAAAATGTACTGTTAGTGTGGTCCTGACAAAACAAAATATAGCTGATGAATTTTATCATCTTAAGCATTTCTAAGTGTATGATTGAGTAGTGTTGAGGATATGCACATTGCTGTGGGACCAATATTCAGAACTGTTTCTCCTTATGAGACTGAAACTCTCTACCCATTGAAGGAAAGTTTGTTTTGTTTTGTTTTGTTTTGTTTTTATAATTTCACCACCTCCAGATCCCAGCAATTGCCATTCTACTTGCCATTGCCCAGATTGTGGAGTCTTTAGGAGGTATGGTGATATTTTAGGGTCACATAACTAAGAGGGTAGAGGGAACCCTCCTGGATCTCAGTTTGTCTCTGCAAAGCTGGGTCCTGATTGTACCCAGGCATTCCCAGGGTTTTGGATTGGGCTATGTGGCATACATATGTGAGATTATGGACACGGCATGAGGCAGATGGAGGATGAGTCTTTGGAGAGGTCTTTTCTGCTGAGGAATCCCATGAAAGAGGATCCCAAGAAATGAAATCAATTTCTTGATGAAAGTCTACAATAGAACCTGGAACTCAGGGTGTCTAAGCTTTCTTTGCTGAAGCCCCACTGGAGAAAGCCATCTGTTCTGCTCTGTCCTGACTTTCCAGGGGCCCAGACTCAAGAAATCCTGGATGTGAATACTTTATAACTGAGATATTGGCTCAGCTCTTGCTATTGATACCTCAGGCATTTGGGCAGGAAGGACCCCATGGTGACATGGGTTGTCCCAAAGAAGGAAACTCTAGGCAAGGTCACCACGCTGATCCCACTTGGGCATTGCAACACTACTTCCCCTTTTGTGGGTATTTTTGGGAGCCTCATGTAGGATGTCCTGTCCCATCTAGGAACAATTTATTGGAAGAGTTAAAATCTGGGTCAGTCTGTTAGGTCTACACTCTAGGTCATGACAGGCAGAATGGGTAGAGGAATTTGTGGTAGCACTCATCTTTTATGTGAATCCTAAGCTAGAGAAATGTTCAGACAGAAATCTGTGCTTGACCTTGCTAACAGAAAGTTACCTGGAACAGAAACAGTATTGATAGCCAGATGGGGTTATGATACCTCCAGACCTGGCTTTAGAACCACTGCAGGAAGTTGAAGATGTACTTAACAGTCATACACTTCTCCCTGGCTGATGGGCAATTTCACCACACTGACAATGAAGTGCAATGCTGATTCACCTTGAGTGCAAGTGCAGAGGGATCTTCATAACCATGGCCAGTAATGGGCAATGTGACCTCCTGCTCCTGTTCTTTAAAAACAAACAAAAACCCCAGGTGCATAATTTGATGAAGATATATATTTTCAGCTACATATACAGTGTCAGTGGTAATGTAAAATGATGCAACCACCACAGAAAACAATTTGAATGTTTTTCATTATATTGAAAATAAAAATTTTATATGATCTGATAATCTCAGTTCTGATTATATATCTAAAGGTATTGAAAGTTCATATAGGCCAGCTTCGTGGCTCAATAGGCTAATCCTCCACCTTGTGGTGCTGGCACGACCGGGGTCGGGGCCCCAGATTCTGTCCCGGTTGCCCCTCTTCCAGGCTAGCTCTCTGCTGTGACCAGGGAGTGCAGTGGAGGATGGCCCAAGTGCTTGGGCCCTGTACCCCATGGGAGACCAGGAGAAGCACCTGGCTCCTGCCTTTGGATCAGTGCGGTGTGCCGGCTGCAGCATCCATTGGGGGGTGAACCAATGGCAAAGAAAGACCTTTCTCTCTGTCTCTCTCTCTCTCACTGTCCACTCTGCCTGTAAAAAAAAAAGAAAGTTCATATAAATAAAGTATTAGCACTGTTTGCCACAGCATAATTCACTGTAGCCGAGACTTCTAGTGTGGCCTGCACTCACAGTGGAAAATTATGCAGGCACAGAGAAAAGAAAATCCTGTAATTGATCATAATGAAAGGACTAAGTGTCAAAGGGATCACATAAACAAGACTAGTGTCTGCTAATACTAACCGATAAAATAAATAAAGGGGAGAGCAATCCAACTTGGGAAGCGAGATACACAGCAGACTCATAGAATGGCGGATGTCCTAAACAGCACTCTGGCCTCAGAATCAGCCCTAAAGGCATTTGGATCTGGCTGAAAAGCCCATGAGAGTATTTCAGGCATGGAAAGCCAAGACAGTCTGGCAAAAAAAAGGGGGGGGACCTAAATGAGAGATCTCTGTGAGTGAGATCCCAGTGGAAAGAACAGGTCTTCAAAGAAGGAGGTACCTTTCTCTGAAGGGAGGAGAGAACCTCCACTTTGACTATGACCTTGTCTAAATATGATAACAGTTGGAGAACTCAAAAGGCTTCCATAGCCTTGGAAACTCATGGCTGGAGCATAGGGAGATTACTGATGCCATAAACAGGAGTGTCAATTTGTAAAGTCAACAACAGGAGTCACTGTGCACTTACTCCTCATGTAGGATCTCTGTCCTTAATGTGCTGTACATTGAGATTTAATACTATAACTAGTACTCAAACAGTATTTTTCACTTTGTGTTTCTATGTGGGTGCAAACTGTTGAAATCTTCACTTAATGTATACTAAACTGATCTTCTGTATATAAAGAGAATTGAAAATGAATCTTGATAAGAATGGAAGGGGAGAGAGAGCGGGAAAGGGGAGGGTTGCGGGTGGGAGGGAAGTCATTGGGGAGGGGAGGAAGCCAATGTAATCCATAAGCTGTATTTTGGAAATCTATATTCATTAAATAAAAGTTAAAAAAAAGAAAAAAAAGAAAATCCTGTGACATGGATGAACAGTGGGCTTATTTTCCTAAGTGAAATTAGCCACAATTATCAGTCCCCCAAGGACAAATACTGTAAGATTCCAACATATGAAGTATTTAAAGTAGTCAGAGGGGTCAGTGCTGTAGTGCAGTGGTTTAAAGCCCCACCTGCAGTGTCGGCAATGCCATATGGGTGCCTCTTTGATTCCTGGCTACTCCACTTCTGACCCAGCTCTCTGTTATGGCTGGGAAAGCAGTAGAAGATGGCCCAAGTCCTTGGGCCCCTGCACCTGTGTGGGAGATCTGGAAGAAGCTCATGGCTCCTGGCTTCAGATCAGCTCAGCTCTGTCTGTTTTGGTCATTTGGGGAGTGAACCAATGGATGGGAGATCACTCTCTGGCTTCACCTCTCTCTGTAACTCTTTCAATTAAATAAAATAAATCTTTTTTTTTAAATAGAATATGAGAAGCATAAAGTAGAAGGGTAGTTATGGATGGTAGGGAGGGTATGCTATTCAGTAGAAATGGAATTTTTAGATGAAAAAGTCCTAGAGATCTGGTGTGTGTGTGTAGACACATGTACATGTCACTTACTTTAGAGTGACATCTGTGCTTGTGAGATACAGTACTCAAGCCCTCTTCTGCCTGACCTTGTATAAGAAAAGGGCTCCCCCTCTTGGTCTTTGGTCACTCTTCAGGTGCTTGTGAGTAGGATTGGTGGCAGGCTATTCCCAAATGTGTGGAGATTCATGATTAGAGTCATCTAGGAATATTGGGAAAGACTGCAATGTAATATCTCCTCTCTCCCCAGCTTGGTCTCCTTAGTTACCACACCGTATTTCGGTGAGAATACAAGAAGATACACCAGTCTCTGCTGAGTTTATGACAATGCAATTGCAATTGAATCCTATGAATGGATCCTCCTTTATAAGAAAATGGGCAGCCTCTCATCTTGGCCTGAGACTTCTAAGTGCATCCAACAAATATTAGTTCCAGTTTTATTTATTTTCTTTTATTTGTTTGAAGATTTATTGATTTATTGGAAAGTCAGAGTTACACAGAAAGAAGAGAGGCAGAGAGAGAGACAGAGAGAGAGAGGTCTTCCATCTGATGGTTCACTCCCCAATTGGCTGTGACAGCCAGAACTGGACAATCTGAAGCCAGGAGCCAGGAGCTTCTTTCAGGTCTCCCATGCAGGTGCAGGGGCCCAAGGACTTGGGCCATCTTCTACTGCTTTCCCAGGCCATGGCAGAGAGCTGGACTGGAAGAGGAGCAACTGGGACAGAATCCAGCACCCCAACCAGGACTAGAACCTGGGGTGCCGATGCCACAGGAGGAAGATTAACCAAGTGAGCTGTGGCACTGGCCTCCCAGGCAGCTTTGTAAAGATGGTCAAATGTGACTGTGGAGAATAAGATTTCTGCCAAAGCAAAGCAAAGACATTTTCTTCCTAGTACACAGCGTGTGGCTACAGGGACTAAGTATACTTTATGGTCCACTAACAAGAAGAGCGCTGAGCCTTGTGGGAAGGTTGGCTTCCCAAAGACATGCTTATCTAATATGCCTATCTAAACATGTTCCAGAGAAACCTTAGAATTAGATGAGCACATGCATGAGCTGTACAATATGCGGTTGTCATCCTTTTTTGTTTGTTTGTTTTTTGACAGGCAGAGTTAGTGAGAGAGAGAGAGACAGAGAGAAAGGTCTTCCTTCCATTGATTCACCCCCCAAATGGCCGCTGCGGCCAGTGCTGCACGGATCCGAAGCCAGGAGCCAGGTGCTTCCTCCTGGTCTCCCATGGGTGCAGGGCCCAAGCACTTGAGCCATCCTCCACTGCCTTCCGGGGCCACAGCAGAGAGCTGGACTGGAAGAGAAGCAACCAGGACAGAATCTGGTGCCACAACCTGCACTAGAACCCATGGTGCCAGTGCTGCAGGCAGAGGATTAGGCTAGTGAGCCATGATGCCAGCCATGGTTGTAATCCTTATCAATAAAGAAAATGCACTGGGTTAGTCTGGCAGCACTTTGCAGAGGAACAGTTCCCATGTCCTGTCTCTCCTTTCACTTGCACACCCCAACATCTGGTGCCCGAACAAGGACCATGGCACAACATGCAAGGGGTGGCTCACCACACCTGGCAAGGGTACAGAAACATTGCTCATCTCTTCAGGATCCTGGTGAGTCATTAAGATGGGGAATTCCCTGTACCTGGTGCAATGGAAACATAAAGCTGGGCTGCATTATCTCCTTTAGAAAGAGGGACACTCTTTACCAGAAAAGGCAATTGGGTGCTTGCTGTAAAAAATTAGTAGTTGCTACCCTTGGTACCCTGATGAAGGCACTTTAGAAGTAACTGATTGTTGGGGCCAGCACTGTGGTGTAGCGGGTAAAGCCACCACCTGCAGTGCTGGCATCCTGTATGGGCACTAGTTGAAGCCCTGGCTGCTCCACTTCCAATCCAGCTCTCTGCTGTGACCTCTATGGTAGTAAGAAGATGGCCCAAGTCCTTGGGCCCCTGCCCCCATGTGGGAGACCTGGAAGAAGTTCCTGACTCCTGGCTTCAGATCAGCACAGCTCTGGCCAATGTGGCCAACTGGGGAGTGAATCAGGATGGAAGACCTTTTTTCTCTTTCACCTCTCCTTCTCTCTCTGTGTAACTCTGATTTGAAATAAATAAATAAATAAATCTAAACAAAAAAGTAACTGAGAGAAAGTTGGTCAAAAATAACATCAGGAGCCTTGAGCTCCTGTTCTGTTTTTGCACGTGTGATATCTCTGCTGGGATGCCATTAGTAAGGTTACAATTCCCTTGGCCACTGTCCCCGACCAGGAAGGTCGGTCAATGGGCTTGTCCCCACTGCCTCACAGAGACCTCTGCACTCTCAGCACCTGCTGTTGTGGTGGTGATATCTGAGTCCCCTTCAGGTGTGTCAGCAATACTAGGTACGCTTCCGCAAGCCAAGGAGCAAGGGGAATCACCAGCGTTATTTGTCCTGTAGCTTGACCCAAATATGCAGCTCCCTGGCATGAACATCTTCCTTATAATGTTTACAGAGGGCTAAAAAAGGGCTTAGCGGAGTACAAGATACAGAGTTCTTGTACAGTGGGCATACTGGAGGGAATTGGAGAAGGATGTGAGATGGTGCCATGGAACTGGAAAACTTTAGTTAAAATCTTGGTTACTCCAGCCCAGTACACTGTTTGGGCTCAGGAATAGAGACTGGGCTTCTGTACAAGCCACAGATTAGCTAAATAACAATGTCCCTACCAATTTTGAGCAGTTGCTAAGAGAGGGAGTGTATTCAGATCTTGGTCGACAAGTTGCTTATCCTTGAAGGAAGGCTAATGTAAAAATTTCTAACATTAATTAAAAGCATGGAAAAAGATTCTTGATGTTAAAGACCTGTCCACTTCCTTTTCTACAGTCCATCAGGGGCTGACTGAGGGCTATATGTCCTTGTGGATAGGCTAGAAAAAGCTATTGGACATCAGGTAGATAATCAGGAAGTGGCAAAATATTACTAAAACAAATGGCTTATGAAAATGCAAATCAGGATTTAAAAATCTTTTAAAAGCTGTTGTCTCCAAAACCTGAAACTATGATGGCAGAAATGATTAAATTCCTTCAAACAGTACAGACTGAGACTTACAAAACTAATTTACTGGCTGCTGCCCTTAAACATCCTGATAAAACAAAATACTTTGGCTGTGGGAAGCAAGATATTTTATTATTTATTTTTCTTTTATTTTTAAAAAAGATTTAGTTATTTACTTGAAAGGCAGAGTTAGAGAGGCAGCAGCAGAGAGAGAGGGGGAGAGGGCTTCCATTGGCTGGTTCACTCCCTAGATGGCTGCAATGGCTGCAGCTGTGCTGATCCAAATCCAGGAGCCAGGAGCTTCTTCTGAGTCTCCCAAGTGGGTGCAGGGGCCCAAGGACTTGGGCCATCCTCTACTGCTTTCCCAGGCCAGAGCAGAGAGCTGGATTGGAAGTGGGGCAGCTGACACTTGAACCAGCACCCTTATGGGATGCTGGCACTCCAGGAAGCAGCTTTAAGTGTTATGCTACAGCACCAGCCCCATCAAAGTCATTTTAAAAGAAACTTTCTGTCACTTCCAAAATCAGTTACTCAACCTTCAAAGAAGTGTCCAGGGTCTGGAGCTGTGGCATAGAGATCAGCTCTCTGCTGATCATTTTAAGAGTAGTTAATTTTGAAATTATTTCAAACTTACAGAAATACCATGAGTGAATGGCATTCATTGAGAATGCCTAGTTATTATCCTTTTAGCACTGTTGCCCCGATCCAAGATGTTTCTGCTAAGTATAGGGTGGTCCCCTGATAAAAAGCATATGAACCCCAATTTAGGGAACCAAAATAAATTCTTCCCTATAACCCAATCCACAGAACTATTACATTTTTTTCCAACCATGTTCAAATATCTTTTCTGCCATTGTGATTCAATGTTCTTTTTCTGGAATTCTCCTTGACACTTTTCTAATATGAAAACCCTCAATAGGTACCAAGAGCAGAGATGACTCAAGCTGGGCGCATCCAGTGTTCCCTTCTGAGAAAATGTGGGCCCTGTATTCTCATTAGAAGCTCCCTGGTCCGATGCTGGGCTCTCCCCAGTCTTCCATCCACTCCATGATGCATGCTATCAACGTGGTATTTAGTGAATTTCTGCCAGATTGATTCACACGCAACCTTTTAAGGATTTATTTATTTTGAAGGCAGAATGACAATGAGAGGGAACTATATCTATATCTACATCTACATCTATATCTTTTAAAATGATTTATTTATTTATTTGAAAGTCAGAGTTACACAAAGAGAGAAAGAGAGGCAGAGAGAGAGAGGGAGAGACAGGTCTTCCATCTGCTGATTCACTCCTGAATTGGCTACAACAGCCAGAGCTGTATCAATCCAAAGCCAGAAGCAAGGAGCTTCTTCCAGGTCTCCCATGCAGGTGCAGACGTCCAAGCACTTGGGCCATCTTCTACTGCTTTCCCAAGCCATAGCAGAGAGCTGGATCTCTCTCTCTCTCTCTCTCTCTCTCTCTCTCTCTCTCTCTGCTGGTTCATTTCCAAAAGAGTTGCAAGAGTAAGTTCTTCGTCAAGCTGAAGCTAGGATGAACGACTGTTTCCTGGTCTTACACATGGTGGCGGGGCCCAAGGACTTGAACCATGTTCTGAAGCTTTCCCAGGTGCATTCACAATATGCTTGATCAAAAGCAGAGAAGCTGGGACTTGAAGCAGCACCACAGCACTCTGATGTGGAATGCTGGTGTGGCAGGCAGTGGCAAAACTTGCTGCACCACAGCATTTGTATATGCTGTGCTATATACACATTTTTATTCCTTTTTGGAATGTGTGAACTTTTATTAAAAATATTCTAATATTATGCCAGTATCCTATTTCCTATCAAATTTTCATCCAGTATCTTTGATAGTTTTTTAATCATCAATACTATATGAAATGCTGGTGTTTTAATTCCCAATATTATTTCTCCATTTATATTTTGATCTAGCATCAAAGCTAAGGGCTCACTCTTCTGTCCTAGTTAGTGTGTCATTATGTACTATATCACCAGGGGTTCATAGATTCTTATCTTGTTAAATGTATTACAGTCTGAAATTATGTGTTCTGATGCTCAAGTTATTCCAGATCCTAGTGGAATCCTCTTCAACACACCAAATTAGGGCCCCAATATCTACAGTTGGTGTAAGTACCATCCTAGGAGAAAAGATTCACTAATTCTTATCTCTCTTCCCTGAATTACATTTCCCTTAAAGGCACCATTTCTTTCATCAAATCTTGTTATTGTTAATGGAGATTTACCATTCAGCTGTACTCCTCTATGTTTTCTCTGGAGATGTTCTTTAGTACTTAATTAAAAGGCCATTTTACAAAACAAAATCTCATCAAGTCACCCTCCTCTTTCAACCATGTGAATGGTTTCCCATGACCTTTGAACAGGGACTGTAGGACTTACTGTGGTCTTCAGGAAGACAATGCTATGGGTTGTACCCTCTTAAGTCTTGTCTACCAGCTGTCTGCTTGCTATTCTCTTCTTACGTGCTAGGACTCAGAAGGCTCTCAGTTGTACCACAAACTTTACAAATTTCCTCTCAACCCATCAGAATTACTAGAAGTTCCAAATGTGAGGCTAAACTCTGTGTTTTTTTTCAATAAAAAAGATTTTATTATTTCATTTGAGAGGTAGAGTTACAGACACAGGGAGAAACAGAGAGAAAGATCTATCCACTAGTTTACTTCCAAGTAGCCACAACAGATTGAGCTGGGTCAATCTGAAGCCAGGAGCTAGAAGCCTGGAGCTTCACTCTTCTCCCCCACATGGGTGCAGGAGCCCAGGCTTTTGGTCATCTTTGACTGCTTTCCCAGGCCAAAGCAGAGAGCTGGATTGGAAGAACAGCTGGACCTTGAACTGGCACTACAGGCAGAGGCTTAGCCCACTATGCCACAGTGCTGGACCCTAAGTTCTTTTAAAATAAGATGTACAGTATTTGAAAGTCAGAGATACAGGCCGGCGCCGCGGCTCACTAGGCTAATCCTCCGCCTAGCGGCGCCGGCACACCGGGTTCTAGTCCCGGTCGGGGCGCTGGATTCTGTCCCGGTTGCCCCTCTTCCAGGCCAGCCCTCTGCTGTGGCCAGGGAGTGCAGTGGAGGACGGCCCAGGTGCTTGGGCCCTGCACCCCATGGGAGACCAGGAAAAGCACCTGGCTCCTGGCTCCTGCCATCGGATCAGCGCGGTGCGCCGGCCACAGCGCGCCGGCCGCGGCGGCCATTGGAGGGTGAACCAACGGCAAAAAGGAAGACCTTTCTCTCTCTCTCTCTCTCTCTCACTGTCCACTCTGCCTGTCAAAAAAAAAAATAAAAAAAATAAAAAAATAAATAAATAAATATAAAGAATTTAAAAAAAAAAAAAAAGAAAGTCAGAGATACAGAGAGAAGGTTGCAGGGAGAGATAGAGATCTTCCATCTGCTGGTTCATTCCCCAAATAGATGCAGTAACAGGGAGATGGGTCATAATGGAGCAGCTGGGACTCAAACCAGTGCTCACATGAGATGCTGCATTACAGGTAGTCACTTCATTTCTTCTTTCAAAGGAGTTCTCATCTCTAAGTGATTCAGAAAGATGTACCAAGGGACCTTTGAGGTGGTTATGATAAATTATCTCTTTTAAACTTTAAATTCCACAGAGAACAAACAGTATAACTAAATTATAAACCTACACAACCTCATTCCTTGGAGTGGCCTAACTCAGAGGAAATGTGTAATGAATACTGATCCTCTGGGTAAAAAGTGATGATCATGTCCATAAAGAAGATTGTCGTATAGCTCAGCTAAACAGACAAAGGATAACATGATACTGTGAGTTAGTCAATAGCAACACAAAAATGTAGTAAGTGATTATTTAAGATGCTTGATATTAAAATAATGCACTCAGAGAATTTCATCATGACAGCCTCCATTTTGGACTACACCTTCAACACTCTAAGTTTCTATATCACTAGCAGCAATGTGGGCCATGAAATATTGTTGCTGAGAGAGAGAAGACAAGAAGCAACTTTTAGCATCAGTGACTGGAACATTAGCAAGATAGAACTTCTGCAAGTAATTGAAATCCATAACTAACAGGTTTATTCAAAACTTCATTTTCTGTAACTGTGAAAGTGAAATTAGGGAAGAGATTTGGGACAGAATTCTTAAAGATACATGAAGAAGGTTACTGAGTGGTACATAACTTGGCAAACCCGCAGCAGCAGGTTTTGTATTAAGAACAGTTCACCCATAAACAGCTCACTCACACCACCAGAGTGCCCAATCTTGGCTTCCTTCTCTTCAGCTTCATCTTCATTATCAGTAATTTCATTCATGTTTTAGAATTTAGTTCAAATTGAAGGTATAACCAGAGGATAACACTACTCCTAATCTAGGTAATACTAGTGAGCACAAATACAGTGTCTTCAATGGCAAAGGCTCCCTCCTTTCAGTATTATGCCAAACTTATTAAAGAACATGATACTGGCATTTTTACAATGATGGAGTAATAAAAATCATTAGGGCAATTTATTAGGTGTATAGTGCACATCAAGAAAAATTGCTGGCAGGGTGTGCAGGTAAAGAGCACAGTGCGCAAATTGTTGAATATTGTCAGGCAGAAGTGAGAAAATTAAGACAAACCGTGCTGGGTAAAAATACATAGGAACAAAATGATTTCAGCAGGCAATGTTAAGCAGGGCAGCACCACATGGAAGTATGGAATCATTGTTTATTCAATGGATGCCCTAGTCTGGGTTCACAGCTGGGAGGTAGAAATATACTTGGAGATGCAGAGGTCCCTGATCCTCTTCATGATGACTTTTACCCAACCAAGACAGTATTCTCAGTCATTCTCACATGGAAGCAAGTGTCTTTTTGCCTTGAACTCAACTGTGGGCTCTTTCAATTATTCTTCCTCCACTGCTGGACTTAAGTATCCTGCAAGTGGAGCAGATTTTCTTCCCCAGAAGAGCAGCTAGGGACAACAGTGGGGAATCAGATGTCAATGACTGTGAAAATGTATTTGATGCTACAGAGCCCTCTAGTGGTGGATAGTCACATTCAAATGATTTTACCCATAATATATCCCAATGAGGACCCCAGCAACACTCAGACCTCCCAGTGTTAATTCAACCAAAGATGCTCTCCAGTTAGCACACCTTCTCTCGCTTGTTATTGAGAGAGGCACTTGAGGACTTAATCTAGGAGAGCTTCCTTGTCAGATGCTTTGACCCTCAAGAGGAGAGTTCTTGCACACAGTAATCATAAGCCTCTCTCCCTGGTCCATGTCCTTGGATGCAATGTGCAAGCTTCATGACACAGAAAAATAAGAAAGGAAGGAAGGAAGGAAGGAAGGAGGGAAGGAGGGAAGGAGAGAAAGAAGGAAGGAAGGAAGGAAAAGAAAATTGCATTGTGGTGCAACTCATAGGTTTACTGTAAATTTAGATAAAGTGGTGGCTGGTGCTGTGCCATAGTCATTAAGCCTCTGCCTGTGGCACTGGTATCTCATACAGATGCTGGTTCATACCTTGGCTGCTCCACTTCCAATCCAGCTCTGTGCTAATGACCTGGGAAAGCAGTGGAAGATGGTGCAAGTGCTTGTACCCCGGCACCCATGTGTGAAGAAGCTCCTGGCTTTGAGTTGGTCCAGCTCTGGCCATTGTGTCCATTTGGGGAGTGAACTAGCAAATGGAAGACCTCTCTCTCAGTCTTTCCCCTTGTCTATCTGTGCCTGCTTGTCAAATAAATGAGTATTTTAAAAAATTAGACAAAGTGAAATTTATCTGTGTAATTTCTGTTCTGTAAGTAAATCAGAAATTAGAGACTAAGCATAATTGGTTTTCAAATTTCCTACACATCAAAAATTTACCTCTTGCAGTATCGTGCAGTAAAATTTACATTTTCAAAGAGGAACAAGTTTTTTTTTAATGGTTTTTTTTTATTTAGTAAATATAAATTTTCAAAGTACAGTTTATGGATTACAATGCCCTCCCCCCATAATTTCCCTCCCATTCGCACCCCTCCCATCTCCCGCTCACTCTCCCATTCCATTCACATCAAGATTCATTTTCAATTATCTTTCTATACAGAAGATCGATTTAGTATATATTAAGTAAAGATTTCATCAGTTTGCACCCACACAGAAACACCAAGTGTAAAATACTGTTTCAGTACAGTTATAGCATTACTTCACATTGGACAACACATTAAGGACAGATCCCACATGAGAAGTAAGTACACAGTGACTCCTGTTGTTGACTTAACAATTTGACACTCTTGTTTATGGCATCAGTAATCTCCCTAGGCTCTAGTCATGAGTTGCCAAGGCTATGGAAGCCTTTTGAGTTCGCCGACTTTGATCTTATTCCGACAGGGTCATAGTCAAAGTGGAAGTTCTCTCCTCCCTTCAGAGAAGGATATCAAAGAGGAACAAGTTTAACAAGAGCCTTCAAAGAACTTTCTATGATGAGCCAAATTCACTGTTGCCAGAAAAAAATTTGTAAATTTTAGGAAGGCTGATTAGAAAAAATCAGATATGCCTTCTCCTAGCCACATGACTTTGTGAGATTAAGAGAGTGCTTTGTTTCAACTTTTTTCTACTGATGAATGCAAGGTGTCTGGTGCATAAGAAATCTTCCCAGGCAGATGAATCAATTAATTCACAGGCTTTTATTGGGGTTCTGCTCATATGCCATACAAAATTATAATTTTAAATATTAACCTGTGATCTACTTACTGTATTTTGAGTCCCACCTGCAGTTACCTTGGCAGAGCCAGACCAGTGATTTTGCAAGTTTTCTATGGCCTGCATTCCATACATTCCCCACCCCTATAGACCTAAGAGCACTGAGAGAAGGAATTCAAAGTAGCTTTACTTCCAAGTTCCCTGGGTAAAGCAGTGGCTGGAAATCAACACTAAGCAGGATTAGCTAAGGATCCAAGTTACAGTACAAATGGAAGCTAGAGGAGCACCCAAATTCCCTGAGTCAACAGTCCTCCCGTATCAGCCTCCTGGTTAGGAAATTTTGCAAAACATTTCCATAAATGGTAACAACATTTATTCTTTTTTAATTGACAAAATTACCAGGTGTATTCTGCTTGTTGGCTTCTCAGTCTGTTAGGCTAACTGTTTTATACTTTTATCGTTTATGATTATTCAGAATTTCTCTACAGACAAACCCCTCTACCTGCAAAAGTTGAGTGGCCTTTCTCCTGGTCTCGGCTGGGGTCAGATTTAAACCACGTCCATCAAACAATCCTCACAAGGGTCCAGAGACCCCCCTCATTTCCTCTCCTCTATGAAATCTTTTCATTACCTGCTTAATGCCACTCTTAGGATTATTGGTTGCTATTCTCACCCTGACTTGAATACTACAGTGTCTGTTTAAGTGTTTACAGCAGGTGATAATGGAATGAACCAGGGCCTTCAGCAACCAGGCAGTCAACCAGAGGCTTCTCCATCCATACATGCCTGTCCCTGCGGAGCCCCAAGATACCCGCAGCGGGCCCCTGTAGATGATGTCCCCAGTCAGCAGGAAGTAGCCAGAGAGACTCGTCACCCCCTTTCCTATCATCAAAAGGTCAGGATGGTAGCTTTGGGATCCGCATGAAAGGAAGGCCTATACTTGTGGGAATGAAGAAGTCCCTACCTGTACTTCTTGGGAAGAAAATTTCTTGTCAAGGTCCCCGCGGGTGCCTAAAGTTCAACAAATGAGGATCAGACCCGCCTCAACCTTTAACCCCCATGCCCTGAATCTATAAAAGGAGCCCTCCCAATCTCTGATGTGGACTTCCCCGGCCCCCACTCTGTTGCTCTGTTGGGACCAGGGAACCTCGCCCGGGAGCGGAATCCCAATAAAAGCCTGTGAATTAATTGATTCATCTGCCTGGGAAGATTTGTTATGCTCCGGACACCTTGCAATGAATATTGTCACTTGAAATTTTTTTCTTTAAAATTAAATATTAATTACCAGTAATCAATCATCCAAATAAGTACAGGATAATATACGTTAATTATTTTTTATTCAGCACATCATAGTGACAAATGTAGAGTAGTAGCACATTAATAGTCTGTTCTGGACTCTTTATTAAAAATTGTTTCATTTTTTCTTGAATCTATTCTGCTTTCTTGGTTTCTTTTTTTTAAAAGAGATTTATTTATTTACTTATCTGAAAGTCAGACGTACAGAGGAGGGAAAGGGGGAGATAGGGAAAGAGAGAGAGAGAGAGATCTTCCACCTGCTGGTTCACTCCCCAAATGACTACCATTGCTGGGATTGGGCCAGGCAAAAACCAGGAGCATGGAACTCCAACTGGTTCTTCCAGGTAGGTGGGAGGTGCCCAAGTACTTCAGCAACATTCTGCTGCTTTCCTAGGCACATTAGTAGTGAACTGGATCAGAACTGGCACTTGAACCTGAGTTCATCTGGGATGCCAGCATTGTGAGCAGCTGCTTAATCCACACCAAAATGCTGGCCCCTGTTCTTGATTCTTAAAGGAAGGACACAGTAATGTCTAGCTGAAGAGAGATATGTACCAGACTTGAGTTTTACTATGGACAGATTACAGACACTGTAGATTTAGCTGAGTTTATGCCCAAGGGGTATGACTCATTAAATTTCTTTTTTTAAAGATGTATTTTATTTACTTGAAAGACAGAGTTACAGAGAGAGGTGGAGCCAGAGCGAGAGTGAAAGCAAGCGAGAGCAAGAGAGAGAGAGAAAAAAAAAGAGTGAAGATGTCTTCCTTTCCACTGGTTCTCTCCCCAGTGACTGCAATGGCCAGAGCTCAGCTGATCTGAACCAGGAGTCAGGAGCTTCTTCCAGGTGTCCCATATGAGTGCGGGAGCCCAAGGACTTGGGCCATCTTCCACTGCTTTCCCAGGCCATAGCAGAGAGCTGGATGAGAAGAGGAGCAGCCAAGACTTGAACTGGTGCCCATAAAGGATGCCAGTGTGGCAGGCTAGGGCGTAACCTGTTGCATCATAGCACTGCTCCCCATTTAGGTCTTCTAACAAATCCTGGTGTTAGCTTGACTTGTAAATAGAGACAATTAGTAAATTGCACAATAATCTTGGTAAATAATAGAGATATCTTTTGTTTATTTAGAAGGAGACTTTTAAAAGTAATTACATAAAGAATATAAGGAGGGACTAGCATTTTTTTTTTTTTTTGGACAGGCAGAGTGGACAGTGAGAGAGACAGAGAGAAAGGTCTTCCTTTGCTGTTGGTTCACCCACCAATGGCTGCTGTGGCTGGTGCACTGTGCTGATCCAAAGCCAGGAGCCAGGTGCTTCTCCTGGTCTCCCATGCGGGTGCAGGGCCCAACCACTTGGGCCATCCTCCACTGCACTCCTGGGCCACAGCAGAGAGCTGGACAGGAAGAGGGGCAACTGGGACAGAATCTGGCTCCCCGACCAGGACTGGAACCTGCAGACGGAGGACTAGTGCCACAGGCGAAGGACTAGCTTATTGAGCCATGGTGCTGGCCAAGGAGGGGCTAGCATTTAAGCCACCATTTGTGAGAATGAAATCCTATATGGGTGCCAGTTCAAGTTCTGGCTGCTACACTTCTGATCCAGCTTCCTGATAATGGCCTGGGGAAACATCAGAGAATTGGCCAAGTGCTTGGGCTCCTTCATCTACATGGGAGGCCTGGAAGAAGCTCCCAGCTTTGACCTAACCCAAGCCCTGCCTTTGTAGCCATTTAGGGAGTGAACCAGATGATGGAAGATCTCTCTGTCTTTCCCTCTTCTCTGTAACTTTGACTTTCAAATAAACAAATAAGTCTTTTATATAAAAAGAATATAAATGAAAATCAACTCTTTAGAAATAGGTGATTTTAGGAGCTCATCAATGTGGCTGAGGAGGTTATGTCCTATCTGCAATGCTGGCATCTCATATGGGTACCTGTTCAGGTCCTGATGCTCCACTTCCTATCCAGCTCCCAGCCAATGGCCTGGGAAAGCAGCTGAAATGACCCACATGATTGGGTCCCCACCATCCACATGGAAGACCAGGATGAAGCTTCTTTCTCCTGGCTTTGGTTTTACCCAGCTCTGGCCATTGCAGCCATCTGGGGAGTGAAGCAGCAGATGGAAAGTCTCTGACTCTGTTTCTCCATCCTTATAAATCTGCCTTTCAAATGAGTGCAATATATCTTTAAAAAGAGAAAAAATAGGCCGGCGCCGTGGCTCACTAGGCTAATCCTCCGCCTAGCGGTGCCGGCACACCGGGTTCTAGTCCAGGTCGGGGCACCGGATTCTGTCCCGGTTGCCCCTCTTCCAGGCCAGCCCTCTGCTGTGGCCAGGGAGTGCAGTGGAGGATGGCCCAGGTGCTTGGGCCCTGCACCCCATGGGAGACCAGGAAAAGCACCTGGCTCCTGGCTCCTGCCATCGGATCAGCACGGTGCACCGGCTGCAGTGCGCCAGCCACGGCGGCCATTGGAGGGTGAACCAACGGCAAAAGGAAGACCTTTCTCTCTGTCTCTCTCTCTCACTGTCCACTCTGCCTGTCAAAAAAGAAAAAAAAAGAGAGAGAGAAATTTTATCCAAAGTTAAAATGAATTCTTTAATGTTTCTTCAAAGTTATTTTATTCTTCTGTATTGTAGGAAATAGTTGAAAATATTTATACCCATTTTTATAGAGATTTTTAAAAATTATTTGGAAGAATTATAGACAGCTTTAGAGATAGAGATATAGAGAAATATAGAGAGGGAGAGAGAGATAGAGAGAGATGAAAGACCTTCCATTTGTTGGTTCACATCCCAAATGGCCACAATGGCCAGGGCTGGGCTGATCCAAATCCAGAAGCCAGGAGCTCCTTCTGGGTTGCCCACATAGGTGCAGGACCCCAAATACTTGGACCATCTGGGACTTGAACTGGTGGCCACATGGGATGCCAGCACCATAGTTGCTGGCTTTACCCACTATTTCCACAGTGCTGGCCCTCAATTATTTTAAAAATAATACAAAATAAATTGCATATTCTACTTACAATCAAATAGATTAATAATAGGTACATTTGTTTTGGGAACCTCTAATGTTTTCAATCATTATACCAATTTAAAAATTTAGTACATCAGCTTGAACAGACATGGAGATCCAGGTTGGGTAGATTTTTCTCTTCTGTGGAATTAACATACATATATTCTATAATCCTAATGATTTTTAGTTCTTTAAGCTTTATATAAAAGTACTCAAAATTTCATGGTTATAAAATTAAATGATAATGTGTATTGCCCATGGACCTTTTGAAATAACTTCTTATAAAATATAGGGGCTGGCACTGTGGCACAGCGAGTAAAGCCACCACCTGCAGTGCCAGCACCCCATATGGGCACTGATTTGAGACCCAGCTGCTCCACTTCTGATCCAGCTCTCTGCTGTGGCCTGGGAAAGCAGTGGAAGATGGTCCAAGTCCTTGGGCCACTGCACCCACATGGGAGACCTGGAAGAAGCTCCTGGCTCCTGGGTTCAGATTGGTGCAGCTCTGGTTCATTGTGGCCAATTGGGGAGTGAACCAGTGGATGGAAGACCTCTCTCTCTCTTTCTCTTTCTCTCCTCTTTCAGTGTAAATGTGACTTTCAAATAAATGTTTTTTTTTAAAAGAAATATATACAATTATTATGCATCTGTTATATATAGTGCCACACTGAAGCACACAGCCTGAGTGACTGTTGCTTGCTTAAATCCATTTAGAGATAAAGAGTAATGTTCTCATGATACAGGGCTGACTCCTATACCCTTGCACAGAAAAATAGCAGGAATATACAGGCCAAAATCTAATACCCCTGAATAGCAGCAAGTGACAGCAAAATACAGAGTGAAGGAGTCTGGAGAAACTAACTTAGCTTCATTTGATATTCAGGTGAAACTCAGTCCTGTATTAATAATCATTATGAGCTACAACTTCTTGCATGTCATGTTAGTGTGTGAGACTTTTGTAAACTAGTTATGCCCAATGAAAACTGTTAGTAATTAAATATACGGTCTAGATAAATGGTGAGCATGCATCACAATAAGGAGTAAAATTAACTCAATCATAAAACCATGAAGTTCCCAAAAGAAAAACAATAAAATAAATCAAGGGGCCGGCACTGTGGTATAGTAGGTAAAGCTGCTGCCTGCAGTGCCAGCATCCCATATGGGCACTGGTTCAAGTCCCTACTGCTCCACTTCCAATCCAGTTCTCTGCTATGGCCTGAGAAAGCAGTAGAAGATGGCCCAAGTCCTTGGGCCCCTGCACTCATGAGGAAGACCTGAAGAAGCTCCTGGACCCTGGGTTTGGATTGGCACAGCTCCAGCCATTGTGGCCAACTGGGGAGTGAACCAGCAGATGGAAGACCTCTCTCTCTCTCTCTGCCTCTCCTTCTCTCTCTGTGTAACTCTGACTTTCAAGTGGAGGGATAAATCTAAAAAAAAAAAAAAGATACAGACTAGCTGAATGTATTAAAACACAAGATCCATTTTTTACTGCCTGTAATAAACACATCTCTGCTACAAAGATACATACAGACTTTGAAAGTTAAAGGATGGAAAATGATATTCCATGATAACAAAAAGTAAAAAAGAGAAATATTAGCCGTGATAATATCATGCAAAACAGACTTTAAAGCAAAAACTATTAAACAAGACAAAAAGGCATTTTGTATTAATGAAGGAATCAATCCAAAAGAAAGATGAAACTATGGTAAATGTATATGTACCCAATGCCAGGTGCATGATTGCTTTTCATTTTTTTATGATTCATTTATTTATTTGAAAAGCAGAGCTACAGAGAGAGAGAGAGAGTTCTTTCATTTGCTGGTTCACTCTTCAAATGGCCAGTGGCCAGAGCTGAGCCAATCAGAAGCCAGGAGGCAGGAGCTTCTTCTGGGTCTCCCACATGGATGCAGGGGCCCAAGGACTTTGGCCACTTTCTACTGCTTTCCCAGGCCATAGCAGAGAGCTGGATCAGAAGTGGAACAGTGAGGTCTCAAACCAGTGCCCATATGGAATGCTTAACCTGCTTTGCCACAGTTCCAGCCCCAGTGCCTGATTATTTAAAAACAAAGGTTAATGGATCTTAACAGAAACATTGACTTCAATCCAATAGTAATGGGCGACAGCAATATCACAGTTACATCAATACACAGGACAACTAGACAAAGAAAAATCAAAGAAGACAACTAATTTACTCTATGGACCAAAATGACAGAATTGACATATACAGAACATTTCATCCCATAGTTGCAGAATACACATTCTTATCACCAGTGCGTGGAACTCCTTCTCAGACAGATCATATGTTAGGCCATAAAGCAAATCTCAGCAAATTAAAAGAAAATGAAATCATACCATGTATCTTTTCTGACCACAGTGGAATGAATCTGAAAATTAAGAACATAAGAAACTCTAGAAAGCATGCAAGCACATGGAGTCTGAACAGCCTGCTCCTGAATGAACTGTGGGTCATAGAAGAAATCAAAAAGTAAATAAAAAATTACAGGAAAGAAGTGAAAATGACAACATACATGTCAAAACTTATGATATACAGCAAAAGCAATTCTGAGAGTTAAGTTTATAGCAATTAGTGCTTACCTCAAAATTGGAAAAGGATCAAACAAATGATCTAACAATCCATTCAAAACCTAGAAAAACCACAAGTTAGTATGAGGAAAGAAATTCTTAAAATCAAAGAAGAAATAAAATTGAAACAAAAAAGAAACAAAAGATCAGTGAAATGAAGTGCAATTATTTTTGAAAAAATTAAAATTGATACACCACAGGCCTAAATAATTAAAAAAAGTGGAGAAGACACATATTAATAAATTCAGAACTAAAAAAGGAAATGTTAGATACCACAGAAATAAAATTCATCAGAAATTATGAAAAAAGCTATATGCCAACAAATAGGGAAATTTAGAGGAAATGGATTGATTCCTAGATAAGCACAATCTACCAAAAATTGATGCATGAAGGCACTGAAAACCTAAACAAAGCAATAACCAAGATGGAGACTGAATAAGAAATAAAGACCCTCCCCACATAGAAAAAGCCCAGGATTGGATGGTTACATGCTGAGCTCTACCAAACTTTTACAGAAAAATGAATTCCAATTCCTCTCAATCTATTTCAAACAACTGAGATGGAGGAAATTCTCCCACACTGCTTCTATGAGACCAGCATAACCTTAATTCCAAAACCAGAAAAACATACAACAAAGAGAATTATAAACCAGTATCACAGATGAACAAAATATGATTGTTCACTTGGGCCAAGTGGTATCCCTGGTATGCAGGAATGGTTCAACACATGCAAATTAACAAATGTGACACATCACAATAACAAATAGAAGAATGAAAACTGTTTATTTATTCATCATGAGAGAATGTTGTATTTTATCAAATGGTTTCTGCATCTATTGAGATAACCATACAGTTTTTTTTAGTTATTCTTTTTTTTTTAAGCTTTATTTTATTTATTTGAAAGACAAAGTTAGAGAGAGGCAGAAACAGAGAGATCTTCCATCTGATGGATCACTCCCCAGATGGCTGCAATGGCCGAAGCTGCACCGATCTGTGGCACAGCAGGTTAAAGCTCTGACTTGAAGTGCTGGCATCCCATATGAGTGCCAGTTCAAGTCCTGGCTGCTCCACTTCTGATCCAGCTCACTGCTATGGCCTGGGATAACAGTAGAAATGGCACAAGTCCTTGGGCCCCTGCACCCTTGTGGGAGACCCAGAAGAAACTCCTGGCTGTTGGCCAGGAAATGCAAATAAAAACCACAGTGAGGTTACACCTTACCAGAGTTAGAATGGCTGTCATACAAAAAATATGAAGCAATGACTGCTGGTGAGGATGTAGGGGGGAAAAGTTCCCTAGTACACTTTTGGTGGGAATGTAAACTAGTGCAACCTTTACTAGAGGCAGTATAGCGATTCCTCTGAAATCTGACAGTATATCTACAATATGACGTAGCCATCCCACACTGTGAATGTACCCAAAAGAAGTTAAATTGGCATATTAAAGCTATCTGTATGCCCATGTTTATTACAGCTCAATTCATAATAACTAAGATATGGAATCAACCCAGATGCCAATCAAGTAATGACTGGATAAAAATATATGGTATTTATGCACTGTGGAATACTACTCAGCCACAAAAAAGAATGAAATTCTGTCTTTTGCAATAAAATGGATGCAACTGGAATCTATCATGCTTGGTGAAATAAGTGAGTCTCAAAAAATACAAATATTGTATGTTTTCCTTGATATATGTTACTAATATACAGAGTATAAAAGATGTAATGTTTAGGAGCAAAATTTGCATTTTGAGATGATTATAACATTTTCTTTACTCTCAAGGAACAGTGGTTTTCTTCTACATTCTATTTCTTGAATCCTTCACTTTGTGGAGGGTCAAACATGATTATAACATAAACTGAAAGTATGTCTTGTAAAAATTAAAAGTAAAATCATAATGGAGGGAAGAAGGTTGGGAGCCTGAGCAGGAGAGGGTAGGGTAGGAAGTATCACTTTGTTCCTAAATCTGAATATATGAAACACATGAAATTTGTTCACCTTATATAAATAAAAAAATTAAAAATAAATAAATTAAAGCAATCAAGAGAACAATTCAATTTCAAAAGCACCAAAGGTAATAAAATACTTAGGAATAAACTTAACCAAGGAAATAAAATACCTAAACATTGAAAACTATAAAAGATTACTAAAATGAATTAAAGATCACACAAATAAATGTATATATATATACACTCTGTTCATGGATTATAAAATATATGTAATAAATCAATGTTCCTAGTGATCTATAGATTCAAATCATTCTTCATAATATCCCAATAGTTATTTTTAGTCAAAAATTTAAAAAAACTATACAGAAAATTAATATGGAATGTCAAAGTATTTAAATACCCAAATATTCTTGAACATAAGATCAAAGTTAAAGGCCTCACATTCTCTTAATTCAAAAGCAAATGTAGTCTAAACAGTGTGATATTTGAACAAAACCAGACATACAGGCACAGATTTGGTCTCAGTTGAGAGTCTGGGTAAGATATCTGCATTGCATACTACAGTGTTTATGTTCAACTCTCACCTCTGGCTTCTGAAACCAGCTGCCTGCCAATGGAAAATATGGGAGGCTGTGGGGATGGGACATGTAACTGGGACCCTGTCACCCACATTGGAGGCCAGGATTTTGTTTCCAGTCCAGACCTGTCATTGCAGACATATGCAGAGTGAACCAGAAGATAGGGGTTCTAGCTCTCTCTGCCTCTCAAATTAAAAAATAAAAATATTAAGTGTAAATATTTAATGTAATAATCAGAAAATCAAGATTTCATAACCTCTTCAATAAAGAAAAAAATTGACTAAATTCAATTTATGATTAAAACCCTAAATAAACTGTTAACTGAGGCAAACTTCCACCACAGGAAGGGCACCTATGGGAAATTTACAATAAACTCTTGTAAAATGGGAATAAGACTGCTACTTTTAACACTTCTATTCAACAGTGTAGTGGATGATTCTACTAAAAAAAGAACAAAGCAAAAGAATAAAGCTCCAGATTGCAAACAAAAGAGCAAAGTTGACTTGTAATATTGAACACATAGTCTTGCATGTAACATATATTCTGAGGAAGTCACTAAAATCCCACTCCAAAAATACAGTAAAACTCAGTATTTTTGCAGAATATAAAGATATAAGTATCAATTATATTTCTGTTTAACAGTGATGAACATTCTAAAAGTATAATTAACAATAACATTCAAGGTAGCATCAAAGAGTGAAAATACCACAAGAAATTTAAGAAAAAAACTTGATTAAACTAAATCATGCTGATCCGAAGCCAAGAGCCAGGTGCTTTCCTTGGTCTCCCATAGGGGTGCATGGCCCAAGCACTTGGGCCATCCTCCACTGCACTCCCAGGCCACAGCAGAGAGCTGCCCTGGAAGAGGGGCTACTGGTACAGAATCCGGCGCCCCAACCAGGACTAGAACACAGTGTACGGTGCCACAAGGTGGAGGATTAGCCTATTGAGCCACAGTGCCGGCTGAAAAAGGTCTTCTTTATGTTGACTCTGCCCCCAGATGGCTACTATGGCCAGAGCTATGCCGATACGAATCCAGGAGCCAGGTGCTTCCTCCTGGCCTCCCATGCAGGTGCAGGGCCCAAGCTCTTGGGCCATCCTCCACTGCCTTCCCAGGCCACAGCAGAGAGCTGGACTGGAAGAGGAGCAACTGGGATTAAAACCTGGCACTCATATGGGATGCCAGTGCCGCAGGTGGAGGATTAACCAAGTGAGCCATGGCGCCAGCCCCACAAAACTTGAATTTTATACTAAAAAATTACAAAAAAAAAAACCATACAATTTTTAAATGAAGCATTGATTTCAGTAAGAGATTTTAATACTGCAAAAGTATATTCTTCTGGGCCCAGTGCTGTGGTGCAGTGGGTTAAAGCCCTGGCCTGAAGTGCCAGAATCCCATATGGGTGCCGGTTCTAGTCCTGGCTGCTCTACTACCTATCCAGCTCTCTGTTATGGCCTGGGATAGCAGTGCAAGATGGCTCAAGTCCTTGGGCTCCTGCATCCATGTGGGAGACCCAGAAGAAGCTCCTGGCTCCTGGCTTTGGGTCAACACAGCTCTGGCTGTTGCAGCCATCTGGGGAGTGAACCAGTGGATGGAGGACCTCTCTCTCTGTCTCTACCTCTCTCTGCAACTGTCTTTTAAATAAATAAAATAAATCTTTAAAAAAATTATACTTAATATAAATCATTGTGGAAATGTAAATCAAAACCTTAGGGAAATAACACTTCTTCTTAAGTCAAATGACTCTGATTCACTATAGATAAATGTTGACATGGATGTGGAGAACAGGGAACCCTTGTCGCTCCCCCTCTTCGTGGGGGAATGACACTAAACCCTGCGCTGTTCTTTTGTCTGCTCGGCCCTCCCCGGGTTTGCTGCTGGTTCTTCCCGGGTTGGCTTCCGTCCCTTCCACCTCCATGGAAGGGACTCCACGCCGGCCGGCTCTCTCAGGGGCTGCTCAGGTGTTCCTTCAGATAGATGTTCCTGGTGCATGTTGTCTCTCTCCTCCTTTATAGTCCTCTTCCTCCAATCCCAACTCTGCTACCCACACGCCGAGTACGCTGCTCTCCTCCAATCAGGAGCAGGTCCTGCTGTTTATTGGTTGAACTGGAGGCAGCTGTGTAGAAGCTGTTACTCCCTTCTCAGCGCCATATTGTGGGAAAGCAGATGCATAGAATAAGTCTTAATTCCAGTAACTTAGTCTAGTCCGAGTTGCTCCCAGTCGCTCGCCACAAACCCTCATACGTTTCCAGTAAAATATTGCAGCCACTCTAAAAATAATTTGGCAGTTTCCCAGCAATTTCTACATGGGATTATTTATTGCTTCCGTAGTTTCTTGCCAGGCATGCCACTAAGAGAGACACAATCCACAGGCACATGAATACTGAAGCAATATTTATGAAACCAAATGTGAAAGCAACCCAAATACTGATATGTAAAGAAAGCAATGTTTAGTATATCTTTATGCTGCTATACAATCTGACAATCAAATTATAGATCACAAAATAATGCAATTCAAAAGACAAAGAAAGAGAAGAAATGCAAAGCCATCCCCATATACTCTAACATCCCATTTCCCATTATGACATGTCCAGGAAAGGTCAATCTCTGGAGATAGGTTTAGATTAATGCCTGTGCTGGGGCTGATGGTTAATGAGGAGTGCTATAGATAATATGAAGCATTTGGGATTAATGGAAATGTGTTTATATTAGAATGTGCTTATCATTACATAACTTGTAACACAGCACAAAGCATAGAATATTCACTGAAAATATGGGACAGGACTGGGCAGACTGAATTTGGGCCTCATGGAAGAAAATAAAATGAAAATACAAGGGGGTTTCACATATTTTCTGGAATATGAAATTGAAATATGTTCATTTGGGTTGAAATATATTTAAACCCATAAATGCAAAGGCCTTACAATTCATGGACATTGTTTAGTATGAAATAACCATGCATGTTTTTCAATAAAATTTTACACAAAAATTTACCTGCAATTTAATTCCATACTTCTTGTGATATTGTCCTAATTAAAATTAATTCCATATACTCTTTTTTTAAAACTTTTATTTAATGAATATAAATTTCCAAAGTACAGCTTATGGATTAAATTGGCTTCCCCCCGCCCCATGATTTTCCTCCCATCCGCAACCCTCGCCTTTTCCGCTCTCTGTCCCCTTCCATTCATATCAAGATTCATTTACAATTTTCTTTATATACAGAAGATCAGTTTAGTATATATTAAGTAAAGATTTCAACAGTTTGCACCCACATAGAAACACAAAATGAAAAATATTGTTTGAGCACTCTGGCCTCAGAATCAGCCCTAAAGGCATTCCGATCTGGCTGAAAAGCCCATGAGAGTATTTCAGGCATGGAAAGCCAAGACACTCTGGCAAAAAAAAAAAAAAAAAAAAAAAATGACCCAAATGAAAGATCTCTGTGAGTGAGATCCCAGTGGAAAGAACAGGTCTTCAAAGAAGGAGGTACCTTTCTCTGAAGGGAGGAGAGAACCTCCACTTTGACTATGACCTTGTCTAAATATGATAAGAGTCGGAGAACTCAAAAGGCTTCCATAGCCTTGGAAACTCATGACTGGAGCATAGGGAGATTACTGATGCCATAAACAGGAGTGTCAATTTGTAAAGTCAACAACAGGAGTCACTGTGCACTTACTCCTCATGTAGGATCTCTGTCCTTAATGTGCTGTACATTGAGATTTAATGCTGTAACGAGTACTCAAACAGTATATTTCACTTTGTGTTTTTATGGGGGTGCAAACTGTTGAAATCTTCACTTAATGTATACTAAATTGATCTACTGTAAAAAAAAAAAAGAAATTATCAATTCCCAACTTGACACCCACTGGGATTAAACATGACAATAGGTCTGATCTGATTTCATCATCATTTAAAAAATCATCTATTATTTTTCACTTTATGTTTCTGTGTGGGAGCAAACTGTTGAAATCTTTACTTAATGTATGCTAAACTGATCTTCTGTATATGAAGAGAATCGAAAATGACTCTTGATGTGAATGGAAGGGGAGAGGGAGTGGGAAAGGGGAGGGTTGCGGGTGGGAGGGACGTTATGGGGGGGGGGAAGCCATTGTAATCCATAAGCCGTACTTTGGAAATTTATATGCATTAAATAAAAGTTAAAAAAAAAGAAAAATACTGCTTGAGTACTCGTTATAGCATTACATAACAATATACAGCACATTAAGGACAGAGATCCTACATGAGGAGTAAGTGCACAGTGACTCCTGTTGTTGACTTTACAAATTGACACTCCTGTTTATGGCATCAGTAATCTCCCTATGCTCCAGTCATGAGTTTCCAAGGCTATGGAAGCCTTTTGAGTTCTCCGACTCTTATCATATTTAGACAAGGTCATAGTCAAAGTGGAGGTTCTCTCCTCCCTTCAGAGAAAGGTACCTCCTTCTTTGAAGACCTGTTCTTTCCACTGGGATCTCACTCACAGAGATCTTTCATTTGGGTCATTTTTTTTTTTTTTTTTGCCAGAGTGTCTTGGCTTTCCATGCTTGAAATACTCTCATGGGCTTTTCAGCTGGATCCGAATAACTTTAGGGCTGATTCTGAGGCCAGAGTACTGTGTAGGACATCTGCCATTCTATGAGTCTGCTGTGTATCTCACTTCCCATGTTGGATCATTCTCCCCTATTTTATTCTATCGGTAGTATTAGCAGACACTAGTCTTGTTTATGTGATCCCTTTGACACTTAGTCCTTTCATTATGATCAATTGTGAACAGAAATTGATCACTGGGACTAGTGAGATGGCATTGGTACATTCCACCTTGATGGAATTGAATTGGAATCCCCTGGTATCTTTCTAACTCTACTTTTTGGGGCAAGTCACCTTGAGCATGTCTCACATTGTACATCTCTTCCCTCTCTTATTCCCACTCTTATATTTAACAGTGATCACATTTCAGTTAAATTTCAACACTTAAGACTGTGTATTAATTACAGAATTAAACCAATAGTATTAAGTACAATAGACAAAAAATACTAAGAGGGATAACATATTAAGTTGTTCATTAACAGTCAGGGCTATGGCTGATCAAGTCATTTCTCATAGTGTCCATTTCACTTCAAGAGGTTTCCTTTTTGGTGTTCAGTCAGTTGTCACTGATCAGGGAGAACATATGATATTTGTCCCTTTGAGACTGGCATATTTCACTCAGCATGATGTTTTCCAGATTCCTCCATTTTGTTGTAAATGACCGGATTTCATTGTTTTTTTACTGTGGTATAATATTCTAAAGAGTACATGTCCCATAATTTCTTTATCCAGTCTACCATTGATGGGCATTTAGGTTGGTTCCAGGTCTTAGCTATTGTGAATTGAGCTGCAATAAACATTATGGTGTAGACATATTTATTATCTGCCAATGTAATTTCCTTTGGGTAAATTCCAAGGAGTGGGATGGCTGGGTTGAACGGTAGGGTTATATTCAGGTTTCTGAGGAATCTCCAGACTGACTTCCATAGTGGCTTGACCAGTTTGCATTCCCACCAACAGTGGGTTAGTGTCCCTTTTTCCCCACATCCTCGCCAGCATCTGTTGTTGGTAGATTTGTGTATGTGAATCATTCTAACCGGGGTGAGGTGAAACCTCATTGTGGTCTTGATTTGCATTTCCCTGATTGCCAGTGATCTTGAACATTTTTTTATGTGCCTGTTGGCCATTTGGATTTCCTCTTTTGAAAATGTCTATTGAGGTCCTTGGCCCATCTCTTAAGTGGGTTGTTTGTTTTGTTGTTGTGGAGTTTCTTGATCTCTTTGTAGATTCTGGTTATTAACCCCTTATCAGTTGCATAGTTTGCAAATATTTTTTCCCATTCTGTCAGTTGTCTCTTCACTCTCCTGACTGTTTCTTTTGCAATACAGAAACTTCTCAATTTGATGCAATCCCAATAGTTGATTTTGGCTTTGACTGCCTGTGCCTCCCGGGTCTTTTCCAGAAATTCTTTGCCTGTGCCAATATCTTGAAGGGTTTCTCCAATGTTCTCTAGTAACTTGATGGTGTCAGGTCGTAGATTTAGGTCTTTAATCCACGTTGAGTGGATTTTTGTGTAAGGTGTAAGGTAGGGGTCTTGCTTCATGATTCTGCACGTGGAAATCCAGTTTTCCCAGCACCATTTATTGAATAGACTGTCCTTGCTCCAGGAATTAGTTTTAGATCCTTGATCAAATATAAGTTGGCTGTAGATGTTTGGGTTGATTTCTGGTGTTTCAATTCTGTTCCATTGGTCTATCCATCTGTTTCTGTACCAGTACCATGCTGTTTTGATTACAACTGCCCTGTAGTATGTCCTGAAGTCTGGTATTGTGATGCCTCCGGCTTTGTTTTTGTTGTACAAGATTGCTTTAGCTATTCGAGGTCTCTTGTGCCTCCATATGAATTTCAGCATCATTTTTTCTAGATCTGAGAAGAATGTCTTTGGTATCTTGATTGGGATTGCATTGAATCTATAAATTGCTTTTGGGAGAATGGACATTTTGATGATGTTGATTCTTCCAATCCATGAGCATGGAAGATTTTTCCATTTTTTGGTATCCTCTTCTATTTCTTTCTTTAAGGTTTTGTAATTTTCATCGTAGAGATCTTTAACGTCCTTGGTTAAGTTTATTCCAAGGTATTTGATTGTTTTTGTAGCTATTGTGAATGGGATTGATCTTAGCAGCTCTTTCTCAGTCATGGCATTGCTTGTGTATACAAAGGCTGTTGATTTTTGTGCATTGATTTTATATCCTGCCACTTTGCCAAACTCCTCTATGAGTTCCAATAGGCACTTAGTAGAGTTTGGGATCCCCTAAGTAAAGAATCATATCGTCTGCAAAGAGGGATAGTTTGACTTCTTCCTTCTTAATTTGTATCCCTTTATTTTTTTTCTTGCCTGATGCCTCTGGCTAAAACTTCCCGGACTATGTTAAATAGCAGTGCTGAGAGTGGGCATCCCTGTCTGGTGCCAGATCTCAGTGGAAATGCTTCCAACTTTTCCCCATTCAATAGGATGCTGGCTGTGGGTTTTTCATAAATTGCTTTGATTATATTGAGGAATGTTCCTTCTATACCCAATTTCCTTAGAGCTTTCATCATAAAAGGGTGTTGAATTTTATCAAATTCTTTCTCTGCATCTATTGAGATAATCATATGGTTTTTCTTCTGCAGTTTGTTAATGTGGTGTATCACATTGATTGTTTTGTGCACATTAAACCATCCCTACATACCAGGGATAAATCCCACTTGGTCTGGGTGGATGATCTTTCTGATGTGTTGTTGTATTCTATTGGTGAGAATTTTATGAGGATTTTTGCATCTATGTTCATCAGGGATATTGGTCTGTAATTTTCTTTCAGTGCTGCATCTTCCTCTGGCTTAGGGATTAAGGTGATGCTGGCTTCATAGAAAGAATTTGGGAGGATTCCATCTTTTTCAATTGTTCTGAATAGTTTGAGAAGAATGGATTTAGTTCTTTAAATGTCTGGTAGATCAGCAGTGAATCCATCTGGTCCTGGGCTTTTCTTTGTTGGGAGGGACTTTATTACTGTTTGAATTTCTGTTTCAGTTTTGGGTCTATTTAGGTTTTCTATGTCTTCATGGTCCAATTTAGGCAGATTGCATGTGTCCAGGAATTTATCCATTTCTGATAGATTTTCCTGTTTGCTGGCATACAACTCTTTGTAGTAGTTTCTGATGATTCTTTTTATTTCTGTGGTGTCTGTTGTTAAGTTTCCTTTTTCATCTCTGATTTTATTGATTTGGGTCTTTTCTCTTCTTTTTTTAGTTAGTTGAGCCAATGGGATGTCAATTTTTTTTATTTTTTCAAAAATCCAGCTCTTCGCTTGGCTGATTTTTTGTAATATTTTTTATTCAATCCTGTTAATTTCTTCTCTGATTTGAATTATTTCTCTTCTCCTACTAAATTTGGGTCTGGTTTGCTGCAGTTTTTCTAGGTCCTAGAGATGCACTGAAAGCTCATTTATTTGGTACCTTTCCAATTTCTTGATATAGGCACCTATTTGCTATAAACTTGCCTCTCAATACTGCTTTTGCCGTATCCCATAAGTTTTGATATGTTGTGTTGTTATTCTCATTTACTTCCAGAAAGTTTTGGATTTCTATTTTGATTTCTTGAATGACCCAGTGTTCATTCAGGAGCATGTTGTTCAGTCTCCATGTGTTTGCATACTTTCTGGGGTTTCCTGAGTTGCTAATTTCCAGCTTCATTCTGCTGTGGTCTGAGAAGCTGCATGGTATGATTCTAACCCTTTTGAATTTGCTGAGACTTGCTTTATGGCCTCGTATGTGATCAATCCTCGAGAAGGTTCCATGCACTGCTGAGAAGAATGTAAAGTCTTTAGATGTAGGATTGAAAGTTCTGTAGATATCTGTTAGATCCTTTTGGGCAATAGTGTTGATTAAATCTGCTGTTTCCTTGTTGATCTTCTGTCTGGATGATCTGTCTATTTCTGAGAGTGGAGTATTGAAGTCCTCCAGTACTATTGTATTGGAATCTAAGTCTCCCTTTAAGTCCCTTAACATATCTTTTAAATAGACTGGTGCCCCATAATTAGGTGCATATACATTTATAATAGTTACATCTTCCTGTTGAACACTTAATCATTATATAGTGCCCCTCTTTGTCTCTCTTAACAGTTTTTCTATTAAAGTTTATTTTGTCTGATATCAATATGGCTACACCTGCTATTTTTTTGGTTTCTGTTGGCACGGAATATCTTCTTCCAACCTTTCACTTTCAGTCTGCATGCATCTTTGTCAGAAAGATGTGTTTCATGTAGGCAGCAAATAGTTGGGTTTTGTTCCTTAATCCATTCAGCCAGTCTGTACCTTTTGACTGGAGAGTTAAGTCCATTAACATTTAATGTGACTATTGATACATAGTGACTTTGCCCTGCCATTTTCCCAAAGATATTTTCTAGTATATGCTTTGAGCTTCCTATGCTCTTTTACTGGTAGGTTTTCTTCCTTTACCTTCTTTCATATTGATGGCCATGTTTCTGTGTTTGAGTGTAGCACATCTTTAAGCATCTTTTGCAGGGCTGGACGAGTGGCGACAAACTCTTTCAATTTCTGTTTGCTATGAAAAGTCTTTATTTCACCTTCATTCACAAATGAAAGCTTAGCAGGATATAATATTCTGGACTGGCAATTTTTCTCTCTTAGCACCTGGGCTATGTCTCGCCATTCCCTCCTAGCCTGTAGTGTTTCTGATGAGAAGTCTGCTGTGAGTCTAATTGGAGATCCTCTGAGAGTAATCTGATGTTTCTCTCTTGCACATTTTAGGATCTTTATGCTTCACTGTGGTCAGTTTAATTACAACGTGTCGTGGTCATGTTTACTAGGGGTTACTAGGGGTTCTGTGAGCTTCCTGTACTAGGATGTCTCTGTCCTTCTCCAAACCTGGAAAGTTCTCTGCTAGTATCTCACTGAAAAGGCCTTCTAATCCTTTCTCTCTCTCCATGCCTTCAGGAACTCCTAGAACTCGAATGTTGGTTTTTTAATAGTATCCTGAAGATTCCCCACAATATTTTTTAGATTTCTAATTTCCTCTTTTTTTCTTTGGTTTGACTGTATGTTTTCCTGTGTTCTGTCTTCTAAGTCCGATATTCTCATTCTGTTTCACTGACTCTGTTTTTTAGACTCTCTAATGTGTTTGTTATTTAATCTATTGAATTCTTCATTTCATTTTGATTTCTCTTCACTATCACACTTTTCTGTTCTACTAGTTTCTGCATTTCATTTTGATTCTTCCTTAAAATTTCATTTTCATGAGAGAGATTTTCTATCCTGTCCAATAAGGATTTCTGTAGTTCAAGGATTTGCTTTTGAAAACTTCTAAATGTTCTTATCATAAATTTTTTGAAATCCGTATCTTGCATTTCTTCTATCTCATCATCTTCATAATCTTGGCTTGGGGTGTTTTGTTTATTTGTAGGCATCATAGTGTCTTTGTTGATCTTGTTCCCTTGATTTTTGTGTTTGTTGCTTGGCATTGTTAATTCTTCTTCCCTCAAAGTGAGGTTTTTTTTTTAATACTATGTCTGTGTTAAGTGGACTGCCTGCTGTTGGAGGAGCCTTGGAGGCTTGAGATGGGTGTGGCCAGAGAGCTCTGCTTGGTTCTTCTGAGTTAAGGGTGTGCAAAGGTGACACCCTCATGTTATGTGTGGTAAATCTCTCTCTTTTTATTTATTTATTTATTTAATTAACTTTTTTTAAACTTTTATTTAATGAATATAAATTTCCAAAGTACAGCTTATGGACTACAATGGCTTCCCCCCCATAACATCTCTCCCACCCACAACCCTCCCCTTTCCCACTCCCTCTCCCCTTCCATTCACATCAAGATTCATTTTCGTTTCTCTTTATATACAGAATATCAGTTTAGCATACATTAAGTAAAGATTTCAACAGTTTGCTCCCACACAGAAACATAAAGTGAAAAATACTGTTTGAGTACTAGCTATAGCATTAAATCTCAATGTACAGCACACTAAGGACAAAGATCCTACATGAGGAGTAGGTGCACAGTGACTCCTGTTGTTGACTTAACAAATTGACACTCCTGTTTATGGCCTCAGTAATCAACCTAGGCTCTTGTCATGAGCTGCCAAGGCTATGGAAGCCCCCTGAGTTCACTGACTCTGATAATTTTTAGCCAAGGCCATGGTCAAAGTGGAAGTTCTTTCCTCCCTTCAGAGAAAGGTACCTCCTTCTTTGATGACCCGTTCTTTCCACTGGGATCTCACTCGTGGAGATCTTTCATTTAGGTCATTTTTTTCCCCAGAGTGTCTTGGCTTTCCATGCCTGAAATACTCTCAAGGGCTTTTCAGCCAGATCCACAAGCCTTAAGAGTTGATTCTGAGGCCAGAGTGCTGTTTAGGACATCTGCCATTCTATGGGTCTGCTGTGTATCTCACTTCCCATGTTGGATCATTCTCTCCCTTTTCTATTCTATCAGCTAGTATTTGCAGACACTATTCTTGTTTATGTGATCCCTTTGGTTCTTAGTCCTTTCATTATGATCAATTGTGAACAGAAATTGATCACTGGGACTAGTGAGATGGCATTGGTACATTGCACCTTGATGGGATTGAATTGGAATCCCCTGGTATGTTTCTAACTCTACCGTTTGAGGTAAGTCAGCTTGAGCATGTCCCGAATTGCACATCTCTTCCCTCTCTTATTCCCACTTTTATATTTAACAGTGATCACTTTTCAGTTAAGTTTCAGCACTTAAGAAGAATTGTGTATTGATTACAGTATTCAACCAAAAGCATTAAGTAGAACAAACAAAAAAAATACTAAGAGGGATAACATATCAAGTTGCTCATCAACAGTCAGGGTGAGGGCTGATCAAGTCACCATAATTTTTTTCTTATTCAGGAGGTAAGTAATACCACATGGCTGAGCAGAATTGATGGTATTTAGCTTCCGATCTCTGGCTTCTGCCCAAAGAATCTGTGTGGGCTCAGTTTCTCCTGCAGACTCCCACTGGGTTGCCTAGGCCACTGAATTGTAGCACCTCAGTTCATTAGCTCTACCCTTTTGTTATGTATATCCAGAATGGCACCTGCTCTTTGTCTCTTGCTCACCTTTGCAAGGTCGGTGGAGAGAGAAACTTGCCCATACCAGTACCCCCCCACACTTTTTTTTCTTCCTTCTCTCCTGTAGTCAGTCTGATGAACTTTCCCTCCAAAAGCCTGCTTCCCTCTAGACTCTGTCCACCGTTTCCCCACCAATGTCTACGGTTACTGAGCTCACCTCCCCTTCCAGCGCCGATGTGTGGACTCAGAGCTGTGGGCGTCCCTGCTCTCCCCGCTGGTCTTCTGTGTCACATCCACTAGATCCAGAAGGGTTTCCTCTACATTATTTCCCCCAAGCCTTTCCATGTGATTACTGTAATTCCTCTTTTATCAACCTATCTTTTCCTGGATTATCAGTGAGCGTCCTCACTATTGCGCCATCTTGGCTCTGCCCCTAATTCCATATACTCTTAAAGAAATACTTCATTTTTCTTATATGAAACAATTAAAAAGTTGTACTAATTACCATTGTAAGGTAAAATACTGCCTCCTAATCACTCCACTTAGAATGACAATATGCCAATTCATGGGGCTGGTGCTGTGGCACAGTGGGTCAAAGCCCTGGCCTGAATGCCGGCATCCCATATGGGCACCAGTTCTAGTCCCGCGGCTCCTCTCCTGATCCAGCTCTCTGCTATGGCCTGGGAAAGCAGTAGAAGATGGCCCAAGTCCTTGGGCCCCTGCACTCATGTGGGAGACCCAGAAGAAGATCCTGGCTTTGGATAGGCTCAGCTCAGTCCATTGTGACCATTTGAGGAGTGAACCAGTGGATAGAAGACCTCTCTCTCTCTGTCTCTACCTCTCTCTGTAACTCTATCAAATAAATAAATCTTTAAAAAATGCCAATTCACATATTTTTAGATTATGTTTGTATGAATAAACTGCTTCCAAAGATCAGAATTTTTTTTTTTTTTGACAGGCAGAGTGGACAGTGAGAGAGAGAGACAGAGAGAAAGGTCTTCCTTTGCCGTTGGTTCACCCTCCAATGACCGCGCGCTGCAGCCGGTGCACTGCGCTGATCCAAAGCCAGGAGCCAGGTGCTTTTCCTGGTCTCCCATGGGGTGCAGGACCCAAGGACTTGGGCCATCCTCCACTGCACTCCCGGGCCACAGCAGAGGGCTGGCCTGGAAGAGGGGCAACCGGGACAGATTCCGGCGCCCTTACCGGGACTAGAAGCCAGGGTGCCGGCGCTGCATGGCGGAGGATTAGCCTCGTGAGCCGCAGCACCAGCCCCAAAGATCAGAATTTTAGTTGTGATACTAATTTAAGTATTTTAACACCCCTTAATGTTATACACCAAGAACGATGTTTTAAGTTTATTTTGTTGACAATAATTATACATACCTCTGGACTGCAGTGAGAGATTTTAATTCATGCACACAGTGTGTACTGAATTTATTCAAATTGGAGTAAACAACATTTTCCCTTCTCTGACATTATACTTCAAAATCAGGTCCTTGGAGCACCTTTCCTCTATTTGTTCCTAAAATATGGGATAGCTTACAGTGGACTGTTGTCACCTACAATGCTATGTAACACAAGGAACTCACTATCATCTAGATCTGATTTGGTACCAATTACTCCATGAAGTTTTTAAAGAATTTCTCAATTAATTAGTTTCAAGGAAAAAGAGACACACAGAGAAACAGAGAGAGAGAGGGGGAGAGGGAGAAGGAGAGAGAAAGAGAGGACATTCTCATCCACTGATTCAAATCACCAACATCTAAAACTGTGGCTTTGCCAGACTTTTATAATGATTTAGGTATGACTCCAAATGTACAGGTGACAAAAGTAAAAATAAGGAAGTAGGACTGCAAAAAAAAAAAAAAAGTTCTGCATACTAAAGGAAAAGCTGAAAAGTGAAAGCAAGGAATGAGAGAAAATACTGGCAAATCATAGCTGATTAAAGGATTAATATAAAGAATAGACACAATTCAAAAGGAAATATTGTAATAAAAAATGGACAAAGGATCGGATCAGTTTTTCCATAAGCAGCCAACAGGCATTTAAAAGGGTCTCAGCACTGCTATCAAGACCACAATGGTTATGATCACACGTATGTAAAAATAGCTAATATAAAAAAGTAAAAAAACATAAATATTGAACCAGCATTGGAGAAAGGGGAACATATAAATTGTTTATAGAAATGTAAATTGGTACATCCACTATGGAGAACACTATGGAGGTGTCTCAAATAAAATTAAAAATGGAGCTAACAAATGATAAAGCATTCCCACTATTGGATGTGCATCTAAAGAAATAAAATTACTATCTCAAAGATACAACTGCACAACCATGTTCATGTGAGCATTATTCACACGAATAAGATATATAAATAAACATTGTCTATCAACAGATGAGTGGAGAAAATGCCAGACACACACAATGGAGTCACATTCAACCTTAACAAGGAAATTCTGACATTTTGTCACAATCTGGATTGAAAAGTATGAATATACCATTAGGCTGATTGAAATGTCACAGAAAGATAAATACCACACAATCTCCCTTATTTATGGAATCTCAGAAAGTCAAACTTAAGAAGAGAACAGTGGTTGCTAGGTGCTGAGAGTGAAGGAAATGGAAGATGTTAGTTGAATGACACACATTTACAGTTAGGAGATAATGTACAGCCCAGAAATGTTATGAATATATGATTAGATATTCACAACTTGTTAAGGCACTAGGTTTTCTTTTAAAAACTATGTAAGGTGATGGATGTATTAGTTTGTCCTAATCATTTCAGAATGTATATGTACAAGGGAACTGCAAAAGGTTTGGAAAAACAGGATTAAACAGTGAAATTTCCATAAATTTTTAAAAAGTCTCTTCACATATCAAAACATCAAGGTGCAGGCCTTGAATATATACAAATTTTGTTTGTCAATTATACTCCAATAACTTTGAAAACAATCACCCTACATCAAAATAAAAATTAAAACTCAAAAAACAAGAATTATATTTTTGGGGTTGGGAAGGTTTTCATGGAACAGAAACAGTTTTAAAAACATTGATAAATGTGACTAGCTAAAATTTCTTATTTGAAAATTCAGGGAACATGTAAAGGCTCAGATGACATCCAAGACCAAAATACAGTGTCATCTTGTCCCCCTAAAACCTCAACCAAAGCCCTGATCAAAATAAAACTGTTTCATTAACTTACCTGGTCTGTGACGCTGTTGTTACCAACAGAAAACGTGGTCAGACTCCCAGAAAGAGCTACGCTAAGAAGTCAGGGGCCATGAACTGAGACTCAGCTTCTGAACTATTCAGAAAACTTGGGGAATGCTGTCACCCTGGGGAGAAGAGGAACTGAGGATCCCATAAGTGACAGCTCTTTGCTGCAGGAACCCAGCACACAACCCATATGCTCCATAATGACCATCCTGTCCCCACTGCACAATCGGGGAAGACAAGGGGATGCCACCAACAGCTGCCCAGGGATGGCCCCTGGACTGTGAGCAGGAAAGGAACAGGACGCTGGGGTCCCGGGTGCCAGTCCAGCCCCCATACTGCAGACCAGAAGGGGCTGAGTGGAGGGTCGTATCAGCAACGAGAGGGGGCCTACAGGCTCCAGCAGCAGCCTCTGGGAAGCCCACATCCTGCCAGCCTTTTCTGACAACTTCCCCACCCTGCCTTCCCCTCTCCTCAAGCTCGGCCCCACACACCATGTCCCGAGGTCCTAGATGAGCAGCTTCCTGCTATGGAAGAAGGTACGAGAACAATGGACGTGGGCTACATTCAGAGTTCTGAGTGTTGGAGCCCCTCCTAGGGCCTCTCTACCACGGAACTGGTTGACTACTATGATGTCAAGATTCCATGGGATTACGTAGCACTTATGCTACCACACCTGATTGGACAGCTTGCCTAGCTGTGAGGATGCACCACGTCATAAAAGATGCAACCAATCCGCGTCCTCCATAACGCTGCTGCATAACTCCAGGTCTTGCTGGAGGCAGAAGCAAGAAGGAGTCTTGAGTTCATTTCTGAAACTTCGTCCTCTTGCGCACCACCCTCCCTGCAGCAAGAGGTGGGATCTCCTCTCTGGTCCTGCTCACTGCTGGGCTCCCACCTGCATCTTCCTGAGAGGATCCTACTTGGAGCTTGCAGTAAACTAACTCAGGTCGGTTACCATTTAATGGCTGTTTATTGGCTTCAGAGCCTTTCTTTTTCATCATCTATGTGATACTTTTTCTGTTGAATCATCTGTGGTTTTTTAAGTATTGATTTAAAGAATATTTAAGGATATCACAAAATTGAATCCTCCAATTTCACTTGTTTTTTTTTTTTTAGTCTGCCTGTCCTTTATTATTATTTTCTGTTTCCTGCTAGTACTTAGTAATTAGAACACACACACACACACGTATGTATAAATCTTCCAGTAATCTCATTTATCAGTTTTTAGATTTTTATGGATTATCTCCGTATATAAGCATCACCCAGGATATTCACATTTTATGACTTAGAAATTGATCTTTATACCATGTAATTACTTTGTGCTGTTTTATTTCCTTTATTACACCTGTAGTAGAAAGTCTGAGAGAGAGTGCAGGAATCATGGCCTAGGTTTACTGTAAGGAAAAAAGCTTTCAATGAGCCCTTATTATTTGCGTCATTTGCTGTAGGTTCATTTCACTCTCAGGCACAGTAAAGAAGTCGCTGGCTTTTTTGTTGTTGCTCTGCTAGCAGTTTTCTCTTTCCTAGCTGCTGAACTTCACTAAATGCTTTCCAACACGGAATCTAAATGACCATGGGATTTTCTTCTTGTGATTTTTACCTGCCTGGATGGCTTGTCTGGGAATGTTAACCACCCTTGCATTTTTTATTATGTCCCTGCTTCCTATTGATATATTTTCTTAGATGATTTCATTTATTACATTAATACTTTTCTGAGGATATTAGTAGCTCTGTTTATAAAAGAGATGCTTTTAAAAACTTAATTTTTATTTCAAGTCTTGATCCAAAAATTTATTTTTTAAATTTCTTTTTTTAAAGATTTATTTTATGTATTTGAAAGACAGAGATACAGAGAGAGGTAGAGACAGAGAGAGAGAGGTCTTCCACCCACTGGTTCACTCCCCAGATGGCTGCAACAGCCACAGCTGCACTGATCCAAAGCCAGGAGCCAGGATCTTCTTCTGGAGCTCCCACATGGGCACAAAGACCCAAGGACTTGGGCCATCTTCTACTGCTTTTCCCAAGCCATAGCAGAGAGCAAGATTGGAAGAGGAGCAGCCAAGGCTAGAACTGGCATCCATATGGGACTCTGGCACTTCAGGCCAGGGTTTTAACCTGCTGTGCCACAGCGCCAGCCCCATTTTTTAATTTCAAGTCTTGGCCTGCTTGCACCATCCTCACTGTAATGGTGGTTTTCCAAAAGAAACTAAAAAATAGACTTTGCTTATTTTCACTTTGGGTAGGTCTTTGAAATGTAAATTTGTTTTTTCTTCGGTAAAATTTTGAAGTATTCTCTAATTCTGGACCTGAAATTGTCATTGTGGGACTTTCTGGGTTGACCGTTTGGAGTTTTCAAAATGTGATTCAATTTACTTGCGTCATATAGGAGTTTTTCTATTTTATGTTATATTTGTGTTTTGGAAACCTGATTTTCAAAATAGGGTGGATATTGATCTCTGTAGTCAAATTTTACTCCTAAGAATTTCATATCTTTCTCTAGTATCTTGGTCAAAGCTATAATCTCTACAAAAGAATGATACTGTTTTGATTCCTAAACTGGTTATTTGTGTTACTTTCCCCATTTGTTCCTTAATTGTTTTTTCCTAATGGTTAACTTTGTTAACATTTTTCTTAAAAAAAGGCATTGTGTCCTTGTTTATTTGTGGTACATTGTATAGCATTTCATACATGTCTGCCGTTCTCTTTTTTCTTCCTTTTCTTCAATACTCTGATATTTTTTGTTTATGATTAACAAGGGGGCTGTAATGAATGATTTTCAGTGTTTTGTTCTAACATAAGCATTTAAGGTTATAAACAATCTCTAAGCACTGGTTTACTGCATCCTCTTTATTCCTTCATGTGTTCCCAACCTGTTTCCATCACAGGCTGCGTGTGTCTCCAGTTCTGAAACCCACATGTACTGACTGGTAAATTAGTGCTTCAGCCATTAGAGACCCACTTTTTACACTTGTGTGCCCAGGTAATCACAGCCCATCAGCTACCCTTTCCATGTCTGCAAAAGGGCTATGGTCCCTTAAAATATATCACATCTTGATTTCTTTTAGAGAAGCAATAAAATTTCCCAGACAGTCCAAGTTAGACATTTCTATATATACTACTGGCTACATCTGAGTTGTTGCTTCTAAATCAATCTTTCGTAGCAAACAGAACTGCTTTGATTGTCAGTTTTTTTTCTTTATGGTGTTACCGGCTAATTACCAACTTGCGTTGATGCTAGTGAGATTCACATACCTGATTTTTCTATTAATTAATTTGACATTCTGGAGTGGCCTGAATGTCAAAATTCTGCCCTCATAGAACATATTTGAAGAAAGTGGTATAAATTATAGCTTTGTGTAAAATAGTTTAAATATTTGAAGTGCTCTGGATAAAAAATAAAATAATGTGATAGGTCCCAGTGGAGAGGACAAGGGTTGCTTTAGCCAGAAGAGTTTGAAAGTCCTCACTAATGGATAATACGTGATCTTAAAACATAACAATGGGGAGTAACTTTCAGTGCAGAAGCTAGGAAAAGAGCATCTAAGCTGCAGAAGTGAAAAGCAAATTTAAAGATTTTAATGAGGGGAAAATATAGATGTATGATTAATGGATAAAAGAGGAAAGATTTGGAAGATGAAGAAAAAAGTGAAACATGGTGACTACACTTCAAAATGTTTTCTCCAAAATTTTTGAGAAAAATTTAAAGAATTTTAACTTTTAAAAATATGCATTATGATTATACGGTAATTCACTTTATTAAACCATTTTACAATGTGTATAAATTTCAAAACAATATGTACAATGGCCATTCAAGAAATTCATGTAAAATGCAATTGAGAGATTATTTTGATTCAAAAACACTTATATCCATATAGATTTTTATAATGGACATTTTCAATGAGTTTTTAAAAATCACCCAGATTCATGAATTTCAAATTTTAATGCACCAAAATAAACTTACCTTTGAAACCCATTTCCATCTTATTTTTTAAAATACACATTGTTGGTGCCAGCGCTGTGGCTCACTTGGCTAATCCTCTGCCTGCGGTGCCGGCATCCCATATGGACACCGGGTTCTAGTCTTGGTTGCTCCTCTTCCAGTCCAGCTCTCTGCTGTGGCCTGGGAGGACAGTGGAGGATGGCCCAAGTGCTTGGGCTCCTGCACCTGCATGGGAGACTGGGAAGAGCACCTGGCTCCTGGCTTTGGGCTGATGCAGCACCGGCCATAGCGGCCATTTGGGGAGTGAACCAACAGAAGGAAGACCTTTCTCTCTGTCTCTCTCTCTCTCACTGTCTATAACTCTACCTGTCAAATAAAAAAAAAAAAAACACACACACACATTGTTCATAGTAAATGAATGTATGATGTATATATTTTATTTTTAATTGAAATCTATTTTTTTCCAATAAATAAATAAGAAACATAAATGAAACTCTATTAGTGAATTTTAAGGATGGAGATCTTTCTTTGTCTCTGGTGATTTTAAGAGATCACTTCTCTTGTTGACACTGGACTGTAGGATCTAATGTGTAGACTAATCTTGTTGGGTGCTCCAACAATGACTTATATATTCTTTTCTGATAGAGATTTGAATTTTCCCCCTATTGTTTTCCTGCTTATTTGTTGGTGGGTTACTATTTTAAGAAACACTGAGAGGAACATTATGTGCCCATTATGTCTTTGTGGTCTATTCCTTTCATTTCCTTAGAATAAATTCCTAAAAATGAAATTATTGGGTAAAAGAATGTAATCATTCTATTCTTTCATCAGACAAGGTACTCTATTCTTGGGAGTCATGGTGCTTGGGCTGTGACCATTTGAGAAAAGTGAAACAGAAGTTCTTGTTATGGAAGTATTGCTCCTGCCTTCTTGTTTTTTGATTAGGAACCATAGTTTGGGAATTATTAATATATCCAGCTGATGAGGAAAACTTTTCCCTTCAGTAGAATGTTACTACAACAATGTGAAAGTCAAGGTAGAGCCGGTGCCGTGGCACACTAGGCTAATCCTCCGCCTTGCGGCACCAGCACACCTGGTTCTAGTCCCGGTCGGGGCGCTGGATTCTGTCCCGGTTGCCCCTCTTCCAGGCCAGCTCTCTGCTGTGGCCCGGGAGTGCAGTGGAGGATGGCCCAAGTGCTTGGGCCCTGCACCCCATGGGAGACCAGGATAAGTACCTGGCTCCTGCCATCGGATCAGCGCGGTGCACCGGCCGCAGCGCACCGGCAACGGCTGCCATTGGAGGGTGAACCAACGGCAAAGGAAGACCTTTCTCTCTGTCTCTCTCTCTCACTATCCACTCTGCCTGTCAAAGAAAAAAAAAAAAAAAGAAAGTCAAGGTAGGATTATAAAAGAAGGAAAATTAAATGAAATATTAACAAAGATAAAGAAGACATTTTACAAAAGCATAACAACTATGGACTAAAAGAGTGTCCTAAAATACCTTCATGCCGGTCAGCAACTAAGTCATTTCTGGAATGAACAATGTGGATAATTAGGTTAGGATAGTGCTTCTGTTAGGACTCAGGTCAAAGTCACAAGGTATGTAGTAACAATTTACACATTTTATGAGGAAAGATCGACTCTGAAACAGGGACTGTTTAAAAATCACATACTGAGATATAGCCAACATATTCAGATGGGCAGATTTGGATGAAATGAAAACTTCAGTGGAAACAAAACTGAAAGTCATAATCCTGGGGATGAACTTAGTTTTACCAATGTAAAGAGAAGAATCAATATTTCAAGGTACAACACACATTGATAGGCTAAAATGAGAAACTATAAGCAATTCAAATATCCAAATGTTCCATGCTGAATCACAAAAATGGGATTTTCAGATTAATCCAACTTGTATTGTCTCATAGAATTTAGGAAGTTGTTCTGGTTCTGTGGATCTTCAATTGCTCTTCACATAGAATATTTTCTTCTTCTTAGAAACAATGTCTTCTGAATGGCTCTGCAGTCAGCATGAAAGGGTAGGAAATGGCTTTTCAGAGTGGCTGGGCAAACATGCTTCCAAAGTGATTCATTGTATCATTTTATAATATCTCTAGATTTACACATGGAACTTCAGGATTTCATTTTTTTGTTCATTCTCAAGTCTATGGACTTCAGTTCCTAAGGCATCAATGATATTTTTTCTAAGTTTAAGTGCATAGGCCTCTAGTTCTAGTGTTTCACATCTTCAATTTCATATATCACTTAGTCAAAAATCTTATCCTTCCAAATAAAGTCTTGTAACAACTCATCCATCAAAATGTACCTCTGCATTAAATCTTATTTATCTAACCTGACATCTGTGGCTTTGATGTCATAAACTGCCCTTACAGATCGATCTTTCTCCAGGAGTTCAGTAAGCCGTTGTACTTATTCTGGCTGTCAGGATTGCTATAGAGGCCTTCTGTGTTAGTGTGGATAAGGATTGGTGAGACCACAGCTAATAAGGTGCACACACCCAAAGAACATAGGCTGACAGAGTGAATTGCCTGCATATTCATCAAATAAAGATCACTTTAGGGATGCAGTGGGACTGAAGAAAATGAGAAAGTCAAGCAGAAGGACTACTGCAAATAACTGATAAAAGTGCCAGGGAATCTTGTTAATGAATGTGACAGTGCCCTGAGGCAAAGAAAGTATCCACATCTACTAATTTGATGTTCTCACACTAACTGGTCAATGTTCTTCATCAAAGGGCTTCTGGGAAAATGAAGAGGCAGGTAAAGGGATTTCCTTGATGACTTTGATTTTCTCCCAGAATGCCTACATATGTTGCAGAAACATCATGGGTTCTGCCAAGTCTTTGAAAGCCTCAGCCATGTTAAAGGCCAATCATTGTTCCTGTAAGGTGGTGTTGAGTTGGTTAACCTCTGGGTCATAAGCTTGCAGAACTGCAAATTTCATGATCTCCAAGTCAGACAGGATTTCATTATCCTTTTGATCCAATGTGTGTTTCAACTTCTCAAAAAATTTCTTAATTTCATCTTAATCTTTAGTCAGTAACTGTGAGTATTTTCTCTTACTAGTTTCCAGGTATCCAAGTGAGAAAGAGCATCTCCCCTACACGTTCTCTCAAAGCTCTGGAAGAGGAAATCAAAGGCATTCCTTTCCTGAGCAGAGGCATCTTCAATAGATCAGAAGACATACTTGGTGTGGTCAGCAGGAATAGCACAGATCCCACAAATCAGCTGCATATCAGTCAGGCAGAAAACAATGAGGGACTGCCCCAAGAGTCCTTTGTACGCTGGCATCTTGGGAGAAATCTTGATCTTGTTCTATTTTCCACAATATCCATCAGGGAATAATTAACCTGCAGCCTGCTAACTCCAGTAGCTGACATTTTCTTATGGCAGGAGGGACACTTGAATGATGATAGTCTCCACAATAAATTCTGCACAGTTCCCTCTATGAGACCTTTCAGGCGCTTTTGGCAGAAGTTATGTGAGCAAGGCAAAACTTGAGGATCATCAAACAGATTGCAACAAATTGGGCACATGAGATCTTCAAGCACTACATCACATTCAGGGAGTCTTCTGGAAGTCAGAGGGCACCAAAGACAATGGTATTTCTAGGGAAGAAATGCTATCTTCTGGTTGAGTAAGAAGTACGAGCAGCTAGTCAGCAGCTCCATCCAGCTCTACCAGAAGGAGTGCCTCTGGCATCATGAGGGATATGCCACACCCCCTCCAGCCATGGGGGCCACGTGATATGTGCCAGGAATGGCTGCAAGATGGATTCATGGCCCCACATTACTTCTTTATCATTTTTCAAAAGGGAACATTCCTCAGTCATTAGATGAGTCAGTGCTGTAAGAAAAGAACATGTTTTAAATTGGTTGGCTAAATGAAGATGTTTTCCCTGTTTCTTCCAGTATGACATACCCTACAGATACTAAACTCTAGACTCTTTTAGACAAAACAAAATGTAATTAAAATGTCAGTAGTTATAAGATCTATTTTTTGATTTACATCCTTATTTCACTGTTTGTCAAACATTTTTCTTCAAGCTCATTTTCTCCAAACCCTTGTATAAAATAAAACCCAATGTCCAGTTCTCATTGATCATGCAGATAATATCAACTGATTCAAACAAAGAGAGCTCTCAGAACCGTAATAGCTTAACCTCACCACACCTGCACTGCATGCAGTTCCTGAGGAACTATCAAAGTCTTCAAACATCATTGCTTGGAAACTAGTGGTTTAGATGAAATGTTTTAATCTATGTTTACTTTGCATAGTGTGATTGGTCTCCCGTTACTGATATGCCCATGTAGGAGCCATGAAGTTCAAGTTCTTGAATGATTTTCTTTGATAAAGAACATTAGAAAGTAGAAAATGTTAATGAAAATTCTTTTTTCTAATCGGATCGGTGGCTCTAGCAGCACAAATATTTTCAGCAGAGGGACAGTATTTTAAAATAAAAAGCTTAATGGAAAATCTAACATGTAAAACATATTAAGCCATTTTACATGTAAAATCATGATTTAAAATGTTAATATTCATGAGTGACCCAACCACTAATTAAGTGCAATGTAAGACATTTGCAGGTTTAAAATTACCAAACATTATATTTGCATCAGATGTTATGGTAAGTACTAAAGTTACATAGTGGTGAACAAAATTAACATAACCCCACCCATATCAATCTGACAGTCCAAAAGAGAAAAACTTAAATAACCAAAGAAAAACCTATAAATCTTATGAAAAGTCAATATGTTAGACTCAACATTAAATTTATTTCTACATTTTAATGATCTAACATTAAAAATCCAAGTATAAATAAATAAGTAAAAATTATTTCTTAAAAAGTCAGCCCCTGGTATTCTCTAAGACCATTTTTCATTTAAACAAAGATGACAAAAGAAGTGTTATTCTTGAATTTATAGTAAATTCATTTACCTTAACAACAGACATTAATATGATAGTCAATGTGTTAAAAGCATTTCAATGGATACTTTCATTAGTTTCAAAAATAATTTCATAGAAAATGAATGTCAGCAAATATTTTGAACATTTTTGATAAAATGAAAATAAATGCCCCTAAACAATTTTTTTAAAGATTATTTATTTATTGCCGGCGCCGCGGCTCATTAGGCTAATCCTCCGCCTAGCGGCGCCGGCACACCGGGTTCTAGTCCCGGTCGGAGCACCGGATTCTGTCCCGGTTGCCCCTCTTCCAGGCCAGCCCTCTGCTGTGGCCAGGGAGTGCAGTGGAGGATGGCCCAGGTGCTTGGGCCCTGCACCCCATGGGAGACCAGGAAAAGCACCTGGCTCCTGGCTCCTGCCATCGGATCAGCGCGGTGCGCCGGCCGCAGCGCGCCGGCCGCGGCGGCCATTGGAGGGTGAACCAACGGCAAAGGAAGACCTTCCTCTCTGTCTCTCTCTCTCACTGTCCACTCTGCCTGTCAAAAAAAAATAAAAAAGATTATTTATTTATTTATTTATTTGACAGGTAGAGTTACAGACAGGGAGAGAGAGAAAGCTTTTCCTTCCAATGGTTCACTCACCAAATGGCCTCCATGGCCAGAGCTACGCCAATCCAAAGCCAGGAGCTAGGTCCTTCTTCCTGGTCTCATGTGGGTGCAGGGGCCCAAGCACTTGGGCCATCCTCCACTGCCTTCCTGGGCCACAGCAGAGAGCTGGACTAGAAGAGGAGCAACCAGGACTAGAACTTGGTGCCCATATGGGGTGCCGGTGCTGTAGGCAGAGGATTAACCTAGTGCACCACCGTGCCACCCCACCCCTAAACAATTTAAAATATTGTCAATATAGTGTAAGTTTTTCTCTTAAAGAGGTACAGGGAAGACATTTTATTTCATCCTGAAGTGACAGGTAATCTCTTAGTGTTAAACTCTTACAGTAAAAATGATGCTTGTGTTCACATACATGCACTCTTGTACATATAAATGTCATGCATTTCTTCCAAAACTATGCATACTATACATAAGTAAATAAAAATAATAAATGTTATAAATATTCATTACTTATACATCCATTTTTTAAAAGTTTTTGTTTAATTGGTGACTCTCAATTTTCTTTTTATTTTTTATTTTTTATTTTTTTTTTATTTTTTTGACAGGCAGAGTGGACAGTGAGAGAGAGAGAGACAGAGAGAAAGGTCTTCCTTTGCCGTTGGTTCACCCTCCAATGGCCGCCACAGCCGGCGCGCTGCGGCCGGCGCACCGCGCTGATCCGATGGCAGGAGCCAGGAGCCAGGTGCTTTTCCTGGTCTCCCATGGGGTGCAGGACCCAAGCACCTGGGCCATCCTCCACTGCACTCCTGGGCCACAGCAGAGAGCTGGCCTGGAAGAGGGGCAGCCGGGACAGAATCCGGCGCCCTGACCGGGACTAGAACCCGGTGTGCCGGCGCCGCAAGGCGGAGGATTAGCCTAGTGAGCCACGGCGCCGGCCTCAATTTTCTTTTATTTTAAAGATTTATTTCTTTATTTGAAAGAGTTACTCAGAGAGAGATGGAGAGGCAGAGAGAGAGAGAGGTCTTCTATCCACTGGTTCACTCCCAATTGGCCACAATGGCCGGAACTGTGCTTATCTGAAACCAGGAGCCAGAAGCTTCTTTCAGGTCTCCCACATGGGCACAGGGGCCCAAAGACTTGAACCATCTTCTACTGCTTTCCCAGGCCATAGCAGAGAGCTGGATTGGAAATGGAGCAGCCAGGACTCAAACCAGTGCCCATATGGGATGCCAGCACTGCAGACAGCAGCTTTACCCACTACATCACAGCACTGGCCCCACATATACATCATTTCTATAAAGCATTTTTTTTTCCCCAGAAAACAACTATTTTGTCTTTTGTATCAACATGTGGTACTTGTAAAACTTAGGGAGTATAATCCAATATTTCAAAACATGTATAAGTAGATCAATCAAGTAATTAGTGTTTCCATTTCCTTATAGTTTTTTTCTAAGCTCATCAGCTCCTCCCCTCTAATTGTTCATATAGTATATAATGCAATATTGTGATCTATAGTTTCTTTGCTGTACTGGGAAAGCTAAGAACTGATTATTCCTATATAACTAGATTTTCATAACTATTACCTGATGTCATCTGCCCCTCTTCCCTCATCTTTATTTTAATTAAAATTATTTTAGAATTAAAATATTTTAATTTTAAAATTGGTTATCTTCTATAATGACTCCAATTCTAACTTTCTCACAAGCATACTAGTATTTTAAAGCTGAATATCATATGATTATTTTGTATATGAAAAATATAAAAACACCATTGCCTCTGCCTTGCAGTGCTGGTACACTGGGTTCTAGTCTCAGTTGGGGCACTGGATTCTGTCCCAGTTGCCCCTCTTCCAGGCCAGCTCTCTGCTGTGGCCAGGGAGTGCAGTGAGGGATGGCCCAAGTCCTTGGGCCCTGCACCTCATGGGAGACCAGGATAAGTACCTGGCTCCTGCCATTGGATGAGCACGGTGTGCCGGCTGCAGCGTGCCAGCTTCAGCGGCCATTGGAGGGTGAACCAACGGCAAAGGAAGACCTTTCTCTCTGTCTCTCTCTCTCTCTCACTGTCCACTCTGCCTGTCAAAATAGATAAATAAATAAATACCATTGGTACTCCAAGATGTGCAATAAGTATTGTCATTCTGACTGCATTTTTAAATATAAAGACATGTAAACATGTAATTTCTTTATTTTCTACTGTGAGGCACACAAGTATGCCTCTATTTTTACTCATCTTATCCTAGAAGAAATAGATAAATTCTTGGACACTTACAACATACTTAAATTGAGCCATGAAGATGTAGAAAACCTAAACAGACACATAACAAAGACAGAAATTGAATTAGTAATGAAGACCCTCCCAACAAAGAAAAGCCCTGGACTGGATAGATTCACTGCTGAATTCTACCAAATACTTAAAGAACTAACCAATTCTTCTGAAATTTTTTAATAAATTGAAAGGGAAAGAATCCTCCCAAATTCTTTCTATGAAACCAGCATCACCTTAATTGTTAAAGCTGAAAAAGATGTAACAGAAAAAGAGAATTACAGACCAATTTCCCTGATGAACATAGACACAAAAATTTTCAACAAAATTCTGGCCAATTGAATCCAACAACATGACAAAAAGATCATTCACCTGAACCAAATGTGATTCATTCCTGGTATGCAGGGATGGTTCAACATTTGCAAATCAATGTGATACATCACATCAACAAATTGAAGAACAAAAACCATATGCTTATTTCATTAGATGCAGAGAAAGCATTTGACAAAATACAACACCCTTTCATGATGAAAAATCTAAGCGAATTGGGTTTAGAGGAACATTCTTCAACACAATCGAGGCAATTCATAACAAACCCACGACCAACTCATACTGAATGGGGGAAAGTTGGAAGCACTCCCATTAAGATCCGGTACCAGTCAGGGATGCCCACTCTCACCATTGCTATTCAATATAGTACTGGAAGTTTTAGCCAGAGTCATAAGGCAAGAAAAGAAATCAAACAATTCAGGAAAGAGGATGTCAAACTATCCCTATTTGCAGATGACATGATTCTATATATAGAGGACCCAACAGAATCCACTAAGAGGTTACTGGAACTCATAGAAGAGTTTGATAAAGTAGCAAGATATAAAATCAATACACAAAAACCAACAGCCTGTGTATACACAGACAATGCCATGGCTGAGAAAGAACTTCTAAGATCAATCCCATTCACAATAGCTACAAAAAAGTCAAATACCTTGGAATAAACTTAACAAAGGATGTCAAAGATCTCTACAATGAAAATTACAAAACATTAAATAAAGAAATAAAAGAAGACACAAAAAATGGACAAATTTTCCATGTTCATGGATTGGAAGAATCAATACATCAAAATGTCCATTCTTCAGAGAGTAATTTACAAAGTCAATGTGATACCAATCAAAATACCAATGTCACTCTTCTCAGATCTAGAAAAAATGATGCTTAAATTCATATGGATCCACAGGAGACTTTGAATAGCTAAAACAATCTTATACAACAAAAACAAAGTTGGAGACATCACAATACCATACTTTAAGACATCATACAAGACAATTATAATCTAAACAGCCTGGTACTGGTACAAAAACAGATGGACAGATCAGTGTAACAGACTAGAAACACCAGAAATCAATCCAAACATTACAGCAAACTTATATTTGACCAAGGAGCTAACCAATCCCTGGAGGAAGGGCAGCCTCTTCAACAAATGCTGCTGGGAAAACTGGATTTCCACATGCAGAAGTATGAGACAAGACCCCTACCCTACACCTTACACAAAAATCCACTCAACATGGATTAAAGATATAAATCTATGATCTGATTTCATCAAATTATTAGAGAACATTGGGGAAACCCTGCAAGACATTGGCCAGACAGAGTTCTTGGAAAAGACCCTGGAGGCACAGGCAGTCAAAACCAAAATTAGCAAACAGGATTACTTCAAATTGACAAGTTTCTGTATGGCAAAAAGAAACAGTCAAGAAAAAGAAGAGGCAACCAACAGAATGGGAGAAATTATTCACAAATTATTCAACTGATAAAGGATTAATAACCAGAATCTAAGAGATCAAAAAACTCCACAACAACAAAACAATCAACCCAGTTAAGAGATGGGCCAAGGACTTAAACAGACATTTTTCAAAAGAGGAAATCCAAATGACCAACAGACACATGAAAAAAGGTTCAGGATCATTAGCTATCATGGAAGTGCAAATCAAAACCACAATGAGGCTTCACCTCACTCTGTTTAGAATGGCTTTCATACAGAAATAAACAAACAATAAATGATGGTGAGGATTTGGGGGAAAAGGTACACTAATCCACTGTTGGTGGGAATGCAAACTGGTAAAATCACTATAGAAGACAGTTTGAAGATAGTTCAGAAACCTGAATATATGACCCAGCCATCCCATTCCTTAGAATTTACCCAAGGGAAATGAAATCAGCCATCAAAAGAGTTATCTGCACTCTCATGTTTATTGCACCTCAATTCACAATAGCTAATATATGGAATTAACAACCTAGTCACCCATCAATGGAAGATGGGTCATTTGCAACAAAATGGATGAATCTGGAAAAATCATACTTAGTGAAATAAGGCAGTCCCAAAGGGACAAATACCATATGTTCTCCCTATTCTGTGACAACTAACAGAGCACCTAAAAGGAAACCTGTAGAAGTAAAATTGATACGATGAGAAGCAAAGACTTGAACAGCCCTTGTCTTGAATGTCAAGGAACAGCTTATTATCTCATTTTTTTTCTACATAATACCATTGGTTGTACTCTTTACTTAAAATAGAATTAATCATAGGTGTATTAATTCAATGGAAAATATATCCCAGTAAAAAATAAGGGTGGAAATAAGAGAGATACAAGCTGTACAGTTTGGAGCACATTCCCACAGACTTACCTAAGGGTAAGCCTAAAAACGTGCCATGAGACTCTCAATCTCATTAAGCTGGATGGCTTCAATGCCACCTTATGTATTACAGTGATTATATTAAGTGCATAATTGATCATATAGATAGGGTTAAGTGTCAAAGGGATCAAATAAATAAGACCAAGTGTCTGGTAATAACAATAGATAGAATTAAAAAGCAGAGATGTTCCAACATGGGAAGCAGACTGCACAGTGGACTCATAGTATGAGAAATGCCCTAAACAGCACTCTGACCTCAGAATCAGCCCTTAAGGCATTCAGATCTTCCTAAAAAGCCCATGAGAGCATTTCAGGTATGGAGAGCCAAGACATTGTGGCAAAAAATGTTCTACATGAAGGATCTGTGTGAGTGAGATCCCATTAGAAAGAAGGGGCCATCAAAGAAGGATGTACTTTTCTCTGAAGAGAGGAGAGAACTTCCACTTTGCTTATGGCCCTGTCTAAATATTGCTGGAGTTTGTGGACTCAAAAGACTTCCATAGACTTTGCAGCTCATGTCAAGAGACTCAGGTGATCATTGACACCATAAATAAGAGTTAATTGTTCAATCAACAACTGGAGTCCTGTGCACTTACTCCCCATGTAGGACCTCTGTCTTGAATGAGTTGTACTATGATAATTAATTGCAAAACTTGTTTTCAAACAGTACTGTATACTGTGTGCATGTGTGTACAAATTGTTTAAATCTTTACTTAGTACAGAGTTGGTCTTTTATATATAAAGTTAATTAATAATGAATCTTAATGAAGAATGGGATGGGAGAGGGAGTAGCCAGTGGGCTTGGAGGGCAGAAATGGGGAGGAAGAACCACTATATTCTTAAAGCTGTACTATGAAATTTGTATTCATTAAATAAAAGCTTTCTTTTAAAAAAGAGACTATTGGAACTCCCAGATGTGCTTGATAAAGTAGCAGGATATAAAATCAACACACAAAAATTATCTTCCTTTGCAAATGCAGACAATACCACAGCTGAGAAAGAACTTGTAAGATCAATCCCAATAGCTGCAAAGACAGGCAAAGACAGGTGGCAACATATCAAAAGTCACTGCACAGGTGGCTGAGATGACAACTCCACCACCACAAACACAAAACCCACCACCTAAACCCATTGGCACTTGGGGACCAACCTGATCAGAGCAACTCAGGAATGCCTGGTTTACAGGTGGCTCAGCCTTGGTAGACCCTGGAAAGGTGCAGCCTGTAGACCCTCAGATAGAATGATCCTGACAAAAGAGGGAATAGACAATTCAGCACAACATGCAGAAACGCTTGCAATTTGGTTAGCAGTAGAAAAAACAATCCAAGAAGGACACAAACACATTTACATTTGCAATAATTCACAGTGCTCATACAATGCAGTCACAATTTCGCCTAGTAAATGGAAGAAAAATAATTGGCAAATCTGTGGTAAAGATATATGGTCCAATGAGACATGTGCTAAGATATCTGAGTCCAAATAAACTTAAAATAATGATTTAACAAACTTAAAATAATGATTACTCATGTAGATGCCAGTAGTAATAAACCCAATCATGAAGCACAATACAATGAGGTGGTAGACAGATTTAGATCAAATAGCAACTATTAAGCTAAAAAAAAAACCCCTAATAATTGGTAGATTAACATACCTAAATTGAAAATCACTAAACAAAATTGAGAATATAAAGTAAAAATACACTAAAATTAAAGAAAAATCCAAATGGAAAATAGTTAATACTGATCCATTAGAGATAACAAAAGAAACTCTTCAATTACATCAATGGCTAGGACATATAGGAACACATGCAATGTACAAATGGGTTCCTGATTGAAACCTACCCATTACGTGGCAACAGTGTAAGAATGCTATCAAAATGTGTACAGATTGTCCAAATATATCACCAAGATTTATACACAGAGACACACCATTAAATTATAAAATTAGAACATTTAGCTGTTTACTACAAATAGACTTTATAGATCCATTACTCAAGCTCCAAAAGAAATATGCATGTACAATAGTAGACACTGAAACAGGACTGGAAATTGCTAGAGAATGCAAACACCCAAACCAGGACAACACTATTAGTATTTACGGACATGGATTTCACTCTTTGGAGTCCCAATAGTGATTGAAAGTGATCAAGGATCCCACTTTATGGGATATAAAAGATGGGCAGAAAATTTTGACATCATATGGAACTGGGGCTGGTGCTGTGCCGCCATGGGTTAACATCTTGGCCTGAAGCACTGGCATCCCATATGAGTGCCGGTTTCTAGTCCTGACTGCTCAACTTCCTATCCAGCTCTCTGCTATGGCCTGGACGAACAGTACAAGATGGCCCAAGTCCTTGGGCCTCCGCACCTGCATGGGAGACCTGGAGGAAGCTCCTGGCTCCTGGCTTCAGATTGGTGCAGCTCCGGTCATTGAGGCCAATTGAGGAGTGAACCATGGAGTGCAAGACCTCTCTCTCTCTCTCTCTCTCTCTCTCTCTCTCTCTCTCTCTTTCTCTCTCTGCCTCTCCTTTCTCTGTGTAACTCTGACTTTCAAATAAATCAATCAATAAAAAATAATATGGAACTACCATATGGCATATAATCCACATGCTAGTGGTAACATAGAAAGGTTTAACAGATGAATTAAACCTGAAATACTTCAAGACAATAATAATAAAAAAATTGCAAAATGCCCTAGACATTGCAGTTTTTGAATTAAACTCCAGAACAAGAATAAACACAGAACACCCACATAAAGCATAACACAAAATGCCAATGATTTATTAGAAGTAACACCACAACAAAATTCAAAACACAAAGTCAAACCTTATAAGTTAATTTAAAAAAACATTTAAGGATCAAATGTTACCCTCACAAGAAATTATAGCTAACAGACCAGGAAACACATACTGGACTACAAGCAATAAAGAACAATTAAAACTCCCAAGGAGAGATGAGTTAATATTTTTTGTAAACTCAGGTCAATACTCTTATACTGGGGCTAGCACTATGGTGCAGCAAGTTAATGCCCTGGCCTGAGGTGCCAGCAAGCCATATGGGCACCATTTGAGACCCAGCTGCTCCACTTCTGATCCAAGTCTCTGCTGTGGCCTGGGAAGGCAGTGGAAGATGGCTCAAGTCCTTGGGCCCCTGCACCCATGTGGGAGACCCAGAGGAAGCTCCTGGCTCTTGGCTTCAGATCGGCACAGCTCCAGCCATTTAGGCCAACCAACGGATGGAAGACCTCTCTCTCTCTCTCTGCCTCTCCTCTCTCTGTGTAACTCTGACTTTCAAATAAATGAATAAATCTTTAAAAAAAAAAAAAAACTTGTGCTTATCTGAAGTAGCATCATGCCAGCAAATAGCCAACCCAATCTGGATCCATCAACAATACAGGCCATCACTACCTTCATAAAACCATTACTGCCCTTGGATGGATTTATGACAACCAACTACTAGACATCCTGGTGAGTATCCTGCACAAGAGTCCAACCTCAGAGTTTGAGCCCAACATCTTCAACATTTACACTGACACAGACATTAAATTTAACACTCAATAACACTGATCTACCCTGATGATGGGATGCCAATCTGCCTGTGCAACCCCATGAAATCAACTTCAAGGTTCTTCCAAACATGCTTCCTACAATATATACAACCTGTTTAACCTTTACTGTGGTTGTCCTGTCTTGACATTAACATTTTATGAACAGTCAGTGAACAGCAGTGACTGGTAGAGAAAGCTCATCTCCAACTACACCTTCTGTTTGATCAAAACCTTAAAAGAATAAAATTCAATGGATATTAATAATTGGACTATAATCAGTACAAACCCATATACATATATGGTAGAACTGCAGAGCCCAGATGGAATTATACAAAGATTCCATTCATCACCTTTTACACTGGATCAATTCCCAATTGGATACACAACCCAGGAATGTGAATAAAGAGCCCAGGAGTGTATGGAAACAGATGAAAATTATGAAGATTTCATCTTGATTGATGATGAGACAGATAGCATTGGTATAAATCAAGAATAGTTCATCAAAAATATAATAACCTATATCGATGACTTACTTCCACAATTAAATATTCATCATCTCACCATTGTATACCAATTATTGGGATGACCAATTAGAAGACATCTTGACAAACTTTACTACTGCTCCTGATACAGAAACAGAATAGTATGAGATGCCTCATCATTTCCTATATTATCCTTCAATTTCTTCAAATTTCAATCTCAAGCCCCCCCCCCCCATATTTCACCACCAACCCTGCTACTCCAATCTACAATCATACTGACAATCTGGAAACATCTTGATGAAAATATTACCAAAGTGGCTGGGCACTTTGATCATAAATAGCTTACCAAAAACATCTCTTATAACATTAATAACTTTTATGCCAAATATGCCTTCTGCTTTTATGTAAGTCAGTATGTTTATACAGAACAATGCAAAGAATACTGCAAAGCAAATAGAAGATATAGTGTCTGGCAAGCAGAGTTTTGGCCAGTGAACAATTTGGCAGAGCTTTGACAAGATGCAGCAGATCCACTCAGCCATCACTTGCAATAAGCCATTGTTGCCCAAGAGGATGGAAAGCAGTTGTGAGGCTTGATTTTTATCCCCTCTCTGGGGTAGGTGGGCAGTGATTGTGATCTAGGGCATCCTCAATCACAGGCCCATCCTTTTTGGGTGTCACCAACCAGAAGTTGGTTTTGGGTGTGGCCAATGGTGTGATAGAAGCCTTCTGAGTGAGACCAATTGTGATACGGTAAAGTGGGTGAAGTAAAGTAGTGGCCAGCTGGTTGGCTGCTTCTTTATGATGTAATGTTCTTCTGTTCTTATCATGCTGACAAGCTGTGTCTGTTTCTGGCAGAAGATCTGGGCAGTTCCTCATGCTTAGTAGCATTAGCTAAAGTAACTCGATCTTGGTTTGATTTTTCTCTTTCTTTTTGGGCTAGTGGTGCTCTGTAACTCTTTTGGGACTCCTGCAGGATTCCCTACAATGTGCCAGCAGGAGTTGTTTATTTTGAAATTGGAGATATAGATTCAATGGGGATCCTTGAGAAGACAAAGTGGGAAAGCCACACTCAATTGTTGCTGACTTCCCTTTGTCAACTCAATTCCTCTGTCTGAATTAATGTTATACCTCCCACATAGTGATTAGCACTTGTAATTTCAAGCCACTTATCAATGACCTGAGTACTAATATATATTTTGTGTTAAATCTACAAAAATGTATATAATGTAGCTGCTGTGGTAAACATAGAGAGAGTGATAATCAGAGTGGAATTGACTGAAGATCTTACAAGAATTAAGATCCAAGTCAATCTTGTAATAATCATTAATGAAAATATATACATTCATGCATCTTGAGTCTGATTATGTTTAGTTCTATATTAATTCATTTAATATTCTTTAGAAACAGACATAGATAAGATAAATACCACTTTCCTCTTCACCATCCACAGAAAACCTGCTCCCTGAGTTAATCATTCTATTAAGTTTAATTTTCTCAAGCATTTTTAGCCATGTCTACATATAGAATGCATAACAAAGATGAGAATTCTCATTTTATGCATACTTGATTTTGGAATATTAGTGTATAAAGTGTTACATGAATTCAAATAATTAAATGTACATGTTTTAAAATGATCTGAAATACAAATTTTTAATTACTTATGGAGATATTATGTTCACTTAATTATCATGTAACTTTTCCATTCAGAGTGTACAATTGAGTGGTTTTAACAGATATATGGACTCATGATGGCTGTCAATTAAGAACACATTTACCACTTCAGCTACAAACTCAGTACCCTATAACTGTTCCTTAATGATGGCTTCATCCCTCCAACCTGAACTAAACACAAATCTAGTTAGTTTTTTTCATAGAATTTTGTACTGTGAACATCTCATTTGATGGATGCAGGTTTCCAAGAGTTCTCATGCCCAGTGTGGAGCCCATCCACAAGTTGGGCCTGGGGCCCACCTCACAATTGCACTCACAGTGCACAGGAACAGCAACAGGCCCATGGAAAGGAGGAGAAGTAGAGATGATTTCTCACATCCAAGGTATCCAGTCAACTGGCAGAAAGGAAAACTTCCCATTCTTGGCTTCACACAATTGGACTGCAGTTTACTGACAATGATTCAGGAGAGGAGAGGGAAAGAGAAAATCTAAATTCAAATATCACTGAATTTCCATGCTGTTACTTAATCTCAGCAGATTAAAAAAAAAAGATTTATTTATTTTGAAAGGTAAAGTTACAGAGAGTCAGAGGCAGAGAGAGAGAGAGAGAGAGAAAGTCTTCCATCCACTCATTCACTCTCCAGATGGCTGCAACTACCAGACATGCACTGATCCAAAGCCAGAAGGCAGGAGCTTCTTTCAAGTCTCCCAAGAGGGTTCAGGGGCCCAAAGGCTTGGGCCATCCTCTACTGCTCCCCCAGACCATAGCAGAGAGCTGGATCAGAAGTGGAGCTTTACCCACTATGCCACAGCACCAGCCTCAATCTTAGTAGATTTTAGCAGTTATGTTTTCATTCACGGCTATTTTTGAGACCATTTAAAGAGCATTTAGAGGGTTGGATTTCTGTTTATATTTAAGGAATTTTCACCAATTTAAGAATAATGTAGGTCTATATAACTACTTGCTGTCCTATAAGAAATCTTTATAAAGATCTTTCAATTGTAATGAATTGTAATGAACAAGTAATTCATGAATTACTTGTAATTGTCATACAGTAATGACACATTAACTCTGACAATTAACATCATCAATCAATTGTCAATATCCTGAGAGTCACATTGTTATTGACATCCATTGGAGGCTTTGAGGAAGCCAAAGTGTCATATGTGTTGTTATACTTTAGCAATTAAAAAATTCTAGAGGCCAGAGTTCTGGTGTAGCAGGTAAAGCTGCCGCCTGTGGTGCTGGCAACCCATGTGGGTGCCAGTTCAAGTCCTGGCTGCTCCACTTCCAATCCAACTCTCTGCTATGGCCTGGGAAAGCAGTGGAAGGTGGCCCAGGTCCTTGGACCCCTGCACCCATGTGGGAGACCTGGAGGAAGCTCCTGGCTCCTGGCTTTGGATCGGCACAACTCCGGCCATTGCAGACAGTTGTGGAGTGAACCAGCAGATGGAAGATCTCTCTATCTCTCTGCCTCCCCTTCTCTCTCTGTGTAGCTCTGACTTTCAAATAAATAAATACATCTTTAGAAAAAAATTCTGTACTAGTCACCCCAAGTTCATTGAATTAGTAAAATTCATTCACATATTTAAAACACCTTTGACAATAATTTTGAAAACCTTAGATGATACATGAAATTTCAAGGAATTGAAAATTCATTGATAATGAAGTATGAACTTAATTTAATAGGTAATGAAAAGATAAACGAGAGAATATGCCAAAATTTTAGTTGCATCAATAGATTATGCCTTTTTGGATTGTTTCTTTCCTATGTGTTCTATAATCCTAATGGCTAATTTAGAGCAACAAGTTAAAATTTGCAAGGTCTTTAAGAAAACATCTCTCATGTAGACTAGTCTATATTGATGTAAGGCATGATTTCTAGAAATCATGTATTAGGAATCATGTATTCTAATGTTTAATTTTTAGGAACAATGAATGGTGGATGCCATATATATCTGTAACTGCAGATTTTATTACCATTTTTCTACTTCTCATCACAGTTAATTGTTCCCTAATTTCATCATATCAGATATTATATTGATTTTACCTATACAAAACACTTAGACATCCCATACTTGTTTGTGTATGTGTATACAAGTGTAAGTGTCTGTGTGTGTATGTGTGTTCATGCAGGTGCCATATAAGACAGTGATTGCATTGAAAATGCTGTGAGGAGCCCTACTCCTAACTTCAAATATTCAGTCCTCCTTAGAACTGCCCACCTCTGAGGCAGAGCAGTGGGTCCCTTTTCATTGTTCTGGGCTGAACTGTTTGTCCTCAAAATTCATATCTTGAAACACTAATCCCAGGGGCCAGCATCATGACACAGGTTAATCCTCTGCCTGTGGCACCGGCATCCCATATGGGCACCAGTTCTAGTCCCACCTGCTCCTCTTCTGATCCCGCTCTCAGCTATGGCCTGAGATAGCAGTGGAGGCTGGTCAAGTCCTTGGGTCCCTGCACCCGCATGGAAGACCAGGAAGAAGTACCTGGCTCTTGGCTTCAGATCGGCGCATCTCTGGTTATTAAAAAAAGAAAAGAAACACTAATCGCAAATTAAACTATTTACCAATAAAACAATTAAATAGGTAGTTGAGTTTTTTTCCCCCCTCTCATTCTGGTGTGTTGAACTGATTTTGTCTCTTTGCTGCAAAAGGGAAATGGAAAGTTTTATTAAAAGCTGTGAGATGTTTTTATACTCTCTTTCAAAATATGGAAATGCATATTAGTCATATTTAATGTGAAAGAGTTCTGAAGTACAATGTAGTAAGCAGAAACGGGTAGGATCTTTAAGTCAAAATGGAAAATGATCTACTAATTCGAATCATATATTACTAAGTGTGATTTACCCTACCAGAGGAAACCTCCATGGTGTCTCTCACTGTTTCCTTCAGAGAAGTAGTCATTATTCAAAGATGTAGAAATACACATATTGCTAATAAGTTTCAAATGCCTGATTAAGGAATGGGAGAATTAATTTCTTGGTAGCTGTCAAATCACTGGACCGAAAACTCAGAAATAATTGACCTCTTCAAACCAAACCAAGAGATGCTGTAAACACTCAAAGGGCAAGCTCTGAGACCTGGGGCCCTTTGTGTCACTTCTTAGGAGCAGGTGCCAGGGTGTGCTCAGCCATCCCTGTCCCCACACACCAGTGGGTCTGTAACAGTAAGTCCTTTCTCAAACGTGTGATATTTGCAGCATAATGTGCGTGTGTGATTAGAGCCAACTGCGGTTGATTGGTTGCAAACTAAAAGGCTAGAGCTCAAGAGCAGCATGCAGGAGAGCAGTGGGCATGTGGAGTGGTGTCATCACAGAGAAGGGGCTGTGCTGGTGGGTTCTGCTGCCATCTGGAAGAAGTCAGTACACTGTAATTACCACTTAGCCAGTGACAGTCTGTTGCATCCAGAGCCGAAAACTTGCCCAGATGTGATTTTTATAATAAAGGTGATATGCCAAATAACTTTTTAAAAAAAGATTTATTTATTCAAAAGTCAGAGTAACACAGAGGAGAGGCAGAGAGAGAGGTCTTCCATCTGATGGTTCACTTCCCAATTGGCCGTAATGGCCGGAGCTGTGCCAATCAGAAGCCAAGAGCCAGGAGCTTCTTCTGTGTCTCACTTGTGGGTGCAAGGGCCCAAGAACTTGAGCCATCTTCTACTGCTTTCCCAGGCCATAGCAGAGAGCTGAATCAAAAGTGGAGCAACTGGGTCTTAAAGTGGCTCACATAAATGATGCTGGCACTTCAGGCCTGGGCGTTAACCCACTGCCTGATATTAAAATAGTGCACTCACAGAATTTCATCATGACAGCCTCCATTTTGGACTACCCCTTCAGCACTGTAAGTTTCTACAGCACCAACAGCAGTGTGGGCCATGAAGGATTCTTGCTGGGAGAGATAAGAGGGAACTTTCAGCATCAGTGAGTCATGCATTAGAAAGAAAGAATTTCTGCAAATAATTTAAATCCATAACCATCAGCTTTGTTCAAAACTTCATTTTCTGTAACTGTGAAAATGAAATTAAGGGAGAGATTTGAGACAGAATTCTTAAAGATATGTGAAAGAAGGTTACTGAGTGGTACATAACTTGGCAAACCTGCAGGTTTTATATAAGGAAGAGATCACCCATAAACAGCTCACTCACACCACCAGAGTGCCCAATCTTGGCTTCCTTCTCTTCAGCTTCACCTCCACTATCAGCAATTTTATTCCTGTTTTAGAATTTAGGCTCTCTTTAGTTCAATTTGAAGGTATAATCAGAGGATATCACTACTCCCAATCTAGGTAATACTAGCAAGCAAAAACACAGTGTCTTCAGTGTCAAACACTGTTCAGTATTATGCCAAACTTATTAAAGAACATGATACAGGAATTTTTACAATGATGGAATAATAAAAATCATTAGAGCAATTTATCAGGTTTATAGTGCACACAAAAAGAAAGTGCTGTCAGTGTGTCAAATGTAGAGCACAGTGTGCAAATTGTTGAGTATTATCAGGGAGAAGTGAAAAAATTAAGACAAATCATGCTGGGTAAAAGTATATGGGAACAAGATTTCAGCAGGCAATGTTAAGCAGGGAATCACCACATAGAAGTATGCAATCATTGTTTATTCAATGGATGCCCTAGTCTGGGTTCACAGCTGGGAGGTAGAAATACACTTGGAGATGCAGAGGTCCCTTATCCTCTTCAGGATGAGTTTTACCCAACCAAGACAGTATTCTCAGTCATTCTCACATGGAAGCAAGTGTCTTTTTGCCTTTATCTCAGCTGTGGGCTCTTTCAATTATGCTTCCTCCACTGCTGGACTTAAGTATCCTGCAAGGGGAGCAGATTTTCTTCCCCAGAAGAGCAGCTAGGGACAACAGTGGGGAATCAGGTGTCAATGATTGTAAAAATTTAATCGACCCTACAGAGCCCTCTAGTGGTGAATAGTCACATTCAAATGATTCATGACCCATTATTATAGCCCAATGAGGACCCCAGCAACACTCAGACCTCCCAGAGTTAATTCAACCAAAGAGGCTCTCCAGTTAGCACACCTTCTCTTGCTTGTTATTGAGAGAGGCACTTGAGGACTTAATCTAGGAGAGCTTCCATGTCAGATGCTTTGACCCTCAAGAGGAGAGTTCTTGCACACAGTAATCATAAGCCTCTCGCCCTGGTCCATGTCCTTGGATGCAATGTGCAAGCTTCATGACACAGAAAAATTAACAAAAAGAAAGAAAGAAAAAAAAGAAAAAGAACAAAGAAAAGAAAAAGAAATAAAGAGAAAGAAGAAAGAAGAAAAGAAAAAGAAATAAAGAGAGAGAAGAAAGAAAAAAAGAGAAAAAGAGAAAGAAAGGAAGAAAGAATGAAAGAAAGAAGAAAGAAAAAGAGAGAAAAAGACAGAGGAAGGAAGAAAGGAAGGAAGGAAGGGAGAGAGGGAGGGAGGAAGGAAGGAAGGAAGGAAGGAAGGAAGGAAGGAAGGAAGGAAGGAAGGAAGGAAAAAATTGTGTTGTGATACAACTCATGGGTTTACCATAAATTTAGATAAAGTGGGGGCCGGTGCTGTGCCACAGTCATTAAGCCTCTGCCTGTGGCACTGGTATCCCATACAGGTACCAGTTCATGTCTCGGCTGCTCCATTTCCAATCCAGCTCTGTGCTAATGACCTGGGAAAGCAGTGGATGGTGGCCCAAGTGCTTGGACCCCTGCACCCATGTGAGAGACCCAGAAAAATCTCCTGGCTCCTGGCTTTGGATTGGCTCAGCTCTGGCCATTGTGGCCATTGGGGAGTGAACCAGCAAAGGGAAGACCTCTCTGTCTCTCTCCTGTCTGTCAAATAAGTAAGTAAATATTTAAAAAAAAAATAGATAAAGTGAAATTTTTCTGTGTAATTTCTGTTCTATAAAGTAAATCAGAAATTAGAGACTAAGCATAATTGGTTTTCCAATGTTTTGTAAATCAAAAATTTACCTCTTGTAGATTCATGCAGTAAAATTTACTTTTTCAAAGAGGGACAATTTTAACAAGAGCCTTCAAAGTATTTTCTATGATGAGCCAAATTCACTGTTGTCAGAAAAAAAATTTTAAATTTTAGGAAGGCCTAATAGAATGAATCAGATGTGCCTTCTATTCACATGACTTTGTAAGATTAAGAGAGAGTGCTTTGTTTCAACCTTTTTTTTTTTTGACAGGCAGAGTTAGACAGAGAGAGAGAGATGGAGAGAAAGGTCTTCCTTCCATTGGTTCACCCCCCAAATGGCTGCTACGGCTGGCATTGCTCCAATCCAAAGCAAGGAGTCAGTTGCTTCATCCTTGTTTCCCATGTGGGTGCAGGGCCCAAGCACTTGGGCCATCCTCCACTGCCTTCCTGGGCCACAGCAGAGAGCTGGACTGAAAGAGAAGCAACCAGGACAGAACCAGCGCCCCAACCAGGACTAGAACCGAGAGTGCCAGCGCCACAGGTGGAGGATTAGCCTAGTGAGCCATGGCGCCAGCCTGTTTCAACCTTTTTCTACTAGGCTGATGAGTATTGTCACTTGAAATGTTTTCATTTAAAACTGAATTCTAATTACCAATAATCAATCATTCAAATTAGTACATGATAATAGACATTAATTACTTTTCTTTTAGTATATCATAGTGACAAAACTGCAGTAGTAGCACATTTATAGTTTGTTCTGGAGTCCTTATTAAAATATTTTTTTTTCTTGAAACTGTTCTGCTTTCCTAGTTTCTTTTTTAAAAAATTATTGATTTACTTACCTGAAAGTCAGACTTTTCAGAAGAGAGAGAGGGAGAAGGAGAGAGAGGAAGACAGGGAAAGTACAAAGTACTGTTTGAAGATTACGTTTACAGTTAATTCTCATAGTACAACACATTAAGGACAGAGGTCCTACATGGGAAGCAAGTGCACAGTGACTCCTGTTGTTGATTTAACAATTGACACTCTTATTTATGGTGTCAGTAATCACCTGAGGCTCTTGTCATGAGCTGCCAAGGCTATGGAAGTCTCTTGAGTTCACAAACTCTGACCTTATTTAGACAAGGCCATAATCAAAGTGGAAGTTCTCTCTTCCCTTCAGAGAAAGGTACCTACTTCTTTGATGGCCCGTTCTTTCCACCAGGATCTCACTCACAGAGATCTTTCATTTAGGTCATTTTTTGCCACAGTCTCTTGGTTTTCCATGCCTGAGAAACTCTCATGGGCTTTTTAGCCAGATCTGAATGCCTTAAGGGCTGATTCTGAGGCCAGAGTGCTGTTTAGGGCATTTGTCATTCTATGAGTCTGCTGTGTATCCTATTTTCCATGTTGGATCATTCTCTGCTTTTTAATTCTATCAATTATTATTAGCAGGCACTGATCTTTTTTATGTAATCCCTTTGACATTTAATGCTATATTTATGATCGATTATGAACTTAAACTGATCACTTTAACTAGTAAGATGGCATTGGTAAATGTCAACTTAATGGGATTTGGAGTCCCATGACCTATGGCAAGAGAACAAATTTTTCAAATGCTGTTTAATTAAAAGCATATCCATGGGGTCTTGTATATTTTTTCTTATTTAATCTTTGAAGTACACCTCTACTTATGGATTGAATTCTTAATTCTGTGTGAGGAGAAATGTAGGTCAAAGTTTTCGTAATATAACAAAATTGCCTTGCAAAATATAACATGGCAAGAATTTGCATTCATGTGTACTTATTTTCAAAGCTCAGAATCCTAAACATGTACATCTTTAGGGGTGCATATCAGATGCAAATTTTATCTGGAATATCACCTTCTAGCTTGTTCACACTATTGTTCTATATGACTCATTTGTAGTACTGCAAGAGGATTCCCCCTCTATTGGACCCATTTGCAATAACACCAACCTCTTATTCATATTTTCCAGTTCACTGTAGTTATTCATTTAATCATACATTTAAAAAGACTCTAAAATCTCATTCACCATGTCTTCTGGTTAAGGATGTAAACTTGGTAACTCCAAACATTTGCAGATCCTGTGACTGCATCTGACAGAGCATATGACTAGTGTATTTATACTGGTCTAACTAAACTCATCTTTACAAAATCACTTAATATGTGTATCTGTCTATATCTAAAAGTTATACAATTTTTTGTTCATGAGTACTTCATATCATCATGCATGGATTGAGTGTTTTCACATATTCACATCACCATTCCCTTTTCATGTGGAATGGATAATATGACATAATGTCTCTACTGATGCCATAAGAGTTATACATAGGGGCTGGCACTGTGGCATGTGCTGGCATGCAGCACAAAGAACTGAGTTTCCTGAAACAGAGAGTGGGAATGTGGGGACAAGGACGCAAAGAATGGAGCCAAGACAAATCCTGATCAAGGCTCATTTATTCAACAAGTCCAGTAGTATTTAAACATGACCAGTCATACACAAGAAGGCACACAAAAGATTTACATATCCAAAAGACTTTTGGTGTTACAAAGGGTTCCCAATAAGGTTCTTCTGCTTAACAGATCACAAAATGTTATCAATCATTGATTACAAGGGTATAATAAAACACCTAGGTGATAAATGCAGGTTTCAGGTGTGACTGATTATCTACACCATCTCTTGTGAGAAGTTTAGCAGTAGGCCCGCGCCGCGGCTCAATAGGCTAATCCTCTGCCTAGCGGCGCCGGCACACCGGGTTCTAGTCCCGGTCGGGGCGCCGGATTCTGTCCCGGTTGCCCCTCTTCCAGGCCAGCCCTCTGCTGTGGCCAGGGAGTGCAGTGGAGGATGGCCCAGGTGCTTGGGCCCTGCACCCCATGGGAGACCAGGAAAAGCACCTGGCTCCTGGCTCCTGCCATCGGATCAGCGCGGTGCGCCGGCCGCAGCGCGCCAGCCGCAGCGGCCATTGGAGGGTGAACCAACGGCAAAGGAAGACCTTTCTCTCTGTCTCTCTCTCTCACTGTCCACTCTGCCTGTCAAAAAAAAAAAAAAAAAAAAAAACGTTTAGCAGTGAGATGTGGTTCTTCCTGCCTCTTTCTGGAATCTCCTTAGCCTTTTGTCTGTGCCAGGATGTCTCCATCCATATGTTTAAGTGTAAACAAAAGGGGCAACTGCCTGTGGCTGCCCACATTTCCCCCTTTTTTATTTTTTGAGGCATTGTTCCTGTCTTAGGTTGCCCATGTCTATTCTTGTCCTTACCCGTCATTGGACACCCCAGACATCCTCTGAGGCTCCTGTCTTAGGTTGGTACAAGGAGACCAAGTCTTACCCATCATTGGAATTCAATGCCATCCTTTTTGGCTTGGGGGTGAAGCTGTGAATGCAACTTTAAAATCTCAGACCAAATGGCACCAAATGACACAGAGAGGCATCGGAATATACAGGGGAGGCACAGAAGAAAAAGCAGGAGCAGCAATAAAGGACCCAGCAACGTCAAAACCAGTGGGTCCATTGAGATCCACCAAAAGAAAAGGGATTAGTTAGAAACATATGCTGAAGTTCAACTTTTAGCTGCTGTACCAGATATTTTATGTAAGGAACATTATTTGAGATATTAAAGCAGCAACCTCCAGGAATCAAGTCACAGCTTATACGATCTTTCAGTAGTAAGTAGTCAATGGCAGCCCGGATGAGCAACACACCTGTCCGGACCTGATCAAGTTCTGTTAGGCAGAAAGTTAGGTATGAGCTTATGTGTGTGTGACAAAGGCCTCCGGAGAAGACTTCTATGTCCAGCATATGCATCTACATCTCAAAGTTATCCCGATAATGCTTCAGGGGCAGCCCAGTGTTCGCATCCTGCCCTGCCCCCTTCTACCTGATAACCTGCCAGGCAGAGATCCCTGCCCCTTCTGCCTGACAAATCTTCCACAATCTCCCAGGTGCAGCCCAGTATCTGCATTTCAAACACCCTGCTCTGGATCCCCATTCTCTAGGGGGTCCTGCTCACCCTTCCTCTAAACTCAGGATGGCACCAGCTAGACTTCCTCTTGTCTGATACCTTCAAGGGAAAACTCAGATAGGAGCTTCCTAGTATTTACAGCCATAAAATCCTTTGTTTCAGGAGGAGATGTGTGAAGACAAAGACCCATCTCCTTAAAAACCCTGGGCCTCAACCGGACTGTGCACTCAGCCTCTCTGCTGAGCCACCCGCCTGGTCTGGCCAGGTGTAATCTCTCCTCTCATCATGTAACCTCACTCCCTCCCCCCGCTCAGTCTCTCAGGCTCTGTCTGGAGGGGTGCCCATCCATCCTTAAGGATGTCCCTTCCCTAATAAACCTTGTTATTTTACCTCCCACTACTCTCTGTCTCACGCCTGAATTCTTTCTTGCGCAAAGACAAGAATCCTGCAATTTCTCCAGTAACAGTTCCTCAGCAATATTGGCTAAGGCAGCAGCAGTGGTGTTCACAGTTTTCGTAACAATACATGCTAGTTCTCTTAATCCGTGTTTGCATAAGCAAGCCCAGCAGCTCCTGCCATGGAGGCAGCAAGAAAAAAAGCTTCCCAATCCCCGGGAACATGGAAATTATCAGTACATCCTTCATAAATCATACACGTATATCTTCTTTTGTACAGATTCTTATCAGCAGGTTTGAGGAGGGGTGCAACCCATCCAAGGGAGCATTTACCCCTATCATGAGGAGCTAGAGAGCTAGATGCATAATAATCACCCAGAAAAACCCATCCTTTAGGAGCTTCGCTCCCATTGAATCAAGAAAGCTGAGTTTTGTTTAATTGCCAAGGCACATAGTATAACCTTTTGGTTGAATTGCTAATTTTTAGAGAAGTAGGGTTTATGCCGGTAATTTTTGTAAACTCCTTTTTAGTAGAAGGATCTCCCAGGATATTGTTAGTTAACAGGTCTGTAGGAGAATAGGCTGTATTTACACAAAAGGATGACGTATTAGCTGAGGCAGCTAAATGTAGCCAGAAATTGCTACTTTCGACAGAGAAGGAGGAATTGACCATAGAGTTACTTTAACAGTTTTAACCAATACATCAACGAGGCCTTTTTTCCAGAGTTGACAAAGGTATACCCCGGAGTCTGACAATGTGACCAGTTTTAATATGCTAAAATCAGTATTCTCCCCCCCCTTTTATTTATTTATTTATTTATTTTTTTGACAGGCAGAGTGGACAGAGAGAGAGACAGAGAGAAAGGTCTTCCTTTGCCGTTGGTTCACCCTCCAATGGCCGCCGCGGCCGGTGCGCGCTGATCCGATGGCAGGAGCCAGGAGCCAGGTGCTTTTCCTGGTCTCCCATGGGGTGCAGGGCCCAAGCACCTGGGCCATCCTCCACTGCACTCCCTGGCCACAGCAGAGGGCTGGCCTGGAAGAGGGGCAACCGGGACAGAATCCGGCGCCCCGACCGGGACTAGAACCCGGTGTGCCGGCGCCGCTAGGCGGAGGATTAGCCTAGTGAGCCGCGGCACCGGCCCTATTCTCCCTTTTTGATTGATCAGTCACATTAAGCCATTGATTTTCAAGTATATCCCTCCCAATACGGAACAAGGTTTGATTGTTCCTTACCCATTGTACAAACCCTGCTGTTTTAATTCCATTATCATAAGTACATGAACAATTTAGAACTACCAGCAAACCAACAGAGGTGGTAACGTAAGTTTGGCTTGATGTGAGCCGGCGAGCCAGGATCCCGATCACTAATGTTATCATGATGATCAAGGGGCTGCTTCGTGACATTGTTTGCTGCACCAGTCGCTCAGGTAACCACCGCACTTCATTGTCTTTCTTTGAGAATATAGAAACATGTCCATGTCCCCATATTAAAACAGGGTCAGGTCCATACCACTGAGCAGTTACAGGGTCTTTCCATTTCACATAGACTTGTTGTCTTTCGGTTTCAGGATGCCAGTGACGATCAGCTGCAAATTTCCCTTGATTATCCAGTATTAAAAAATTTAAGATGAAGAGAGCATGTGATAGCCATTTTTGCGGGGAATGTGCTATGGCCCCACATTCTCCCTTTTTTATTTTTTGTAAATGATTTTTTTTTTTTAATGTGGCATGTGCATGTTCCACAATACCTTGTCCCTGGGGATTATAAGGAAGCCTGGTGATACGAGAGATGTGGAAGTTAGTACAGAAGTGCTTAAAAGAGTTGGAAGTATACGCTGGGCCATTATCAGTCTTTATTTGTATAGGGATTCCTAAAACAGCAAAGGCCTGAAGCCAATGAGAGATGACATGTTTGGCAGCCTCACCCGATTGCGGGGTGGCAAAAACAAAACCTGAACATGTTATCTAAAGAGACATATATGTATTTTAGCTTACCAAATTTAGGGAAATGGGTAACATCCATCTGCCAAAGCTATACACCATAGTGAGGGACCCAGAGAAATATAACACAGGAAGGGCAGGATTTTACAATTTGCCTTGCCTGTTTCCGGGTGATTCCATATCTTAGTCCTAAGGTCTGGGCATTAAGGTGATGTAAATCAGGACCACGGGATGCTTTTTAGATTTTGTCAGTCTTTCTTTAAAGGATCTGGCTTCTGAGCCAGAGACTGGAGCAGCTAGAAAGAAACTGAAGTTTAGCATCATTTTACATCTTGGCACCACTTTTAATCTAAACAGCCCAATTGGTTATTATCTCTGTGAGATGAGGGATATATCTTTTGACATCTCCAGGGGCCCCTGTGGAGGTATCAAAAGTCCAGAGAATTTAAAACTTTGATTTTCAGAAAGTCTGTTGAAGGTGCCTAGAGAACTTAGAGTATCTGGTCAAAATAGAATTCCTTAACATTTAGGGCAATTTTAACACTTTTAGACCAGATCTGATCATAACAACATTTAACATAACTTTTTAAGACTTAATGTTTTATCAATCATAACTTAACAGACAGTAGAGTACACAGATTACTTTGGCAGAATATGGATTCTATATTTCTTGTTGTTGAATAGACCAGAAATAATAAAAAAAAAAAAAACTTGAACATAAGAGTTAGTACACAAAATCATCACATAACTCAGAACTATTTAACAGAGTTAAAAAGAGCTTACAGGACCTAACTTTAGAAATGGCAGAGTAACTGATTAAGCAGACACTGTTAAACAGAGACGTTATAGTTTTTGCAAAAACAGATTAAGATTTATGATTCAGACCATTTTCAGATATTTACTAACATTAGTACACTTTTTTTAAAAAAAAATAACCCTATTGTTGTAAATTTAGGTCAGTGTAATTTTGGCATTAACACTCAACTTATAGAAAACCCTGTAAACAATATTTTAAAATCATAAACTTTTTACAACTTTTTATGACTTGCTCACACCTTCTGAAACTTTACACCCGTAGTTACTTTTCCATAGTTTTGAATTGTCATGAATGGACAACCTCTGAGAATGCATGCTGACAAACTTAGTCTCTTATCAAAGATGTGAAAAGTACACATAATACGTTTTTCATGTTTTACTTAGCACCGATGCCTAGATGACTTAAGACACTGAGTTATTAATGAATACCACACCATTATCTGAATTAAAAGTCAAAATTACATTTCCATGCTTTTAAGAAACATAAGGACAACACCTCCTGAGCAGCAAACACAGTCACTAGTGCATGGTTACAGCTTTGAAAAGATCTTTATCCTTAAGAGAAACAAGTTTAAAGCATATCAAAGAAATGTAAAACTGAGCAAGTGAACCAAAGGGCAGGGCGTTTGCATTAACCCAATTTTCTGAACCAATCTGTATTGGCTTACTTTAGTTAACAACATAAAGGCTTGTATACACAGAATTTACTCTCATTTTTATAAGACTACTCTAGCTGAAAATCAAAAACATGAATACAACATAGATCTGACATCATTTACTACATTTTAATACACTTTGTTGAAGGGTTAAAAAGTTAAAAGCCGCTCCCCCCCCCACCTCCTCTGGTGAACTTTCCTGACCTCGTTAGACTTGCTCTACATAGCCATTCTCTATAAAGTTAATTAGTCAGTAAATTACCCCAATGTGAGCGTAACCTTAGTTTCACCTAAGTAAGTTAGAAGAAGTCACCGTATATCTCCTTGCCTCCTGGAACCCTGACCCCACCATGTGTCCCTTATCGCCACTCGGCTGCATTCCTAGGTATCATCAAGGCAGTTCCTGCAACCTTGTTGTGTTTGTTGTGTGGCCCTCCCTTTTGGCAATAGGAGGCTTTTTGATACTCCCTGTATAGGCCATATGGTTCTCTGAGGTCTAATCAGGCCCTTACTCGATATCCTGTACTCCCTGTATTCATAAATCGACTGGTTGTAAAATCACTTAACTTGTATCAATTGTTTACTCTATACCTCTGTCTGATCCATGCAATGATTGATTTTCTTTGTTTAAACGTGTATAAAAACCCCAACCCAAGACTATTTGGGGCCACTCGCCTGTACTGGGATGGGGGCCCCGACATGTCGGATCATCAATAAACCTTACCCTTTGTTAATTGCATGAGAGAAAGTCTCTTGGAGCGTTTTTGGGGTGGCAAGAGCAATCCAACTCTAACATTGTATAATTTGAATTGACTCAAACAGTTGTACTTTAACAAATTTTTGAGTCTCATCCTTTGAGAGTTCCAGGGATCCAACTGGAAGCCCCAAAGTTGAAAGACTCGGTTTAGAATTTAAAATGTCAGAGAGTCAAACTTCTTTAGTTAAAAATTAGTATGTTTAACCAAGACTGTGGGCTAGATCTGATCAGTTAGGTAATCACTCAAACATTAAAACAGGAAAATAACCTAAACAGCTTCTCATTGCAGTTTTTCCAATCAATACTCATACTGGCAATAGAAAAACATGAAACCTTCAAGACACATGAAAACTCTCATTAGATAAGTTAGCTACAGTAGCACAGAAAAGAGTTGATCATCAGCATATGAGCCCATTGTTTAAGTTTCCATTAACTGTAAAGAGAAAAACCCATCAGGTTTGAAAGGGTTAATGGATTAAGGTTCTTGTTCCCTTAGGTAAGGCCAGCACTAGCCAAAGGCACTTCCTCTGCCCCCCTCCTAGTGAGGAAATGGGGAGAAAAAAAGCAGCCCTGGGCAGCACTCTCCCAGGAAATATCTGGCTAGGCCTGCATGGGTGCGGCAGGCCACATTGGCTGGAATGGAGCGCAGAGAAAGGCTATGGTTCCTCTTTTACAGGGAAGACTGCACACGCCAGGGCCTAGCAGGACTGGCCGTGGGGTTGGGTAGGTGCGCCGTTTCACCAAGAGTGCTGGGAACCTCCTATAGCGCCTAGTCTAATTAAAACAGCCACCAAGTTGAGATCTTCAACCAGAGCCAGATCCAATCAGAGCTACTGCAACCACTCAATTAAAACAGATAGTTAATAGTGTACAAAAGCATACCACAACTCTCTCCATTCATCTTCTCTTCCAGTTATGATCATAAGGACATCTATATATTTCCAAGATCCAATAAAATTAATTTTTCTCCAGTAAAGTGATTACTTAATTATTCTTCAGCTTATTTTCAGTCTTCTCTTATTTTTAATTCAACTTTCTGCCAACTTTTTGAAGTATGCTTCTTATGTTGGTTGCTAAATAATCTCATGGACCTGGCACTGTGGCATAGTGGGTAAAGCCACTGCCTGCAGTGCTGGGATCCCCTATATATGCTGGTTCAAGTCCTGCCTGTTTCACTTCCCACTCAGCTTTCTGCTATGGCCTGGGAAGGCAGTGGAAGATGGCCCTAGTCCTTGAGACCCTGCAATCACATGGGAGGCCCAGGAGAAGCTCTGGATCCTGGCTTCAGATTGTCTCAGCTCTGGCTGTTTGTAGCCATTTGGGCAGTGAACAAGTGGATAGACGATCTCTCTCTCTCGCTCTCTCTCTCTCTCTCCCTCCCTCTCCCTCTCCCTCTCCCTCTCCCTCTCTTTCTGCCTCTCTGTAAATCTGCCTTTCAAATAAAAAAAAATTTTTAAATCCTTCCCTATTCTCATTAGAGAACAGACATGAACTAAATTAAAAAAAAATGGGGCTGGTACTGTGGCACAACTGGTAAGACTATTGCTGGCAGAGCTGGCATCCATATGGGCACCGGTTCAAGTCCCAGCTGCTCCACTTCCAATTCAGCTCTCTCTATGGCCTAGGAAAGCAGTAGAAGATGGCCCAAGTCCTTGAGCTCCTGCACCTGCTTGGGAAACCTGGAAGAAGCTCCTGGCTCCTGGCTTCAAATCAGTGCAGCTCCAGCTGTTGCAGCCAAATGGGGAGTGAACCAGCAGGTAGAAGATCCCTCTCTCTCTGCTGCTGCTCCTTCTTTCTCTCTGTAACTCTGACTTTCAAATAAATAATCTTTAAAAAATTTTTAAAATAAAAACTTAATAGTCTCATGCCTTTCTAACGTTCTGTGCATTTTCCTTCTCTTTTTTTTAAATTAACATGATATCCTCCAGAAGCTAGTGTTCTGTTTTGCTTTAAAGATTTATTTATTTAATAGGCAGTATTACAGAGAGAGGGAAAAAGACAAGGAGAGAGAGAGAGAGGGAAAAATAGAGAGAGACAGAGGGAGAGAGAGAGAGAGAGAGAGAATATTCCATCCATTGTTTCACTCACCAATGGCTGCTATGTCCAGGGCTGGGTCAAGCTGAAGCCAGAAGTCAGGATCTTCATCCAATTCTCCACATGAGTACACACTCTCAAGTACTTAGGGCATCTTTTGTTGCTTTTCCAGGCATATTAATAAGGAGTTACCAGAAGTAAAGCAAGCCAGGACTAGAATCAGTGCCCAAATAGGATGCCAGCACTCCAGGCAGCAGTTTAACCTGCTAAGCCACACGCTGGCTCTCCATTTTCCTTCTCTCTTTCCTAAAGATGAGAAAATATGTATTGATCTATTTTTAGTCTTAGTCTATTTTGTGTTGTTACAAAACCAGTGTACAATGTGTATTTATAAAGAAAAAGTGTATCTTACAGTCCATATGAGAAGTCCATGATCAAGAGGCCCCATCAGGAGAGGGCCATATTCCTGTAACTTAACATGGCAGAAGTCATTACATGGTGAGAGAGAGTGTAAGAGATAAAACTTATCACCTCAAGGTCCTTTCAAAATTGCTGTCAATCTATTCCTGAGGGTTGAAACTATTGTCTTGGGGACTTTTTTTTTTTTTAAGATTTTGTTTATTTGAGAGGTAGAGCTACAGACAGAGGGAGAGACAGAGAGAAGGGTCTTCCATTTGATGGTTCACTCCTCAAATGGTGACAATGGCTGGAGCTTGCCCAATCTGAACCTAGGAGCTAGGAGTTTCCTCCAGGTCTCTCACATTAATGTAGGGGTCAAAGCACTTGGGTCATTCTCCACTGCTTTCACAAGTGGCAGAGAGCTGGATTGGAAGAGGATCAGCCAGGATGTGAACTGGTAACCATATGGGATGCTGGCACCACAGGCAGAGGCTCAGCCCACAGTGCCACGGCACCAGTCCCAGATATTAGGTTTTCAATGCATCATCTGGGATGATACATGTTAAAGTCAGACCTTTTTTAAAATTATATTACATTTTTATTACTATTCCAATTTATTTGGCCTACAAGTAGAACTTTTTATTGTAGTTATTCTATTTTACAGCTATTGAAATTAAATGTCAGTTTTTATTTTTTTTAATTTAAGGTAAACAGATTTCATGTATTTCATATATACAGATTTAGGAACATAGTGATACTTCCCACCCTATCCTCTCTCCCACCCACACATCCCCTCTCATCCTTTCTCTCTAATTCCCTGTCTGATTTTTTCCTTAAAGATCCATTCATTTTTTTTTGAAAAGCAAAGTTACAAAGACAAAGGAAGGAAGAGACAGAGAGAGATCTTTCATCCACTGGTTTACTCCCCACATGGCTGCGATGGATGGAGATGGGCTGGTCCAAAGCCAGGAGCCAGGAGCTTCTTCCAAGTTTCCCATGTGGTTGCAGGGGCCCAAGCCCCTGAGTGATCTGATATTTTCCAGACACATTAGCAGGGAGCTGGATTGGAAGTGGAGCCTCTGGGACTGAAATTGGGCACAGTTCTCCATACTACACCACAGTGCCAGTCCTACTTCTCTTACTTTCTACACTGATCTACTTTCAGTGGACTCCAGCCCTACTTCTCTTACTTTCTACACTGATCTACTTTCAGTGGACTCCAGCCCTACTTCTCTTACTTTCTACACTGATCTACTTTCAGTGGACTTTTTACTCTTAAGATTCACCCTATACTAAGTAAAGAGTACAGCACTGTTGTTCAGCAGTAGAGACAAGGGCTGTAAACAATCATAAACTCTCAAAATGTCAATTTCACTCCTATACATTCCATTTTTTGCTGCTCTATTAGTTACCACAGATCAAGGAGAACATAAGGTGTTTGTCTTTTTGGGATTGGCTTATTTCACTAAATTTAATGGTTTTCAATTGGATTCATTTTGTTGCAAAACAAAGGATTTTGTTATATTTTATAGCTGAGTAGTTATTTATTATATATATATATATATATATATATATATATATACAATGTTTTTATCCAGTCATCAGTTGATAAAAGTCTAGGTGGAATCCATATCTTAGCTATTGTTAACTGAGCTACAATGAACATGAGGATACAGATAGCTCTTTCATATGCCTATTTCTTTTTTTTAATATTTAATTAATTTATTTGAAATACAGAGTTACAGAGAGAGGTAGAGATAGAGAGAGAGGTCTTCCATCTGCTGGTTCACTCCCCAGATGACCGCAATGGCCAGAGCTGCACTGATCTGAAGCCAGGAGCCAGGTGCTTCTGCCACATCTCCCATGTGGTGCAGGGGCCCAAGGACTTGGGCCATCTTCCACTGCTATCCCAGGCCATAGCAGAGAGCTGGATTGGAAGAGGAGCAGGCAAGACTAGAACTGGTGCTCATATGGGATGCCGGCACTTCAGGCCAGGGCATTAACCTACTGCACCACAGTGCTGGCCCCTCATGTGCCTATTTCATTTCACTTAGATTAATTCCCAGGATTGAGATTGCTGAGTCATATACTATATCTACTTTCAAGTTTCTGAGGTGTCTCCATACGTCTTCCACAACAGCTGTGCTAGTTTATTTTCCCACCAATAGTGGATTAAGATGCCTTTTCCCCACATCCTGGCCAGCATGTGTTGATTGTTGATTTCTGTTTGAGAGCCACTCTGACAGGGGTGAGGTCAAACCTCATTGTGATTGTGATTTGTACTTCCCTGGTGACTAGTGATATTGAGCATTTTTCACTTGCCTGTGGTTTTTAAAATTTTCTCTTTTGATAAGAGCCTGTAGAGCAGCTCACATTGGTTGCCCAGAGAACCAGCTATATCCTGTGCCTTCTTATGCAGTCACAGGGTTTCCACAGTCTCAGCACACAGGGCTCCCATTGTCAATGGGTGCAGAGGATTTGATCCACCTTGCTAGACTGTCTCATTCACAGAGAGGCAGAGACATTCCAAGAGCCTTGACAGTTTGAGCATTGGAGCCTGTGACATGTTGAGAGATTGGGGGGACCTCAGTAATATGTGAGTGCACAGACTCTAGTCAATTTGCCAGCCAGACTCAAAGTCAGTGGGAAACATGGAGTTTTCCTTCTGTTAGAATCTAGATCACACACATGCACAATAGCCACCAACCAAATGCTTCCTTCTCCCCATCAGTTGCAAGTTGCATGCATTCAAGCTGCTGCCACTGGTACTGGTAGTAGATGGCATCTTGTCTCAGCCAGGTACTGGGCACGTGCACAAGAGCTTCTGCATCTTCTGTTTCTGTCCAAAATGGTGCCCACCTTCTCTCAACTGGTTATTGGGCATCATTGCTTAGTGAATGTAGTGAGAGAAACATGCCCCCCTAGTTTTTTACTGGGTCAGTGGGTACACTTTCCCCTCAGAGCTCCAGGCCAGACTCATGTCAACATCTCCCTCTGTCTACATCACCAGTGGCATGGGTTGCTGCAGTCTGATCTCACCTCACTCTCCAAAGCTGGTGCTTTCTCCTCCTCTTGGCTGCTGGCATCATGTTGTGTCTGTGTTCATGTTGCATGTCTGCATCATCCACACTGATCCATGGCATTTCTCTCCTGTAGAATTTCCACCGCAGTTTTCTCTAACTCTTCCCCAATAATGTACTTCCAACATTTTTTGAAACTAGTTACCACTAGTGTATGCCCTTCCCTATTCCACCTTCTTTGAATCCTCCAACATGCATGCTTTTTATGAAATTTTAGCTATATAAAATCTGGAGATACTCTATTGAAAAATGCTAACATGGCATCCCCAGGGTATCCCTGTATTAAGAGGAACATAGTTAATATCATTGAATTATTTTCCATTGTTTAGTTGTTAGTGACACATGATCTTTCTTTGCAATTCTGTAATTAATTTGGGTAATAATTCTTAAAATTATATTATCTTTACTTGTTGCTGTTGATTTCTCAACAATGTTGCAGTGGATTCATTTCTGAGAGGAGCAGCATGGTGGGGGCAAGAGGTGCAGAGTCACCACATAGACCCCAGGAGTCAGGTGAAAGCAGGTTTGAGGCGAGCAGCCCGCAAACTCATTTATTACAGTTGGAATAACATCTTATATAGCCAAGACCAGCCAATCTGGTCAAGGGGTAACTTATGCCCCAACCAATCACAGCCTGTTGCCAGGCAGGCTCCATTGCCAAGTGGGTTTCAAAGCCATTCCTGAGTAACTGACACTCGCTTGCCAGTGGCCACCTTGGCATGGCCTTCTCATTCCACCACATTTACTAACTTACATTTTTTACAAAATCAGTAGCAAATGAATGTCTTCATGAAACTAAGTTATGTTTAATCTTTGCTAATTAATAAATTGTGTATGCCCTTTCAAGAATTCTTTCCAGCCTGTAATCATGGGTAAAACACTATTCTTGCATAGGGAGGTTTATTGTTTTTGTTCTTCCAGCTTATATATCTGTTATTCTGTATACATTTCTATCATAATCTAGTTTTGCACAGTGAAATGTAGGTACAATCCTGACCAGTTCTCTCACTACTGTCGCTCCCCCTCTTCGCGGAGGAACGACACTAGACCCTGCGCTGTTCTTTTGTCTGCTCAGCCCTTCCCGGGTTTGCTGCTGGTTCTTCCCGGGTGGGCTGCCGTCCTTCCACCTCCGTGGAAGGGCGGCTCCCCCTGCCACTTTCCCCACTTCCGCAGGGGAGCGGCACACCACCGGCCGGCTCTCTCGGGGGCTGCTCAGATGTTTCTCAGGTGTTCCTGGTGCATGTTGTCTCTCTCCTCCTTTATAGACCTCTTCCACAAATCCCAACTCTGCTACCCACATGCCGAGTACGCTGCTCTCCTCCAATCAGGAGCAGCTCTTGCAGCTTGTCAAATTGGTGAGAGGCAGCTGTGTAGAAGCTGTTTACTCCTCTCCCAGCGCCATATTGTGGGAGAGCAGATGCATAGAATAAGTCTTAATTCCAGTAACTTAGTCTAGTCTGAGTTGCTCCCCACAACTACCACCTTCTTTCACTTTCTCTTCCAGATATAGTTCTATTGACTTCTACATGTCTACATGTTTCTAAGACCAGAGAAATTAATATATCTCAGTAACTTGCTACTTCATCATTTCTCAGCTCATTTTACATTGTGTTTTAGGACCTTTATGAAAATTTGTTACTTAAAATGGAACGGCAAACACAACATTCATCATTAGAGAATGCACATGAACAAGATAAAGTTGGCACGGTTATAAGAAAATAGAGCCATGTAAGCTGAGAGCAAATTAATATCTTGTCTTTCTCCCACCCATGTACTAACCAGGCCTGACCCAACTTAGTTTCCAAGATCAGATGAGATGGGGGGTGGGAGGTTCAGGGTTGTATGGCTTTAGATAGTCTCTTGTCTTTCTGATGCTATAGCAAAAAGATATATTTGTTACATTTCCATTTAAAAATTAATTTAAAAATTAAGAGGAAATTTGCTAAATACCTATGAGATGTATTCTGAAACAGAACCTTTACGAGTCATAAAAATGATGTTGTGCATAGTGTTTTAGTTCAAGGCTGGAAATAAACACTCAATATGCTGCAGAGCCAAGAATTACCTACCTAGTGTTAAAATATAAACAGGGGCCAGCACCATGTCTTAGTTGGTTAATCCTCCACCTGCGGTGCCAGTATCCCATATGGGCACTGGAACCCATATGGGTTCTAGTCCTGGTTTCTCTTCTTCCAGTCCGGCTTTCTGCTGTGGCCCAGGAAGGCAGTGGAGGATGGCCCAAGTGCTTGGGCCCCTGCACCTGCATGGGAGACCAGGAGGAAGCACGTGGCTCCTGGCTTCAGATCAGCACAGTGCCATCTGTAGCTGCCATTTGGGGGCTGAAACAACAGAAGGAAGACCTCTCTCTCTTTCTCTCACTGTCTAACTCTAACTCTACCTGTCAAATTTAAAAAAAAGCATAAACAGGTTATTTAGCTTATTTTGGAATTGCTAAAACAGTATGATCTTTGATAGCCTTTTGGAGCCTGTACTTATATATAGATAAGACCAGGAGTATGTGGAGGACAAAATCTATTGTGTGGCCTTAAATAATTGTTCATGCATTTTTCTCAGTCTATTAATGTAGGTTGCACAGACACTTTTTAATGTTATATTTTCAGGCAAATCATTCTACTATACATTTGAATTTTAACCTACTGAAATTAGTCTTAATTGAAACCCTGAAACACTTACCAGTAACATAAATTATAGTCAGAGCCAAAGGCTATTCTCTACTCATTGCATTAATTGAATCTTTTGTCATGTCTAAAAAGTATTTATCTTCAAGAGAAAGGGAGCTAGGAAGAATGAGACATATAGGTAGAGAGAACACTTTTTTGCATTAATTCATTCCTCAACACCCACAGCAGCCAGACCTGGGCCAAGACTGAATACAAGAGCCAGAAATGTAGTCCCAGTCTCTCAGAGGTAATGATAGAAGCCTAATTAATTGATTCTGGAAGTCACATCCAGGCACTCTAAAGTAGAACTAGGGTATCTTAATAGGCATCATAGGCCGGTGCTGTGGCTCACTAGGCTAATCCTCAGCCTGCGGTACCAGTACTGTGGGTTCTAGTCCTGGTTGGTGTGCTGGTTCTGTCCCGGTTGCTCTTCTTCCAGTCCAGCTCTCTGCTGTGGCCCAGTAAGGCAGTGGAGGATGCCCAAGTGCTTGGGCCCCTGCACCTGCATGGGAGACCAGGAGGAAGCACCTGGCTCCTGGCTTCAGATTGGTGCAGCACAATGGCAGTAGTGGCCATTTGGGGGTGAACCAATGGGAGGAAGACCTTTCTCTCTGTCTCTCTCACACTAACTGTCTGTCAAAAAAAAATAGGCATCATAACCACTACACTAAATGCATAACGCCCATTTAAATGTTTTTCTTTGGCATATTTAAAAGTACTATATATGATTTTCCCCTGGTAATTCCTCTCTGTTTCTATCAGAACTCCACTGATGGTTTCTTGTATTTTCCTCCTGAAACCATCTGCATTCTCCTTAACATTACCCATCTAGGTATTCCCCCATTGATCCCAATCTCTGATTCTGCTTGACTGATTTTGCCATCTGTAATCAGACATTCTCTTTCCAGTCTGAACATCTTCCATGACCTTTAGACTATAGTTCCTTCTCCATCTTGAATGCTTCTTTGTAGCTGTTCAAATAATACCTCACACTTGATGAATCTCAAATGAAACCTGCAGCTTTCATTCCTTTTTATTTGTATATGGTATTAGTACAAGCCAGCCATGACTTAAATCAACATAATGGGATTTTTGTTGGACTCCTCATTTTCTATCAGGTCTAATTTCAGATCTTTCTTTGTCTTTAAATTTGTAATCTCATTTTTCATTGCTTGATTTTATTTTTACACTAGGTGGACAGAAAGCAATCCTCCTTAATAAAGTTGACAATTAGCTTCACTTAGAACATTTTAGCAATGCACGTTAAAAAAATTCATCTTACAAATTGTTCTGCAATCCAAATATACAACAACTTGAAAAGCGATGTTTAGAAAACAAAATCCAATGTAAAAAGACAGATTAAAGGCTATGGAGATGTACCTGGACTCAAATTGAGTTTTGCCCAAAAATTGCTGTATGTTGTCATCTTGCTTACGCCTGGTCCCCATGACAGTCTGGTTTGTCCTTTCTCTGAACTTCAATTCTTCCCGTTCCTTCATGGATCTGAAGACTCTCGTTTCCTCCTTGAAGGACTTTGCATCACTGTCTTCTGCTGAGAGTTGGGACAATGTTGGATTGCTGGTGGAACAAGCCCACCACAAACTATAAATACACTCTTCCTGACCAATGACTTGACTGAGCAGGTGATGGGGGAGGCTCTGCATAAGAAGGCAGATCTCATCTTTTCCTACCTTCCACCTATTTTCCTACACATAAAGTGTATTACCTGGACATCCTGAAAGGGGCGCCTGGTGTTCCGGGCTTTGGAGAACAGAGTTGGCATCTACTCTCTTCACACAGCCTATGATGCTGCACCCCAGGGATTGAAAAAGTGGTTTTCCAAAGGACTTGGAGCCTGCACATCCAGGCATATATATCCTTCCAAAGCTCATGGCTTTCCTATAGAGGGAACCACTGAGTACAATTCAACATTAACCATACCCAAGATATGGACAAAGTTGTGTCTGCAGTGAGAGAAGTTGAAGGTGTTCCTGTCACTTCTTTTTCTGCTAGGATTGGTGAGGAGACAAATAAGGATCCGCCTGAATTGTACTGAGAAGCCTTTGATGCAGGTGGTGGCTCAGCTCTCTCAAAACAGATAACTTTACCAGAGATCTGAAATTCTGTCACTGCAGAGAAGCCTTTGCTCTACATACTGGAATGGGTCGATCATGCACCCTGGATGAATCTGTTGCCTTGGCAACCATGATTGAGCGAATCAAAAGACACCTCAAACTAACTCATATTCAATTAGCTCTTGGGGTAGGAGGGACCTTAGCGTCATGAGTCAAAGCTGTGGCCCTGTGTGCTGGTTCTGGGAGCAGCGTCCTGCAGGGTGTGGAAGCAGACCTGTACCTCAGGGGTGGGATGTCCCATCATGATGGTCTGGATGCTACTTCCCAAGGAATAAATGCCATCCTCTGTGAACACAGTAACACTGAATGAGGCTTTCTTTCTGACCTTTGTGATATTCTGGGTACCCGCTTGGAGAATTAGATTAATATTATCTTGTCAGAGACAGACAGGGCTCTTCTTTGTGTGGTATAAGGCATACAGAAACATCAAGATGATACAACCTACAGATTGCATCTCCACTCATGTGGATATGCAACATGAGTCAGTGGAGCTGATATATCTTTCTGGAAGAGTATCTTAAGATGGATGAGGATGCTTCAAAAAGTTCATGGAAATGTTTATTTTGAGAAAACTACATAGATTAAAAAAATTTCACAAAATACACAACTTTTAGCTCCATTTTCTGCAAACCTTTCTTAACTGCCCTTATATTATCTTTTCTAGTTTATCTGGTTCAACAAATGTTATAGTTCATAAGGAAATAACTGAACTACCATAATGAAGAGCAAATACTAAGAAAGATCAACTAAAGATTCTTGGGAAGTAACCAAGTAATTCTCTCTTTAGTTTAGTTATAGTTGGGATATGTTAACCTAGATATCTCTGCCATTGGTTAGTTTTAAAATGTCCTTTAAAAACTTGGAATTGAACACCTATTTTGGGGCAGTAGCCAGTTTGGGATGATATGGTCTGTCCCTGTGTCCATGTTCTGTAGGTCCACCTAAATTCCAGTGTTTCACCTCAGTTTCAGAATCAGCATGAGATGTATTAGGAGGAAGTTGTTTTTAATATGATTGCTATTCAGATTACTATGTCTTTATTGCTTTTTATTTTATAAAAATAAACCAAATTATAACATTAGTCCAAGCCCTAATCCTTACCCTGGCCCTAGCCCTAGCCTTAGTCCTTGCCCTAACCCTAAACCTAATCCTACATCTAAACCCATTCTGAAGCCTAATACTAGGTCTATCGCTAGACAAAGCATTAACCCTAAATTTGGCCCTCATCTTAACCATAACCTTACCTTAACTCTATACTTAGCCAAAATCCTAATTGTATCCCAACATGGTGCTTTACCCCAATCTAAACTCTAACACTAGCACTAATCCTTTCCCTAACTTTAGCCTTAATAACACAAGCATTAGCCTTAATCCTAATCTGAGCCCCAACTCTAACCCTAACAGTAATACCAAAATTTAAACCTAACTCTGCCTTAACCCTAACACTAACCCTGGCCTAAAACCTATCCATAGTCCTAACTTTAACTATCACACTAGCTCTAACCATAGTCCTAACTCTGGCTCTAACTCTAAAATTTACCATAGAACTAAATCTAACCTTAATCTTAAACTAATTTTAAATCTCACCCCAACGCTAATCCTATATTTCTGCTTAGGCCTAACCCTAAAACAAACTAGCATTCAGTGTGAACTTGACCATAGACCTGATGCTAACTTCAATGCTATATCTAACACCAGCCTTAAACTAACCATCATGCTAACACAAAGACTAAGCCTCATCCTAGTGATGATGACCCTAACTTCAACTATAACTGTATATTATATATAACCACAGCTCTCTCTATATATTATAGATATATAACCATATTTATAACAATAAATATTTATAACCATATATAAAAAATATATTATATATTATATTATATATATAAAATGTATATAAAACCACAGCTCTAACTTTATCCCTAGCCCTACTCCTAAATTTATTCCTAATCCTAGCTCTATCTCTAGGCCTAACAATAGCCTTAACCCTATCTATAACTCTAATCACAAATCGAATCCTAAATATAACCCTAGTCCTGGACCTAATCCTTATTCTCACCCAAAAGCTAAACATAACTCTTTGTGTAGCCCTAACCCTAAGCCTAGCCCTAACCATAACCCTAACCATGGCTTTTAATCTAACCCTAGACCTAAGCCTAAACTTAACAGAACCCTAATCCTACAACTAGCCCCAACTCTTGCCATAAGCCTAATACTAACACCACCAACACTAAACATAAACCTAGCTCTAAATCTTACCCTAACCCCAACCCTAACAATAGCCTTAATAATAGCACTCAATCTAAACCTTAACACCAATCCTAGCTCTCATCCTAGTCCTAATACTAACCCTAACACTCACTCATCCTATACCTAGCCCTACACTTAACTTCTAACCCTAAATGGCAGAATTTGCATTCACATGAGCTGTCAGGGTTTATATACACTTGAGTAACTGAAATGGTCAGAGAAACAGAAAGTGAGCCCAAGCCCATTTGTGTTTGAATGGTGCCATCATTAGTCACCAATTCTGAAAACACCACATTTTCAAGCAAATTGTTGTTAAACTTCTAGGTGTCACTGTGGTGATACATATGGGAAGGCTTGTGGCTTAGGATGAGAAAAAACTGCAACTTGGCAAAAAAATTTCAGAAAGCCTCACTCAGTTATTGAAGTCTAATAGAGGCTTTATGAGTAACTGCCACGGATTGGTCCTCCAGTCCTAGTGTAAACTTTGTAACAGGAGGAAAGCAGACAAAATGCTGAAAATGTATCATTTGAAACCTATTAAGTGGAAAAATCCAATATAGAAGGCAGATCAAATGAATTTTATTGTCTACAAATAAAAAAATGAGCTGAATGCCAACAGTGGCTGTGCTCTATGATGAAAGATAATATCTGAGTAGTACTTGTGAAAATAAACTGCACCCTCTCAGGGAGGCCTGGAAAAGTGATGCTCACAGTCAAGCATGTAGATGTAATGGCTACAACACTCCACAGAAAAAGAAAACCTTGGATTTGATCCCAAGTCCAGCTCTAGACAACTCTTCAAACCACAAAAGAGAAAACGCATTTTGCATTTTTCCCCATCAGAGTAGCAGCAAAATATGCAGTCATGGGAGCAGGGAGGAAGGGGAGGACTGAGAAACAGTGAGCAAACCTAAATCGGTTTGTGATTTAATGATGCTGTGACTTTGCACGTGTTCTCAAAACTGCCCATTTTAAAACAACTTTATCTTTGTATCTTCTTGTGGTGCATTGGCTTTGGGAAGTGGGTTGGCATGGGGACACAGGAAGTCACCTGGACCATTGGTCACCTTGTGGGCTGCCTTAGATGCTGGAACTGAAGGCACCAAGATCAGCAATGGGGTCCAGCTCTGAGATTAGACCCGAGGACTCTGGGGCTGGCCAAGGTATCTCAGCTTCCCAGCAGGTCCTGGAGGCTGGGGGTGCCTCATCTTGCCAGGCTCTGCCAGATTTCCCCAGGTGCCAAAGTCTATGCTGCAGGACAGGGTGCTGATGCCTCCCTGCCCCCACTCCTGGCCTGCTCCCACCACTTGCCTCATAGCAAGCAGTGCTGGTTCCTTGAATGGATTCGCTATTGTGTACATGGCAGCTTAATTTTCTGACTTTGTGTTGACTCTGAAACCAGATGCTATGGAATTATAGAGATTTACTGTATTTACCCAGAGTAACTGAAATGCTGTTTGTAAAAATTCACCTGAGTATTTATTTTAAATACATAATTCAAGGTTTAGATGGTTTCATTTTTAGATGCTTAATTTTGGTAGCAAGCACAATATTTTGACAAAAATATTTGTAGGAATTTCTTTCCACCATAAATTCATATAATATAAAATGTGTGTTGTGACTGATGTTATCATTTGTTTGCTGCTGATACTGTAAGTTCATGGAAACTGAGGAACTCAGTAGCAAAACCTGCCCAATTCAGTAAGAGGTGGAGCTCACTTGTGCTTTTCATTCCTTTTCAACAGATGTCTCCCAGATTAGTTTCCATTACAGGAACGATTCCTTTTTTGCAACATTTTATGTTTTCAGGTAGGAATTGGGAATGCTGCTTTCATTTTATAACCACAATGCTCTTCACAAGTGCCAGTAATGGGAGGAATGAATAATAGCTGAGATCCCTTGCCATGCCAGCTCAGCAAAGTAGAATAAACAGGAAATCAGATGTCATTAAGGAATTTTTTTCCCAAATGTACAAGGTTATATATATATATATATGTAATATATTTTATCATATTTATACGATTTTATGTTATTAAATATTCATTATATTAATATGTAATATTTATTTTATTATATACATATATAATAAAAGAACAAGCACTTGCTAAAAACAAATACAGTGCCAATCTTAAATGATTTGGAGTGCTAGTTTGTTGTGTTTTGTATCTCAGCATATTGATTATATTCTTTTGTATGCATCAAATATTACATAAGAATGTAAAATGGTCTTTATAAAAGAGAAGTAAATATAAGAAAAGTAAATATTACTAATATGCAGCAGTACATATTTATTATTTGCAAATGGTTCAAAGCTTACAAGGCCCATTATTAATAGGATAACAACACATGTGAACTATGAGTTAGCAACATAGAGTGTAAAGGAAGTTACATATTTATATTAAAATACACAAGCAAATGCATACCAGTCTCTCTCAAGTGCTCAGCATACACTGCTTCAGAAGCAGGAGGCATGAAGCTGTAGCAGTTTGAATATACACAACATACTGAAATCTCTCAAGCATAAAAACTGTGCCTAATTTGCCATAATAGTTTCTTTCTTCAAGTTTTGGATCTGAACTCAAGCAAAGAAAATAATGAACACCAATGATTTTCATATTATGAAAATTTAACAGCCAGGGCCGTGGCTCACTAGGCTAATCCCTTACAATTGTTTTGAATAATTTAAGAATGGGGATCAGTTCTTCCTTCAAAGTTTGGTAAACTTCAGTTGCTTCTGGGCTGGCTCTGGGGCATAGAATGTCAAGCTTCCACCTGTAGTTTCTGCATCCCATATGGGTGCTGGTTCAAGCCTCAGCTGCTCCATTTCCAATCCACCTTTGTTCTAATGCACCTTGGGTCCCTGCACCCATGTGAGAGACCCAGAAGGAGTTCTGTGCTCTTGAATTTGACCTGGCCCAGCCCTGATCATTGCAGCAATTTGGGGAGAGAACCAGCAGACTGTAAAACTCTTTCTCTGTCTCTCTTCCTCTCCCCCCCTACCAGTATCTCTGTCTTGTAAATAAATAAATAAATAAATATTTTAGAAATGAATTCTGTCTCTTCTATAAATGATGTTTGGAAAGTTGGATTTCCACTGCTGTAGTTCAAAATCAAGCCTATATCTTACTCCCTATACAAGAATCAACTCACAATGGATCAAGGATCTAAACCTAATACCTGAAACCATCACATTACTGATGAACAACATAGGGGAAAGGCTATTGGCCTAAGCAATGAATTTTTGAATAAGATAGCAGAAGCAAGAGTAATAAAAAAAATACCAATAGACTAATGTGGTTACATCAATCTAAGAAATTGTTTCACAAAAAAAGAAAATAATTAACAAAGTGAAGAGGTAATGAAAACAATGAGAGAAAATATTTGAAAACTATGCATCCAATAAAGGATTAATATCAAGAATATATAAGGAGTTCCAGAAACTCAATAACAACAAAATAATCCAGTTAAAAATGTGCAAGGGCAGGAACAAGCATTTTTCAAAGGATGAAATAAAAAGGGCCAACATGGGGCCAGCACTGTGGCATAGCAGGTAAAGCCACCGCCTGCAATACCAGTATTCCATATGGGTGCTGGTTCAAGTCCCAGCTGCTCCACTTCTGATCTGGCTCTCTGCTATGGCCCAGGAAAGCAGTAGAAGATGGCCCAAGTCCTTGGGCCCCTGCACCCACGTGGGAGACCCAGAAGCTCCTGGCTCCTGGCTCCGGACTGGCTCAGCTCTGGCCATTGCAGCCATTTGGGGAGTGAACCATTGGGTAGAAGCCCCCCCCCCTCTGTGTGTAACTCTGACTTTGAAATAAATAAATAAATCTTAAAAAAAAAGGCCAACAGACAGATGAAAAAACTCCAGGATGACTGCCATCAGGGAAATGCAAATACAAATTACAGTGTGGTGTCACCTTACCCCAGCTAGAATGCTATCTTTCAAAAATCAAAAATGGAAAATGCTGGTCATATCACTCATAAATATTCTGAAATAAGCATTAAAACTATCACTCACCTAGTTTTCCTATTGCTTTTCTAGTGTATCCATAATAGCCTGTTTCTTTTGATTTTTTCTCATCTCCTTTTTAAACAGAAGTGCTGTAGAGCTCAATCTTTGATATTCTTTCTAATGACTTTTACATCCTTGTTTGCACTAATGGTTTCCAAATTTGTATCTCCAGCCCAGGAACCCCTCCTTAATTTCAGATTGGTATATCACACTGCCTACTTGAGATTTCTCTTTGATTATCCATTGTGTATTTAAATCCCAAAAGGTCCAAAATATTACTAATGTTATTCTTTCTCATACCTGTCCTTTAGGTAGTCTTCCCTACTTGAGTTAATGGCAGCTTCTGCAGTTGCTGTGCTGAGATCCACAGTGCAATTATTTACTTATTTATTTTTTTGCCAGGCAGAGTAGACAGTGAGAGAGACAGTTATTGACAGTGAGAGAGAGAGAGACAAAGATAAAGGTCTTCCTTCCATTAGTTCACCCCCCCAAATGGCCTATGGCTGGTGCGCTGCACTGATCTGAAGCCAGGAGCCAGGTGCTTCCTCCTGGTCTCCCATGCAGATGCAGGGCCCAAGCACTTGGGCCATCCTCCACTGCACTCCCTGGCCATAGCAGAGAGCTGGACTGGAAGAGGAGCAACCAGGACAGAATCCAGTGCCCCAACTGGGACTAGAATCTGGGGTGCCAGTGCTGCAGGTGGAGGATTAGCCTAGTGAGCCACAGCACTGGCCCACAGTGCAATTCTTGATTAATCTCTTTCACAACTCCTCTCTTGTCTGTAAACAAATCCTATCAAGCGTACCTCAAAAATGTGTCCAGAGGCGCAAAATATCTACCTTTAGTTCACCAACAGATGCAGTCTATATTAGTAGGCTAATTGCTTTTCTCCATTGTTTTTAAATGAAATACTCAGTTAATTGATTTTAATGCAGGGGTCTGCTACAAATGAATGATGAAAATTGTTTATGTGATCAGGATAAAAAAAAGTAAACTAAATCCTTCATTTTCTTTTGCAAAAATGTTAGCAGTGATAACTTTTTCTGGAAATAAAAACAGGATTGTATCTTCCCTGGGTCATAGCAAGAAAATATTTCACTATATCAATGACCTTGAATGATTTACAGGTGGCTGATAATTGAATTTGTTAAGGAACCATTTCAATAGATGGTTGCTATACAATTTTGAGTGATATGGATAAGTTCAGAGAACTTAAAACATTTTTACTAAGAAAAGCAATAGAAAAGTTGGTGATAATTGAGGAATGTGGAATTCTAAGAAGTTTTCTTTTAAAAATTAATCAATTACAATATGTTTTTACAGTGCTTTAAGTGATCTGGTAGAGAAGGCTGTGTTTATTCTATATACCTTTGTTTGCATGTGGAGGCAGTATAAATCTTGAAACATTTTATAAATTTACTGTGACAAAATATACGTATGTTAGCAAAATTGAAACTTTAAAATGTGAATATGGTGGGAGGTGGCAAGATGGCAGAATAGGAAGGGAGCACACTGATAGTCTGGGGAGAGACAGTTTAATAAAAGTGGAGATACTGCAGGTTCAAGGAAGAGTAGGGGAAGAAACAGCAGAAGAAACTTTTCCGGAATGCATGATTCACAGTGGACCTGTGTGGAGAGCATGGGAGCCCACAGTTCGGGACACCAGCAGCAGACTCAACACACCAGTGCTGGAACGTGAGGTGAGCCGAACCTCAATAGCCTGAGACACCAGCAGGCAAGCGGAAAAAGGAGACTAGAGGGAATGACCCCCCAGGGGGAAAAGTTCACCAGGCTAACTAGAAGAGAGAGAGAGAGAAAAGAAGTGACTGGTACGGACACGGGTTTCTCTCTCTCCGCTCACCTCTCAAAGGTGAGCAAGACAAAGAGCAGGCGCCATCTTGGACATACGTCATAAGCAGAGTGACCTCAGATCTGCACCGGCCCTGAGCCTAGCAGAAAAACCTGACTCTGGGCGGGGGGAATTAACAGGAGATTAGGACCTAGTAAATTTGTGGTACTACTGAACTGAGACTGTGAAAAAAGAGATGGTGGGGGAGAGAACTCAAAGAATTCATGTGAGTACTCTCCAGAGATGCTACAATTCCGTAATTTTGGCAACCCAATGAGAGACTGAAGGAGACTTTGAGCCCACTCTGAGGGCAGAACAGATTCCCTGTGTGGTCCTTGGGAAAGAGCTTCCAATCTCTGGCTCCTGTGGGTATATCATTTGCCTGCTAACTACCTCTGTAATTAATACACAGTCTTAAGTGTTGAAATTTAACTGAAATGTGATCACTGTTAAATATAAGAGTGGGAATAAGAGAGGGAAGAGATGTATAATTTGGGACAGGCTCAAGCTGACTTGCCCCAAATGGTAGAGTTAAAAACATACCAGGGGATTCCAATTCAATCCCATCAAGGTGGCATGTACCAATGCCATCTCACTAGTCCAAGTGATCAATTTCAGTTCACAATTGATCATAATGAAAGGACTAAGAGTCAAAGGGAGCACATAAACAAGTCTAGTACCTGCTAACACTAACCGATGGAATAAATAAAGGGGAGAGTGATCCAACATGGGAAGTGAGATACTCAGCAGACTCATAGAATGGCAGATGTCCTAAATAGCACTCTGGCCTCAGAATCAGCCCTAAAGGCATTCCAATCTGGCTGAAAAGCCCATGAGAGTATTTCAGGCATGGAAAGCCAAGACACTCTGGCAAAAGATCTCTGCGAGTGAGATCCCAGTGGAAAGAACAGGTCTTCAAAGAAGGAGGTACCTTTCTCTGAAGGGAGGAGAGAACCTCCACTTTGACTATGACCTTGTCTAAACAAGATAAGAGTCGGAGAACTCAAGGGGCTTCCATAGCCTTGGAAACTCATGACTGGAGCATAGGGAGATTACTGATGCCATAGACAGGAGTGTCAATTGGTAAAGTCAACAACAGGAGTCACTGTGCACTTACTCCTCATGTAGGATCTCTGTCCTTGATGTGCTGTGTATTGAGATTTAATGCTATAACGAGTACTCAAACAATATATTTCACTTTGTGTTTCTATGGGGGTGCAAAGTGTTGAAATCTTTACTTAATGCATACTAAACTGATCCTCTGTAAAAAAAAAAAAAAAAGAAAGAAAGAAATTATCAACTCCCAATTTGACTCTCACTGGGATTAAACATAATAGGTCTGATCTGATTTCATCATCATTTAAAAAAAATCATCTATTATTTCTCACTTTATGTTTCTGTGTGAGATCAAACTGTTGAAATCCTTACTTAATGTATACTAAGCTGATCTTCTGTATATTAAGATAATCGAAAATGAATCTTGATGTGAATGGAAGGGGAGAGGGAGTCGGAAAGGGGAGGGTAGTGGGTGGGAGGGACGGTATGTGGGGGAAGCCATTGTAATCCATAAATCGTACTTTGGAAATTTATATTCATCAAATAAAAGTAAAAAAAAATAAAAAAATAAAAAAAAGAATTCACACTTTTTTGTGTGCTGTCAGTGATCACCCAAGGCTCTTGACATGAGCTGTCTAGGCTATGGAAGCCTTCTGAATCCACAAGCTCCATCAATATTTAGAGAAGGCTGTAAGCAAAGTGAAAGTTCTCCCTTTGAAGAGAGTACATCCTTCTTTGATGACCACTTCTTTCCACAGGACTCTCACCCAGGGAGACTCTCCATGTAGGCACACCTTTTTGCATAAGTGTCCTAACTTTCCATGCCTGAAATGCTCTTGTGGGCTTTTTAGCCAGACCAGAATGCCTTTAGGGAGGACTCTGAGGTCATTGAGTGTTACTTAGAGCAATTGCCATTCTATGAGTCTGCTGTATGGACTGCCTCCCATGTTGAAGCATTTACTTCTCTTTAATTCTGTTAATTCTATCGATATGATCACTTTAACAATTGGTGCCTTCTATATGACCAACTTAAAACTTAATGCAATCAAATACAGTCACTTTTAACCTTAATCATATATATATATATATATATATATATATATATATATATATATGTGTTAAAACTTAAGATGTCACTTTCACCATCTAGCCCAAGGGGATGAGAGACATTTCTGGAGAATCTGAACTTATACTGAGGACTACACAGATCCTTTGTGTGGTTCTTTGGACAGAGCAGACAAATATTATACCCACTGGGGCTAGTACTCGGGCACTGGTCTCCATTGAGGAGAAGAGCCCAACTGAGCAGAAGATGCTTCCCTTCTGATCAAAAAAAGGAGAAATAAGACATGCCAAAATTGGGTGTGTCACCTGAGGCACACCCTTAACCCTGGAGACTGAACAGAGCTCTCTGGCCACATCCACTACTAGCCTCCAGAGATTCAGAGAAAGCAGAAAGTCCACTTATCTACAGTCATAGTACAAAGATAAAATCTGCCACAGTGGAAAAAAAATAAAAAAGAAGAAATCTTGCTGGTCTGGACAAGTGGTGGCAAATTCTTTCAATTTCTGTTTGTTATGAAAGGTCTTTATTTCACCTTCATTCACAAATGAGAGCTTTGCAGCGTATAATAATCTGGGATGACAGCTTTATTCTCTTCAGACTTGGACTAGATTTTGCCATTTTCTCTTAGTCTGCAGGGTTTCTGATGAGAAGTCTGCTGTGAGTCTAATTGGAGATCCTCTGAGAGTAATCTGATGTTTCTCTCTTAAGCGTTTTAGAATCTTGTCTTTTTGTTTCACTGTGGCAGTTTGATTACAATGTGTCATGGCAAGGATGTTTTCTGACCATGTCTATTCAAAGTTCTGTGTGCTTCCTGTACTTGGATGTCTCTTTCTTTTTCCAAACCCAGGAAGTTTTCTGCTAGTATTTCACTAAAAATGCCTTCTAATCCTTTCTCTCTCACCATGCCTGCAGGAACTCCTAGAACCAGAATGTTGGTCTTATTTTTTTTTTTTTATATAGTATCCTGTAGATTCCCAACAGTCTTTTTTAGATTTCTAATCTCCTGGTCTTGTGTTTGGTTTGACTGTATACTTTCCTGTATAACATATGATTCCCATATAACATATGATTTATAAAGGCTTTTCCACACTCATTAGATTCATAAGGTTTCTGCCCTGTGTGAATTGTTTTGATATGAGGTATAACTTATAGAAAAAGGCTTTTCCACAGTCATTACATTTATAAGGTTATTTCCCTGTGTGAATCCTCTGATGCATTTGGAGTTGGAACTTAAAATCAAGTTTTTCTGCAGTCATTACACTCATGAAGTTTCAACACTGTGTGTATTCTCTGGTGCATTATGAGGTTTGACTTTTGTCCAAAGGCTTTTCCAGTCATTACATTCATAAGGTTTCTGCCCTGTGTGAATTCTCTGATGCATGATGAAGGTTGACTTATGGCTAAATGCTTTTCACAGTTATTACGATCATGAGTTTTCTACCCTGTGTGAATTCTCTGCTGTGATATGAGGTTTGTCTTTTGTCCAAAGGCTTTTCCAAAATCATTGCATTCATGAGGCTTCTTCCCTGTGGGAATTCTCTGATGTTTCCAAAGGATTGACTTTTATCCAGAGGCTTTCCCTTGGTCATTACATTCATGGGGTTTCTCCCCTGTGTGAATTCTCCAGTGTGATATGAGGTGTGATTTCCATACAAAGGCTTTTCCGCAGTCATTACATTCATGAGGTTTCTGCCCTATGTGATTTCGCTGATGTATCATGAGGCCTAACTTATGGCCAAAGGCTTTTCCACAATCATTACATTTATGAGGTTTCTCCCCTGTGTGAATTCTCTGGTGTACGATGAGCTGTGACTTTCGTCCAAAGGCTTTTCCAGTTATTACATTCATGAGGTTTCTCCCCTGTGTGAATTCGCTGGTGTACGATGAGGTTTGACTTTCGTCCAAAGGCTTTTCCACAGTCATTACATTTATGAGGTTTCTGCCCTGTGTGAATTTGCTGATGTTTCCTGAGGTCTGACTTTCGTCCAAAGGCTTTTCCACAGTCATTACATTTATGAGGTTTCTGCCCTGTGTGAATTTGCTGATGTTTCCTGAGATCTGACTTTCGTCCAAAGGCTTTTCCACAGTCATTACATTTATGAGGTTTCTCCCCTGTGTGAATTCTCTGGTGCACTATGAGGCTTGACTTTTGTCCAAAGGCTTTTCCACAGTCATTACATTCATGAGGTTTCTCCCCTGTGTGAATTCGCTGGTGTATTTTGAGGTCTGACTTTTGTCCAAAGGCTTTTCCACAGTCATTACATTTATGAGGTTTCTCCCCTGTGTGAATCCGTTGGTGCACAATGAGGTGTGACTTTTGTCCAAAGGCTTTTCCACAGTCATTACATTCATGAGGTTTCTGCCCTGTGTGAATTCGCTGGTGTATTTTGAGGCATAACTTTCGTCCAAAGGCTTTTCCACAGTCATTACATTTATGAGGTTTCTCCCCTGTGTGATTTTGCTGGTGCACGATGAGGTCTGACTTTTGTCCAAAGGCTTTTCCACAGTCATTACATTTATAAGGTTTCTCCCCTGTGTGAATTCGCTGGTGTAGGATGAGGACTGACTTTTGTCCAAAGGCTTTTCCACAGTCATTACATTTATAAGGTTTCTCCCCTGTGTGAATTCGCTGGTGTATGATGAGGTCTGCCTTTCGTCCAAAGGCTTTTCCACAGTCATTACATTCATGAGGTTTCTCCCCTGTGTGAATTCGCTGGTGTATTTTGAGGCATGACTTTCGTCCAAAGGCTTTTCCACAGTCATTACATTTATGAGGTTTCTCCCCTGTGTGAATCTGTTGGTGCACAATGAGGTGTGACTTTCGTCCAAAGGCTTTTCCACAGTCATTACATTCATGAGGTTTCTCCCCTGTGTGCATTCTCTGGTGTTTGATGAGGTCTGACTTCCATAGAAAGCCTTTTCCACAATGAAGGCATTTATAAAGTTTCTCTCCTGTGTGAATTCGCTGATGGTTTATGAGGCTTGACTTTCGTCCAAAGGCTTTTCCACAATCACTACATTCATGAGGTTTCTCCCCTGTGTGAATTTGTTGGCGTTTCCTGAGGACTGACTTTTGTCCAAAGGCTTTTTCACAGTCATTACATTCAGAAGGTGAATTAAAACTGAGTGATTTTCCACAAGGTTTACATGTGTAAAGTTTTTCCCTTGTATTTAGTCTCTGGTTTATTGTAAGATGTGACTGGTGAATGACAGGTTCAACATACATGATGTACTTATAAAATTTCTTTCTTGTGTGAGTTTGTTGATGCATATTGAGGCTAGAATTTCCATAGATAGCCTTTTCTATTTGAGTTGCTTTTCCAAAAGTGACAGTTGATTTATTACAGTTTTCTGCCATATGAACCCTCTCAGATTTACAGAACATCTTTCTTGTGAAGACTTTTGCTTGTCCAGTGGGTCCAAATGGCTGCTTCATGATGTGAATCTTGTCATGCTGACCAAGAGGCTCACAGAACTGGAGAGGTTTTCCAGGTATCTTAGTGTTATCAAATTTCTCTCCAGCCTGTAGTTGATCAGGCCCACTGGGGGGATACACAGTGTGACATTTATTGCATTCCTCAGGCTTCAATCCTGAATAGCTTCCCTTTTGAATAATCAGTGTTGGAATATGGCTTGAATTTAAACTAAGTGTTTTTCTTAATTCAACTCTCTTGAGAGCTGATGTCTTCTTATTTTTCATAAAATCCTGATTCAGATTGTTGTCCTGACTTTCCTGGTTGATCCTAATCAGGTCATCCCTTTTCATGCCCACTGAAATGAGAAAAAAGCAATCATGTCACTGAATCACATGTAACTGTTTCTCCTGGCATACTCATGTAAAGGCAATGAAGTTACTTGTTATCCAAGTGGCATAAGATGTTCACAAAATCAGTATGAGGTACTTATCTGTGACCATTATATGGTGTTTCTCCTTAATACATTAATATACCATGAGGTTTCCCAATGTTCAAACATGATCCTTTTTACTATGGGAATTTGTCAAGGATGGTAGAATGACATTTGTGCTATGATGTGTGGGATGCCTGCATCTCAAAACAGTGTCAGTTTGAGCCCTGGCTACTCTGCTTTCAGTACAGCTCTCTGCCTATGTAAACTGGAAGGAAGCAGATAATGGTTCATGTGCCTGGGAACCTGTGAGAAACCAGGGAAGACTAGAGGGATTCTAGAGTTTTGGCTTCAGACTTGTTAGACCTAAGTGTTGCAGGCATCTGGGAAGTGAGCTAATAGAGGACCTCTTTCTCTCTCTTCTCTCACTATCACTCTGCCTTTCACAAAGATGAAATATCTATAAAATATTTTAAAGAATGGAAAAGTATTTAATAAAAATATTCACCCACTACCTAGCAACCATTTTTTTTCCCTGTCCTTTTTCTCTAGTTTATTTTTATAAAAATTGTGTGCTTTTTGCTTCTCTGATATCTCCACCATAAACATGAAAAAGTTTTACTGATCATTTACTTGCAGGTGGAGAAGAGTGAAATGTGCCTGTACTTTAAGCAGGACAACATTTAAGGAGTAGGATTTGAATCTATGAGTGTCTCATGCTCAGTCTTCCTAGGTAAACATCATTTGTGGGATTTTTCAAATGAAAAACTACTTTGTCTCTACTCTATGACAGCTTCCCTAAATTCCTAAGGACACCCAACACCTTCAGCTTCTCAGAAGTACAACAGGTACAGAAAATTCCCAATATACCACTTTAGTTAAACACTCCCAATCAGTTTGAAGAATTTGTTTCTGCAAACTGGGATGTGCTCATCTTCTTTGAAAAGTGTTTTCTAGCTCATTCTGAAATCATCAGTGCTGGTTACCTCCTCTCAATTCTTTCTAGAAGCATTCCTGTGTGATAATTTGAATTTCTGGAGGCTTTTGATCAGTTGCCTCCTATTTTCACTGAAAGCTCCATTTCCTATGCTTTTCTTATCTTTTTATTTGCTTATTTTTCAATGATACTGAAAAATAAGAGAGAAATCATACTTCAAACTCCACCTTTAAAGAAATCTGAGCCACTCAACATAAACCCACAAGGCTACTTGACCTTGGGTCTCAAAATCTCATTACTTTCTTGGTGAGTCTAGGATCACTTCTTTTCATGGTTTTTATAAGTTCATGCTTAGTTTAGGATTTCTTTTTTTCAAAGAATTATTTTATTTATTTGAAAGCTAAAATTATATAGAGAGATAGAGACAGAGAGAAGTCTTCCATCTGCTGGTTCACTCCCCATATGGGCACAACCAGTGCTGGGCCAAGATGAAGTTAGGAGCCAGGAGTGTCTTTCTTGTCTCCCACATGGGTACAGGGGGCCAAAGACTTGGGCCAACCTCTGATCTTTTCTCAGGTGCATTAGCAGAGAGCTGGATTAGAAGAGGACTAGCTGGGACTTGAACTGGCACCCATATGCAATGCTAGTGTTGCAGGCTGGAACTTTAACACACTGCATCATAGTATCATTCCTAGCTTCATAATTTCTGATGTCACAGCACAGAGGCTTACTCATGACCATCTTTTATTTTTAAAGATTTATTTGAAATTCAGAGTTACACAGAGAGGAGAGGCAAAGAGAGAGTAAGGTCTTGATCCAATGGTTCACTCCCCAATTGGCCACAACAGCCAGAACTGTGCTGATCTGAAGCCAGGAGCCAAGAACTTCTTCTGGGTCTCCCTTGGGTGCAGGGGTCCAAGGACTTGGAACATCTTCTACTGCTTTCCCAGGCCATAGCTGAGAGCTGGATCAGAAGTGGAACAACTGGTGCCCATATGGGATGCTGGTGCTTCAGGCTAGGGTGTTAATTCACTACGCCACAGCACCAGAAACATGATCATCTTTTAGCATTTACTTACTTACTTGAGAGTCAGAGAGACAGAATGAGAGATAAAGACAGACTGAAACAGAGGTTTGCCAACTGTAGGCTCACTTCTCAAATGTTTCCAACAGACTATAATTTTCTTATTTATTTGAGAGGCACAGAGGAAAAAAAAGAAAAAGACTAAGAGAGAGCTCACATTTATTGATTCAGTCCTGAGCAAGTTCTATGCCTGGGCAAAATCATGAGTGGGAACTCAATCTGAGCAATGAGTTAGAAATAAGTTTCCAGGGGCTGGCATTGTGGTATAGCAGGTAAAGCTACCACCTGCAGTGCCAACACCACTTATGGGCACCAGTTTAAGTCCTAGCTGCTCCACTTCTGATCCAGCACTCTGCTATGGCCTGAGAAAGCAGAAGATGGCCCAAGTCCTTGGACCCCTGTATCCATGTGGGAGACCTGGAAGAAGCTCCTGGCTCCTAGCTTCAGATCAGTACAGCTCCAGCCATGACAGCCAATTGGGAAGTGAACCAGTGGATGGAAGATGGGAAGACCTCTCTCTCTTTCTCTCTCTGCCTCTCCTCCTTCTCGCTCTCTGACTTTCAAATAAATAAATCTTAAAAAAAAAAAAAAAAAAAACAGAAACAGGCCAGCGTGGCAGCTCAATAGGCTAATCCTCTGTCTGTGGCACCAGCACACCAGGTTCTAGTCCTGGTCATGGTGCCGGATTTTGTCCAGGTTGCCCCCTCTTCCAGGCCAGCTCTCTGCTGTGGCCCAGGAGTGCAGTGGAGGATGGCCCAGGTCCTTGGGCCCTACACCTGCATGGCAGACCAGGAGAAGCACCTGGCTCCTGGCTTTGGATCAGCGCAGTGTGCCAGCCACAGCACACCAGCCATGGTGGCCATTGGAGGGTGAACCAATAGCAAAAGGAAGACCTTTCTGTCTCTCTCTCTCACTGTCCACTCTGCCTGTCAAAAAAAAAAAAAAAAAAAACCAGAAAAATTAATCTTAAAAAAATAAGTTTCTGTATGTTGCCTAATTAACAAGCATAGAAGGAACTAATAAGTGCATGAAGGAAAAGGTATGAAAGTATAGAGAAGGACAAGGTAGAATTTGGGGAATGTATCAAACCTAAATAAAAGCCTTAGTAACATCAGAAAATGACTGGATTTTTTTTTTTAATCAAAGAACATCTTCACTAAGAACAAAAGTTAGAAAGATATTGGTATCTCTAAATGCCTGTGTCTGATGCACAAAACCAGCTGTCATCAGGAGTAAGGCTTGAGAAAAATTCATGGAAAGAACACCAGTCAACATCTGAACACTTTCTGCCTTGGCCTCCCTGTATCTTATGTGCAGACTGACCTGGAAGGCTCTCATTCAAGCATTCGTCCACCATCCATGGCTCTGCTCCTTGCTCCAACTTGAAGATTAAGTCAGGTTTGGTAATGCAGTGCCCTATTAATGGAAACAAAGTAAGACTTTGTGAAATCACTATCTTGGGTTATTTGAAGGACTACAGCTTGGTTCAGGAGCTATGCAACAAATGTTCCAATTTGAATCTTTTGTTAGATGGTAGATGTTCAGATTATTCATGGACTCAAATTCTAATTCTGCCCAATATTAAACATTATAAACTGTTCCCTTATTTATCAAATAGCAAGAAAATGTTATCACTGGGCATGTGAAGGGTGTCACTCACCCAAGGAGAACAGGCTGCTGTAGGTCTCCAGCATCACATCTCTGTACAGAATTTTCTGAGCATTGTTCATTTTCTGCCATTCCTCCCACGTAAAGTACACAGCCAGGTCTTCAAATGCTGTCATCACCTATAATATTACACTTCCAGTCAACATATTAACTCCATCACAAAATAAACACTGACCGTTGTGTATGGTTATGAAGGAAAAAAGGAAGGATATGGTGTCACATTAGACTTGTTGAGTGTTTAGAAAGCCACACAGAGCATTCAACAGAGTCAAACCCATTATCTACTGGCTGTGAGAAATGCCCAAGCTAGAGGGAAACAGGAGGTTCAAATCACAAAGGCCACATCTGTCAAGGGGAATTGCACAGCAGGCTAGAAGAGGGGCAATACTGACTCTTGAATGGGCAATGTTAAGGAGAAGTATGTAGAAGCATCGAGAAAAAAAGGCAAGAAACCATCAGTGAAATTACGATGGGAATGAACAGAAAACAATTTCCAGGAAAACACCATGCATATCATTTCCAATATGTCAGAGAAAAAATATATTAAAAGACAGGGCAGACATTTAGCTTAGTGTTGTTTATGATGCCACCTCAGAGTGTCTATGATTTCCAATGCCAGCTCTAGTTTCTAGCTCCCAGATAATGCAAACCTGGGGAAGCAATGGTGATGTCACCAATGAAGGAGGCCTAGATTCCATTCCTCAATCCTGGCTTCAGTCCTACCCCACCTATTTGGTATGGTTATCTAGGAAGTGAATTAATGTGTCAAAGCTCTCTCTCAGTCCATCAACTTTTTTCTCTATCAAGCTAATAAATATTTTTAAGTAAGAAAATACAGGTAAGACAAAGAATACAAATTAGCTTTTGCCCTTGTCTATGATTATTCTACTGATAAACAATTGAAATAACATTATACCGGCCGGCGCCGCAGCTCAATAGGCTAATCCTCCACCTAGTGGTGCGGCACACCGGGTTCTAGTCCCGGTTGGGGCACCGGAATGGCAAAAAAAAAAAAAAAAAAAAAAAAAGGAAAACCTTTCTCTCTGTCTCTCTCACTGTCCACTCTGCCTGTAAAAAAATAAATAAAGAAAGAAATAAAGAAATAACATTATATCTAATTAAAGTGAAAGCAATGGAAATACTTGCCCAAAACATTCAAATGATAAACATTTGAAATAACATTATACATAATTAAAGTGAAAGCAATAGAATTATTTGCCCAAAAAGAGAACCTGGGAATGTCTGCAGTACAATCTGCATTTGTGACTCACTGAGAAAAATGCTTAGAGATTTATTTCAGAACCTGCAATAGTCACCAGAATTGTGATCCAGCAGGCTAAGCCTCCACCATCAATGCTGGCATCCCATGTAAACAGAGGACTTGAGTCCTTGCTGCTCCACTTCCAATCTAGTTCCCTGCTAATCTGATTGAAAGAGCAGTGAAAATGGCTTGAGTATTTGGATCCTTCCACCAGTGTGGGAGACCCATGGAGTCCCAGGCTCCTGGCTTTGGCCTGGCCCAGTCCCAGCCATTGTGGGCATTTGGGGAATGAAACAGTAGATAGAAGATATCTCCTTTTGTCTCCCTGTCTCTCCCAATCTCTGCAAGTCCACCTTTCAAATAAATAAATAAATATTTATTTATGCTGGCCATATTTATTTATTTATTTGAAAGTCAGAGTTACACAGAGAGAGGAGAGGCAGAGAGAGAGAGGTCTTCCATCTGCTGGTTCAGTCCCCAAATGGCTGCAATGGCTGGAACTGCACCAATCTGAAGCCAGGAACCAGGAGCTTCTTCTGGGTCTCCCACATGGGTTCAGGGGCCCAGGGACCTGCCATCTTCCACTGCTTTCCCAGGCCATAGTAGAGAGCTGGAGCAGAAGTGGAGCAGCTGGGTCTCAAACTGGTGCCCATATGGAATGTCAATGCTTTAGACCAGGGCATTAACCCACTGAGCCACAGAGCTGACCCCATATTTTCCATTTTAATTAACTAGTATACTGGGACCGGCACTGTGGCATAGCAGGTAAAGCCACTGCCTTCAGTGCTGGCATGCCATATTGGTGCCAGTTCAAGTCCCAGTGGCTTCACTTCCAATCCAGCTCTCTGCTATGGCCTGGGAATTCAGTAGAAGATGGCCTAAGTCCTTGGGCCCCTGAACCCATGTGGGAGACCCAGAAGAAGCTCTTCACTTCTAGCTTTAGATTAGTGTAACTCCGGCCATTGTGGCCAACTGGGGAGTGAACCAGCAGATGGAAGACTCTCTCTCTCTCCCTCTGCCTCTCTGAAACTCTTTCAAATAAATTAAAAAAATCTAAAAAAATAAATAAATAAACTAGCATTAAACACCTAAAATGAGTACTGACAAGCTGGGGAATAATTAAAAAAAAAAAACACTTACAGGTGATATATTAATTTTCTTTCCTCTTAGAAAGATGTGGAGGACCCAGAATCATACCTGGGAGAGAAGGTGAATGGCAGGAGTTCAAAGAAAACTCTGGAGGCCAACGCTGTGGCATAATGGGTAAAGCTGCTGCCTGCAGTGCCAACATTCCATATGGGTTCTGGTTCGAGTCCTGCCTGCTCAACTTACAATCTAGCTTTCTGCTATGTCCTGAGAAAGCAGTGAAACATGGTCCAAGTCCTTGGGCCACTGCACCTGCATGGGAGACCCAGAAGCTCTTGGGTCTTGGCTTTGGATCGGCTGAGCTCCAGCCTTTGCAGTAATTTGGAGGGTGAGCCAGCAGATAGAAGACTTTCTCTCTCTGCAACTCTTTCAATAAATAAATGAAATCTTAAAAAAAAAAAAAAACCCTCTGGTTTCCTTCTGCACTGAACAGTGCGAAAAAAAGGATACAATAGAATGAATAAAGAATAATAAATACATTAACCAAGAAAACATCAGCTTCACTGTGGAGGAATAAACCTGTAAAAATAGAAATACATAGGAAAATGCACCCACCTATATTAAGTGGCAGAGATTAAACAGAAGTTATCATTGGTTTAACAAAAGCATTATCTACAAATTTTGTAAAATAATAATGTAAAAGTAAAAAGAAATGTTGAGTGTTCAAATGAATGAGGTTATCAGAGGTAAACATTATGTTGTTATTAAAGTTTATACTAAAGAAAGTTAACAAATGCACATAATGTATATTTAATGCAGTGCACTTTACCAGTAATGATTCCAAGTAGCACCTTTCCCTGTATTCATCCCTTCACAAAACCCTGGATTGGGGCTGGCACTGTGGCCTAGTGGGTAAAACTGCCACCTGCAGACTGGCATCCGATATAGGCACTGGTTTGATTCCCAGCTGCTCCACTCTGATCCAGCTGTCTGCTATGGCCTGGGAAAGCAGTAGAAGATGGCCTAAGTCCTCGGGCCCCTGTACCCATGTGGGAAACCCAGAAGAAGCTCCTGGATCCTGGCTTTGGATTGGCACAGCTCTGGCCATTGCAGCCAACTGGGGAGTGAACCAGCAGATGGAAGAGCTCTCTCTCTCTCTCTCTGCCTCTCCCTCTCTCTGTGTGTAACTCTTTCAAATAAATAAATAAATATTTTTTAAAAAAAGACCTTGAATTTCACCATTTCACTTGATTTACCCAATGAGATACCAGTAAATGTGATAGAAATAGACAATTTGTTAAAATATTTATTTGTATGAAAGAGTTACACACAGAGAGAAGGAGAGGCAGAGAAGAGAGAGAGGGGGATGGAGGGAGGGAGGGAGGGAGGGAGAGAAGGAGGAGAAAGAGAGGTCTTTGAACTGCAGGTTCACTCTCCAGATGGCTGCAATGGCTGGAGCTGTGTAGATCCAAAGGTATGAACCAGGAGCTTCTTTCAGGTCTCCCACAAGGGAGCAGGGGCCAAAGGACTTGGGACATCTTCTACTGTTTTCCCAGGCTGTATCAAAGAGCTGGATCAGAAGTGGAGCAGCCGAGTCACAAACTGACACCCATATGGGATGCTGGCACAACAGGTGGTGTCACAGAACCAGCCCCAGAAATAGACAATTTGTAAAGTATTTGCCTTCTCAGATTTCTTTTTCTGACAGTTATCTTCTGAAAAACCCTGGGGCCTGCCTGTTGAAGAGATAGTATGTAGGCTGGCGCTGTGGCTCACTAGGCTAATCCTCTGCCCACAGCACTGGTACTCCAGGTGCTAGTCCCAGTTTGGGTGCTGGTTCTGACCCAGTTGCTCCTATTCCAGTCTATCTCTCGGCTGTGGCCTGGGAAGGCAGTGGAGGACTGCCCAAGTTCTGGGGCCCTGCACCCACATGGGAGATCAGAAGGAAGTGCCTGTCTTCTAGCTTTGGATCAGCACAACATGCTGGCCATAGTGGCCATTTGGGGGGTGAACCAATGGAAGGAAAACATTTGTCTCTGTCTCTCTCTCTCACTAACTCTGCCTGTCAAAAAAAGAAAAAAAGAGATAATATGTAGCCAAGATTCACCACAAACCCCAGACACTTAAGTGAAGCTTCAATCAGTTCCCCAAATGGCTAAACTCTCATTTCTGCTCCTGGGCTGATCATAGGAACTGCCCAGCTGAGTACAGCCCATAACACAGAGTCAGAACTGCAAATCAAATGGCTATTTGTTAAGCCATTGTGTTTTCTGATTTGTCCTACATCAAATGCTGATATATATCAGTAAGTATGGAAGAAAGTTGAATTACATGCAAACTACAATGCATACAACTTCAAAATTTCATTTAGCAGTTCCTATAAAGCAGGGCCAGCATTGTAAATAAGTAAACCTGCCGTCTGCAATACAAGCATCCCATATGAGCACTGGTTCATGTTCTGGCTGTTCTGCTTTTGACCCAGCTTCCTGCTGATGGCCTGAGAAAAGCAATGGAAGATGATCCAAATACTTGGGCAAATGCTACCAATGTGGGAGACCCAGATGAAGATCTTGGTTCCTGGCCTCATTCTTTCCTGGCCCTGCTCAAGGCAGCCATCTGTGATGTGAACAAGCAGAAGGAAGATCTCTCTGGGTCTCTCCTCTATATACAATATTTTCAAATAATTTTTTTAAAAAACTTAGAAAAAAGCTCCTATAAACAAAATCTTTGCCTATCAATTAGACCTTAGAAAAGCTGCTGATACTAAAAAAAAAAAAAAAAAAAAGAGTCCTGGGATTCATAAAAATAAATTATCTGGAGACCATAAGGTTGTTCTTCACATTTCGGCTTATATATGCTCATTGTGTTCTTTTGGTTTATATTTTAAGAAGCTTATTATCATATGAAATCTAATTTAATATAATTTTACTATCTCAGAAGGCAGGATAAAGGTTCACAGTAATTTTCTGTAGCTGCATGTATACTGCATATTGTTCAAGAAGAAATTACTGAAATGGGAAAATTTTTATGATATGCTTTTTGTTTTTTTTAAAGATGTATTTATTTATGTGAAAGTCAAATTTATGCAGAGAGAGAGAGAGAGAGAGAAGGAGATATCTTCCATCTGATGGCTCACTCTGCAAATGGCTGCAATGGCCGGAGCAGCACCAACCAAAGCCAGGACCCAGGAGCTTCTTCCAGATCTCCCACAGGGGTGCAGGGACCCAAGGACTTGAGCCATCTTCTACTGCTTTCCCAGGCCATAGCAGAGAGCTGGATCAGAAGTGGAGCAGCCGAGTCTTGAACCCATGCCAATATGAGATGTGGGCACTTCAGGCCAGGGCATTAACCCACTGTGCCACAGCACCAGCCTCATGATATGTTTTTTGAAGTCATACACTCAAAACACAGCATTAGTAGCAAAAGGGAAGACATGCTCATGAAAGTTTTCTAAAGCAGTACTATTTGAACTGGTGACAATTTCTGAAATGGATCTGAAAAATAAATGTTTTTTAATTAAGTGTGGCAAGATAGAGAACATTAGACAGAAGTTAAGGTGCTGGGTATTTACAAATCATGTGAAACTACACAAAGCACTTTTCTCCTGAAATACAATTTGTTTCATCTTTTTTACAGAGATCCTGGCAAAACTTCCTTGAACTACCAGGAAGGACTATTAGAATACAGGGGGCAGGAGTCCTCCAAGATGGTGGAATAGGGACACTGATAGTCCAGGAAAAAATAGTTTAATAAAAGTGGAGATACTATAGTTTCAGGGAAGTTAGGGGAAAAAACTGCAGAAGAAACTCTTCCAGAACTAGTGGGACATGGTGGACCTACGTGGAGGGCATGGGTGCCCATGGCTCGGGACCCCAGCTGCCGAGTCTACACACCAGCACTGGAAAGGGAGGTGAGGCAAAACCTCAGTAGCCCAAGACATTTGCAGGGAAGTCACAGGAAGAGCCTAGAGGGAATGAGGCTTGAAACCCTGTGGGGGAAAGTCTACCAGGCTAACTAAAAGAGAGAAATAAAATAAATAAAATAAAATAGAATAAAATAAAAGGGACCAGTATGGACATGATTCTCTGTCTCCACTCACCTTACAAAGGTGAGCAAGACAAAGAGCAGGCACCATTTTGGACATACATAAAAGCTGTGCTGACTCTGGTGGGGAGAAATAAAAGGAGGTTAGGACCTAGTGAATGTGTGGGAGCTTATGAACTGTGACTGTGAAAAAAAAAAAAAAACTGAGGGTGTGTGAGAGAACTCATGGAGTTTCTGAGATGTGAGTACTCTTGGGAGACGCCGAAAACTTGGTAACCTTGGCAACCCGGTGGAAGACTGCAGGGGAATCTGAGCTTACACTGAGGACTGAACAGATCCTTTGTGTGGTCCTTGGGACAGAGCAGATGAATATTATACCCACAGGGGCCAGAGCTCAGACATTGACTGCCTTCAATTCCACTCAGCTGTGTGGAATTACTTCCCTTCTTAATAACCTTGTCTAAACAAGATAAGAGTCGGAGAACTCAGAGGGCTTCCATAGCCTTGGAAACTCATGACTGGAGCATAGGGAGATTACTGATGGCATAGACAGGAGTGTCAATTGGTAAAGTCAACAACAGGAGTCACTGTGCACTTACTCCTCATGTAGGATCTCTATCCTTAATGTGCTGTACATTGAGATTTAATGCTATAACGAGTACTCAAACAATATATTTCACTTTGTGTTTCTATGGGGGTGCAAACTGTTGAAATGCTTACTTAATGCATACTAAACTGATCCTCTGTAAAAAAAAAAAAAAAAAAAAAAAGAAATTATCAATTCCCAACTTGACTCTCACTGGGATTAAACATGACAATAGGTCTGCTCTGATTTCATCATCATTTAAAAAAAATCATCTATTATTTTTCACTTTATGTTTCTGTGTGGGAGCAAACTGTTGAAATCCATACTTAATGTATACTAAGCTGATCTTCTGTATATTAAGATAATCGAAAATGAATCTTGATGTGAATGGAAGGGGAGAGGGAGTGGGAAAGGGGAGGGTTGTGGGTGGGAGGGACGGTATGGGGGGGAAGCCATTGTAATCCATAAGTCGTACTTTGGAAAATTATATGCATTAAATAAAAGTTTAAAAAAAAAAAGAGAGAGAGAGAGAGAGAAAGAGAAAAAATTTAATATGTCTAACCTGGGTATGTCACCCTTAACCCTGAAGAATCAAACAGAGCTCTCTGGCCACACCCATCACAAGCCTCTAAGGATCCATCAAAAGCAGACAGTCCACTTAATAGAGTCATAGTATAACAAGAAAAACCACAACAGCAAAAAAAAAAAAAAAAAAAAAGAAGCAACCAAAGTGTGGGGAGCAACTCGGACTATACTGTTACTGGAATTAAGACTTATTCTATACATCTGCTCTCCCACAATATGGCACTGGGAGAGGAGCAAACAGCTTCTACCCAGCTGCCTCTCACCAACTTGACAAGCTGCAGGAGCTGCTCCTGATTGGAGGAGAGCAGCATACTCGGCGTGTGGGTAGCAGAGTTGGGATTGGTGGAAGAGGACTATAAAGGAGGAGAGAGACAACATGCACCAGGAACATCTATCTGAAGGAACACCTGTGCAGCCCCCGAGAGAGCCGGCTGGCGGTGTGCCGCTCCCCCGCGGAAGTGGGGAAAGTGGCAGGGGGAGCCGCCCTTCCACGGAGGTGGAAGGGACGGTAGCCAACCCGGGAAGAACCAGCAGCAAACCCGGGGAGGGCCGAGCAGACGAAAGAACAGCGCAGGGTCCTGTGTCGTTCCTCCACAAAGAGGGGGAGCGACATAATGGTGCCGTGACTCGGATATGAAGCCTAGGCAGGGTTTAGTGTCGTTCCTCTGCGAAGAGGGGGAACGACACCAAAGAATATCTCCATAATGCCAAGCAACAAATGCAGAAACTGAGGGTACAAGAACAAGGAAGACATTATGATGCCCCAAAATGAACAAGACACCCCAAGCCAAGATTGTAAAGGTGATGAGATAGAAGAAATGCAATAGACGGATTTCCAAAAATATATGATAAGAACATTAAGAAGTTCTCAAAAACAAATTCTTGAACTACAGAAATCCTTACTGGACAGGGTAGAAAATCTCTCTGATGAAAATGAAATCTTAAGGAAAAATCAAAATGAAATGAAGCAATTAGTAGAACATGAAATTGAGATAGTGAAGAGAAATCAAAATGAAATGAAGAATTCAATAGATCAAATGACAAATGCATTAGAGAGCCTTAAAAACAGAATCTGTGAAGCAGAAGAGAGAATATCGGACTTAGAAGACAGAGAACAGGAAAGCATACAGTGAAACCAAAGAAAAGAAGAGGAAATTAGAAATCTAAAAAATATTGTGGGGAATCCTCAGGATACTATTAAAAAACACACCATTCAGGTTCTAGGAGTTCCTGAAGGCATGGAGAGAGAGAAAGGCCTTTTTAGTGAGATACTAGCAGAAAACTTCCTGGGTTTGGAGAAGGACAGAAACATCCTAGTACAGGAAGCTCATAGAACCCCTAATAAACATGACCAAAAGAGATTCTTGACTTGATACGTTGTAATCAAACTCACTACAGTGAAACATAAACAGAAGATTCTAAAGTGTGCAAGAGAGAAATGTCAGATTACTCTCAGAGGATCTCCAATTAGACTCACAGCAGCCTTCTCATCAGAAACCCTACAGGATAGGAGGGAATGGCGAGATATAGCCCAGGTACTAAGAGAGAAAAAATGCCAGCCCAGAATATTATCTCCTGCAAAGCTCTCATTTGTGAATGAAGGTGAAATAAAGACCTTTCATAGCAAACAGACATTGGAAGAATTTGTCACCACTCATCCAGCCCTGCAAAAGATGCTTCAAGATGTGTTACACACAGAAACACAGCCATAAATATGAAAAAAGGTAAAGGAAGAAAATCTCCCAGTAAAAGATCACAGGAAGTTCAAAGCATATATTAGAAATATCTTTGGGAAAATGGCAGGGCAAAGTTACTACTTATCAATAGTCACATTGAATGTTAATGGACTCAACTGTCCAGTTAAAAGACACAGACTGGCCGAATGGATTAAGGAAAAAGACCCATCTATTTGCTGCCTACAAGAAACACATCTTTCCAACAAAGATGCATGCCGACTGAAAGTGAAAGGTTGGAAGAAGATATTCCATGCCAACAGAAACCAAAAAAATAGCAAGTGTAGCCATGTTAATATCAGACAAAATAAACTTTAACACAAAAACTATTAAGAGAGACAAAGAGGGGCACTATATAATGATTAAGGGAACAATTCAACAGGAAGACATAACTATTATAAATGTATATGCACCTAATTACAGGGCACTAGTTTATTTAGAAGATATGTTAAGGGAGACATAGACTCCAATACATTAGTACTGGGGGACTTCAATATTCCACTCTCAGAAATAGACCAACCCAACAGAAGATCAACAAGGAAACAGCAGATTCAATTGACACTATAGCCCAAATGGATCTAACAGATATATACAGAACTTTCAATCCTACAGCTAAAGATTTTACATTCTTCTCAGCAGTGCATGGAACCTACTCTAGGACTGACCACATACTAGGCCATAAAGCAAGTCTCTGCAAATTTAAAAGAATTAGAATCATACGCTGCAGCTTCTCAGACTATAGAGGAATGAAGTTGGAAATTAGCAACTCAGGAATCCCTAGAGAGTATGCAAAAACATGGAGACTGAACAACATGCTCCTGAATGAACACTGGGTCATTCAAGAAATCAAAAGAGAAATCAGAAACTTTCTGGAAGTAAATGAGGATAACAACACAACATATCAAAACTTATGGGATACGGCAAAAGCAGTATTGAGAGGCAAGTTTATAGCAATAGGTGCCTACACCAAGAAATTGGAAAAACACCAAATAAATGAGCTTTCAATTCATCTCAAGGAATAGAAAAACTACACCAAATAAGACCCAAATCTAGTAGGAGAAGAAAAATATTTAAAATCAGAGAAGAAATCAACAGGATTGAATAAAAAAAAATTACAAGAGATCAGCTAACCAGCTGTTTTTTTTAAAAAAATAAACAAAATTGACACCCCATTGGCCCAACTAACTAAAAAAAGAAAAGACCCAAATCAATAAAATCAGAGATGAAAAAGGAAACATAACAACAGACACCAAAGAAATAAAAAGAGTCATCAGAAATTACTACAAGGACTTGTATGCCAGCAAACAGGGAAAACTGTCAGAAATGGATAGATTCCTGGACACATGCAATCTACCTAAATTGAACCATGAAGACATAGAAAACCTACACAGACCCATAACTGAAATAGAAATAAAGGCCCTCCCAAGAAAGAAAAGCCCAGGACTGAATGGATTCACTGCTGAATTCTACCAGACATTTAAAGAACTAACTATAATTCTTCTCAAACTATTCAGAACAATCGAAAAAGATGGAATCCTCCCAAATTCTTTCTATGAAGCCAGCATCACCTTAATTCCTAAGCCGGAAAAAGATGCAGCACTGAAAGAAAATTACAGACCAATATCCCTGATGAACATAGATACAAAAAACCTCAACAAAATTCTGGCTAATAGAATGCAACAACACATCAGAAAGAACATCCACCCAGACCAAGTGGGATTTATCCCTGGTATGCAGGGATGGTTTAATGTGCACAAAACAATCAATGTGATACACCACATTAACAAACTGCAGAAGAAAAACCATATGATTATCTCAATAGATGCAGAGAAAGCATTTGATAAAATACAACACCCTTTCATGATGAAAACTCTAAGCAAATTGGGTATAGAAGGAACATTCCTCAATACAATCAAAGCAATTTATGAAAAACCCAGGGGCAGCATCCTATTGAATGGGGAAAAGTTGGAAGCATTTCCACTGAGATCTTGTACCAGACAGGGATGCTCACTTTCACCACTGCTAGTCAACATAGTTCTGGAAGTTTAGCCAGAGCCATCAGGCAAGAAAAAAAATTAAAGGGATACAAATTGGGAAGGAAGAACTCAAACTATCCCTCTTTGCAGATGATACGATTCTTTATCTACGGGATCCAAAGAACTCCACTAACAGACTATTGGAACTCATAGAAGAGTTTGGCAAAGTGGCAGGATCTAAAATCAATGCACAAAAATCAACAGCCTTTGTATACGCAGACAATGCCATGGCTGAGAAAGAACTGCTAAGATCAATCCCATTCACAACAGCTACAAAAACAATCAAATACCTTGGGATAAACTTAACCAAGGACTTTAAAGATCTCTACAATGAGATTTACAAAATCTTAAATAAATAGAAGAGGATACCAAAAAATGGAAAAATCTTCCGGGCTCATGGATTGGAAGAATCAACATCATCAAAATTTCCATTCTCCCAAAAGCAATTTATAGATTCAATGCAATTCCAGTCAGGATACCAAAGACATTCTTCTCAGATCTAGAAAAAAATGATGCTGAAATTCATATGGAGACACAGGAGACCTTGAATAGCTAAAGCAATTTTGTGCAACAAAAACAGAGCTGGAGGCATCACAATACCAGATTTCAGGACATACTACAGGGCAGTTGTAATCAAAACAGCATGGTACTGGTACAGAAACAGATGGATAGACCAATGGAACAGAATTGAAACACCAGAAATCAACCCAAACATCTACAGCCAACTTATATTTGATCAAGGATCCAAAACCAATTCCTGGAGCAAGGACAGTCTATTGAATAAATGGTGCTGGGAAAATTGGATTTCCAAATGTAAAAGCATGCAGGAAGGCCCCTACTTTACACCTTACACAAAAATCCAGTCAACATGGATTAAAGACTTAAATCTACGACCTGACACCATCAAATTATTAGAGATCATTGGAGAAACCCTGCAAGATATAAGCACAGGCAAGGACTTCTTGGAACATACCCCGGAGGCACAGACAGTCAAAGCCAAAATTAACAATTGGGATTGCATCAAATTAAGAAGTTTCTGTACTGCAAAAGAAACAGTCAGGAAAGTGAAGAGGCAACCGACAGAATGGGAAAAAATATTTGCAAACTATGCAACACATAATGGGTTAATAACCAGAATCTACAAAGAAATCAAGAAACTCCACAACATCAAAACAAATATCCCACTTAAGAGATGGGCCAAGGACCTCAATAGACATTTTTCCAAAGAGGAAATCCAAATGGCCAACAGGCACATGAAAAAATGTTCAAGATCACTAGCAATCAGGGAAATGCAAATCAAAACCACAATGAGGTTTCACCTCACCTTGGTTAGAATGGCTCACATTCAGAAATCTACCAACAACAGATGCTGGCAAGGATGTGGGGAAAAAGGGACACTAACCCACTGTTGGTGGGAATGCAAATGGGTAAAGCCACTATGGAAGTCAGTCTGGAGATTCCTCAGAAACCTGAATATAACCCTACCATACAACCCAGCCATCCCACTCCTTGGAATTTACCCAAAGGAAATTAAATTGGCAAATAATAAAGATGTCCACACCATAATGTTTATTGCAGCTCAATTCACAATAGCTAAGACCTGGAACCAACGCAAATGCCCATCAACAGTAGACTGGATAAAGAAATTATGGGACATGTACTCTATAGAATACTATACAGCAGTCAATACCAATGAAATCTGGTCATTTGCAACAAAATGGAGGAATCTGGAACACATCATGCTGAGTGAAATAAGCCAGTCCCAAAGGGACAAATACCATAGGTTCTCCCTGATCGGTGACAACTAACCAAGCACCTAAAAGGAAGTCTGTTGAAGTGAAATGGACACTTTGAGAAACAGTGACTTGATCACCCGTTTTCCTGACTATTGATGTACAACTTAGTACTTTATCCCTTTTAGTTTTTTTTTTTTTTTTTGGTTGTTCTACTTAATACTTTGGTTGAATTCTGTAATTAACACACAGTTATTCTTAAGTGTTGAACTTTAACTGAAAAGTGGTCCTTGTTAAATATGAGTGGGAATAAGAGAGGGAGGAAATGTACAATTTGGAACATGCTCAATTGGACTTGCCCCAAATGGTAGAGTTAGAAATGTGCCAGGGGATTCCAATTCAATCCCATCAAGGTGGCATGTACCAATGCCATCTCACTAGTCAAACTAATCAGCTTCAGTTCAGAATTCATCATAGTGATAGGATTAAGAGTCAAAGGGATCACATAAGCAAGACTAGTATCTGCTAATATTAACTGATAGAATTAAAAAGGAGAGAATGATCCAACATGGGAAGCTGGATACACAGCAGACTCATAGAATGGCAGATGCCCTAAACAGCACTCTGGCCTCATAATCAGCCCTTAAGGCATTTGGATCTGACTGAAGAATCCATGAGAGTATTTTAGGCATGGAAAGCTAAGACACACTGGATAAAAAAATAAAAAAATTAAAAAAATAAAAACCTAAATGAAAGATCCCTGCGAGTGATATCTCAATGGATAGAACAGGCCTTCAAAGAAGGAGCTACCTTTCTCTGAAGGCAGGAGAGAACTTCTACTTTGACTATGACCTTGTCTAAATAAGATCAGAGTCAGTAAACTCAAAAGGCTTCCACAGCCTTAGCAACACATGACAACAGCCTAGGGTGATTACTGACACCATAAACAAGACTGTCAATAGTTAAATCAACAACAGGAGTCACTGTGCACTTACTCCCCATGTAGGATTTCTGTACTTAATATGTTGTTCAATGTGAATTAATGCTATAACTAGTACTCAAACAGTACTTTACACTTTGTGTTTCTGTGTGGGTGCAAACTGTTGAAATCTTTACTTAATATATGCTAAACTGATCTTCTGTATATAAAGATAATTGAAAATGAATCTTGATGTGAATGGAATGGGAGAGGGAGCCGGAGGTGGGAGGGTTGCAGGTGGGAGGGAAAAAGCCATTGTAATCCAAAAGCTGTACTTTGGAAATTTATATTTATTAAATAAAAGTTAAAGAGAAAAAGAATACAGGGGGCAGAAGCATAGCCCAGGTACCAAGTATATAACAGACTAGATTTTACAGACCTCCATTTCTAGAGATGCTGATAGTGGAATGATGTAATGGGCATGTGGTAGGAAGCAATGCAAATAGTGACTTTCAGATTGGAGAGGTCATCCCTCCACCCCAGGCTGCACCCTTAAGACCACTGTCTTTCTAATCCACTCACAACTCTCTTTTGAATGCTGGTCTAGAACTTCTGTTACCACCAAGTTTTGAAAACTAATGGATGAGGTAAGGTAATATCAAGTATATCTTGTTCACTCTGGTCAGTATGATCCATAACTGCTTGGACCATGCAACTAGGTTCTTTACTTTTTAATGACTCTTGTCTCTGCTCTGAGCCTGAAGGTGTTATCTCAGAGAGCATTAAGTTGTATTCTGTTAGAAAAGATTCCTATTTATTGAGCTCCCTTCTTCAAATGCCATAAAAACTTCTCACTTCCAAAGGATATGGGACTGTCCCCCAGTACCCAAACTTCCATGTTCCCAGAAACTATGTATTCTATAAGTTCTGTAACCTTGAATGAGTAGCACTGGGCAGGCTATACAGTGCAGGAATTGAGAAACTTCATTTAAAGAAGATACACCAGAAATCCCATAAATGCAATTGCAACACAGTGTAAGTCAGCATGCACACATCTCACAGTAAAGACATTTCACTAGTATTGTTGCTATACTCATCTTAAAGATGAGTAAACAGTGACAGAGGTGCAACCTACATTCAGCTCATATACAATTTGGCTCCAGTGGTCTGAATACGCATCTCCATGCCATGGCCATCTTGTATGAGACTAGTTGTCTACAGAAATTTTAGAACCCCTTTCTGTATTGCTGGAGACCCACTGGTCTTCTGTCAGACACATCCTCTTCTTTAAAAAAAAAAAAAGATTTATTTTTATTTATTTGACAGGCAGAGTTACAGAAAGGGGTAGAGACAGAGAGAGAGGTCTTCCATATGCTGGTTCACTCCCCAGATGGCCACAACTGAGCTGTGCCAATCTGAAGCCAGGAGCCAGGAGCCAGGAGCTTTTTCTGGGTCTCCCACATGGGTGCAGGGGTCCAAGGACTTGGGCTATCTTCTACTGCTTTCCCAGGCCACAACAGAGAGCTGGATCAGAAGAGGAGCAGCCAGAATTAGAACCAGCACCCATATGGGATGCTGGCACTTCAGCCCAGGGCGCTAACCCACTGAGCCACAGCGCTAGCCCCTCATCTTCTGACCAAAAAAAAAAAAAAAAAAAAAAATCCTTGAAAATCCAACATTATTTATTCCTTCCATGGCTTTGGAACTAAGGATCTACCACTGGTATCCCTTCCTGAACCAGCCAAGGTCTATAGGGTGTACCTGAAAGAGATTATAATGCCTCCAATCTACAACTGCACCTATGCCATCAAGAGACAGGAACCTGCCCTGCTCTCCAAAGTTCCTTTTACCCCCACACTAACATTCACAGACATAGAAACCAATCACACAGTCCTTGAGCAATATGAGGACAGCTTCAGGACCAGAAATTCTCTAAAGATGGTGGGAGTGGTTGCAATGGCATATGCTGAGAAGGAAAACAAAGGAGACTTTCCATGATCTTTCCCTGTTGAATCATGGGCTGATGAAGCTACTTTCCCTGTAAAACAGTGCACACCTCCGTTAGGAAGAAATTTGCTGGAAAATCAACCTCTTAGGATACAGCAAGGATACATAAAACTTGTCTAACCACATGAAGTGCTCACATAATATTCCAATTCCTCATTAATTCCTGGCTTGGCAAATACATTTGAAAGAAACATACTATAAGTTGGCTGGCACCACGGCTCACATGGCTAATCCCCCACCTGCGGCACCAGCACCCTGGGTTCTAGTCCCAGTCGGGGTGCTGGTGTCCCAGTTGCTCCTCTTCCAGGCCAGCTCCCTGCTGTGGACCGGGAGTGCAGTGGAGGATGGCCCAGGTCCTTGGGTCCTGCACCCGCATGGGAAACCAGGAGAAGCACCTGGCTCCTGGCTTCAGATCAGTGCGATGCACTGCCCGCAGCGGCCATTGGGGGGTGAACCAACAGCAAAAGAAAGACCTTTCTCTCTGTCTCTCTCACTCTCCACTCTGCCTGTCCAAAAAAAAAAAAAAAAAAAAAGTGGCAAATGTGTTTTTGCTGAAAGCTTTTCCAACAGCTCCTCAGTCTAGTTTGCCTTCACTTTGAAAAGACTCTTTTTCTAGGGTATACATGAGCATTTCATTGACTTGGCCATCAAACATAATTTTTGCAAAGAATTTAACTGTACCCAGCTTTTATCAGGAGCACAAGAATATATCACATTGATGACTTCTTCCCTTTATGAGACTATTTGACACACTTGTGAAGAACATACAATGCTAATACCTTTTAGTCCTTCCTGGGTTTTGGTGCAATGCATGCCTCATTTAAAAAATTAATTGTCACAGATGCTACAAATCAGCCCAGCTTATATGGCCCCCCCTTCCAATGAAAAGTCAAATTGAATTCTGTAGGCACTATCCTTAGTGCTCTCAGTGACTTCTTCACTCGTGGAGCTCATATGCCTTCTAAATTCTCTGGATCATTTGTGATATCCATTACTTCTCAAGGGCTGTGATGCAAGGAATAACCTCGCTTGGAACCTTGCTATGTGCCAGTAAAATTAAATTAGATTTCTATTAATTGTGCTATATTGGAAAAATAGTCACCTACATACCTTGAGCCTGTGATTCTCCAAACCTTGTTATCTAGTAGGACTTTGGCCATGGATATAGAACAGTAAAACATGAGAATGGCTACTAAGACCTCCTTAATAGATGATGGACCCAAACTTGGCATACTCCATTTGGCAAAGGGGATGGCTTCCAATGTCTGCTGTCTATGTCCAGATGCCAGGGTACAGCAGGAGGTCACTATTCTAATGATAAAAAAGAAAAACCATTTAAGTTCAGCTGGACACCATTTTGCTGACTGTTGATCTCGTTACTGTTAATCCAGATGCCTTCACTGATGACAATCCAGAGACCCAAAGTAGTCACAGCCATTATCTGCTAACAAAAGCTTAAACCAAGAGTGAAGAATTAGTATCCATTATATCACAATTCCTCAGAACCCATCTAGTCCAAACCTTGAGAGTTGGAAGCTGTTATACTTGGCCCACCCATAAATAGGACGTTAATTGTCCCAGATGGGCTCTATATCCTTGTACTGCAAGGAGGATGTCACAGATATTGATGCTCCAAACTTATCCAGCTCCCTGCTAATGTGTCTGGGAAAGCAGCAAAGGCTTGCCCAAATGCTTGGGCCCCTGAACCCATGTGATATCTGGAAGAAGCTCCTATCTTACGAGATCAGCCTGGTCTAGCCCCAGTCATTGCAGCCATTTTGGAGGAGAACAAACCAGAAGGAAGATCAGTCTCTCCCTTTCTCACTCTAACACTGCCTTTCAAATATATAAATAAATCTTTTAAAATGTAATCATTTCAATAGATTCCTCAGTGCTCAATCATGATGACTTTTGCCTCCTTAAGAACATTTTCATTTATTTTTTAAAGATCTGTTTATTTGAAAGGTAGAGAGGGGGCTGGTGTTGTGCTGCAGTATGCCAAGCTGCCATCTGTTATACTGGCATCCCATATAGTCACCAGTTTAAGTCCCACTTCTTCCACTTCTGATTTAGCTTCATGCTAATGGTCTGATAAAGAGTGGAAGATGGCCCAAGCACTTGGGCTCCTGCCACCCCCATGGGTGACTCAGAAGAAGCTCCTGGTTTCAACAAGGCCTAACACTGGCCATTGGAGCCACCAGGGGAGTGAACGAGATGATGGAAGATCTCTCTATGTCTCTTTCTCTCTCTCTCTCTGTGTGACTTTCAAATAAAGAATTAAATAACTTAAAATTATTTTAAAAAAGACAGAGAAACACACACAAAGTGGTTGAGGAGAGAGAGGCAGAGAGGTCTTCCATATGTTAGTTCACTTTCTAAATGTCTGCAAAAGCTGTGGCTGAACCAGGCTCTCAAGTCCCCTAATAAGTAGTAGATCTTGCACTTAGGTGAAAGGAACTGAAGAATTTGAACCACTACCCCATGATTCCCAGAGATATTAAGCAGGAAACTGGTTTGGAAGTGGAACACTGAAAACTTAGATTAGCACTGCAATATAGAATGTGGGCATCACATGCAATGGGCAACAAATTAGAAAACCTAGAAGAAATCAAAACACATGCTACATAACAAAATTGAGTCGTGAAGACATATGGAAAACCTAAACAAACAAAAACCAAGACAGATACTGAATCAGTAACAAAAACTCTCCAAAGAAAAGCCCAAGACCAGATAGCTTCAGTGCTAAATTCTACCAGCCTTTCAAAACAGAACCAATTCCAATTCTTCTTAAGCTATTCAAAACAATTGAAAGAGAAGAGTATTCCCAAACTCCTTCTATTTGGCCAGTGTCACCTTATTTTCTAAACCAGAAAATGATACAATAGAGAAAGAGAATTAAAGAACAATATCTCTGAAGCACAGATGCAAAAAATTCTTAACAAAATACTACCTAATAAAAATCCAACAACAGATCATAAAGATAATTTACCTGGACCAAGTGGAATGTACCCCTGGTATGCAGGGATCATTCAACATATGCAAATCAATAAATGTGATATGTGACACTAGAAAACTAAAGAATAAAAACCACATGATGATCTCAATAGATGAAGAGAAAGTATTAGTAAAAAACAAGCTTTCATTATAAAAACCTTAAGCAAGTTGGGTATAGAAGGAACATTCCTTAACACATTCAAGGCAATATATGACAAATCTTCAACAACATCATATTGAATGGGAAATCTTGGAAGCATTTCCATTAAGATCTGAAACCACAGTTGCTCTCCATCACTACTAACAGTTTTAGTCATGGCAATAATTCAAGTAAAAGAAATTAAAAAAAAAATTAGAAAGGAGAAAGTCCAGTAATCTGTTTGCAGATGACATGATCCTATATATTGGGAAACCAAAAGACTCCACCAAGTGATTATTGAAACTCATAAGAGAGTTTGGTAAAGTTGTAAGATATAAAATCAACACACAAAAATCAATAACCATTACATACACAAATATGCCATTGCTGAAAAATAACTTATCAGATCAGTGCCATTCACAATAACCATAAACATTTTTAATTACCTTGTAATAAATTTAGTCAAGGGTGTGAAAGATCTTTACAAGAAAAATCACAAAACATTAAAGAAATACATGTTCATAAATTGGAAGAACTAATATCAAAATTCCCATACTACCAAAATAAATTGTTTTTAATTTTATTTTTACAATCATTTATTTATTTGAGTGGCAGTTATAGACAAAGAGAGGGAGAGACAGAAAGCGATGTCTTCTAACTGCTGGTTAATTCTCCAAATGGCTGTAATGGCTGTAATGGCTGGTGCTGGGCTGATCTGAACCCAGGAGCTAGAAGCTTCCTCCTCATCTTCTATGTGGATACAGGAGCCCAAGCACTTGGGCCATCTTCCTCTGCCTTGAGCAGAGAGCTGGATCAGAGGAGCAGCTGGGACCCAAACTGGCATCCATGAGATGCCAATGCCACAGAGGCTCAACTCACTATTCCACAGTGCCAGTCCCCCAAAAGCAATTTACAGATTCAATGTGATCTCAATCAAAATATCAACACCATTCTTCTCAGAGTTAGGAAAAAAATGATGTTAAAATTGGGATGAAATACCAAGGCAATCTTAATAAAAGCAAAGAGGGAGGCATCACACTTCCAGAATTCAAGATCTACTACAGGGCAGTTATAATAAAAATAGCTTGTTATTGGCATGCCAAAAGACATGTAGACCTATGAAACAGAATAGAACCTCTGAAAATTAATCTGCACATCTAAAACCAGTTAGTTTGTGACAAACAAATTTAAAGCAATCTCTGGAGAAAGGACAATCTTCAAAAATAGTGCTGGGAAAATTTGTTCTTCACACTGTAGTAGGAAACAAGATCCCCACATTGCAACTTGTACAAAAATTAACTGTAATTGGATCAATCATCTAAATCTAGGGGAAAATATCAGGGAAACTCTGCAAGACATTGTCATAATCAAAGACTTTTGGAAAAAGGCCCCATGAAGCACAGACAATAAAAGGAAAAATAGCCAAAGGAGATTATATCAAGCTAAGAAGCTTCTGAACTGCAACTAAGGAAGCAACTGACAGAATGCAAGAAAATCTTCACAAACTATTAGTAAAAATCTCCAAAATCTCTATGAGCTCAACAACAAAACAAAGAATCCAATTCAAGAAATGGGCAACAGGCATTTTTCCTGTTATATTAACAGGCAGTTTTAACAAGCATTTTTCCAAGGAAGAAATTCAAATGGCCAACAGACACATGAAAAATGTTCAGGATCACTAGCCATCAGGGAAATGCTAATAGAAACCACAGTGAGATTTCTCCTCACCCCAGTTAGTATGGCTATCATACAGAAACCAAAAATTGTTTTGGGACAGGCACTGTGGCTTAGTGGGTTAAGCCACTGCCTGCAGTACTGGCATCCCATATGAGTGCTGGTTTGAGTCCTGGCTGCTCCACTTTTGATCCAGTTTTCTGCTAATGAGCCTGAGAAAGCAGTGGATGGTGGCTCATGTGCTTGGATCCCTGTACCCATGTGGCAGACCTGGATGAAGTTCCTGGCTCCTGGCTTCAATCTAGCCCTGCCTTGGCCATTGTAGTCATTTGGGGAGTGAACCAGCAGAGATCTCTCTCTCTCTTTCTCTGTAAATCTGCAATTCAAATAAATAAATAAATCATTTTTTAAAAATCACCAAGTATTTTACTGAACAATTTTAAATGTTGTATGAGCAGACATCTACAACCATTGAATTATTTTTACAATAGTCAGTCTGGTTTAAACTGCTTTTCTGTGAATGTAAGAATATGTACTTGAAAAAAGTATAGGCTTGAGGAAGTGGTGATATGCTCGAGTGCTAGAGTGGAGATGGCCGAGCTTGCTCCACTGCCCCCACTCTCCCCACACATTAAGAACATTCAGCACCACCTGATGGTCAGGAGCATGACAAACAGGACTCTGTGGTGGCCAGTTACTGAATAGTTGCTCAAGAACTGATCTGAGAGGTGGTTGGCAGCCATTGTTCGATCATTATGTATCTCACCAAGGGGGTCATTTTATATGCCATGCAAACTAGAATGAAGATTCATAATAAAACTGAGTGTTGTAAATTTTTATCAAAATTAATGGGTCAGTTAGAAGCTCTTAAGAAACAATTGGGGGGCTGGTACTGTGGTGCAGCACATTAAAGCCCTGGCCTGCAGTGCTGGCATCTCATATGTGCTCCAGTTCAAGTCCCAGCTGCTCCACTTCTGGCCCAGCTCTCTGCTCTGCCCTAGAAAAGCAGTAGAAAGATGGCCCAGCTGGTGCTGCAGCTCACTAGGCTAATCCTTTGCCTGCAGTGCCAGCACCCAGCGTTCTAGTCCCAGTTGGGGCACTGGATTCTGTCTTGGTTGCTCTTCTTCCAGTCCAGCTCTCTGCTGTGGCCCAGGAGTGCAGTGGGGGACAACCCAAGTGCTTGGGCCCTGCACCCACAAGGGAGACCAGGAGAAGCACCTGGCTTTGGATCAGCGCAGAGTGCCGGCTGTAGTGTGCCGGCCACAGTGGCCATTGCGGGGTGAACCAATGGAAAAGGAAGACCTTTCTCTCTCTCTCTCTCACTGTCTACTCTGCCTGTCAAAAAAAAATAATAATGAAGATGGCCCAAGTTCTTGGGCCCCTGCACCCATGTGGGAGACCTGGAAGAATCTCCTGGCTCCTGGCTTCAGATCAGCACAGTTCCAGCCATTGCAGCCATTTGAGGAGTGAACTAGCAGATGGCAGAGGCTGACTCTCTCTCTGTCTTTCTGCCTTTCTGTGACTCTGCCTTTCAAGTAAATAAATAAATCTCAACAACTGTTAGACTGGACTCGGATGGGACTCAATTATCCCAATGAGAGACTTCAATAATACAAAAGCAAAGAGGTTTATTGTTCTAGCTCGAGCTAGGGTCCACTCCTCCAATCATCACAGCAGTCTTCTGATGAGAATCCATCCCATTTCTTTTGTGGGGTTTATATAGGGTTTTCAGAGACATTCTATACATTATAGCACCATTCAGCAAATCATCTCATTCTGTGGGAAATTTAAAGAACATCTCTTAAAATTGCTTAGTAAATCCAGTGGTGGGAATAGACTAGTAAAGGTGGTTGGATGGCTCTGGGTTGATGCTTTTTAAAATGATTGGCTAAAGTATAGGGTATGAGCCGCTAGGGTGTATGTTCCAAACTGCAGGGTTTTGGGATGCTATCAATCACCTTAACCGCCTGAAAAGATACCTGGAACTTTAGATATTTCCCTGCTATCTGCTGATTGGCTGTTGCTAGGAGAGTTTATCACAAGGGGAGTTTATTTTTCTTCCTCCAGAGCTTTTGGCTTAGGGTTCAGGGCCCGGTCATGCCCAAGTTACAAGATGGAGGCCTGCTGCTCCTCCACACGTGGAGGAGCCGCACCGGACCGGACGCTTGATGTTCCCCTTTTTTACAAGTCCTTTCTATAGTAAAGTAAGAATAAGTAAACAGCGAACTCCCAAAGCAAGAATGAGTAGAGAGAAATGAGAAAGAACGAAGCAACGAACTTCCCCGCGAACTCTCCAACGCACTCTCCAACCAACCCCCACCACCATGTCGTCTCTCTCCTCCTATATAGTCCTCTCCACCAATCCATGCTCTGCTACCCACACTCTGAGGGCGCTGCTCTCCTCCAATCAGGAGCAGCTCCTGCAGCTTGTCAAGTTGGTGAGAGGCAGCTGGGTAGAAGCTGTTTGCTCCTCTCCCAGTGCCATATTGTGGGAGAGCAGATGTATAGAATAAGTCTTAATTCCAGTAACAGTATAGTCCGAGTTGCTCCCCACAGATCCCCCTTTCTTTTTATTTTTTTGGCGTTGATACGCGCCTGTGTAAAGTTCAGCGTGATCTTCATGCTATTGACTGTCTTGTTTGTCATGCTACTTCAGAGTTCGTTGAAAAATGTCCCATATTCCAAAGATCCCAGGGATTGGTTATTCATTGTTTTCTTCCTCAAATAGAATTTTTTTCTTCTAGCTCTTCTGCTGGTAGGTTTACCAACCGAATTCTTCTCTCAGGGGTCCATATTGGTTGTGCCGCACCCTGCAGAAAAAAACAAACGGCGCCTCGTACTCTTCTGAGTAAGGGAAACGGGCCTTTCCATTGGTTGTCCTGTAAATCCTTCCACATTACCCACTGTATTGATTTCTTATCAGCTGATTGAGCATGCATTTCTGCAGGTGTTTTACCGTTCTTTTTCTTGTTCAGAAAATTAATTGTATAAAGAGCTAAGGCCAAGGCATCCTTATTGGATACGGCCATTTCCCCTATTCCCCCTTTTTGTTTAATTATTAAATTTTTAAAATATAAGTGAGTGCGTTCTACCACAGCTTGCCCTTGTGGATTGTATGGAATACTGGTAATATGGGAGATTCCGAATTCTTTCAAAAATGCAGCAAAACGAGCTGATGTATACGCTGGGCCGTTATCCGTTTTGATCACATGAGGAACTCCCCAGGCTGCAAAAGCCTGCAAGCAGTGTTGGATTACTTGTTGTACTCCTTCTTTATTCATGGCTGTGGCCATAACTACACCTGAATATGTATCTACAGTGACATGAACACAGCTTTGTCGCCCAAAAGAGGGGATATGTGTAACGTCCATCTGCCAGATATGTCCTGGTTTAAGGCCACGGGGATTGGCTCCCGTAGGAATCTTTGGAACTATGGCAACAACGCACTTTTCACAGGATCTAATAATACCTTCTGCTTGCTTGCAGGGAATATTAAATTTAAAACTTAAAGTGTGGGTGTTAACATGCCATTTAGAGTGATATTCTTTAGCTTGTTCCAAAGCGGTGCATGCAAGCAAGAATCTTGAATAATGATCGGCCATCATGTTTCCTCGAGTAAGTGGGCCAGGTAAATTAGAATGAGCTCTTATGTGGCCTATGTAAATAGCATGCTCTCTTTGATTTAATAACCCCTGAATGTCACTTAAATAAGAATAGACTGAGGAGGATTTAAGAATAAGGCACTGTGTAGCAAGCATCTGAACTGCATTCACCACATATGCACTATCAGACAAAATATTCATGGGTGCGCTCTCTCTGCGTAATACTGTTGCGGTAATAGCTAATTCTGCATGTTGTGGAGAAGGGGATGCTGTTAAAACAAAATATCATTGATTGTTAAATATAGCTGCTCCTGTTCCGCCTTTAGCTCCATCCGTAAATACGGTAACTGCCCCTTGAATTGGATCCCTTTGCACCTTCTGCACCCGTTTTATTGAAACCTGTGTGCAGAAGTTAACAAATGGATGGCGAGGGTAGTGATTGTCAATCTCTATTTGTAGAATGAGAACTATGTATGCCCATTGCCAGCATTCCCTTGTAAAGGCTTCTACTGCCTCTTGAGCAAAGGGAACTACACATCGCTTTGGAGTCTTCCCCGCCACTTCTGTCGCCTTTTTTTATTGCTGTTAATATCAAATCAGCCACCGCAATGCCTTGGGTGTATAGTACACGTGGTGCATGTGAATGTGGGTATACAAACAACAAGGGTCCTCCTTGCCAAATGACTGCGAAGGGATACAGCTGTTCCATAAAAATTAATATTTCTAGGGCTTGTTGTGGATCACATCTTTCCATCTGCATTGCTTTAATTTGTTTTTCGATTTTCTGTAATGCCAAGTGGGCTTCTTTTGTCAATCTACGAGGGGAATCAAGCTGGGCATCTCCTTCTAAAATATTGAATAATGGCATCATATCTTCGGTGGTTAATTTACAATAGGGCCTCAACCAATTTAAATTGCCACATAATTTTTGGAAGTCATTAAGGGTCTGCAACCCATCTATTGCAATTTCAAATTCTAATGGGGTCACCTTTTCAGAAGTTACTTTAAGCCCTAAGTACTGTACTACTTCCCCTTTTTGTATCTTCTCTGGCGCTACTTGTAACCCAACTTTTTCCAAATATAATAGCAACAGCTTATATGCTTCCATAAGGTGACTTTCACTTTCAGCCGTTATTAACAAGTCATCCATGTAGTGTAAAATTTGTACTTTTGGGCACTGTTGTCGAACCGGCTCTACTGCCTGGTCAACATATAGCTGGCATATGGCAGGACTGTTAGTCATTCCTTGGGGAAGCACTTTCCATTCATATCTTTTGTCGGGACCTTGATGATTAATGGAAGGTACGGTGAAAGCAAACCTCTGAATGTCTTGTTCATGTAGAGGTATGCTAAAAAAGCAGTCCTTCAGATCGAGTACTATTAATGGCCAATGCTTTGGGATCATAGTAGGAACCGGGAGTCCGGGTTGTAATGCCCCCATGGGTTGCATCTGCTGATTAACAGCCCGTAAATCATGCAACAGCCGGTATTTCCGCGATTTTTTCTTTATCACGAATATTGTCGTATTCCATGGGGAGGTTGATGGTTGCAAATGGCCTGCCTCTAATTGTTGTAACACTATATCATTTACCGCAGCCAACTTTTCCTGGGTAAGGGGCCACTGTGGTATCCACTTTGGCTTGTTGTCCAGCCATGACAATGGCAGTGGCTGCATCTCAGTGGCCCCCATGAAAAACCCGTGTCCTGTCTTTTAAAATCGCCTTTGGGCTGGGCTAGGTCCCTTCTGCCTTCTCTGGAGCCTAATCCTCTCTCCTGATATCCCTTTTTATACATAATACTCCGTCCTGTAGAACTCTCCAATTGGTCTTCATTGGTTAATGTCAGTCCCAATTGTTCTAAAATGTCTCTTCCCCATAATGTGATGGGGAGTGCACTAACATAAGGTTGCACATTTCCCTTGTTCCCTTCTTGATCCTGCCAATGAAGCACCTGAGCACTTCTTGATGGTGTCATGGCCGCACCTAGGCCTACTAAAGTATTATCTCCTGGCTGAAGGGGCCATGACTTCGGCCAATCATTTTCCGAAATTATACTTACATCTGCACCCGTATCTAGCTGGCCCTGAATCGACTTTCCTCTAATGGTTAAGGTCCACAGAGGTCGATCTGCTAAAGACAGGGACAAGGCTGCAAATTTCTCCCCTTGGGGTCCATGAACATCCTGCGCTCCAGTCATAATCAGCATTTGAGCCACAGGTTCTTCTGGATTGATTTGTATAATACCCTTTGTAGATTGTATTAGCACCTTTAACTTATCAAAGGGTAATTGGATGACTCCGGTAATGACCATTAGGCCTCTTAAAGCATTTGTTTCTTTTCCTATGATTATTCCAAGTCCCTTATGCTCAGCTGAAATTGTTTCTGCCCTCACCTCTATGGCTTGTGGCCCCATTTGAGGTGTTAGTAACGAATACCCGGTGGCTCGTAACTCTGCGCAGTAAATATTTGGTTTTTGTATTGTTGGGACCGTGGCACCCACCGATTGTTTTGGGCCCGGGGTGCAGGGGCCCACATTCCAGTTTTTTGTTGTTGTCCATATACACCTGATCTTTTTATGGGGCCCGGCTCATTTGGCATCCTCAGGGGATTGCCTGTGCTATACATTTTAGAGTAACATTCACTGACCCAATGATTCCCTCTTCTACAGCGTGGGCAAAGGCCTGGTCTTCTCGAGTTCTCTATGCCCTGCTGATCTCGGGCTGGAAATTTCACCCTACATTCCCTCATTAGATGCCCTTCTCGACCACATCTAAAGCATTTTCGTCCCCTCATGTTCTGTCTAAATTGTCGGGTCACTGCTACTGCAGCATGTGATCCAGAAGCTACATCATCCATGACATCCCTACAGATTTTCAAAAAGGTAGGGATGTCTTTATGCTGCCATGGTCTAAGAGCTTCACGACATGTTTTATTGGCCTATTCATACACCAATTTTCTGACTAAGGGCATTGCTTCTTCCACAGTTTCAAAAATATTTCCTGCTGCTTCCATTAATCTATTCACGAAGTCAGCGTAAGGTTCAGTAGAGCCCTGCACTATCTTAGTCAAGCTGTGTCTTATCTCTCCTTTTCTGGGTACCACCTTCCAGGCTCTTCTTGCTATCTCTCTCACTTGTAAGAGGACAGCTGTTGATAATCGGGCCTGCTTATCGGGATTGGCAAATCGCCCTTCTCCATTTAACATTTCCTCATCCCATGTTTGATTCCCTGCTCGATAGTTCTGCTTTGAATATTCTCGCGCGAATTCTCTATAAGCAGCTAACCATAAGAGGAAGTCACCCCTGCCCAACACCGCCTTTACTAAATTTCTCCAATCCTCGGGTATTAGGCCTTGCTGTCCAATGTTATCAAGGATTGCCTGAGTGAAACTTGCATGGGGGCCATACAATTGCACTGATTGTTGCAATTCTTTAAGTAATTTATGGTCAAGAGGCGTCCAACCCCTGTTTCCCTGTTGATCCTGAATTACAGGAAACACCTGACCTGGTTCCTGGTACTGCTCCCAAGCAGGTTTCCTATAAACAGCTCCCCTTTGCTTGCTTTCGGTTCTTGGCCTTTCTATCTCCTCCTGCATACCTACTCCCTCCATCACTCCTTCTTCCTCCTCCCACTCTTCTTCAATCTCATGTGGAAAAAAAGGGGCTTTTCTTTACAGGAGGAAACTTTGGTAGTACCAATGGGCGATACCAGGGTGGTGATTCATCCTTTATGGTTGAATTTGCCAGCCTTGTAGGGCCAGGATATATTCTTGGCATCTCTCTCGGGGGCGAGGTTCCCTTTTCAGCTTCCTTCTCCCCCCCACGTAAGCTTCCTGGCTCTCTAAATCCTTCTTTGATTTTTTTTTCACCTGTCCGTTACAATAGCTGCTCGCCTGGCTGCCCTGCCATAATTCTTCCTGCAATTCACTCCCCTCATTAAACAACAACTCGATCCCTTCTGTGGGGTCCTGGAGCGCCTGATCAATGAGTTGCCACAGCTTCAGCACTTCTATCGATTCCCCAGCCTCGCGTAATTGCCGTCCCACCTGCCTCCACTACTGTAGAAACCAGGGGGACGTCTCTATGACTGCTCTTATGAATGCATGAATTTTCCTCCCCCCTCGTTTCCCTCGCTTAGAAGAAAAGCTGTGAGGAGGTGGGGAGTAGGAAGAGAGAGAGAGAGAGAAACCACATTCAGCCCATATTGGATGATCTTTAGGGAGAAATAGAGGATGGTGCCTAGCAGGAAGAAGACGTAGCCAGTGGGCAAAGAGTAGCCAAAGAACTCCATTGTCTGTACCGTCCGTGACATGTTGGAGCGGTGGGCGTAATGGAAGACTGAGTCCCCCAGGCGTTCCCAGTAAATACCTCTTTCCTGGCTTCTATTTTTCTTCCCCTGTGGCTTTTTTCCTAGGTTCTAACTAGCTTTTCACCAGCACTCTTTTAGTCCGGCTTTCCCCTAGGTTCTTTGCTAGTCTCTCTCTCCGGTATTTTCCTGCTTCTTCCTGCTTCTTCCCTCCTAGGTTTCCTAATCCGAGTCATGGCACCATTTGCTGCTCCTCCGCACGTGGAGGAGCCGCACCGGACCGGACGCTTGATGTTCCCCTTTTTTACAAGTCCTTTCTATAGTAAAGTAAGAATAAGTAAACAGCGAACTCCCAAAGCAAGAATGAGTAGAGAGAAATGAGAAAGAACGAAGCAACGAACTTCCCCGCGAACTCTCCAACGCACTCTCCAACCAACCCACACCACCATGCCGTCTCTCTCCTCCTATATAGTCCTCTCCACCAATCCGTGCTCTGCTACCCACACGCTGAGCGCGCTGCTCTCCTCCAATCAGGAGCAGCTCCTGCAGCTTGTCAAGTTGGTGAGAGGCAGCTGGGTAGAAGCTGTTTGCTCCTCTCCCAGTGCCATATTGTGGGAGAGCAGATGTATAGAATAAGTCTTAATTCCAGTAACAGTATAGTCCGAGTTGCTCCCCACAGAGGCCTAGTCTAAAATAGCTGCACATTGATCCAGGCTCAGGTTCTTCACAACAACAACAAGAAACAGTTGAGTGATAATGAAGCTATTACCCAAGGAGCAGTTGGTTCTGCCCATTTGGGGATTTATTCTTGGAAAATGTTTATATATGCAGACAAGGAACATATACTGCAAGTCTTTTAATAGATGTCATAACCGTGTTTGACATAACACTGATGAAAATGTGAAACATAGAAAGTATGCAAGGTGGAAGGCAACATATATCCATAATTGCTTAAAGAATGAGGAGACTCCTCAAGCAGGCCGTATTGCAATTGAGGAAGATACTGATGGTGAAGAAAATGAAGATGCTGTAGTAGCATCTCTGCCCATTCCACACACCTCAGCCATCATCATCTTCAGCAGTTGACCCAGGCAGCATGCCATCAGACAGCTATAGTTGAATACAGATTCCTCTGGGTGCACATGCCCCAGCCAACACACCAGCAAAAGTGCCTCATAGCATGGGTGTAACAAGGAATACCATCCAACCTACTCTATAGACTATGCCAGCCATTGATCCTGCACTTTCCAGTACGGTTTCCCAAGGTGATACCCACCTCACCCCTGAGGAGTTTGTGAGAGCTCAGAGATACTGCAAATATGCTGGCAGTGCTTTGCAATATGAAGATGTAAGCACTGCCATTCAGAATCTACAGAAAGACCTCAAGTTACTGATGACTGACAGAGAATGAAGACTTTGTACAACAGATCCACGAATCTTTGGCATAAAGAACTTACTCCATTACCCTATCTTCAGCCTATCAAGAGGACAGTTTTAAGAAAGACTTCAGTTGAATTGAATATGATGATAAAATCTGTGAATATCAGATTCCTTTTGAAGCATTCAACAGTAGCCTCAACCAGTTTTTATTGTCCATTTAATGGCTCCAATAATTTATGGGCACATAGGGCTGATGTTGGCAAGATCCTAAAAACACCCTTTGAACCCTGTTTCAGCAGTGAAAACACAGAAAATATATATTGGAAATAAGCTTTATTAATTTAAATACATGAAGAGAATTTTTTAAAAGCCATAATATTTGGACAAACAGACCATATTACTTTGCAGTAAAATTGTAAATCTAATAAAAGATTCCAGAATAGTCTAGATTAGAGATTACCTTTTTGTTTTCCTTAAGATTTATAAAACAAATACAAATGTCCTAAAGTGTTAGATTAACCTGAAAAAATTATGTTCAAAACACAATTTTTATTCATTAGAGTTTATAGTTGGCAGAAGGAAAAGTCATTCAGTAAAGAGGTAGAAGTGCTTTCAGACTTAATATTAAGAATGTTGGTTTCCCAAATGCTTTCTCTTATCCGTCAAGCTTAAGGTGAATTGGTATTTGCTGCATCAGCAGTCTGACTGCATGTCTTAGAGAATGAAAAATAGAGGTCTGTAGAGATGCCTGAAGAGTTGGTGCTTTTAAGTTAAGATTCTTCTCAGCTGCTGAGGAGTATGTTCCATCGAGTGCATAACTATGAATGATTCAGAAGATTTATAAGACTTAAGATACTCAGTTGTTAAATTTATGAATTTTGTGGGAAATTATGGACTTACGGTGTCACCTGAATTTGCTGTGTTAAAAAAATAAATACAAAGATTCTTTTTAAATAAAACTTAAAAAAAGTATAGGCTTGTATGGAACAAGATGTTTCTAAACTTCATAACATGCTGTTATTTTAATACAAAACATACATAAGCAAATGTTTTAAACATAAATAATTGATTATAAAAGCTTGTGTTTCTAATCAAATACACTTGTGAAAAGAAATTACAATTTACCCCCAAAATAATCTAGAATTTCCTAACAGTATCTAACTTAATAATGAAGTAAAAACATCCTAAAACATCTTTTGTTTGTGTGAATTTAAGTACAGTACTTTAAATTAGCATTTTCCATCCCAAAGGTTATTAAAAGTTTTGAAAGGGAGATAAACTCCATGAGGTTGGTAGATTTTCTGTTCTAAATTCTTCATGTAGGTGGGGCTGGTGCTGCTGGGCAGCAGGTAAATCCTCTGCCTGTGGTGCCAGCATCCAGTATGAGTACCAGTTCTAGTCCCGGCTGCCCCTCTTCCAGTCCAGCTCTCTGCTATGGCCTGGGAAAGCAGTGGAAGATGGCCCAAGTGCTTGGGCCCCTGCACCCGCATGGGAGACCAGGAAGAAGCAGCTGGCTCCTGGCTTTAGATCCGTGCAGCTCTGGCCATTGCAGCCATCTGGGGAGTTAATCAACAGAAGGAAGACCTTTCTCTCTGTCTGTAATTTTACCTCTCAACTAAATAAAATCTTAAAAAATATATTCTTTATATACTCATATTAATTACAACCTCCTATTTTAGAAAAATGAGGGTTAATGGTTTATGACTTCTGCTAGTCTGTGATTGTTACAAAGTAAAACTTCTAGTTTTATCTAGAAGATAATTCCTTATCTGCAATCACCGTATTGTAACAAAAATTGTGGTACTAAGTTAATAGTCTTTAAGTAAATTAGGAGAATATTTAGCAACTTAAAAACACCTGGCTAGAAAATTTCTTCACAAGATTCCTCGTGGGGTAAACACATGCTGAATTTCTGGTTTTTTATTTACGTGTCTCATTGTCACAGGCTGAACAGCAACAGAACACAGTATGAGAATGATGAGCACTCCTCTAATGCTAGAGACATATGTGCCCTGTCAGGACTTCATTGGCCTGACTCATCAAAAGACTCAGGAATAAATGTTTCTGTTTTCAAGAGAATTGTGGGGCTGGTGCCATGGTGCAGTAGGTTAATCCTCCACCTGCAGCACCGGCATCCCATATAGGCCCCAGTTCCAGTCCCAGCCACACCTCTTTCAATCCAGCTCTCTGCTATGGCCTGGAAAAGCAGTATAAGATGGCCCAAGTGCTTGGGCCCCTGCACCCATGGGAGACTGGAAAAAAGCACCTGGCTCCTGGCTTTGGATTGAGCAGCTCTGGCTGTTGCAGCCATTTGGGGAGTGAACCAATGGATGGAAAACCTTTCTCTCTGTCCTACCTCTCACTGTCTATAACTCTACCTCTCAAATCAATAAATAAAGTCTTTCAAAAAATCTTTTAAAGTGAATTGCAACCACTATTGCATGTTTTCTTTCACAACTTCAAGTGGACATAGCTCATAAAATAAAATGAATCATGGTTTCATAAACATTAAAGCTTATCATAGACAATTGGTACCAATGAATAGCTTCTTTTACAGTCTCTCTATATAAATAATTAATAAGCCAATTGTTTTCTTCCTACTCTGCAAAGCTAGTCAATGCAATTGATTTCAAATTTAGAATTTTCAAATCACCCAGAAATGCACAATGTTAATGCTTTTGGAGCTTTATAAGAGCACAAAATATCAATTTTTAATTCTTGTACTTTTTAACATTAGAGAGTTCTGAGACATTAAATAGTACTTTTTCTTTCTAATCCATGTAAGACTAACAATGTGCAGAAAAAAATATGAGGATTTTTGTTATGCAGATAAATAATTGTGCTTTGCCTAGAATCATGCTTCAACTTTGGTTATTTTTCCTCTTCACTGAATCCAGGAAGACAAGAGTCCTGTGAAACTAATAAAATGCCCCTGGTGTTCTTAAATGATTACTTTTTGGACAGGAACTTCCAAGAAACAACACCACAGTAGTAGTGAACATTTTCTGTGGTTGGAATCTTCTCTTTGCTTTCAGGAGACCAAGAGAAGCCACCTGGAGATCTCAGAGAAGGCCACGTGGGAATGGAGGGGCATGCACCTCCTCTGGAAGCAGTTGTGTCTGTGAAATTTTTTGCTCATTGCAAATTTGACAGGTCTCTATCCATTGATAATGAAGAGACTCATCATAAAAATTAGTAATACAGAAAAAAATCATTGAAATTTCATTTTTTTCTGCCACAGGCAAGTGGAACAATATCTCTGACAGTAAAACAAACAGACTGTAAAGAGTCTATCCAATGTCTCTGGCTCTCCTCACATTCTGAGGACAGATCTCAGAGAACTTCTAGCTGCCTCTTCCAGAAAGGTAAATCAGTAAATAAATTATTAATAAAAAGAAAAGGAGGTAACTTTTTTTCTGTATTTCTGGATAGGATTCCTGTCTTCGAATCAATATGTCATGATTTTTATTCATTTTTCCTTCTTTGGAATTGGGGTAGGAGTAGGCAAAAACATGCATGAAAGAAGGGGGAAAAAGCTTAAAGTACTAGATTGTAAAGTAGGAACAAATAGACAGGAAGGCTGGAGGTGAAGGGGTAAAGACTAGGTTAGGGAAAAAAGCCAGCTTATTAAATCCTTAAAAAGAGAAAGGAAGAAAGGAGGAGGAAATAGAGAAGTATGGTTATGTTCTTATGGAATTACATTCTTATGCAATCTGATCTCTTTGTATTAATAAAAATAGAAATTTTTAACAATTGAAAATTTATTCCTTTAGTGAATCACTACTGCCTCATTCCAACACTCTATAAAAACAGAATCCAAAGGCAGGCATAGGTTGCAGGGTGGGGCACAGTGCAAGTGGCAGTGACAGACTTATTTCTCTAATATCAAATTCTACACCACAACTTCTAATCCAGCAAAGTTCTACACATCACCCAGAATCAATTGCATAAAATAAACCACTTAGGGCAAAAGCTCAGAGAAAATCAATGTCCCCATTATTCTTTGCCTGTGAAGCACTCATATAAATTAGCATGCTGCTAAAGAAAATGAGATTGTGGCCAAGCTATGTATAAAGAACATAGGATGCAAAGTCAGGAGGCAGTTTGGTGTTTTATGAGCACCCAAAGTGAACTGCAGATGAAGAAGGGGATGCATTACAGAATGGGAGCTGAGTAGGCAGCACAGCCAGCAGTGATCACCAAGCCATTAACCTAAGATTGATGAGTATTTGTGAAGTGTACAAGTGAGTTCTACCTATAACAACAGTAATTACTTTTTCTTTAGGACACAAGGCAAAACACATTTTTTTCCCAATTTTTATCTGTTTTTCATTTTATTTGAAAGGCAGGGGGAGATGGAGAGCGAGAGACATTTCTTCCACTTTCTGGTACATCCCCAAATGCTCACAACAGCAGGCAATGTTCAGCCTGAAGCCAGGATCCTGGAACTCCATGCAGGCCTGGGAGAGTTCAGTTAATTCTGAGGATACACAGTCTTCAGTGACACCTGTCTTTATAAAGACACATCTCAATACAAAATAAAACTCTCTACTCAGGACTTTAGAGATCCAAGAGAAAACTTTCAAATATTTTGCAGGTGAATGCAAAACAGAAATCTGGAGACTTCTGTGAGCCAACAAGTTCCCTGCCTACCTGAGAATCAGCCTGGTCACCAGGGAGATCAAGGGAAGAGGACCAAGCAAAGCCATTTGGGACCTGTGCCCAGAGTCTTATCTCTTGAGTGAGCCTAAAGGCAGCCCAGTCATTGGGCACTGGCAGTTTTGGACCACCTTAATCCTGAAGTGGCTACACAAACTAGTCAACTCCAATTTGGGCTGAGTTATCAGACTGGAAGTCTGGTCAAAGACTGCCACCCATTAAGGAATCTGGACACAGGAATGGCCAAAAAAGTACCATTAGGAGGTGCTCACAATAGGAGTCAGAGAACTAAGTGGGTAATAAATGCACAGATCCTAGACCAAGGCAACAGGCAATGAAAACCTTCTCTTTTGTTGCAAAATTTTCTTATTTTATCTTAAAGGCCTTGAGAAACAGATCTGTAGACATCTCATATGTAAGACAAACATGGATCATTCATAATTGGCCTATAAATATTAGCATTCTTGCCCTGAACAATCAGCCTCAGGAGCTAGCTCAGGGAGGGGCAAGTAAAGGGAATTACTTCAATCTCATTTCTAGGGAAATATACATCCTCCATGAACTGCTTCTTACAAAACATTTCTCCAATTTTCCAGGAGAAATACATCAACTCTGAAGAGGCTACTTTTTTTTTTTTCCATAGAGCCCAACACCTGTCTTGGGAATCACCTGTGATCCAGGTAGATGGATAAGAAAGACAACTGGAATCATCAACTATGAGACAAGATACTTTACCCAAATCACTATATTTCACTCTACAGAAAAATGCAAACTGAATCACAAAGAACTCCAGTGGATTGATCCACTGGTTTCAGCAAAGGGCATATTTGCATTACTCCAGATATGCAGGCCTCTCTTTCTGTGTACCTTCATGTGGACTATCTGCAGATACAGAGTGAGGGGGAGGCTGCAGCAGTAAAAATGGTCAATGTTTCAACTATGAAACTTATTTTTAATTATCTCAAATACAGTCATAAAAATTCTGCTCTAAGCAAGACACACATAAAGCAAAGCTCATCCCTTTCTCAACAAAAATTTAATGCGATGAGAATTACAAAATCTTAAAGAAAGAAATAGAAGACGATACCAAGAAATGGAAAAATCTTCCATGCTCATGGATTGGAAGAATCAACATCATCAAAATGTCCATTCTCCCAAAAGCAATTTATAGATTCAATGCAATACCAATCAAAATACCAAAGACATTCTTCTCAGATCTAGAAAAAAATGATGCTGAAATTCATATGGAGACACAGGAGACCTCGAATAGCTAAAGCAATCTTGTACAACAAAAAACAAAGCCATAGGCATCACAATATCAGATTTCAGGACATACTACAGGGCAGTTGTAATCAAAACAGCATGGTACTGGTACAGAAACAGATGGATAGACCATTGGAACAGAATTGAAACACCTGAAATCAACCCAAACATCTACAGCGAACTTATATTTGGTCAAGGATCTAAAACCAATTCCTGGAGCAAGGACAGTCTATTCAATAAATCGTGCTGGGAAAACTGGATTTCCACCTGCAGAAGCATGAGGCAAGATCCCTACCTTATACCTTACACAAAAATCCATTCAACATGGATTAAAGACTTAAATCTACGACCTGACACCATCAAATTATTAGAGAACATTGGAGAAACCCTGCAAGATATTGCCACTGGCAAAGACTTCTTGGAAAAGACCCTGGAGACACAGGCAGTCAAAGCCAAAATTAACAATTGGGATTGCATCAAATTGAGAAGTTTCTGTACTGCAAAATTAACAGTCAGGAAAGTGAAGAGGCAACCGACAGAATGGGAAAAGATATTTGTAAATTATGCAACAGATAAAGGGTTAATAACCAGAATCTACAAAGAAATCAAGAAACTCCACAACAACAAAACAAACAACACACTTAGGAGATGGGCCAAGGACCCCAATAGACATTTTTCAAAAGAGGAAATCCAAATGGCCAACAGGCACATGAAAAAATGTTCAAGATCACTAGCAATCAGGGAAATGCACTTCAAAACCACAATGAGGTTTCACCTCACCCCACTTAGAATGGCTCACATTCAGAAATCTACCAACAACAGATGCTGGCCAAGATGTGGGGAAAAACGGACACTAACCCACTGTTGGTGGGAATGCAAACTGGTCAAGCCACTATGGAAGTCACTCTGGAGATTCCTCAGAAACCTGAATATAACCCTACCATTCAACCCAGCCATCCCACTCCTGGGAATTTACCCAAAGGAAATTAAATTGGCAAACAAAAAAGCGGTCTGTACCCTAATATTTATCGCAGCACAATTCACAATAGCCAAGACCTGGAGTCAACCTAAATGCCCATCAACAGTAGACTGGATAAAGAAATTATGGGATATGTGCTCTATAGAATACTATACCGCAGTCAAAAACAATGAAATCTGATTATTTGCAACGAAATGGAGGAATCTGGAACACATCATGCTGAGTGATATAAGCCAGTCCCAAAGGGACAAATACCATAGGTTCTCCCTGATCGGTGACAACTAACCGAGCACCAAAAAGGAAACCTGTTGAAGTGAAATGGACACTATGAGAAATGGTGACTTGATCAGCCTTTGCCCTGACTGTTGATGTACAATTTAATACTTTATCCCTTTTAGTATTTTTGTCTGTTCTACTTAATACTTTGGTTGAATTCTGTAATTAACACACAGTTATTCTTAAGTGTTGAAAATTAACTGAAATATGACCCCTGTTAAACATAAGAGTGGGAATAAGAGAGGGAAGAGATGTACAATTTGGGACATGCTCAATTGGACTTGCCCCAAATGGTAGAGTTAGAAACATACCAGGGGATTCCAATTCAATCCCATCAAGGTGGCCTATACCAATGCCATATCACTAGTCCAAGTGATCAATTGCTGTTCAAAATTGATCACACTGATAGGACTACGAGTCAAAGGGATAACATAAACAAGACTAGTGTCTGAAAATACTAACCGATAGAATAAAAAAAAAAAGGGAAAGAATGATTCAACATGAGAAGCAGGATACACAGCTGACTCATAGAATGGCAGATGTCCTAAACAGCACTCTGGCCTCAGAATCAGCCCTTAAGGCATTTGGATCTGGCTAAAAAGCCCATGAGAGTATTTCAGGCATGGAAAGCCAAGACACTCTGGCAAAAAAAATAAATAAATAAAAAAGAGGACCTAAACAAAAGATCTCTGAGAGTGAGATCCCAATGGAAAGAACAGGTCATCAAAGAAGTAGCTACCTTTCTCTGAAAGGAGGAGAGAACTTCCACTTTGACTACTATCTTGTCTAAATATGATCAGAGTTGGCGAACTCAAAATGCTTCCATAGCCTTGACAACTCATGAATAGATCCTAGGGTGATTACTGATGCCATAAACAAGAATGTCAATTTGTTAAGGCAATAACAGGAGTCACTGTGCACTTACTCCTCATGTAGGATCTCTGTCTTTAATGTGCTGTACCTTGTGATTTAATGCTATAACTAGTACTCAGTATTTTTCACTTTGTGTTTCTGTGTGGGTGCAAACTGTTGAAATCTTTACTTCATATATACTAAATTGATCTCCTGTATATAAAGAGAATGAAAAATGAATCTTGATGTGAATGGAAGGGGAGAGGGAGCGGGAGAGGGGAGGGTTGCAGTTGGGAGGGAAGTTATGGGGGAGAAGCCATGCAATCCAGAAGCTGTACTTTGGAAATTTATATTCATTAAATAAATGTACAAAGAAAATTAATGTTAACTGCATAGTTAGGAGTGTACTATTGCATTTAATTACAGTGCTTCTCTATATTTTATTTTTTAAGATTTTATCTATTTGAGAGGTCAAATTATAGACAGTGAGAGGAAGAGACAGAGATAAAGGTCTTCTATCTGCTGGTTCACTCTGCAAATGGCTATAACAGATGGAGCTGCACTGATCTGAAGCCAAGAGCTTCTTTTCTGTCCCCCCTTGGGTACAAGGGCCTAAGCACTTGAGCCATCTTCTACTGTTTTCCCAGGCCATAGCTGAGAGCCAGATCAGAAGAGGAGCAGCTGAGGCTAGAACTGCGGCCCATATAGGTACCAGCCCCTCTACATCTTATAAGCACATCTTATCTGTAAGAAAAAAACTGAAAAGTTAGTCAAGTATATCACAAACTATGTTAGAAATTATCTCTAATTTAAATAAAAAAGGAAAACCTTAAAATAGAAGTGGTTAATTTTGGCAATCTGCACAAATGACCTGTGTCCTATTATTTTATCCTTTGGAATACTTTTCAAGATTTCTTCTGACCTTCCCATCTTCCTTTGTTCCTCATACCCTTTCAATATCACTGCCTCTCTGTCCCTGCAGCTCTCTCCCTTTGGAAACAGTCTTGCAGGCTGTCAATCATTATTTCAAAATGTTTTGTAGGGAGTGCCTGAATGGCCTTCTAATATCCCATAAATATATATTTCCATAAAACAGACAATAGAGGGGCTGGTACTGTGCCCTAGCAGGAAAAGCTGCTGCCTGCATTGCTGACATCCCTTATGGGTGCTGCTTTGAGTCTCGGCTGCTCCATTTCTGATCCAGCTCTCTTCTACTGGGGAAGCAGTAGAAGATGACCCAAGTCCTTGGGCCCGTGCACACATGTGGGATAACTGGAAGAGGCTCCCAGCTCTTGGCTTCAGTTCAGGGTAGCTCCAGCCATTGCAGCCATCTGGGGAGTAAACCAGAAGATGGAAGACCTTTCTTCCTCTCTCTCTGCTTCTGCATCTCTCTAACTCAAATAAAATAAAATAAATAAAAATTTAAAAAAAGGTGGTATAGCATAGTGGGAAAGCTGTTTCCTGTGATGCTGGTATTCTATATTGTGCATGAGTTCATGTCCCACCTGCTCTACTTCTTCTTTTTATTTATTTATTTTTTTTCACAGGCAGAGTAGACAGTGAGAGAGAGACAGAGAGAAAGGTCTTCCTTTTCAGTTGGTTCACCCCCTAATAGTCACTGCAGCCAGTGCACCATGCTGATCTGAAGCCAGGAGCCAAGTGCTTCTCCTGGACTCCCATGCGGGTGTAGGGCCTAAGGACTTGGGCCATCCTCCACTGTATTCCCGGGCCACAGCAGCTCTACTTCTGATCCAGCTCCTTCATCTGCCTAGGAAAGCTGCAAAGAATGGTGCTTGTGCTCCTACTCCCACATGGGAAATGTGGAAGAAGATACTGGCTCCTGGGTGGGAGGGACGTTATGGGGGGGAAGCCATTGTAATCCATAAGCTGTACTTTGGAAATTTATATTCATTAAATAAAAGTTAAAAAAAAAAAAAAGAAGATGATGCTGGCTCCTGACTTTAATCCAGTTCCAACCCCAGCTGCTGTGGCCATTAGGGGTGTGAAACAGTGGATAAATGATTTATATCTCTCTCTCTCTTTGTAACTCTGCCTTTCAAATAAATATTGGCTGGCGCCGTGGCTCAACAGGCTAATCCTCTGCCTGCGGTGCTGGCACCCCAGGTTCTAGCCCTGGTCGGGGCACCAGATTCTGTCCCGGTTGCTCCTCTTCCAGTCCAGCTCTCTGCTGTGGCCCAGGAGTGCAGTGGAGGATGACCCAAGTGCTTGGGCCCTGCACTCGCATGGGAGACCAGGAGAAGCACCTGGCTCCTGGCTTTGGATTAGCACGGTGCTCTGGCTACAGGAGCCATTGTGGTGTGAACCAATGGAAAAAGAAAGACCTTTCTCTCTGTCTCTCTTTCTCACTGTCCACTCTGCCTGTCAAAAAATAAATAAATATATTTTTTTTTAATTTAACAAATGGCCCTAAATATTCTGACTCATCTTGACATGTAACAGGAGACAAAAAAGTTGCTGCTGACTTTATGTAGTGCCTCCTCAATCTTTTCTATAAGCAAAATACATTTATTTCTTTTGCTGTCCAAGCACTCAAATCTAAAAGAAATAATACTACCCAGTGCAACTCTGTTCAAGGCTGCTCCTGCACTGAAGAAAAGTAAAGGAGCAAGGGGCCCAAACCCTGTGTGGCCGGCTGGCAGTCCCCTCCTCACTCTGCATCTGAGTTTCTGATTAGAGAGGGAGACAAAGGCAACTCCAGATACTGCAGCAGTACACAAACAGCCTCACAGACACACCTTATGTGTGTGCAACAGAAGGAGAGCACAGAGCACTATGTAAGGGAGGAATACATTGAACAAAAAGGAAAGGATGTGAATGGACATAGCTAAGAATTTCCCCACTCTGCTGATCATGATCTCAAGGATGTCCAGGCCAGAATTCCATTTCACTTTGGAAAACCCACTCCATAAAGTTTTCTCCACCTAGGTGTATTCTTATGTGAGGAATCTGTCTTCCTGTGAGAGAGGGCACCACCACAGACTGAAAACCAGTCAAAAAGCAGAGTGATGGCTTTAATTCTCAGAGGTGAATGGACAACCACATCTATGAATTCTGCCTTGAAAAATAAGCTTCCTTCTGCTCTAGGAATCTGGTATAGTTTAGGGCTAAAATGAGAAACACAGAGACCAGCTGGGTCTGTTACATGAGAAGAAAGGAAGCTTGATGGCAGCACTGTAGGTGGCAGCCTCACCTGCCATGCCACAATGCCAGTCCTCAAAATCAGCCTATTTTAAAAAGCATTTTAAATGAGGGATGGGAGAGAGGGACACTGGATTTCATTTTCCACTTCTATTTGAAGAAATGGAATAGTAGAATCCATGCCAGCCTAACACATGGCAGCTTTAGCCACTGATGACATCACAGCTTGCTACCCAAAAGTGGCAGCCAAAATAAACTCAACAAATGAGAACCAAAATAAAACAGAAGAGTTTAACCTAATACCAACAGTTGTTCAGCAGATATCACCAAGATCTTGACACACAGTCATCAGAAGGATAAAGGGTGGGGCTGGCTTTGTGGCACAGTGGATTAAGCCACCACAAAATAAAATGCTGGGATCCAATATGTGTGTCCACCCTTTAAAAAAGATTGATTTATTTGAAACTCAGAGTTTTGGGGACCAGTGCTGTGGCACAGCTGATTGAGGCCCTGGGCTGCATTCCATATGGTCCCTGGTTCAGGTCTTGGCTGCTCCACTTCCAATCCAGCTGCCTGCTAATGTGCTTGGGAAAGTGGCACAGTATGGCCCAAGTCCTTGGCCATATATCCACATGGAGATCTGGAAGGAGCTACTGGCTCCTGGCTTCAGATCAGCTCAGATCTGGCCACTGCGGCCATTTGGGGAGTGATCCAGCAGACTGAAGACCTCTCTGTCTCTATCTCTATCAGTAACTCTGTCAAATAAATAAAATAAATCTTAAAAAAACTCAGAGTTATAGAGAGGAGGGAGAGTCAGATGGGATGGCATTGTGGATTAGCAGGTAAAGCTGCTGCCTACAGTACTGGCATCTGGTATAGGCACCAGTTCATGTCCTGGTTGCTCCACTTCTGATCCAGCTCTCTTCCAATGGCCCTGGAAAAGTAGAAGATGGCCCAATACCTGGGTCCTTGCCACCCAAGTGTGACACCTGAATGAAGCTCTTAGTGCCTGGCTTGGGCCTGGCCCAGTTCTGGTCATTGTAGCCATCTAGGGAGTAGACGAGCAGATGGAAAATCTCTTTCTCATTCTCTCCCTTTCTCTATCTCTGCCTTGCAAATAAATAAATGCTAAAAAAGAGAGAGATCTGCCATCTGACATGGCTGCAATGGCCAGGGCTGAACCACACAGAAACCAGGAGCCAGGCACTTCATCTGGGTCTCACACATGGGTTACAATGGCCCAAACACTTGAGTCATCCTCTGCTGCTTTTCTCAGGCCATCAGCAGGGAGCTAGTTTAGAAGTGGAGCAACTGAGACATGAACTACTGCTCATCTGGGAAGCTGGCATTGCAGGTGGTGGCTTTCCCCATTGTGCCACAATGCCAGCCCCATGAGTGCCAGTTTGAGTCACAGCTGTTCCACTTCTGATCCAGCTCCCTGCTAACACAACTGGGGAAGCAGAAAAAGATGGCACAAGTACTTGGGTCCTTGCACCAACATGGGACACTGGGTTGGATCTCCAGGCTGGGCCATCATTATTCATTGCAGTCTCTTGAGTGAACCAGCAGATGCAAGATCCCCATCTTTCTGTCTCTGCCTCTTTCTCTGTAACTCTGCCTTTAAAATAAAAATTTTAAATCTTAATAAAATAAAGAGAAAGGGTGAGAGAGTGTCCACAGTAAAGTAACAGAGCAAAGCTACAGTTGTGCTGTCCCTCAGCAGCCTTCTGCCTTAAGTGGGAAATCTCTGGCTTACAGACACTGACATAAAAGACACATTCAAAACACATTTCAAAACAAGAGATGAGAGGTTTACAAGGCATATTGACTTTATGATGACTTTCATTCATTAGGTACACTGGGTTTAGGTATATGCCTTTTGTGCAGCCAAGTTAACCCAGGGTCTAACTCAAAGAGATGTACTGAGGGAGATGTGCTGCCAGGGGAGAGAGCTACAATGTCCCATTGCTCTTGTAGCATCATAAAGGGAAGGAAAAGGTCTACTCATGTCCATGGTTACAAAGAGGACAGAAGCACAAACATTTCAGAAGGCAGGAGCAAATTTCAAATACAGTTATTTTAAGAAAATAAAAGGAAGCAAATTTCAGAATATAACATGGGGTAGAAACACACCATCAGTTCATCAATTCTCACAGGGATCCAGGAAAACTGCCCTGCCTACCCATAAACCAAATGTTTCAAAACATATTTTCTGATTAAATTCAGAAGATTACAGGACTCGGCACTCTGGGTGTTCAAATGCCAAATTAAGTTTTAGTTTCCACTATGGGCATATGTAGCCCAATCACTCAGAACATGAGAAAAACTTTTCCATAAGAAGGAACATGAAATATTCAGTCACACAGAATAACTGTGCTTAGTGCTCAAAGTGAACCAACCCCAGGATAAGCACCCAGAAAACCTGTTAGGTCTTAGGGCCAGCTCCATGGTGAAGCATGTAAAAATTTATTTATTTATTTAAAAGGCAGAGTTACAGAGAGTCAGGGCACAGAGAAAAGTCTTCCATGCACTGATTCACTCTGAAAATGGCTGCAATGGCCAGAGCTGGATTTACTTGAAGCCAGGAGCCAGAAGCTTCTGTCAGGTCTCCCATGCGGGTGCAGAACCCAAGAACTTGGGCCATCTTTCACTGCTTTCCCAGGCCACGGCAGAAAGCTGGATCTCAAACAAGCACCCATATGAGATGGCAGCACTGTAGGTGGCAGCCTCACCTGCCATGCCACAATGCCAGCCCTCAAAATAAACCTATTTTAAAAAGCATTTTAACTGAGGGATGGGAGAGAGCTTGTTTATCCAAAGCAAGGATAACATAACATAACTACTACACAGAAGAAGCTCCTGGCTCCTGGCTTTGGATCGGCACAGCTCCGACCACTGAAGCCAACTGGGGAGTGAACCAGCAGATGAAGACTTCTCTCTCTCTGCCTCTCCTCTCTGTAACTCTGACTTTCAAGTAAAATAAATAAATCTTTTTAAAAAAATAACTACTAGTACTCATTAACTTCAAAAATATAGAAATTTAATGAAACTCAAAATATAACCAAAATCATCATCTACTACACATTATAATCTTCATTTTGAGAGTGATATTAGAAAAAAAATTAACCCCTCCCCCATTGAAAAAATGCACATGGGACTGGTATAGTAAGTTAAGCAGACCCTGGCAGTGCCAGCACCCCACATGGGCACTGGTTCAAGACGTGGCTGCTCCATTTCCAATATAGCTCCCTACTAATTCACCTGGGAAAGCAGAGGATGATGGCCCAAGTGTTTGGGCCCCTGAAATCAAGTGTGAGAACCAGAAGAAGCTCCAAGCTCCTGGGTTCACCTGGCCCAGCCCAAGTCATTGTGGCCATTTGAGGAGTGAACCAACAGATGGAAGACCTCTCTTTCAATCTCTCTGTAAATCTGCCTTTCAAGTAAATAAAATTGATCTAAAAGAAAATACCCTGTATACAATGTAGTATTTTGGTTATTTCCTCATACAAAGAAAGCTCAGATAAACTGTCGATGAATCCTCCTGGCTTGATGCAATTCAGAAGGATGATTGCCTTCTGCCACCCTGTGGTAGACATCAATGAAAGTTATTAATGGGGAGATGAATGGGCTGCAGCCATGGCTCACTAGGCTAATCCTCTGCCTGTGGTGCCGGTACTCCAGGTTCTAGTCCCAGTTGGGGTGCCAGTCCTGTCCCAGTTGCTCCTCTTCCAGTCCAGCTTTCTGCTGTGGCCCAGGAAGGCAGTGGAGGATGCCCAAGTGCTTGGGCCCTGCACTCGCATGGGAAACCAGGAGAAGCACCTGGCTCCTGGCTTTGGATCAGTGCAGCGTGCCAGCCGTAGCAACCATTTGGGGGGTGAACCAATGGAAGGAAGACCTTTCTGTTTGTCTCTCTCTCTCACTGTCTAACTCTGCCTGTCAGAAAAAAAAAATGGGAAAATGAATGGACACCATCAGACTGCTTCCTCATATGCCACCTTTCCTTAAAGACATCACTGCTACATTACCAGATTATGTCTCTTGTGTGAAACATATCTCTCCTAACTTGCCAGAAACTTATAGCAGAGCAGGGAATGATGTGCCAAGGACAGTGAGTTAGCCTGAGTAGTCCAGGAATCCTGTTCTTGGCTGTTTTCAAGTTCATATTTTTTTTTTTTTGACAGGCAGAATGGACAGTGAGAGAGAGAGACAGAGAGAAAGGTCTTCCTTTTGCCATTGGTTCACCCTCCAATGGCTGCTGTGGCCGGCGCACTGTGGCCAACGCACCGCGCTGATCCGATGGCAGGAGCCAGGAGCCAGGTGCTTTTCCTGGTCTCCCATGGGGTACAGGGCCCAAGCACTTGGGCCATCCTCCACTGCACTCCCTGGCCACAGCACAGGGCTGGCCTGGAAGAGGGGCAACTGGGACAGAATCCAGCACCCCGACCGGGACTAGAACCCGGTGTGCCAGCGCCGCTAGGTGGAAGATTAGCCTAGTGAGCCGCGGCGCCGGCCCTTTCAAGTTCATATTAATGTACACACAACATAGTTGCTGAGAAAGTGTCTTACAGTTGTTTCCTGGGTGTGAAGCAGCTCTTTTCAGCAGAAACACGTAACTGCTTGTCCACTCGCAAGCACTGTGATAGGGAGTACATGGGAGAAAAGTTCAAAAACACACTGGGTTTCAGAGGAAGATGTTGTTACCCTAACAACCTCTATCCAGGATTCACTTTCTATTTTTACTTCCTAGGCAACCTTACTATGCTAAATGAGTTTCACAGATTAATAATCTGGTGACAACAGGACTCTAACAGAATCTATGAGCCACTCAGTTAATCAAGTGATAACTTCATTATACTGAAAATTAGTCTATAGCAATAGTTTTTAGGGCCACATGTCTCTTTTTTTTTAAAGATGTTTTATTTATTTATTTGAGAGGTAGAAATACAAATATTGAGACAGACAGAAAGGTCTTCCTTCTGCTGGTTCACTCCCCAGTTGGCCAAAATGGCCAGAAGAACTGCATTAATCTAAAGCCAGGAGCCAGGAGCTTCTTCTGGGTCTCCCACATGGAGACCCCCCACATGCCTTCCCAGGACATAGCAGAGAGATGGATCAGAGGAGGAGCAGCTGGGACTCAAACGGGTGCCCATATGGGATGCTGGCACCACAGGCAGAGGATTAACATACTGAGTCACAGTGCCAGCCCAAAGCCACATCTTTTACTATACTGTGTATAGTAAAAGTATAGTATACTATCTCTGTGGGGGGAGGGGAGCATATTTTCTCTTTTCTTCCTTACCCCTCCTCACATTAACACCTTGTATAAAGGCTTCCATAGACCACAGTCATTATGAAAATCTGTCATTAATATCCTCCCATGTTGAAAATGGCATGGGGTTAAACACAGAACTCAGAATAAGAAAAGTAATTTGAAGCTGGTGTGTGGCTGAGCAGGTAAAACCATAAGGGTGCTGGTTCGAGACCTGGCTGCTCCACTCTCTGCTATGGCCTGGGGAAACAGTGGAAGATGGCCCAAATGCTTGGTCCCCTGCATCTGTGTGGGAGACTTGGAAGAATTTCCTGGCTCCTGACTTCCATGCAGTTCTGGCCATTGTGACCATCTAGGGAGTGAACCAGCAGATGGGAGACCTCTCTATCTCTCTGTGCCTTTGCCTCTCTGTAACTCTGCCTTTCAAATAAATAAATAAATAAATTAAAAAGTAACTGACCCTCTTAATTAAAACCATATGGACTGTAAGATAATCAGCTTGGTGGAGCATTGAGTCACTTTAAAGAACTAGAAGAGAAAAATTGCTACTTTTCTGTATTTATGTCTTCATAGCTCTCCATTTTATGAAAATCCATATTAAAGTAGCTCATTATTAACTCACACGGTAGACTTGCATTAATTTCAGTTCACTTCTCACTTTGCAAAGGGATTAGCAGCAGGTAATAATAGTTGACATCCCTAATAACATAAGAAAAAAGGGTTGAAGACAGAAATCGAAAAGCAGGAAAATAAATCAGCTACATTTCCATGGCCTCAAGCTCCAGATTGAAAAAGAGTCTGTTAATTAAACACGGAGGAGAGATCAGTCTACTAAGCTACTGCACAAGCTTCACATTGCCGCTGGGAAATACAGCCAAACTCAAAGCGCCCTGGCTGTCAGATGTGTCCACAGGGTCCAGCCTGGGGGCCACTGGGCCCCACCCAGCTGGAACAACCATGGGGTATTGCTGGAAGCCCAGCCAGAAGGCATTCTCTGACCCACCCTAAATGAGAACTGGGCTAATTTAAATCTAGGGAATGGGACTCCTTCCTTTGCCATGCTCTCAACTGCCCTGCTGGTGCCGTTCCTCGTCCAGTGTACTGTAAGGAGAATTTGAGCGAGGCAGCCCGTGGGACTGGCCGTGCATCGGGAGACTGGGAAGCGGCGGTGGGAGACACAACACCTGGGTTCCAGCCTTGACTCTGCCAGAGGCGCTCCCAGGATCACTGAGAACCAAGTGATCAATGTCTGGGAGCCGCTACCCGCCATCGCACCCACCCTCTCCCACACACGCATAGATGCCCCTTCCTGTTCTCCATACTTGCCGTGGAAACTCTCGGGAGCACGTCCCCTTTCTTCAGGACACCTGGAGAGCAAAGCGGAAAGTGTGGGACAGGAGAAGTCGCTGGAACTTGGGGCCCACGGTGGCAGATGCAGAGGCACAGAAGCAGCGGGCGGCAGGTCTGGGGTGTGTGCTCCCGAACCGCCTGCAATTGCACTTGCAGAGCAAGACTCCCCAGGGAATGTGGGAGAAGGAGCGGTGCGGCCTCTCAGGGCACACTCTGATCAGTAAATGAACTTCCTCTGTTCTCAACCCCCGGGCCACAGGGAAAGGCACGCGCATGCGTACGTTCTCCCACATGCACACGCACAGGCGCTCAGAGCACGGAAAACGTTAGAGCACCAGGTGACTCTGGGAAATGGAGTCCAGGCCAGGGCATTCCTAGATAGACTTACTGGCCCTCTCCTAGGACTTCAGTACGGGGTGGGTGGAGACAGGCTGGGAACCAGAGGGCGTTTGCTTTTGTTTCCATCCCTCCTTCCCTTCCTTCCCACCCCAGATCTCGAGGGTCAGCTGCTGTTCTTCCTTTCTTGAACAAAATCTTATGAAGTGACAGCCACTGCTGCTGAGTCCCAAATCCCGGTTCCCTCACACACGCTGTTTCTCAGGAAAATCCCCTGCTGCTTTATTCCTGCACAGCTTCTCTCAAGTAACCCATGACAAGGATTTCAATGTAACTCTCAGCACAGGTGTACACGGCACAGTTTAACATCTAGATTTGAGAATACAATTTTTACTTGTGTCTTTTATTTGTGGTTCTTTTCAAAGTATTTTACACCACCCTCTAATTCACCAAGTACAAAAAAAAAAAAAAGAGAACTGGATACAGGACTAACATTGCCAAGTATCTTCTAGGGGCCAGATTAACAGAGTAAATGCCTTACTTTGTATCAATTATACCTCAGGTTAATTCTGGAGACCGTATTCTCAATTTACAAAGAGAAAGCTGAGGTGGAAAGAGATTCGAATTAAATTTGCCCATGGAAGTATGGTAAAAAAAAGTCTAGGTTAAAGGCCAAAGTGAAATATTGGTTTAAGAAATCTTTCAGGACCAGCACTGTGGCATAGTGGGCTAAGCCTCTGCCTTCAGCACCGACATTCTTTATAGGGGCTGGTTCAAGTCCCTGCTGCTCCACTTCCAATCCAGCTTTCTGCTCTAGCCTGGGAAAGCAGTAGAAGATGGCCTGAATGCCTGGGACCCTGCATCCACATCAGAGACCCAGAATTTCCTGGCTCCTGGCTTTGGATCAGCTTAACTATGGCTATTGCAGCCATTTGGGGAGTGAACAAGTGGATGGAAGACTTCTCTCTCTCTCTGCCTCTGCCTCTCTGTAACTCAGCCTTTCAAATAAAAAAAAATCTTCTTTAAAAAAAGAAATATTTCTTTTGTCTTGGGGCTCAGTTTCTAAAACCCAAGATTTCTCATCTCTAAAATAAAAAGTGAGGGAGAGGAGGAGTATCTACAATCCTAATCTTCACTGTAGAGAAACACATAGGATTATAACTTATCTAAAAAAGAAAGGAGGTTCAAAGTTGCTATTGCTGTATGGTTATTTTTCTCAAGTTTAATATCAAGATAGTGTAAATATTATGCATTCTTAGGTATATGTGTGGTGTTTGATTTTTAAGATTTTAAGTAGAAATGTAAATGGAAGCAGGATGACATGGAGTTCTATTTTTGATTACTTCTGTCAATTATAATTCATGGGATTAGAATTGCTGGATTAGGAATGCTTAAATGGATCCATTCATTTCACTCTAATGTTTATTATGTCAGGCAATATTCTTTGTGTAGACTGCTTTTTCTTGCCAGATTGAAAATTCAGGAGGGCAAGAAACATGTTTGCTTTGACATTAAAACTCAGCATCTTGATAGTCATTCTGTTAGCTGAATGAATAAATGAGGCTATAAAAATTAAACAAATACAATTTTTGATCCCCAATAACTACCTAGTTGAAGAGACAGTGAAATAGATATCTATTTGATAACAGACACAATTAGATGAATGTATAATTTGTTGCTCAGAGACAACTTTGATAATAAAAGAGATATATTAATAATGACACAGGGCTGAAATGTATAAGCAGAAACCATCCAGGGCCAAGCAGGTTAAATGTTCACCCTAGCTTTGTAAGGCATTCCATTCACTATTTAGTAAGCATTTACTGAGCATTCTTTTGTGTGGTGTGTTGAAAGAACTACCAGCAACATGATTTTCCTAGATATTGGAGCAAGAGAACCTGAGCAATCAGAAAAAGTTGGGATGAACTAAGAGGTTTTTGACACAAAGGTAAGAAAAACAAAAAGCAGAGAGGTCAATTAAAAAGTATATCAATGGTAATTTAGTAGGACCTGAACCAAGGTATGGTGGTAGTGGGAATGAAGAAGAGGCAACCGATTACAGAGAGATCCAAATGGCAGAAACAACAGGATTTCAGTGGTAGATGAAGGCAGGAGGGAACTCATGTGTAAATCTTCATTTGGATTTTATTATTTAATGGACAAGGAGTTCTCAGTACATTCATGTTCATCAGTAATAAAAGGCTACCTACAACTGACTTATAAACTTCCCCTAAATCCAAGACACAATCTCATGGGTAGCTACTATCTATAAGCCTTATGTTGATCATCAAGCCAAATATTTTTAACTGCTACAATCTACAATGGTCCTCATTATGATGCAGTTACTTAGAGACTAGAAGACATAATCCATGTGTATAAGAAAGGTCTAAATAAAAAAGTAAAATTCAGGGGCTTGCGCTGTGGCGCAGCAAGTTTGGCGCAGCAAGTTAACATCCCATATGGGCCCCTATTCGAAACCCGGCTGCTCCACTTTCAATCCAGCTCTCTGCTGTGGCCTGGGAAAGCAGTAGAGGATACTTGCTCCCCTGCACCCACATGGGAGACCTGGAGGAGGCTCCTGGCTGCTGGTTTCGAATCAGAACACCTCTGGCCATTGTGGCCAATTGGAGAGTGAACCATCAGATAGAAGAGCTCTCTCTCTCCCTCTCTCTGCCTCCCCTCTCTCTGTGTAACTCTGATTTTCAAATAAATAAATAAATAAATGAATAAATATTTTTTAAAAAGAGTAGTAATGGTCAATATTTATAAAAAAGTTGTTAAAAAACCCACAAAATCATATAATTCAAAGCTAAATTTGGAATACCTCGCTAATTCACAATTTATATATTCACCAACCTTAGGTAACTAAAGCACAATTAAGCAGGAAAGAAGTAAAAAAAATTTCCCTAGAGAGGGGCCGGCACTATGGCATAGTGGGTAAAGCTACCACCTGCAGTGTGGCATCCCATATGGGCATCGGTTCAAGTCCTGGCTGCTCCACTTCTGATCCAGCTCTCTGCTATGGCCTGGGAAAGCAGTAGAAGATGGCCCAAGGCCTTGGGCTCCCGCACCCATGTGGGAGACCTGGAAGTGGCTCCTGACTCCTGGCTTCAGATTGACACAGCTCTGGCCATTGCAGCCAATTGGGAATGAACCAACGGATGGAGGACCTTTCCCTCTCTTTCTTCCTCTCCTTCTCTCTCTGTGTAACTATTTCAAATCAATAAATAAATCTTTTCAAAAACAATTTCCTGGAATAGCCAAAATGCACATTATAAAGTCCAAGTAAGGTGTCTAGCCACTGGCTCACCATCCTGACTCATAAAAACTCACTCTGTCCTGGCTACTCTGATATGAGTGGATGGACACAAAGCAGAAAAGAAAACAATAGGTTTGAGCAGTGGATAAATGGAAAGGGCTCCAACAACAATGCTGCAGAGAGCTCTGTGGCTCCTAACTGAATGTGATATGCAGGCAGGCATCTCCTTAATTTCTGCCATACTCTCAGTTGTTCTAGGACCATAGAACTGAGCACAAGAATCAGAGCTTTCAAGTCCAACATCCACAATTCACTTAGTGATAGGGGAGCACTGTAGCTTTGCTTCATGAGTACAACTAATCCTCCACACTTGATATGTCATCCTGTTTGGATCCACTGGAACTGGAGAGCGTATGGGGTCAGAGGGAGTATAGGAGCAAGGTGTGTGAGGGACTCATGGTGGTGGTAGCTGTGCAGAGGAAATGGTGGAGGAGGAGGAGAAGAGCAAGAGCCCCTAGCACTGTGGGAATGAGGAGCCGAGGATGAATGGAGACAGGGGTGACTTGTCTGCATTATGCCTGGTACTCTCCTGGGGTATAATTGATGCAACATGAATAATGTGAATATCATGATTACCCTAAAGGCAATTTCAGTCCTGGTAGATGGATGACAAGGACATAGATAATTAAAAACAATGTGACAAAAGTTGTAGGTGCACAATACAATCACCTACATCATTTGTGGATGCCATGCCCATAAGGCAGGAACCACCAGGTTAAGGTCAGATCTCAGGGCTGGCATTGTGGTGTAGAGGGTAAAGCCACCCCCAGCAGTGCCAGCATCCCATATGGGCACTGGTTCAATTCCCAGCTGCTCCACTTCTGATCCAGCTCTCTGCTGTGGACTGGGAAAGCAGATGGCACAAGCCCTTGGGCCCCTGCACCCTCATGGGAAGACCTGGAGGGATCTCCTGGCTCCTGGGTTCTAAGCGGTGCAGCTCTGCCTATTGCAGCCACCAACTGTGAAGTGAACCAGTGTATGGAAGACCTCTTCTCTCTCTGCCTCTCCTTCTATCTCTGTGTAACTCTGACTTTCAAATAAATAAATAAATCTTTTTTTAAAAAAAGAGTCAGATCTCAGAGGTAGCAGAGCCCAGAAATGACAACATTGTATGAAATGAAAATAGGCAGATGGTAGGTAGAAGCTTGGTAACTAAAGCTGGGATCAGCACATGGATCTTGACTGGCAGGCTGTCAATTAACCTGGACTAGGCTGGGATCTCCCAACTTCTATCCTAGTGCCCATGTCTTTGCAGAGAGGCATAACCAAGGAAGAGAAAATCATCTCTGGCTTTGGCTGAGGGGACTGTGGGAGCTCCCCACATTTGAAGCCAGAATATTTTTAACCCTGAGATTCCCTCTTTCAGAGGAAGGCTCTTTTCTGGCCTTGTCTTCTTAGCATAAACCTCTCAAGCCACCAGACCTCCCATAGCCCCACATCACAGGGCACATGTGAATGTGAATGGCTGAATGAACAGAATCTTGAGGTATCATGTAAATGGAAGACTCATGAATCTGTTCTCGCGTCATGGGTGTACTTGAAGGTGAGAAAACTGAGGCAGGGACTTCGGTCATGCTCAACCATAGAGTCCTCCTTACAAAGCAGAAAAAAAGAGAAAAAAAAGAAAAAAAAATCCTGTTCACACTTCAGAAGTGCCCAGCCACCCACCTCTTGAGTGCATGCTCTAACAATGACAAATCCTCTAAGACCAGAGTTGGGCAGGCACTGTCTTGACAGTGTAGAAAACATTTGGGGAGGGAAAGCCCAGCCCCTCTAGAGCCCATTGGTTAAAGGATCCATCAGAAGACTCGGAGGCTTGCCGCATCACACAGCTGCCCACAGAGAAGGATGGTCACAGATGTGCTGTGAGCTGTGGCCTCGTGGTACTGGCTGCAGCTGTTGACACATCAGAGATGACTGGTGGCAGTGGTTTGAGCTAATCCTGCCTCTGCCTGGCCAGCATTGCAGTGTGCATAGAGCGCGTCTGCTCCTGGAGTGCCTGATGAGGCCAAGGGATGTGTATAGACCTACAGTCAGAGGAAGTATGAAGCACTGGCCTCAAGGTTGGAAAGTTGCCATAGCAACAATATTTTCAGAAGGTGATGTGGCAGGGGTAGTCCTGCAAGGCAGGGTGGCCTCCTGACTACATGTCCTTCCTGTTATGCTCCTCTGAACATAGATGAGCCCGAGTTGAGTGCAACAGCCTGGGTGGGTGATGCTGAGAGACCACCAGATGAGATTCTGGCTAATGTATGCAGGTTGTGGGTCATAATGACAACCATATGTGCAATGTTGGGTGCTGTCCCATGTGTTCACTCACATGTCTGATATGAACGAGGGTCTGACAGAGGGAGAGTGGGCCATGGGATTTTCAAGAATGACCTATGAGCAAGTGAAGCAGGCTGATTTCTTACCTGGGGCTACTAGAGAAGAAGAAAGGTTTGCAGGCTAGAAAATGAGCAAAGAGACAGGAAACACAGCATCTCCTTTGCCCCTTCCCCAAGATGCACACCCAAGGTTAGCAATTGACCTCTTCTTAAATCTGAATTGGTGGTAGTAATGATGTTGGAACCTGTGAATAAAGGGCCTAATGTGGCTAATATTCTCCTTGTCTTTCCTACAAATGGCCAACAAATGATATTTGCTTAAAACAAATATAGGCATGCACATAGCTTGAGACTTGACTGAGAGTTCTTGCAAAATGTAAGTACTCCTTGCTGGCGTGAAAGATGCTAAATGTGTGGCCCCACATTGGGGATTGGGAGTTCTGTCATTAGAGCTGGATTTTGCCTTTGGTGGTGCACATCATTTTCTCTACTAGGTCTCTGACAACTCCTATGGCATTTACCCTTGCTAGACATTTCCTCAGGTTCCCAGCTGAAAGGCAGCCAAACATGAATCCCATTATCTAAAGGCTGACATCTGTGGTCTCTTTGTGTGAGACCCTCAGCTGTTGGGCTGGAAGAGCAACAGCATCTCTCCACAAGAAACACTGGAGACAGGCCTGATGAGCCTGTCTGTTTTTAGCAATCAGGCTCAGAATTTAAAGGGGAAGAGGGGAAGAAAAAACCTTGGGTGGCAACAGCGAGTCTATAGAGCAGAAGGGCAGCATGCCAAAAGGCCTCTAACTAATTGACTTATAGGTCACGTAGCACACATAGGCCCCTGGGCTCCTTTGTGCAACCAGCCCTCGTCTGGGAGTTGCTTATCAGCTCTCTGTTTATGAACCACAAAAGCACAGCCACAAGGCTTCCAACATGAAGAGGGGATGGAGGAAATGGGCCTGGAGCTCCTGCCACCTGCCAGCAGCCAGGCTGTGGGGTCCCTCCTGGGAGGCATAGCGCACCATGCCCTCTCAACCTCCTGCATGGGCAGAGCAGGCAGTCCCATGGGATCACCCACAGAAATCTATCCAAACTGCTTTTAAAAGATTGTAATTGGCTAAATTTTATTATAGAATTTATATCAGAAATTTCCCACCAAAGTCTGCTTTATTCTGACTTTGTCATACACAGTGATGGAGAAAGGACAAAAATCCTTATGTCCATGTTGACCTCTCACCTACACAACAAGCAGTCCCCTGTTTCTCTGTCTTGCTAATGCAGCCTCTCCCCCCCTCCACCTTGACCAGCCTTGCCCTGCCTCAACTTTTGGACACAAGACCATGTGAAAACTCTGCTATCAGCCTGAGATCTCCCCCACTCCTCCCAAGCTGTCTCCCGCTATCTCAGCGCTCAGCCTCAGAGTTCAGCCTCAGCCCAAACCCCTCCCAGCTCACACTGTGACCTCAAAGAACCTTTAAGTCTAGCCCAAGCTCTTCTCTATCTCAGCAGCCCTGCTTTAGCTCAGACCTCCAAGCTCCTTCCCACCACTTTGTGCTATATAAAGCACGAGTCTGTAAGACAGGGGGTTCTCTCTTTGCTGTGTTTGCTGGGAACTCTCTGCCATGCATTCACCTTGGAGTGAATCAACCTTCTGAATAAACCTGGCCCGCCTGTGGCTCCATGCTCTGTCTCCTCTTTCTTGGCACACAGCTTGTCTTGTTTTGTGGACTTGTGCATGGAGAGTTAAGATTACTACCCCAATCCCCGACCATTTAAAAGCTAATTTATAAACATGGACTTGGAATGTGGCTCCATTAATGTGTGTCTGTGATCTTAGAAGTTCTTTTGGCTGCTTTTATTGGGAGGTGACTGTCAGGGAATAAACTGCTAGGAAGAGATTGATGAGATTTCCTTTGAATTCTGTGGTGCTTCACTGAAACTTGGAACACTTTGGTGCTCTAAGATTAAAAGCTCATTAACGGCCAGTGCTGCGGCTCACTAGGCTAATCCTCCACCTAGTGGCGCCGGCACACTGGGTTCTAGTCCTGGCCGGGGTGCAGGATTCTTTCCCAGTTGCCCCTCTTCCAGGCCAGCTCTCTGCTGTGGCCTGGGACGGCAGTGGAGGATGGCCCAAGTGCTTGGGCCCTGCACCCCATGGGAGACCAGGAGAAGCACCTGGCTCCTGCCTTTGGATCAGTGCGGTGCATCAGCCGCAGTGCGCCAGCCGTGGTGGCCATTGGAGTGTGAACCAATGGCAAAAGGAAGACCTTTCTCTCTGTCTCTCTCTCACTATCCACTCTGCCTGTCAAAAAAAAAAAAAAAAAAAAAACAACCTCATTAACAATTCTTGCTTAAAGATGCTAAAAATAATCAGCTATCTAGATCATGGACCTTGGATAAATGTTCTTTCCAATTTGAAATTTCTTTTCTTTTTTTTATTTGACAGGTAGAGTTATAGATAGTGAGAGAGAGATAGACAGAGAGAAAGGTCTTCCTTCTGTTGGTTCACTCCACAAATGGCCCCAATGGCCGGAGCCGCAGCAATCTGAAGCCAGGAGCCAGGTGCTTCTTCCTAGCCTCCCATGCGGGTTCAGGGGCCCAAGCACTTGGGCCATCCTCCACTGCCCTCCTGGGCCACAGCAGAACTGGACTGGAACCTGGTGCCCATAGGGGATGCCAGCACTGCAGACAGAGGATTAACCAAGTGAGCCACAGCGCTGGCCCATCCAACTTGAAATTTCTAAAGAAGACTTCACTTAAATGTTTTTAGCATTGATGTTTTCAGAAAGGAAATACAAAAAGCTACCCTTTTTCTTTGACTTTGCTGAACTTAGTAGTGGGAAGGAAGGGGAATGTGGAACCCAGTGACTGGTGATGTCTGGAGACCTAAGCTCCTAATGGCTACTCCCATGATTTCCTACAGCTTTTAAATCTGAGTGAAATCAGGTGAGAAACTCTAGTGTGCAAGCAAAGCACTCTGCCAATCAATATGCTATCCACAGTAGAGACTAGGGTACCTGAGGAGTCAATATAGTCATTTTTCAGCATGGTGATTGCCTTAGAGCCATGAGCTTCAGCCCCCTGGGTGTAAGAAATTCCCAATTTTTGGTCCCCCAAATCCAGAGAGGATTCCATACAGTTCATGACAAGAGAAGTTTTGACCAAACATTTGAAAGCCCTTTTTGCATTCTTGATAGGATTTCTCAGGATCAAGGTTCTGAGCATTTTGACCTTGAGATTTCTAGCTGGACCCTTGGATATGTCAAAGGATATGCATCTCATCTTATAGAGGTAATAGCTACTTAGTCTCTTTGGAGTTTATATAAAGTTCTGTTATACAAAATCATGCTAAATGTTGTTATATTAACATGGATATGTTATTGATTTAAATGTCATAGAAATTATGTAAAAGTGGGCTGGCAATGTGGCATAGCAGGTGAAGCCACTGCCTGCAGTGCCAGCATCCCATATGGGCACAGGTTTGAGTCCCAGCTGCTCCACTTCTGATCCAGCTCTCTGCTATTGCCTGGGAAAGCAGTAGAAGATGGTCCACTCATCTTGCCATGAGACCTCTCTGGGACACATATATGTGAATTATCATGACATTCAACAAGTGTGTACTAGCAGGCTAGATCTAACAAATGTCCCTTTAGCAGGAGTAGGGAACATCCATAGCGTAGGCCATAAAAAGCCCATGAAATTACTTGGTCTGACAGTGCTAAGGCAACTGCAAATGGGATTTGAAATTCAATAAACCTATAGCAGGCTAAATTTTTTTAAAGATTTATTTATTTATTTGAAAGGCAGAGGGAGGGAGAGAAAGCAAGAGAGAGAGAGAGAGAGAGAGAGAGAGAGAGAGAGAGAGAGAGAGGTCTTCCATCCACTGTTTTACTCCCCACATGGCCACAATGGTAGGAGCTGGGCCAATCCAATGTCAGAAGCCAGGAGCTTCTTTTGGGTCTCCTGAGCAGGTGTAGAGGCCCAGGGATTTGGATCATCTTTTAACTGCTTTCCCAGACCATAGCAGAGAGCTGAGTCAGAAGTGGAGCAGCCAAGACTTGAACCAGTGACCATATGGGATGTTAGCACTTCAGGCAGTGGCTTTACCCAGTACACCACAGTGTTGGCCCCCAGGCTAAATCTTACATTGATAATTTGGTATGGCCTGTGAATAATGGTATAGATATACAGATGGCCCTTGGAAGAAACGTCCTTTGCTTTAGAAACTACAGACCAGAAACAATCATGGGTGGAAACAGTTTCACAGACAAGAATCACATGCTGAATATGCAGCAGTAACTCCCCAGGAAACTTTGGAAGGAGTAGCATTGCTACAGTGTATCTTAGCACAGAATGCTAAACTCAAAGGCCTCACCCATGCCTATGTCTAAGAGAAAGTTAAGAGTCACAATTCACACTGACTTGAGTTAGGAAAGAGGGATGTTGATCGTCTGAATATTGATTAAAGACATATTTTGGGCCTTCCCTGGGTTCAAGAAAGGTGGAAAAGGTATACAGAAATCTGTGTTACCCAAACTTTCTTTGCAGCTAGTCCATATCTCTGTTCCATTCATATGAAAACTAGCTATTCATCTTTGTTCTATAGATAAGAATGGAGAGTGTGATTTTGCACATTAAACACTGGCCAAGTGTTTTCAACATGTCTTAAAATGCTATGTCTAGACCAACTCTAAGGTTTTTTTTTTAATATAAAGATTTATTCATTTACATGCAAAACTGAGTTACAGAGAGAGAGAGAGAGAGAGAGAGAGAGGCAAAAATATCTTCCACCTGCTGGTTTATTCCCCAAATGACTGCAACAGCCAGAGCTGGGCTGACCTGAAGTCAGGAGCCTGGAGTTTCTTCCGAGTCTCCCAAGTGGGTGCAGGGGCCCAAGCACTTAGGCCAACCTCTGCTGTTTTCCCAGGTATCTCAGCATGGAGATGGATCAGATGTGGAGCAGCTGAAACTTGAACCTGTGCCCATCTAGGACACAGGCTGGTGAAGCAGGTGGTGGCTTTACCCTCCACACGATAGTGCCAGCCCCATCCACACTAAGCCTGAATTCATAACTCCACTCCTGGTTTGGACTGGAAGTTTTCTGGCAGAAAGATTATTAATGTCTCTGGCTTTCATTATAGGTATAGAAATAGTAGTGTGTTCTTGGTTTCATTGATATAGAATGGTGATGCAACTGCAAGATAAAGCTGTGCAGAGGGGCTGGCACTGTGGCATAGTGGGTAAAGCTGCCACCTGCAGTGCCAGCATCCCATATGGGCACTGGTTTGAGTCTCAGCTGCTCCACTTCCAATCCAGGTCTCTGCTATGGCCTGGGAGAGCAGAGGAAGATGGCCCATGTACATGGGCCCCTGCACCTGTATGGGAGACCTGGAAGAAGCTCCAAGGCTCTTGGCTTTGAATCAGCTCAGCTTTGGCCATTGTAGCCATCTGGGGTGTGAACCAGCAGATGGAAGACCTCTCACTGCTTCTGCCTCTCTATAACTCTGCCTTTCACATAAATAAATAAATCTTTAAAAAAAAATCTGTGCAGAAACTGGCAGTGCAACACTTTGGGGTGCTCTGCTATGAGCTGCTGGTGGGAAATCCACCCTTCGAGAGCGTCTCTCACACTGAGACATACAGACGCATCCTTAAGCTGGATGTGAAGTTTCCTGTAACAATGTCTTTGGGAGCCCGAGACTTCATATCCAGGCTTCTGAGATACCAGCCGTCAGAGTGGCTGCCCCTGGCCCAGATCCTGAGGCACCCCTGGGCCCAGGCCCACTCCTGGAGGGTGCTGCCTCCTTGTGCTCATCCAGCTTCCTGAATCCTGTCTGCCTCTGTCTGCATTTGTGCAGGGAGCTCTCCTGGCTCTGTTAACTCATCTATTTTTTGTTTGTTTCCTTTTTAAGATGCAAGATATAAATTAATAAAAGCTGAATTGTTTAGTACCAGCTGAAAAAAAAAATGCAGAGGATCTCAACAGCTAAACCCAAGACTAGGAACTTTATCTAAAGAAATGCCTACAGGGATGGTGTTGTGGTGTACGAGGTACAACTGCCATCTGTGACTCAGCATCCCCTATGGTGCTGATTTGAGTCACAACTGTTCCACTTCTGATCCAGCTCCCTGCTAATGGCCTTGGAAAGCAATGGAAGATGGCCCAAGTTTTTAGGCCTCTGCATCCAAGTGGGAGGAAGCTTTTGGCTCCTAGATTCAGATCAGCACAGCTCTGGTCATTGTGGCCAACTGGGGAGTGAACCAGCAGGTGGAAGACTTCTCTCTGCCTTTTCTTCTCTCTCTGTGTAACTCTTTCAAATAAATATATCTTAAAAAAAAGAGTTGTATGTATACTTATTTCAGAATATCTGACTGATCACCTAATGAAGATGTATCAAATTTATAAAATAAAAATCATCAGATTTACAATTTATACAAATTTATAAAATCCTCAGATAGAATAAATCTGGTTTATAACTGGTTGGATCACTCTAAGTGGATGGATGTTATTTCAAAATTAATAGGGAGTTTATTTTGACCAAATATTTTAAGCCCCTTTGGCATCCTTAACAGATTTCTCAGAATCAAGGTTCTAAATTTTTTCACTTTGAGATTTCCAACAGGAACCCTTGATGTGTCAAAGGATATATCTTATCTTGTAGAGGTAATAGCTGATTATGCAATTTAGATTGTATGTAAAGTACTGTCATGAAATTATGCTCAATTTTAAATTATATCAATATAGATATACCATTGATATATAAATTTCCTAAAAGTTATAAAGTCTTAAAATCTGATAGTTCTGTTTTGTTGTTATCAGTCATGATGGTTATCTTGATAAAAAGGAGACCCAGAGGACTAAGGGAGACAACAGGTTTGTAAAATCACTCCATTTCTTTCTTTCCTTTTAAAAAGATTTATCTATTTATTTGAGATGCAGAATTCCAGAGAAGGAAAGACAGAGGGAGAGAGATCTTCTGTTGGTTCACACCCCAAAGGGACACAATAGCCAAGGATGGGCCAGGCTTCGGTGATCATGTCTGCTTTATTAACAACCATGTATACTTTTGAAAGGGCAGGCAGCAGGAGCATAACTAATTCAGGGCAATACTAATTCTATAGGATGAAGCTGACATTGGCACTGCTATGCTTCTCCATTCAGCTTGAAGAGTAGATTTCCAGGTGGGCCTGGGCCACACCCAGGAGCAGTTTAGCTGATTGGTGGTGGTTGGGGGAAATGCACCCAGAGATCCCATTGCCTGCCAGGAAGGAGGCCGTGGGGTCCCTCCCGGTAGGCCTGGTGCACCATGCCCTTTCAACCTCCTGCATGGGCAAGGCAGGCAGACTGACAGGATCACCCATATCTCCCAAAAGGGTGTAGGAGCCCAAACACTTGGCCATCCTCTGCTGCTTTCCCAGGTGCATTAGCAGGGAGCTGGATCAGAGTGGAGCAACCAGGACTCGAAGTATAACCCATATGGGATGCCAGCATCATAGGTGGCAGCTTAACATGCTATGCCACAATGCTGACCCCCTCTTTAGTTGCTTTGTAACATGCTCTATGGGATGAATGTAAATGGCTCATGTCAATTAATCAATTTCATTTTAACCATGTATATTTAAAGACTTGTGCCATCCATAATTTTGTATTTTCTAAAAACACTTGAAATCAGTTTAACAGAAAATATTCTTAAATACAGATCTTAGGCTACTTTAGACACTAATTTCCAGAATGCTGAGGGAAAGAAAAAAACTAAAAATCCATTAAACTGCTAGTAGGGGGCCAGTGCTGTGGCACAGTGGGTTAAAGCCCTGGCTTGATGCTCCAGCATTTCATATGGGCACCAGTTTGAGTCCTGGGAGCTCCACTGTTGATCCAGCTCCCCATTAATGTTCCTGAGAAAGCAACAGAGGATGGCTCAGGTCCTTGGGCCTCTACATCCACATGGGAGACCCAGAAGAAGCTCCTGGATCCTAGCTTCAGATCAGCTCAGCTCCAACTGTTTCAGCCACTTGGGGAGTGAACCAGCAAATGGAAGTGCTCTCTCTCTGTGTGTGTGTCTCTGTCTCTCTCTGTAACTGTCTTTCAAATACATAGAATTAGTTACATGAGATTGAATTAATCATATTTATGGATTTCTATGCTTTTATTTAAATATTTTGGTTCTGCATTTCAGTGTTTCATCTAGATTCAGGAAGATCTCTACAATTTCTATCGGTTACTATACTTTAGTATAGTTTTGTAAATAGATGGAAATGTTTACCTTTCCACCTACTTAATTCCTCGAAAATGAAAAACTTTTTTGATTTCTTGTGGCAACGTTATTGTATGAGCTCAGTAAGAATCCGTTATCAGGGCCGGCACTGTGGCATAGCAAGCAAAGTCACTACCTGCAGTGCTGGCATCCCATATGGGCAATGATTCAGGTCCCGACTGCTCCACTTCTGATCTGGCTATCTGCTATGGCCTGGGAAAGCAATGGAAGATGGCTCAAAAGCCCTTGGGCCCCTGCACCAGTGTGGGAGGACCAGAAGAAGCTCCTGGCTTCAGATCAGCCCAGCTCTGACCTTTGCGGCCATTTGGAAGAGAGAACAAGCAGATGGAAGACATCTTTATCTCTCTCTTACCTCTGCCTCTTTGTAATTCTGGCTTTCAAGCAAAAATGAATAAATTTAAAAAAAGAAGAATCTATTATCATCATACCACAATATCCTTGAAAACATTAGCATACAAAAAATTATGCACAGAATATCTGGCATCATGAACTCCTAGCCTTGCAATTAGTGAATAGAGTTGTCACTTCTTAGTGAACCCCAAAACTTGAAAATACCAGATATTGCAGTTAAAAAAGAAAACATAAGCCTGTCTTGTATTCAGTTTTTAACTTTCAGAATTTTTTGATCAGATATTATACATATTTAATGTAAGCAGTTAGCACACTGTAATACTCCTTCTTTCAGATCACAACTCTGTTCATTGTTTTTGTTTTATTTCAAAGATTTAGTTTTTCATTTATTTGAAAGGCAGAATTACAGACAAAGAGGGAGAGACAGAGAAAGAGAGGTCTTCCATCCATGGTATACTCCACAAATGGCTGCAATATATGGAATGGGGCAAGGCTGAAGCCAGGAATCAGGAACTTCATCTGAGTCTTCCCCATGGGTGACAGGGGTCCAAGCACTTATGTCATCTTCTACTGCTTTCCCAGGTCCATTAGCATGGAGTCAAATCAGAAGTGACTCAAATTGGCACTCATATGGGATGTAGGCATCAAAGATGGCAGCTGAACCACTGGGCCACAATACCAGCCCATGTTCATGGGCCTGAAAACTTTGACTGAGGTTAATAAGCATTTCCTGTGTACTTATATGATGTTAATTATGGTATTCTGCTATTCGCTTGTAACCTTGTTCGTTGTTTTAACATATAACTTCTGCATAGCTTATATGCATAGATGTAACTCAATTTGCTATCATCTTGTTGGTTTTGTTAAACACTTTTATTTTGAACTTTGGGCCTATTGAATGGCATACTTTTACAGAAGTACAATTCCCAGCAAAATAATCCTGGCTAGGTACTTCGGGGCGACCACCTCTGTATACAGAACAGATATATCTAAGTTTAGCAATGGACTACAGATAAAGTTAGTCTGAAGACCACTCCTAAATCTTCATTGTTAATCAAATGTGACTAAAAACATATTTACACTGACATCTTCTCATCAAATGTTTCTATCTTGACATGGGTCTGCATGAAAAACCAGGTCAAATACAACTTTGCAACAAGAGACAGATGGAACATGATTGATCAGCTGTGATTTCAGAAATAGATCTTGATCACATGGAAGAAACAAAAGTCAAGATGTAGTGAGTCACTGGTGTGAACTCTAAAGCAAATTAGATAAAGCAAAGAAGTTATAAAGATTTTTAATGAATGATGGATAGTAACTGGCACAAAAAGACTCTGCTAGAACTACAATCTTTAGAGTGCCCTCCCATTTTGAAAAAGAGATGAGAACTAGGTATGATACTTTATATTCTCACACCTAATGCTACATCTATATGCTATTTAAAATGATTGTCATTCTATGAGTCTGCTGTGTGGACTGCTTCCGAACTCAACATGTCTTAAAATGCAATGTCTGGCCTCATTCTAAGTCTTGTTTATTTTTGCTAAATATTTATTTATTTATTTATTTGAAAGATAGCCTTACAAAGAGAGAGAGGGAGAGACAGAGAGATCTTCCATCTGCTGGTTCACTCCCCAAATTGCTGCAACAGCCAGAGATGGGCCCACCAAAGTCAAGAGCCAAGAGCTTCTTCCAGGTCTCCCAAGTGGTTGCAGGAGCCCTGGACTTGGGCCATCCTCTGCTCATTTCCCAGGTGCATTATCAAAGATGGATCAGAAGTGGAGCATCTGGGACTCAAACCCATGTCCATATGATGCTGCCAAGGCAGGCGGTGGCTTTATCCTCTGCACTAAAGTGGAAGCCCCATGCACACAAAGTCTTAATCAGTGACTCTTCCTGGTTTTAAACTGAAAGTTTTCAGGCAGAAAAATCACTAATTTCTCTGGTTTCATTTGAGGTACAGAAATACTAGCATGTTGCTTTTATTACTGCTGTAGAATGGTGATGCACCTGCAAGATAAAGCTATGCAGAAACTGGCTGTGTAAACCTTCTATTTATGCAGAAGATCACTAGAGCTAAACCCAGAACTAGGGAGTTTTTTCTTAAAGAAACACCTACAGCAGCTGCTGTTGTGGTGTAACAGGTGAAATTGCCAACTATGACTCCAGCATCCCATATGAGTACTGGTTTTAGTCTTGGCTGCTGCACTTCCAATCCAACACTTTGCTAATGGCCTTGCAAAAGCAGTGGAAGATGACCCAAGTACTTGTGCCCCAGCCACCCAGGCAGGAGACCATGAAGAAGCTCCTGGCTCCTGGATTTGGCATGATCAAGCCCTGGCTGATGCCACCATCTGGGGAAGTGAAACAGCAGGTGGAAGATCTCTCCCTCTCTCTCTCTCTGTTAATTAATAAGTAAGCAAATAAATAAATTAAAGAAATGCCTACAACCTCCTCTCCTTTCATCTTTAAAATACCCTCACATTACCCCATAAATTTCATGAAGCACTCTAGGCTCTCGGTGTTATCTGGATAATTTCTCTTCAAATGCAAAAAGAATTGGTTGACTTTTCCAAGCACCTTGTATTGAAGAGACTACTCATTTTTCTTTTTTTTTTTTATTTAGAGAACACTTTATTAGTTCTGTAATCAAACCCACGTAGATAAGACCTTACATATTTAATACAGTGCATTACCCCTGTACAAATGGAAAAAAATTAAGTTTAATGTTTCTAGACCAATAGACACCTTAAAAATCAGTTGACTATGGATTAATGACTTGTTCTCTATTCTGCCCCATTGCTTAATGTATCTGCTTTAATGCCAGTGATATGCTATTTTGATTACTATAGCTTTGTAAAATATATTAAGTATTCTTCTTTTACTTCAATATTGACTTGACTATTCATTATCCTTCACAGTTCTGTACAATTCTGGGGACTTTAAAATATTTTGTTAAAGAGGGGCTGGTTGGCACTGTGGTTTAGTGGGTAAAACCATCACCTGCAGTACCATACCAGCATCCCATAAGCATGCAAGTTCAAGTACCGACTACTCCACTTATGATTCAGTCCTCTGCTATGGTCTAGGACAGCAGTGGAAGATGGCCCAAGTCCTTGGAGACCTGGAAGGAATCCTGTTTCTTGGCTTTGGATCAGCACCCTGCCACAGCCTTTGTGGCCCTCTGTGGAGTGAACCAATGGATGGAACACTTCATTCTCTGTCTCTGTCTGCAACTTCTTTTCTTTTCTTTTCTTTTCTTTTCTTTTCTTTTCTTTTCTTTTCTTTTCGGACAGGCAGAGTGGACAGTGAGAGAGAGAGAGACAGAGAGACAGAGAGAAAGATCTTCCTTTTGCCGTTGGTTCACCCTCCAATGGCCGCCGTGGCCAGTGCGCTGCGGCCGGCACACCACGCTGATCCGATGGCAGGAGCCAGGTGCATATCCTGGTCTCCCATGGGGTGCAGGGCCCAAGCACTTGGACCATCCTCCACTGCACTCCCTGGCCACAGCAGAGAGCTGGCCTGGAAGAGGGGCAACTGGGACAGAATCCAGTGCCCCAACCGGGACTAGAACCTGGTGTGCCAGTGCCACAAGGCGGAGGATTAGCCTAGTGAGCTGCAGCGCTGGCCTCTGCAATTCTTTCAAATAAATAAATCTTTAAAAAAGTTTTGTTAAAGAATAATACTGAAACTTTGCAATTGCGTTGAGTCTGTATATTGCTTTAGATAGTAAGAATATCCTAATACTATTCTAATTATGAACTTGAATAATGTTTCAATTATTTCTGTTGTATTCAATTTCTTTTATCAATATTATAAAATTTTCAGCATTCAGGTAATTATCTTCCTAGATTAAATTCACTCCTATATATTTATTTTTTTCTGCTAGAATTTGTTTTTCAAACAATTGGTTCTTAGGTTATATAAATTCTCTTAATTTTGTATTCTATAACAGTTGCAAAGAAAAAAGCATCTGGCAAAACCAACCCAGATTCATTATTTAAAAAATTCAAGAGACAGGGCCAGGGGCTGATGCTGTGGTGCAGCAGATTAACGCCCTGGCCTGAGGTGCCAGCATCCCATATGGGTGCTGGTTCTAGACTCAGCTGCTCCACTTCTGATCCAGCTCTCTGCTATGGCCTGGGAAAGCAGTAGGAGATGGCCCAAGTCCTTGGGCCCCTGCACCCAAGTGAGGACCTGGAAGAAGCTCCAACTGTTGCGGCCATCTGGGGAGTGAACCATTGGATGGAAGACCTCATTCTCTCTCTCTCTCTCTTTCTCTCTCTCTCTCTCTCTCTCTGCCTCTCTTCTCTCTGTGTAACTCTGACTATCAAATAAATAAATCTTTAAAAAAGAGAGAGAGACAGGGTCAGTGTTGCAGTACAGATGGTTAGGCAACTGTCTACAGCATCAGCATCCCATATGGTCACTGATTCGAGTCCCAGCTGCTCCACTTCTGATCCAGATCTCTGCTACTGTGCCAGGAAAAGCAGCAGTGGATGGCCCAACTGCTTGCACCTATGTTGGAGACTTGGATGAAGCTCCCAGCTCCTGGCTTTGACCTGGCCCAGCCCTGCCATCAGGTGGGCATTCATTTGGGGAGTTGAACTAGTGAATGGAAGATCTCTGTCTCTCCCTCTCTCTGTAATTCTGCCTTATAAATGAAGTATAGAAACTTAAAAATAAAAAAAAAACTATAAAAACTGCAAGAGGGGTCAGTGTTGTACAAGGCAGTTAAAACTGCTGCCTGTGATGCCAGAATCCCACATGGTGCTGATTCACATCCCAACTGCAACACTTGAGCTACCACCTTCATGGGACACAACAAAGAACCTCCTGGCTTCAGCCTTTAGCCTGGCCTAGCGCCAACCATTGTGGCCACTGGGGAGTGAACCAGTGGATGGAAGGTTTCTTTTTTTCTCTGTCTCTCTCTGCTTCTCTCTCTGTAACCTTGCCTTTTAAATAATTAAATAAATCATTAAGAAAGGAAAGAAATTAGGGATAGAAAAAAATATACCTTATTATAATAGAAGCCAGAAATGACAAGGCTAAAGATGACACTGTACTTGGTGAAAAGTATCCCTCAAAGTTCAAGAACAAGATAAAGATATGCACTCTCACATCTGCTGAATCTAACACTTAGATTCACATCAAAGCAACTGTATAAGAAAGTAAAACTTGCAAATAAAAGGGCTAATTTTCTGCTTACTGATAATATGATCTTAAACATATGAAAAATAAAAGGATCACTTACCACAACTTTTATTCATAAAACACAAGCACATTTCAAGATATACAGATCAATAAGTGTGACATGGGGCCGGTGCTGTGGCACAGCAGGTTACAGCCCTGGCCTGAAGTGTCGGCATCCTATATGGGCATGGGTCCTAGTCCCAGCTGCTCCTCTTCTGATCCAGCTCTCTGCTATGGCCTGAGATAGCAGTGGAAGGTGGCCCAAGTCTGGGGAATCCCACAGGAGTCTCAAAACAAGTCACAGATCACCACTTACCTGGAAAGGAAGTGAACTGTGGAAACTCCACAGTAAAAAGTAAGTTACCACTAGCCTCAAAATAAAAGTAAAGTGCAGTTATTCATAATAAGTCAGGAGCTGATGCAATACCTAATGGCTGTTAGGGAGACGCTCCTAATCATACCAAGCAGACATCTCTGGTCAGTCAGATAACAGTGCGCTATAGGCAATACCCTCCTACCCACGCAGACTGAACTGTTCAAACATAAGCAAGGAGGAAACAGCATTGATTGGACAAGTCAGAGGATGGCAAGCTGGAGGACTGCCAGAAAATGGGGATAAAAAGGGGAGCCCTTGCACCACTCTCCATCCTTTCAAGGACCATGGCCTGGTGCGTGTAAACCACCGGGAGTAGAAGAAAGAAGATGCTGTCCCTGTTTTATTAACATGATGTGGATATTGTCATCTTACAATTTGGTCATTTTAAGAGTAGTTAATTTTGAAATTATTTCAAACTTACAGAAATACCATGAGTGAGCCCCATTTGTTGAGAACGCCCAATTAGTATCCTTTTAGCACTGTTGCCCCAATCCAAGATGTTTCTGCTAGCTATAGGGTGGTCCCCTGATAAATAGGAGATGAACCCCAATTTAGGAAACCAACATTAATCCAACACCACAACCCAATCCACAGAACTATCACATCTTTTTCCAACCGCGTTAAAATATCTTTTCTCCCACTGTGAGTCAATGTTCTTTCTTTTTCTGGAATTCTCCTTGACACTTTTCTCTTTTTTTAATTTTTTTTATTTATTTTTATTTTTTTTTTGACAGGCAGAGTGGACAGTGAGAGAGAGAGACAAAGAGAAAGGTCTTCCTTTGCCGTTGGTTCACCCTCCAATGGCCGCCGCGGCCGGCGCGCTGCGGCCAGCGCACCACGCTGATCCGATGGCAGGAGCGAGGAGCCAGGTGCTTTTCCTGGTCTCCCATGGGGTGCAGGGCCCAAGCACCTGGGCCATCCTCCACTGCACTCCCTGGCCACAGCAGAGAGCTGGCCTGGAAGAGGGGCAACCGGGACAGAATAAGGTGCCCCAACCGGGACTAGAACCCGGTGTGCCAGCGCCGCTAGGCGGAGGATTAGCCTAGTGAGCCACGGCGCCGGCCCTTCTCCTTGACACTTTTCTAATATGAAAACCCTCAATAGGTATCAAGAGCAGAGATGACTCAAGCTGGGTCCCTCCGGTGTTCCTTTCTGAGAAAATGTGGGCCCTGTATTCTCATTAGAAGCTCCCTGGTCCAATGCTGGCTCTGCTCAGTCTCCCATCTGTGCTATGATGGATGCTATCAACTTGGTATTTAGTGAATTTCTGCCAGATTGGTTCAATACAACCTCCTAAGGATTTATTTACCTGTTTTGAATGCAGAATGACAATGAGTGATCTATATCTATGTCTACATCTATATTTTTTAAAAGGCTTTATGTATTTATTTGAAAGTCAGAGTTACACGAAGAGAGAAAGAGGCAGAGAGAGAGAGAGGGAAGGTCTTCCATCTGCTGGTTAACTCCTCAATTGGCCACAATAGCCAGAGCTGCATCAATCCAAAGTCAGAAGCCAAGAGCTTCTTCTGGGTCTCCCATTCGGGTGCAGAGGTCCAAGCACTTGGGCCATCTTCTACTGCTTTCCCAAGCCATAGCAGAGAGCTGGATCTCTCTCTCTCTCTCTGTCTCTGTCTCTGTCTCTGTCTCTGTCTCTGTCTCTGCTGGTTCATTTCCAAAAGAGTTGCAAGAGTAAGTTCTTCATCAAGCTGAAGCTAGGATGAACGACTGTTTCCCAGTCTTCCACATGGTGGCAGGGCCCAAGGACTTGGGCCATGTTCTGAAGTCTTCCCAGGTGCATTCACAATATGCTTGATCAAAAGCAGAGAAGCTGGGATATGAAGCAGCACCACAGCACTCTGATGTGGAATGCTGGTGTGGCAGGCAGTGGCAAAACTTGCTGCACCACAGCATTCATATATGCTGTGCTATATACACATTTTTATTCCTTTTTGGAATGTGTGGATTTTTATTAAAAATTATTCTAATATTATGCCAGTATCGTATTTCCTATCAAATTTTCATCCAGTACCTTTGATATTCATTATTTTTAATTATCAATACTATATGAAATGCTGGTGTTTTAATTCCCAATATTGTTTCTTCATTTATTTATTTATTTATTTGACAGGCAGAGTGGACAGTGAGAGAGAGAGACAGAGAGAAAGGTCTTCCTTTGCCGTTGGTTCACCCTTCAATGGCCGCCGCGGCCGGCGCGCTGCGGCTGGCACACCGCGCTGATCCGATGGCAGGAGCCAGGAGCCAGGTGCTTTTCCTGGTCTCCCATGGGGTGCAGGGCCCAAGCACCTGGGCCATCCTCCACTGCACTCCCTGGCCACAGCAGAGAGCTGGCCTGGAAGAGGGGCAACCGGGACAGAATCCGGCGCCCCGACCGGGACTAGAACCCGGTGTGCCGGTGCCGCTAGGCGGAGGATTAGCCTAGTGAGCTGCGGCGCTGGCCTCTTCATTTATATTTTGATCTAGCATCAAAGCTAAGGGCTCACTCTTCTGTCCTAGTTAGTGTGTCATTATGTACTATATCACTAGGAGTTCATAGATTCTTATCTTGTTAAATGTATTACAGTCTGAAATTATGTGTTCTGATGCTCAAGTTATTCCAGATCCTAGCGGAATCCTCTTCAACACACCAAATTAGGGCCCCAATATCTACAGTTGGTATAAGTACATCCTAGGAGAAAAGATTCACTAGTTCTTATCTCCCTTCCCTGAATTACATTTCCCTTAAAGGCACCATTTCTTTCATCAAATCTTGTTACTATTAATGAAGATTTACCATTCAGCTGTACTCCTCTATGTTTTCTCTGGAGATGTTCTTTAGTACTAAGGCCATTTTACAAACAAAATTCTCATCAAGTCACACTCCTCTTTCAACCGTGTGGATGGTTTCCCATGACCTTTGAACAGGGACCATAGGACTTACTGTGGTCTTCAGAAAGACAATGCTATTAGGTCTTGTCTACCAGCTGTCTGCTCGCTATTCTTTTCTTACATGCTAGGATGCAGAAGGCTCCCAGTTGTATCACAAACTTTACAAATTTCCTCACAACCCATCAAAATTACTAAAAGTTCCAAATGTGAGACTAAACTGTTTTTTATAAAAATAATTATTATTTTATTTGAGAGGTAGAGTTACAGACAAAGGGAGAGACAGAGAGAAAAATCTTCTATCCACTGGTTTACTTCCCAGTAGACACAACAGACTGAGTTGGGTTGATCTGAAGCCAGGGGCCAGAAGCCTGGAGCTTCACTCTTCTCTCCCATATGGGTTCAGGAGCCCAAGCATTTGGGCCATCTTCTACTGCTTTTCTGGGCCAAAGCAGAGAGCTGGATAGGAAGAAGAACAGATGGAACTCAAACTGGCACCACAGGCAGAGGCTAAGCCCCCTATGCCACAGTGCTGGACCCTAAGTTCTTTTAAAATAAGATTTACAGTATTTGTTTGAAAGGCAGAGATACAGAGAGAGAAGGTTGCAGTGGAGATAGAGATCTTCCATCTGCTGGTTCATTCCCCAAATAGATGCCGTAACAGGGAGATGGATCATAATGGAGCAGCTGGGACTCAAACCAGTGCTCACATGAGATGCTGGCATTACAGGCAGTGGCTCCATGTGTCACCTACTTCATTTCTTCTTTCAAAGGAGTTCTCATCCATAAGTGATTCAGAAAGATGTACCAAAGGACCTTTGAGGTGGTTATGATAAATTATCTCTTTTAAACTTTAAATTCCACAGAACACACAGTATAAGTAAATTATTTACCAACACAACCTCATTCCTTGATACTTGCCTAACTCAGAGGAGATGTGTAATGAACACTGATCTCTGGGTAAAAAGTGATGATCATGTCCCTAAAGAAGATTGCAGTATAGCTCAGCTGAACAGGCAAAGGATAACATGATACTGTGAGTTAGTCAATAGCAACACAAAAATGCAATAAATGATTATTTAAAATGCATGATATTAAAATAATGCACTCAGAGAATTTCATCATGACAGTCCCCATTTTGGACTACACCTTCAGCACTCTAAGTTTCTATAGCACCAGCGAAAGTGTGGGCAATGAAAGTTTCTTGCTGCGAGAGATAAGAGGAATATTTTAGCATCAGTGACTCACACATTAGCAAGACAGATTTTCTGCAAATAATGGAAATCCATAATCAGCAGCTTTGTTCAAAACTTCATTTTCTGTAACTGTGAAAGTGAAATTAAAGGACGATATTTGTGACAGAATTCTTAAAGATACATGAAGAAGGTTATTGAGAGGTACATAACTTGGCAAACCCGCAGCAGCAGGTTTTGTATTAAGAACAGTTCACCCATAAACAGCTCACTCACACCACCAGAATGCCCAATCTTGGCTTCCTTCTCTTCAGCTTCATCTTCATTATCAGTAATTTCATTCATGTTTTAGAATTTAGTTCAAATTGAAGGTATAACCAGAGGATAACAGTACTCCTAATCTAGGTAATACTAGTGAGCACAAATACAGTGTCTTCAATGGCAAAGGCTCCCTCCTTTCAGTATTATGCCAAACTTATTAAAGAACATGATACTGGCATTTTTACAATGATAGAATAATAAAAATCATTAGGGCAATTTACCAGGTTTATAATGCACATCAAGAGAAAGTGTGTAAATGTAGAGAACAATGTGTAAATTGTTGAGTATTATCAGGCAGAAGTGAGAAAATTAAGACAAACCATGCTGGGTAAAAATACATAGGAACATGGAGATTTCAGCAGGCAATGTTAAGCAGGGAATCACCACATAGAAGTATGGAATCACTGTTTATTCAATGGATGCCCTAGTCTGGGTTCACAGCTGGGAGGTAGAAATACACTTGGAGATGCAGAGGTCCCTTATCCTCTTCATGATGAGTTTTACCCAACCAAGACAGTTTTCTCAGTCATTCTCACATGGAAGCAAGTGTCTTTTTGCCTTTATCTCAGCTGTGGGCTCTTTCAATTATGCTTCCTCCACTGCTGGACTTAAGTATCCTGTAAGTGGAGCAGATTTTCTTCCCCAGAAGAGCAGCTGGGGACAACAGTGGGGAATCAGGTGTCAATGATTGTAAAAATTTAATCAACCCTACAGAGCCCTCTAGTGGTGAATAGTCACATTCAACTGATTCATGACCCATTATTATAGCCCAATGAGGACCCCAGCAACACTCAGACCTCCCAGAGTTAATTCAACCAAAGAGGCTCTCCAGTTAGCACACCTTCTCTTGCTTGTTATTGAGAGAGGCACTTGAGGACTTAATCTAGGAGAGCTTCCTTGTCAGATGCTTTGACCCTCAAGAGGAGAGTTCTTGCACACAGTAATCATAAGCCTCTCGCCCTGGTCCATGTCATTGGATGCAATGTGCAAGCTTCATGACACAGAAAAATTAACAGAAAGAAAGAAGAAAAAGAAAGAGAGAAAGAGAGAAAGAGAGAAAGAAGGAAGGAAGGAAGGAAGGAAGGAAGGAAGGAAGGAAAAGAAAATAGCATTGTGGTGCAACTCATGGGTTTACCATAAATTTAGATAAACTGGGGGCTGGTGCTGTGCCATAGTCATTAAGCCTCTGCCTGTGGCACTGGTATCTCATACAGGTGCCGGTTCATACCTTGGCTGCTCCACTTCCAATCCAGCTCTGTGCTAATGACCTGGGAAAGCAGTGGAAGATGGTGCAAGTGCTGGGACCCCTGCACCCATGTGTGAAGAAGCTCCTGGCTTTGAGTTGGTCCAGCTCTGGCCATTGTGTCCATTTGGGGAGTGAACTAGCAAATGGAATACCTCTCTCTCAGTCTTTCTCCTTGTCTATCTGTGACTGCTTATGAAATAAATAACTATTTTAAAAAATTAGACAAAGTGACATTTATTTGTGTAATTTCTGTTCTATAAAGTAAATCATAAAATAGAGACTAATCATAATTGGTTTTCAAATTTCCTATAAATCAAAAATTTACCTCTTGCAGTATCGTGCAGTAAAATTTACTTTTTCAAAGAGGAACAAGTTTAACAAGAGCCTTCAAAGAACTTTCTATGATGATCAAATTAACTGTTGCCAGAAAAAATTTGTAAATTTTAGGAAGGCTGATTAGAAAAAATCAGATATGTCTTCTCCTATCCACATGACTTTGTGAGATTAAGAGAGTGCTTTGTTTCAACTTTTTCCTATTGATGAGTATTGTCACTTGAAATTTTTTCTTTAAAACTAAATACTAATTACCAGTAATCAATCATCCAAATAAGTACAGGATAATATACATTAATTATTTTTTATTCAGCACATCATAGTGACAAATGTGCAATAGTAGCACATTTATAGTCTGTTCTGGACTCTATTAAAATATTTAGTTTTTTCTTGAATCTATTTTACTTTCTTGGTTTCTTTTTTTTAAAGCATTTATTTATTTAGTTATCTGAAAGTCAGACTTATAGAGGAGGGAGAGGGTGAGATAGGGAAAGAGAGAGAGAGAGAAAGAGAGATAGAGGGAGAGAGAGATCGTCCACCTGCTGGTTCACTCCCCAAATAACTACCATTGCTGGGGCTGGGCCAGGCAAAAACCAGGAGCATGGAACTCCAACTGGTTCTTCCATATAGGTGGGAGGTGCCCAAGTACTTCAGCAATGTTCTGCTGCTTTCCTAGGCACATTAGTAGTGAACTGGATCAGAACTGGCACTTGAACCTGAGTTCATATGGGATGCCAGCATTGTGAGCAGCTGCTTAATCTGTACCAAATGCTGGCCCCTGTTCTTGATTCTTAAAGGAAGGACACAGTAATGTCTAGCTGAAGAGAGATATGTACCAGACTTGAGTTTTACTATGGACAGGTTACAGACACTGTAGGTTTAGCTGAGTTTATGCCCAAGGGGTAGGACTCATTTAAGTTTCTTTTTTAAAGATGTATTTTATTTGCTTGAAAGACAGAGTTACAGAGAGAGGTAGAGCCAGAGCCAGAGCGAGAGCAAGAAGATGTCTTCCATTCCACTTGTTCTCTCCCCAATGACCGCAACAGCCAGAGCTGAACTGATCCAATCCAGGAGCCAGGAGCCAGGAGCTTCTTCTAGGTGTCCCATGTGGGTTAGGGGCCCAAGGACCTGGGACATCTTCCACTGCTTTCCCAGGCCATAGCAGAAAGCTGTATCAGAAGAGGAGCAGCCAAGACTCGAACTGGTGCCCATAACGGATGCCAGTGCTGCAGGCTAGGGCTTTAGCCTGTTGCATCATGGCACTGCCCCCATTTGGGTCTTCGAACAAATGCTGGTGTTAGCTTGACTTGTAAATAGAGACAGTTAATAAATTGAACACTAACCTTGGTAAATAATAGAGATATCTTTTGTTTATTTAGAAGGAGACTTTTAAAATAATTTTATAAAGAATATAAGGAGGGGCTAGCATTTAAGCCACCATTTGTGAGAATGAAGTCCTATATGGGTGCCAGTTCAAGTTCTGGCTGCTACACTTCTGATCCAGCTCCTTGATGATGGCCTGGGGAAACATCAGAGAATTGGCCAAGTGCTTGGGCTCCTTCATCCGCATGGGAGGCCTGGAAGAAGCTCCTGGTTTGACCTAACCCAACCCCTGCCTTTGTAGCCATTTGGGAAATGAACCAGATGATGGAAGATCTCTCTGTCTTTCCCTCTTCTCTGTAACTTTGACTTTCAAATAAAAAAATAAGTCTTTTATAAAAAGAATATAAATAAAAATAAACTCTTTAGAAATAGGTGATTTTAGGAGCTCATCAATGTGGCTGAAGAGGTTATGTCCTATCTGCAATGCTGGCATCTCATATGGGTACCTGTTCAGGTCCTGATGCTTCACTTCCTATCCAGCTCCCAGCCAATGGCCTGGGAAAGCAGCTGAAATGACCCACATGATTGGGTCCCTGCCATTCACATGGAAGACCAGGATGAAGCTTCTTTCTCCTGGCTTTGGTTTTACCCAGCTCTGGCCATTGCAGCCACCTGGGGACTGAAGCAGCAGATGGAAAGTCTCTGACTCTGTTTCTCCATCCTTACAAATCTGCCTTTCAAATGAGTGCAATATATCCTTAAAATGAGAAAAAATAGGTGATTTTATCCAAAGTTAAAATGAATTCTTTAGGCCAGCGCTATTGCTCAATAGGCTAATCCTCCACCTGTGGCACCGGCACACCAGGTTCTAGCCCCGGTTGGGGCACCAGATTCTGTCCCAGTTGCCCCTCTTCCAGGCCAGCTCTCTGCTGTGGCCAGGGAAGGCAGTGGAGGATGGCCCAAGTGCTTGGGCCCTGCACCCACATGGGAGACCAGGAGAAGCACCTGGCTCCTGGCTTCGGATCAGCACAGTGCACCGGCCACAGTGCACCAGCCATGGTGGCCATTGGAGGGTGAACCAACGGCAAAGGAACACCTTTCTCTCTGTCTCTCTCTCTTTCACTATCCACTCTGCCTGTCAAAAAAAAAATGAATTCTTTCCTGTTTCTTCAAAGGTCCTTTATTCTTCTGTATTGTAGGAAATAGCTGAAAATATTTAAACCCATTTTGATGGAGATTTTTTAAATGTATTTGAAAGAATTATAGAGATAGCTATAGAGTATAGAGAAATATAGAGAAAGAGAGAGAGAGAGATTGGTTCCATTTGTTGGTTCACATTCCAAATGGCCACAATGGCCAGGGCTGGGCTAATCCATATCCAGAAGCCAGGTGCTCCTTCTGGGTTGCCCACAGAGGTGCAGGACCCCAAATACTTGGACCATCTGGGATTTGAACTGGTGGCCACATGGGATGCCAGCACCATAGTTGCTGGCTTTACCCACTATTTTCACAGTGCTGGGCCTAATTTTATTTTAAAAATAATTAAAAAAACCAAGTTGCATATTTTACTTACAATCAAATAGATTAAAAATAGGCATATCTGTTTTGGGAACTTCTAAAATTTTCAATCATTATACCAATTTAAAAGTCTTAGTACATCAGCTTGAACAGATATGGAGGTCGAGGTTGGGTAGATTTTTCTGTCAAATTAAAAATAATCTTGGAAGGAAGGAAGGAAGGAAGGAAGGAAGGAAGGAAGGAAGGAAACAGAAGAATCTGGGGGTGGAACCAAGATGGCGGAATAGTGAGGGCGCACACCAATAGTCTGGGAAAATTTAATTTAATAAAAGCGGAGTTACGGTAGCCTCAGAAAAAGGATCAGGAAAAAATTGCAGAGGAAACTCTTCCGGAGCTATTCGCTGTGACTCAGAGGACCTACTGGGAGAGCAGGGTTGCCCACCACGCGGAAGTTGAACCGCGGGAGCCGCAGAGTCTGAGCGCCAGTGTGGGAAGGGGAGTCGATGTGACACAGACACCAGCAGGGAGAGGAGGGATGCCCAGGGCTCCGAGTCCACACATCGGCGCTGATAGCGGAGGTGAACTCAGTAACTGGAGACATTGGCAGGGAAACGGCGGACAGAATTTTAGAGGGAAGCAGGCTTTGAAGTGGGAAAGTTCAACAGACTGACTACAGGAGAGAAGAAAAAATAAATAAATAAATAAATAAAAAGGTGGGGGCATACTGCTACAGACAAGTTCCACTCTCCGCCAACCTTGCAAAGGCAAGCAAGAGACAAAGAGCTGGGATATACATAATAAAAGGGGAGAGTTAGGGCTACAATTCAGTAGCCTAGGCAACCCAGTGGGAGTCCACAGGAGAAACCCAGCCTGCACAGACTCTTTGGGTAGAAGCCAGAGATCGGAAGCTAAATACCATCCATTCTGCTCAGCCTTGCAGTATTACTTACATCCTGAATAAAAAATAAAATAAAATAAAATAAAATAAAATAAAAGAATGAATAAATAAATAAAGAGAGATTTACCACGCATAACCTGAGGGTGTCACCTTTGCACACCTGTAACCCTGAAGAACCAAGCAGAGCTCTCAGGCCACACCCTTCTCAAGCCTCCAAGGCTCCTCCAACAGCAGGTAGTCCACTTAACACGGACATAGTAAAAAAAAAAAAAAAACTCACAGTGAGAGAAACAGAATTAACCATGCAATAAACACAGAAACCGAGGGAACAAGATCAAGATCAACGATGACACTATGACACCTCCAAATAAACAAAACACCCCAAGCCAAGATTATGAAGATGATGAGATAGAAGAAATGCAAGAAGCAGATTTCAAAAAATTTATGATAAGAACATTTAGAAGTTTTCAAAAGCAAATCCTTGAACTACAGAAATCCTTATTGGACAGGATTGAAAATCTCTCTCGTGAAAATGAAATTTTAAGGAAGAATCAAAATGAAACTCAGAAACTAGTAGAACAGGAAAGTGTGATAGTAAAGAGAAAGCAAAATGAAATGAAGAGCTCAATAGATCAAATGACAAACACATTAGAGAGCCTTAAAAACAGAATGGGTGAAGCAGAAGAGAGAATATCGGACTTAGAAGACAGAGAACAGGAAAGGATACAGTCAAACCAAAGAAAAGAAGAGGAAATTAGAAATCTAAAAAATATTGTTGGGAATCTACAGGATACTATTAAAAAAATCAACATTCGGGTTCTAGGAGTTCCTGAAGGCATGGAGAGAGAGAAAGGATTAGAAGGCCTTTTCAGTGAGATACTAGCAGAGAACTTTCCGGGTTTGGAGAAGGACAGAGACATCCTAGTACAGGAAGCTCACAGAACCCCCAGTAAACATGACCAAAAGAGATCCTCACCACGACACGTGGTAATTAAACTCACCACAGTGAAACATAAAGAAAAGATCCTAAAATGTGCAAGAGAGAAACATCAGATTACTCTCAGAGGATCTCCAATCAGACTCACAGCAGACTTCTCATCAGAAACACTACAGGCTAGGAGGGAATGGCGAGACATAGCCCAGGTACTAAGAGAGAAAAATTGCCAGCCCAGAATATTATATCCTGCCAAGCTCTCATTTGTGAATGAAGGTGAAATAAAGACCTTTCATAGCAAACAGAAATTGAAAGACTTTGTGGCCACTCGTCCGGCCCTGCAAAAGATACTTAAAGATGTGCTACACTCAGAAACACAGAAACACGGCCATCAATGTGAAAGAAGGGAAAGGAAGAACACCTACCAGTAAAAGAGCATGGGAAGCTCAAAGCATATACTAGAAAATATCTCCGGGAAAATGGCAGGGCAAAGTCACTACGTATCAATAGTCACATTAAACGTGAATGGCCTGAATGGTCCAGTTAAAGACACAGACTGGATGACTGGCTTAAGGAACAACACCCAACTATTTGTTGCCTACAAGAAACACATCTCTCTAACAAAGAGGCATGCAGACTGAAAGTGAAAGGTTGGAAAAAGATATTCCATGCCAACAGAAACAAAAAAAAGCAGGTGTAGCCATATTAATAACAGACAAAATAAACTTTAATACAAAAACTGTTAAGAGAGACAAAGAGGGACACTATATAATGATTAAGGGTTCAATTCAACAGGAAGATGTAACTATTATAAATGTATATGCACCTAATTACAGGGCACCGGTCTATTTAAAAAATATGTTAAGGGACTTAAAGGGAGACTTAGATTCCAATACAATTGTACTGGGGGACTTCAATACTCCACTCTCAGAAATAGACAGATCATCCGGACAGAAGATCAACAAGGAAACAGCAGATTTAAACGACACTATTGCCCAAATGGATCTAACAGATATCTACAGAACTTTCAATCCTACATCTAAAGATTTTACATTCTTCTCAGCAGTGCATGGAACCTTCTCTAGGATTGACCACATACTAGGCCATAAAGCAAGTCTCAGCAAATTCCAAAGAATTAGAATCATACCATGCAGCTTCTCAGACCACAGCGGGATGAAGCTGGAAATTAGCAACTCAGGAAACCCCAGAAGGTATGCAAACACATGGAGACTGAACAACATGCTCCTGAATGAACACTGGGTCATTCAAGAAATCAAAAGAGAAATCAGAAACTTTCTGGAAGTAAATGAGGATAACAACACAACATATCAAAACTTATGGGATACGGCAAAAGCAGTATTGAGAGGCAAGTTTATAGCAATAGGAGCCTACATCAAGAAATTAGAAAGGCACCAAATAAATGAGCTTTCAGCGCATCTCAAGGACCTAGAATAGTTGCAGCAAACCAGACCCAAATCTAGTAGGAGAAGAGAAATAATTAAAATCAGAGAAGAAATCAACAGGATTGAATCCAAAAAAACCTTACAAAAAATCAGCCAAGCGAAGAGCTGGTTTTTTGAAAAAATAAACAAAATCGACACCCCATTGGCCCAACTAACTAAAAAAAGAAGAGAAAAGACCCAAATCAATAAAATCAGAGATGAAAAAGGAAACGTAATAACAGACACCACAGAAATAAAAAGAATCATCAGAAATTACTACAAGGACTTGTATGCCAGCAAACAGGGAAACATATCAGAAATGGATAGATTCCTGGACACATGCAATCTAACTAAATTGAACCATGAAGACATCGAAAACCTAAATAGACCCAAAACTGAAACAGAAATTCAAACCGTAATAAAGGCCCTCCCAACAAAGAAAAGCCCAGGACCAGATGGATTCACTGCTGAATTCTACCAGACATTTAAAGAAGAACTGATTCCATTTCTTCTCAAACTATTCAGAACAATCGAAAAAGAGGGAATCCTCCCAAATTCTTTCTATGAAGCCAGCATCACCTTAATCCCTAAGCCAGAGAAAGATGCAGCACTGAAAGAAAATTATAGACCAATACCACTGAAGAACATAGACGCAAAAATCCTCAATAAAATTCTTGCTAATAGAATACAACAACACATCAGGAAAATCATCCACCCAGACCACGTGGGATTTATCCCTGGTATGCAGGGATGGTTCAACATTCGCAAATCAATTAATGTGATTCACCACATTAACAAACTGAAGAAAAACCATATGATTATCTCAATAGATGCAGAGAAAGCATTCGATAAGATTCAACACCCTTTCATGATGAAAACTCTAAGCAAATTGGGTATAGAAGGAACATTCCTCAATATAATCAAAGCAATTTATGAAAAGCCCACAGCCAGCATCCTATTGAATGGGGAAAAGTTGGAAGCATTTCCACTGAGATCTGGCACCAGACAGGGATGCCCACTCTCAGCACTGCTATTTAACATAGTCCGGGAAGTTTTAGCCAGAGCCATCAGACAAGAAAAAGAAATTAAAGGAATACAAATTGAGAAGGAAGAAGTCAAACTATCCCTCTTTGCAGACGATATGATTCTTTACTTAGGGGATCCAAAGAACTCTACTAAGAGACTATTGGAACTCATAGAGGAGTTTGGCAAAGTAGCAGGATATAAAATCAATGCACAAAAATCAACAGCCTTTATATACACAAGCAATGCCATGGCTGAGAAAGAACTGCTAAGATCAATCCCATTCACAATAGCTACAAAAACAATCAAATACCTTGGAATAAACTTAACCAAGGATGTTAAAGATCTCTACGATGAGAATTACAACATCTTAAAGAAAGAAATAGAAGAGGATACCAAAGAATGGAAAAAACTCCATGCTCATGGATTGGAAGAATCAACATCATCAAAATGTCCATTCTCCCAAAAGCAATTTATAGATTCAATGCAATTCCAGTCAGGATACCAAAGACATTCTTCTCAGATCTAGAAAAAATGATGCTGAAATTCATATGGAGGCACAAGAGACCTCAAATAGCTAAAGCAATCTTGTACAACAAAAACAAAGCCATAGGCATCACAATACCAGATTTCAGGACATACTACAGGGCAGTTGTAATCAAAACAGCATGGTACTGGTACAGAAACAGATGGATAGACCAATGGAACAGAATTGAAACACCAGAAATTAACCCAAACATCTACAGTCAACTTATATTTTATCAAGGATCTAAAACCAATTCCTGGAGCAAGGACAGTCTATTCAATAAATGGTGCTGGGAAAACTGGATTTCCACGTGCAGAAGCATGAAGCAAGACCCCTACCTTACACCTTACACAAAAATCCACTCAACGTGCATTAAAGAACTAAATCTATGACCTGATACCATCAAGTTATTAGAGAACATTGGAGAAACCCGTGAAGATATTGGCACAGGCAAAGAGTTTCTGGAAAAGACCCGGGAGGCACAGGCAGTCAAAGCCAAAATCAACTATTGGGATTGCATCAAATTGAGAAGTTTCTGTACTGCAAAAGAAACAGGAGAGTGAACAGACAACCGACAGAATGGGAAAAAATATTAGCAAACTATGCAACAGATAAAGGGTTAATAACCAGAATCTACAAAAAGATCAAGAAACTCCACAACAACAAAACCAACAACCCACTTAAGAGATGGGCCAAGGACCTCAATAGACATTTTTCAAAAGAGGAAATCCAAATGGCCAACAGGCACATGAAAAAATGTTCAAGGTCACTAGCAATCAGGGAAATCCACATCAAAACCACAATGAGGTTCCACCTCACCCCGGTTAGAATGGCTCACATTCAGAAATCTACCAACAACAGATGCTGGCGAGGATGTGGGGAAAAACGGACACTAACCCACTGTTGGTGGGAATGTAAACTGGTCAAGCCACTATGGAAGTCAGTCTGGAGATTCCTCAGAAACCTGAAGATAACCCTACTGTTCGACCCAGCCATCCCACTCCTTGGGATTTACCCAAAGGAATTTAAATTGGCAAACAAAAAAGCGGTCTGCACCCTAATGTTTATTGCAGCACAATTCACAATAGCCAAGACCTGGACCCAACCTAAATGCCCATCAACGGTAGACTGGAAAAAGAAATTATGGGATATGTACTCTTTAGAATACTATACCGCAGTAAGAAACAATGAAATGCAGTCATTTGCAACAAAATGGAGGAATCTGGAACACATCATGCTGAGTGAAATACGCCAGTCCCAAAGGGACAAATACCATATGTTCTCCCTGATCGGTGACAACTGACTGAACAGCAAAAGGGACCCTCCTGAAGTGAAATGGACACTATGAGAAACAGTGATTTGATCAGCATAGCCCTGACTGTTAATGAACAACTTAATATGTTATCCCTCTTAGTAGTTTTTTTTTTGTCTGCTCTACTTAATATGACTGGTTTAATTCTGTAATTAATACACAGTTATTATTAATTATTGAGATTTAACTGAAATGTGATCCCTGTTAAACAGAAGAGTGGGAATAAGAGAGGGAAGAGATGTACAATGTGGGACATGCTCAGGCTGACTTGCCCCAAATGGTAGAGTTAGAAACATACCAGGGGACTCCAATTCAATCCCATCAAGGTGACATGTACCAATGCCATCTCACTAGTCCAAGTGATCAATTTCAGTTCACAATTGATCATAATGAAAGAACTGAGAGTCAAAGTGAGCACATAAACAAGTCTAGTACCTGCTGATACTAACAGATAGAATAAATAAAGGGGAGAGTGATCCAGCGTGAGAAGCGAGATGCTCAGCAGACTCATAAAATGGTGGATGTCCTAAACAGCACTCTGGCCTCAGAATCAGCCCTAAAGGCAGTCCGATCTGGCTGAAAAGCCCATGAGAATATTTCAGGCATGGAAAGCCAAGACACTCTGGAAAAAAAAAAAAAAAAAGACAAAACCTAAATGAAAGATCTCTGTGAGTGAGATCCCAGTGGAAAGAACAGGTCTTCAAAGAAGGAGGTACCTTTCTCTGAAGGGAGGAGAGAACCTCCACTTTGACTATGACCTTGTCTAAACAAGATAAGAGTCGGAGAACTCAAGGGGCTTCCATAACCTTGGAAACTCATGACTGGAGCATGGGGAGATTACTGAGGCCACAAACAAGAGTGTCAATTTGTAAAGTCAACAACAGGAGTCACGGTGCACTTACTCCTCATGTAGGATCTCTGTCCTTAATGTGCTGTACATTGAGACTTAATGCTATAACGAGTACTCAAACAGTATATTTCACTTTGTGTTTCTATGGGGGTGCAAACTGTTGAAAGCTTCACTTAATGTATACTAAACTGATCTTCTGTTAAAAAAAAAAGAAATTATCAATTCCCAACTTGACTCTCACTGGGATTAAACATGACAATAGGTCTGATCTGATTTCATCATCATTTAAAAAATCATCTATTATTTTTCACTTTATGTTTCTGTGTGGGAGCAAACTGTTGAAATCTTTACTTAATGTATGCTAAACTGATCTTCTGCATATAAAGAGAATCAAAAATGAATCTTGATGTGAATGGAAGGGGAGAGGGAGTGGGAGAGAGGAGGGTTGTGGGTGGGAGGGACGTTATGGGGGGGAAGCCATTGTAATCCTTAAGCCGTACTTTGGAAATTTATATTCATTAAATAAAAGTTTAAAAAAAAGAAGAATCTGAAATGAATGAAAGGAAGGAAGGAAACAAGGAAGGAAGAAGGAAGGGAGGAAGGAAGGAAGGATGGAAGGAAGGAAGGAAGAAAAGAAGGAAACTGAAGGGGTAACAAGACCCTGAATGACTGAGGCTTATGTCCTTGTTCCATCAGTCCTGTCTCTGAGTATAGATAAGGACATGGGGTGCCAGTTTCTGGCTACTTCTTGCTGATATGAACCATTGACATGGGGTGGGTATCTATACTCTGGATTGGATTGATTGAAGAGCAGTCTTGAGTTTTTCCTGCATAATTGCTGGGGATATAGTAGTCATGTGCTCCTGTAAAGACTTTTGAAATATGTTAATTATACATGGTAATAATGGAAGCATTATGGTTATGAGGATAAAAGGAGAAAATAGAAACATTGCCCATGGTGGGAAAGATGGCCAAAATGAGGAGAACAAAGAGTCCTGCCCATTTAATGTGAAGATAGATGTACGCCTAAGTGCTACTGTTTTGTTTAGTGTGTATGTGCAGTCAAGGAGCTGTGGGGTAGTTAGTCTGGCCTGCTTCTAGTCCTGGGGCCCCTCATTTCCTCCCTCTGTGTATGGAACCCTGGCTGCTGTCAGGGGTTAAGGCGAAGACTGTTCTGCTTTCTTCCAGCTGAATAAGGGTGAAGTAGGGACCGTGATCAAGACAGCGTTCCAGCAGAAGCTGGCCTCTCAAGGGGGTTGCAGTGCCAGCTCACAGAAACTGTCTCCATTCAAGGTTTCATGTGCATGACCATCTAGAATTTCTCTGCCTAAGTCTGGAGAAAATGAATCTAACAAGCAAATTAGATACACAGAGACCAAGACAGTCAGTATTAGAGTATCTAAGAAAGGTGCTGTCCAAACCAAGAGGGAGTTTTCCCATTGAGAGATAAAAGGAAACTGACAAGAAAGGCTTGATAATTATCAGGTTGATGTTAAGGCCTGGCCAGGTATAAGTGAGGCCCAGACCTATCTAACTCTTCACATGGTGTACTGGAAGTGACGTCATAAATGAGGTGGGAACCTCCTTGGGGAAGACACCCTGTTGACTTCCATTACCTAGCTGGCCTGGGAGGAGAGCTGGCCTGAATAGATTGGTTTTAATAGGTGACATCTCTAAAAGAAATTTAGAGCTCTACCTGCAATGTTACTGATCCTAGGTCATCCCTTCAACCATGCTGGTTACTTTGGAAGTTGGGAAGAGTGAAGGGCTTTTTCAGTTTAGGGAGGGCCAACAGGGTCTGCAGCTCTGACCTGGAGTCCATCAACCTCCAGGGCAGTTCCATTTCCACTAGTGTCGCTCTTGGTAGAGTTGTCAGGCCCCTTCACGAGCCATCTTCTAGCATGACCGCTGCTTGCCCAATGCCCAGATTGCTCATATTGCCAATCAGTGCCATTTGAGGTAGACCAGCTTTGTTGGGTCTCCTTGGTGGAAGACTCCTATGTAAGGCAGCCATTAATTGGCCTGCCATCTATCCTTACATTGGTCCTGCTGCCTAAATAATTCTTCTTCCTCCTAGTCCCTGTTAAAGTGGACTACAGAGGCAGCCTTTGGGAAGGTCAACCAAGGGGGTGCTCAATCCCATCCCTAATCCTTGGTGGCCAGAGCTAGAAATCTGTGGTTACAGCCATGTTATCACAGTGTTTTCCAGGGCTGGTACTGTGGCACAGCAGGTTAAAGCCCCAGCATGCAGTGCTGGCTCACCATATGGATGCCAGTTCAAGTCCCAGATGCTTCACTTTTGATCCAGCTCCCTGCTAATGCACCTGGGAAAGCAGCAGAGGATGGCACAATTCTTTGGGCCCCTGGATCCATGTGGGAGAACTAGGAAGAAGCTCTGCTCCTGGCTTTGGAATAGTTCTGCTCATGTGGCCATTTGCAGAGTGAACCAGCATATGGGGGACTTCTCTTTCTCTTTGTAATTCTTTCAGATAAATAAAATAAAAATAAACCTTTAGAATAAATAAAAATAAAAAAGAAAGGTAAGATTATGCTCATAAGGAAAGGTATGTCCCTCTAGGTAAGATCAAACATCAAGACCATCTTATCTAAACTGTCATGCATTATGAAGTAATTATTAAGACCCTCTCTTTCTTGTGGGAGACCTGGAAGAAGCTCCTGGCTCTTGGCTTTGGATCAGTGCAGCTCTAGCAGTTGCAGCCATCTGGGGAATGAACCATTGGATGGAAGACCTCTCTGTCTCTACTTCTCTCTTTCAAATAAATAAATAATTCTTTCAAATAAATAAAAATTTTTAAAAGGCAAAAAAGATAAATAAATAATCCCTTTCGCAGCTCAGAAGTGCCCAGCTGCCAACCTCCTGAGTATAAGCTCCCAGAAAATGAAAAATCCCCTAAGACTAGAGGTGGGCAAGCACTATGTTGACACTTTCAAAACCATGTGAAGAGAAAAAGCCCCACCCCACTAGAACCCATTCATCCAAGGATACAGCAGAAGCCTCACAGGCTGGCCTCATTGCACATTTGCCAACAGGGTAGGCAGGGCACAGAAGGCGGGAAGATATTTGTGGCCTCATGGTGCTGGCTCCAGCTGTTGACACACAAAGAATGGGTGATAGGCAGGAGTTTGAGCTAGCCCTGCCTCTGCCTGGCCAGCACTTCAGTACTCATGGACCAAATCTGCATCTGGAGTGCCTGCTGAGGCCAGGGGATACATGGGGACCTACAGTCAGAGGAAGTCTGAAGCACTAGCTTCCAGGTTGGAGAGTTGCCATAGCAACAACACTTTCAGGGGTTGATGTGACAGGGACAGCCCTGGGAAGGTGAGCTGGTCTCCTGACCCCATGTCTTTCCCTTTATGCTCCTCTGACCTACAATGTGAATGAGGCTCTGACAGAGGGAGAGTGGGGCATGGGATTTGCAAGGCAGACAGGTGAGCAAGTGAAGCAATCTGACTTCTTACCTGGGAATACGAGAAAAGAAGAGAGCTTAAAAAAAAATTATCTTATTTGAAAGGCAGAGTTAGAAAGAGAGAGAGAGATTCAATCCACTGGTTTACTCTTCAAATGGCTGCAACGGCCGGAGCTGGGCTGATACAAAGCCAGGAGTTTCTTCTGGGTCTCCCACTTGGTTGCAGGGTCTCAAGCACTTAGACCATTCTTCACAGCCTTCCCAGGCATATCAGTAGGGAGCTGGACCACAAGTGAAGCAGCTGAGACTCAAACCAAAGCCCATAGGGATGCCAAGCTGCTTGCAATGGCTTTACCTGCTATGCTACAGTGCTGGGCCAAGATTAAGACTTTCAAAAGTCCTTATATATGACCTAAGTTACAGAGAGGCAGAGGCAGTGAGTGAGGTCTTCCATCTGCTGGTTCACTCCAGATGAATGGCCAGAGCTATACCAACCTGAAACCAGGAGCTTCTTTTGAGTCTGCCACACAAGTGCATGGGCCCAAGGATTTGGGCCATCTTCTACTGCTTTCCCAGGCCACAGCAGAGAGCTGGGTCTGAAGCAGAGCAGCTGGGACTCGAACCAGCACCCAATATGGGATGCTGGCATGGCAGGCAGTAGCTTTACCTGCTAAGCCACAGTGCCAGACCCAAATGTTCTTAATTACAGGTTTTTGACTAATTTTGATAAAAATTTCCAGAACTCTGAGGGAAAGAAAAAAACTTTTTTAAAAAAACAGCACTAAGGGGCTGGCGCTGTGGCACAGTGGGTTAATGCCATGGCCTGAAGTGCCGGCACCCCATATGGGTGCTGGTTCTAGTCCCAGCTGCTCCACTTCCAATCCAGCTCTCTGCTGTGGCCTGGGAAAGCAGTAGAAGATGGCCCAAGTCCTTGGGACCCTGCACCCACAGGGGAGAACTGGAAGAAGCTCCAAGGCTTCTGCCTTTGTATTGGCCCATCTCTGGCTGTTACAATTATTTGGGGAGTGAACAGTGGATGGAAGACTTTCTCTCTGCTTTTGCCTCTATGTAACTCTGCTTTTCAAATAAATAAATAAATCTTTTTTCAAAAAATGTGTTATGGGGCTTATTAATGTATGATTAATCAACATTTCTAGTTTCTTATATAATGTCAATTATAGCATAATATTCTGCTATTACCTTGTAACTCTGTTTATTGTTTAGGATGACAACTTAGCACCATTCATGATTATATTAATTTCAACACCTCTGCTTTTGAAGACATGTAGAAATATTTTGAAGTTGTAAATTAGTGATTTGGCTTGTGCTGTGGTGTACCAGCCTGCAGCATCTGCATCCCATATGGGAGCCTGGCTGCTCCCTTCCAATCCAGCTCCCTGGCAAGGCACCTTGGAAAGTAGCAGGTGATGGCCAAGTCCTTGGGTCCCTGCACTGATTTAGGATACCCAGGAGAAGACCCTGGTGTTGGATTAGCTCAACTCTGGCAATTGTCATTTCGTGAGTGAGCCAGTGCATAGAAGACACATCTATCTTTCTAGCTATTGATCTCCCTACCTCTTTCTGTACCTCTTTCCAACAAAATAAATCTAAAAAAATAGTGTGGCTTCGGGGGGCAACTACTCAATACTCCCTCCCCTCTTGTAGAGGCTTTTAAATGTTCCCACCATAAAATATGAGGTGAAGAATGTGAATAATTCTCATTTGAAAATCCCAGAATTAACATTCATCAAATGATCACATCGTACCCTACAAATATGTACAACTATTTCTCAGTAGAATATTTTAAAAAGGCAAAGATTATCAGGTTACACTAAAAAACCAAACACTATAATGTGTATAGGATTAAAAACTTTTTTGTATTAATACAAAGAGAAATGTTCCATGCAATCCATAGCAGGATAAAACTTGACAGGCCAGCATGGCAGCATAGTGGGTAAAGCCACTGCCTGCAGTGTTGGCATCCCATATGAGTGCTGAGTGCTGGGTTGAGTCCCAGCTGCCCACTTCTGATCCAGCCCTCTGACATGGCCTGGGAAAGCAATGGAAGTTGGCCCAAGTGTGTGGAAGCCTGCATATGTGTGGCTGACCTGGAAGAAGCTCCTGACTCCTGGCTTCAGACTGACTCAGCTCCAGCCTTTGCAGCCATTTGGGGAGTAAACTACTGGATGGAAGACCTTTTCCCCTACCTTTTCTTTCTCTGTGACTCTGCCTTTCAAATAAATAAATCATCCCATATGAGCTCTGCTTTGAGTCCTGGCTGATCCACTTCTGATCCAGCTCTCTGCTATGGCCTGGAAAAGCAGTGGAAGATGGCACCTGGCTCCTGGCTTTGGCTCAATGCAGCTCCAGCCACTGCAGGCATCTGGGGATTGAACCAGTGGATGGAAGACCTTTCTCTCTCACTCCCTCTCTCTCTCTCTGTCTCTCAGCTAAGCCACTCAAATAAATAAATAAACAGATAAATCTTTAAAAAAAAAAGTTGTCTTGCCTACCTGAGGTTGTCCTGAACATTGAACTCTTTCAGAAGAAACCATAAGTTTAGTGTTGGCACTGGTGGGCATCTTACTAATCTATTACAGGCTGTGCTTTCTAATGCCATTGCACTCTCTCTCTCTCTGCTTCTCTGCAACTCTGCCTTTCAAATGAATTATTCTTTCAAAAAACAGAATGATGATAAGAGAACTGGCTATACTATATGGACAATCCAATACTGGACAGAATGGACTTGAAAACAAAAGATATTAATGGAGACAAATAAGACATATTTTCTCTAGCAAGAGCATCAGTGAATCTGGTCAAAATGACAATTATACGAACACATGTTTCTAAGGAAACATGTTGAACAGTTCATGAAAAATGAGTAAAAATAAAGAGTAGACTGGTCAAGAGCAGTACCTGAACATGACAATATACTACTTGGAATAAGAGACAGGACAACTAAAACACACTGAAAAACCATGGAACATTTTGATTTAATTGATTACACATATACACATCCCACCTCGCTTCATTCAGCAAGAGAATACATAGTCTCTGCAAGTATGTATGCAATATTTTCCAGAGAAATGATATACTGGGTCATCAAATAGCCTCAATAGTTGTTGTAGAATTGAACTATGATATGATATTTTCTGCCCACAATGTATCTCACAGGAAAATCAGGGATGCAGTTGGTCTAGTGCTTATGATGCCTCTGTGAATGCCCACATCCTATATTTGAGTGCCTGATTCTGAATCCTGCCTCAGCACTACATTCCAGTTTCCCAGAAATGTGCTCTTAGGAGAGATCCAGGAATGGGCCAAGTATCTGGAATCCTGCCATCCATGGGACAAACCTGGCTTGAGTTCTAGGCACTAGGCTGTAGAGCAGTTGTGAAGAAAACCAGTTGATGGGTGATCTCCATGCTTCTTTCTCTCTCAGCCATTGTGGCAATTTGTGGCAACCAGCATATGGGAGATCTATCTCATTCTCTCTCTGTAACTCTCTTTCAAATAAATAAATAAATAAGTAGTAAATAAAAATTTTTTGTGTCATCAGGGTACACTTCACAAAAAAAGATATAGATGGTTATCTCTTCATCAATGTATTCTCATGAATACAAAATTGCAAAACACACTGGCAAAAGACAAAGAAAAAACTAGGCTAAGGGATGGGAACCACAAATGCATCATATCTAGGTGAATGGTCCTGGACTGTGAGGAGAAAAAAACAGTAAACATGTTCAAAGAAGTGTTAACTGAATGAATCACTGTTTTTGAAAATTATTTATAAACAAAAGTATATATATAATCTTTTTCATATTTCCTTCCAAAAATCAATGTAATTGCTATTGCTTACATAAAAGATATTGCCTATGTCCTCAAACAGGGCACAGAAACATGGAAAATAATCTTAGAAGATTAGCATTTTTTAAAAGATTTTATTGGGGCTGGCACTGTGGTACAGTGGGTTAAAGCCCCAGTCTGCAGTGCCAGCATCCCATATGGGCACCGGTTTGAGTCCCAGCTGCTCTACTTCCAACCCAGCTCTCTTCTATGGCCTAGGAAAACAGTGGAAGATGGCCCAAGTACACGGGCCCCTATACCCATGTGGGAGACCCAAAAGAAACTCTTGGCTCCTGGCTTTGGATCAGCTCAACCCTGGCTGTTGCAGACATTTGGGGAGTGAACCAGTGGAAGGAAGACCTCTCTCTCTCTGGCTCTACCTCTATCTGTAACTCTATCTTTCAAATAAATAAAAATAAATATTTAAAAATAACAGATCAAAGGGACAAGATTTAAAAAAAGATTTTATTGATTTATTTGAGAGGTACAATTACAGACACAGAGAGGGAGGGATAGAAAATATTTCATCCATCTGCTGGTTCACTCCCCAAATGGCCTCAATGACCAGAGTTGAGTCACTCAGAAGCCAGGAGCCAGGAGCTCCTTCAAAGTCTCCCATGTGGGTGCCAGAGCCCAAGCACTTGGGCCATCTTACACTATGTTCCCAGGCCACAAGCAGAGAGCTGGATCAGAAAATGAGCAGTCGGGACACAAACAGGTACCCATATTGGATGCTGGTGCAACATCACCAGCCCCCAGAAAATTTGAATTTGAGAGTCAACGTCTGGAAGGAGAATGAAGAAATAGAGAGGAAGAATTGGAGATGACATGATCACTAACCATTAGACATAGAGTAGTCAGAATAGTGAAGAAAAAGACAGAAAGCGTGAACACAATTCAGTACTAATTGATTATGCAGAGGGTTGAAAGTGGAGTTCAGTTCCATGATGTGTGCATGAAAGACTGCGTGGACACTGGCACAGGAAGTGAAATTGGGAAAAAATCAACAAGAATATGATGCAAAGAAGGGAGACTGGTACCCATACGGGATGCTGGCACTACAGGCCATAGCTTAACTTTTAAGTCTTGAAAAAAAAGATTGTTTACACACAATTTATACCTGCAAGACTCAAAGAATCTCCTGAAAACACCTATTTGGTTGGTTCAATATAAAAAGAATACTGGAGCCAACATTGTGATGTAGCAGGTTAATCCACTGCTGGCAACACTGGAATCCCATATAGGTGCCAGTACAAAACTTCTCTGTACCACTTCCCACCCAGCTCCCTGCTTAAGGTATCACAAAGCAGAAGATAACCCAAGGGTGTGGTCTCTTCCACCCACATAGGAGATATGGAAGAAGCTCCAGGATCCTGGCTTCAGACTGTCATAGCAGCAGTCAATGCAGCCATTTGTGTAATGAATCAGCAGACAGAACCTCTCTCGCTCTCTCCTCTTTCTGTAACTCTTCCTTTCACATTAATAAATAAATCATTTTGAAAAAAAAAGATGAAACATGACCACTGCTGGACAATAGTGGGAATCAGAAAGTATTCTTATTTTATATATTATTGTTTAACGTTGCCTCCTCCAGTTCTTCTAAAAAGTACAAGCAATCCTTTGGGAAATGATAGCAATCTGTCATCTCCAAAGTAACTGATACCTGAAGGTTATGGCCAGGCAAACACTGTTAAATTTGTGAACAGTTAAATAGACCCCAGATGCTTTCAAATACTCAAAATTGGCCAACAGAAAGGACAATGAAGCATACATAAAACATGGTTAAAAAATCATAAAATGAAAGATTAAAACATCATCTCAAACAACTATCTAAGTCCACTTTTCATTGTCAGAAGCAATCCAACTGACAAAAAGTACTGAGTGTTTAAGCCATAGAGGCCAAGGGTGATAGATAGGAAATGCAACACCTAAGCAATCTAGCCCCGAGAGTCTTTGCCAAAGGCTGCAATGTGGATTGCAGAGGAAGGATACTGCAGAGAGCAGAGACATGTGCAATGAGGTGCATAATCAAGGCCTCAGTAGAGTGTGTGCCATGTGAACTTAGGTCACTCCCTATTTCTGCCTCCATGATAGACAAATTGCTATGATGATCCCCTGCCCTTTCAGACTCCTACTTTTTTCAGATCATAAAGCAATCTGAAAATCTGAAAAACTGAAAAGTTATTCTTGTTATCTTGCTCATGCTCTCAACCTCTACATGGGGTACACAGAAAGCACATAACTTGTTTCCTCTGTTAACAGGTCTATGGATCAAGGGTAGCTACATCTGGAGACAACTTGGTTGTCTGGCATTATTCTAGATTCTGGATTTGAGTGTAAAATGATGGAAACATGGGACATTGTGGTCTCTGGTTATGAGAAAAAGTCAAGATACCTGTGGGATGGCCAGTGCCGTGGCTCACTTGGTTAATCCTCTGCCTGCAGTGCCAGCATCCCATATGGGCACCGGGTTCTAGTCCTGGTTGCTCCTCTTCCAGTCCAGCTCTCTGCTGTGGCCCGGGAAGGCAGTGGAGGATGGCACAAGTGCTTGGGCCCCTGCACCCGCATGGGAGACCAGGAAGAAGCACCTGGCTCCTGGCTTCAGTTTGGCATAGCGCCTGCTCTGGTGGCCATTTGCGGAGTGAACCAACAGAAGGAAGACCTTTCTCCCTGTCTCTCCCTCTCATTGTCTATAACTCTGTCAAATAAATTAAAAAAAAAAAAAGTTACCTGTGGGAGAAGCGACATTCCAGCATGTGATGACCAGGGACCACTCATCCTCAGTGTTGTTTCCTGTGAGAGGATCTTACACCCCTATTCCCATACTGAAAAATGCAGACAAGGCCACATGACTCTTTCCAGATACAGTGGAAGAAAATTTTGTCACATTTGATAAAATCACAGAAAATCACTGTTCTTTCTCATCCAGCCACAGTGACCATCAGTAGACACCATTCTATCAGCCTGAGGTCAAAATGACAGCTGATGCACAGCTTAAATGTGGAAGCCTTGAAGAAGCTGGGTCATTGGTTACCTGAGAAAGCCATTAAAAGACCATTAGCTGCAGTAGATGGCGCTCACAGATAGATGGCACTGCAAGTCCATGGGTTATAGCTATGGAATTTTTAATAAATAGTGCTTAACACAAATACAGAGAAAAGGGGCCAGTGTGTGGCACAGCAGGTTAATGCCTTGGCCTGAAGCGCTGGCATCCCATATGGGTGCAGGTTCTAGTTCCAGCTTCTCCTCTTCTGATCCAGATCTCTGCTATAGCCTGGGAAAGCAGTAGAGGATGGCCCAAGTCCCTGGGCCCCTGCAGCCACGTGGGAGACCCAGAAGAAGCTCCTGGCTCCCAGCTTTGGAATGGTGCAGCTCTGGCCATTGCAGCCATCTGGGGAGTGAACCATCGGATGGAAGACTTCTCTCTCTGCCTCTCTTCTCTCTGTAACTCTGTCTTTCAAATAAGTAAAATAAACCTTTTAAAAAAAGAAATTAAAAAAAAAGTTTGGATCAATACACATAAATAAATAAATCTTAAAAAATACAGAAACAAGCTAAGATGGAATCCAAAGATCACATGAAATGTATAAAAACTTGACAACTACATGAGGTATATGATTTATAATTTTGAGTGAGAAAATTCCATAGCATTGTACTAAACACCAGGTGCCTAAAATAACAGAAATTTAGTTTCTCATAATTTGACACTATGCTGCCTGAAGTTTTGATTTCTTCTGAGGACATTCTCTTGTTTCAAGATCATCAAATTTCCAACATAACCTTTGGGATCTAGTCTGTTTGTCCTCCCATCTCTAGGGACTCTCTTTCAAAATCAGACTGGAAGGGCCAGCGCTGTGGCACAGTAGGTTAATCCTCCATGCCTGCGGTGCTGGCATCCCATATGGATGCTGGTTTGAGTCCCAGGTGCTCCTCTTCCAATCTAGCTCTCTGTTATGGCCTGGGAAAGCAGTAGAAGGTGGCCCAAATGCTTGGGCCCCTGCACCCATGTGGGAGGCTGGGAAAAAGCTCCTGGTTCCTGGCTTCGGATCGGCAAAGCTTCAGCTATTGTGGCCATTTGGGGAGTGAACCAATGGAAGGAAGACCTTTCTCTGTCTTTCCCTGTCACTGTCTATAACTCTACCTCTCAAATAAATAAATAAATAAATAATCTTTTATATATCAGATTGGATTAGGTCAGGCTATAAGATAACACTCAGACATCAATAGCCTCTGTATATAGATAATACCACAGCTGACATAGAACTTCTAACATCAATCCCATTCACAATAGCTACAAAAACAATCAACTACCTTGGAATAAATTTAAGCAATGTCAAAGATCTCTGTGAAGAGACATACAAAATATTAAAGACAGAAATGAGACAAAAAATGAAAAATTGTTCATGTTCATGGATTGTTGGAATCAATATCAAACTCCAAACTACTGAAAACAATTTAAAGATTCAATATACCAAGGACAATCTTCTCAGATATAGAAAAGAATGCTGAAATTCATATGGAAACACAGGAGTCCCTGAATAGCTAAAGCAATCTTATACAACAAAAACAAAGCTGGAGGCTTATTTAAGAGGTAGAGTTGCAGACAGTGAGAGGGAGGGAGAGAGGTCTTCCATCCACTGGTTCACTACCCAATTGTTCACAATGGCCTGATCTGGGCCAATCCAAAGTCAGGAGCCTGGAGGTTCTTCTAAGTCTCCTATGCGAACACAGGTGCTCAAGCACTTGGGCCATCCTCTACTTCCCTCCCAGTCCATAGCAGAGAGCTGCATTGGAACAGGAGCAGCCAGGACTTCAACTGGTGCCTATATGGGATTCCAGCACTGTAGGTGGAGGATCAACTCACTGTATCACAGCACCGCCCCCAGGTTTCAAGATATACTATAGTGCAGTAATCAAAAGAGCCTAGTACTTGTTCAAAAACAGATGGATAGACCAATGGAACAGAATATAAATGCAGAAATCAATCCTAGAGAAGGATAGTCTCTTAAACACATAGTGCTGGGAAAACTGGATCTCCTCATGCAGAAGTGAAGAGTTAAAATTGTATGTGTGCAGGTGTAAAAAGTTAAGCTTAAGCTTATAGGTTTAAACCTTCCTGGTGCAGTTGTGAAAATAAGACAGAGTGAAGTAGCACCTTGACAGTAGGGACTCCATTTTGGAGCACTTGAGACTGCATTCTGGGAAAGCAACCCCCCCCCCCCACCGTGAGACTCTGGTCTGAAACTATGATCTCAAATAGTCGGACAATAGCAGTGCACTACATCACCCTTGGCAACACACAAAAACCCTCTAGCATGATTGCTCAAGCTTAAAAATAAAAAGGTTACACCTGGGTTACCTGAGCTAATAATGAAAATGTGATTTGTCTATGTCTTAAGATCATAATTGCTGATTGTAAGATATTAGCAACCGCTTAGCAACCGTGTGTTCTCTCCCCCCTCCCAATTTTGTGGTTTTTGCCTTTATAAACCCTAACCTTTGGTTATACGGGGCTGCTCTGCTTTTGTATGATCAGGCAGCCCCAGCATGCTGGATAATCAATAAAGCTTCCCCGTGCTGTTTGCATAAGAGACGTGTCTCTTGATGACGTTTTTTTGGGCGGTGGACTCTAACATTTGGAGGCCCCAGCGAGATCGCGGCTGCCCGTGGACGCCTCCAGCGGACGTCTCTTGGGGTAAGTAAAAAGGCACCTAAGGTAGGGACTCAGTATATGCGTGCTTCAGGTTTCAGTTTTTCGGGTTACAGGCCTGTTTCGGTTTTGGTTTTTGGGTTGGCACGGTACGCACTGTGGCTGGCAGATGTGCCTGGAAGCCCCAGGCTACCACCTTGGGGGACAGGACGCTCAGCGAAACTCCCATCAGAAATTCCCCTAGGCGGGAGTTTTGTGCCAACAGCAGTTACATTTTAGGTTTCAGTTTTTTGGGAATTGCTTTTCTGTCTGTAACATGGGTCAAACTGTGTCCACGCCGCTATCTCTTACTTTGGCTCACTGGCCTGATGTAGGGGCTAGGGGATCTAATCTCTCTCTCCTGATTAAGAAGGTAAAGCAGCAGTCTTTCTGTGCCTCTGAATGGCCTGCTCTGAGTGGATTGGCCCCCCAGAGGGCTCATTCCATTTACCACTCATTTGCTGAGTGAAAGAGGCCATTCTCCTGCCTGGCCGTCAAGGGCACCCGGACCGGGATTTTGAGAAGACATCGGAGGTCAGTATTCCTTCCCTCAAGCGGGACTGGATCTGTGGAAGTGACCATTGAGTGTCCAGCACCCCACAGCTCTCCGAGAACGCGGAGTCCCCCCGGCCACAGCTTAGCTACGGCCGAAACTCCAGAGGGATTGTAAGGAAGGGAGGGAAATTAGGAAGGGCAGTTGGCTGAGAGCCTGGAGACCCCCTGAGCTCGCTTCGGCTTCTTGGTGGCCGGACTGCAACCCGAGGATCAGGTCTCTCTCTCGGAGGGACGCCTGTCATGCTGCCTATTGCTACGCGAGCAGGGCTTAGCTTCAGTCGAGGCTAATATTGGCCCTTCAGGTAAACTCAAACAACTAGGTAGTGGGTAACCTTGAGCGATAGGAGATTTCAAACCCCACTCAGCCCCCAGACTGAGGAGCTTCATTGCTTTCTGCCTTCCTCCTCCTCCCGGGGGCTCCCTCCCCCACTCTTTTGCTCTCCTCATCTCCATTCCTGTACCACTGGCCAGGAGAAAGGGAGAGGGAAATTCCACAGGTCTCTCCACCCAGGGAAAAGCTGTTACCTGTTACCTGTTAACCCTTTCCAACCTGGTAGAAAGTTTTCTGTCTTTGCAGCTTATGGTAGCTCTGGTGCGTCTTAAAGTTTTTTTGTGAACTATTACTGTTGCTAAGCTTTGATTACCTGAGGACTAAATCTGGAAAAGAGCTAGTTAACTGTTGTAATTGACTGAGTGTCAGCAGTAGTCCTAATTAATCTGGCTTTGGTTAAATTATAGGAGGTTCCCAACACTCTTGGTGAAACGGCGCACCTACCCAACCCCAAGGCTAGTCCTGCCAGGCCCCTAAGTGCGCAGTCTTCCCTGTAAATGGGGGACCACAGCCTTTCTCTGCACTCTATTCTAGTCCATGTGGCCTGGTGCACCCAGGCAGGCATAGCCAAATATCTCTAGGCAGAGCCCCCACCCCAGTGTTGCTTCTTTTTCCTCTCCTGGAGGAATTTCCAATTCAATACTACTGCTGGCCTTACCTAAGGGAGCCAGAACCTTAAGCCATTAACCCTTTCCAACCTGATGGGTTTTTCTCTTTGCAGCTAATAAAAACCTAAACAATGGGTTCATATGCTGATAATCAACTCTTTTCTGTGCTGCTGTCCCTGACTCATTTGAGAGTGTTCACCTGTCTTGAAGGTTTCGCGTTTTTCTATTGCCATTAGAGTCTTGATTGGAAAAACTACAATGTGAAGTTTATTTACATTGTTTATCTGTTTTTAATGTCTGAGTGATTACCCAACTGATCAGAAATGTACTAATTTTGGCTAAATGGTTTGACTCTCTGACAGCTTAAATTCTAAACCGAGTCTTCCAACTTTGGGTTTCCAGTCGGATCCCTGGAACTCTCAAAGGATGAGACTCTAAATTTGTTATAGTAACAGCTGCTTGGGTCAATTCAGATTATATAAAATGTATTAAAATGTTATAAATGGTGTCAGACCTTTGCCGTATTCATGTTTTTGCTTTCCAGCTAAAGTGGTCTTATAAAAATAAGAGTAAATTCTGTGTATACAAGCCTTTATGATGTTAACTAAAGTAAGCCAATGCAGATTGGTTCAGAAAATTAAGGTAATACAAATGCCCTTGGTTTGCTCAGTGGCTTGCTTGCTCAGTTTTGCATGTCTTTGATATGCTTTAAACTTTAATGGTGTGGTATTCATTAATAACTCAGTGTCTTAAGTCATCTAGGCATCAGTGCTAAGTAAAACTTGGGAAAAATATATTATATATACTTTTAACATCTCAAATAAAAAAAAAAAAAACTGAGTTTGTTAACATGTATTCTCATAGGTTGTCCATACGTGACAATTCAAGGCTATGTAAAAGTAACTACGGGTGTAAAGTTTCAAAAGGTGTAAACAAGTCATAAAAAGTTTTAAAATGTTTACGATTTTAAAATATTGTTTACAGAGTTGAGTGCTAATGTTAGAGTTGAATTAGAGTTGAATTGCTCTTGCCACCCCAAAAACGCTCCAAGAGACCTTCTCTCATGTAATTAACAGAGGGTAAAGTTTATTGATGATCCGACATGTCGGGGGCCCCCGTCCCAGTACAGGTGAGCGGCCCCAAATAGTCTTGGGTTGGGGTTTTTATACACGTTTAAACAAAGAAAATCAATCATTGCATAGATCAGACAGAGGTATAGAGTAAACAATTGATACAAGTTAAGTGATTTTACAACCAGTTGATTTATGAATACAGGGAGTACCTAGGAATGCAGCCATGCAGCCGAATGGCGATAAGGGACACATGGTGGGGTCAGGGGTCCAGGAGGCAAAGAGATATATGGTGACTTCTTCTATCTCACTTAGGTGAAACTAAGGTTACGCTCACATTGGGGTAATTTACTGACCAATTAACTTTATAGAGAATGGCTATGCAGAGCAAGTCTAACGAGGTCAGGAAAGTTCACCAGAGGAGGTTGGGGGGGGGAGCGGCTTTTAACTTTTTAACCCTTCACTAATGCCAAAATTACACTGACCTAAAATTGAAGTCTGATCTTCTGTTATAACAATGGGTTTAAATCTTGGAATCTGTTTCTGCAAAAACTGTAACATCTATTTTAACAGTGTCTGCTTAATCGATTACTACTGACCTTTTCTGTAATAATGCCTGGCCACAGTATAGGGCCCCAAACAACAAAACAAAAACAAAAACAAAAAAAAAGAGGTTAAACTAACAGCTACATCAAATTTTCGGTGTACGTGGTAAATGGGCAGAACTCCGCTTTTAAACCAAACTAAAAAAATAAAAAGTTACACTGACGACCTCAAAGTATACAAACAGGTCACCACAGTTGATCTTACCTAAAAGGTCATAGTTCTCTTCATGGGCACGGTCTTAAGTGTCAGAATTTGCCCATGACCATAGTTTTTCTAGCTCACCCTGATATTAAAAAAAAAAAATCTCCAAAAATCAGGGTTGGGTTGAGCACCCGCTTGACTGAAAGTGAAGGGTTAAAAAGTTAAAAGCCGCTTCCCCCCCCAACCTCCTCTGGTGAACTTTCCTGACCTCCTTAGACTTGTTCTGCATAGCCATTCTCTATAAAGTTAATTGGTCAGTAAATTACCCCAATGTGAGCGTAACCTCAGTTTCACCTAAGTGAGATAGAAGAAGTCACCATATATCTCTGCCTCCTGGACCCCTGACTCCACCAGGTGTCCCTTATCGCCATTCGGCTGCATTCCTAGGTATCATCAAGGCAGTTCCTGCAATCTTGTGTGGCCCTCCCTTTTGGCAATAGGAGGCTTTTTGATACTCCCTGTGTTCATAAATCAACTGATTGTAAAATCGCTTAACTTGTACCACTGTCTGCTCTACGCAATGATTGATTTTCTTTGTTTAAATGTGTATAAAAACCCCAACCCAAAACTATTCGAGGCCGCTCGCCTGTACTGGGACGGGGGCCCCGACATGTCGAAACATCAATAAACTTTACCCTTTGTTAATTACATGAGAGAAGGTCTCTTGGAGCGTTTTTGGGGTGGCAAGAGCAATTCAACTCTAATTCGACTGTAACATATGGAGGTCCCACCGAGATGGCTCTGCTGCCCACGGACGTCTCCAACGGACATCTCTCGGGGTAAGTAAAGGCGCCTAAAGGATAGGGACTCTGTGCACGTGCATTTCTGTTTCTGTATCTGGTTCAGGCCTGAAGCGGTTTCGGGCTGGCACGGTAGACGTTGGGTGGCAGACGTGCCCGGAAGCCACAACGCTACAGCCTCGAGGGACGCCTCGGGAGGACCGGGAGACTGAGGACGCTCAGCGAAACTCCCATCTGGAATTCCCGCGGTCGGGAATTTGGTGCCAGCATCAGTATTCACCCTTTGTCTTTCAGGTTTTACTTCTATTGCATAAACTGTTTTCAGACTCACATTTTGTGTTGCCGGCATTGTCACAGGACTCTGATGTGGTTCCGGAGTCTGTGTTTGTCTGTTTGTGTGTGGCATTGTCGCGAGACTCTGAAGTGGTCCCGGAGTCTGCATTTGTAGGTTCTGAAGTGGTTCCGGAACTTGCATTTGTATTGTCGGCATTGTCACAGGACTCTGATGTGGTTCCGGAGTCTGTTTGTCTGTTTGTGTGTGGCATAGTCGCGAGACTCTGAAGTGGTCCCGGAGTCTGCATTTGTAGGTTCTGAAGTGGTTCCAGAACTTGCATTCGTATCTATGTCTGTGTGTCAGTGTGGTTCTCGGACCCCATCTGGGACTCTGTAGGGGGGCAGGCTCCCCACCTCTGTAGGAACGAAGCGGGTCGCTACGCAGGCGGGAGGCCGATGTTCCATTTTTGTCTTCTTTGTTTTGTTCAGTGCCTTTTTGTGAGTCTCTTTGGTGTTTGTTTTTGGCTATTTGTATTTGCCTTTCTGAAATTCAGACAATGGGACGGATTTAGACAACTCTTAGAAAGGGAGACTAACCACCCTTTGTTCTGCAGATTGGCCTACCTTTGAAGTAGGATGGGCGCCTAAGGGCACCCTTGACATCCTGGTCTGGCAAGATCTGGTAAAAACTCCCTTTCCTGGTTAAAGCCTCTTTTACTCCCTCAGAAACAACCTTCAAAAAAAAATTTTAGTCGTCCAGGACCGTCCCAGCAAAGCAGATAAAACAAACTAAGACTTCAGCCTCGGCGCCGCTCTATTCTGTTTTACAGGGCGACTCTGAAGATTTGATTTTCCCTCCTCCCTACCAGCCGCCCGGCCCTGGCTGTGGGGCCGGCAGCGGGGGCCACAGGAGAGGGTACGAGAAGCAGCTCCCCAGGGGCCAGCAGATCCCTCCACTCCCCCTTCACAGGCAGCAGGGAAACCCCTGCTGTGCCATTAGCAAGTGCTGAAACCCCCTGTGTGTTCAAACAAAGCTGGCCCTTGGAGCCTCAACCTGCAGGACTCAGCTGGGGCCCAGGAATGGCAGGCGGAGGATGGGAAGGCGCGCCTCCTGACTTATTCCTCAGGATCCTAACTCCCCAAGCCATACCCGTCCCCCCAGACTGACTCCCCATGGCCGACCAAATAGGGCAAATGGATGGATCTCCTGGACTTCAGGACCTGGTAAGTCACCCTGGGGCACTCGGTACTCAGGCCCGCCTTTGTGCGGAAGGGGGGCTTCTGTTGCCCCTCTACCAGGGACCTGCCTGGTGTCTGCAATGAAAAAGAGCGTGTGTGTGGTGTAAATGTGTTTGTGGCTCCACGGCCCTGCAGCTACAGAGTCTAAATGGGCCGTAACCTGCAGCTCCGTGTTCACCAGGCGGGCGAAGCAATCTCACTCTGGATCAGTGCCTGTTCCGGAGGTCTTTATCTCTTGTTTTGTACAACCAAGGGGGACACATTATGGGAAAATTCCATTCAAAACCAACTGTTCTAAACTGTATAATAAAAACTTTAAAAATGTTGTCTTAATTTAAAAATTCTTAACAGGTTATTCCAAAATGTAAATGGGTTTTTATCAGCTCTTTTCTGTGCTGCTGTCCCTGACTTAGCTGATAAGAGTTTCATTTGTCTTGAAGGTTTCATGTTTTTCTATTTGTAGTACTGAGACTACGTTGTTTATCTGTTTTTAATGTTTAAGTAATTACCCAACTGATCAAAAATGTACTAATTTTGGCTAGATGGTTTGACTCTGACAGCTTAAATTCTAAATCGAGTCTTCCAACTTTGGGCTTCCAGTCGGATCCCTGGAACTCTCAAAGAATGAGACTCTGAATTTGTTAAAGTAACAGCTGCTTGAGTCAATTCAGACTATATAAAATGTATTAAAATGTTATAAATGGTGTCAGACCTATGCTGTATTCATGTTTTTGCTTTCCAGCTAAAATAGTCTTATAAAAATAAAAGTAAATTCTGTGTATACAAGCCTTTATGTTGTTAACTAAAGTAAGCCAATGCAGATTGGTTCAGAAAATTGAGGTAATGCAAATGCCCTTCGGTTTGCTCAGTGGCTTGCTTGCTCAGTTTTACATGTCTTTAATGTGCTTTAAACTTGTTTCTTTTAATGATAAAGATCTTTTCAAAGTTGTAACCATGCACTAGTGACCATGTTTGCTGCTCAGGAGGTGTTGTCCTTATATTACTTAAAAGCATGGAAATGTAATTTTGACTTTTATTTCAGATACTGGTATGGTATTCATTAATAACTCTGTGTCTTAAGTCATCTAGGCATCAGTACTAAGTAAAACTTGAAAGAATGTATTATGTGTACTTTTAACATCTCAAATTCGATAAGAGAGACTGTTTGAGTTTGTTAGCCTGTATTCTCATAGGTTGTCCACACATGACAATTCAAGGCTATATAAAAGTAACTACGGGTGTAAAGTTCCCAAAGGTGTAAACAAGTCATAAAAAGTTTTAAAATGTTTAAAAATGGTCTAAATCATAAATCTTAAAATCTGTTTTCACAAAAACTGTAATGTCTATTTTAACAGTGTCTGCTTAATCGGCTACCCTGCCATTTCTAAAATTAGGTCCTGTAATTTTGTGTACTAACTCTAATGTTCAGGGTTTTTATTTCTGGTTTATTCGACAACAAAAGACATAAAATTCATGTTCTGCCTAAGTAATTTATTGTGTAACAACCAGGCATTGCTAGTTCAAATGTAGATCAAATGGAGGTCTAGCCAAAAGGGAAAAAGTGTGCCAAAAGAGACTTAGAGACGACGGGAGATGGTTATGCAGCGGGTGCTGGAGAGCTGGGTTCCAGGAGCCCGGGAAGGCTCTAGTGTCCACAGGCTACACAGTAAAAACCCAGAAACCCAGGCCCATAACCCACTGGCTACACAGTAAATATCTGGAGGCCAAAGGATGGCAGAGACCTCTGCCGCAATTTCTCCTCTAAGTCAGGCTACGCAGTAAGCACTGGTTAAACGCTGGTTAAATCTGAAAGCCCAGGAAGTCAGGCTAGAGACCCGACTCACTGCCTCACTTCTCCTCTTTTCTTTTCCAGAAGGGAAGTTATGACTGACCATTTCTATAATAATGCCTGGTCACAGTATAGAGGACCAAACAGCATAGCCAGAATAAGAGGTTAGATCGATTTTTTGGTGTACGCGGTAAATGGGCAGAACTCCCCTTTTAAACCAAATTGAGGGATAGATAGGAAGTTGTACTGATGACCTCAAAGTATGCAAGCAGGTCACCACAGTTGATCTTACCTGAAAGATCATAGTTCTCCTCATGGGCACGGTCTTAACTTGCAGGAAAATACTAAGTGTCAGAATTTGCCCATGACCATAGTTTTTTAGCTCACCCTGATATTAAAAAAAAAAAAAAAAACAAAAAAAACAAAAAAAAACCAAAAAAAACTCCAAAAATCAGGGACGGGGTTGAGCACCCCCTTGACTGACATCATAGAGGCTGCCTCCTTGGTCCACTTTATTAGAGACCAGGAAATTGAGGAGCAAGCTAGCAGCAGGAGCGATGTAAGGATGGGCAACAGGCCAATCAGTGGCTGCTTTACATGGTGATCCACTGTCAAGGAAACCCAGCAGGGCCAGTGCACCCCAAATGGCGCCTGTTGCTGACATAAGGAGCCAGGGCATTGGGCAAGCAGCTGTTGTAACAGCGACTGCCTTCTGTCAGCTCTGCCAAGAGCAAGGCTACTGGACATGGAACTGCCCTGGGTGTCGAAGGACTCCTGGTTCAGAACCGCAGACCCTGTGGCCCCGAGCTAAAAAGCCTTTGGCTCTGCCCAGCTTCCAGCTCCAGCCACTGCTATTGGGGATGGCCTAGGGTCAGTAAAACGCAAGTTGCCTATTTCTGTCAGCCTCCTATTCAGCTCTCCTCCTAGTCCAGCCATGTAATGCAAGTCAACAGGGTGCCTCCCTTAAGGGATTCTTACAATTCTCTTAATAGCACCCCATGGATAGGTCTGGGCCTCACACACCCAGCCAGGCCTTAAAAATAAACTTAAAAAGCCCTCCCTGCCAGTTCCAGGGGAAAGTGGTCCCCTCCACTCCTATACTGAGACTATAGACTTGATCTATGCCAGCAGAAGGGACCCAAGAGACAACCCCCTGACTAACGCAGATGAGGTTTGGGTCACAGATGGAAGCAGCTTTGTCAGACTGGACCTGCTTCTCAGGGTATGCAATAGTTATGACATGGCACGTTATTGAAGAGTGCTCTGCCCCCAGGGACTTTTGCTCATTTAGCAGAATTGCCTTAACCAGAGCTCTAGATCACACAAGGGATTTGTAAGGCATCTTCACTCTGCATGGAGACCTCAGTCTTCCGGTAAGGCAGAAAGAGCCAACCAGGCTCTATGAAAAACATCACAAGGATAGAAATGTGTGCTTGGTAAGTAAGGTTTAGAAGGAAAGAGTATTCTTGGTAAAAAGGGTTAAAAAGAAAAGAGCTTTTTAAATAAGAAAAGGACATGGTTTGTAAAAATCCTGATGGCTAGTTTACTCTAGACTGGAATGGAAATAATGGAATGTTTCAAGTAAGTTAAAGAGGGTGTGTGAAGTCACAAAAGGTTATAAAAAAATAAATAATTAGACATGCTAACTACTGCTCCAGGAGCTATTTGTGCCATGTTCCAGGAAAAATGTTGTCTCTGGGTCAATCAGACTAGACAGGTACAAATCCGAATTCGTACTTTTCCTGGAAAAAGCCAAACAGCTCCAGGACCAGGCAAAGCAGGGCTGGGATTTCTGCCCTGATATCTGGTCACGGAAATCCTGGCTGTTTCCTCTCCTTGGCCCAATAACTTCTGCAATCTTGATGCTTCTCTTTGCACTGTGTGTTTTTAATGCCCTTGTTCGTTTTGTCTCTAACAGACTAAAAGCTGTTAAACTCCAAATGGTCATCAGGCAAGGCTTCCAGCCCATTCCACTGGACGACCTGAGCAGCCCTCTGGACCGAGCGGCACCGTCTTTCCAAGGCCACTGTTGCACACCATAAGACAGGTAGCAAGAGGAAATACCCAAACCCCCCTCGACGCCCACATGCCAGCTTTGAAGAAGTTACAGAAAACGGAACTCCATCCATAATCCCAAAGAAGAATTTTGGGTATTACCTCTTGAGGGGAAAATATTAGGCAGAAAGTCAGTTATGAGCTTATGTGTGTGTGACATAAAGGCCTAATGTGTCCAGCATATGCATCTACACCTCAGTCATCCTGACAATGTTTCACTGAAAGCCCGGCCTTTACATCCTGCCCTGCCCCCTTCTACCTGATAACCTGCCAGGTGGAGATCCCCACCCCTTCTGCCTGACAAATCTTCCACAACCTCCCGGATACAGCCCAGTATCTGCATTTCAGTATTGCAGAACAGGATCTCATTTTCATAGAGGGGGGGTTATGTGCAGCCCTTAAAGAGGAATGCTGCTTCTATGTAGACAAGACAGGGGTGGCGAGGGACAACATGGCTCAACTACGTAAATGCTTAGAGGAAAGACAGTGGGACAGACTTCAGCAACAGGGATGGTTTGAGTCGTGGTTCACTAAGTCTCCCTGGCTGACTACGTTATTAGCACTGGCAGGTCCCCTAGTTGTGCTGCTCCTAATTATTACTATAGGACCCTATATATTAAATAGGCTTGTCACATTTCTTTAAAAACAAGTCAAAAATGTTAAACTTATGGTAATTCGTCAACAATATGTAACACACGGGAAAGGGGAAACAGATGGTCTCTAAGATTAGAGACCCTGGCCTAAGAGGAGTGGGGAATGAAGGGTTAAAAAGTTAAAAGCCGCTCCCCCCCCCAACCTCCTCTGGTGAACTTTCCTGACCTCCTTAGACTTGTTCTGCATAGCCATTCTCTATAAAGTTAATTGGTCAGTAAATTACCCCAATGTGAGCGTAACCTCAGTTTCACCTAAGTGAGATAGAAGAAGTCACCATATATCTCTGCCTCCTGGACCCCTGACTCCACCAGGTGTCCCTTATCGCCATTCGGCTGCATTCCTAGGTATCATCAAGGCAGTTCCTGCAATCTTGTGTGGCCCTCCCTTTTGGCAATAGGAGGCTTTTTGATACTCCCTGTGTTCATAAATCAACTGATTGTAAAATCGCTTAACTTGTACCACTGTCTGCTCTACGCAATGATTGATTTTCTTTGTTTAAATGTGTATAAAAACCCCAACCCAAAACTATTCGAGGCCGCTCGCCTGTACTGGGACGGGGGCCCCGACATGTCGGAACATCAATAAACTTTACCCTTTGTTAATTACATGAGAGAAGGTCTCTTGGAGCGTTTTTGGGGTGGCAAGAGCAATTCAACTCTAATTCGACTGTAACAAAAGCATAGAGGCTGGCTCCTTGGTCTACTTTATTAGAGACCAGAAGAACGAGGAGCAAGCTAGCAGCAAAGGATAGGCAACAGGCCAATCAATGGCTGCTTTACACGGTGATCTGCTGTCAAGGAGACCCAGCAAGGCCAATGCACCCCAAATGGCACCTGTTACTGATATAAGGAGCCAGGGCATTGGGCAAGCAGCTGTCATGACAGCAAATGCCTTCTGTCAGCTCTGCCAAGAGCACGGTCACCGGACATGGAACTGCCCTGGGTGTCGAAGGACTCCTGGTTCAGAACTGCAGACCCTGTGGCCCGGAGCTAAAAAGCCTTTGGTTCTGCCCAGCCTCTGCCCAGCTTCCAGCTCCAGCCACTGCTATTGAGGGGATGGCCTAGGGTCAGTGAAATGTAAGTTGCCTATTTCTATCAGCCTCCTATTCAGCTCTCCTCCTAGTCCAGCCAGGTAATGCAAGTCAACAGGGTGCCTCCCTTAAGGGAGATTTGCATCTCTTTCAATTCTCTTCCAGCATCCCATGGATAGCTCTGGGCCTCACACACCCAGCCAGGCCTTAAAAGTCTATCCAATAACATTAGAAAGTCCTCCCTGCCAGTTCCTAAAAACAGGGCTTTCAGTAACAGCTAACTCAGATAGCCCTACACCTATTTGGACAGGTCCTCACTGAGGACTTAAAGGGCCTATCTCTTGAGGGGTGTGCACAATAATCCATAATATAAATAGTTAAATGTAAATAATTCATTAGTCTGTCCTTTTCCCAGCCTGAGACTCTCGTCTTGTACATTGGCTTAACTTCCTAGCAAAACTGGCTACTAGATATCCGAATATATATATATATATATATAGTCTCTGGGTCAATCAGACTAGACAGACACAAACCCAAATTTGTACTTTTTCTGGAAAAAGCCAAACAGCTCCAGGACCAGGCCAAGCAGGTCTGGGATTTCTGGCCTAACATCTGATCATAAAAATCCTGGCTATTTCCTCTCCTTGGCCCACTAACTTCTGCAATCTTGATGCTTCTCTTTGGGCCGTGTGTGTTTTTTTTTTTTTTTTATTATTTTTTTTTTATTTTTTGACAGGCAGAGTGGACAGTGAGAGAGAGAGACAGAGAGAAAGGTCTTCCTTTGCCGTTGGTTCACCCTTCAATGGCCGCCGCGGCCGGCGCGCTGCGGCCGGCACACCGCGCTGATCCGATGGCAGGAGCCAGGAGCCAGGTGCTTTTCCTGGTCTCCCATGGGGTGCAGGGCCCAAGCACCTGGGCCATCCTCCACTGCACTCCCTGGCCACAGCAGAGGGCTGGCCTTGAAGAGGGGCAACTGGGACAGAATCCGGCGCCCCGACCGGGACTAGAACCCGGTGTGCCGGCGCCGCTAGGTGGAGGATTAGCCTAGTGAGCCGCGGCGCCGGCCTGGGCCGTGTGTTTTTAATGTCCTTGTTCGTTTTGTCTCTAACATACTAAAAGCTGTTGAACTCCAAATGGTCATCAGGCAAGACTTCCAGCCCATTCCACTGGACGACTTGAGCAGCCCTCTGGACCGAGCAACACAGTCTTTCCAAGGCCACTGTTGCACACCATAAGACAGGTAGCAAGAGGAAATACCCAAATCCCCTTCAACGCCCACATGCCAGCTTCGAAGAAGTTACAGAAAATGGAACTCCATCCATAATCCCAAAGAAGAATTTTGGGTATTACCTCTTGAGGGAAAAATATTAGGCAGAAAGTCAGTTATGAGCTTATGTGTGTGTGACATAAAGGCCTAATGTGTCCAGCATATGCATCTGCATCTCAGTCATCCTGACAATGTTTCACGGGCAGCCTGACCTTTGCATCCTGCCCTGCCCCCTTCTACCTGATAACCTGCCAGGTGGAGATGCCCGCCCCTTCTGCCTGACAAATCTTCCACAATCTCCCAGATGCGGCCCAGTATCTGCATTTCAGTATTACAGAACAGGCGGGGGTTGAATCTCATTTTCATGGTTGGGGGGTGGTTATGCGCGGCCCTAAAGGAAAAATGTTGTTTTTATGCTGACTGAACCGGGGTGATTAGAAACTCCATGGCCAAACTCAAAAAAAAAAAAAAAAAATGACTGGAACAATGGCAACGGGAGAGGGAAACTTAACAGGGATGGTTTGAGTCATGGTTTGGCTGGTCCCCATGGCTTACTACCCTACTGTCAGCCCTAGCAGGACCCTTAATTATTCTACTCCTAATTGTAACCGTAGGACCTTGTGTGTTAAATAGACTCATCACCTTCATACGGAAACAAGTTAAAAATGTTAAACTCATGGTCATAAGACAACAATATGTCACATTAAAAGAGACAAAAACGAATAATCTCTAAGATTAGAGATCCTCACAACAAGGAGTGGGGAATGAAGAGTTAAAATTGTATGTGTGCAGGTGTAAAAAGTTAAGCTTAAGCTTACAGGTTTAAACCTTCCTGGTGCAGCTGTGAAGATAAGACAGAGTGAAGTAGCACCTTGACAGTAGGGACTCCATTTTGGAGCACTTGAGACTGCATTCTGGGAAAGCAACCCCCCCCCCCCACCGTGAGACTCTGGTCTGAAACTATGATCTCAAATAGTCGGACAATAGCAGTGCACTACATCACCCTTGGCAACACACAAAAACCCTCTAGCATGATTGCTCAAGCTTAAAAATAAAAAGGTTACACCTGGGTTACCTGAGCTAATAATGAAAATGTGATTTGTCTATGTCTTAAGATCATAATTGCCGATTGTAAGATATTAGCAACCACTTAACAACCGTGTGTTCTCTCCCCCCTCCCAATTTTGTGGTTTTTGCCTTCATAAACCCTAACCTTTGGTTATACAGGGCTGCTCTGCTTTTGTATGATCAGGCAGCCCCAGCATGCTGGATAATCAATAAAGCTTCCCCGTGCTGTCTGCATAAGAGACGTGTCTCTTGGTGACATTTTTTGGGCGGTCGACTCTAACAGAAGTATGAAGCAAACTCCTACTTTACACGTTACAAAAATACACTCAAAATGGATTAAAATTGACTAAAGATTTAAATAACAACCTGATACCAAATTATTAGAGAAAGTTGGGGTAACCCTGCAAGACATTGGCATAGAAAAAGACTACTTGGAAAAGACCAAAGAGGCACAAGCAATCAAAGCCAAAATTGACAAATGGGATTACATCAAATTGAGAAGCTTCTGTACTGCAAATGAAACACTCAGCAAAGTGAAGAGCCAACAGACAAAATAGGAGAAATTATTTGCAAACTATGTAACTGATAAAGGATTAGTAATCAGAATATATAGAGGCTCAAGAAATTCCACAACAAAACAAACAACCCAGTGCAGAAATGGGCAAAGGACTTAAACAGGTATTTTTAAAAAGAAATCCAAATAGCCAACAGATACATGAGAAAATGCTCAGGATCACCATTCAACAGAGAAATGTAAATCAAAACCACAAGGAAGTTTTACCTCACCCCCGTTAGAATGGCATTCACATAGAAATCAAACAAATGCTGCCAAAGATGTGTGGAAAACACATCTGATCCACTGTTTGTGGGAATGTAAACTGGTAAAGACACCATGGAAGACAGTATGGAGATACCTCAAAACATCGTACTTAGTGAATAAGCCAGTCTAAAAAGGACAAAAACATATATTCTCCCTGACCTGTGATAACTAATAGCACACCTAAAGATAACCTACAGAAATGCAATTGACACTTTGAGAAGCAATGACTTTGAACAGCCCTTGTCTTGACTATTGAGGAACATTTTTTTTCACATTATCTGTTGAACTCTTCACTTAGTATAGAGTTACTCATATGTGTATAAAGTTAATTGAAAATAGATCTTAGTAAAAAATAGGAATGAGAATAGGAGAGGAAGAAGATGAAGAGTGTGGGTGGGAGGGTGGCTGTGGTGGGAAGAGTCACTATGTTCTTAAAGTTGTAATTATGAAATGCATGAAGTTTGTCTTCCTTAAATAAAAGGTTTCTAAGGAAAAAAGATATGAAAGGAACATTCCAGGAAAATTTTCTTTTTGATGATTTGGGTCAAGGCTACTTGGTAGCAATATTTAAAAGCAAAGAATGAATGATGCATTTTTCATCTTATGTATTTTTAATTATTTAATTTTTTGTTTTGAAAAACAAAATTTTGTAGAGAGCAGAAGGCAGTGGAAGATCTTCTAGCTGTTGTTCCACTCCCCAAGTGGCTGTAACAGCAAGAGCTGGGCCAGACTGAAACCAGGAGCCAGAAGCTTCATCTGGGTCTCACACATGGGTGGCAGGTGCCCAAGCACTTGGACCATCTTCTGCTTTCACAGGTGCCCTAAGCAGGGAGCTAGATTGGAAGTGGAGCAGCCAGGAAAAAAACCAGAACCCATAAGGGATGCTTGAATCCCAGGCAGCTGTTTAACCCAATATACTGCAATGTCACAATTTTTGTAAATTTAGACACTAGAAGTGAGTGTTGACAACTCAAGAAATTAAGCTTCTGCAACTTAAGTGAGAGGCTAGGACTATATTCCTGGCTCTCAGTTATGACCCTGTCCCAGCCCTGGTTGTTGTGGGTGTGAATCAATGTGGGTGTTGTGGGTGTTGTGGGTATGAATCAATGGATTGAAGGTGTCTGTCTCTATCTCTCTCTCCCTTTCTCTCTGTCATTCCATAACACAGAGCAGGCTAAGCCTCCACCCACAGTGCCAGCATCCCATATGGGCACCAGTTTGTGTTCCAGATGCTCTTCTTCTTTTTTAAATATTTATTTGAAAGTAGAGTTGCAGAGAGAGAGCTGGAGAGACAGAGAGAAAGGTCTTCCATCTGCTGGTTCACTCCCAAAATGGCTGCAATAGTTGGAGCTGGGCGGATACAAAGCCAGAAGCCAGGAGCATCCTCCAGGTCTCCCACTTGGGTGCAGGGGCCCCAAGAGTTGGGCCATCCTCGACTACTTTCCCAGGCCATAGCAAAGGGCTGGATTGGAAGTGCACCAACTGGGACTCAAATCAGTGCCTATATGGGATGCCGGCACCACAGGCAGAGGCTTAACTTACCATGCCACAGCAAGGGCCCCAGATGCTCTTCTTTGCATCCAGCTCTCTGTTTTTGTCCTGGCAAAGCAGTGGAAGATAGTCCAAGTCCTTGGGCCCCTAAACCCACCTGGGAGACCCAGAGGAAGCTCCTGGCTCCTAGCTTTGGATCAGCCCATCTCCAGCTGCTTTGGCCATTTGGAGACTGAACCAGTGGATAAAAAATTTATATGTCTCTCCTCTCCCTGTAACTATGCCCATCAAATAAATAAATAAAATCCTTTTTAAAAAAGATCTCTATATATTTCCATCTGCTTCTCATTCTCTCTCAAGTATATAAATACTTTAAGAGGCAAAAGATTCAAGTCAAAGACTAGAGAATTGTCTTGGGCTCTGACTATAGTTTATGCCATTGATAAATGGAATAATTTGCTTGAAACATAACTTTGTGGACTCTGAAGTAGTCCTGCATTTGTAGAATCACCGTGATAAAACTATGGAGAGTTATTTAAGGGCCTGCAATAGATTTGATCCTATACACATTTTCTGATCTAATCCATGAAGCAAGTTCAGCCTCCAAAAGCTTTTAAAGAAACTCTACTTTAATAATTCAAAATATTACCTTTTTAATTAATTGTTTCTGATGTAGCAAATTCTTGCTGAAGTTTGAATTCAAACCATGTCTTGTAGCTATGGCAATAAAAAAAATTGAGACCAATGTGCATTCAGCTCAGGTGGCTTTAAATCTTGAAACCATGCTTACTTTATCTTATATGAATCCTGATTCTGAATTATATTTCTTTATGCTTTTCCAATTTATTTTAAAAATCTCATAAAGCTCTTAATATACAATGTGAAAGAAGCTGAGGAATAAATAAACAACCTACCAGCAATATATTTATTTTTGTTGGTCTTGGCCACATGTAGATGTCTCTAGAATCTTATCTGCAAGAGAAATTGCTGAGAAGGAGGGGTCAGACAAAAAGTCTAGATTCTTTCTAGAGTCTACTGTGCTAATCAAGATCATGAAGGAAATGTATATAGAAAAATGGGCATATTGGCTCAGTGACAAAAATGAGGTAGCCTCCCTGTGGGGGAATATAATCTTTACACATGGGAAAAACAGAAAAGATGCCAAAAGAGCACACACTAGTCTACCAATCACTATGATTAAGCATAAACTATTGTTAGACTAACTAAAATATTAATTTATTACCAATTCTGTAAAAAAAAATCCTTGTCAGGGCTGTCACTATGGAGTAGTGGGTAAAGCCATCTCCTACAGTATGGGCATTCATATGGGCACCAATATGAGTCCCAGCTACTCTACTTCTGATCTAGCTCTCTGCTATGGACTGGGAAAGCAGTGGATGAGCACCTAAGTCCTTGGGCCCCATGCACTCACATGGGAGACCTATAAGAAGCTCCAGGCTACTGGCTTCAGATCAGCCCAGCCCCAGCCATTGAGGACATGTGGGAGTGAACCAGCAGATGGAAGGCCTCTCTCTCTCTCTCCCTGCCTCTGTCTCTTTGTAACTCAGCCTTTCAAATAAATAAATAAACCATATAGAAATAATTTATAATGTTCATCACAATTGTTCAAATAAGCAGTGAAGAGTTAAAATTATATATGTGCGGGTGTAAAAAGTTAAGCTTAAGCTTACAGGTTTAAACCTTCCTGGTGCAGCTGTGAAAATAAGACAGAGTAAAGTAGCACCTTGACAGTAGGGACTCCATTTTGGAGCACTTGAGACTGCATTCTGGGAAAGCAACCCCCCCCCCCACCGTGAGACTCTGGTCTGAAACTATGATCTCAAATAGTCGGACAATAGCAGTGCACTACACCACCCTTGGCAACGCACAAAAACCCCCTAGCATGATTGCTCAAGCTTAAAAGTAGAAAGGTTGCACCTGGGTTACCTGGGCTGCTAATGAAGATGTGATTTGTCTATGTCTTAAAATCATAATTGCTGATTGTAAGATTTTAGCAACCGCTTAGCAACCGTGTGTTCTCTCCCCCCTCCCGATTTTGTGGTTTTTGCCTTTATAAACCCTATGCTGTAGTTCCTCACTGCTCCTCTGTCCTTGTCAGAGGGCCCCAACATGTTGGAGCAATAAATTTAACCCTTTGCTGGTTGCATGAGAGAAAAAGTCTCTTGGAGTCGTTCCTTGGGCGGTGGGCTTTTTTTAGACCCTAACATTTGGAGGTCCCACCGAGACCTGACTGCTGCCTGTGGACGCCTCCAACGGATATCTCTCGGGGTGAGTAAGGCACCTATTGTTTTGATTGAACGTGTACACTTTGATTTGTTGTTTGGTGAGGTTTGTTATTTGTTTGTAATTGGCAGCGTGGTTGTCGGGCTCGAGCGAGAGCTCCACCCGACTGTGGCGGGCAGACGTGCTCCAGAGCCACAGACCACATCCCGGGGGACGCCCCGGGAGAAAGGGAGAACTGGGGACGCCCAGTGTTTCCTGTTTGGTGGGTTGCCTGCAGTAGGGAAATAGACTGCAGAGACTCACATTTTGTTTGTACTGCCGAAACTTTGGTATTTGATCGAGCTCGTTAGTCTTTTGTATTTGTTAAGCATTTTTGGGACGCCGTGATGGCTCCCGTTTGGTAGACATTTGTGTGGTCGTTGTATGCTGCTTCTCTACGCTGTTTGTCTGTTTGTGTACATTGTGTTGTCTGCTAACATGGGCCAGACTGTGTCTACACCTTTGTCTCTAACTTTGAATCATTGGTCAGAGGTAAGCCACTAGGCACATAACCTTTCTTTGTCAGTCAAAAAGGTAAAGTGGCAGTCTTTCTGTGTCTCTAAATGACCTGCTCTCAGAGTGGATTGGCCCCCGGAGGGCTCATTCCATTTACCACTCATTAGCTGAGTGAAAGAGGCCGTTCTCCAGCCTGGCCGTCATGGGCACCCAGACGGGGATTTTAAGAAGACATCGAAGGTCAGTATTCCTTCCCTCAAGCGGGACCGGATCTGTGGAAGTGACCGTTGAGTGTCCGGCACCCCACAGCTCTCCGAGAACGCGGAGTCCCCCCGGCCATGGCTTAGCTACGGCCGAAACTCCAGAGGGATTGTAAGGAACGGGAGGGAAATTAGGAAGGGCAGTTGGCTGAGAGCCTGGAGACCCCCTGAGCTCACTTTGGCTTCCCGGCGGCCGGACTGCGACCCGAGGATCAGGTCTCTCTCTCGGAGGGACGCCTGGTCACGCTGCCTACTGCTACGCGAGCAGGGCTTAGCTTCGGTCGAGGCTAATATTGGCCCTTCAGGTAAACTCAGACAACTAGGTAGTGGGTAACCTTGAGCGATAGGAGATTTCAAACCCCACTCAGCCCCCAGACTGAGGAGCTTTATTGCTTTCTGCCTTCCTCCTCCCAGGGGCTCCCTCCTCCACTCTTTTGCTCTCCTCATCTCCATTCCTGTACCACTGGCCAGGAGAAAGGGAGAGGAAAATTCCACAGGTCTCTCCACCTAGGGAAAAGCTGTTACCTGCTACCTGTTAACCCTTTCCAACCTGGTAGAAAGTCTTTGCAGCTTATGGTAGCTCTGGTGCGTCTTAAAGTTTTTTTGTGAACTATTACTGTTGCTAAGCTTTGATTGCCTAAGGACTAAATCTGGAAAAAAGCTAAAGTTAACTATCTGTTGTAATTGACTGAGTGTCTGCAGTAGTCCTAATTGATCTGGCTTTGGTTAAATTATAGGAGGTTCCCAACACTCTTAGTAAAACGGCACACTTACCCAACCCCACGGTTAGTCCTGCCAGGCCACAGTGTGTGCAGTCTTCCCTGTAAATGGGGGACCACAGCCTTTCTCTGCACTGTATTCTAGTTCATGTGGCCTGCCGCACCCAGGCAGGCATAGCCAAATATCTCTAGGCAGAGCCCCCACCCCAGGGTTGCTTTTTCTCTCCTCTCCTGGAGGAATTTCCAATTCAATACTACTGCTGGTCTTACCTAAGGGCGCCAGAACCTTAAGCCATTAACCCTTACCAACCTGATGGGTTTTTCTCTTTGCAGCTAATAAAAACCTAAACAATGGGTTATTCATCTGAGAGCATTCACCTGTCTTGAAGGTTTCGTGTTTTTCTATTGCCATTAGAGTCTTAATTGGAAAAACTACAATGCAAAGTTGTTTACATTGTTTATCTGTTTTTAATGTCTGAGTGATTACCCAACTGATCAGAAATGTACTAATTTTGGCTAAATGGTTTGACTCTCTGACAGCTTAAATTCTAAACCGAGTCTTCCAACTTTGGGCTTCCAGCCGGATCCCTGGAACTCTCAAAGAATGAGACTCTAACTTTGTTAAAGTAACAGCTGCTTGGGTCAATTCAAATTATATAAAATATATTAAAATGTTATAAATGGTGTCAGACCTATACTGTATTTATGTTTTTGCTTTCCAGCTAAAGTGGTCTTATAAGAATAAGAGTAAATTCTGTGTATACAAGCCTTTATGTTGTTAACTAAAGTAAGCCAATGCAGATTGGTTCAGAAAATTGAGGTAATGCAAACACCCTTCGGTTTGCTCAGTGGCTTGCTTGCTCAGTTTTACATGTCTTTGATATGCTTTAAACTTGTTTCTCTTAATGAGGAAGATCTTTTCAAAGTTGTAAACATACACTAGTGTTTGCTGTCCAGGAGGTGTTATCCTCATGTTACTTAAAAACATAAAAATGTAATTTTAACTTCTATTTCAGATAATGGTGTGGTATTCATTAATAACTCAGTGTCTTAAGACATCTAGGCATCAGTGCTAAGTAAAACTTGGGAAAATATATTATATATACTTTTAACATCTCAAATTCGATAAAAAAAAAAACTGTTTGAGTTTGTTAACGTGTATTCTCATAGGTTGTCCATACATGACAATTCAAGGCTATGTAAAAGTAACTACGGGTATAAAGTTTCAAAAGGTGTAAACAAGTCATAAAAAGTTTTAAAATGTTTACAATTTTAAAATATTGTTTACAGAGTTGAGTGCTAATGCCAAAATTACACTAACCTAAAGTTAAAGTCTGATCTTCTGTTATAACAATGGTTTTTTTTTTTTTTTTTATAAAAATGTGTACTAATGTTAGTAAATATCTAAAAATGGTCTAAATCATAAATCAAAATCTGTTTTTGCAAAAACTGTAATGTCTATTTTAACAGTGTCGGCTTATTCGGTTACTCTGCCATTTCTAGAGTTAGGTCCTGTAAGCTCTTTTTTTGACTCTGTTAAATAATCCTAAATTATGTAAACTCTTATATACAAGGGTTTTTTTATTTCTGGTTTATTCGACAACAAGAGACATAAAATTCATGTTAATCCATTGTGTACTCTACTGTCTCTGTTAAGTTATGGTTATGTGGCAGATGCTAGAAAACTGGGTTCCAGAAACACAAGAAAGCTCTAGTGTCCACAGGCTACACGGTAAATACCCAGAAGCCAAAGAATGGCAGAGACCTCTGCCACAATTTCTCCTCTAAGTCAGGCTACACAGTAAACACTGGTTAAACTGCCAGTTAAATCTAAAAGCCCAAAAAGTCAGGCTAGAGACCCAACTCACTGCCTCACTTCTCCTCTTTTCTCTTCCAGAAGGGAAGTTACTACTGTTCTGCAGGACTCTCCACTGTGATGTACGGTTTGATCCCCAGACCTTATGTAAGGGATGACTGACCTTTTCTGTAATAATGCCTGGCCACAGTATAGGGCCCCAAACAACAACAACAACAACAAAAAAGGTTGAACTATAAAATAATGTAATAACTAGATCAATTTTTCGGTGTAAAAAGTTACACTGATGACCTCAAAGTATGCAAGCAGGTCACCACAGTTAATCTTACCTAAAGAGTCATAGTTCTCCTCATGGGCACGGTCTTAACTCGCAGGAAAATACTAAGTGTCAGAATTTGCCCATGACCATAGTTTTTCTAGCTCACCCTGATATTTAAAAAAAATCTCCAAAAATCAGGATTGGGTTAAGCACCCCCTTGACTGACATCATAGAGGCTGCCTCCTTGGTCTACTTTATTAGAGACCAGAAAAATGAGGAGCAAGCTAGCAGCAGAGGATAGGCAACAGACCAATCAATGGCTGCTTTACACGGTGATTGCCATCAAGGAGACCCAGCAAGGCCAGTGCACCCCAAATGGCACCTGTTGCTGATATAAGGAGCCAGGGCATTGGGCAAGCAGCTGTCATGACAGCAAATGCCTTCTGTCAGCCCTGCCAAGAGCACGGCCACTGGACACGGAACTGCCCTGGGTGTCGAAGGACTCCTGGTTCAGAACCGCTGACCCTGTGGCCCCAAGCTAAAAAGCCTTTGGCTCTGCCCAGCCTCTGCCCAGCTTCCAGCTCCAGCCACTGCTATTGAGGGGATGGCCTAGGGTCAGTGACATGCAAGTTGCCTATTTCCATCAGCCTCCTATTCAGCTCTCCTCCTAGTCCATCCATGTAATGCAAGTCAACAGGGTGCCTCCCTTAAAGGAGATTTGCATCTCTTTCAATTCTCTTCCAGCACCCCATGGATAGGTCTGGGCCTCACACACCCAGCCAGGCCTTAAAAGTCTATCCAATAACATTAAGCTTAGAAAGCCCTCCCTGCCAGTTCCTAAAAACAGGGCTTTTGGTAACATCTAACTCAGATAGCCCTACACCGATTTGAACAGGTCCTCACTGAGGACTTAAAGGGCCTATCTCTTAAGGGGTGTGCACAATAATCCATAATATAAATGGTTAAATGTAAATAATTCATTAGTCTGTCCTTTTCCCAGCCTGAGACTCTAGTCTTGTACATTGGCTTAACTTCCTAGCAAAACTGGCTACTAAATATCAAAAAAAAAAAAAAATTGTCTCTGGGTCAATCAGACTAGACAGGCACAAACCCAGATTTGTACTTTTCCTGGAAAAAGCCAAACAGCTCCAGGACCAGGCCAAGCAGAGCTGGGATTTCTGGCCTGACATCTGGTCATGGAAATCCTGGCTATTTCCTCTCCTTGGCCCGCTAACTTCTGCAATCTTGATGCTTCTCTTTGCACCGTGTGTTTTTAATGCCCTTGTTTGTTTTGTCTCTAACAGACTAAAAGCTGTTGAACTCCAAATGGTCAACAGGCAAGACTTCCAGCCCATTCCACTGGACGACTTGAGCAGCCCTCTGGACCGAGCAACACAGTCTTTCCAAGGCCACTGTTGCACACCATAAGACAGGTAGCAAGAGGAAATACCCAAATCCCCCTCGACGCCCACATGCCAGCTTCGAAGAAGTTACAGAAAACGGAACTCCATCCATAATCCCAAAGAAGAATTTTGGGTATTACCTCTTGAGGGGAAAATATTAGGCAGAAAGTCAGTTATGAGCTTATGTGTGTGTGACATAAAGGCCTAATGTGTCCAGCATATGCATCTGCATCTCAGTCATCCTGACAATGTTTCACGGGCAGCCTGACCTTTGCATCCTGCCCTGCCCCCTTCTACCTGATAACCTGCCAGGTGGAGATGCCCGCCCCTTCTGCCTGACAAATCTTCCACAATCTCCCAGATGCAGCCCAGTATCTGCATTTTAGTATTACAGAACAGGCGGGGGTTAAATCTCATTTTCATGGGGGTGGGTTTTGCGCGGCCCTAAAAAAAAAAAAATATATTGTTTTTATGTCAACTAAACTGGGGTGGTTAGAAACTCCATGGCCAAACTCAAAAAACGACTGAAAAAATGGCAACGGGAAAGGGAAACTCAACAGGGATGGTTTGAGTCATAATTCGGCCGGTCCCTGTGCCTTACTACTCTACTGTCAGCCCTAACAGGACCCTTAATTATTCTACTCCTAATTGTAACCATAGGACCTTGTGTGTTAAATAGACTCATCACCTTCATGTGGGAACAAGTTAAAAATGTTAAACTCATGGTTATAAGACAACAATATGTCACATTAAAAGAGACAAAAACGAATAATCTCTAAGATTAGAGATCCTCACAACAAGGAGTGGGGAATGAAGAGTTAAAATTATATATGTGCGGGTGTAAAAAGTTAAGCTTAAGCTTACAGGTTTAAACCTTCCTGGTGCAGCTGTGAAAATAAGACAGAGTAAAGTAGCACCTTGACAGTAGGGACTCCATTTTGGAGCACTTGAGACTGCATTCTGGGAAAGCAACCCCCCCCCCCACCGTGAGACTCTGGTCTGAAACTATGATCTCAAATAGTCGGACAATAGCAGTGCACTACACCACCCTTGGCAACGCACAAAAACCCCCTAGCATGATTGCTCAAGCTTAAAAGTAGAAAGGTTGCACCTGGGTTACCTGGGCTGCTAATGAAGATGTGATTTGTCTATGTCTTAAAATCATAATTGCTGATTGTAAGATTTTAGCAATCGCTTAGCAACCGTGTGTTCTCTCCCCCCTCCCGATTTTGTGGTTTTTGCCTTTATAAACCCTATGCTGTAGTTCCTCACTGCTCCTCTGTCCTTGTCAGAGGGCCCCAACATGTTGGAGCAATAAATTTAACCCTTTGCTGGTTGCATGAGAGAAAAAGTCTCTTGGAGTCGTTCCTTGGGCGGTGGGCTTTTTTTTAGACCCTAACAGCAGCAGTACACCAAAAAAAAATATGATTTTGCTAGAATCTATATTACATAGAAAATTACTCAGGCAGTACTGTTTTCCTTAAAACATCTCTTGCTTTTTTTATGTATCTCAAATTCCTTAAAAGTATCCAGCTTCAAAATTAGTTTTTGGCCACAATTGTATATATAGGGAAACTTAACAGAATCTGTTAGCACAGCTTTCTGTAACTGTTCCATGTGACACTCCTCCCTGTATCCAAATCTTGACCTAATTCTCCACCACACAGAACCCTGACATTTTCCAGTTCACTTGATCTAGCCTATGATATGACCATAATATATCAACATAGTTTGTAAAGTATTTTACCTTTGGGAGTGTGCCTTCTTGTACAGTAATCATGTGGAGAATCCTGAGACTTACCTGATGGACACCTGGGGCCTAGGTCAAGGCTGTGCAAATCAGGCATTGGAAGGGTAGGCATTAAGATGCAGTAGGCTTACCTACTTCTCTGGACATACCACGTCACAGAGTGCCTGGTTTGTGTCCTGCCTATTCCACACTTCCAACTCAACTTCCTGCAAGTGTTGTTTTTAAGTTTTTTTTTAAATATTTACTTGAAAGGCAGAGCTACAGAGAGGCAGAGGCAGAGAGAGATAGGCCTTCCACCTGCTGGTTCACTTCCCAAATGGCCATAATGGCCAGAGCTAAACAGATCCAAAAACAGGAGCCAGGAGCTTCTTCCAGGTCTCCCATGAAGGTGCAGGGGCCCAAGGACTTGAGCTATCTTCTACTGCTTTCTCAGGCCTAGCAGAAAGCTGGATTGGAAGTGGGCAGCCAGGACTGGAACCAGTGCCCATGGGATGCTGGCACTGCAGGTCATGACTTTCTTGTTACAGCACAGCACCAGCCCAAAAGTGTTCTCTTGAGTCAACAGATCATGGCTCAGAAACTTAATTTCCTGCCATCTGAATGTGAAACCCACATAGAGTTCCTACCTCCTGGCTTTCATAGATATAACACTTGCTATTGTGGGCTTTTGCAGAGTGATCCAGCAGATGGAGGACCTTTTTCTCTGCCTTTCAAATAAACAAATCAGTAAAAAATCATCGGTATGTGATATGGAACAATGGGTCTCTACCACCACTGGTTAAAGCCAGAGTTGCTCCACTTCCAGTCCAGTTCCCTACTAATGCACCTGGGAAAATACCTGAAGACAGTCCAACTACTTGGACCATTTCTATCCACCTGGGAAACCTTGATAGAGTTCCTGTCTTCTGGCTTTGGCCTGGTCCAGTCCTAGCCATTGAAACCATTTGAAGAGTGAACCAGCAGAACATATTAGATAGTAAGATAGATCTGTCTCTCCCTGTCTCTCTATGAATCTGCCTTTCCAATGAACAAATAAATAAATTAAAAAAAATATTGGTGTGAGTAAGCAATCTTGAAGGCAGCAGCCTCAATTAAAGCAGTAGACAACTAAAACAGGTGATTTGTGATTCCAGGTACCACCAGCATATGGATGGCCTAGCAGAGGCCACCCCAAAATGCTTACTAAGAATTACAAATGAAATGGTTGAATTTTATACCTGCACAACTTTTCTCCATTTTGAGTGCAAGAGCCCAAAAACTTGGACCATCTTCCTGTTTTTTTCCCAGAATATTAGCAGGGGCCTGGATCAAAATTGGGGCAGCCAGGACATTAACTGGTGCCATATAGGATGCCAGGGTCAGGCAGTGACTTCACCTGCTATGCCTCAACACAGGCTGCAAAACTTTTAATCTTATACATCTATTTGAGCACTGTACTATGATTTACTTGTATTTTACAAACCAACAAGCTGTAAAAGTGTGATTTATTCACATGTTAAATAATGGGAAATAGATTCACATTAAATTTTGTAGCATATAAGTAGCTGATATTAAGTGTGAAAAACTTGTATAATGCCCACTTTTGGATACACAATCCATAGAGATTATTAGGGAAAAAGTGTAACCATGGACAAGGAAAAGTCTTCCAAAACAGTGTTTGTTCCAAATCAACTGTGGTTTCTGAAATGGGTCTCAAAATATGACTTTTAAAATAAATGTGGTATATTAAATAACACTACTCAAAAATAAATAAATAAACCAGAGTTTGTGACATCTACAAATCATTTATTTGTCAATGCATTTCACCATAGCTCTAGATATCAAATATGACAAACTACATTTCACATTAATTGGAAAACAATTTTTTTAAAGAAATCATAGTAGACAAGACACACACCCTGGTATTTGATATGAGCCTCCCAATCAGCAGCTTAAACTGATGCAGCACAATCCCTGCCCCACAGCTCCTGGTTTTGATTTAGCCCAGACTCAGTTGTGAGCCTTGGAGGAATCAGCACATGAAAGCACTGTATCTGTTTGTGTCTCTGCCTAAAAGAAATAAAACGATAAATTAAAGAAATATACTACGCCCCTTATAAGCAGGATGCAGCTACAGAAGAGATGTTGACTCTACACCCCTCAATGTCCCTTAGGATTAAGAGAATGGGGTCTCTGAGGGGAGAATGTTGTAGGCAGGCATATAGAATAAAATTGATTAGGTGTGTGAGCTAAAAGACCACACTTTCACCATGCCCCTGTGTGACCTCATACCCCTACCTGGCCACACCTGTGTACCCACTGGCCAATCAGGTTAATTAACTGCTCCCCTTTGGAAATGGATTAAAAGTCTGGGACATGGTGTCCTTCTCTCTCCTTTCCTTGGCCTTTTGCCAGTATGGGGCTTGCTGTGGCCCTGCACCTCCAGGGCTCATGGACTTTGGGCCACCCACCCCGTGCTTCCTGGCCTAGATGTTCCTCCATGTGGCTGGTTCCTAGTACTCAGCATGAATTCAGATTTGCTTCTCTCCTGTAGATAGGGTTCTCACTCTCCTATGCATTTCTTTCACTAAATAAAAGCTTAAAAATGTAAAAAAAAATTTGGCTGCCTTCTGCTCTTTTCCCTATTTCTAAACTTTGCAACACAAGCGACCACAAATGTGCTCCATTAAAATAGATTTGCTTACTGTGGACATTGCAGGGAGGTTTGAGGGTAAGAAATGCCACTTGTGATAACGTCATTGCATACTGGAGTGCCTTGTTGGAGCCTGCTTATCCTACCTGATCCATCTTCCTGCTAATGTTCACCCTGAGATGATGATTCAAGTACTTGAGTCCCCCCCATAAACATGGTAGCTGCAAATGCAGTTTTTGGATGCTGGATTTAGCCTCTCCTAACCATAGCTGTTGCAGGGCCTTGGGCAGTGAGCCAGCAGATGAGAAGGTCTTTCTGCTTCTGCCTTTCAAATAAATGAAAATAAATAAGACATTAAAGACAAATGACAGCAAAAGAGAACAATTAAAATATGCTATTTTAATGAATTCTACTATATAAATTATTGTGTTCAATGTGAATTATCTAAATATACCAATTAAAAGAGATTGAAACAGCCAAAATAAAACCAAGACCTAACTATGTGTGATCTATAAGAAAACCATTTTAAATATAAAGACACAAAAAGATGATCTGATTCTGGGTTAATTAAAGAAAAAACTGGATGCCAGCATTATAGCGCTGTATCAAGATTAACTTCCTACTTCTGATGCTGGCATCCAACAGAGTATCAAATATCAGCTGCTCTATTTTCAATTGAGCTCCCTTCTAATGTCTAGGAAAGCAGTGATGATTGTCCTAGTACCTGGGCTCCTACCACCCATGTGGGAAACCCAAATGGAGCTCAGGTATCCTCCAGATGAAGAGTTAGGGTCCTGGCTTAGGCCCAGCCCAGCCCAATCCAGCCCATTGCAGCCATTTGCAGAGTGAACCCGAGGATGGACGATCTCTTTCTCTGTCACTCTCCCATTCAAATAAATAAATAAATATTTAAGAAAGAATAAATTTCACTTGCATATGAATTGTGAAAGATCTGTATTACAACATGGTGACTCTACTATGAATAATAACTTAGATTAGGTTTTAAGTGTTCCACCATCATCAAAAAGAACTACACGATAGAATGCATATGATGGTGAGGTTTATTTCACTTCTACACACATATTTATCACCATTAATGTGTTAAATTATTCCATTTTTTTCAACTGAAAATATGTAAGTACATTAAGAGTAGGATAAACACAAAGATAGCTTCAGTTCTGATTAGGATTTAGGTCAGAAAAATTTAAAGTGTTACACAATGAAACTGAAGGTAGTTTTCCAAAAGGATAGTACACTGTTTCCTTAGCATCAATCTATGTAAAGTAAAATCCATACAACTGAATGGGCATTACAGATACATCAGTGGTAATCAGTACAAATAAATATAAAAGTGGAAATACCAAGTCACTGGAAATTGGTAGTTAGTAATGAATAATCAGAGATGCCAGTTACTACTAGATGGAATAAGGGAATAAGGTCATCCCAGTGTTGACAAATCACAAAATACACATCAATGAAAATTTAGATAATCCCTCCACTCTATGAATACTTCATATTAAATTTGAATTTATCCACAACCTGCAGTCTAACAGTATTTTTCTCAGTTATTTAAAATATTTGCCATGCATTAGCACTGGTGGGGAATTAAAAAAGTAACAGTCACAGACATCGAATAATAATCTAGAAGAAAGCAGCGTTCCATAACTACTGGAACCACTGATGTGAACTGCCTGAACTACAACCTAGAATAGAAACATCTGGGGGAAAAACACTCAAGGCAAAAAAGGAAAATATCTTTTTAGTGTAAAATATCAATAGTTAGTATCAGCATTCTGAAAAGTTGAAAAGCCAAGAGACAAACAAAATTCTTCTTTGGAAGAAGCAGATCATAAACTACAAAAAGAACCACAAAGAATTAGACCTGGTCACTTCTGAGGGCAGTGGGGGAAGACACCTGAACTGACAAATGCCATTCATTCACTTGGGTAATCATTCTGTGGGTGTTTATATTTTTATGTAAAGTCAGCAGAAAATAAGTGCTACTGAACAATAATGAGGCCCTTGCTTCTCGACAACTGGATTCACCAGAGAGGAAAGCATATATTTCAAGAAGCCGGCATCTTGGGGAAAAGAAAGAGATCTCTTCATCTAAAATGTGCTCTTTCCACCCAACAAGCCAGCAAGAGCTGTTTCTAAGAACATGGGTCGAGGGGCAGACACTGTGGTATATGGGATAAAGGCACAGCCAGCAGTACCACTGTCACATATGGGCACCAGCTGCTCTGCTTCTGATCCAACTCACTGTGATTGCAGCTGGGAAATCAGTGGAAGGTCACCCACGTGCTTGGGCCCCTGCCACCCCCTTGGGAGACCTGGGAGATGCTTCTGACTTGACTCCTGGATTTGGTCTGGCCCAGCTCAGGTGATTGCAGCCATGTGGGGAATGAACTAGCTGATGGAAAATCTCTCTCCATCTCTTCCCCTCTCTCTCTCTGTACCTCTTCCTTTTGAATAAAATAAATACATCTTTTTTTAAAAAAATGGGTAGCTTCAGATGGAGGTTAGAAATCAAAGTGATTCTATTTAGTTGACAATTTGGCAGCTGTTCAGGCTTTGCTCTAATAAGTGCTCATCTGGGGAAATCCAAGGCATCAACCAGGTGAAGATCTTTTGACGGGGCTGAGGCTCCTTTGCTAGCTGGGTCAAAGTCTGCTATTCTGGGCTGGTGCTGTGGCACAGCAGGGTAAAGACACGGCCTGTGACACCGGCATCCCATATGAGATGCTCCTTTCCTGATCCAGCTCTCTGCTGTGGCCTGGGAAAGCAGTAGAAGATGGCCCAAGTCCTTGGGCCCCTGCACCCATGTGGGAGACCCAGAAGAGGCCCCTGGCTCCTGATCATCTCAGCTCTGGCCATTGCGGTCATTTGGGGAGTGAACCAGTGGATGGAAGACCACATAGGATCCCGGATCATTATGAGATAATAATCACTTACATAATATTAAGTCAAATTATTTATAAATATATTAAGTATATTGAATATTTAATTAATAGATATAGATATTTAAATATATTAAAAATCTCAACTCTTAACACTCAGCTTTCTAAACCCAAAGTCAGAGAATACATGAGATAATCTTGACAAAACACAAAATTTCTTTCCCTTCTGTAATAACCAAAAGGTAAAGAAAATTCTTTTGTGCTGTGTTTCTTCTAATGGGAAGCTCCTCCAGATTACTTAGAAGTTAAACCCAATGGAAAGGTACCCAACCTTAGACACTGGAGGCTGTGAGCATTCAACATTATAAAGGAATGAAAAAGCTTAGAAAAGATTACACCTGTTGCCGGCACTGTGGCTTAGCAAGCAAAGCCATTGCCTGCAGTGCTGTGATCCCATATGGGTGTCAGTTCATGTCCTGGCTGCTCCACTTCTGATCCAGCTCTCTGCTATGGCCTGAGAAAGCAGCAGAAGAAGGCCCAAGTCCTTAGGCCCCTGCATCCCTGTGGGAGACCCAAAAGAAGCTCCTGGCTGCAGCTCAGTGCAGCTTTGGCCATTGTGGTCATCTGGGGAGTGAACTATCAGATGGAAGACCTCTCTCTCTCTCTCTCTGCCTCTCTGTAACTCTGCATTTCAAATAAATAAATACATCAAAATAAAAGAGAATAATACACCTTAGAAACAAAAGCAGAAAAAAATCCCATAGAACAATTTAAATACATCTAGAAAAGTCAGGTGTAGGGGCCAGTGTTGTGGCGTGGTGTGTAAAAGCCACCACCTGTGACACAGGCATTCCACATGCACACTGATTCTAGTCCTGACTATTCCATTTCTGATACAGTCTCTGCTAATGTGCCTAGAAAACCAATGAAAAATGGCCAAGTCCTTGGGTCCCTGACAGCGAGGTGGGAGACCCAGAAAAAGCTCCTGATTCCTGGCCGTTTTGGCTCAAGTTCAGCCATTGTGGCCATTTGGGGTGTGAAGCAGTAGACCAAAGATCTCTGTCTCTCCCTCTCTCTGTAAACTCTGCCTTTCAAATAAAAAGAAAGCTTAAAAAAATTAGGTGTAGGGGTTGGTTCTGTGGTGCAGCAGGTCAAGCCACTGCCTGCACTGCCAGCATCTCATAAGGGCACTGGTTTGAGTCCCAGCTGCTTCACTTCCTATCCAGCTCTCTGCTATGGCCTGGGAAAGCAGGAGAGGATGGCCCAAGTCCTTAGGTTCCTGCACTCACTTGGGAGACCTGGAAGAAGCTCCTGACTCCTGGCTTCACATCAGCACAGCTCTGGCTGTTGTGGCCATCTGTGGAGTGAACCAGCAGATGGAAGACTTGTCTCTCTCTCTCTCTCTCTTTCTCTCTCTCTGCCTCTCCTCTCTGTGTATCTCTGACTTTCAAATAAATAAAGCTTTTTAGAAAATTAGGTGTAAAGATCAAGTACTCTTAATATCCCTAGTCTCCTAAGATAAATATTTCTCTTTTTTAAGATTAATTTATTTCCAAGGTAGAGTTACAGAGAGAGAACAGAGAGAGCAATCTTCCATTGGCTAGTTCATTAGCCAAATGGCCAGTACAACCAGGACGGCCAGGCAGAAGCCACTGCCAGGAGACTCATCCAGGTCTCCCACATGGGTGCAGGGTCCCAAGGACTTGGGCCATCCTCTCCTGCTTTCCCAGGTGCATTAGCTAGGAGATGAATCAGAAGTGGGCCATGAGGAATCAAACCAGTGCCCATATGGGTTGCTGCCATCACAGGCAGCATCTTAACCTGCTATGCCACAATGTCAGCTGTAAAGACAAGCATTTCTCATGACAGGCCATAACTAAACAATAAAGGAGGAGAAAATAGCGTATAAGAGATGGCTAGTTGTTGGAAAAGAGTCAATCAAATGGAAATTGTAAGAAGCTGCAGTTGAGAAGACGGTTGAAAATGTTATTAGAGGGGCCAGGCACTGGAGCGTAGTAGGCTAATCCTAGGAAAGCAGTGCAAGATGTGCTTGAGAATGGGGGACCCACAAGAAGCTCCTGGCTCCTCTTGGATTGGCTCAGCTCCAGCCATTACGGCCATTTGGGGAGTGAACCCATGGATGGAAGACATTTCACTCTGCCTCTCCCTCTCTCTCTCTCTCTCTCTCTCTCTCTCAAAATTTTAGGCACTGTGGTGTAGAAGGTTAAGCCTCCTCCTCAGTGCCAGCATCTCATGTGGACTCAGTTGAGTCCCAGCTGCTCTACTTCTGATCCAGCTCTCTGCTAATGCACCTGGGAAAAGCAGAGGAAGGTGGCCTAATACTTGAGTCCCTGCACCTGTGTGGGAGACTCAGCAGGCGCTCCTAGCTCCTGCTTACTGGCTCCTGCCTGACCCAACCCCCACCCATTGAGGCCATTTGGGTAGTGAGTCATTGGATGGAAGATCTCTTTCTTTTCCTCTTTCTCACTTTGTATCTCTGCCTTTCAGATAAATAAATCTTTTTTAGAAAGTTATTATACTTTAAAATCAAATGTTAAAAACCCCTAGCAAAGATTTATCATTATTTATATTTTCTAAAAAAAACTTTAATGATTTAACATAGGGGACTAAATCCTAGTTTTATTTATTTGAAAGACAGAATTCCAGAAAATAAAGACAATGAGAAAGAGATTGTCTATCTGGTCACTCCCCATCCATCTACAACAGCCAGAGCTGGGACAGGTTGAAGCCAGAAGCCAGGGAAGTCCATGTGGTTCTCCCACATGTGTGGCAGGGGTCCCAGCACTTGGGCCATCTTCTGCTATCCCAGGCACATTCACAGGGTGCTGGATTAGAAGTGGAGCAGTCTGGACTCAAAGAAGCACTCTTATGGGATGCAGGATGATAGACTGCATTTAACCGATGATTCTGCCCCCACTTTGAAAATTTTTGATGTCAGGGCCAGTGTTGTGATGTATGGGTAAGGCCACCACCTGTGATGCTGGCATCCCATATGGGCACTGGTTCATATCACAGCTGCTCTACCTCACATCAAGCTCCCTGCTAATGGCCCGGAAAAGCAGAGGGAAATGGCACAAGTATTTAGGCCCCTGCTACTGATGTAGGAGACCTGAATGGAGCTCCAGGCTCCTGCCTTCAGTCTGGCCCAGTGCTTGATTATTACAGACATCTGGGGTTGAACAAGTAGATGGAAGATGTCTGTCTCTGTCTCTCTCACTCAGCCTTTCAAATACATAAATAAATCTTTCAAAAATTCTAAACTTTGGGATATTGACTTAGAATTATTTCTTATTGGGGCTGGTGCTGTGGCATAGTAGGTTAAGCCTCCACCTGCAGTGTTGCAGCTGTGGCATCTCATAAGGACACTGCTTCAAGTCCTGGTTGCTTCACTCCAATCCAGCTCCCTGCTAACGACCTAGGAAAGCAGTGGAAGGTGGTCCAGAGTCCTTTAGCCCCTGCACCCATGTGGGAGAGTGGGAGGAGGCTCCTGGCTTCTGGCTTGAGATCTGCAAGGTCCAGCCATTGCAGCCCTCTGGGGAGTGAACCAGTGGATGGAAGACCTCTCTCTCTCTCTCTCTCTCTCTCTACTTCTTCCTCTCCCTCTCTCTGTTATTCTGCTTTGCAAATATTTAAATAAATAAATCTTAAAAAATTATTTCTTATCCTTGGTAACTTACTGTTTGGTGAAAACTTAGCAGGTAATTTTGAACAGTTATATGTTAGCAACTTATGAAAACATTTACCAAAAGGCCCAATGCCTTCTATATATTTTAAGAAGCCAAGAGTACATGTATTTAGAAAAATCTATCTTTTACATTTAGCAATTCAAAAAAAGTCATCCTACTGCAGAGTAGTGTCGCTCCCCCTCTTCGTGGAGGAACGACACAGGACCCTGTGCTCTTCTTTTGTCTACTCGGCCCTCCCTGGGTTTGCTGCTGGTTCTTCCCGGGTTGGCTACCGACCCTTCCACCTCCGTGGAAGGGCGGTTCCCCCTGCCACTTTCCCCACTTCCGCGGGGGAGCGGCACACCGCCGGCTGGCTCTCTCAGGGGCTGCTCAGGTGTTCCTTCAGATAGATGTTCCTGGTGCATGTTGTCTCTCTCCTCCTTTATAGTCCTCTTCCACCAATCCCAACTCTGTTACCCACACGCTGAGTACACTGCTCTCCTCCAATCAGGAGCAGGATCAGCTCCTGCAGGTCATCACTCAAGTTGGCGAGAGGCAGCTGCGTAGAAGTTGTTACTCCCTTCTCAGCGCCATATTGTGGGAGAGCAGATGCATAGACTAAGTCTTAATTCCAGTAACAGTCTAGTCCGAGTTGCTCCCCACAGATCCCCCTTTCTTTTTATTTTTGGTGTTGATACATGCCTGTCTTCGGTGCCCCGCAGCACACACTCTGCTCTGCTTGCTGGAATTGCCCACAGGTGCTTACAAGCCCTACCAATCAGGTAAACCAAATCCGGGTCCTCTCTTTGCCATGTTGTGAGGAGGTTTTTAGGCGCTGATGCGTGCCTGTGTTCGGTGCCCTGCAGCGCATGCTCTGCTCTGCTATAACTGCCTGCAGGTGCTTACAAGCCCTACCAATCAGGCAAACTGAATCCAAGCCCTCTCATTGCCATCTTGTGGGGAGACTTATTGGTGTTGATAATGTGCCTGTCTTCGGTGACCTGCAGCCGCCCACAGGTGTTTATCGTCTTACTAATCAGGCAGACCGAATCCAAGCTCTCTCATTGCCGTGTTGTGGGGAGGCCTTATTTTTCTCTATGTCTCTACCTCCGGGCATTCCTATCTCTCCTATTTTACTTCTATCTGCCAGCATTCCTATTTCTCTCATTTTACTTCTAAACTTCTGTTTCTCTTATCCCCGTGGCTTCCCGGCGCCCGCCCTGAGGCTGCTTCTCGGTGCCTCGCCCGCGGTGGCTTCCTGGCTCTGCGCGGCTTCCCGGCTTCACGCGCTCTGTGGTCTCCATGCCCCTTGCGCCCGCACCATGGCCTTCGCGCTAGCCCCGTGTTTCCTACTCGTGCCCCGTGCGCTCTCCCCTTTTGTGCCCCGCGCGCTCTCTCTGCGCACGGCGGCTTCCCCGAATCACACAGCCTAGCTTACGTTTCCGCTTCTCGGTTTTCAGTCTAAGTTCCCAGGGCTAACCTGACGAAATGCAACCTATAGCTTACGTCTCCTCTCCCAGTTTGGCTTCCTGTCTTTTGCTCCCTGGGCTAATCTGACGGATTCCAACCTGGCTTACGTCTCCGCCTCTGGTTTTAGCTTTTTGCCTTTTGCTCCCCGGGCTGACTTGAAGAATTCCAACCTGGCTTACGTCTCCGCATCAGCCTGCCCCCGCGGCTTCATCCTCCCTAACATTTTTCTCTACCCGGTATGTTTCCTAACTTTTCTTCCAACAATATTCCCGTCTCATTTCTCCTGGCTTCTCCCCACAGTCCGTATCCGAGTCTAAGTTTCTTCTAGGTTTCACTTTCACGTTCAATCATAGATTTCTCCTAACTTTTCTCCCACAGTCCGTATCCGAGTCTATGCCTAGGCTTTCGATAGCTTCTTCCGGCACCTTTTCCGTCCGGCTTTTCCCTAGGCTCTTTGCTAGTCTCTCTCTCCATTATTTTCCCACTTCTTCCCGCTTCTTCCCTCCTAGGTTTCCTATCCGAGTCACGGCACCATTATGTTGCTCCCCCTCTTCGTGGAGGAAAGACACTAAACCCTGCCTAGGCTTCCTATCCGAGTCACGGCACCATTATGTCGCTCCCCCTCTTCGTGGAGGAACGACACAGGACCCTGCGCTGTTCTTTCGTCTGCTCGGCCCTCCCCGGGTTTGCTGCTGGTTCTTCCCAGGTTGGCTACCGACCCTTCCACCTCCGTGGAAGGGCGGTTCCCCCTGCCACTTTCCCCACTTCCGTGGGGGAGCGGCACGCCGCCGGCTGGCTCTCTCGGGGGCTGCTCAGATGTTCCTCAGGTGTTCCTTCAGATAGATGTTCCTGGTGCATGTTGTCTCTCTCCTCCTTTATAGTCCTCTTCCACCAATCCCAACTCTGCTACCCACACGCCGAGTACGCTGCTCTCCTCCAATCAGGAGCAGGTCCTGCTGTTTATTGGTTGAACTGGAGGCAGCTGTGTAGAAGCTGTTTCCTCCTCTCCCAGCGCCATATTGTGGGAGAGCAGATGCATAGAATAAGTCTTAATTCCAGTAACAGTCTAGTCCGAGTTGCTCCCCACAGAGTAGCCCTTGTTCTCTCTAGCTACTACACTGCTTTATCTCTCTGCAGATACTGTAAATCAGAGATGCTCTTACCCCTGGGCAGGAAAACCTGAGGTCTATTACCTCATGTCAAATTGCATAGGGGCCCCGAATCAGTAATGCATACCATGATCACCTTGAGGAGAGGATCTGGGTTGCGCATGGCACAAGCATCATGAGCCATCAGGGGTGGGATTCCCTTTGTACCCAGTCATCCTCCTCACCTTGCACAGCTTGTACTGGGCATTCTCTTCAGTGTGTGTTCAGTTTGTATACCACCTCCTGCTCATGTCTGCCACCATGTGGCTTCTGCTGTGATGTAGTGAACAGCAAGATGGCCCCTTGGTGTCAAAGATCAGGCAGAAATGCTCACCTGTCAGCTTGATGCAGATGTTTGCTCCATCTCACACATATCCATGAATCCAGCAAGGCTTGCAGCATCAGCTTGAACCTTGCTGTGGATTCTGACCCAGCACTGCTACATTATCTTCTCTACCTCCTCTCCAGTCAGTGTACACTTGAGTCCATTTCTCAGGCAGATGAGGAGGGGGAGACATCCCTTAGGTTACAGGGACCTGATGATGCACAAGGTGCCACAGCAAAGACCACCAATTCATTTTTTGGCAATTATACTTACATTGCCTGAGAAACTAAAACATTAGATAAGTATGGCTAATCTCTTCAGTCATGATCGTGCCAAAAAACAACTTTAAATTGGACTTCATAGGAAGCAATGAACATTGCATCACTCTTCTCATCTATTGTTTGTACTTAGGTGAAAATTATGTTTGGATTTTAAATAACACAAATAACCACAACCAACTTTTACACATACAACAGTACACATATATAAGGCATAGATACATTATGACACAGAAAAATATAGAAATCTCTGCAACTCTTTTTAAATCTTTTAATCAGGCCCTATGGCTCACCATGTGGGTAGCCAATTGTACAGATATGAATGTTGATAAGAGGAAAGAGCTTATTTCTACAAGCTGGCATCTTGGGGAAAGAAATATCTCTCTTTTTTTAAGATTTTATTTATTCATTTGAGAGACAGAGCCACACAGAGTAGGAGAGCCAGAGAGAAAGGTCCTCCACCAGCAAGACCACCCCCAAAGTGGCCACAATGGCCAGGGCTGGTCTGATCCAAAGCCAGGAGCCAGGGCCTCCCCCATATCCCCCACACAGGTACTGGGTCCCAAGCCCCCCTGGGCATCTCCCACCACATTCCCAGGCCACAAAGCAGAGATCCAGAGCCAGAGAGGATCAACAGGGACATGAAATGGTACCCACATGGGATGGTGGTACTACAGGTGGAGGTCCAGCTCTATATGCCACAGTACAGCCCCAGAGAGAGAGAGCTCTTGATATAAAATGTAATATCTCTGTTACAGGTTAAATTTTTAAAAGATTTATTTATTTATTTGAAAGTCAGAGTTGCACAGAGAGAGAAGGAGAGGTAAGGAGAAAGAGGTCTTCCATCCAAAGGTTCACTCCCCAATTGGCTGCGACAGCCAGAGCTGTGTCAATTTGAGGCCAGGAGCTGGAGATTATTCTGGGTCTTCCACTTGGGTGCAGGAGCCCAAGGACTTGGGCCATCTTCTACTGCTATCCCAGGCCATAACTGCTGAAGGGTTTCTTAAAGAACAAGGGTAGCTTCAGAGAGAGGTAAATAAAACAATGAGTCACCTTAATTGACAATATGTAAATGCTCAAGGTTTTTTCTGATGAGGCCTCTTTTTTTTTAAGATTTATTTATTTATTGGAAAGTCAAGAGTTACACAGAGAGAGGAGAGGCAGAGAGAAAGAGAGAGAGAGATCTTCCATCCGATGGTTGACTCCCCAATTGGCCTCAACAGCCAGAGCTGTGCCAACCTGAAGCCAGGAGCCAGGAGCTTCTTCTGGGTCTCCCACATGGGTGCAGGAGCCCAAGAACTTGGGCCATCTTCTACTGCTTCCCCAGGCCATAGCAGAGAGCTGGATTGGAAGTGGAGCAGCCAGGTCTCGAAACAGTGCTCATATGGGATGCTGGTGCTTCAGGCCAGAGTGTAAACCTGCTGTGCCACAGCGTGGGTCCCATGATGGAAACTTCTTAACCAGGGCCTCAGCATCAGTTGGGTGAAGGTTTCTTTGTTAGCTGGGGCTGAAGTCCATTATTATACAAATGCTACTATTCACCAGAGTAATTCAGGTAGTTCAGAATATCAGTAATTGCTTTTCCTACATAAAATATGAAAAGGAAAAGGGAAGGAGGATGGCTTTAGTATGGTTACAACTCCTTTTTGAAAGTTCCAATCAACTGTATATAATTACTTCCTGCTGTTAGTAACCTCAGTTAACCCTATTTGTTCCTCAGTGGAAACCTGAAAAATTTACTTGAGCACTGAACTTGGAAAGCAACTCTAGTCCCAGTAATGGTACTGGAAACTAACATACATAAAGATAATTATATCTTCATTACAGATTCAGTAGAGAAACATCTTTTATTGCTTTATTACTCTTGTACTTCACAATTTTATCAGAGACGTCTGTGGAAATTTACAATACATTTTTAAATTTATTTTTATGTATTTATTTGACAGAGTTAGACAGTGAGAGAGACAGAGAGAAAGGTCTTCCTTCCATTGTTTCACCCGCCAAATGGCCGCCATGGCTGGCGATGCACAGATCCGAAGCCAGGAGCCATGCGCTTCTTCCTGGTCTCCCATGTGGGTGCAGGGACCCAAGCACTTGGGCCATCCTCCACTGCCTTCCTGGGCCACAGAAGAGAGCTGGACTGGAAAAGGAGCAACTGGGACTAGAACCTGGCACCCATATGGGATGCTGGCACCACAGGCAGAGGATTAACCAAGGGAGCCATGATGCCGGTCCCTAACAATAGATTTTTTAAGAGATCAGGGAGTCCGAGGGTCTCTGCTCAATCATTGGGCTGAGGCAGAGCTGAAGATCCTGCTTTTTCTAAATTGACAAGGACTCCTAACCTGTCTCCTTGGACATCAACAGCCACAGACACATTTGTTGGAAGGTTCAAGGGATTTAAATGCTTACTTCAGCCCATTTACCAGATCTCTCACAAAACCTCTACTGTTAGAAATCTACTTAACAGGGGCCAACAATGTGACATATTGGGTAAAGCAGCCACCTGCAATGAGTGCCAGCATCCCATTAGGGCCAGTTCTGGGTGCTCCAATTGTGATCCAGGTCTCTGATGTGGCCCTGGGAGAGCAGTGGAGGATGGCTCAGGCCCTTGGGTCCCTGCACTGGATGGGGGGGAGGGCAGAGAAAGCTCCTGGCTCCTGGATTCAAGTGGGCCCAGCTCTGGCCATTGCAGCCATCTGAGAAGTAAACCAGTAGATGAAGGACCTGATGGAACAAGGAACAAGGACATAAGCCTCAGCCATTCTTCCTCATTGCTCCAAAGAGATAAACATTGGAATGTATTTTTTGCCCATGAAACTCAATTGGAGGGCCTCACTGCGGCATAGCAGGTAAAGCCGCTGCCTGCAGTGCAGGAATCTCATATGAGTGCCGGTTTGAGTCCTGGCTGCTCCATTTCTAATCCAGCTCTCTGCTATGGCCCAGGAAAGCAGTGGAAGACAGCCCAAGTCCTTGGGCCCTGCACCCATGTGGGAGACCCAGAAGAAGCTCCTGGCTTTGAATGGGTGTACCTCTGACTATTGTGGCCATCTGGGGAGTGAGCCAGAGGATGGAAGCCTTCTCTCTCTCTCTGCCTCTCCTTCTCTCTCTGTGTAACTCTGACTTTCAAGTAAATAAATAAATCTTAAAAAAAAAAACTCAGTTGGGTCTCACTCTCTATTGTCTCCATACTCCACCCCTTACAGCCACCTGAAAGACCAGTAGCTCTGAACACCTGAAAGACTAGTTCCAGGAATTCCCCTCTGCCTGCTGTTCCCTACCCCACCCCCATCCCCAGCTTCCTGAAATATAAAAAGGCCCGGCTCCTGGGTGTCAGGGCCTTCTGTCAGGGGTTACCATCATGGGCACATGGACAGTTGCAGTTGGTCACCCATCTCTATGGATTTATTTTCTCTGAATAAATTCGGTCTGGCTATAAATTTGTACACTGCCTCCTCTCTATTCTGTGCCTCTTTTCCTAACAGGTCCCCCCATGTCTTTCTGTAACTCTGCTTTTCAAATAAAATAAACATTAAAAAATTCCACTTAACAACCACCTTCTCTTAAATTTAACACACATGCAGGCCATGCAATATTACAGTAGAACACCATTTTTTTCTTAGTCATAAGATCGTAACTATAAGCTGCCCAATCAGCCATGATGCAACTCAAGGTGATTTTGGATGGAAATTAAATCAAACCACTCGTATTTCACCAAAGAGGAAGAAATCCTCATACAAACAACCAAATGAGAACTCTTCCAAAAATATCCAAATTTCCTCACAGGGAGGCTGAGGTAAAAATCTTAGAATCTGTCTCCCACACACCAGTACCACAAAGAATGACTGAGGCCAGGTCCAAATGCCATGAACCCAAACAGCAGAGGCAGAAATTGCAGGTATGCCCCTGGTTCCACTTACCCAGTCTCAGAGCTGTTGACTCTGGACACAAAGGGGAGCCATGGACTCCCCACAAGGTAGCTAATGTCCAGCAGGAAGAGAAAGGAAAGTCCCAGAGAGAAAGTGCTCTCAGAAGCTGCTGGATGTCCCCAGAGTCCCAGCCAAAATGTTAGCTCAAAAGTGGCTCTGGGGTGGAGGTACAAGTGACCATTGCCCTCCTTACTAACGTGAAAGGGTTAAGCCACTTGAAAAATACATTCCAGGGGCCAGTGCTGTGGCTCAGTGGGTTAAAGCCCTGGCCTGAAGTGCTGGCATCCCATATGGGCACCGGTTCTAGTCCCGGCTGCTCCTCTTCCCATCCAGCTCAGTGCAATGGCCTGGGAAAGCAGTAGAAGATGGCCCAAGTCCTTGGGCCCCTAACCTGTGTGGGAGACCCTCAAGAAGCTCCTGGCTCCTGGCTTCAGATGGGTGCAGCTCTGGCTATTATGGCCAATTGAGGAGTGAATCATTGGATGGAAGGCCTCTCTCTCTCTGCCTCTCCTCTCTGTGTAACTCTGACTTTCCAATAAATAAATAAAATCTTTAAACAACAACAACAATACATTGCAGACTTCTGGGCTAGCTCACCAGTGTTGTTTCCAGACACATAATCCGGCTCTTGATGCTCACCGCTTCAATTCACCATAGCTGAGTGCTGGCCAGAGGAAAGGGTGTATTTCCAGAAGGCAGCTGCAGTCTTGGGGAAAGAAAGTCCTCCCAATCCAAAGAAGCCTTTTGCTACCAAACCATGCAGCACAGAGGATGTTTAAAGGGACAGGGGTAATTGGAGCACCAGGCTTGAAATAAAACAATGAGTCTATTCAATCGATAATTATTTCCAGAGCCATGGCTCAATAGGCTAATCCTCTACCTAGTGGTGCCAGCACACTGGGTTCTAGTCCCAGTCGGGGCGCCAGATTCTGTCCCGGTTGCTCCTCTTCCAGGCCAGCTCTCTGCTATGGCCTGGGAGTGCAGTGGAGGATGGCCCAAGTGCTTGGGCCCTGCACCCCATGGGAGACCAGGAGAAGCACCTGGCTCCTGCCTTCGGATCAGCTCGATGTGCCGGATGCAGCGCGCTGGCCAGGGTGGCCATTGGAGGGTGAACCAAAGGCAAAGGAAGACCTTTCTCTCTGTCTCTCTCTCTCACTGTCCACTCTGCCTGTCAAAATAAATAAAATAAAAAATTGATAATTATGCAGATTTTCAGGCTTTGTTCTGAGCAAGGTCCCATCAGCCAGTCAGGGGAGTTCAGGGTGTCAGGTGGGAGGTGCTTTCTGCCTCAGTTGGGGTGAGGGTTCTCTGTCAGCTGGGTCAAAAGCCTGCCCTTCCAAATCATCTCCTTTTTTCAGTAGGCTTCTGAAACTCTTCTGCAAATATTACTCACAAGATGAGGGGAAGGTAGGATGCCTTCATTAGGACTACCATGCTGTTGGAGGAGGGTGATTGGGGTTTATAAAGAGGTTGTAATGCAGGGGTGCTGGTGTAAAGACTAATGGGGAGTCCTTGTAAGAGTGGACAAGATGCTTGCTCCTCCCCAGAACCTATTAGCAGTTTCTAGCTTTAGCATGAGAATAGCGAGGAAGCAATGATCCCACCCTTCTGAGCTTCTAGTTTTATCATGAGAATAGAAAGAATTTGCCTATCCTACTATTCAGCTGGATGTTTGTTTTAACAAGAGCAAGCTAGACAGGATTTTGTCCCCAGCCTCTGACTGATTGTTAGCTGTGATGATTCTGCTCATCCAAATTGCAGTTAAAAAACTCCACTCCATTTTTCAGGTCTCCTTCTCGTGGAGATTCCCTTATTGTAAGGTCGCCACAAAACACACCAAACACTGGAGTAAGGGAAAGGGTTTATTGGCTAAAACGCAGCAGGCCAGAGGGAAGGAGCAAGGAAGGAAAAGAGGGAGAAGGAGAATGTGAGAGACAGAGGCCAGGAGATGGAGAGAAAGAGAAAGAGGAGAGAGCAAGAGAGAGAAGATGAGAGGAGCTGAGAGGGGGAGAGGAGAGGAGAGAAGGGAGCAAGACAGAGCAGAGAACCACAAGTTCAGGAACAGCTCCTTTTAAAACTTAGCTGGAGGGCAGGCAGGGAAGCAGGAGCAGTGAATCCCATTAGGATGAGAGTGGAACTTGACACCAGTGGTTAGGCCATGAGGCCACCTGGCTTCTAGTAATGGCCGGGGGAGGAGCTAGGGCCTAGGATGTTTTCAGCCTGTAGATTGCTCCATAGATAACACTGCATCATTTTCCTAACACTTCTGGCTGCTGTGGCAAGAGGTTTCTCATTTAAATAAATCTTGCTTTACTCACTGCAAGACCACAAGGAAATTCTTTGTGCGACACGCACCCCAGGCACTTCCTACATCACCATTTTCCCCCATTACTTTTGTTACCAGCGAAATGCAGGCTTCTGGTCTTGGCACAAGAAAGAATTCAGGGACGCACCCAGGCACGCTCCTGAGGCCAGCCGCTGTCTCATCTCGCGTGGACTGCCCCAGTGGTTTCAGGAGTGGGTGTGTCCCAGCAGCAGCCCCCAGGAATGGCCCCGCCCTACAAGCCCTTAGGGCAGGGAATCCTGGATGGCTGAAGTGCGAACTGAGCCCAGCCCAGGAGCCGGGGAGCCAGAGTAGGACGCTGCCGGGGGCTCCAGCTTCCCTCAGAGAAATGTTTTTGTGGCCCAGGGACACCCGCAGGTGTGCTCCTGAGGCCGGCTGCTGCCTCTGGCTAGCACTGGGGCCAGTTGGCAGCGCCGGCTGGGCAGCCTCCTGGAGCCAGGGGTCCGGCAGGCTCCGCGGGCAAATGGCAGATGGAAGCCAAGGGGGGCCCCCCCGCTCCTAAGTGCGCCCTGGAGGCCAGGAACACAGGGGCCAGAAGTGGGTCTGGGTTTGCAATGCCCGACCAGAGGGAGGGAGCCAGCCAGCTGAAGAGCAGCCAGGTCCATCCTCCCGGGAAGTGCCAGCGGAGGCTTTGGGGATGTGCGGTGGCAACCTTGGCTTGGCCGGGGGAGCCCTCCCGTCTCTGTGCCTCCAGCCATCCAGGCAGGCTGCAGGGTCGGGTGCGGCCGTGGGCCTATGGAGCTTGCTGCCCTGCCCGTGGGCGGGGCCTCCACGTGCCAGCCAGGTGGCACAGGTTTCCTGGGGCTGTGCCTCATCCTGGCACAAGGGAGGTGTGGGGAACCTAGGAGGCACCCAGGAATGCAGGAGTGCCCAGATGTCGGTCCTGCAAGGCAACACAAGAGGGCCCACGCGTGTGCGCTTAGGCTCTGAAGGCCATCATGCGACAGCCCATACATACCCCAGCTCCGAGCTCATCTCCCGTGGACTGCCCCAGTGGGCGTCAGGAGTGGGTGTGTCCCAGCAGCAGCCCCCGGGAACGGCCCCACCCTACAAGCCCTTAGTGCAGTGTGGGGAGCAACTCGGACTAGACTAAGTTACTGGAATTAAGACTTATTCTGCTCTCCCACAATATGGCGCTGGGAGAGAAGAAAACAGCTTCTACACAGCTGCCTCCAGTTCAACAAATAAACTGTAGGACCTGCTCCTGATTGGAGGAGAGCAGCGTACTCAGTGTGTGGGTAGCAGAGTTGGAATTGGTGGAAGAGGACTATAAAGGAGGAGAGAGACAACATGCACCAGGAACACCTGAGGAACATCTGAGCAGCCCCCGAGAGAGCCAGCCGGCGGTGTGCCGCTCCCCCGCGGAAGTGGGGAACGTGGCAGGGGGAACCGCCCTTCCACGGAGGTGGAAGGACGGCAGCCAACCCAGGAAGAACCAGCAGCAAGCCCGGGAAGGGCTGAGCAGACAAAAGAACAGCGCAGGGTTTAGTGTCGTTCCTCCACGAAGATGGGGAGCGACAGTGCAGGGAATCCTGGACGGCGCACATGCGAGCCGGCGAGCCTGCGAGCCGGGGAGCTGGGGACGCTGCCAGGGGCTCCAGCTTCCCTCAGAGAATGTCTGTGCGGCCCGGGGATGCCAGCAGGTGCGCTCCTGAGGCCGGCCACTGCCTCTAGCTAGCACCTGGGGCCAGTTGGCAGCACCGCCTGGGCAGGCTCTGCCTGCGATTTATTTATTTATTTATTTATTTATTTTTGAAAGTTTTATACAGAGAGGAGAGGCAGAGAGAGAGAGAGGGAGAGAAGTCTTCCATCTGATGGTTCATTCCCCGGTTGACTACAACAGCCGGAGCTGCACATATAGGAAGCCAGGAGTCAGGAGCTTCTTCTGGGTCTCCCACATGGGTGCAGGGGCCCAAGGAGTGGCCATATTCTTCTGCTTTTACAGACTGACAGTTCATTTTAAAAATGACCTTAATTCCCCACATCCAAAGCATTTTTTTTTTTAAATCAGAATGTTTAAGGGCAGCAGCCAGTACATTAGTATTGTAAGTTTCATTCCCTACTGAAATTCTGCCATAGTAGATTCAGCTTTGGAGACACCAATTCCGATTTGCATTTCATAAGCCATTTGTTTTAGTAATATTTTTTCACTTCTTGATTATCTACCTGATGTTCCATAGCTTTTTCTAGCCTATCCACAAAGGACGTACAGCCCTCAGTTGGCCACTGATGGACTGCAGAAAAGGAAACGGAAGGGTCTTTAATATCAGGAATCTTTTTTCAAGCTTTTAATGCAATGCTAGAAATTTACACATGGGTTTCCTTTCAAGGATAAACAACTTGTTGACCAAGATATGAATATGCTTTCTCTCCTAACAACTACTCCAAAATGATGAGGACATTGTTATTTAAGTTATCTATGGCTTGTACAAAAGCCACTTCTTTATATTCTCCAACCCAAACAGTGTATTGGGATGGGGTAACCAAAATTTTAACTAGAGTTTTCCAATCCCATGGCACCATCTCAAAGATCTCATATCCTCCTCCAACTCCCTGCAATATGCCCACTGTATAAGAACTTTGCATCCTATACTCTGTCAAGCTCTTTTTTTTAACTCTGTAAACATAGGGAAGATGCTCAAGCCAGGGAGACACATTTTGAGATATAACAACAGGACAGTTAACATTGGTAATTCTCCTTGCTCCTTGGCTTCCTGAAACATACCTTGTACCACTGACACAACTGAAGGGGACTCAGACACCACTGTTACATCAGTAGGCATGGAAAGCACAGAGGTCTCATCTTCAGGCAGTAGGGACAAGCCCATTGACTGACTCTCTTGGCCAGGGAGAGCTGCCAAGAGGTTTGTAACCTTACTACTGGCATCCCAGCAGAGATACCACACATGGAAAACTGGAATAGAGTATAACTTTTGATTGATTTTCTGTCAGTTACTTTTAAAGTGCTTCCATCAGGGTACCAAGGGCAGCAACTATTGATTTTTTTTGCAGCAAGTGTCCGATTACCTTTTCTGATAAAGACTGCCCCACATTCTTAAGAAGATAAAGCAGTTCATCCTTATGTTTCTGTTGCACTGGGGACAGGGAGTTCCCCATCTTAGTGACTCACCCAAATCTCAAAGAGATGAATGATGCATCTGTAACCATTGCTATGCAAGGTGAGCCATCCCTTGCATTTTATGCTAAGTGTTCCTGTTTGGGCACAAGATGTTGGGGTGTGCAAGTGAGAGCCAGGACACGGAAACTTTTCCTCCCAAAAGTGCCGCCAGGCCAACCCAGCATCTTTTCCTTATCGATAAGGATTACAACAGCATATGTGCATGTTCAAATAACTCTAAGGTTTCTCTGAAACATGTTCTGCAAGACATATTAGGTAAGCCTATCTGGGAAAGCAGCTGCATGTCCTTGTGAAGCCAACATTCCAACAAAGGCTCAGTGCTCTTGTTAGAAGGCCATAAAATATCCTTAGTCAGATCCTGTGGTCACGTTCTGTGTTCTAGGAAGAAAATACTTCACTAAAAGTGCTTTGTCAGAAACCTTATTCTTCACATCCCTCGCTCTGTCACTCTCTTTTAAAGGCAAGGGATAAGGCTGGCTCTGTGGTGTAGTCAGGTATGCCTCTGCCTGAGGACCAGCATCCCCTATGAGCACTGATTCTAGTCCTGGCTGTCCCTCTTCCAATCCAGCTCTTAGCTATGGCCTGGGAAAGCAGTAGAAGATGGCCCAAGTGTTTGGGCCCCTGCACCCACCTGAAAGACCCATAAGAAACCCTGGATCCTGGCTTTGGATTGGTTCAGCTCCAGCTGTTGCAGCCATCTGGGGAGTGAACCTATGGATGAAAGGCCTTTCTCTCTGTCTCTCCCTCTCTATGTAATTCTACCTCTCAAATAATTTTTTAATTATTTAAGTCTTTAAAGGCAAAAGAAGTCAGATGAGTTTAAACTAACAAATAATATGAAACAACATATTTTGTATAAAAGAAAAAAAATTAACTCAAATATATAAAAAGCTGATGAAGTACAAGAAAAAGATATGCAAAAATGTAAGAAAGATGGCTACGTTGGTTTGACATCCCACAATACAGAGAATAAATTTTAAAACAAAAATGCTTCTAGAGACATATATGGCCACTTCTTGTAATAAAATGTCAAATAATGTGGGTATAATGACATTTAACCTTAGATATATATTTAAGAAAAATATACAGCATTATATGTAAAAAGGATGAAGATAAAGAAAAGGATGATTGGATTGTTCAACAACAGTACATCTTGCCTCAGATTCATGTCTTGACACTCCTGGTTTTTCACAACCAAATCATCCACTGGACAACTGGAATGAGAAAAAAACACATCAATTGAACATATATGTTTGTTTGTATGCTCATGCAAAAGCAATGAAGTTTCTTCCTGTCCTAGTGGCCTATGATTTTAACATATCAGTTAAATGTATTTATTTATGACTAAAAATTTTTTTCTCTTGATAAATTAACATAATAGCTGACACCAATATATTTCCCCATTTTCAATCATGTAGTCCTACAATCTTTAGTGTTTTCTCTAAATGGGGTGGTGTACTATGGTACACCAGTGTTTGGGATGCCTGAATCAAACCCATAGCAGTGCCAGTTTAACTCATGGCTACTTTGCTTCCAACACAGCTTCTTGCTAATGTATCCTGGAAATCAGCAGAGGAAAACTCAAGTGCTTGGGGTCCTTACACACTTAAGAATAACACACTTGAGAGACCTTGATGGAGTTTCAGGTTTTTGGCTTCAGCCTGGCCAGCCCTAACGGTTGCAAGCAGTTGGAGAATGAACCAGTAGATGGACAATCTTCTCACTTCCACTGTCACTTTTTCTTTCAAGTGAAATAAAATAACCAAATAGGCATTTTTAAAAGTGGGGAAACATTTAGTAAAAAAAAAAAAACTACTCACTGACTAAATGGAGTAATAAGCTGAGTGGTTTTGATTAGCCATTTATATTCTCTCTTCTTTTTCTGTGTTTGAAGAACTCTCAGCATGGATGATGGAAAAATTTTATTGTATTATTTACCTGCAGATGCAGGAGAGGAACATGTCTGTTAAGCAGGACCACAGCTTGGGAACAGATTCTCATGCTTAGTCTTCCAGGAGGAATGGTTATCAGCATGTATGGAGTTTTTAAATAAAAAACTCTCTTCTTCCCCACACTCTGCAAAGACTGCTTTCCCCATATTTCTAGAAACCCTGACATTTTCAGGATTTCAGAATGACAATAGGTACAGAAAATTCCCAATAAATCAATACAGCTGGGTATAGTGTGCTTAACACCTACACTCTGAGTAGGGCTAAAACAGATAACTTGCTTGCTAGGGACATGAGTCTATCAGTAAAAAGAAGCCACATCTTGACATGATCTACATTTCTGGAATCATTCAGAGATCCTGAATATCAGTACAAAGTGATGAATAAATGAGCCCTGAAGATTGTCTCCTGGGTATGGGATGAAGTTGAGATATACATGTCGGAAAGAGGAGTTCTAATATGCAGTGACCATTTCCCACTCATCTCAATAGTGTTTCATGTGGGAGAATAACCTATCCTCCCCTAGTCTGCAGAAACCAAGGCAGGGCCAGGTGATTCTGGCCAAGCAAATGTAATTACAGATTAATTGTGTCACTGTTTCATTCAGTGCCTATTTTGTTCTCCTGTCACAAACTCTACCCATGTTCTAGTAAAGGACATTCTACCACCCTGAGAAAAACAGATTTGATACACGTTTTGAATGCAGAGGCTGTAAGTCGGTGGTTTCCTAACCATAAGTTAATTTACTACCACCTAATATTCTGAGACAGCCAGAAAAAAACATTACTTAGAACAGTTCACCCTCACAGATAGATGTCACTGCAAGTCTATGGGGTGGCCCTATGGACCTTTCAATAAATGGTGTGGAAAACAGATACAGAACAAAATTAAAGATGAATTTCACACCAAGTGTGTAACAGCTTGAAAATGTGTGTGGGGTTTGACTTATAATGTTGAGTAGGACAAGTCCATTCTTTATTTTAAGATTTGTTTCCTTCTTCTCTGAGAGGATACCAAATGGTGGGATGATGCTGATGCAGGAGGGTCTGGAGGCCCTGAGGACTCTGGAATGGAAGGCCATTGCAGTTTCTGCTGAGGTTTTGGCAGTGGCATCCAGGGCTGTGGTAAAGCCAGGGCCAGGTCCACAGCCAAGGTTATGGAACTCATAGAGCCTGTCACCAGGCTTGGCCACCTGTTTAAGAACATGAAGATCAAATCCTTGTAGGAGATATATCTGTTCTCCTTGCCCATCAAGGAGTCCGAGATCTTTGATGTTTCCCTGGGGACATCCCTCAGTGAGATTTTGAAGATCATGTCAGTGCAGAAGCAGGCATAGATTGGCAGTGAAGCAGGTTCAAGGCATTTGTTGCCATTGAAGAACACAATGGTCATGTCAGCCTGAGTGTGAAGTGCTCCAAGGAAATAGCCACCACCATCTGAGGGGCCATCATCCTTGCTAAGCTGTCCATTTTGCCCATGTGGAGGTGCTATTGGGGAAACAAGATAGGCAAACCTCACACTGTGCCTTGCAAGGTGACCAGATGATGTGTCTCTGTGCTATTGTGCCTCAATTCTTGCTCCTAGAAGCACTGGAATTATCTTCACTGTGTCCCCAAGAAGTTGCTGATGATAGCTGGCATTGGTGGCTGCCACACTTCAGCCAGTGGGTGCACTGCTACCCTGGGCCACAAAGGGCACCTTCTATGCTATCCCCAAGACCTACAGCAATCTGATCCCCAACCTCTGGAAAAAGAATGTATTCACCAAGTCTCCCTATCAGGAAAGCATGGACCATCTTATGAAGACTCACACCAGAGTATTTGTGCAGAGGACCCAGGCTCCAGATATGGCTACAAAATAGGATTTTACACAAGAAAACAAAGTGAATTAAGTCTGTTAAAAAAGATTTATTTATTTATTTGAAAGGCAGAGAGAGAGGGAGAGAGAGAAGGAGAGACATAGAGGAAGTAAGATATTTTCCATCTACTGCTTCACTCCTCAAACGGCCACAATGGCTGGGGCTGGACCAGGCAAGACAGGAGCTTCTTCTGGGTCTCCCACATGAGTGTAGGGTCCCAAGGACTTTGGGCCATCCTCCACTGCTTTCCCAGGCACATTAGTGGGGAGCTAGATTAGAAGTGGAGCAGTCAGGACTTGAATGGGATGTTGGCACTATAGGCTGTGACTTAATTAACTATGCCACAGCACCAGCAGTTGAAAAGTCCATTCTAACTGAAACTCAATATTCAGAAGCTATCTAAGCCCAAGTTGAAAAATCTGAATATATAAATATCCATACTCCTTATGACAAAATTAAAGAAATGCAAAACAATGTTAAAAGAAAAAAGTTACACCACAGAAAAGTTACCTTCCTAATAGCAAAAAATGACCAATCATATGAAAAAAATAATTGGCAAACATTTTGAAATATAAAAAATATTGAAAAAATAATTGGCACGGCTGGAACTGTAGCATAGTAGGTAAAGCCACCACTTTCAGTGCCAGCTTGCCATATAGGTGCCTGCTTCTGATCCAGCTTCTGCTATGCCCTGGGAAAGCAATAAAAGATGGCCCAAGTTCTTGGGGCCCTGCACCTGCATGGGAGACCCATGGCTCCTGGCTTCAGATTGGTGCAGCTCTTGCCATTGCGGCCAATTGAGGAGTGAACCATCAGATGGAAGACCTCTCTCTCTCTCTCGCTCTCTCTCTCTTTCTCTGCCTCTTCTTCTCTGTGTAACTCTGACTTTATAAATAAATCTTAAGAAAAGAAAATATAGTTGGCAAAATAATTGGAAAATGTGCATAGTCCAGAAAGACACTATTTAAAGTATAAAAAAGGTGAATACAGAGGGACAAATAAATGAGAAACACAAATTAAAATTTCAAGGGAACATATTGTTCCATGTAATATATTTGAGAAATTCAAAAATTTTTTGACAGAGTTAGAGAGAGAGAGAGAGAGAGAGAAAGGTCTGCCTTCTGTTGGTTCAGCCCCCAAATAGCCACCACGGCTGGCACACTGCACCAATCTGAAGCCAAGAGCCAGGTGCCTCCTCCTGGTCTCCCATGCAGGTGCAGGTCCCAAGGACTTGGCCATCCTCCACTGCCTTCCTGGGCCACAGCAGAGAGCTGGACTGGAAGAGGAGCAACCAGGACAGAACTGGAACCCCAACCGGGACTAGAACCCAGAGTGCCGGTGCTGCAGGCAGAGGATTAGCCTAGTGAGCCACGGCGCCAACCCAAAATGTTTTTAAATTGAACTAAATCTGACTAGTTCTATTTCCATTTTACATAAATTATTCCTATTCAAGAAGGACCTGACATGCAGAGGAAAAAATCAAACTGGCAACTATTTAAATCAATAGTACAGTGTAGAGAAAATTTTATAACAGACACAACTCAAAAGTATCATGTTCATGACAAAGTATCAACAAGATGAACCCATGAAAGAAAAAAAATTATAAAATTCACAGTGTGTAGCACAACCATTTGGGAATTGGAGTGCATCACAATAAAAGGCAGATGCTGAACTGAGGGAACTGACAGAAGAGAAACTCATTCATTTTGTGCATTTTACCAGAGGACACTTTCCTATTTACACATAGATCAAGGGAGTCAAAGTTACAGCTTTAATTAGGGTGTTTTGGTAGAAATTTCAGGCTACAAAGACAACCAAAGAATGGGAGAAAAGGAAAATAGGCCCTGGAATAAAGAAAATCAAAGAATTTAAGTCCCTAAATTTGGATATAAAACACTACAGTACACTATATGGGACACTTCAGATAAAAAAAAAAAAAGCAATAAAAAAGCAGTCACTAGAAGCTGAAGGAAATAGAGTTACCTAGTGACCATTGTAAGGAATACACTTTAGAATTTAAATCCAGCCAACTAACTGCCTTGTAAAATAGAAATAATTTTTCTGAAGAATATGAGTATCCACAATGTCTGCAACACATGGTTTACAATATTGATGATAAAATTCAGAATCACTATTCATGTAAAGAAAGAAAAAATTTAGTCCTACTCAAGGGAAAGAAAATCAGTTGAAGAAAAGGCCAACATAAGTCAGATTTTATAAGTAGCAGACAAGATGACTAAACATTTTCCAAATCTCTTCCAGTACTTAAAGGATGACATAAAAGTAATATCAAGACTTTTTTTTTTTTTTTTTTTACAGGCAGAGTGGACAGTGAGAGAGAGACAGAGAGAAAGGTCTTCCTTTTTGCTGCTGGTTCACCCTCCAATGGTGCCACGGCTGATGCGCTGCAGCCGCTGCCTGATCTGATGGCAGGAGCCAGGTACTTATCCTGGTCTCCCATGGGGGTGCAGGGCCCAAGTACTTGGGCCATCCTCCACTGCACTCCCAGGCCATAGCAGAGAGCTGGCCTGGAAGAGGGGCAACCGGGACAGAATCCGGCACCCCGACCGGGACTAGAACCCGGTGTGCAGGCACCACAAGGCGGAGGATTAGCTTAGTGAGCCACGGCGCCGGCCTTTATCAAGACTTTTATAGATCACACCACCAGTGGCAGCGCTGACTGCTGAGGAAATGGTAGCCTAGGATAGTTGGCTGTTAAGTGACATGGATTCTGCCTGCCGCACCTGACTCTTGAGAAAGAGACACAGCCCCTGCTGCAATGGGACTAGGAAAGTGGGCAGTGAATTTAAATCCATCTGGCAGTGGGGAGATGTTCCTGCCCTGGATAGCAGCAAGGCAGTAGCCACAGTTGATATTGGAAGATTCCCATAGGAATAACACTTCCAAGACAGGACCTCAAGCTGGTTCAGCAGATCAGGAAGTTCACATTTTTCTCCACAGGTGTCAACACTGTCAGAAAGTGAGGAGTCTCAGGACTTATTTGGCAGCTGAGGCTCTGCACAGAAAGCCCATTAGAGTTATGCTGGGAAGCTGGAAAACCTTGAAGAAATGGATAAATTTCTGGATACATATAACCTACCAAGATTAAATCAAGAAAATATAGACAATCTAAACAAACCCATAATAAGCAATGAGATTGACACAGTAGCCAAAGTCTTCCATCAAGGAGAAGTCTAAGACCTGATAGCTTTACTGCTGAATTCATTCAAATAATTTTTAAACTATTCCAAAATCCTGAAGAGGATGGAACTCAGCCACTCTTTTTATGAGGCTAGCATCAATCTGATACCAAAACCAATGATACAACACAAAAAGAAATCTACAGACCTAAATCCTGAATGAACATAGATGCAAAGATTCTCAACAAAATATAAGCAAGCCAAAGATTTTAACAATTTGCCCTCTTCTATATATAAAGTCATACTAAAAATAATCTATAATGAAGAAGGAGATGGAAAAGAGAATGGGAGGTGGGAAGGGAGTGGAGTGGGGGGCACGGGGGAAAGAACCACTGTATTCCTAAAGTTGTATCTATGTAAAAATGCATACATTAAATAAAAAAATCATTCAATATGATCTCATTAAAGTCAAGGACTCTTATATTGAGAAGAGCTGGCTGGTTGGGTTGTTAGGTAAAAGGAACATACTTTAATAGCCACAGGAAAAAATATAAGCAAGTCAAATATAAACAATATCAAAAAGATCATATATGATGATCAAGTGGAATTTATCCTAGAAATGCAAGGGTGGTTCAACATTTGCAAATCAATAAGTATCATAAATCACATCAATATAATGAGGAATAAAAATGACATGGTCATCTCAATAGATGCAGAGAGAGCATTTGATAAGATTCAATACACTTTCATGATAAAAACCCTCCATAAATCAGATAGAGAAGAAACATACTCAAAATTATAAAGGTTTTATATGCCAAACCAACAGCCAATATCATGCTGAATGGGAAAACACTGAAAGTGTTTTCTCTCAGATCTGAAACACGACAAAGGTGTCCAGTTTCACCACTCTTATTCAAAATAATACTGGAAGTTTTAGCAAGAGCAATTAGGGAGTAGGAAGAAAGAAAGAGTATCAAAATTGGAAAAAGGTAAGTCAAATTATTTTTGTAGATGACATGATATTGCACATGGAAAACATACACTCCACCAAAAAGCTGTTAGGATAAACCAATTCAGTGAAATTGCAGGTTACAAAATAAATATACAAAATGCTGTAGATTTTTCATATGCTATGATGAATTCACTGAAAGAGAAATCAAGAAAAAGAATTCCATTCACAATGGCCACCAAAAAATTAAATATTTATGAATAAATTTAACCAAGGAAGTAAAAGATCTCTACAATGAAAGTTATCAAACATTGATGAAAGAAATCAACAAGGACCCCCATGAAATGGAAAGATGTCCCTTGCTCATGGATTGGAAGAATGATTATCATTAAACTGTCCATAGGGGCTGGCACTGTGGCATAGTGGGTAAAACTACCACCTGCAGGGATGGCACACTATTTGGGCAGCAGTTTGAGTCCCAACTGCTCTACTTCTGATACAGCTCTCAGCTATGGCCTGGGAAAGCAGTAGAAGGTGGTCCAAGGGCTTTGACCCCTGAACCCACATGGGATACCTGGAAGAAGCTCCAGTCTCCTAGCTTTGGATCAGTCCAGCTCCAACCATTGTAGTCATTTAGGGATTAAACCAGTGGATGGTAGACCTATCTCTCTCTTTCTCCCTCTCTCCCTCTCTCTCTCTCCCCCTGCCTCTGTAACTCTGCCTTTCAAATAAATAAATCTTAAAAAAAATAAAATAAAATGTCTATACTACCTAAAATAACCTACAGATTCAATGCAATCCCTACCAAAATATCAACAACATTCTCTTATAGAATTAGGAAAAAACAATCCTAAAATTCACATGGAATCACAAAAGACCTAGAACAGCCAAAGTGATCCTAAGTAAGAAAAATCAAGCTGGAAGCATCACAATACCTGATTTCAATGCATAGTACAATTACTAGTATAGCAATGAAAACAGCATGTTACTGGCATAAAATGTGACATATAGATTGGCCAGAGCCATGGCTCAATAGGCTAATCCTCTGCCTGCGGTGCCAGCACCCCGGATTCTAGTCCTGGTTGGGGCACCGGATTCTGTCCCAGTTGCTCCTCTTCCAGTCCAGCTCTCTCCTTGGCCTAGGAGTGCAGTGGAGGACAGCCCAAGTTCTTGGGCCCTGCACCTGTGTGGGAGACCAGGGGAAGTACCTGGCTCCTGGCTTTGGATCAGTGTGGTACGCTGGCCACAGCAGCCATTGGGGGGTGAACCAACAGGAAAAAGAAGACCTTTCTCTCTGTCTCTCTCTCTCTCATTGTCCACTCTGCCTCTCAAAATAAATAAATAAATAAATAAATAAATAAAATAGACAACCCAGAAATTAATCCACATACATATAGAAAACTTATTTTTGATAATAGTCTCAGATCATACAGTAGAGTAAGTATAGTCTCTTCACAAATTGTCCTGGCAAACTGGATTTATGTATGTAGAAGAATGAAATTAAATTCACACCTCACACCATATATAAAAATCAACTCAAAATGTCCTAAGACCCAAATTTAAGACCTGAGACTATAACTGGAAGAAACCATAGTGGAAATATACCAACATTGGTGTACGGAAAGATTTCTTGGACAAGACCTCCAAAACAGGCAACAAAAGCAAAACTAAAGAAATGGAACTATATCAAACTCAGAACTTTCTGCGTGGCAAAGAAAATGACCAATAGAGTGAAGACACATCCAACAGAAGGAGAAGAAGACATTTAAAGCTACTTATTTGACAAAGCATAAAAATCCAGAGTATATCAGCACTCAAAAACTCAACAATAAAAAAAAAAAAAAACAATTCAGAGGCCGGCATTTTGGCATATTGGGTAAAACCTCTGCCTGTAATGTCAGCATCCAATATGGGTGCTAGTTCATATGCCAGCTGCTTCACTTATGATCCAACTCCCTGCTTCCGACATGAGAAAAGCAGCAGAGGATAGCCTAGGTGCTTGGGCCCCTAATACCCATGTGCGAGACTTGGAAGAAGCTCCTGGATTTGGCCTGGTTGAGCCCCATCCACTGTAGCCATGTGGGGAGTGAATTAGCAGATGGAAGATCTCTCTCTGTCTCTGTCTCTCTTCTGTCTCTCACTCTATGACTCTTTCAAAAAAATAAATCATTTTTTTTTTTAAATCCAAGGAAGTAAAGAGCAAAGGACCTCAACATACAGTTCTCAAAAGAAAAAGAATGGCCAAGAAATATATGAAAAAATGCACAAGTCACTACCCATCAGGGAAATGCAAATTGAAACCATAATGAGATACCACTTACCCCCTGTCAGAATGGCTGTTATCCAAAAGACAAAATGTAATAGGTTCTGGCAAAGATAAGGAGAAAGGGGAAATCTTATACACTGTTCATGGGAATACAAGTTAGTGCAGCCACTAAACAGTATGGAAATTTCTGAAAAAAACTAGACACATATACTTGCCATATGACCCAAGAATCCCACTTCTGTGTATATACCCAAATGAAATGAACATATTCTATCAAAGATATACCTGCACCACCATTTTTATAGCAGCACTGTTCACAATACTCAAAATATGAAATCAAACAAGTATCCATCAACAGATGAATGGGTAAAGAAAATGTGATATATATATATATATATATATATATATATGTAAGCAGTAGAATATTAATCAGATATAAAAAATAATGAAATCATAGTATTTGCATCAAAATGGATGCAACTGGAAGGCATCATGTTTGGTGAAATAAGCCAGACACAAAAAGACAAATCCTACATATTCTCTCTTATATGTAGGAACTAAAATTAAGGAAGAAAAAAAACAATAAAGAAAAATAAACAAAAAAGAAATATATATGTATCAATATTACTGTAAATACACTTTTGCCATATTTGTTTTACATATTTGTCAAAACAATGAGTTAGAATGACATATTACTACAGTTTTAGAGATATGTGATCATTTTCTAATTTACTGTATATGAGCAAAATGTATGTATTTTCTTTTGATTTTGCCTATATTCCTGCTGAATATCGCCTTTTAATTTTTACTTATTTAATTCCTTACTTAGTGGAGAATTAAGCCTTCAGCTAAAATATAAATTTAAAAATACATTATCTCAAAAATTAAAAAGAAGGAAAGAGGAATAAGAGAAATATCCATGTCTTGGAATTGTATCTATTGACTACATTAAATTTATTCCCTTGATATTAATATCACATTAATGATAAAATTGATGAGAACTGTGTTATAGCAATTATCATACATTTGCTTTAACCCTGACAATATAATGTATTAGAAATTCCTTTAAATAACTAACACAGAAGCTGGCACTGTGGTATAGTGGGTAAAGCCATAGCCTGCAGTGCCAGTATCCCACGAGGATGCTGGTTTGAGTCCTGCTGCTCCACTTCTGATCCAGCTCTCTGCTGTGGCCTGGGAAAGCAGTAGAAGATGGTCCAAATCCTTGGGCCCCTGTATCCACATGGGAAACCCAGAAGAAGCTCTTGGCTCCTAGCTTTGGATCAGCGCAGCTCCAGCCATTGCGACCAATTAGGGAGTGAATCAGCGGATGGAAGACCTCTCTCTCTCTCTCTCTGCTTCTCCTTCTCTCTGTGTAACTCTGACCTTCAAATAAATAAATAAATCTTTCCACTGGGATCTCACTCACACAGATCTTTCATTTAGGTCTTCTTCTTTATTTTTCCCCAGAGTGTCTTGGCTTTCCATGCCTAAAATACTCTCATGGGCTCTTCAGCCAGATCCTAATGCCTTAAGGGCTGATTCTGAGGCCAGAGTGCTATTTAGGACATCTGCTATTCTATGAGTCTGCTGTGTATCCCACTTCCCACGTTGGATCATTCTCTCCCTTTTTGATTCTATCAGTTAGTATTAGCAGACACTAGTCTTGTTTGTGTGATCCTTTTGACTCTTAGACCTATCAATGTGATCAATTGTGAACTGAAGTTGATCACTTGGACTAGTGAGATGGCATTGGTACATGCCACCTTGATGGGATTGTATTGGAATCTTCTTCCTCTCTGGGCTTCCTTCCTTCCACAGGGGTCTGCGTGGCTCGCTTCCTCCCTCCTTTCTTTAGGTTCCAATCAAGCACATGTTCCCTGAGTGCCCTACTTAAACAGGTATTCCAAGTACTCCCTCCCTCACCTCCATCCCATCTCTTCTTTGCTTTATTTTCCAACTTCTCTCTATTTGAGATGCTGTGTATTTTACTCATTATTACAAACAACAATAAATGTAGGGTCCATAAAAATGAATCTTTTAAAAAATAACTAAAACAAATAGCAATTAATTACAAACATAGTACATATTAATCCAACAATATCAATAACCACTTCAAATGTGCTTCAGCTAAATACATCAATTAAAAGAATTTCACACAGGAAAATTTAAACCAACACCCAAATCTGTGCTGTGTATCAGAAAACCATTTTAAATATACAGACAAAGGCTGGTGCTACACTACAATAGGCTACACCATTGCCTGTGATACCAGCATGCCATATGAGTGCTGGTTCAAGTCCCAGTTGTTCCAGTTCCAATCCAGCTGCCTGTCAATGTGCCAGGGGAAATGCTGTATTATCACTAGAGTGGTTGGGCCCCTGCACCTATGCTAGAAGCCCAGATGGTGTTTCAGGCTCCTATGCTTCAGCATTGTTCGGTCTCAGCCATTGTGGCCATTTAGGAAGTAAACCAGCAGGTGAAATATCTCTCTCTCTGTCTCTCCCTCTCTTTATGTCACTCTGCCTTTTAAATAAATGAATATATTTTAAATAAACAAATATAAAGACATATGAGGGGTTTGAGGACATATCGGTCAAAGGAAAACACATTTCATTTGCATTGGAAAAAATTCAGAAGAGGTCTGGCATACATCATGGTGACAGTAGTTAATGACAATGCATTTGACTATAGAAAGTAAATAAGAGATTACATTTTAAATAGCTCCAATGTAAAGAATAGGTGTATGATAGAATGCATGTGGCAATTACCTTGGTTTATCCATTTTACATTATGCAAATATTTTCAACCATCATTTCTATGTCCTAAATGCAATCAATTTTTGTGAATTTAAGATAAACATTAAAATTAGTATTTTAATTTTTAAAATATTTTATTTATTTGAAAAACAGACTTATCTAGATAGAAGGAGAGACAGAGAGATCTTCCATCTATTGGTTCACTCCCCAAGTGGCTGCAATGGCTGGGGCTGGACCAGGCTAAAGCCATGAGTCACCCATGTTGGTGGCAGGGGTCCAAGCACTTGGGTTATCCTATGCTGGTTTCCCAGGCATATTATTAGGGATGTGGATTATAAGTGAAGCAGCCAAGTCTCAAATCAGTACCCTTATGGCCTAAGCCTTTGCACCACAATGCTTGCCCTCAAATAAGCATTTTATTTTAAGATTTTTCAAATATTTTTCTATTTCTGAGCACTGCATAAAGTATCATATTATAGGGATCAAAGAGTATAACCAAAAGGTTAAAAACAAATTTTTGAGTACCACTTCCATTCCTTACTTGAAGTGCAATAAAATCAATAGAACTATACTATTTCCACATTGAATACAAGTTAATAAAGTAATTCCTGCAAATAATGTTGATAACTTTACCTCAAATATTTGAATTATGATTTGAGATTTTCTAGTATACAACAGAACTAGACTGGGAGGTTACTACCTAAGCAAGAAAAATATATATCATTAGCAAATACATGAATTGAGACCATAGTTGTAAATTTAGAAACTTGAGACAAACTATATTTATTTGAGGAGTTAAGTAAAAAAAAACTATAATCTGAGAGGCACCATCCCTAAACAGGAACTTTATCACATATGCAGAGGCTGTTAGGAAAAGAGTTGCATATTGGTGCCTCCTCACATGGGGCACCAAAATGTTAGGCACAGAATAGAGAGGAGGCAGTGTACAAATTTACAGCCAGACTGATTTCATTCAGAGAAAATAAATCCATAGAGGTGAGTGACCAACTGCCTGAATGCACATTGATGGAGCTTGTGGCAGAAGGCCCTGACCCCCAGGGGCCAGACCTTTTTATATTTTAGGAGGACTGGGGTTGGGGGTGGGGTAGGGGGCAGCAGGCAGAGGGGATTTCCTGCAAATGGTCTTTCAGGTGTTCAGAGCAACTGGTCTTTCAGGTGGCTGTAAGGGGTCAGGTATGAAGGCAATGTGTGAGACCCAATTGAGCTTCAAGGGCAAGGAATACATTCCAAAGTTTTAGCCTTTGTGCAATGAGGGAAAATGGCTGAGGCTCATGTCCTTATTCCATCTGAGGCCATATACTCTTGATAAAAAAAAAAAAAAACTTGGAGGGTCTGGCACTGTGGCATAGCAGGTTAAACCATTGCCTGCAGTGCCAGCATCCCATATGGGCACTGGTTTGAGTCCTGGGTGTTCCACTTCCAATCCAGCTCTCTGCCATCGCTTGGGCCCCTGCACCCACATGGGAGACCTGAAAGAAGCTCCTGTTTCCTAGTTTCAGATCCACCCCCCTCCAGCCATTGCAGCCATTTGGGGAGTGAGCCAGCAGATGGAAGATTTCTCTCTCTCTCTCTCTCTCTCTCTCTCTCTCTATCACTATCACTATTTCTGCCTCTGCCTCTGCCTCTGCCTCTGCCCCTATCTCTCTGCTGCCTTTCAAATAAATAATCTTAAAAAAAACTTCGAAGGATCTATACCATAAATTTAGCAGAATATTTTTTATGTACAGGAGCGTAACATTTTAGGTTTAGATTACCAATGAAGATAACCTTTAAATAAATTCTCAAAGGTTTTCTATTAATATTTAACATTCTAGTACCATTTGTTGAACTCTGTAATTAACACACAATTATTCTTAGGTGTTTAAATTTTAACTGAAAAGTGATCCCTGTTAGGAATTTGGAAAACATTATGCTGAGTGAAATAAGCCAATCCCAAAGGGACAAATACCACTTGTTCTCCTTGATAGGTGACAACTAACTGAGCACCAAAAAGGAAACCTGTTAAAGTGAAATGAACACTATGAGAAATGGTGACTTGATCAGCCCTCACCCTGACTGTTGATGAGCAACTTAATATGTTATCCCTCTTGGTATTTTTTTGTTTGTTCTACTTAATACTTTTGGTTGAATACTGTAATCAATACACGATTCTTCTTAAGTGCTGAAACTCAACTGAAAAGTGATCGCTGTTAAATATAAGAGTGGGAATAAGAGAGGGAAGAGATGTGCAATTCGGGACATGCTGAAGCTGACTTACCTCAAATGGTAGAGTTAGAAACATAAGAGGGGATTCCAATTCAATGCCATCTCACTAGTCCCACTGATCAAATTCTGTTCACAATTGATGATAATGATAGGACTAAGAACCACAGGCATCGCATAAACAAGAATAGTGTCTGCAAATACTAGCTGATAGAATAAAAAAGGGAGAGAATGATCCAACATGGGAAGTGAGATACACAGCAGACCCATAGAATGGCAGATGTCCTAAACAGCACTCTGGCCTCATAATCAGCCCTTAAGGCATGCAGATCTGGCTGAAATGCCCATGAGAGTATTTCAGGCATGGAAAGCCAAGATACTCTGGGGAAAAAAAAAAAAACCTAAATGAAAGATCTCCATGAGTGAGATCCCAGTGGAAAGAACGGGTCATCAAAGAAGGAGGTACCTTTCTCTGAAGGGAGGAGAGAACTTCCACTTTGACCATGGCCTTGTCTAAAAATGATCAGAGTCAGTGAACTCAGGGGGCTTCCATAGCCTTGGCAGCTCATGACAAGAGCCTAGGGTGATTACTGAGGCCATAAACAAGAGTGTCAATTTGTTAAGTCAACAACAGGAGTCACTGTGCACTTACTCCTCATGTAGGATCTTTGTACTTAGTGTGCTGTACATTGAGATTTAATGCTATAACTAGTACTCAAACAGTATTTTTCACTTTATGTTTCTGTGTGGGAGCAAACTGTTGAAATCTTTACTTAATGTATGCTAAACTGATCTTCTGTATATAAAGAGAATTGAAAATGAATCTTGATGTGAATGGAAGGGGAGAGGGAGTGGATAAGGGGAGGGTTGCGGGTTGGAGGGACGTTATGGGGGGAAGCCATTGTAATCCATAAGCTGTACTTTGGAAATTTATATTCATTAAATAAAAGTTAAAAAAAATAGCCCTTGGGGCCAAGAAAATGACTTACTCAAAACATCTATTTACTTTGTGAGAGTAGTCAAAGCAGAAAAGGCAGTAATGAATTTTTAAAAAATAGATGTAATCTTCTACCCGTAAGCTCCATTACATCACAAGAATAAGGTGAGTTTAACATTTTACTTAAGGTCACTTAGCATTATCAGTTTTCAAAGAAACAAATACCTTAGAAATAAATCATTCTGCTTTAATAAATTATAATAATGTTAATGAAATTTGAAACTTCTTTAAGGGTAGAAGCCAAAATCCAAACTGGACAATCTTAAAAAAGCTGAAATGTAAAATGTTGACTTCCACTTAGATAAAATGAATTCTTGTTCTAATCTCTGTGGCTTTATTTACCTCCTTACCTTTATTCTTTGGCTTGGTGATGACAGTGGCCCCTTAGCATTTCTAATTTCATTCTGAAGGCTATGGTGGCTGTGGAACTTCTCCATAGAGCTTGAGTAGTGGCAAAATGGGAATACATGTTCATTGATGAGGTAAGCACTGGGTGCCAAGCAGTGTTGGTCGGAGTCTCAAGGTGGAGTTTTTCCATAATCTTCTGGTGCCCACACTCAGCAGCAGCAAGATCTCAAATAAGTATTATAAAAGTAACATAAATATAAAGACACAAATTAAATATAAAATATGCAGAAAGATAGACCATTAGAACAATAGTCCAAAGTAACCCAAAATAGCTATATTCACTTCAGACTAAACTTAGAGGTCTCCCACATGGGTGCACCCTCTGCTGCTTTCCAAGTCACATTAGCAGGGAGCTGGATCAGAAATGGGGTGGCTGGGAATTGAACTGAGACCCATAAGGGATGTGAGTGCTGCAGGTAACAGCTTAAATTACTGCAACATAGTGCCTGCCCCAGAATCTTTTTGGATGTCACTTCTAACACCAAAGTTGTCATGCTTCCTGAACACCAACCCAGTTCTCCAACACCTACTAATTATCAGACAGTTCAATTCTGATCCCATCTAGAGCTAGAAGAGAACTTGAAGATGCCAGACCCAAGCATGTTTGCTGTTTATGGTCAACTCTCTCCATTCTGAAGTTGTATAGTGAGCTCACAGTTATTGCCAGAAAGGGGTGTGTTATGAAGGATCAGAGCTATACCTATTACTCAGGAAATTATAAAGGCCTTAAAATATCTGTGCTAGACAATAAGTAGAAAGCCAAATAATTTGTTTCTTATAATTACATTCTCAAATAAACTCTCAAATTCATAAACCCTTTTTCAGCCAGCAAAAGCTAACCTTCCCAGGCATCCTCAATGGGCAAAAACTCTATCTGAGAAAAACTACTCTGTGATACTATTTCCTTTTTTTTCTTCTTTTTTTCTTTTTGACAGGCAGAGTGGACAGTGAGAGAGAGAGAGAGAGACAGAGAGAAAGGTCTTCCTTTACCATTGGTCCACCCTCCAATGGCTGCTGCAGCTGGTGCGCTGCACTGATCTGAAGTTGGGAGCCAGGTGCCCCTCCTGGTCTCCCATGCGGGTGCAGGGCCCAAGCACTTGGGCCATCTTCCACTGCACTCCTGGGCCACAGCAGTGAGCTGGCCTGGAAGAGGGGCAACCGGGACAGAATCTGGTGCCCCGACCAGGACCAGAACCTGGTGTGCCGGTGCCACAAGGCGGAGGATTAGCCTATTGACCCATGGTGCCAGCCTCTGTGATACTATTTAATAAACAAACATATGGGTTTTAGGATTTCCTAAAGGTGTGGAAAGACAGAATCAATTAAAAGGTCTATTCAGTGAGGTAATAAATAAAAACGTCCTTAATTTGGAGAAAAGGGGACAATCAAGTACAGGAAGCACATAGAACTCCTAATGGACATGACCAGAAAAGATCTTCAGCATGACACATGGTGGTCAAACTTTCAACAGGAAAATATAAAAAAAGGATTTTAAAATGTACCTGAGAGAAATGCCATATTGCCTTCAGAGGATCTCCAATTAGATGGACAGTTGATTTCGAATCAGAAACCTTATAGGCTAGGAAAGAATGGAGAGTTGTAGTCTAAGTCTTATAAAAAAAAACTGTCAACTCAGAATACTATACCATGCAAAGCTCTCATTTATGAGTGAAGGTGAAATAAAGACCTTTCATAACAAACAGAAATTGAAAGAACTTGTCACCACTCATCCAGATTTATAAATGATGCTTTAAAAGGATGTGCTACACAGAGAAACAGAAAGGTAGTCATCATTATGAAAGCATGTGAAGGCAGGAAATCTAGTAAAAGTACAAAGGAACGCCAAACCAAACAATAGGAATAGTTATGGGAAAATGGCAGGGCAAACTCCTTACTTATCAATAATAATCATATAAAAATGCCCTAAATTCTCCAATTAAAAGGTACAAACTGGCTGAATGGATTAAAAAAATAAAATTCCTCTATTTGCTGCCTGTAAGAAACACACATGACTAACAACGATACAAACAGACTCAAAGTGAAAGGATGGAAAAAGGTATTCCATGCTAATGGAAAGCAAAAATTATCAGGAGTAGCACAAAAACTGTAAAAAGGCAAAGAATAGCATTATGTTATTATTAAAGATCAATTCAATAGGAAGATGTGATTACAATAAATGTACATGTCCCAATACTAGTGCATCTGGGTTTCTAAAAGCAATGTTAATGGATCTAAAGGGAGACACAGACTCTAATACAATAATGAGACACTTCAACACACCACTTTCATCAATGGACAAATCAACTAGGCAAAAAAAAGAAACAACAGAACAAATTTACACCATGGACCAAATGGACCTGTTATCTACAGAACATGCCATCCCCAAACTGAAGAATACACATTCTTTTCATCAGTGAATGGAACTTTCTCTAGGATATATCATATGCTAGGCCATAAAGCAGGTCTCCATAAATCAAAAAATACCTGAAATAATATCATGCATCTTTTCTGACTACAATGGAATGAAGCTGGAAATTAACTAACTAAAGAAATGTGAGAAAACATGCAAACACATGGAGGCTGAACAACATGTTCCTAAATGAACAGTAGGTCATGGAAAAATCAGAAAAGAATTCAAAAAATTCTGGAAAACAAATGAAGATGACAATATAACATATCAAAAATTATGGGATACTGAAAAAGTAGTGTTGAGGGAAGTTTATAGTAATCAGTGCTTACATCAACAAGTTAGAAAGGCAAAAATTAAATGATCTAACAATACATCTCAAGGATCTAGAGAAACAAGAACAAACCAAACCCAAAATCAGTAGGAGGACCAGAAGAAGAAAAAAATGGAGGATTAGGGAGTGGCATGCTTCAAAGGCTAGGGAGAAACAGTGAAGAGAATAGTGTAGGAGGTACACTCTTGGTGGAGAATTGGAGAGAAAAACACCCAGGAAGCCCCATGGGAGGAGAGGAAATGGCCTGAACCTGCATAGTGAGTGCTGACATGCAGCCAGAGAGGGCGGAGAGCCAAAGCTATGGAAAGCCAGAGCTGACAGCATTCTTGAGATGGAGGGAGGATAGACTGTACCAACCCATGAGGTTAGAGCAGAGAGAGAATATGGTGTGTGTCCAGACTGGAGTCCAGGGTCCTGGTAGTTGCTGGCAGTTGTCAGTGGTCCTAGTGGAAGTGTAGAGGGTTGTCCAATTCCAACGAATCACTCCAAAACAGAAACTGTGATCCAGCTGAGAGAGGGCAGGTGCCATTTTAAAACAGGGCAAAACTACAGAAGCCTGCAGGTGTACACATAACAGCTCACTGAGACAGGACACTTGAAGTTAGTGCTGGCAGCAGTGGCAGGCAGGCATTCAGCCAGTGACTCTAGGGTGTGTGTGATCCAGAACTTCAAACAGTGGGTGTGGCCCACAGCCCCCACTGACTCAGAGCTGGGCTGGGAGGCAGCTGGACAGCAATGAAGGACAGAGGGGTGCCTGTGCCAGCAGTGTCCTCTGGACTCAACAACTGTGGGAGACTTGAGTGCTGATACCACGGGGACTCGGTGGCTACAAGTAAAGGCGTAGAGCATAGCTGGGTATTGATTTCCCCCTTGCTCCTGGAACTTAGGTGTTACCCTGGAAACTTGCCCCACCCTAAAACATTGGCCAGAGCCCCTTGGCCACACTCACCATATACTTCCTGTTAGTCACTGGAAGGGCAGACATTCCAAGAAGCCACAGAAGCATACCTCAAAGACAAAAACCAACAAAAGGAAAAATTAAAAATCAACTCCACAAATGCTGAAAAATAAGAACCAAAATGCAAGAAACTAGAATAAGGAAGTCACCATGACCCTCCCAGAGGAACACAACATTTCAACATTAGAATGCTAAAGTAGAGATCAAGGAAATGTCAGAAATGGAATTTAGAAAATTAATCATAGGATGAGTCACTCAAAAAAAAATCAGAAGCAAATCCACAAAAGAAAATGATACATGACATGAATGAAAATTTTTTCCTAAGAAATTGAGAACTTAAAGAGAAATCAAAATGAAATTTTAGAAATGAAAATTTCAATGGATCAAATAAAAAAGTGGTGGAAAGCCTTAACAGCAGACTTGATGAGGCAGAAGAAAGAATATCTGAACTAGAAGACAAACTTTCAGAAATCTTACAATTAGGCAATAAATAAATAAATAAATAAAACAAAAAGAAATTAGAAAACATAAAAACAGTGTTGGAGATTTATGAGATACTCTCAAATGACCCAACATGTGCATCTTAGGAGTTCCTGAATGAGTGGAAAGAGAGAAGGGAATAGAAAACCTATTTAGTGAAATAATTACAGAAAACTTCCCCAATTTGGAGAAAGAAAGGGATGTTCAAATAGAGGAAGCACATAGAACTCCTAACAGACAGGACCAGAAAAGATCTTCACTACCACACATTGTAGTCAAACTTTCTACAGTGAAACATAAAGAAAAGATTCTAAAATGTGCACAAGACAAACATCAGATTACTCTCAGAGGCTCGCCAATTAGACTCACAGCTGACTTCTCATCAGAAACCCTACAGGTTAAAAGGGAATGGTGAGATAGAGTCCAAATCTTAAAAGAAAAAACTGTCAACCCAGAATATTATACCCTGAAAAGTTCGCATTTATGAATGAAGGTGAAATGAAGATCTTCCATAACAAACAGAAACTGCAAGAATTTGGCAACACTTGTCCAGCCTACCAAAGATGCTTAAGGATATGCTACACACAGAAACACAGAAAGATAGCCAGCATTATGAAAGAATGAGAAGGCAGAAAACCCACCAGGAAAAGTCCAAAAGAAATCCAAAGTCAACAACAGGAATATTTTTGGAAAATGGCAGAACCAAGTTACCATTTACCAATAGTCACTTTGAATGTAAATAGCCTCAATTCTTCAGTTACAATATACAAACTGGCTGAATGACTGTAAAACAAGAGCCATCTATTTTCTACTTAACAAGAAAAACATCTCATCAACAAAGATACAAGCAGATTGAAACTGAAATGATGGAAAAAGATAATCGATGGTAATAGAAACCAAAAAACAGCTTGTGTTGCCATCCTAAAATCAGAGACAATAGACTTTAACATAAAAACTGTTAAAAGAGATTAAGAAAGGCATTATGTAATAATTAAGGGATCAAACCAAGAAGAAGATGTGACCACAATAAATGTATATACACCCATTACAGGGCACCTGGCTACTTAAAAAATGTTAATAGACCTAAAGGTAGACAGACTTCAATACAATAGTAATGGGAGATTTCAATACTCCATTTTCAGCAATGGACATATAATCCAGACAGAAAATTAGCAGGGAACAATAAAGTTAATTGACACTATAGAATACATATTCTTCTCATCAGTGCATGGAACTTTCTTTAGGATAGATAATATGCTAGGCCACAAAGCAAGTCTCAGCAAATTCAAAAAAAAAAAAATTATTCCATGCATCTTCTCTGACCACAATGGAATAAAACTAGAAATCAACAACTCAAGAATCTCTAGAACATATATAAACACATGGAGACTGAACCACAAGCTCTTGAATGAACAGTGGGTCATTGAAGAAATCAAAAAATTTCTGCAAACAAATGAAGGTGATAATACATCATATCAAAACCTATGGGATACAGCAAAAGCAGTGTTAAGAGGGAAGTTCATAGCAATCGGTGCCACCAGGAACTGAAAAGGTACCAAATAAATGAGCTATCCATCCATCTCAAGGACCTAGAATATCAACAACAAACCAAACCCAAAACAAGTAGGAGGAAAGAAATAATTAAAATTAGAAAAGAAACAAAATTGAAACAAAAAATACAAAAAAAAAGTGAAATAAAAAGATGTTTTTTTAAAAAGATAAAAAAAAGATACACCATTGGCACAACTAACCAAAAAAAAAAAAAAAAAAAAAAAAAAAAAAAGAAGAAGAAAGAGACCCAAATCAATAAAATCAGAGATGGAAAAGGAAATATAACAGCAGATATCATAGAAATAAAAAGAATCATCAGAAACTATTAAAAGATCAGTATGCCAACAAACCAGGTAACTTAGAAGAAATGGATAGATTCCTAGAAACATACAATTTACCAAAGTTGAGTCATGAAAATATAGAAAACCTAAATAGACCAATAACCAGGATGGAAATTGAATAAGTAATAAAGACACTCCCAACAAAGAAAAGCCTAGGACCAGACAGCTTCACTGCTGAATTCTAGCAGATATTTTAAAAAGAACTAATTCCAACAAATAGGAGTGAATCATCCCAAACTCCTTCTATGAAGCATACATCATCTTAATGCCTAAACCTGGAAAAGATGCAACAGAAAGAGAACTATAGATCAATATCCCTAATGAACATAGACACAAAAATCCTCAACAAAATAGCTGATTGAATCCAACAAAACATCAGAAAAATCATTCATCATGACCAAGTGGGATTTATCCCAGTATTCAGTGATGATTCAACATTCACAAATCAATTAATGTGATACACCACATTAGAAAACTGAAGAAGAAAAATCATATGATTATCTCAATAGATACAGGAATAGCATTTGATAAAATACAATATTCTTTCATGATGAAAACCCTAAGCAAAATGGTTGTAGAAGGGACATTCCTCAACACAATCAAGGCAATATATGACAAACCCATGGCCAGTATCCTATTGAAAAGGTAAAAGCTGGCAGAATTCCTGCTAAGATCTGGAACCAGACAAGAATGCCCACTCTCACCATTGTTATTTAATCTAGTCCTAAAGGTTTAGCTCTAGCTAAAACCTTAGGCAAGCCAAAGAAATCACAGAGATACAGATCAGAAAAGAGGAAGTAAAACTATTCTTATTTGCAGATGACATGATCCTATATATAGGAGATGCAAAAGACTCCACTGAGAGACTACTGGAACTCATAAAAGAGTTTGGTAAAGTGGCAGGATATAAAATCAACAGAAAAATCTATAGCCTTTTTTTTTTAAAATTTTTTTTAACTTTTATTGAATGAATATAAATTTCCAAAGTACGACTTATGGATTACAATGGCTTCCCCTCCATAACGTCCCTCCCACCCGTAACCCTCCCCTTTCCCACTCCCTCTCCCCTTCCATTCACATCAAGATTCATTTTCGATTCTCTTAATATACAGAAGATCAGTTTAGTATACATTAAGTAAAGAGAAAAATCTATAGCCTTTATATACACAGACAATGTCATGACTGAGAAAGAACTTTTAAGATCAGTACCATTCACTATTTGTTGAACTCTTTACTTAGTGCAGGGTTAATCTTATGAGTATAAAGTAAAATGAAAATAGATCTTTATAAAAATTAAGACTGGGAAAGGAGAGAGAGGAGGAGGGAGGGTGGGATGAAAAGTACCAATATGTTCCTAAGTCAATATATATGAAATACATGAAATTTGTATACCTTAAATAATTTTTTTTAAATCAGCAGTGAAGCCATTTGGTTCTGGGCTTTTCCTTGTTAAAAGGTCTTTATTACTGATTCAATCTCCATCTTGGTTATTGGCCTATTTAGGTTTTCTATGTATTTGGGAGTCAATTTTGGTAGATTGTATGTGTCCATAAAACATTCCATTTCTTCTAGGATTTTCCAACTTATTGATGTATAGCTATTTGTAGTAGCTCTTCATGATTTTTTTAAAGATTTATTTATTTATTTGAAAGGCAGAGTTGCAGAGTCAGAGAGAGAGAGAGAGAGAGAGAGAAGGTCCTGGCTGCTCCACTTCCAATCCAGCTCCCTAGTGATGAACCTGAGTAAACAGCAGAGGATGTCAAGTCCTTAGGCCCCTGTCCCACCATGAGACCTCAATGAACTCCAGGCTCATGACTTCAGATTAGCCCAGCTATGGCAGTTGCTGGCCATTTGGGGAGTGAACCAGTGGATGGAAGATATATGACTGAATAAGCACATACTAACATGTCTCCCAGGAATGAGAATGTTCTTATGAGAGGAGAATCTTAATGTCCCTATGGGTTAGCTCTTCAGATCAAGGATATACTACAGCTAATTCTCAGGCTTAGGGCATAAGCTACTACCTTGCTTTCTTCCAGAAAGAATGAGCTAGGGTTAAACTGCACAGTCCTAGGGACTGAGCCACTGGGAGCATCTTAGATCACCACTCACACAGTTTTGAAACTTAGGACAAGGAAAAGAGTGAAGGGAGCATTGATGAGACACCACCTTGTAAACTTTCCAAGGGAACAAGCCAATGACATTCATGATGAGATATCTGCATTTATGGTAGCTAAAAGGACATGTGCAAATATTTTTTAAAATTATTTTACTCATTTGAAATGCAGAAAAATAGACAGAAAAAAAGAAAGATTTTTTTTTCCCTCCTTCATCAATTCACTTCTCAAATGCATGCAACAACGATGACCAGGCTGAAGGGATGGACCAGGCTGAAGCCAGAAGCCAGAGACTGAATTTGGGTCTCCCATATGGGTGATAGAGAACCAAGTACTTAGGCCATCATCCACTGCTTACAAGAGTGTGTAATAGCAGCAAAGTGGATTGGAAGGAAGGCTGATACTCTGATATGGGATATGGACATCTGAAGTGACATCTTAACACCTGCTGTAGAGTCAAAATCAAAATGGAGTGAGTGTGGCTAAGATATGATTGCAGATCTCTTGCTTCTGTACATATTAGCTTTGCTTGCTAATGGCTAAGGGTGTATCTTGTAAAACTATGTGGGCCAAAATTCCAAGGAAATAAGTTGAGAGAAAAGTGTCCTGCACTGTTATCTTGCAACCATATTTTAGAGTTGTTATTGTTCCTGGGTTTGTTATTGCTAACTGTTATCTTACAACCATATTCTGTTTTTCTTTTTATTGTTCACTGCATACCAGGGGTTTGAAATTGTGAGCCTTAGTGGAAGAATACTGTAAAAAACTGTGTAACTCGCTGTTGGGACTGCACTCTGGTAAGGAGTGATGGTCCCAATCAGATGCCTTGCCTCTCCTTTTCAATTAAATTCACGTGTGACTGTCACTTGTTTTTGTAATATTCTATTTTAGCTGAAGAATGGATGCAACACTGCTCTAAACATCCACCAAAGCAGAGTTTTTACATGAGAATGATAAATAGGTTTTCTCCACTTTCTTCTTATGTGAAATCTTCACAAATAGAAAACAAACCATTTTTTATTCCTGTGGAAAAATGCTGCTTGTTCTTTGGAAAAATGCTGAAATACTGAAGCTGAATGAAAGGTATCATGGCAGAAAATATTTAATAGTGTTGGGAACTTCAGAGGGGAAGGTGCCATTTGACAATGTGGGGCTGAATGCAGATATTTAAGATTTATTTCCACAGATAATGGTTTGTCCCCTTTGAAACCTATGGGGAAATTTAATCCAAATTATCATAGTAAGAGATGAGATCATGTGGAACCTTAGAGGAGGTGATTAGGATCAATTCTTTCATGTGATTAATGGGTTGCAGGTTTACCTCCAGGGGTCTGTTTCAGCAGTCACTTTACATTAGCCTCTCCTATACTCAGCTTTATTGGTCCACATGGTTCTTGTGCTAGGCCTTTGCCAATAAGAAGGCCAGCACCAGATGTTACCCCTAAAACCTGGGACCAAATCCTTGAGCCAAATAAAACCATTTCTTTGTAACTTACCCAGTCTGATACTGTGTTATTAACAAGAGAATACAGATTAAGATCCCGAGGAAGAGCCATGCTGAGAGGTCAGGGTCATGGACTAGAAATCTTGTTTCCCAACTCAGGGGGACCAGATCACCCCTGGTATGAGAGGAAGGTTTAAGGATCCTACAGATAGCAGCAGATTCCCCCCAGTGAATAGCATATCTGCAGACATACTCCCTCTGAGGACCTCTCATCCTACCACACTATTTAGGGAGACGTGCGCCTATCCAGAGGGCCTCCAGCACTGACCAGAAGTTTCTGTGTGCAGGAACAGGACAGAATGCTGAGGGGCCCAGCTACCTGCTCAATTCGAGCAAACTGGCCCAACACACTCACCATTTCCTTGCTTCCATGATATCCAGGCGCCCTCTTGAGGGATCTTGTGATGACCGAAATTTGCAGAGTGATGGAGCCAGCTAAGGCCTCTCTCGGGAGCAGATCCGGGGAGTTGAGTACAGCGGTGCCAAAAAAATAATATCGCACGTGGTTCCCCAATGATGCCCCTGGGCGCCTTGATTGAACAATTTGCCCAACCGGCAAGAATGCACGACGTCAGAAAAGGTGTAGCCAATCAGAATCCCGTTAAGGTTCCTTGAGGCTGTTCCTGGAGAGGGGAGAAGCTTGGACTTAAGCTGCCTGCTTCTCTCAGATGGCAACTCTTCTGGCGGTAGGAGGCACTTTCCCCTCTCGATGGTCCCACCTCCTTGGATCCCCCCTCTCCCTCCCTCCCTCCCTCCCTCCAGTGATCACAATCCTACTGAGATCTCATGATCCTGCGCTTGCAGTAACCTGCTTCACATGAGCTACAATTTACAAAATGTTGGCTGGACTGTGGGCCTTTCTTTTTCTTTGTATTCACAGTTTATTTTATTAGGTTGTTTGACAATTTTTTATATTGATTTTAAGACTAAAAATATTATGTAGGTTAGTTTTTTGTTTCATTTCTCTTATAAGCATTTGATTTCTAGTCTGTGTTTTGTCCTTTAAAATGTTTTCTATTTGTTTCTTGCTGGTACATAGTAACCCAGTTGATTTTTATGTATTTATTTTATACCTAGTAAGCTTATTCTCTTATCAGTTTTATTTATCTAGGGATTATGTTGTATTTTCTCTGTATACAATAGTATCATCCAATATATTAACAATTTTGTTGCTTAAAAGTTTATCAAAAATTTATACCTAATATTTCCTTTTTTGTTGTTTTATTTACCTGATTATACTTCCAAGATGAAGTTGGAGAGAAACAATGAGAAAAGATAGACTTGTCTAGATCTGTTCCCAGGAAAAAAGCTTGCAATGTTCTGTAGTAATTATGCTGTCATAGGTTCATTTTATACAATCTTAGTTGGAATGTGGAAGTTGCTATTTTAATATTCTATTAGTTGTTGTGTGTTTATGGCCCAATGATGAATTTTATTACATGTTTTTTAACATTTACTCTAAATGATCACATTATTCTCTTGTATTTTTCACCCATGTGAATGTTTACTCTATTTGTTCCAGACTGTTAACTCCCTTTGAACATTTTAGTATATTCTGTTCATTATTAATTTATTATCATTTCATATTTTTGCAGAACCCCCCAAACTTGTTGGAAGTGTTGTTTTAGAACCCCAAACATGGCCTACTTATCCAACATGCAGAAAGCCAATTGCTGACATCAATGTAGAAGGAAAAAGGTGTTTATTTCAAAGACAGAGCAAGAATCCATGCAGCTATTGCTTAATTCCTAGACCCCCCAAGGAGTAAGGGTTGAAGGTTTTTATAAATGAAAGCTAGGGCTGACAGGTGGAGGTTTATCTTGTGTGCAAGGCCCTGGTGTTTCAGTGGTACTCATGACCTTCCTTTGATTGGTGGCATGGTGCACTTTAGGGGATTTTTTTTTACAATGGCCCAGTGGGCTTCAGTTAGTCTGGGGGACTACATATAAGTGGTGGTTATCTTTTGCCCAGACCTGGAATTTCCATGCTGAATCTGGAATCCCCCTAAACAAACCCATCCAGAGAATATTGACCAGCAGGATTTGATCTACTGCAGAAGCAAGTGCCTCCTTGTACTGTGGGAGAATGGCATTTAATTTTAATCATATCCTTTGCCTTTTACATTAAAAGCATTCTAGGTGCAGGCACATAGGTGACGAATGAGGTAATAAAGTTTATTTAAAAGGTAAGAAAGCAAGCACAAACATGAGTGGGCATAATTGAAGAGTAGAGTTGATCAGAGAATGCGTAGGGGAAAGGAAATATAGAGATGGCACCTCACCACCTCCATTAGTCTTGATCTCCAATGGAAGACAGCATAAGCACCTCCCAGCACCTCCTTTTATGAGATAATGTGGTCACTTGTGAGGTTTATGGCAGCTCCATAAAATTCCAAGTGGAGCTCAATATACATATTTACATGACTTTCCCTTAGGTCCCAGATGAAAAGAAGGTTTCCTGGGAAAGGAGGTGTTCTGACAAATATTGTAGAATTACATGGGGGCAGGGCTTTATGGCTTTTGACCTGCAGCTCACTTAGCTACCTTATCCCATATCACATGAGCCTGATGATTTGTCAGTACAGCTGTATCACTTCTTCAATTCAGTGAATTTCTTTTGGTAAAGGACAAGCAAGGACCTTGGTCTAGGGAAAGAAATGAGATAATGCGTCCTGCCTTTACATTATAGGGGTTCAGTCACAATATGTAATTTAGTATAATAATACTTTATTATCTCATATATTTGTTATCTCTTATATATTTGTATCTCTTATATAGAGATGGTCCTTAAGTTCATTTTTATTTCATGTCCTTGTCTGACTTTGTCATCAATGTAATGCTAATTCACACCAAAACTATTTCCCGTTCAGTTCCACTTTGGATAAATCTGCAAAATTTTGGAATTTTTTTCTTCCTTAAAAGTTATCTCACTGTCCACTCTGCCTGTCAAAAAAAAAAAAAAAAAAAAAGTTTGGGCTGTTCCATAAATCTGGGACTGAAATTTTGTTTGTAGAAATGGTTTGTTGGCTCTTTTCATTTGTAAAATATTGATTCACCCTGTTAAGTTCATGAGACATTTTCCTATTTATGTTACATTCACATTTTAATATTCTGAGTTCAAAAATTTGGTGGACTTTTGTGGTACAATGAGAAGGCCATGCCAAGATGGCTGCTGGCAATGGAAACTGCCTGGAAACAGGCTGTGATTGGTTAGGGCATAGACAGCCCCTTGACCAGATTGGCTGCCTTGGCTATTTAAGCTGCTGTACCAACTGAAATAAATAAGTCTGTGGGCTGCTTGCCTCAGGCTGACTCCCGGGATCTGTGTGGTGGCTCCATGCCTCCTGCTCTCACAACACTCCTCCTCTCAGAATGCATCAACCTCAAAATCTGGTTCCCAACGTGACTGAGAGAGAAAAAATAGCCTATCAAACTCGATGAGGTCCCCCCCTTGATTTCGGCAAGTAGGCCCCTCGGTGTTTTGTGGGCTGTTTGGTTCTGTAAGGGTGAGCACAGAACCCCCTCCTATGCCCCTTTCCTTCTCTTTGTCCTCCGTCTAAGTGCCCCAGGTAGGCACACATCACCCAGTAGCATAACGCTGCTTCTCAGCTCCTCCTTTTACTTTCAGGTTGCCCGTTAAATTCACATAAGGGGCTGATCATCCCAGAATTCAGAACCAAGTCATCTTCCCACACTTGACAGAGGTGACATTCTGGGGACACCGTGTGGGCATACAGCCTTGACCTAACGAATCAAGGAAGTCCCCCACTAAGCACAGGACATATGTACAATCTGATACACCACTGTCTATCCGTCTAAGATAGGGAACCCCTGCAGAATGCCATCAGCCGCTGAGGTACTAGGAATTTTTTTTTTTTTTTTTGACAGGCAGAGTGGACAGTGAGAAAGAGAGACAGGGAGAAAGGTCTTCCTTTTGCCGTTGGTTCACCCTCCAATGGCTGCCACGGCCGGCATGCTGCGGCCGGCACACCGCGCTGATCTGAAGCCAGGAGTCAGGTGCTTCTCCTGGTCTCCCATGGGGTGCAGGGCCCAAGCACTTAGGCCATCCTCCACTGCACTCCCAGGCCACAGCAGAGAGCTGGCCTGGAAGAGGGGCAACCGGGACAGAATCTGGAGCCCTGACCGGGACTAGAACTCTGTGTGCCGGCGCCACAAGGCGGAGGATTAGCCTATTGAGCCATGGCGCCAGCCTTAGGAATTTGTTTTGTTATGGCAGCAGTGCTGTGCATGTCTTTCCTTTGGCTAGAGTTGGTGTGGCACACTGCTCTTAAGTGTTCAAACATGGGAAAGATACCCCCTCTCAGAAGCACACACATATTACCAAACACAATGAATCTGTGAGTAAAAAGAGCCTGTCACTCCAGGCCTCTGCCTCATAGACAACAGTTGATGACTTAGGGAGAGAGAGCTCCCACAGTGAAAATGACATGACAGCAGACAACGCAACAATGCCTAGTCAGCCACCCCCAAATACTCATGGAATGAACTTAGACAACCTCGAGGCAATAACCCATGCAAGGTCATCCCATCCACACCCAGTGAGGACCCCCACACTTGTGGCAGTCCTCAGGCACCTCAGGCTCTCAGGGCAGCCCCACCCATATGTTTGCCGTTAATGCAGGAGAGGACACAGAATTCGGGACTGGATGACCTTATTATGCTAAAAAATAAATGATCTTGGCCAGCACTGTGGCTCACTTGGCTAATCCTCCACCTGCAGTGCTGGCACTCTGGGTTCTAGTCCCGGTTGTGGTGCCAGTTCTCTCCCAGTTGCTCCTCTTCCAGTCCAGCTCTCTGATGTTGCCCGGAAAGGCAGTGGATGATGGCCCAAGTGCTTGGGCCCTGCACCCACATGGGAGACCAGGGGGAAGTACCTGGCTCCTGGCTTCAGATCGGTGCAGCACACTGGCCATAGCAGCCATTTGGGGGGGTGAACCAACAGAAGGAAGACCTTTCTCTCTGTCTCTCTCTCACTGTCTAAATCTGCCTGTCAATAAATAAATAAATAAAAATTTTTTTAAAATGACCTTACTATGCTAAAAAAGGCTTCTCAAGAGTCAGGCCCTAAATGTCCTAACAGCACTCTGGCCTCATAATCAGCCCTTAAGGCATGCGGATCTGGCTGAAATGCCCATGAGAGTATTTCAGGCATGGAAAGCCAAGACACTCTGGGGAAAAAAAAAAACTAAATGAAAGATCTCCGTGAGTGAGATCCCAGTAGAAAGAATGGGTCATCAAAGAAGGAGGTACCTTTCTCTGAAGGGAGGAGAGAACTTCCACTTTGACCATGGCCTTGTCTAAAAATGATCAGAGTCAGTGAACTCAGGGGGCTTCCATAGCCTTGGCAGCTCATGACAAGAGCCTAGGGTGATTACTGAGGCCATAAACAAGAGTGTCAATTTGTTAAGTCAACAACAGGAGTCACTGTGCACTTACTCCTCATGTAGGATCTTTGTCCTTAGTGTGCTGTACATTGAGATTTAATGCTATAACTAGTACTCAAACAGTATTTTTCACTTTATGTTTCTGTGTGGGAGCAAACTGTTGAAATCTTTACTTAATGTATGCTAAACTGATCTTCTGTATATAAAGAGAATCGAAAATGAATCTTGATGTGAATGGAAGGGGAGAGGGAGTGGGAAAGGGGAGGGTTGTGGTTGGAGGGACGTTATGGGGGGGAAGCCATTGTAATCCATATTCTGTACTTTGGAAATCTATATTTATTAAATAAAAGTTAAAAAAAAAAAGAGTCAGGCCCTGACTCTCCCTACTTTGAACAGGTGCTCACACAATGGGCAGTGAATCTTCAAACTCATTTTGACTGGGTTACACTGCTCAAAGCATATCTGTCAAGACCACTGTTCTTACAGTCAAAAGCCTCCTATGAGGAAGAGGATGAAACCGTGGTGAGGAATAGTGCTGCCTGTGGAATTGCAGTAACCTTTGATATGCTTAGAGGCCATGGCACCTACATATATTCTCATGAACAGACCCTCATTGAAGTAGTTGCCTATTTTGATCAGGTCAGAGATTTGGCACTTAGAGCCTTAAAAAATATAAATCCTCCTAAATAGAGTCAGCTCTTTAGAAACTTAGTTCAAGGCCCAGGTGAATGGTTCCCCGATTTCCTTTCCAGAGTCTTGGAAGCAGTAGAGAAAAGATTACTGCTTGGCCCCAATCAAGAAAATCTGGTCAAACAATTAGCTTGGGAAGGCGCTACTAGAGGCAAAAGCTGTAATTGCCCCAGTCTGTAAGGAAGACCTTTCTAAATGGATAGCAGCTACAAAGGAGGTAAACCCTGCTGATACACCCATACAAGCCATACAAGCCCTAACTGCAGCCATTAACAAACTGAACACAAGGAAGTCTAATGACCCTCCAGTTTATTGGGGATGTCGGGAAACAGGACACCTACGGCAAAACTGCCCAAACACTGACAGATGGGGCAAACCCAAAACACTGTGTCCCAGATGTAAAAAAGGCTTTCATTGGGCAAAAGATTCCAAGACCAAGCCTTTAAACACTCCCAGCGGGGTGGCCCTCAGCCCAGCAAGTAAGATATTGACCATTAACTGGTCAATATCTTCAATCTGAGGCCAAAATGGACCCTATACTTAGATGACATTGCCTTTGTGGGTTTAATTGATATGGGGGCAGATGCCACTATTTTAAAAGCTAGGGACTTAAGAAAAATGCAACATTGGAAGACAGCGCCTGGGCCTGACCTCCAAGGTGTTGGAGGATTAAAATTGGCTGATCATGTCATCATGCCTATAATGTGACGAGATGACAGCAGAGATACAGGAACCATCTTTCCACTAATTGCTGATGTTTCCATGACCTTATGGGGGAGAGATGTACTCTCACAAATGCAAACTGTCCTTACTACAGATCACAAATCTCCATGAGCCAAGAGCTTTAATGGAGAGCCTACAAGTAAGATTCACCCCCAATTCTATGAGCCACTGTTCACCTCATACAAAAGCCACACCCAATCCCCACTGAATGAGGAAAAACAGGAAACATCTGGGTAGAACAGTGGCCAATATCACAACCCAAACTTGGCATCCTTACAGAATTGGTACAAGAACAATTGGAAAAGGGACACGTAGAGCCCTCCACTAGCCCTCACAACATTCCCATTTCTGTGATACCAAAGAAACAGGGAAAATATAGGCTACTACAGGATTTGAGGGCCGTCAACAAAATCATAAAAAAGAAGAGAACATTCCAGGCTGGTATTCCCCATCCAGGGGCCATTCCTAATGGATAGCACAGAGTTACCATTGATATCAAAGATGGCTTCTTTTCCATTCCCATCGTGGAGGAGGATAAGGCCTACTTTGCCTTTACAGTATGGGAGCCCAATTTCAAGCTCCCCGCAAAAAGATTTCTCCCACAAGGCATGAAAAATTGCCCTGCCACTTACCAAAGATACATTTCTCATGCGACCAGCACACTTAAAGATCAGTGCTTGGTCATACATTATGTGGATAATATCTTACTTGCTTACAAGAATGCAGCAACTCTGAAGGCCTGTCTAATTGAGACAGTAAGAAATTCACAATTACAGGGCCAGTGCAGTGGTGCACTAGGTTAATCCTCCACCTGTGGCACCAGCATCCCATATGGGTGCCGGGTTCTAGTCCCAGTTGCTCCTCTTCCAGTCCAGCTCTCTGCTGTGGCCCGGGAAGGCAGTGGAGGATGGCCCAAGTGCTTGGGCCCCTGCACCCACATGGGAGACTGGGAAGAAGCTCCTGGCTCCTGGTTTTGGATCAGCATAGCTCCAGCCGTTGCAGCCATCTGGGGGGTGAACCAATGGAAGGTAGACCTTTCTCTGTCTCTCTTTCTCCCGATCTGTAACTCTACCTGTCAAATAAATAAATAATCTTTAAAAAAAGAAATTTACAATTCCTGGGTTTGTCTATTGCCACAGAAAAGGTACAACATTTTCCTCCCTTTCAATTCTTGGATTATCAAATCTCCTCCCATATATCTCCAATGGGCCCAAACCTAAAAGTCAAGCATAAATACTCACTTAATGAACTTCAGCAACTATGCAGCCAAATCAATTGGCTGAAGCCCTTCCTTCCCCTAACACCTGCAGAGCTTAGACTGCTATTCAATTTACTAAGGGGAATAGCCCTTCTTCAAAAATTATATTGACACCAGCAGCCAAATCCACTATAGGAAAGATCAACACCCAGTTGTCAAATTTTAAAACATTTATATATGACTCTCAGGTGCCTCTGTTTGCCATAACCATATGTACCCTCAAGACCCCCTTAAGGAGTTATTTGGCAACAACACAGACCACTTTTTTGGGTGCACATAACCTGGAGCAAGTGTCATAAAATAGTTAACAAAGAAGATGCCATCCTTATGATGGGACTTAAATTAAGATAGTATGCCAATAAGATATTTAACACAGAACCAGACATAGTGGTCCTACCCCTATCACAATTAGAACTGTCCACATTGATGCAGAATAGCATGCTCTTTCATACTTTAATGATAAATTTCCCAGGACAGGTTGACAATCACCTGCCAGTGGACAGGCTACTCCAGCCATTACAAACCTTAGAAATAGACTATCCAAAACATGCTTTCCCTGCTAATCAACCTATACCCATGGCACCGTGTGTGTTTATGGATGCCAACATGTCACTGTTTGGAATAGTGATCAAATCCTCAACAGAAAAAGATAAGATCCATGTAGAACCCCATGGGGGATCAGTACAGTTGGGAGAAATAAGGACAATAGTCAAGGTTCTACTCCTTAGCCAGGATGGGCCAGTAAATATATTTTTGGACAGCAAATACTCAGTACAGGTAGCAAAGACAATCCCTTTTGCAGTCTTTAACCTGACCAATAAGCCAAGTGACAGATGTTCACAACACTTAAAGAGCTAACTGAGAACAGAAAACACCCATGGTATATCTCACACAGAAGATCACATACTGGGTTACCTGGCTTTATTTTCCAAGGCAACAAAAAGGTTGATTGTCTTATCTCCTGCAACACGGCTTCCACTGGACACCTAGAACAAGCCCATATTCTACACCAAAAATTTCATATGTCAGCAAACAACATAAAATTGCTTTTCCCAGAGCTAACAATGATCCAATGCAAACACCTAGTGCACTCTTGCAAGAATTGTGCACCCCTCGTCCTGTTAGGCCCACTGCAACAAGCAGGAGTGAACTCATGAGGCCTTGCTCCTAATAAGCTCTGGCAAGTGGACACCACTCACATGAACTCCTTTGGTAAACTTAAGTTTGTCCATGTGGTGGTAGATACTTATTCAAAGGCTGTATTTGCAACAGCCCAATCTGGAGAAAAGGCTAGTAATGTGATAAAGACGGTCAAGTCAGCCATGCTGGTCCTTGGTGTCCCCTGGATCATAAAGACTGATAACAGACCAGCATATACATCACAGGAATTTAATTCCTTCCTGAAATCCTAGAACATACAGTCTGCCACAGGTATCCCATTCAACCCACAGGGACAGGCAATCATTGAAACAACTCATAGGACAATTAAAGATCTCTTTCAAAAACAGAAAAACAATCATATGCCCCCAGACCCACAGCTTGCTTTGACTGAGGTCCCTTTCACTATCAATTTTCTTACTTTTGATTCCCAAGGGATAAGCCCAGCTTATAAACACTGGGGATCCTTTCCATCCCAGACCCCAGCCCCTATGGTTAGATGGAAAGACCCCCCCTGATAGGAGAATGGAAGAGACCACACCCTCTGCTAACCAAGGGTGGAGGATATGCTTGTGTCTTTCCAGAGAATGCAGTATAGCCCATTTGGGTAGCAGCAAACATCAAGCCTGCAACTGACAGTCAACCAGAACCAGCTGAACAAGACTGAGAGTCCACCTTGTTAGCAGACGCACCTGCCTTATCATCCTAGCCTGAGAAACTGCCCATGGCCACATCCGCTACTGCTTTATACCCCACTTAGCTCTGGTCAGCCACTCATACAGCCCACAGCCTGTGTGTGGTCATGCCATTCCTGGTTACCATTGTCCCTCATTCCTACCTCTGTCTGAGCAAGCACTCCTGTGGTCTCCCATTTTGAGCACTGGTTAGTCAACAAGGGCAAGATCCCCTGGGGGACAACCTAAGACAGGCACAGCCACATATGGATTCCACATGGAAATGGGGTCAACAATGGTATGGCCAAGAATCATGCTTCCTGTTGCTCAAAAATAAGCAAAAAGGGGGAAATGTGGTGGAATGGGAAGGCCATGCCAAGATGGCTGCTGGCAATGGAAACTGCCTGGCAACAGGCTGTGATTGGATGGCTTCAGAAACTGCCTGGCAACAGGCTGTTATTGGTTTGGGCATAGACAGCCCCTTGACCAGATTGGCTGCCTTGGCTATTTAAGCTGCTGTACCAACTGAAATAAATGAGTCTGTGGGTTGCTTGCCTTAGGCCTGCTTTCACCCAACTCCCGGGGTCTGTGTGGTGACTCGCGCCTCTTGCCCCACCACGCTCCTCCTCTCAGAACGAATCTACCTCAACAGATTTTGATCTCTTTTAAAAATTATACTCCTAATTCAGAAACTCATCTTAATATTTTTAAATATTTATTTATTTATTTGAAGGCAGAGTTACAGAGTCAGAGCCAGAGAGAGAGAGAGAGAGAGAGAGAGAGGTCTTCCATCTGCTGGTTCACTCCCAAGATGGCCACAACAGCCAGAGCTACACCAATTGAAATCCAGGAGCCAGGGGCTTCTTTTGGGTCTCCCACACAGTTGCAGGGGCCCTAGGACTCTGGCCATCTTCTATTGCTTTCCCCGGCCGTAGCAGGGAGCTAGTTCAGAAGTGGAGTAGCTGGGACTGGAACCAGCCCCCATATGGGATGCTAATACTGCAGGTGGGGGCTTCATGCACTACGTCACAGCACTAGCCCCTTTAATATATTTTTACACGCACACACACACATATATATATATATATATTTGAAAGGCAGAGTTAGAGAGGGAAAGAGAGAGATCTTTTTTCCACTGGTTCACCCCCCAAATGGCTACAATGGTCAGGGTGGGACCAGACTGAAGACAGGGGCCTGGAATTCCATCCAGGTCTCCCACATCAGTGACAGGGGCCCAAATATTTTTTCCATCTTCTGCTGCTTTCACAGGTGCTGGGACTTGAGCAGTGCCCATGTGGGATGCAGGCATCACAGGTGGAGGATTAACCTGCTTTTCCACAAAGCCAACCTCTCCTCTTAATATCTTGTTAAGATCTGTGACATCTATAAGGCTAATTCTATTTGATTTGTGAAATTTGTTATTTGTGTTGCTTTCCTGTTTTTCTCTTAAACACTTTTATCAGATATGAATTTTGTCAATATTGTCACATCCTGGTTGGGGAGCTGCTTCCCCTAGTCTATGGACTTGTTGTTCAGCATAGAAATAAAGAGAAGAGGGCAGCATTGTGACATATTGGGTTAAGCTACCACCTCCAATGCCAGCACCCTATATGGGTGCCAGTTCATGTCCTGGAAGCTCCACTTCTGATTCGGCTTTCTTCTTGATAGTGTGCCTGGGAAAGCAGGATAAGATAGCTCAAGTACTTGGCACCCTGCATACGCATGGGAGACCAAGAAGAAGCTTCTGGCTCCTGGCTTGTGCTTCACCCAGCCCTTGCTGTTGTGGCCAGTTGGGGAGTGAACCAGCACATAGAAGAACTCTCTGTCTCTCTCACTCTCTCCCCATACCCAACACTAACTTTAAAGTAAATAAATAGCTCTTTTAAAAAAGAAATAAGCAGAAAAGTCCAAGAGAGAGTACAAGAGCTTATTTGCAATAAATGACAGAAGCTCGCACATGTTGGGGAAGGGACTTGGAGTTGGCAATCCATTGCCTCCAGGGGGTTGGTCTGTTTTATGCTATTTCTTCTTCCCCTCTCTTATGTATTATGTACTAGTCCCCCACCTAGTGCATGTAGTAGAGGTCATGTTTGGGTTGGCTTCCCTGTCTCTGTCCAGGAGTACAGAAGGGATAAGTAATTGGATCCCCCTTCCTCTGTGCAGGAAGTGTTGGTAATTGACTAATATTTTCCATATCCTTGTCTTAGGTGTCATATCACCCCTCTTCCTCTCTTTGGTCTATTCTAAATTGTGCTTTGTTACATTTTGTTTTTCCCTGGAGAGGTAGAATTTTTCTGGAATTTTCCCAAAGCCTACTCTTGCCCTACAATATGATTTAAAACTTTTTTTCTTGCTTATTAGTTTCTGCTGTACATTTTTACTACAGGTATTTCATGGATGTTTACTATTCTTTTTTTCTTTGCATTTATTCTATGCTATTTTAGGATGCTCATTTTAGTTCTTAAGAAGAAACCAAAATGAAGAGCTTTCAGTCTTCTGTTCTAACATATTCACTTGAGGCTAAAAATTTCCTCTAAGCACTGCCTTAAATAACACCTGATGTATTCCTTCTTATGTTCCAGGTCCTGTACCTGCAGACCCTGTCTGCCTCCCAGTTTCTCTATCCCCTTGTGCCTGTAGCTATGACAACAGATTTATATATCCAACATTGTGCCTGAAATCCCAATATTTGCTATCCAGTATCACCATCTCCTATAATTCTGACCCATGCTCATCCTTGCATTTTTCTTTAAAATATTGTCTGTCTATAGCCCAGGCCAGTTTTCAAAAGTTTCTCAAAAGGACTCAAACCAGCACCCATATGAGATGTCAACACTGCAGGCGGTGACTTTACCTCCATGCCACCGTGCTGGCCCTGACCAAAAACTTTTAAAAGCATGGTAGTCATCAGAGCCAGGAAATTCCCTTAGGTATTGTGTTATTTTTTTATTGAATGTTTTAGAAGTAATAGCTCCCTTCGAGCATTTTAGCAAACTGAGAGAACTTGCTGAGATGAAGCTGTTTCCAGGCTTTCCTGTAAAATTAGCTATACCTGGGCCCGGTGCTGTGGTGTAGCAGGTAAAGCTGCCATCTGTGGTGCCAACATCTCATATGGATGCTAGTTCAAGTCCCAGCTCCTCCACTTCCAATCAGCTCTGTGCTATGGCCTGGGAAAGCAGTGGAAGATGGCCCAAGAAGAAGCTCCTGGCTTCTGGCTTTAGATCAGCCCAGTTCTGACCATTGCAGCCATTTGGGGAGTGAATCAACAGATGGAAGACCTTTTTCTCTTTCTCTGACTTTCTATAACTCTACCTTCCAAATAAACAAATAAATCTTTATATAAAAAAAAAGTCCTTGGGGCCGACACTGTGGCACATCCAGTAAAGCTACCACCTGCAGTGCTGGCATACCATATGGGGACCAGTTTGAGTCCTGGCTGCTCCACTTCTGATCCAGCTCTCTGTTATAGCCTGGGAAGCAGTAGGAAATGGGCCAAGTCTTTGGGCCCTGCACCTGAGTGGGAGACCCAGAAGAATCTCCCAAAACCTGGATTTGGATCAGCCCGACTTCAGTCACTGTAGCCATCTGGGGAGTGAACCAGCAGATGAAAGACCTCTCTTTCTCTCTCTCTCTGCCTCTGCCTCTCTGTAACTCTGCCTTTCAAATAAATAAATAAATAAATAAATATTTTTTTTAAAAAGTCCTTGCTATGTTCATGGTAAGGTATTATTAGCCTGCTTAGAGTCCTCTTCCAAATCTCAGCAATTTATACAAAATCCAAATGTTTAAAATTGCTTCCTAGTAAGTGCATACCAGTTTGATTATTGTATTTGTTTTTAGTGGAATAAGGATGTGCTGATGTCAGTTTTAAAAAACAACCTACATATTTTGGAAAATCCTACATAATGTATTTACTATTTTCAGAATAAAGTATTATTTTATATGCTAATAGACTATATTTGCTGCAAGTTAAAGTCTAGAAGCATGTGTTGGTGCTGTGTTGTACTAGGTTAGGCCTTTACCTGGGGTATTATCATCCCATATGGGTACTGGTTCATGTACCAGCTGCTCTTTTTCCAATCCAGTTCTCTGCTAATGGCCTGGGAAAGCTGTGGAAAATGGTGCAAGTGCTTGGGTCCTGCACCTTCATGGGAGACCCAGAAGAAGATCCTGGATCCTGGCTTTGGAATGGCCCAGCTCCAGCTATTGCAGTTATTTGGGGGAGTGAATATACAAATGTAAAACCTTTGTCTCTCCCTCTCTCTGCCTGCAACTCTACATATGTTATAATACATAACAGCCATAAAGTGTCATGTTGCATTAAAGAGCTTAGTTAAATGTTTTTTTAAAAGGCTTAGAATGAATTTTACCTATTTCACACCCAATAAGTCCTTTATTCAGGAGGAAGGGTGGAGGGAAGGAGAAATTGTGGGAATAACTTGATCCCATTCCCTGATAAGCTCCTGTATGAAAATAGACTGTGTACTCAGCTCTTTCCTGAGATGTCCACTTGATCTATCAGGAGTATTTCAGCCCCCCTAGTTCTTTGCTGAGATGCACATCTGAGCAGTCAAGTGTGTTCTCTCCGTTAAACTGTGCAACTTTGCTTATACCTGTCTGAATGGCTGGGTACTCTCTCAGATTCTGTCTAGAGAGGGGTTCATCCATTCTGACAAATTCTCTACCCATTAATTCTTGCTTCCTTCTTACCACTACTCTCTTACATCTGTTCAAAGTCCAGATTGTATTGTATGTAAAACTAATTTTTGTACAGAATTCTTATACATTTTATTCTTACACATCTGTGCTTTCTACTTTTTTAAAATACAAGTTTATTCAGCACGTTTGTGCTTGTGTTTCAAAAAATTTATTTATTTGAAAGGCAGAGTTATACACAAAGAAAGGGGAAGAGAGAGAGAGAGAGAGAGCTCTCATCTGCTGATCCACTATCCAAATGGCTGCAACAGCTGGTGCTGAGCTGATCCAAAGCCAGGAGCCAAGAACCTCTTCTAGATCTCCCATGTGAGTGGCAGAGGCTCAGGGACTTGGGCCAATTTCTGCTGATTCCCCAAGTGTATTAGCAGGAAGCTGGATTGGAAATGGAGTAGCCAGGACTCAAATCAGTGTTCGTATGGGATGCCAGCACTGTAGGCACCTATTTTGACCTGCTAAACCACAGATCTGACCCCTTATTCACTAGAGTGACTTCACGTGTTATTTGCACAGTATGCATCTTTTGATTTTTCCCTTATTATCATCCATTTGCATTTTCACTATTTTTATAGACTACATTACCTGTACTAGGCTGCCTCTGTCCCTTTGACAAAGATTAGTAAAATAATAAGTATCTGAGACCATTTATACATTGCCACTTACCTACATGTCTATTCTTTGTCCAACATTATGAACTTTCTTTAGATTTATTTATTTGAAAGGTAGAGTTTCAGAGAGAGAAAGAGAGAGATCTTCATCCACTGGTTCACTCCCCAAATGATTGCAATGGCCATAGCTGGGCTTATCCAAAGACAGGATCCAGGAGCTTCTTCTCTCTCCCACATGGGTGCAGGGGCACAAGGAGTTGGGCCACCTTCCACTGGTTTCCTAGGCACATCAGCAGGGTGCTGGTTTGGAAGTAGAGCAGCAGGGATCTGAGCAGGTGGCCATATGGGATGCCAGCTACAGGTGGAGGCTTTATCCACTAAGCCACAGTGCCAGCCCCATATTCTTGATGACTGTATGTTTAGATTAAAACATAAAATTAGGAATTGTAGATTCCTCAAATTTGCTTTTATTTTTTATTATCCAGACTTCTCAAGGTTGAAAAATAGCTTTTAATTGTCTACAGAATAGCTTACTGAGATTATTGTTGAGTTGTACTGAATCTATTGCTCAAACTTTGAAGAATTTACATCTTAATAATATATCATTTGATCAATAAAAAGACATATATATACAACTTGAGTTAAATTTTCTTGTCTTTCAATAGATTTTCAAAAAAATTTCCACATACATCTATATAAATTTGATGAATTGATGCTTCAATAATTCTATTATTTTTATTCTCAATTATTCTTTTTATTCTCACTTCTTTCTCTTATTATGTCTTGTTATTTTTGGTTTATTGTAAATTTTTGTGTTATTTGAAATTCAAATTGTCCATGTCTGGTATATATAGTATTATTTTACTTTCTATATTGCCAGTTAAGTTGGTTTCCTGTAATTTCCATCAAGTCTCATCATATATGAAATAATGGAATGTATTTCTGTCTGAATTTCCAAAATAATGTCAGTGGATTGTCAGAAAAATGAATTTTAATGATTGAGTGAGAGAACATGAAGTGCCCATGACTGTCACTTCACCAAATCCTCTTGCTTTCCTATTCTACGTGTCACAGCTGCTAGAGGGGATGCTAACCTGCCTTTTCTGCCTGCTGTGGCTTGCATGCATGCACTTGGTATGAAACAGTCATGGTATCCCTTCTTTTTGTTGAATTCTCCCTGAAGTGGATTAAGGGTTTCATCTCATTGGACACAATTCAGGCAGACATATCTAGAATGGTTGGTCTGAAATTTGGTTGGTGTATACTGATTTGTGAAAGCCACATGGGAGTTCAGTTTAAATGCAGGTGCGGTCTCCTTTCAGATATTCAAAAACAAAAATATAAATTGTGTTCAAATGTCACAACTATAGAGAAAACATGTCCAGAAATAAAGAATTTAAACCACTTATTGAGTAGCATGATCATGCAGAACAGGCAGTTTTTCTTTTAAAAGATTTATTAATTTATTTGAAAGTCAGCATTACACAGAGAGAGAAGGAGAGGCAGAGAGAAAGAGAGAGAGGTTGTTTGTTCATTTGGCTCACTCCCCAAATTAGTTGCAATGGCCAGAGCTGTGTGATCTAAAGCCAGGAGCCAGGAGCTTCCTCCAGGTCTTCCCATGTGAGTGCAGGGGCCCAAGGGCTGGGGCCATCTTCTATGCTTTCCCAAGCCATAACAAAGAGCTGGATCAAAAGTGGAGCAGCTGGGACTCAAACCGGTGCCCATATGGAATGCTGGCACTGCAGACAGTGGCTTTACCTGCTACACTACTGTGCCAGCCCCAGAACAAGCATGTATAAGACAGCAAGTTAGAATATTGGATTTTGAATATGAATTCACATTAGGATATGCTTTATATTGTAGGAGTTTATGAATAGAGGTTATGGGGAAACACAAGACTTGTAGGTAAGTTTTACATAGATACTTAGGCATGAAGATAAATTTTTCATTACCTACACTATCATATTATTGAAAAATAAAAATAGAGATAAAGGATAGGAAAAGAAAGCAGAGGAGAGGAGGCAAGATGGTGGAATAGGAAGGGAGCACATTGATAGTCCGGGGAGAGACAGTTTAATAAAAGTGGAGATACTGCAGGTTCAAGGAAGAGTAGGGGAAGAAACAGCAGAAGAAACTCTTCCGGAACACATGATTCACAGTGGACCTGCGTGGAGAGCGTGGGAGCCCACAGTTCAGGACACCAGCGGCAGACTCAACACACCAGCGCTGGAACGCGAGGTGAGCCAAACCTCAATAGCCAGAGACACTGGCAGGCAAGCGGAAAGAGGAGACTAGAGGGAACAACCCCGGGGGGAAAAGTTCACCAGGCTAACTAATAGAGAGAGATAGAGAAAAAAAAAGTGACTGGTATGGACACTGGTTTCTCTCTCTCCGCTCACCTCTCAAAAGCGAGCAAGACAAAGAGCAGGCACCATCTTGGACATACGTCATAAGCAGAGCGACCTCAGGTCTGCACCAGCCCTGAGCCTAGCAGAAAAACCTGACTCTGGGTGGGGCGAATTAACAGGAGATTAGGACCTAGTAAATTTGTGGTGCTACTGAACTGAGACTGTGAAAAAAGAGACGGTGGGGGAGAGAACTCACAGAATTCACGTGAGTACTCTCCAGGGACGCTACAATTCTGTAACTTTGGCAACCCAATGGGAGACTGAAGGAGAATTTGAGCCCACTCTGAGGGCAGAACAGATTCCCTGTGTGGTCCTTGGGAAAGAGCTTCCGATCTCTGGCTCCTGTGGGTATATCATTTGCCTGCTAACTACCTCCAACTTTGTTCAGCTGTGCAGAATTACTTCCCTTTTGAATCAAAAAAAGAAATAAAGAGAGAGAGAGAGATCTACCATGCCTAACCTGGGAGTGTCACCTTTGGCACACCAAACAGGGCTCTCAGGCCACACCCATCTCAAGCCTCTAAGGCTCCATCAAAAACAGACAGTCCACTTAATCTAGAGTCATAGTATAACAAGAAAAAGCACCACAGTGAAGAAACCAAATATCTCCAATATGCCAAATAACAAACGCAAAAACCGAGGTAATAAAAACAAGGAAGTCACCATGACGCACCCAAATGAAAAAGACACCCCAATTCAAGATTATGAAGATGATGAGATAGAAGAAATGCAAGAAGCAAATCTCAAAAAATTGATAAGAACATTAAGAAGTTCTCAAAAACAAATTCTTGAACTACAGAAATCCTTAATGGACAAGATAGAAAATCTCTCTCGTGAAAATGAAATATTAAGGAGGAATCAAAATGAAACGAAACAACTAGTACAACAGGAAACTGTGATAGTGACGAGAAATCATAATGAAGTGAAGAATTCAATAGATCAAATGAAAAACACAATAGAGAGCCTTACAAACAGAATGGGTGAAGCAGAAGAGAGAATATCAGACTTAGAAGACAGAGAACAGGAAAGGATACAGTCACACCAAAGAAAAGAAGAGGAAATTAGAAATCTAAAACATATTGTCAGGAATCTTCAGGATACTATTAAAAAACCCAACATTCGGGTTCTAGGGGTTCCTGAAGGCATGGAGAGGGAGAAAGGATTAGAAGGCCTTTTTAGTGAGATATTAGCAGAAAATTTCCCAGGTTTGGAGAAGGACAGAGAAATCCTAGTACAGGAAGCTCACAGAACCCCTAATAAACTCGACCAAAAGAGATCCTCACCACGACACGTTGTAATTAAACTCTCCACAGTGAAACATAAAGAAAAGATCCTAAAATGTGCAAGAGAGAAACGTCAAATTACTCTCAGAGGATCTCCAATCAGACTCACAGCTGACTTCTCATCAGAAACCCTACAAGCTAGGAGGGAATGGCGAGATATAGCCCAGGTACTAAGAGAGAAAAACTGCCAGCCCAGAATATTATATCCTGCTAAGCTATCATTTGTGAATGAAGGTGAAATAAAGACTTTTCACAGCAAACAGAAAATGAAAGAATTTGTCACCACTCGTCCAGCCCTGCAACAGATGCTTAAAGATGTGTTACACACAGAAACACAGAAACACAGTCATCAATATGAAAGAAGGTAAAGGAAAGAAACCTCACAGCAAAAGATCACAGGGAATTCAAAGCATATATTAGAACTTATCTTTGGCAAATGGCAGGGCAAAGTTACCACTTATCATTAGTCACATTGAACGTTAATGACCTGAACTGTCCAGTTAAAAGACACCGATTGGCTGATTGGGTTAAGGAACAAAACCCATCTATTTGCTGCTTACAAGAAACACATCTTTCCAACAAAGATCCATACAGACTGAAATTGAAAGGCTGGAAAAAGATATACCATGCCAACAGAAATGAAAAAAGAGCGGGCGTAGCCATCTTAATATCAGACAACATGAACTTTACCACAAAAACTGTTAAGAGAGACAAAGAGGGACACTATATAATGATTAAGGGATCCATTCAACAGGAAGATATAACAATTATCAATGTATATGCACCTAACTACAGGGCACCAGTTTATCTAAAAGATTTGTTAAGGGACTTAAAGGGAGACTTAGACCCCAATACAATAGTACTGGGGGACTTCAATACTCCACTCTCAGAAATAGACAGATCAACAGGACAGAAGATCAACAAGGATACAGAAGATTTAAATGACACTATAGCCCAAATGGATCTAACAGATATATACCGAACTTTCAATCCTACAGCTAAAGATTTTACATTCTTCTCAGCAGTACATGGAACCTTCTCTAGGATTGACCACATACTAGGCCATAAAGCAAGTCTCAGCAAATTCAAAAGAATTAGAATCATACCATGCAGCTTCTCAGCCCATAAAGGAATAAAGTTGGAAATTAGCAACTCAGGAATCCCTAGAGCATACGCAAACACATGGAGATTGAACAACATGCTCCTGAATGAACCATGGGTCATAGAAGAAATTAAAAGAGAAATCAAAAATTTTCTGGAAGTAAATGAGGATAACAGCACAACATACCAAAACTTATGGGACACAGCAAAAGCAGTGTTAAGAGGAAAGTTTATATCAATAGGTGCCTACATCAAGAAATTGGAAAGGCACCAAATAGATGAGCTTTCAATTCCCCTCAAGGGTCTAGAAAACCTACAGCAAACCAGACCCAAATTTAGTAGGAGAAGAGAAATAATTAAAATCAGAGAAGAAATCAACAGGATTGAATCAAAAGAAAAAAACATTCCAAAAAATCAGCCAAACGAGGAGCTGGTTTTTTGAAAAAATAAACAAAATTGACACCCCATTGGCACAACTAACTAAAAAAAGAAAAGACCCAAATCAATAAAATCAGAGATGAAAAAGGAAACATAACAACAGACACCACAGAAATAAAAAGAATCATCAGAAATTACTACAAGGACTTGTATGCCAGCAAATAGGGAAACCTATCAGAAATGGATAGATTCCTGGACACATGCAACCTACCTAAATTGAACCAGGAAGACATCGAAAACCTAAACAGACCCACAACTGAGAAAGAAATTGAAACAGTAATAAAGGCCCTCCCAACAAAGAAAAGCCCAGGACCAGATGGATTCACTGCTGAATTCTACCAGACATTTAAAGAAGAACTGACTCCAATTCTTCTCAAACTATTCAGAACAATCGAAAAAGAGGGAGTCCTGCCAAATTCTTTCTATGAAGCCAGCATCACCTTAATTCCTAAGCCAGAAAAAGATGCAGCATTGAAAGAGAATTACAGACCAATATCCCTGATGAACATAGATGCAAAAATCCTCAATAAAATTCTCGCCAATAGAATGCAACAACACATCAGAAAGATCATCCACCCAGACCAAGTGGGATTTATCCCTGGTATGCAGGGATGGTTTAATGTGTGCAAAACAATCAAAGCGATACACCACATTAACAAACTGCAGAAGAAAAACCATATGATTATCTCAATAGACGCCGAGAAAGCATTTGATAAAATACAACACCCGTTCATGATGAAAACTCTAAGCAAACTGGGTTTGGAAGGAACATTCCTCAATACAATCAAAGCAATCTATGAAAAACCCACAGCCAACATCCTATTGAATGGGGAAAAGTTGGAAGCATTTCCACTGAGATCTGTTACCAGACAGGGATGCCCACTCTCACCACTGCTATTAAATATAGTTCTGGAAGTTCTAGCCAGAGCCATCAGACAAGAAAAAGAAATTAAAGGGATACAAATCGGGAAGGAAGAACTCAAACTATCCCTCTTTGCAGATGATATGATTCTTTATTAGGGAACCCAAAGAACTCTACTAAGAGACTATTGGAACTCATAGAAGATTTTGGCAAAGTAGCAGGGTATAAAATCAATGCACAAAAATCAACAGCCTTTGTATACACAGGCAATGCCATGGCTGAGGAAGAACTTCTAAGATCAATCCCATTCACAATAGCTACAAAAACAATCAAATACCTTGGAATAAACTTAAGCAAGGACGTTCAAGATCTCTACGATGAAAATTACAAAACATTAAAGAAAGAAATAGAAGAGGATACCAAGAAATGGAAAAATCTTCCATGCTCATGGATTGGAAGAATCAATACCATCAAAATGTCCATTCTCCCAAAAACAATTTATAGATTCAATGCAATCCCAATCAAGATACCAAAGACATTCTTCGCAGATCTGGAAAAAATTGTGCTGAAATGCATATGGAGACACAGGAGAACTCGAATAGCTAAAGCAATCTTGTACAACAAAAACAAAGCCGGAGGCATCACAATACCAGATTTCAGGACATACTACAGGGCAGTTGTAATCAAAACAGCATGTTACTGGTACAGAAACAGATGGATAGACCAATGGAAGAGAATTGAAACACCAGAAATCAATCCAAACATCTACAGCCAACTCATATTTGATCAAGGATCCAAAACCAATGCCTGGAGTAAGGACAGTCTATTCAATAAATGGTGCTAGGAAAATTGGATTTCCACATGCAGAATCCTGAAGCAAGACCCCTACCTTTCACCTTACACAAAAATCCACTCAACATGCATTAAAGACTTAAATCTACGACCTGACACCATCAAATTATTAGAGAGCATTGGAAAAACCCTGCAAGATATAGGTACCGGAAATGACTTCTTGGAAAACACCCCAGAAGCACAGGCAGTCAAAGCCAAAATTAACATTTGGGATTGCATCAAATTGAGAAGTTTCTGTACTGCAAAAGAAACAGTCAGGAGAGTGAAGAGACAACTGACAGAATGGGAAAAAATATTTGCAAACTATGCAACTGATAAAGAGTTGATAACCAGAATCTACAAAGAAATCAAGAAACTCCACAACAACAAAACAAACAACCCACTTAAGGGATGGGCCAAGGACCTCAATAGACATTTTTCAAAAGAGGAAATCCAAATGGCCAACAGGCACAGGAAAAAATGTTCAAGATCACTAGCAATCAGGGAAATGCAAATCAAAACCACAATGAGGTTCCACCTCACCCCAGTTAAAATGGCTCACATTCAGAAATCTACCAACAATAGATGCTGGAAAGGATGTGGGGAAAAAGGGACACTAACCCACTGTTGGTGGGAATGCAAACTGGTTAAGCCACTATGGAATTCAGTCTGGAGATTCCTCAGAAACCTGAATATAACCCTACCATTCAACCCAGCCATCCCACTCCTTGGAATTTACCCAAAGGAAATTAAACTGGCAAACAAAAAAGCTGTCTGCACCGTAATGTTTATTGCAGCTCAATTCACAATAGCTAAGACCTGGAACCAACCCAAATGCCCATCAACTGTAGACTGGATAAAGAAATTATGGGACATGTACTCTATAGAATACTATACAGCAGTCAAAAACAATGAAAGCCAGTCATTTGCAACAAGATGGAGGAATTTGGAAAACATCATGCTGAGTGAATTAAGCCAGTCCCAAAGGGACAAATATCATATGTTCTCCCTGATCGGCAACAACTAACTGAGCACCAAAGGGAAAACTTGTTGAAATTAAATGGACAGTGTGAGAAACAGTGACTTGATCAGCTCTTGTCCTGACGGTTGATGTACAATGTAATACTTTATCCATTTTAGTATCTTTTTTTGTTCTAGTACCATTGGTTGAACTCTGTAATTAACACACAATTATTCTTAGGTGTTTAAATTTTTACTGAAAAGTGATCCCTGTTAGGAATTTGGAAAACATCATGTTGAGTGAAATAAGCCAATCCCAAAGGAACAAATACCACTTGTTCTCCTTGATAGGTGACAACTAACTGAGCACCAAAAAGGAAACCTGTTAAAGTGAAATGAACACTATGAGAAACGGTGACTTGATCAGCCCTCACCCTGACTGTTGATGAGCAACTTAATATGTTATCCCTCTTAGTATTTTTTTTGTTTGTTCTACTTAATACTTTTGGTTGAATACTGTAATCAATACACAATTCTTCTTCAGTTCTGAAACTTAACTGAAAAGTGATCACTGTTAAATATAAGAGTGGGAATAAGAGAGGGAAGAGATGTGCAATTCGGGACATGCTGAAGCTGACTTGCCTCAAACGGTGGAGTTAGAAACATACCAGGGGATTTGAATTCAATCCCATCAAGGTGGCATGTACCAATGCCATCTCACTAGTCCCACTGATCAATTTCTGTTCACAATTCATCGTAATGATAGGACTAAGAACCACAGGCATCGCATAAACAAGAATAGTGTCTGCAAATACTAGCTGATAGAATAAAAAAGAGAGAGAATGATCCAACATGGGAAGTGAGATACACAGCAGACCCATAGAATGGCAAATGTCCTAACAGCACTCTGGCCTCAGAATCAGCCCTTAAGGCATGCGGATCTGGCTGAAATGCCCATGAGAGTATTTCAGGCATGGAAAGCCAGGACACTCTGGGGGAAAAAAAAAACTAAATGAAAGATCTCCATGAGTGAGATCCCACTGGAAAGAACAGGTCATCAAAGAAGGAGGCACCTTTCTCTGAAGGGAGGAGAGAACTTCCACTTTGACCATGGCCTTGTCTAAAAATGATCAGAGTCAGTGAACTCAGGGGGCTTCCATAGCCTTGGAAACTCATGACAAGAGCCTAGGGTGATTACTGAGGCCATAAACAAGAGTGTCAATTTGTTAAGTCAACAACAGGAGTCACTGTGCACTTACTCCTCATGTAGGATCTTTGTCCTTAGTGTGCTGTACATTGAGATTTAATGCTATAACTAGTACTCAAACAGTATTTTTCACTTTATGTTTCTGTGTGGGAGCAAACTGTTGAAATCTTTACTTAATGTATGCTAAACTGATCTTCTGTATATAAAGAGAATCGAAAATGAATCTTGATGTGAATGGAAGGGGAGAGGGAGTGGATAAGGGGAGGGTTGCAGGTTGGAGGGACGTTATGGGGGGAAGCCATTGTAATCCATATTCTGTACTTTGGAAATTTATATTCATTAAATAAAAATTAAAAAATAAATGAATAAATAAATAAATAAATAAATAAATAAATAAAAAGAGGGAAAAAAAGAAAGCAGAGGAATCATATGTGATTTTTTTTTCAGGGCCCATATAAATAGTGACACTTTGGTAAGGGATTTTTCATGAGATCGTTTTAAGGAAAGAAATTTTTCTGAAAAGGAAACTCAAATGTAGCACACACTTATTTTCTATGATATTTCTGCTTATGCAAAGTGCTTATGCATGTATTACTTTCTTGTAAATTCAAAATTATCAGACAGTTCATCGGGAAAAACAACAGGAGAAATCAAAAAATTGATTTAGAGTTCATTTTTCTTTTACAATATAGACTGATTGACAAAATATTTTTAAAATAAATGTAACCCTTGATATTGTAGAAATATTGCCATATTGCAAATGTGTGAAATATGGGAAATACTTATAAATAGTAAAAACACAAAAAGACACACACACACACACATAAACTGTACACATACTAGGGTCCATTCTTATCTTTAGGGGGAAAGGACTCAAAGACAAATGTCTCCCCAGTTCTTTAACTCAGAACTACTCTCAGTGGTTCACACATTTTACTGATGAGTAAACTTGCTTCAAGTTTTCCATGAATAGAAATTGAGAAATTTGTCAATTGTACTCTATGGAGCATGTAAGTGACCATACCTTAAACTCTCAAATGCAATGGTGTGTTGGAGTTCTTTCCTGGATATTGTTCCTGACCTTGTGGGCAGTGAGAGCCACAGGAGAGTTAAAGGTACTTCAACTGACAGATCTGTTACTTGGAGGCTCCACAAGGAATCAATGACATCTTTGTGCAACTTGAGGGCTTGGCTGCTCCTCTTCTGATTCAGCTCTCTGCTATGGCCTGGGATAGCAGTAGAAGATGGCCCAAGTCCTTGGGCCCCTGCACCATGTGGGAGACCTGGAAGAAGCTCCTGGCTCCTGGCTCCTGGCTTCGGATTGGTACAGCTCCAGCTGTTGTGGCCAATTGGGGAGTGAACCATCAGATGGAAGATCTGTCTCTCTCTCTCTCTCTCTCTCTCTGCCTCTCCTCTCTCTGTAATTGAGACTTTCAAATAAATAAATAAATCTTTTTAAAAAACTGTCAAATAACCCAGCTTACAGGTCTTAAGAGTACCTGAAGATGTAGAAAGAGAGAATGGAATAGAAGGCCTATTTTTGTGAAATAATCACAGAAAACTCCCCCAATTTGGAGAAAGAAAGGGATGCCAAGTACAGGAAGCACATAGAACACATAAGAAACATGACCTGAAAGGATCTTCACCATAACACATTGTAGTCAAACTTTCCACAATAAGGCATAAAGAAACATTCTAAAATATGCATGAGAGAAATGCCAGATTGTTTTCAGAGGATCTCCAACTACACTCACAGCTGACTTCTCATCAGAAACCCTACAGGCTAGGAGAGAATGGCAAGATATATTCCAAGTCTTAAGAGAAATAAACTGTCAAGCCAGAATATCATGCCCTGCAATGCTCTTATCTAATAATGAAGGTGAAATCAAGACCTTTAATAACAAACAGAAATTAAAATAAGTTGTCATTTCTCATAGAGCCTTACAAAAGATGCTAAAAGATTTGCTACACACAGAAATATAAAAAGAAAGCCATCATCATGAATAAATGTGATGGCAGAAAATTCCCCAATAAAAGTATGAAAGAAATCCACAGTAAATGATAGGAATATTCATGGAAAATGGCAGGGACAAGAAGTTATTTATAAATAGTTACTTTGGATGTAAAAGCCTCAACTCTCCAGTTAAATGATACAGGCTGGCTGAACGGATTTCTTTCTTTCTTTCTTTCTTTCTTTCTTTCTTTCTTTCTTTCTTTCTTTCTTTCTTTCTTTCTTTCTTTCTTTTTAAGACCAATCTATTTTCTGCCTACAAGAAAGACATCTCACCAACAAAGATACATGAAGACTGAAAGGATGGAAAAAGATATCTCATGCTAATGAAAAGCAAAAAAGGCAGATGTAACCATCTAATATCAGAGAAAATAACCATTAACACAAAAATGGTTAAAAGAGACAAGGAAGGGCACTATGTAATGATTAAGGGATCAATTCAACAGAAAGATGTGACTATAATAAATGTATATGCACCCAATGACAGGGAACCTGTCAGGTTATTTAAAAGAACTGCTAATGGATCTAAATGGAGACATAGACTCCAATACAAAAATAAGAGGTGAATTCAACACCCACTTTCATCAGACAGAAAATCAACAAAGAAACAACAAAGCTAATTGACACTATGGACCAAGTGGACCTATCTGATATCTACAGACCTTTCCACCCCACAGTTGCAGAATACACATTCTTCTCATCAGTGTGGTGAACTTTCTCCAGGATAGACCATACACTAGGCTATAAAGCAAGTCTCAGCAAATTCAAAAAAATCAAAATCATAATCATACCCTGCATCTTCTCTGATCACAATGGAATGAACTAGATCATATACAGACACATGGAGATTGAATAACATGCTCCTGAATGAATACTGGGACATAGAAGAAATCAAAAGAGAAATCAAAAAACTCCAGGAGACAAATGAAGACAAAATACACCATATAAAAACTTAGGGGACACAGCAAAAGCAGAGTTAAGAGGGAAGTTCATAGCAATTGGTGCCTACATCAAGAAACTGGGAAGTCACCAAATAAATGAGCTGTGAATGCATCTCAAGGACCTAGAAAAACAATAAATTAAAGCCCAATTTAGTAGGAAGAAATAAATAACTAAAGAAGAAATAAACAAAATTGAAACAAAAAAACACAAAAGATTAAGGTAATGAAGAACTGTTTTTTTGAACAAATAAATAAAATTGACCTACCATTGGCCCATATAACCAAAGAAAAGAGGGAGAGGACTCAGATCAATAAAATCAGCCATGAAAAAGAAAATGCAGATATGGTCACCCTATAAATAAAAAGAGTGATCAGGAGTTATTACAATGAGTTATATACAAACAAATGAGGAAACCAAAAAGAATAGGCCCAAGTCTAGGAGAAGACAGTTTAAAAATGAAGGGGAAAGAGTGCAGTCTCGGGAAAGAGTTAGGGAGAGAACAGCAGAGGAAACTACACAAATTGGAGGAACATAATGGAACTACTTAGAGGACAAGGACATGCACAACTTAGGAGTCCAGCAGCAGAGAGCCTCTGCACCAGTGTTGGAGAGTGAAGTAAGACCAGACTTCAGCAGCACAAGCCACTGGCAAAAAAGCTGTAGGAAAAGCCTAGAAGGAATTCAGCTTGGAGCCCTGTGGGGGATAGTGTACCTGTCATACCAGAGAAAACAAGACAAAGGGGGTCATGTTTTCTCTCTCCCTGATCACGCTGCAAAGGCATCATGTAACAAGCTGACACCAAGAAAGTGCCATTTTGGACATATGTAACACCTGTGCCAGCTTGTGTCCGCTCCCAGAAACCAGCCAAGCAGACTCTTGAGTGTGGTGGGGAGAACAGACAGGGAGCTGGGTGCTCATGACTGTGGGAGGCTTGTGTGTGTGGACTGTAAAAACACTGAGGCTTCGTGGGAGGACTCAGGGTGTGGCTGAGGCAAGAGCAGTCACTGTGGGAGGCTCCACGTGATCAGGGCTCCCTGGTTACATGGCAAAGGACATTGCTGGGGAATCTGAGCTTACACTGAAGACTGTCCAGATCCTTTGGGTGGTTCTTGTGGCAGAATGGACAAATAATATACTCATTGGGGCTAGCACCCAGGCACTGGCCTCTTTCGAGGTGAGGAGCTCAGTTAAGTCTATGCAAACAGACAAGAAGAAACCTCCCCTCTGATTAAAAATGAAAAGGAGATTTACCACACCAAACCTGGATGTGTCACCTCAGATACACCCTTCACCCTGGAGTACAGAACAGAGCTCCCTGGCCATACTCACCAGACACCTCTAGATATTCCCTGAAAGCAGACACTAGCCACTCAGACACAGCTCAAAGACAAAAGCCACCACACCAAAGAAAAGAAAAGAAAAGAAAAGAAAAGAAAAGAAAAGAAAAGAAAAGAACAAGTATCTCCACAAATGCCAAAAATAAATGCACCAATTCAAGAAACAATAAGGAGGGCAACATGACACCCCCAAAAGAATATAACACCTCAAACCTAGATTGTAAAGATGATGAGATTGAAGAAATGCCAGAAATGCAATTCAAACAATTAATCATAGGATTACTTAGGAGTAATCAAAAGCAAATTCATGAACAAATGAAATCCATACATGATATGAAAGAACATTTCTGCCACAAAATTGGGATTCTAAAGAGAAATCAAAATGAAATATTAAAAGTGAAGATTTCACTAGAACAGATAATACTTACAGTAGAAATCATTAACAGAATTGGGGAAGCAGAAGAAAGAATATCCAACTTAGAAAACAAAGAACAGGAAATTATATAGTCAGACCAAACACAAGAAGAAGAAATTAGAAAACTAAAAACTACGATTGGAAATCTACAGGATACAATCAAATGACCCAACATATGGATTCTTTTTTTTTTTTTTTTGAAAGGCACAGTGGACAGTGAGAGAGAGACAGAGAGAAAGGTCTTCCTTTTTGCCGTTGGTTCACCCTCCAATGGCTGCCGCAGCCAGCGCTCTGTGGCCTGCACACCGCGCTGATCCAATGGCAGGAGCCAGGTGCTTCTCCTGGTCTCCCATGGGGTGCAGGGCCCAAGCACTTGGGCTATCCTCCACTGCACTCCCTGGCCACAGCAGAGATATGGCCTGGAAGAGGGGCAACCGGGACAGAATCTGGCGCCCTGACCAGGACTAGAACCCGGTGTGCTGGCGCCGCAATGCGGAGGATTAGCCTAGTGAGCCGCGGCGCCGGCCCAACATATGGATTCTAAGAGTTCCTGAAGGTGTGGAAAAAGGGAAAGAATTAGAAGGCCTTTTGGGGGCCAGTGCTGTGGCACTGTGGGTTAAATCCCCAGCCTGCTGTGCCAGCATCCCATATGGGCACTGGCTTGAGTCCCAGCTGGTCCTCTTCCAATCCAGCTCTCTTCAATGGCCTAGGAAATCAATAGAAGATGGCCCAAGTGCTTGGGCCCCTGCATCCATGTGGGAGACCCAGAAGAAGCTCCTGGATCATGTTTCCTGGCTCCTGGCTTTGGACTAGCTCAGCTCTGCCCATTTCAGTCATCTGGGGAGTGAACCAGTGGAATGGAAGACTTCTTTTTCTCTGGCTCTACCTCTCTCTCTGTAACTCTGTCTTTCAAATACATAAAATAAATATTTCCACAGGGACAAATGCCATATGTTCTCTCTGATTTGTGAGAACTAATAGAGCACCTAACAGGAAATCTGTAGAAGTGAAATTGACACTTTGAGAAGTGATGACTTGAACAGCTCTTGTCTAGACTGTTGAGGAACGAGTTTTTTTCCTTAATAGAGAATGGGACTGGGAAGGAAAAGGGAGGAGAAGGTGGGGTGGGAGTGTGAGTGGTAGGGGGCTATGGTGGGAAGAATCACTATATTCCTAAAGTTGTACTTATGAAATTTGTATTTATGAAATAAAAGTTTCCTTTGGGAAAAAAAAACAATGATTCCGGGACACAATCTACCAAAATTGAGTCATGAAGACATAGAACACATAAACACACCAATAACCAGGATGGAGATTGAATCAGTAGTAAAGACCCTTCCAACAAAGAAAAGCCAGATATTTAAAGAAGAACTAATTCCAACTCTTCTCAATATATTCAAAACAATTGAAAGGGAGAGTATTTTTCCAAACACTTTCCATGAAGCTGGCATTACCTTAATTCCTAATTCAGAAAAAAAGAATAATAGACCAATTTCCCTGATGAGCATAGATGCTAAAATCCTTAGCAAAATACCAGCCAATCAAATACATCAGAAAGATCATTGACCCAGACCAAGTGGGATTTATCCCCGGTATGCAGGGATGGTTCAACATCTGAAAATCAATAAATAGGATATATCATATTAACAAACTGAAGAACAAAACCATATGATTATCTCAATAGATGCAGATAAAGCATTTGATAAAATTCAACATCCTTTTATAATGAAAATGTTAAGCAATTTGGGTACAGAAGGAATATTCCTCAACATAAGGCAAAATTATGACAAACACACAGCTAGCAACCTATTGAATGGGGAAGAATGGAGGTATTTCAGTTAAGATCCAGAACCAGACAAGCATGCCTACTCTCACTGTTGCTATTTAATATTGTCCTGGAAGTTCTAGCCAGTGCCATTAAGCAAGAAAAAGAAAGAAAAATGATAAAAATTGGGAAGGAAGAAGTCAAACAATCACCATTTGATGATGGCATGATTCTATATATAGGGAACCCAAAAGACTCCATGAAGAGACTATTAGAACTCATAAAAAGGGTTTAGTAAAATAGCAGGATCTAAAATTAATAGCCTTTATATACACAGACAATGCCATAGCTGAGAAAGAACTTCTAAGATTAATTCCATTCACAAAGTTACAAAAAAAAATTGAAATAATTTGGAATAAATGTAACCAAGGATGTCAAAATCTCTACAAAGAAAATCACAAAAAATTAAAAAACAAAATAGAAGAAGACATAAAATGTGGAAAAGTCTTCCATGTTCATGGATTGGAAAAATCAGCATCATCAAAATGTCTGTCATACCAAAAGCAATTATAGATTCAATGCCATCCCAATAAATATAACATTCTTCTCAGATCTAAAAAGCATGATGCTAAAATTCATATGGAAACACAGAGATCCTGAAGAGCTAAAGCAATCTTAAACAACAAAAATAAAGTTGGAGGCTTCACAATACCAGATCTGAAAGCATACTACCAGGCAGTTATACTCAAAACAGCCTGGTAGTGGCAAACAAACAAACAGACTTGTAGACCACTGGAATAGAAAAGAAACTCCAGAAATCAATCTATGTATCTACAACCAATTGAAATTTTACAAAGGAGCAAAAATCAATCCCTGGAGCCAAGACAGTCTCTTCAACAGTTTGATGCTGGGAAAACTGGACCTCTGCAGAAGTATGAAACAAAATCCCTACTTTACACCTTACAAAAAACTCCACTCAAAGGCCAGTGCCATGGCTCAATAGGCTAATCCTCCACCTTGCAGTGCCAGCACACCAGGTTCTAGTCCCGGGCAGGGTGCCGGATTCTGTCCCAGTTGCTCCTCTTCCAGGCCAGCTCTCTGCTATGGCCCGGGAGTACAGTGGAGGATGGCCCAAGTGCTTGGGTCCTACACCTGCATGGGAGGCCAGGAGAAGCACCTGGCTCCTGCCTTTGGATCAGCGCGGTGCGCTGGCTGCGGCGGCCATTGGAGGGTGAACCAACGGCAAAAGGAAGACCTTTCTCTCTGTCTCTCTCTCTCACTGTCCACTCTACCTGTAAAAAAAAAAAAAAAAAAAAAAAGAAATAGCCAAAGGAGCTGAACAAACATCTTTTAAAAAGATTATTTATTTATTTATTTATTTGAAAGAAGAGTTACAGAGAAGCAGAGGCAGAGAGAGAGAGAGAGAGAGAGAGAAGCCTTCCATCCACTGGTTCTTTCCCCAAAATGACCACAATGACCAGAGCTGAGCTGATCTGAAGCCAGGATCCAGGAGCTTCTTCTGGGTCTCCCACATGCGTGCAGGGGCCCAAGGACTTGGGCCACCTTCTACTGCTTTCCCAGGCCATAGCAGAGAGCTGGATTGGAAGTGGAGCAGCCAGGACTTAAACCAGCATCCATATGGGATGCTGGCACTGCAGGCAACAGCTTTACTCATTACGCCACAATACCAGCCTCTGAACACACATTTATTTATTTGAAAGTCAGAGTTACACACACAGAGAAGGAAAGGCAGAGAAAGAGAGGGATCTTCCATCCTCTGGTTTAGTCCCCAATTGGCTGCAACAGCTGGAGCTGTGCCAATCCAAAATGAGGAGCCAGGAGCTTCTTTCCAGGTCTTCTATGCTTTCCCAGGCCATGGCAGGAGCTGGCTATGAAGTGGAGCAGCTGGGACTCAAATCAGCACCTATATAGGAAGCCAGCACTGCAGGCAGTGGCTTTATCTGGTATGCCACAGCACCAGCCCCAAACACATTTTTCAAGAGAGGAAATTGAAATGGCCAACAGACATATGAAGAAAAGACTTTCTATATTAAAATTGAATTTAAGGATCATTTAGAATAACTCCATTTATTTATATTTGATTTTGTTTCTTTCTGCCCAGTTTCATAACTATCTATATGCATTTTGGTAGATTAATGCTTTTTAAAAAAGATTTATTTATTTCAAATTCAGAGCCTCATAGAGAGAGAAGGAGAGGCAGAGAGAAGTCTTCCATCTGCTGATTCACTCCTCAATTGGCTGCATTGGATGAAGCTGTGCTGATCTGAAGCCAGGAGCCAGGAGCTTCTTCCAGGTCTTCCCATGCAGGTGCAGTGGCCCAAGGAGTTGGGCCATCTTCTGCTGCTTTCCCAGGCCATACTAGAGAGCTATATCAGAAGTAGAGCAGCCGGCCAGTGCCGCAGCTCAATAGGCTAATCCTCCGCCTTGCGGTGCCAGCATACCGGGTTCTAGTCCCAGTTGGGGCACCGGATTCTGTCCCAGTTGCCCTTCTTCCAGGCCAGCTCTCTGCTGTGGCCCGGGAGTACAGTGGAGGATGGCCCAAGTGCTTGGGCCCTGCACCCCATGGGAGACCAGGAGAAGCACCTGGCTCCTGCCTTCGGATCAGCATGGTGTGCCGGCCACAGCATGCCAGCCATGGTGGCCATTGGAGGGTGAACCAATGGCAAAAGTAAGACCTTTCTCTCTGTCTCTCTCTCTCTCACTGTCCACTCTGCCTGTCAAAAAAAAAAAAAAAAGAAAGTAGAGCAGCCAGGACTCAAACTGGAACCTGTATGAGATGCCAGCACCACAGGTGACAGCTTTACCAGCCACACTACAATGCTGGCCCCAGATTAATACTTATTTTTAGGGGTATTGCAAATGGCATATTTTTAACATTTGAATTCCAACTGTTCATTTTGATATAAAGAAATTTATTACAATAGTTCATATTACTAATTTTGTATGTTTCTCCCTGTCTCCATCTACAATCACCAACAGTTAAGATATTGCGCTTTTGTACATTTATTTATTTATTTATTTGAAAGGCAGAGTTAGAGAGAATGAGAGACAGAGAGAGAAATCTTCCATCTGCTGGTTCAGTTCCCAAATGGCTGCAATAACTGGGGGCTGAGTAAAGCTGAAACAAAGAGCCAGGAGCTTCTGGGTCTCCCACATCAGTGCAGTGGCCAAAACATTTGGGCCATCCTCCATTGCCTTTCTCGGTGCATTAGCAGGGTGCTGTATTGGAAGTGGGGCAGCCACGACTTGAACTAGAACTTGAACTGAGATGCCAATACTGCAGGCCATGGCTTTAACCCACTGTGCCACAGTGCTGGCCCCAATACTGCACTTTCAAAATGCTAACATTAAAATTTTGAACACCACATTTGAGTGATTCAGTCTGAGATCCAATAGAAGCAGTGGGGAACCACCAAATTGCTCTGAACATTTTGTGCTCAAATGCCTGTTCCTGTAATTGATATTATACAACTCTCCTTATAGAGAGCTAGTCTGAAGTTCATGGCCTTAGAGCACATTGGTAACTTAAACTTATTTAAAGATAATGATCAATGCTCTTGCAGAAAATTATCTGAAATGCTTACCAGAAGAGGTCCACAACCACACAGTGGGGGAGTGTGTGCACAGTCATGGTGGTTTTTGATAGAAGTTTAGAACTTTGACAGGACAGGAGCTGGCATGTAGCATAGTGGGATAAGCCACAACCTGTGATGCTGGGATAAGCTACAACCTGTGATGCTGGTTCAAGTCCTGGCTGCTCCACTTCTAATCCAGCTCCCTAGAAATGTACCTGGGAAAGCAGTGGCAGATAACAAAGTACCTGGGACCTTGTGATCCATGGGGGAGACCTGGATAAATCTCTTGGTTCCTGGATTGAGTATAACCTAGCCCTGGCCGTTGCAGACATTTGGGGAGTGACCTGGAAAATGAAAGTGCTCTCTCTTTCTCCGTCTCCCCCTATCTCTTTTTTAAAAAGATGTATGTATGTATGTAATTATTTGAAAGGCAGAGTTAGAGAGAGAGATGGACAGAGAGAAGTCCTCCATCTGCTGGTTCACTGCCTGAATGAACACAGCAGTCAGAGATGAGCCTGTCCAAAGCCAGGAGCCAGGGACTCCCTCTAGGTGCAGGGGTCCAAGCACCTGGGCCATCCTCTGCTGCCTTCTCAGACACACAGTCAGGGAGCTGGATCAGAAGTGGAGCAGTTGGGATTCAAACCAGTGCCCATATGGGATGCTGGCACTGCAGTCAGAAGCTTAACATGCTATGCCACAATAAGTTTTATTGTAGTTGAGTCCCTTCAAGTCTTTATAGATATTGGATATTAACCCTTTATCAATTATATAGAGTACAACTATATTCTTCCGTTCTGTACGTTCACTTTGCTGCTGAGTGTTTTCTTTGCAACACAGAAGCTTCTTTGCTTTTGGCTCTTTCTTCTTTCATTGCCTGTGCTTCTGGGGTCTTTTCCAAGACATCTTTGCCTATGCCAATGTCTTGCAGAGTTTCCCCAATGGTTTCCTCTAGTAATTTGATAATATCAGGTCATAGATGTAGATCCTTGATCAATTGTGAGTTGATTTTGTATAGGGTGCTAACACGGGTCTTATTTCATACTTCTGAATGTAGAGGTCCAATTTCTCCAGCACCATTTGTTAAAGAGATAGTCCTTTCTTCAGAGACTGATTTTTAGTTCATTGGTTGATTGTGGATGCATGGATTAACTTCTGTGGTTTATATTTTGTTTCTTTGGTGTACATGTCTATTTTTGTGCCACTTCTAGGCTGTTTTGTTTATAACTGCTCTGGCCCTGTAGTACATCTTGAAATCTAGTATTGTGATGATTCTGACTTTATTTTCCTTGTTTAAGGTTGCTTTAGCTATTTGGGGTCTCTAGTGTTTCCATACAAATCTGAGAATAATGTCCTTGGTACTTTTACTGGGATTTCATTGAATCTATAAGTTGCTTTGGCTAGTTTGAACATTTTTATGATATTAATTCTTCCAATCCACAAACATGGAAGATTTTTCCATTTTCTTGTGTGTTCTTCTGTTTTTTTTTTTTTCTTTAATGTTTTATAATTTCCATTGTGGAGATCTTTCACATCTTTAGTTAAATTTTTTCCAAGATATTTAATTTTTGGGTAAACATGTTTATAGCATCAACTTCCCAAGTGTTTCAAGGATTATTTTTTGATACAATATTAAAATTATAAAAGGCATTGTTAAATACCCATCCCAGATAATTCCTGTCAAATCATGTGAAAGTAGATACAATTATATGTGTGAATTTTAATTACAAATATAGATATTGATTAATCCCTCAAAATTCACTATGGTATTTTTGTTTAAATTTTAAGTCATTCCTGAATATAAACTCATGAGTATCATAAAATTTGTGGCAGTGAAGAGTGTTCATAACTTACATTCCTACTTTCTCTGAATTCTGAATGATTTAAAGCTAGACATGGAAGGAAATGTGAGCTTTATAGCCCACAGAGTTGTTAGTCTTGGTGCTTAGCAAAAAAGTCTCCCTTCTGTTGCCCCAATACCTTGCATCCTTACCTAGTCACTTGCAGTGCACAGATTATATTCTAAATTTACAGTATAAATGAGGGCAGACAAGAACTCATGTTCATTTGTAGGCCTCCTAAAAACATCCTAAGTACAACAAAATGTGGTGTGGTAGCTCATTTACTCCTTCCCATATCTCCAATCATGTAAGTCATTAAGAAATCCCATATAGAGGAACAACTGAGGAGGGGTCAGGAGCAATGCTCTAATATTTAGGCATTTTTCTTTGTGGAGTGGACTGAATCCTTGTCAGTCTAAATTCAAACACTCTGCCCCCCCAAAAAGCAAGAAGTCTTGAAAAGTGATCATACCCAAATTTCTTGTTTTAATTGTAGAGAATCACTTGTGTGGGGCCAGCATTGTGGCGCAGCAGGTAAAGCTGTTGCCTGCAGTGCTGGCATCCCACATGTGTGGTGGTTTGAGACCTGGCTGCTCCCCTTCCAATCCATCTCTCTGCTACGGCCTGGGAAAGCAGTAGAAGGTGGCCCAAGTCCTTGGGCCCCTGCACCCACATGTGAGACCTGGAAGAAGCTCCTGGATCCTGGCTTCAGATCAGTGCAGCTCCCACTGTTGCAGCCATTTGGGGAGTGAACCAGCATACATAAGACCTCTCTCTGACCCCTTCTGCCTCTGCCTCTCTGTAACTCTGACTTTCAAATAAATAAATATTAAAAAAGAGAATCTCTTGTGCCAACTACAGTCACCATATTAAATACTAAGAAGAATGTGAAAATTTTAAATCTGAGCAAGGAATTCCTCTCATATGACATGGGTATGAATCTATTGTAAGAACAATATGTATGAGTACATGTTTATAGAATATTCCTGCAGTGGTTTTAGAGTTCTTTGGACTTCAATTTTGTAAAACGATGCCCAAATTATTTTACTTGTTTTCTCAAGAGGTATATCAATTATTTTTCTTTGAAGTGAAGAGACAACTTTGCACAGTGGCAGTATCGTAGCCAATGAGGTTTATCCAAGGTGCGATTATTGTTACTTGAAGTCAAGAAACAAATTGTAAATGGTTGGAAGCAATTAATTCTGGTAGGTGGTAGTTTGCAATAACCAGTAAGGATGAATGAAAATACTTATATATAGATAATGTTACAATTTTAAAATGCAAATGAAGTAAAAAATGCATTTCAAAATGAACATTTTATAAATGGTTCAAAAATAAACATTATAAGTTCTCTCCTTAAAATGTATTTCACTTTATAAACTCTCACTTCTTATTCTCAAGACATTAAACTGCAACATGCTTTTATTGGGAAGCAAAGAAAAATGTTCCATTTCACAATATTGAAAACATACAATTTTAAGTTTTGTTGAACAGTCTGTAATAGTTGTACTTAAATTTTTAGGCATAAATATATTTTCTTCATGATGCACTATGATAGATATATTATTTTAAAGGTAGTGGAATATCTGGGGTAAGTGATCTAACAGATTTGTTTTCATTAGAGCAAGCAACTTGCCCCTGTGTATCTAAACTTAGACTGAGTTTCATATCACAACATAATTTACCTTCTGTGCAGGAAAAGTAAAGGATGTTAGATTTCAAATCACAAAATAAGACAGTCCAATTTACTTCTGGTTCTCAGTGATATATTTAGTGTGGTTTATAACACCATGCATTCATGAAAGCTAGGTGTTTATTCAAAAGTTCACATTTGTACCTTTTTTTTCTTTAGCTCTATAGGTCTAAAATTTTCCTAAAGGACAAGTTTTTTTTTTTTTTTAAATACATGTTCATATGTGTTTTCTGCTGTAATCAATTTCTAAAGTGTATACACTGACAAGAAGAACTACACAGAGTACGGTCATCGAACAAGGTATATCTCCTGAGAAGGGCTCCAGGTGGCTCAGCCAGTGCTACTGTTTGTGTTTCCCACACCGCAGGAGCCCTCAGGAGGACACTAGGATTCCAGTATGCAGTGGGCTGGCTGTCAGGACCACGGGGTGGTGTGCAGTCCCTGCCTGCAACTTCTTTGAACCCTGAGGCATCAGCTTTCCAATCTCTGTGTGGTGAGGGAGAACTTGAACTTCCTGTATGACCCGATTTCCTTGAGTGAGGCAGCAGATCTCAAGCAGTCCTCTCGGCGTAGGGGTCTGGGTCAGTTTTCTTGTTGCTAATCGTGCAACAGCACAGGCTCGGTGCATGAGAAGGAAGTGGTATTATTGACCTCACAGTTTTGGTGCAGGGTCTAGGGGCAGCATCCGGTGATGGTCTTCTTGTTGGTAGAGTCCTGGGGTGGCACAGAAACCAGTGGACGGACAGAAGGGGTGCAGAGGGGGCCAATCCAAAGTGGTCTATGTTGTGGTCCCCTAGGGATAAGGCATTAATCCATGAACACATGAGTGGATTTATCCTGATCACTTCCTGTAGGGCCTCACCTGTTCTCACTGCTGAATTTCTCACCTCTGGGTTAACCATGCCCATGAGTTTCAGAGGGGATAAACCATGTTTAATAGAGAGCATGCACACTGGCAGGAGGTCCCTAAATTTCCAGGTCTCCTCCCACCTAGTTTTGAGATTTAGCCCTTCTGCCCCTCATGTGGAAGAAGGCACCCTTTCTTAGGGCTTTCAAGGAAAGAAGGAAAGGACTTCAAGCTTTTCTTCCTACTAGGATCACCTATTATTTTCATTGCTTGCAACCTCATCCGATTTTCTGAATCACGAACATGCATATTGCCTGAGTATTACCAAGAAAATCTTACAAGTTGTCATGTGACATGCTAGAAAGGACCCGTGTGTGTTGAATGTCCTTATGTACTTCTGGTGTCATGTCAGGGATTTTGTGCCTCAAAAAATGTTCCCAAGGTCATATGTTTATATTTGTTTTTGACAGGCAGAGTTAGACAGCGAGAGACAGAGAGAAAGGTCTTCCATCCATTGGTTCACCCCCCAAATGGCTGCTATGGCTGGCGTGCTGTACTGATCCAAAGCCAGGAGCCAGGTGCTTCCTCCTGGTCTCCCATGCGGGTACAGGGCCCAAGCACTTGGGCCATCCTCCTGCCTTCCTGGGCAGCAGCAGAAAGCTGGACTGGAAGAGGAGCAACTGGGAATAGAACTCAGGGCCCCAACCGGGACTAGAACCCAGGGTACTGGTGCTGCAGGCAGAGGATCAGCCAAGTGAGTCATGGCTCCAGCCTATGCACTTTTTTTAAGCAGTTCATAGTGAACAACATTTTCATTATTTTCATTATTTTCAGTTCAGGAGAGCCAAAGTGTTATCTTGTAGTTTTTTTTTCCCAGTGGAAACCAGTGGAAAGAACAGGTCTTCAAAGAAGGAGGTACCTTTCTCTGAAGGGAGGAGAGAACCTCCACTTTGACTATGACCTTGTCTAAACAAGATAAGAGTCGGAGAACTCAAGGGGCTTCCATAGCCTTGGAAACTCATGACTGGAGCATAGGGAGATTACTGATGCCATAGACAGGAGTGTTAATTGGTAAAGTCAACAACAGGAGTCACTGTGCACTTACTCCTCATGTAGGATCTCTGTCCTTAATGTGCTGTGCATTGAGATTTAATGCTATAACGAGTACTCAAACAATATATTTCACTTTGTGTTTCTATGGGGGTGCAAACTGTTGAAATCTTTACTTAATGCATACTAAACTGATCCTCTGTAAAAAAAAAAAAAAAAAAAAAAGAAAAGAAAAGAAAAGAAACTATCAACTCCCAACTTGACTCTCACTGGGATTAAACATGACAATAGGTCTGATCTGATTTCATCATCATTAAAAAAAAATCATCTATTATTTTTCACTTTATGTTTCTGTGTGGGAGCAAACTGTTGAAAGCCTTACTTAATGTATACTAAGCTGATCTTCTGTATATTAAGATAATCGAAAATGAATCTTGATGTGAATGGAAGGGGAGAGGGAGTGGGAAAGGGGAGGGGAGAGGGAGTGGGAAAGGGGAGGGTTGTGGGTGGGAGGGACGGTATGGGGGGGAAGCCATAGTAATCCATTATTCGTACTTTGGAAACGTATATTCATTAAATAAAAGTTAAAAAAAAAAAAAAAAAAAGAATAAGCTAAGAAAAATCCTGTAGTACTTATAATATATAAATGAACTATACTATTAGATATAAATTAAATGTTATATTTCTATGAAGATAAATGCCTAGTAATAAAAGCAAATTTTAAGTTTATTGATTTATAGAATTTCTCTTTTGGAAGGGAACCTTCAATATCAGCCAGTTTCATTCAAATTATAATATTTTTTCACTTTTAAGCAATCTCTGGTGTTATTAAGATTTCTTCACTAAACTTACACATTAATAGAATTATCTTAAAATACATTATTAATTACTTAAATACATTAATATAACACATCGGAAAACAGGTCTTACTACCTGCTATTGATTATAGTTATCAGAAGTATTAAGATGTTGTCACAAATTTGAAACAAATAATTGTTTTGTCTCTGAAGTGATTTTTCAGGAATAATGAATAATGGAAATCTATAAGAGATGTTTGGATAACATCTGCCTCATGGACAATTCATAGAAATATAGTTATTTATCTCTAGTTGTAGGCTTAATTTTGAAGTTATCATTTTTATGGCAATTGTGATAATACAAATGACCACAAACCAAATAATAAAATAATTGAAATTCCTATACTTTGAGAAAATGGATAGCTTCTGTTAATGTACCAAACATAATTTTTCTATACTAATTTATTAGAAACATTTCAAAAATATTTCTTTCAATTTGGGGAGAGGTAAAATAATGAAAAAAATCAAAATTTCTGAAAATTAAAGTATTTGCATTTAATTTGTTCATTTTCTGCCTCATCACCAATGTAGTTCTTTAATTGGATAGAAAAAAAGTAGATTCAGAATCTACATTTGTTGACCACTAATAACAGAGTAGGGCAGTGAAGCATCATTAGCCCAATGAAACTTACAGGATTTCAGTGGTGGGGAAATCAGGACTCTTTCTGAATTTTGTTAGGGAAATGTGTTCTCATTTTATGTGGAGCTGTCTACTTTTGGTATTTTTATTTTACTATATATTTTAAAGTTTCAGCAGAACTCAGCACTAGGAGTGTCTACCTTATTTTTTGGGGAAAAATCTGACTAATTTTTAAGAATGGGGCATCAATATTGTTTCATTTTCTCAGTTTTGAATATAGTGTGTCATTCTGTGAAAACCACCTTGCCAGTGTGCTTTTTGTTTAGTTTGCTTTTTAAGTGCAAACTTGAAAGTTTTACTTATAAAAAGTGACCTTTATGTTTTTCCATATGATTGACAGAGCTTTTACCCAGTTATCTTCATTGTATGACAATAAATCTATTCAATAAAGGTTAACAAATGCATTAAAAGTGCAAATAATCACTATGGTATGCTTGCTGGTTTTATTTATGATGATGTATTGATCATCTCTGTCAGATACTGTGATAGATATGTCTATTGGAAAATATAATTTCATTTCCCAAAAAGGCAAGCAAGTTAAAACCCTTCTGCAATTATGAAGTCATCCTCTGATAACCTACTGATTCATTTCTTGGTGTCAAAATCAAGAACCAATTATCTGTTTGACTTGGAGATATTAGGTCCCTGTGGTACTATGAAGAAAATTATTTAGTGCCTTTCAGCTAGTGAAATGATGATTGGTGGGTCTGTTTGTTGAACAAAAAGGGGGAGGGGAAGAGCACACATTAGCTATAAGGCTGTAGCTATCTCAGTGGAGGTAGTCATTTCAGTCTTTGGAATTAATTCTAGAATTTAATGATAACTTTAAGATTGTGTAAAAAGTGGTTAGTAAAAAATTTATTTACCTTATTATATAAACGTAAGACTATGTTTTAAAACCTTCTTTCCCAGCCAAGATACTCATTTTAATACAAAATGGGAAAATATTCAATACAGTGTCTCCTTTTGGAGGCTTCCTACAAGTGAAAGCAGATTTGTGGGGGATGATTGGGTTTTGAGCAACTTCCTTGCTTCCAAGACAAAACCCACATTGCCTTCGTCTGTCCCTAAAGTGCCAGACCCAAGCTACTTTTAAGAAGCTACTGTACTCCACCTGCCTTGGATGAAGCAAGCAGCCCCTTTGCTACCAGAATTCCCCAGAAACAGCATGGGCATTTTCCATGGTAGAGACAGCCCTTGTGAATTCTGCAACTGCAGGAGCTCTGGAGCTCTACTTGCTTGCTCTGTACAATATAGAGAAATTCTCACGGCCTCATATGGCCGTGAGAACCAGTAGCATCTCATACAGAATTCCAGAGTACCAGAACTAAAGAGGCCTCTTCTGAAACTCTTGGCACATGGTGCTGGAAGGCAGGACAGTGCATCATTTTTGCATGCCTTGTAGGCACAAAGGAAAGTTCTCTCCAATATCTGAAGCTCTAGGATTGCTGCTGCTGGTGTTATAAACCCTGGAATAACACTCATCTGTGGGAGTGATACAATCCTATCTTTGTATGCTTCAGGCTGGAATTCAATCCCTGGAATAATTGGCAGTCAACCTGAGAGACCTGGATAAGGACCCCGCTGTATCCTGTATCTCCAGGGCTGTCACTCTGTGTACTGTATTTCAGAGAGTCATGTAAATACACCTAGACCCTAGGGAATGGAGCCTATAAGCATTCCAGTGCTCCAGACCCAGACCTGCTGATACACAACCCTCAGCATAAACTGTATTCACCCTGTAGGACTCAGGGAATGTCTCCTTAACATTTCCCAGCTTGGGACTTGAACTCATGATGCTAAATTTCTGGGTATTAGTCAGGCTAACATATCAGGACCTGGGGAATGTCTTATCCACATAGTAAAGTAAAAAGGCCATAAATTTTGCTGCCACAAACACCAGAAATATTCATATTTGCCTGGTAGAAAAGGGTAGCATGACCAGAAATGTGGATACGGACATCACAAACCCCAGTATGGCTGACAACTCTAGGGACTAAGAACCTATGGAAGCTCATGCCACTTCAAAGTCATACTGTAACATCCACAAAAGGCTGAAGAACGGAAACCTGTGGCACATGTAGACAATGCTGACACTGATTACTAATGAAGAAATCAAGTCTCAAAAACTTCAAAAGATTGAAATCATACCATGCGCCTACCTTCTCAGACTGAAATCAATCTAACTAGACATCAATAATAATAAAAAAGGGCACTGGAAAGTTCACAGGTACATGAAAATTAAACAACATGATGACCAATGCATCATTTTAAAAAATTAAAAAGAGGTCAGAAAATTTCTTAAAACAAATGAATATGAAAACACAACATATCAAAGCATAGAACACAGCAAAAGAAGTATTAAGAGGAAATTTTATAATGACAAGTGCTTACATTTAAATTTGAAAGATCTTAAATAAATGGTCTAATGATGCATCTCAAAAACCCAGAAAAAGTGGCCAGCACTGTGGTGCAGTGGTTTAACACCCTGGCCTGAAGTGCTGGCATCCCATATGGGCACCGGTTGGAGACCCGGCTGCTCCACTTTCTATCCAGCTCTTCTTCTTCTTCTTCTTCTTCTTCTTCTTCTTCTTCTTCTTCTTCTTCTTCTTCTTCTGCTTCTTCTGCTTCTGCTTCTTCTGCTTCTTCTGCTTCTTCTTCTGCTTCTTCTTCTGCTTCTTCTTCTTCTTCTTCTTTTTTTTTTTTTTTGGACAGGCAGAGTTGGACAGTGAGAGAGAGAGAGAGAGATAGAGACAGTTATAGACAGTGAAAGAGAGAGACAGAAGGGTCTTCCTTCTGTTGGTTCACTCCCCTATTGGCTGCCACAACTGGTGCTGTGCCAATCTGAAGCCAGGAGCCAGATGCTTCCTCCCAGTCTCCCATGTGGGTGCAGGGACCCAAGCACTTGGGTCATTCTCCATTACCCTCCCGGGCCACAGCAGAGAGATGGACTAGAAGAGGAGCAACTGGGACTAGTACCCGGTGCCCCAACCAGGACTAGAACCTGAGGTGCCAGCGCCACAGGTGGAGGATGAGCCAAGTGAGCCATGGTGCCGGCCTCTATCCAGCTCTTTGCTATGGCCTGGGAAAGCAGTAGAATATGGCCCAAGTCCTTGGGAACCTGCACCTGCGTGGGAGACCTGGAAGAAGCTCCTGGCGTCAGATCGGCACAGCACTGGTCGTTATGGCCAATTGGGGAGTGAACCAGTGAATGGAAGACCTCTCTCTCTGCCTCTTCTCTCTGACTTTCAAAAAAAAAAAAAAAACTCTGACTTTCAAAAAAATATATAAATCTTTAAAAAAAAAACACAGAAAAAGAAAAACAAGCCATAGGCAAAAATTAGCAGGGCACAAGAAAAAATAAATATAAGAACAGTCATAAATGAAATTGAAACTAAAAGAATATTAGAGATATAAAACAAATAGCTGGTTCTTTAAGAAGATAAACAAAATAGAAAAGCCTTTATCCAGAGTAACAAAAGAAAGAAGAAAAAAACCTCAATAAATAAAATTTGAGAAGAAAAGTAGATGTTACAGTTAATACTACAGAATATGATGGGTCATAAAAAGCTGCTATGAACTGTGTGTTAACAAATTAAAAGCCTCAAGTAAATTCCTGAATATGTGTAACATATTAAGATTAAACAAGGAAGATATAGAAAATATAAATAGGCCATAGGAAGAAATACTACTGAAGTAGTAATTAATAAAAGTTTCCCAACAAAAAAAACCCTAAATTCTATAAAACATTTAAAAAGGAATAACTCAAATACTCTTCAAATTATTGCAAAATATTTTAGAGTATACAAAACTGTAAGGGACCAGGACTGTGGCAGAAGCAGGTAAAGCCCTGGCCTGAATGCCAGCATCCCACGTGGGTGCCACTTTGAAAATTTGAAGCCTGGCAGCTCCACTTCAGATCCAGCTCTCTGCTAATGGCTTTGGAAAGCAGTAAAAGATGACCCAAGTCCTTGGACCCCTGCACCCATGAGGAAAACCCAGAAGAAGCTCCTGGCTCCTGTCTTAGGATTGGCTCAGCCCTGGCCATTGCAGCCATTTGGGAAGTAAACCAATGGATGAAAGACTCTTTCTTGCTCACTCTTGCTTTTGCTATTTCTCTTACCCCTCCCCCGCCTCTGTGTAACTGCCTTTCAAGTAAATAAATATTTAAAAAAAAAAACTATAAAATACTTTTCAGAAAGCTGGCATTACCAATACCAATACCAAAGACACAACACAAAAGTGAAACTACAGACCAGTATGCTTGATGAACATAAATGCAGAAGTTTTCAACAAAACATTAGTAAACCAAATCCAAAGCTACACCAGTGATTATACATAACAGTAAGTTTGATTTCATCTAAAGATGCAAGGGTGATTCAACATTTGGAAATCAAAAACCTCATAAATCACATCAACAGAATGAGGGAAAAATCATGTGAGCATTTTAACAGACACAGAAAGCAGTTGATAAAATCGAATATCTCTATAATAAAAAAAATCCTCTACAAATTAGAATAAAAAGAACACATCTCAAAATTATAAAGCCTTTATGAGACAGACCCACAGCTACTTTTATACTGAAAAATATAAAGCAGAAATCACTTCTTTTCAAATATGGAATAAGAGAAAAATGTCCATTTTTCACCAGTCTTATTCAGTATATTGTTGGAAGTACTAGCAAGAACATTTTGGAGGGAAAATAAATAAGGTAATTAAAATTGGAAAGTAGTAATTCAAAATCGCCATATTTGGGGCCAGCTCTGTGGCATCGTGGGTAAAGCCACCGCCTGCAGCATGAGCATCCCATATGGTCACCAGTTGGATTCTTGGATACTCCACTCATGATCCACCTCTCTACTGATGCACCTGGGAAAGCAGCAGAGGACGGACCAAGTGCTTGGGCCCCTGCACCCATGTGGGAGACTTGGATAAATCTCTAGCTCCTGGCTTCAGACTGACCCAGGCCTGGTTGTTGCAGCCATTTGGGGAGTGAACAAATAGATGGAATATTTCTCTTTCTATGCCTTGCCCTCTCTGTAATTGCCTTTCAAATAAATAAATAAACTTTTAAAATTAACATTTGCAAATTTCATGATGTTGTACCTGGATGAAAACCAAGCACTACAGCAAAAAGCTGTTAGAATTTATAAATCAGTTCAGTGAAATCACAGTTACAAAGGGAGCAAACCAAAACAGTAGGATTTTTATGTACCAACAATGATCTCACTGAAAGAGACATCAGGTTTGAAATCCCATTCACAATATCACAAACACAATCCAATATTTAGGAATAAATTTAACCAAAGAAATGAAAGATCTCTACAATAAAATTTATAAAATATTGATGAAAGAAATCATCAAGGACATAAAAATGTGAAGATATTTCTTGCTCATGGATTGTAAGACTTATTGTCATTAAGAATCTATAGCATCTTAAGTATGCATTCTGTACAATCCCTGTCAATATACCAATGACATTCTTTATAGAAGTAGAAAAACAATCCAAAAATATGTATTAAAAACACCCAAAATAGCAAAGTAAACTTGAGCAAAAAAGCAAAAACAAAAACAAAAACATGCTGGACATACACAGAAAGACTAATAGCACAGGTTCTCCTTCATATGTGGGAGCTAAAATCACCAAAAAGAAATGCCTGTATCAATTTTCATGAAAATACAATGTTTTCTCAAACTTCGTTTAAAATCTTTGTCAAACAAACTGATAGGAATTATGTACTACTGTATATTTTTTAAATAACACTTGAAGATATTACATAGATTAGTCCTTCCTTGTTTCATTTCTCGTATGGGTATGCATTTTCTAGTCTGTCTGTGTCCTTTAAAATTGTTTCCTATTTGTGTCTTCTTTGTTTTTTTTTTTTTTTTGGTGGGGAAGGGTTTTTTGTATTATTATTTTTTATTTAATGAATATAAATTTCCAAAGTACAGCTTATGGATTACCATGGCTTCCCCCGCATAACGTCCCTCCCACCCACAACCCTCCCCTTTCCCACTCCCTCTCCCCTTCCATTCACATCAAGATTCATTTTTGATTCTCTTTATATACAGATCAGTTTAGCATACATTAAGTAAAGATTTCAACAGTTTGCTCCCACACAGAAACATAAAGTGAAAAATAATAGATGATTTTTTAAATGATGATGAAATCAGATCAGACCTATTGTCATGTTTAATCCCAGTGAGAGTCAAGTTGGGAATTGCTAATTTCTTTTCTTTTTTTTTTTATTTTACAGAAGATCAGTTTAGTATACATTAAGTAAAGATTTCAACAGTTTGCACCCCCATAGAAACACAAAGTGAAATATATTGTTTGAGTACTTGTTATAGCATTAAATCTCAGTGTACAGCACATTAAGGATAGAGATCCTATATGAGGAGTAAGTGCACAGTGACTCCTGTTGTTGACTTTACAAATTGACACTCCTGTTTATGGCATCAGTAATCTCCCTATGCTCCAGTCATGAGTTTACAAAGCTATGGAAGCCTTTTGAGTTCTCCGACTCTTATCTTGTTTAGACAAGGTCATAGTCAAAGTGGAGGTTCTCTCCTCCCTTCAGAGAAAGGTACCTCCTTCTTTGAAGACCTGTTCTTTCCACTGGTTTCCACTGGGATCTCACTCACAGAGATCTTTCATTTAGGTTTTTTTCTTTCTTTTTTTTTTTTTTTTTTTTTTTTTTTTTTTTTTTTTTTTGCCAGAGTGTCTTGGCTTTCCATGCCTGAAATATTCTCATGGGCTTTTCAGCCAGATCAGACTGCCTTTAGGGCTGATTCTGAGGCCAGAGTGCTGTTTAGGACATCTGCCATTCTATGAGTCTGCTGTGTATCTCGCTTCTCATGTTGGATCACTCTCCCCTTTATTTATTCTATCGGTTAGTATTAGCAGGTACTAGACTTGTTTATGTGATCCCTTTAACTCTTAGTCCTTTCATTATGATCAATTGTGAACAGAAATTGATCACTTGGAACAGTGAGATGGCATTGGTACATGCCACCTTGATGGGATTGAATTGGAGTCCCCTGGTATGTTTCTAACTCTACCATTTGGGGCAAGTCAGCTTGAGCATGTCCCAAATTATACATCTCTTCCCTCTCTTATTCCCACTCTTCTGTTTAACAGGGACCACATTTCAGTTAAATTTCAACACATAAGAATAACTGTGTATTAATTACAGAATTAAACCAGTCATATTAAGTAGAACAGACAAAAAATACTGAGAGGGATAATGTATTAAGTTGTTCATTAACAGTCAGGGCTATGCTGATCAAGTCACCATTTCTCATAGTGTCCATTTCACTTCAACAGGTTTCCTTTTTGGTGTTCAGTCAGTTGTCACCGATCAGGGAGAACATATGATATTTGTCCCTTTGGGACTGGCTTAATTCACTCAGCATGATGTGTTCCAGATTCCTCCATTTTGTTGCAAATGACTGGATTTCGTTGTTTCTTACTGCGGTATAGTATTCTAAAGAGTACATATCCCATAATTTCTTTATCCAGTCTACCGTTGATGGGCATTTAGGTTGGTTCCAGATCTTGGCTATTGTGAATTGTGCTGCAGTAAACATTAGGGTGCAGACCGCTTTTTTGTTTACCAATTTAATTTCCTTTGGGTAAATTCCAAGGAGTGGGATGGCTGGGTCGAACGGTAGGGTTATATTCAGGTTTCTGAGGAATCTCCAGACTGACTTCCATAGTGGCTTGACCAGTTTGCATTCCCACCAACAGTGGGTTAGTGTCCCTTTTTCCCCACATCCTGGCCAGCATCTGTTGTTGGTAGATTTCTGTATGTGAGCCATTCTAACCGGGGTGAGGTGAAACCTCATTGTGGTTTTGATTTGCATTTCTCTGATTGCTAATGACCTTGAACATTTTTTCATGTGCCTGTTGGCCATTTGGATTTCCTCTTTTGAAAAATGTCTATTGAGGTCCTTGGCCCATCCCTTAAGTGGGTTGTTTTGTTGTTGTGGAGTTTCTTGATCTCTTTGTAGATTCTGGTTATTAACCCTTTATCTGTTGCATACTTTGCAAATATTTTTTCCCATTCTGTTGGTTGTCTCTTCACTCTCCTGACTGTTTCTTTTGCAGTACAGAAACTTCTCAATTTGATGCAATCCCAATAGTTGATTTTGGCTTTGATTGCCTGTGCCTCCCGGGTCTTTTCCAGAAACTCTTTGCCTGCGCCAATATCTTGAAGGGTTTCTCCAATGTTCTCTAATAACTTGATGGTGTCAGGTCATAGATTTAGGTCTTTAATCCATGTTGAGTGGATTTTTGTGTAAAGTGTAAGGTAGGGGTCTTGCTTCATGCTTCTGCACGTGGAAATCCAGTTTTCCCAGCACCATTTATTGAATAGACTGTCCTTGCTCCAGGAATTGGTTTTAGATCCTTGATCAAATGTAAGTTTGTTGTAGAAGTTTGGGTTGGTTTCTGGTGTTTCTATTCTGTTCCATTGGTCTATCCATCTGTTTCTGTACCAGTGAATAGCAGATACAGGACCTACCTTCCCCCCATCCCACTCTAACTTTCAAATAAATCATTTTAAAAAGGTAAATAAATACGTTTTCCAACCATGAATATGGGAGGCTGTTCTTCTGTTTTAGCTCCTTCATTTCTTTCATTAGTGCTGTGTCATTATCACTGGTGGAGTCTTTACTATTTATGGTTTAATTTATTCCATTTAAAATTTTTTGTAATTATTAATGGAATTGGTCTTGTAACTTCTTTCTCACAGTTCATCGTTTGTTTATACAAATGCTAATTAGCTTTGCACATTGAATTTGTACCCTGCAGCTACTGGATTTGTTTTCCAGTTCTAATATTCTCTTACGGGAGTCTGCAGGTTTCTCCCAAGTAGAATCCTGTCATCTGCAAACAGGTACAGTTGGACTTCCACCTTTCCTATTTGTATGCATTTTACTTGTTTCTCTTGCCTAATTGCTTTCATGATAACTTGTACTGTATTAAGAGTGGTGGTTGTAGACATTCTTTTCAGATTCCAGATCTTTGAGGAAATCCCCTTAGCTGTGAGTTTGTCCAACATAGCCTGTACCGTGTTGGGACATACCCCTTCTATGATGAGTTTGTTCAAGGTTTCTTTTTTTTTAAAGATTTATTTATTTATCTGAAAGTGAGAGTAAGAAAGAGGAGAAGCAGAAAGAGAGAGAGAGAGGGGTTGGTCTTCCATCCGACGGTTCACTCCTCAATTGGCCGCAATGCCCAGAGCTGTGCCAATCCGAAGCCAGGATCTTCTTCCAGGTCTCCCATGTGGGTGCAGGAGCCCAAGGACTTGGACCATCTTCTACTACTTTCTCAGGCCATAGGAAAGCTGGATTGGAAGAGGAGCAGCCAGGTTTCAAACCAGTGCCCATATGGGATGCCGGCGCTTCAGGCCAGGGTGTTAACCCGCTGCGCCACAGCGCCGGCCCCATGTGCAAGGTTTCTAAATGAGGAGAGATTGTTGAATTGTATCAAGTGATTTCTCTCTGTCGAGGTGATCATATGAGCTTTCTCCTTCCTTCTATTGAAGTGATTTGTGATAGGTTTCTTGGTGTGCACAGGTTGAATGTACCTGAATCCCTGTGATAAACCCCACTTGATCAGTATGAATGATTTCTTGTTGTTAAGTTTATTTTTGCTATAGTTGGTTGAGGATTTTGCAGCTGTGTCCACTGGGGACACTGACTTGTAATTTTATTTTTTGGTTGTGTCCTTGCCTGGTTTTGAAGTAGAGGTAATGCTGTCCTCCTAGAATGAATTGGGAAGGTTTCCCTCCCTTTGAATTTTTAGGGGCTACTTTGAGATTAATCAGTTTGGTTCTTACTGAGAGTTTGCTAAAATGAAGCCACAAAGCCATCTGGTCCTGGGCTTTTCCTTGCTAGGAGCTTTTTTCTTACTGCTTCCAATTCTCAGCTTATTGTTGGTCTCTCTTCATGCTGCAGGTGTGGTAATTCACACCTACAGAGTTTTACCTTTCTTTCTTTTTTTCTTTTCTTTCTTTCTTTTTTTTTTACGGGCAGAGTTAGAGACAGAGAAAGGCCTTCCTTTTTCCATTGGTTCACCCCCCAAGTGGCCGCTACGGCCAGCTCATTGTGGCCGGCATGCTGTGCCGATCCGAAGCCAGGAGCCAGGTGCTTCCTCCTGGTCTCCCATGTGGGTGCAGGGCCCAAGCACTTGGGCCATCCTCCACTGCCTTCCCGGGCCACAGCAGAGAGCTGGACTGGAAGAGGAGCAACGGGACAGAATCCGGTGCCCCAACCGGGACTAGAACCCAGTGTGCCGGTGCCACAGGTGGAGGATTAGCCTAGTGAGCCGTGGCGCCGGCCCTTATCTTTCTCTTAATGGTTCTCAAATTTGTTGGCATGTGGTTTTCACAATCTATAATGGGCAGTGATGTTTCTGTGTTATCATATGCATTGTCGCATTTTCATGTCTGCTATTGACTTGAGTCTTCTCTGTTTTTATTGTCTACCTAAAAATTTGTTCAAGTGTATTTTTTTAAAAGATTTATCTTATTTATTTGAAAGAGTTACAGAGAGAGGCAGAGAGAGGTCTTCTATCTGCTGGTTCACTCCCCAGTTGGCCATAATGGCTGAAGCAGCACTGATCCAAAGCAGGAGCCTCTTCCAGGTCTCCCACGTGGGTACAGGGGCCCAAGGACATGGGCCATCTTCCACTGCCTTCCCAGGCCATAGCAGAGAGCCGGGTTGGAAGTGGAGTGGCTAGGACTTGAACATGCACCCTTACGGGATGCCTGCAATGCAGACTGGGGCTTTAACCTGCTGTGCCACAGCACCAGCCCCCACAACAGTATTTTTTCCTTCATACTATCTGAACTCTTAGTGTAGAGTTACCCTTAGGAATATAAAGTAAACTGAAAATAGATTTTTGTAAAAATTAATGGAAATAGGAGAGGGAGGAGGAAGAAGGGTTGGAGCATGGGTGGGAGGGAGGGAAGGATGGGGAATATCACTATGTTCCTAGATCTGTATATAGGAAATACACGAAACTCATATACCTTAAATAAAATTTAGCCTCCGAAGCGGTCAGCTGCTTCAAAATGAAGCTGAATATCTCCTTCCCAGCCACTGGCTGCCAGAAACTCATCGAAGTGCACAGTGAACGTAAACTTTGTACTTTCTATGAGAAGTGTATGGCCACAGAAGTTGCTGCCGACGCCCTGGGTGAAGAATGGAAGGGTTATGTGGTCTGGATCAGTGGTGGGAATGACAAACAAGGTTTTCCCATGAAGCAAGGTATCTTGACCCGTGGGCGGTCTACCTTCTGCTGAGTAAGGGGCATTCCTGTTACTGACCAAGGAGAACTGGAGAAAGAAAGCTCAAATCAGTTCGGGGCTTCATTGTTGATGCCAATTTGAGTGTTCTCAACTTGGTCATTGTAAAAAAAATAAAATAAATAAATAAGAGAGAGAGAGAAAGATATTCCTGGATTGACTAATACAATGGTGCCTCGTCGCCTGGGTCCTAAAAGAGCCAGCAGAATTTGTAAACTTTTCAGTTTCTCTAAAGATGATGATGTATGCCCGTATGTTGTAAGAAAAGCCCTTAAACAAAGAAGGTAAGAAACCTAGGACCAAAGCACCCCAGATTCAGTGTCTCGTTACTCCACGTGTCCTGCAACACAGACGCCGGTGAATTGCTCTGAAGAAACAGTGTACTAAGAAGAACTAGGAGGAGGCTGGAGAATATGCTAAACTCTTGGCCAAGAGAATGGAGGAGGCCAAAGAAAAATGCCAGGAACAGATTGTCGGGAGATGTGGGCTGTCTTCTCTGAGAGCGTCTACTGCTAAATCTGAGTTCAGTCAAAACTAAGGTTTAATAGCAACAGATAAGTAAGATTGTGTTTCAGATCTCAAAATAAAATTTAAAAATACAAATTTTGTTCACCTTTTCAAAAAACCTAATCCACTCATCTTTTTAAAAATTTATTTCATGTTTCAGTTCTGATATTATTTCTGTCTTCTAACTCTGGGATTTTCTTGCTTTTTGCAGTCCTTGAGGTGCATTGTTGTGTTTGTTGCATTTCCATTTCTTAGGCCATCCTCTGCTGCTTTCCCAGGTGCATCAGCAGGGAGCTGATCAAAAGTGCAGCAGCTGGGATTTGAACTGGCGCCCATATGGGATGCCGGTGCTGCAGACAGAGGCTTAACTTGCTACACCGTGGTACTGGCCCCTCAAATCAGTTTTTCAAAGTTCATTCTGATGTGCCCTGACCTCCACTGCTGCCTGGAGGCGCTCACAGCCTGAGCCCTGAGGGGCCGTGTGGTGTCCTGGCCAGCATCGAGCACCCTTGGTGCGGCTTTGGCTCACAGCTAGTTAAATGCCCTTGAACTTGTCCCCCATGTACACAAAAATTATCTAGGGGCTGGTGTTTGTGATGTAGCAGGTAATGCTGCTGCCTGTGATGCCAGCATCCCATATGGGCACCAGTTCAAGTCCTGGCTGCTCCACTTCCAGTCCAGCTCCCTGCTAATGCACCTGGGAAATTAGTGGAGGATGGCACAAGTGTTTGGGCCCCTGCACCAATGTGAGATCTGGAAGAAGCTCCTGGCTCCTGGCTCTTGACTTTGGCTGGGGCCAGCTTCAGCCGTGAGGCCATTTGGGTAGTGAACCAGTGGACAGAAGATCTGCCTCTCTCCCCCTCTCTCCCTGTAACTCTGCCTTTCAAATAAATAAAGTAAATCTCTAAAAGATTATCAAAAACATGTTGATACTGAGATCACATACAGCATCCTAAATATATAGCCCCTTAGTTGAGTCAATGCCACCTACAATAGCATACACAAATTCTGCTCCTGTGTGTCCTGGTCCAATACTGCTTTTCTTGTTATTGATTGTCGCGTCCCTTGACCAGCAAGGAAGACACGACCCGAACTCTTCTTCAAGCAGTTTATTCAGGAACCTTGAACAAGCTTCTTCTTCCGCCTCCTTCCCTCTCCCATCCCTCTTATAGCCATCAGCACACCAATCAGAAGCAGCCAAGTGGCAAGGATTGATAGGTACAGCAATGCGGAAGCCGGAAGGGAGCTCAGCCATCTCCTTATTAGGAGTTGTTTGTTTCTCGCCAGTCCTTCCGGGAGAAAGGAGCCGGCGCCATCTTTAGGGCGCAGTGCAATGGCTCCCCACAGTTCCCCCTTTTTGTTTTAGAACCAGGCATCTAAGGATTACAGGAGAAGGTAGGGGTCTGTCCCCCACTGCCAGGCATCCACCTGGAACAGCATCCTTTTCGCGGGGGTGGGATCTGGGATGCCAACCCACATGCAGACAGACTTGCCTTCCAGAGAACGTAATGGCTCGTTCTCTCTGCAGTGCTTTGCCTCGCACCCTGCACCCATGCCTAGCATTCAAGGAAGGCCAGCCATGCTTGCGGCGATTGTCCAGCCTCAAGGGCATAAAAGGCTTGAGCTATCATGGCCAATTCCCGCCGATGAGCTGTCCTCATCCTGCACAAACACCACAGGCAAAATAACACAAGTAACAGCAACCCCGTCAAAGCTCCAAGTCCCGCCCACTCCTTCAGGTTGGAGATGGCTGTGCGGATCCAGGATGACAATCCAGATGCGAAGGAGACATCCACACATGTGGAGTTGATGGTGACCACGGCAAGGCACAGTTGCTTCAAGGTGTAGTCAAATTCTGCGGACCAATTCTGCAAGAGCATCTGAGACAACTGTTTAGAGTAATTTGCTGCCTGAGTCATGTTATCATACTGAACAGAGGTCACACACAACCCTGAAAATTTCCACTCACATCCTAGCTGAGCAAGCTGCCAGAGAGTATCCACCTGCTCCTGTACCAAATCCACACGCTGATTAACAATCATCAAGCCTCCCTTTATATGTACATTTAAGGATGTCTGAGTATCCAAAGCAGCAGCCACGGAGGCCGTCAAATTATTCAGGGTATTAGCAGTTTGAACTGTCCCTGTGAGCGCTATAGCAGGTGTTGTAGCGCCCACAGCTGCAATGGAAATGGCGGTTATAACGGCTGCAGTAACGATCCCAATCAGCAATGTTATAATGAAGATAGAGGGGCTGCTTTGTGACATTGTCTGTTTGCCGCACCAGTCGCTCAGGTAACCATCGAGAATATAGAAACATGTCCACGTCCCCATATTAAAACAGGGTCAGGTCCATACCATTGAGCAGTTAGAGGGTCTTTCCACTTCACATAGACTTGTTGTCTTTTGGTTTCAGGATGCAAGTGACGATCAGCTGCAGATTTCCCTTGATTATCCAGTATTAGAAAATTTAAAATGAAAAGAGCATGTGATAGCCATTTTTGTGGGGAATATGCCATGGTCCCATATTCCCCCTTTTTTATTTTTTGTAAATAATTTTTTAATGTGGCATGTGCTCGTTCCACAATACCTTGTCCCTGGGGATTATAAGGAATCCCGGTGATGAGAGATGTGGAAGTTAGTACAGAAGTGCTTAAAAGAGTTGGAAGAATACGCTGGGCCATTATTAGTTTTTATCTGTATAGGGGTTCCTAGAACAGCAAAGGCCTGAAGGCAATGAGAGATGTTTGGCAGCCTTGCCGCATTGCGGGGTGGCAAAAACAAAACCTGAACATGTATCTAAAGAGACATGTATGTATTTTAGTTTACCAAATTCAGAGAAATGGGTAACATCCATCTGCCAAAGCTTAAGGTTTGGACATTGAGGTGATGCAAATCATGACCACGGGATGCTTCTTAGACTTTGTCAGTCCCTCTTTAAAGGATCTGGCTTCTGAGCCAGAGACTGGAGCAGCTAGAAAGAAACACGTTTATAGCTGAAGTTTAGCATCATTTCACATCTTGGCACCACTTTTAATCTAAACAGCCCGATTGGTTATTATCTCTGCAAGATGAGAGATATATCTTTTGACATCTCCAGGGGCCCTCTGGAGATACCAAAAGTCCAGAGAATTTAGAACTTTGATTTTCAGAAAGTCTGTTAAAGGTGCCAAGAGAACTTAGAGTATCTGGTCAAAATAGAATTCCTTAACATTTAGTCAGGGCGATTTTAACACTTTTAGACCAGATCTGATCATAATATTTAACATAACTTTTTAAGACTTAATACTTTTTATCAATCATAACTTAACAGACAGTAGAGTACACATTTACTTGGCAGAACATGAATTTTTAGGTAAACCAGAAATACAAAAACCTTGAACATAAGAGTTAGCACATGAAATTATCACATAACTCAGAACTATTTAACAGAGTTAAAAAGAGCTTACACGACCTAACTTTAGAAATGGCAGAGTAACTGATTAAGCAGACACTGTTAAAAAGAGACGTTACAGTTTTTGCAACAACAGATTTTAAGATTTACAATTGAGACCATTTCCAGATAATTACTAACATTAGTACACATTTTAAAAAATCCCATTGTTATAACAGAAGATCAGACTTCAACTTCAGGTTAGTGTAATTTTGGCATTAACATTTAACTTATAGAAAACTCTGTAAACAATGTTTTAAAATCGTAAACTTTTTACAACTTTTCATGACTTGCTCACACCTTCTGAAACTTTATACCTGTAGTTACTTTTACAGTCTTGAATTATCATGTATGGACAACCTATGAGAATACATGCTGGCAAACTTAAAAGTCTCTCTTATCAAATTTAAGATGTTAAAGGTACACATAATACATTTTCCATATTTTACTTAGCACCGATGCCTGGATAACTTAAAACACTGAGCTATTAATGAATACCACACCATTATCTGAATTAAAAGTCAAAATTACATTTCCATGCTTTTAAGTAACATAAGGATAACACCACTTGGGCAGCAACAGTCACTAGTGCATATTTACAACTTTGAAAAGATCTTCATCCTTAAGAGAAACAAGTTTAAAGCATACCAAAGACATGTAAATATAAAACTGAGCAAGTGAACCAAAGGGCGTTTGCATTAACCCAATTTTCTGAACCAATCTGTATTGGCTTACTTGAGTTAACAACATAAAGGCTTGTATACACAGAATTTACTCTCATTTTTATAAGACTACTCTAGCTGAAAAGCAAAAACATGAATACAACATAGATTTGACATCATTTACTACATTTTAATACACTTTGTATAATTTGAATTGACTCAAACAGCTGTTACTTTAACAAATTTAGAGTCCCATCCTTTGAGAGTTCCAGGGATCCAACTGGAAGCCCCAAAGTTGAAAGACTCGGTTTAGAATTTAAACTATCAGAGAGTCAAACCATTTTAGTCAAAAATTAGTACGTTTAACCAAGGCTGTGGACTAGATATGATCAAAGTTAGGTACTCACTCAAACATTAAAGATATAGCGTAAACAGCTTCATGGTGCAGTTTTTCCAATCAAGACTCATACTGGCAATAGAAAAATGCGAAACCTTCAAGACACACGAAAACTCTCATTAGATAAGTTAGCTACAGCAGCACAGAAAAGAATTGATTATCAGCGTATGAGCCCATTGCTTAAGTTTTTATTAACTGTAAAGAGAAAAACCCATCAAGTTGGAAAGGGTTATCGAATTAAGACTTTTCTCTAGGTCAAGATACCTGTGGAATTTTTCCTCTCTCTTTCTCCTGGCCTGTCGGGTCTCCCTTTTTGTTTTAAAAGATATTCTTTCAGTGTGCGGTGTGCTCGCTCAATTATGCCCTGGCCCTGAGGATTGTACGGCAATCCATGGACAAGTTGAACCTCCATTTTTTGGCAAAAGGTGGTAAAGGTTTGAGATGTATATCAGTTTTTAGCACCTGGGGTCTCCCCCAGGCGGCCCATGCATCCAGACAATGAGCAATCACCTGACATTAGGGATACAATTGGGCTAGAAGGTTTAATCGGTCCTGCGGTTTCCAATATCTTTAATGCGTTCACCACATATAAGGAATCTGACAACAAGTTAAAGGCAAAAGAGCACTGCTTAAGGATTTCAATAACTATTTTTAATTCCACAACTTGAGGTGAGCCTGGCTGAAACTGATGAAATACCGGGTCATTACCCTCTACCATATAAACCCCACAGCCTGTTTTTGACCCATCTGTAAATATATTTGGAGCACCTGGTAAGGGCTCAACGGCTGTAATTTTTGGAAATCCTCATTTGCCTATTCAATTCCCGTACTTGCTTTATACCAGACTCTTTGTTATCACCACACTCTTCAGACTCACTGCTGCTTTCTGAGCTACTTTCTGCACTAGTACTACTTACTGAGGAGGGGCTGCGCAACTCGGAAAGATAGGGGTACAGTTTTTTCCTAGTTCTTTTCTGACTCTCCTTCAAAGTTTTCCCTTTTTCACTGGCAGCTCTCTCGGAGTGCTCTTCCTGAAGCTCCTCCAAGGCAGCTTGACCGCTCAGAATAGCTTCACTACACCACTCATCCTCGAGGCATGCTCGCACTAACTTCCATATTGGTCTCACTCCCATTTTGAGATTACCCTGTTCGAATGCAAAATCCAAATCCCTGCCTAGTTTGTCCCATGAAGGGATAGTAAGGCTTCCTGAAACCACATACCAGGGTGCAATGGTATCGCAGTTACGTAAAAACCTATGCAATGTACTAGGCTTAAGTTTCAAACCATTTTCTCAAAGCAGCGCATTCAGCGCCAGAAAAATTGGATGGGACTGTGAATTACCCACCGTCAAATATTGTACTCTTTCCCTGGCCAGGGGTCAGAGCTCCTTCTGCTTTTGTCGCAGAACTTCCTCTGCTTTAATCGCAGAGCTATCCTCCCGCTATTGTCGCAGGACTTCCCGCTCTTATCGCAGATCCCCACCTTATTTTCCTGGGGGACTTACCAGCGCTGCCCTGACTGCAGGAAGTTCTGAGTTCGCGTTTGAGATGGTTCCCCGTACGGGCCACCAGTTGTCGCGTCCCTCGACCAGCAAGGAAGACACGACCCGAACTCTTCTTCCAGCAGTTTATTCAGGAACCTTGAACAAGCTTCTTCTTCCGCCTCCTTCCCTCTCCCATCCCTCTTATAGCCATCAGCACACCAATCAAAAGCAGCCAAGTGGCAAGGATTGATAGGTACAGCAATGCGGAAGCCGGAAGGGAGCTCAGCCATCTCCTTATTAGGAGTTGTTTGTTTCTCGCCAGTCCTTCCGGGAGAAAGGAGCCGGCGCCATCTTTAGGGCGCAGTGCAATGGCTCCCCACAATTGATAACATAGTCATGCCTTGTGTGCACAAACTTGCCTGTGTATAATTAATTTTATGTAATTCCCTCTTAAGTGTTATAGGAGTAAAAGGTGGATTCCTGGGGCAGCAATAAGTCACCTCCTGGTGTCCACATCCCACATAGGATTTCCTGGGTTTACATCTGGTCCAGTCCTGATTCCAGCTTCCTCCTGATGTGCACTGTGGGAGACAGCAAGTCTCACAAGGGCCCAAAACACAGCCCACAGTTCTTTGTGGGCTCCTGTGTTGGAGTGTGGGTGGGTGTGGATGATACGGGACTTTGCTTGTCATGGAATGGGAGCTGGAAACACAGCTGCTTAGAAGCTGACAACCAAGGCACAGAGATGAGTCTGAATCCCATTGTTTCAAGCATGTGGAGGCAAAACCCCCAAGTTACTTCTGGGAATCTGTGCCACCACTGGGAGAAGTACTAGGCTAAGACTGTCAAGGGGTGTGTTTGGGCATTTGTAATTTGCCGGAGGATACAGACATGCAGGCAGTTTACAATAGACCCTTTCCGGGCCATATTCAGGAGTGGGAGAGGTTAGTGATTTCCCACAGATGAGAGTGAGTTTTCTACGTGAGTGAAGATTTGTGTTAGCCAATATAGTATATCTTCTCCTAGACAAGCCCTTGTTCACCCCTCATACACACTGCTCTGCACAAAGGTGCCTTGCCCAAGAACTCCTCTTCACTATTCCTCCCTGTGAGAAGTAAACACTTGGTTCATTTTCAAAGTAAGAATGGTAGATTCCATGCACCTGAGTTTTTAGGGACCCAGGAAGGTTGTGGCCAAACAGCTGAAGCAAATGCCAGGAAGATTGTCACGCTGTTGTTACTCAGCCAATGAGGAACTGGGGGAGGGATCTGCTTGCTAGGAAATAAATAGCTTGCTGGAACCTTCTCCTGGTGTGCTGGCACAAGGTGTTGCAAGATCGGAAGTCGGGTCTCGCTCTTGTTGCACTCACTGAGTCGAGTCCATCACTTGAGCGGATGGGTGAGGCTGTTTCTCACACAGACCAAGCTTTAGGAATCATCTGTCAGCCAATGGAGAGCCACCTGTGGTGAGTGTGTGTGTTCCGCGAGAGGCAAACATGCGTGGCCTTGCCTTCATTACTTGGCTGTGGTTTCCTGGGCTGTCCTGAGCTTCAAAGACCCCCAGGGATGAAAGAAGGCAGGGACTGCAGTTTCCTTGCTGTGGGAACTGAGGTGATGCCTGTGAAAGCACATTTTGCGCACATGTGAGGGTTGTTTGGAGAAGGCTGTACATCTCTGCTAGCTGCTTCCTGAGTTCGGGAAACTTGGCCCTGGTTGCAGTGCTGGTCACGATGGGGTGAGGGTGAGGGTGAGGGTGAGGGACTGAGCTAGAGCTCGGGGCTCCGCTTCAGGGGGCTGTGCTCAGTCTGAAGTTTTACTCTTTCTGCTTATGCTTTTTTTTAAATTAAAGATTTATTATGTATTTGAGTTACACAGAGAAGGAAAGGCTGAGAGAGGCAGGCAGAGGCAGAGACAGATGTCAGTCTTCCATCCGCTGGTTCACTCCCCAGTTGGCCACAATGGCCAGAACTGTGCTGATCTGAAGCCAGGAGTCGGGAGCTTCTTCTGAGTCTCCCACGCAGGTATAGGGGCCCAAGGACTTGGGTCAGCTTCTACTGCTTTCCCAGGCCTTAGCAGAGAGCTGGATCGGAAGTGGAGCAGCCAGGTCTTGAACTGGCACCCATATGGGATGCCGGCACTGCAGGTGGCGGCTTTACCTGCTATGCCACCGTGCTGTTCATCCTTGACATTGTTGTGTTTTTTCTTTTTTTGAAGATTTATTTATTTGAAAGTCAGAGTTTTACACACACACACACACACACACACAGGTCTTCCATCCGCAATTGGCTGCAACAGCTGGAGTTCTGCCGATCCTGAAGCCAGGAGCTTCCTCCAGGACCTGGGCCGTCTTCCTCTGCTTTCCCAGGCCAAAGCTGGATCAGAAGTGGAGCAGCCGGGTCTTGAACCAGTGCCCATAGGGATACTGGCCCTTCAGGCCGGGGCATTAAGCCGCTGCAGCACAGCGCCAGCCCCTGTCTTGTCTTCTGATTCCTGGTGTTTCCAAACTCTCCATCTTCCTGTCCTCCAGTGAGCCCCTCCCCTAGCCTGCATTTTTCACCCCTTCTCCCCTCCAGCCTTTCCTCCTCCTGTCTGCCTATGCATATCAACTGTTATGGCTGTGAATGCTAAAGTCCTGCCTTACTCCTGGTGTTTTATTTCATGTTTGATCCTAGTATGAAAGGTGATTTTATGTAATGACTGGAGGGGGCCACCAAGTGCCCACACATTTGGCCAGGCATAAATTTGATGTTTCTGTGTGGGTACTTCTGGCTAGGTTTAACATCTATAGACTTTGTCAAGGAAATTGCCCTTCCTGGTGAGGTTTGAGTAGAGCAAAAGGGCTACTCAGTCCGTGAGCAGGAGCGGACCCTCCTACCTTAATGCCTTAGATAATTGACTAATACTCTGATAGTGTCCTAGAATTGAATGAATGGCTCTCCTGGGTCTCCAGATGGGGACGTGGGCATCTTGGTCCCTGGGATCCTCCCTAAATGGCTCAGGAGTGTCAGTAGCTGTATAATGCATCTTTCTTTGCCAATACAGGCAAATGCCAGATACATAGAGGGATGAATGGATGGTTAAATAGATTCAACTGATGCATACATGGAGATTTCTGCATTCTGTTGTTTCTACTTACATTGGCATTTCTGGTTAATTTCCACAGAAATCTTGAGGATCTGAATTATGCTAAGGTGTCAGGCAGTGTGTTCTGTAAAGATGAAAGAAACGGAAGTGTACCCTGAACGCACAAGCTTGGTGGGTAGATAAAGCAAACTCACCTAAGAAGACAAAGAACAAATCAAAGTAGAGCACAGGGAGATGCTTTGTCTCGCAGAACAGGAGCACAGTTGAAATTTGTGCCTGTGTAATCCGCAATGAGGCCAATTGTGGTCAGAATAAAATTAACTCACCTGTTTTGGGGATCAGTAGAAGCAGTAAGACACCCTGGTTTTTCCTTAAATGAGCTAATTCCTCCACGTTGGATGTCCATCAGCCACACCTGGGTAGACCCCTGAGCTGTGATGACCCGAAGATCTCAACACGTTTCAGCCTTGCCTGAGCCTGTGGGTCTGGCCAGACATTAGATTCCCTCCTTGCAAAATGCCCTGCACAGTGCTGAAATAGTTTGTCCAAGCTCTCTGTCTGATGGCTGAACTGCTAGTGGTGATGATGTACTAGTGTGTTCTCATCCCAGATTAGATCCATGGTCACAGCTTCAGTGAGATACTCTTGGAATCGGGGAGCTAAATTTTTCATGCTCCCCTGGGACCTGTCTAACCAAATCTAGTTGCAAATGATACAGTAGCTTCTCTGGGGAAGGAAGATTGTTTCTTTGGTTTCTAGGAATAATCTACTGTTACACCTAGAAGAAGAGTATTCCTGGGTGGAATCCAAAACTCCCCAGCCAGCTATTTGAGTGGCACACAGGGAGGTGCACATGTACCATAGTGATTCCTTTTTTTATGATTTATTTTATTTATTTGAAATAGGTAGAGACAGAGAGGTCTTCATCTGCTGTCTCATCCCCCCAACCCCCAGATGGCAACAATGGCCAGAGCTGTGCCGATCTGAAGCCAGAAACCAGGAGCTTCCTTTGGGTCTCCATGTGGGTAAAAGGGCCAAGGACCTGGGCCATCTTCTATTGCCTTCCCAGGCCATAGCAGAGAGCTGGATCAGAAGAGGAGCAGCTGGGACTTGAACTGGTGCCCATATGGGATGCTGAAACTTCAGGCCAGGTTTTTTTTTTTTTTTTTTTTTTTTTTTTTTTGAGTTAGAGAGAAAGGTCTTCCTTCCATTGGTTCACCCCCCAAATGGCTGCTATAGCTGGAACTATGCCGATCTGAAGCCAGGAGCCAGGTGCTTCCTCCTGGTCTCCCATGTGGGTGCAGGGGCCCAAGCACTTGGGCCATCCTCCACTGCCTTCCTAGGCCACAGCAGAGAGCTGGATTGGAAGAGGAGCAACCGGGACTAGAACCGGTGCCCATATGGGATGCCAACGCTGCAGGCGGAGGATTAACCAAGTGAGCCATGGTGCTGGCCCCAGGCCAAGGCTTTAAACCCACTGTGACACAGTGCCGGCCTCACCATAGTGATTCTTTAATACGTAGAAATGACTTTTTTTCTTAGGGATGTACTGTTTAAAAGTCTTCCTGTAATCCTTGCTGGTATATAGGAGAGTCAACAGTAGCCTTTGGGCATTGTTGTAAAATGGACCTCATGGTGTTTAATTTTTCACATGATGCTTGGGATTATCTCAAAGACCACTGGCACTGAAGTCAGTGTTCACGTAGCCAATGGATGAATATAATCTAATTTAGCATGTTTTAGCTGTCTTCACATTAGTTATTCTGCATCTGGCATCTGTTAAATACTAATCAATCAATGCTATTGATGTAAAGATCTTCAACCACTGGTGTTTACTGAACACTTTACCCCAGGTTCTCTACCCCTTGTTGCTAAAGAGAGCCCCTCTCTGCTTTCCCCTTGTTCCCCAGGAGGGCCTGGTCCTATTCTGATCTGGTTGGGGCCTCTCCCTCTCATGTCTTCATGGCACCATGCTGGGAGGCACTTCCTGAATGAAGCATCTGGTGCAGTATTTACCCTCTTAGTCCTGTGTCTTCATGATCTGCCCTCAAGGCCTCAACCTCACCACATTTGGCAGGCTAGCTTTGTGGTAAAGTGTCTGGAATTAGGTTTGTGAAGGGGAGTGGGGAGAGGAGCATAGGTTCTTAGTCGTATGTCCCAGAATCCAAGCAAGACACCAAATGGCAGTATCCTTAGATATCTTTAAATGGTGCCTGTTTTAGAAAGAAAAAGCCTATCATGGTTTGAGGGTTCTTGTTTCCCACTTAAGTGCGGTGTAAGAACTTTTGCTCTCAGGTTGTAGAATTGCCAGGCTCTTACGGAGTCTTGAAAATCAAGGTTTCTTTAGCTGTGTCTCACTGATCCCCTTTCCTCAGCCAGAAGCTTCCAAGAAAGGATGGACACCTTCAAAACCGTCCTCTTTTGACCATCCTCTCACCTAGGTGGGGGAGAGGAGGATAATGGTGAACCTTGTTTTCACAGTGGTGTTAACTTTACTGTTTCCTCTCTACTCTGAGGAATGCTTTCAGTACAACAACTCCATTTCCCAAAGTTATCATGGTCTTCAGTATTTGAAAGGCACAGTTACAGAGAGGCAGAGGAAGAGAGAGAGGTCTTCCCACCGCTGGTTCACCCCTCAAATGAATGCAATGGCTAGAGCTGGGCCAATCCAAAGCCAGGAGCTTCTTCTGGATTTTCCATGTGGGTGCAGGGTCCCAAGTACTTGGGCCATCTTCTACTGCTTTCCACAGCAGAGATCTGGATCCGAAGGGGAACATCTAGGACTTGAACCAGTGCCTGTGTGATATGCCAGCACTACATGTAGGAGGTGACTTTAACTGCTGTGCCATAGCACCAGCTCCATAATATTTACAGAAATACCAATATACATTGTCATTTTCTTATTTATTTTGGAATCATACTTTTTGTCTTTTAAAATTTAAGCTCCTATCTATAAGGGAGCAAATGTAGTATTTATCGTTCTATGTCTAGCTTATTCACTCTTATTATCTCTTTGCAGCCAAGTTTTCTGGCAACTAAGTAGGGATTTTCAAATAAGTTCTGAGCAGACAATATTATCCAGTAGAAGAAGTTAACAAAGGTAATGCTGCAGTCTACAGCTAAGATTGGCCCTTCTGAGGCCATTGATACATTCCATTTTATGAATATCAAAAATCTTATCAAAATGAAAAATACTTTAAAATTTAATTCTAAATGCTTTTTAAAATACATTGATACATTGAGTGTCTACCAGATGCCAGCTGCTACAAGAAGAACTACAGATAAGGTATACCCAAAGAAGGGGCATAATCTCTGTCCCTAAATTCTGCTACCATAATCTGCAATCTGGACATGATCCAGAAGCAACAGAAATTGTTTGTAAATTTATATTTATTAAATAAAAAAAGAAAAAGTACAACTTTTGCATTGTTGTGGCTTTTTCCCCCATAACCTCCCTCCCACTTGCAACCATCCCATCTCCCACTCCCTCTCCCATCCCATTCTTTGAGATTCATTTTCAATTATCTTTATATGAAGATGATCAACTTAGTATATACTAAGTAAAGATTTCAACAGACTGCACCCACACAGACACACAAAATAGAGTATTGTTCGACTAGTAGTTTTACCGTTAATTCTCATAGTACAACATATTAAGGACAGAGATCCTACATGGGGAGCAGGTGCACAGTGACTCCCATTATTGATTTAACAATTGACACTCTTATTTATGATGTCAATAATCACGAACTGTCGAGGCTATGGAAGCCTCTTGAGTTCACCAACTCTGATCTTATGTAGTCAAGGCCGTATCACAGTGGAGGTTCCTTCCTCCCTTCAGAGAAAGGCGCCTCCTTCTTTGATGGCCCGTTCTTTCTGCTGGGATCTCTCTCACCGAGATCTTTCATTCAGGTCATTTTTGCCAGTGTCTTGGCTTTCCATGCTTGCGAGACTCTCATGGGCCTTTTAGCCAGATCCAAATGCCCCAAGGGTGGATTCTGAGGCTGGAGTGCTGTTTAGAGCATTTGCCATTCCATGAGTCTGCTGTGTATCCTGCTTGCCCCGTAGGATCATTCTCTCCCTTTCAATTCTATCCTTCATTATTCCAGAAGCAACAAAAATTGTATTTATCTTTTGCAAAGATGGGGCTTGGGCTGGAAGGGTTTTGCTCTGACTCCATTGTAACTGTTTAATCAATTTACTTTATGTAAATTACTTTACTTCATTGTTTAATAGAGTAAACTTGATTATATTATCTATTATTTGACATTACTGTGATTCTCTTGAGAGAGTTATAATATACATATAATATACATTATATTTCCTATAATATTTATTTAAATATTTAATATTTATATAATATTTATATATTTGATTATTTAAATATTAAATATTAAAAGTGTTTACTGTTCTAATATTCACTTTGTGGAAGTATTTAAAATAGATGTTTAAAAATTAAATATTGGCTGGTACACCTGAGCATTCAACCACTCACCCTATTCCCAACTCCCACTACAAATGCTCCTCAAACTATTCCAAACAATTGAAAGGGAAGGGCTACTCCCAAACTCCTTCTTTGAGGACAGTATCACCTTAATTCCAAAACCAGAAAAAGATACAGGAGAGAGAACTACAGACCAATATCCTGATTAACACAGATGCAAAAGTCCTCAAAAAAAATTCTAGCTAATCCAATTGAACAACACATCAGAAAGCTTATTCACATAAACCACGTGTGATTTTTCCCTGGTATGCAGGTTTGTTTCAACACATGCAAATGAATAAATGTGATATGTCACATGGACAGACTGAAGAATAAATACCATACAATTATATCAGCAGGTGTGATAAAGCACTTGATGAAGTATAACATCTTTTCATTACAAAAATCTTAAGCAATTTGGTTATAGAAGGAACATACCTCAACTCAATCAAGGCAATATATGACAAACACACAACCATCATCATATTGAGTGGGAAATGTTGCAAGTATCTCCACTAAGATTTGGAAGCAGACAAAGATGCCCACTCTTACATCTGCTATTCTGTATACTTCTGGAGGTGTTAGCCACAGCCATAGGCAAGAAAATCAATTCAAATAGATAGAGATTAGAATTGGAGGAAATCAAATCATCCCTGTTTGCAGACATCATGATTCTGTATACAGGATCAATGGACTCCAACTTGGTATAGTTCCAGCATATAAAGTCAACACATGACAATCAATAGCCTTAATATACAAATGCAATGTCATGGCTGAGAAAGACATTCTAAGATCAATTCAATTAGCAGTAGCTCCAGAAATATTTTAAATATCTTATAAAATTAACCAAGAATGTGAAACATCTCTACAGTGGAAACAAAAAGGCAACCAACAGATTGGCAGAAAATGTTTGCAAATTATGCAACTGATAAGTGATTAAGAACCAAGATATGTAAAGAGTTCAAGAAACTCCAAAACAATAAAAACAATACAGTGAAGAAATCTGACACGACATGAACAGTCAGTTTTCAATGCATGAAATACAAATGATCAATAGACACATGAACAATTCCTCAGGATCACCAGCCAACAGGAAAATACAAATAATCACAATGAGGTTTCACATCACCCCAGTTAAAATGTGTACAATCCAAAAATAAAAAAAATAATGCTGTCAAAGATGTGGGGGGAACAGGTACCCTAATACACTATTGGTGGGAATGTAAACCCATACAATTAGTATTGAACACAGTATGAAAATTCCTTGGAAATATGAAAATATATCAAATGTATGACCCAGCCATTCCACTCCTAGTAAGTGACCAAATGAGATGAAATTGGTACGTGAGACATATTTCTACCACCACGTTCATTACAGCTCAATTCACAATAGCTAAACTATGGAATCAGTTCAGATGTCCATCAGATGATGACTGCATAGAGCGAATGTGGCATATATACACGACAGAACACTACAGATAGAAAAAAAGGGGTGACAACTTTTCTAAAAAAGTTAATGCAACTGGAAACCATTATGTGTATTGAAATAATCCAGTTCTTGAAACACAAACATCATAGGTTTTCTTTTATATGTAGTAAGTTAGAGTACAAAAGTCTATTGAAATGACATGGTCCTCTTGTGATTGCACTGCTGTTTTTAGCCCTTGTTTGTACTGCTGTGGACCTGTGGTCTTTCTGCTTTTTACTTGTTGACTATTATGGTTCGTGGTACACTAAGCCCGTGATTACATACTGAAATTGTTTTTATAAAAATTAAAGGAAAAAAAGATGAAAGAGGAGGGTTATGGGAGGAGAGATGGGGGATGAACTACGGTTATCAGAACTGCACCTACAAACACATGAAATCTGATATTTTGTTAATAAACAAAAAAAAAGAATACTACTGAGTCTCTTGAAAGAAAATACGTGAAGGGGCTGATCAGATTACATGAATGATCAATTTTCATGTTGCCTGACAAAAGACAAAGTTAGAAAATCTTATATAGACTTATTGGAAAAAAAGCTACCTTCATATGGCCTAAGTTCAGACACAGGTGGTTTTATCTTTAACAAAATAGAAAATCATGATTGTAGTTTAAATAAAAGATAGTAGAAAGTTATTTAGAATGTTACTGAGCCATGATAAATATGTAATTCATCAACAGGATATGAAAATTCTAAGTACATATTCCTGAGTACGAGGCAAATATCAAGAGGACAGAGGTGAAAGACAGTAATATACTGGTAATAGTGGGTTCTCATATGTCACATTGAACACAGGACCCATGTTCAAGACAATAAAGCAATAAGATAGTGGACTTGGACTACTCTTTAAACAAAATGGACCTAACAGAGAGCTGAGCACATTTCACTCAGCAGTACAGAATACACATTTTCTCAGACACACAGAATGCAGTTATCAGGACATCCTATGTTATGCCCAACTGGAACAATTCATCTTTTTCCAGACACACATCCAGGTTGCACATGGCATCCTTCAGCTCTCCAACAGAGATGTGTCCGAGATCCTCTCAGTATCAGACAAGGTCTGAGCTTGACCGTGACTCATTACACTTCACCCTTCTCATCCTGTGGGTAACAGTCGTTCTCCTGAGTGCCTCCTATTTTTTTTTTGTACAGGCAGTTAGACAGTGAGAGAGAGACAGAGAGAAAGGTCTTCCTTTACCATTGGTTCACCCCCTAAATGGCTGCTATGGCCGGCACGCTGTGCCAGGAAGCCAGGAGCCAGATGCTTCCTCCTGGTCTCTCAAGTGGGTGCAGGGCCCAAACACTTGGGCCATCCTCCACTGCCTTCCCTGGGCCACAGCAGAGTGCTAGACTGGAAGAGGAGCAACTGGGACAGAACCGGCACCCCAACCGAGACTAGAACCCAGAGTACTGGTGCCACAGGTAGAGGATATGCCTAGAGAGCTGTGGCACCAGCCAATCTCCTATTCTTTCACTCCCTTTAAGTACATGCCCTTCCACACAGGCACTTAAACAGTAGTTTGTCTCCAAAACTGACAATATTTACCAAAGGATGACGGGAATTCAGAGCAGAGCTGGACTGGAAGAGGAGCAACTGAGACTAGAACCCGGCGCCCATATGGGATGTTGGCGCTGTAGGTGAGCCACAGCACCAACCCCTAGCAGAGATAGTTTTTAAAAAGTGGAGGGAGTGCAGTCTCAGGGAAGAGTTAGGGAGAAAATTGCAGAGAAATCTCTACACAAATTAGAGGGACACAGTGGACCTATGTGGAGGGCGAAGATGCCCACATCTCAGGACCCCAACAGCCGGGAGTTCTGCACCAGCATTGGAGAGTGAGGTGAGACCAGACTACAGCAGACCAAGCCACTGGCGATAAAGCTGCAGGGAAAGCCTAGAGAGAACCAGGCTTGGAGACTTGTGGGGGATGGTGCACCTGCGAATCTAGAGGAATAACCAGGACATATAAAGAGATCTAGAAACTCCACAACAAAACAACCCAGTTAAGAAATTGGCAAAGGACTGAAATATTTTTTCAAAAGACAAAATCCAAATGGCCGACTGTCGCTCCCCCTCTTCGTGGAGGAACGACACAGGACCCTGCGCTGTTCTTTTGTCTGCTCGGCCCTCCCCGGGTTTGCTGCTGGTTCTTCCCGGGTTGGCTACCGACCCTTCCACCTCCATGGAAGGGCGGTTCCCCCTGCCACATTCCCCACTTCCGCGGGGGAGCGGCACACCACCGGCCGGCTCTCTCGGGGGCTGCACAGGTGTTCCTTCAGATGTTCCCTTTAGATGTTCCTGGTGCATATTGTCTCTCTCCTCCTTTATAGTCCTCTTCCACCAATCCCAACTCTGCTACCCACAATGCCGAGTACGCTGCTCTCCTCCAGTCAGGAGCAGGTCCTGCTGTTTATTGGTTGAACTGGAGGCAGCTGTGTAGAAGCTGTTTCCTCCTCTCCCAGCGCCATATTGTGGGAGAGCAGATGCATAGAATAAGTCTTAATTCCAGTAACTTAGTCTAGTCCGAGTTGCTCCCAGTTGCTCCCCACAGCCGACAGACTCATGGAAAAATGCTCAGGATTGCCGGTGCCACGGCTCACTAGGCTAATCCTCTGCCTTGCAGCGCCGGCACACCGGGTTCTAGTCCTGGTCAGGGTGCCAGATTCTGTCCCAGTTGCCCTTCTTCCAGGCCAGCTCTCTGCTACGGCCAGGGAGTGCAGTGGAGGATGGCCCAAGTCCTTGGGCCCTGCACCCCATGGGAGACCAGGATAAGTACCTGGCTCCTGCCATCGGATCAGCATGGTGCGCTGGCTGCAGCGCGTGGCCGTGGCGGCCATTGGAGGGTGAACCAACGAAAAAGGAAGACCTTACTCTGTCTCTCTCTCACTGTCCACTCTGCCTGTCAAAAAAAAAAAAATGCTCAAGATCACTAGCCATGAGGGAAATGAAAATCAAAACCACAATGAAGTTTCACCTCACCCCAGCTAGAATCGTGATTTCTGAATGAAATCCACGTGGGAGGCCTGAATGAAGCCACTGTCTCTGGGTTTCAGTCCCTCAGTCTGAGCCAGCCTGGGCTATTGGAGCCACCTGGGGAGTGAGCTGGTTACCGGAAAATCTCTGTGCGATTCTGCCTTTCAATCAGAATCAAAGTTTAAGAACCAAAATCATCACAGTGAGATGAGGGGCACATTGTGAATGTTTTAGACCAAATGGGAAACATGTTGATAGAGGAAATGCCCTTATGAATTTTCTAGGGAACTCACAGAATTCCACAGATAACGAAGTAAAAGAAGAGGTTATTCCTTACAGTTCTGGAGGAAGGGTTACAGAGAGCACACTAAGGGCTACTATCATGTCTTCTGGCCTCTCTCCTGGTTTGCAGATGGCTGCCTCCTCACACTGTCCTCACCTGGCTTGCTGTCAGTGCACAAAGCTCCCTGCTGATTCTGTGTATGTCCTAATATTCCCTTCTTCAGTGAACACTCCAGCTGGATTATGGCCCACCTGAACGATCTCATTTTAATTCAACAGCTCTACTAATGCCTAATATCTTTACATTTGAAATCCTGGGAAGTTGAGCTTCAACATGAATTTGTGTCTGAGGAGAAATGCAATTCAGTTTAACATGCTTTGGAAATTCCGAAAAGACTTTGGAAATAGAGTGATAGAATTTTTGGAATGGAAGGCCTGTATTCATCTGACAGGCTGATCTGCTCAAAATAGTTTGTTTCCTAAACAAAAATGTTTTGCCCAATAGCCACAGAGCCTCTGGGTCACCTGGCCAGGAATTCTCATTGCGGAATGCCCATCTTTTACTAATGATGCATTTCTAGGGGTTAAGGAGTCTTTGGGTGAAAACAGACATCACATTGCACTCATCTGAATGACCTCAGCCACACGTGTTAGACCCATTTTCGTAATCAAAAGTACATTCATGGTAACATCACTAAAAATTCCCAAGCAGGGAGATCTAGTGTTCCATTGTGCCCCAGCAGCAACAAAACCTAGAAAATCCACAGGAATCAAGTTTCCAGAACCTGGGATGGATTTACCACCTTACAGCTGTCAGGGGAAGGGTTCACACAGAAAGCTGCAGCTTTAAGAAAGCGCTGCTGCAGTTTAAATCCCTGCCCCATGTTCCATTCTCAGGTGAGCAGCAGTGCTAATGGCAGCAATACAAACTCCTGACGCAAGCTTCCGAGACCAGAAGGGGCAATTCTGACATCAGTCTCAAAGACCACACTTCTCCACTGGACTGTGAGAAGGTCTCTGAGGTGTGGCACGGAGGCTGCTTGCCTCTGGTGTGCCCAGCTTGAAGCCTTTCCAAGGATGTGATAGCTTCTCAGGCGACATTTGCAGAAAGTCCATAAAGGCACAGCATTGGCCCCAGAAGGCTGAGGGACCAGAGAACAGATGGGATGAGCCACAGATACTCTGAAGAGGGGTAAGTGAGGGGACGGGTCAGGAGCTACTTGGGATAACAGGACATTTAAACTTCTTGTGTATGCCTTGTAATCACGGACATCATCACATCTGCGAGGTGGGCTGTGTGCACAGGAGATGAGAGAAGTGTCCCAAGATTTCAGCTCTGGCTGATGTGCAGGATGCACACAGGAGGTGTTGAGTGTGGCACAGAGGACAAGTTGCTGAAAAGCACTGAAGGAGTGGAGCAACATGGAGTCAATCTGCAGGACTGAAAAAGGATTTTCTTTTCCTCAGTTTCCTTTGACTTAAAGAATTTTAGGAACAGAAACTGAACACTTCAGTAGACACAGAAAACATAAGACAGACATTCCAAAAGAGATGATAGAAGAAAATGAACACATAGGCCACACAAAAAACGGGAACAATGAACCTGAGGTGGGGTTGGGGCAGAGATGACAAGAGCTGTATGTCTTGCATAAGAAATTGTGTGCCATACAAAGAAACATGAAAGCAAGTCTCTCTTGCAAGAAGAAAATGAAAACATAGAAATATTCTACAAGGACAAAAACAAGTCAATTTTATTTTGTGCAAAAAAATCAAATCATAAAGATCTAGAGCAAATGAGCAAATTGGGAAAACCACACATGAACAAAATGAGAATGTCTTCAAAGAAGCAAATTTTAAACAAGAAGCAAACAATTTATAGAGCTGCAAACATAGCTGAAATGAAAAAAAAATCACAATAAATGCTTAAAAGTTGATTTGAGTGTGATGAAGAATAGTGAGCCTGAATGCCAGATAATTGAGATGTCCCAGTGCAAGGAACAAAGGAAAAATAATGAAGAACAGAGTTTAAAAACAGTGAAACTGTATCAAATATACCATGACTTGTACAAGATAAGCTGCATAAGAAAAGGAGACTTTAAGAAGCAGAAACAGGCCGGTGCCACAGCTCACTAGACTAATCTTCCACCTGTGGCGCCAGAACCCCGGTTCTAGTCCCAGTTGGGGCACTAGATTCTGTCCTGGTTGCTCCTCTTCCAGTCCAGCTCTCTGCTGTGGCCTGGGAAGGCAGTGGAAGATGGCCCAAGTGCTTGGGCCCTGCACCTGCATGAGAGACCAGGAGGAAGCACCTGGCTCCTGGCTCCGAATCGCCACAGTGCACTGGCCATAGCAGCCATTTGGGGGGTGAATCAATGGAAGGAAGACCTTTCTCTCTGTCTCTAACTCTGCCTGTCAAAAAAAAAAAAAGCAGAAACAATAATGACATGACATAAACACTATCTGAGGAAAAGCTTGAGCCTATACCTCCAAGATGCACAAGAAATCCATGGCAGAATAAACCTCAAAGACATCCAAATTGAGATATTTTATATTCAAATTGTAAAAAAAAAAGATTTGGGAAACATATCTGCCCATCTCCATAAGATGCCAATGAGCACACCCCCATCCCACATCAGAGTATGTCTTCAGCTCTAACACTTAGTCTTTGACCTTGATGCTTCTAGGTAGATTCCTGGAATTCACAAATGTTGACATTCTCAATTGGAGCAATTCAGAACGTCAACATGAAGTAGGGGAGAGATAGTAATTCCCTTACATGCTTTGTTTTATCCAGGACTAAACAACCAGAATCAAACAGTAGGAAGTGCTCCAGATGACACCCCTGAGGCAATCTGCCTTCTAGTGGGGACCTTAGATCAACACTCAGAAGGATGCCCTTCTGTCCCTTAAGGATGTCCCATTTTAGCATGAAGCCATCAGTATGGTAGCAGTCCCCATATCCCTAACACTGCTGTTAGGGTCCATTCTTCTGGTGGGGGGGTGGTAATGTGAGGAGGTATTTGAAAGAACAGGCAGTTAGGTCAGTTCCCCACTGAAATGGGGAAAGAGGATGTCCCTTTAAGCATGGACAAGATGCATTATTCTGCTGAGAAGCTGCTGTTAGCAAGACAAAAGTGCCAATTCCATGCTTCTGGGTCTCTAGCTTTATCATGAGAATATAAATAAGTTTACTATCGTACACTTCTGACGGCTTTTGTATTTTATCATGAGCAGTCTATAGGGGACTGCATTTCCAGGCTTCTGTTGAGTTGGGCCCTTACCATCTGTTACCTGAAATCCTGTACCTCAACTCAATTGTACTTAAAGGACCCCGTCTGTCATTTCCAGAATTTTCCTCTCTTGAAGGCCCCTTCTGATCTCTGTGGAAAGAGCATCCTGACTTAAATACATCTTGCTTGCCACAGGTATGGAAGTGCACATACACACATACACACAGTAGGTTAACAAAGATGTCAAAAAGAGATTGCAAAACACTTAGAATTTTAATTGCAATGAGAACAAAATACAATCACCTGTGAAATCAGGGCCTAGAAGAAAATTTATACCTATAAGCAACTACAATAAAAACAAATATCTGAACTCAATTCAATGTACATAGTTAAGAACAAGCAAAAAGAACCTAAATCCAACAAAAACTAGCAGAAAAAAAACAAAAGTAGAGACACATAAAGTGCCACACAGTAAAACAACATTAAGAAATCATTACCAAGACAGAAACTGAATCAGTAATAAAGACCCTTCCGACAAAGAATAGCCCATGACTGGATGGCTTAACTGCTGAATTCTAACAGGAATTTGAAGAAGGTCCAATCCTTCTCAAGCTATTCAAAAACAATTTAAAGGGAGAGAATCCTCCCAAATTCATTCTGTGAAGCCAGCATCGCCTTAATTCATAAACCTGAAAAAGATGCAACAGAAAAAGAACTACAGACCAATTTCCCTGATGAACATAGACACAAAAATCCTCAAAAAAGTTCTAGCCAATTGAATCCAACAACACATCAGAAAGATCACTCAGCTGGACCAAGTGGGATTTATCCCTGGTATGCAGGAATAGGTCAACATTCACAAAGCAAACAATGTCAAACATCACGTTATCAACCTGAATAACAAAAACCATGTGATTATCTCAATAGCTGCAGAGAAGCCATTGGATAAAATACAACACCCTTTCATGATGAATACTCTAAGAAAATTGGGTAAAGAATCAACATTCCTCAATACAATCAAGGCAATTTATGCAAACCCACAGCCAGCATCCTATTGAATGAGAAAAGTTGGAACCATTCCCACTGAGGTATGGAACCAGACAAGGATGCCTACTCTCAACATTTCTGTTTAAAACATTCATGGAAGTTTTAGCCAGAGCCATTATGCAAGAAAAATAAGTCAAAGGGATACAAAATGGGAAGAAGGAAGTCAAATTACTCCTATTTGCACATGACATTATTCTATATAGAGAATCCAAAAGACTCCACTAAAAGACTATTGGACCTCACAGAAAAATTTGGTAAAGTAGCAGGATATAAAGTCAATTCAGAAAAATCAACAGCCTTTGAATACACAAAGCCATGGCTGAGAAAGAACTTTCAAGATCAATTCCATTCATAATAGCTGCAAAAAAATCATACCTTGGAATAAATTTAACCAAGGATGTCAAGGATCTCTATGAGAATTACAAATTATTAAAGAAATAGAAGATACCAAAAATGGAAAAATCTGCAATGTTCATGGATTAGAAGAATCACCAAAATGTCCATTCTTCCAAAGACAATTTACAGATTCAATGCAATTCCTATCAAATACCAAGGATAAAAAATGATGCTGAACTTCATATGGAAACACTGGAGACCTCAAATAGCTAAAGCAATATTATACAAAGAAAGCTGACGGCATCACAATACCAGATCAAGACATACTACAAGGCAGTTGTAAGCAAAATAGCCTGGTTCTGGTACAAAAACAGATGGATAGACCAATGGAACAGAGTAGAATTGCCAGAATTCATTTCAAGCATCTACAACCAACTTATATTTGACCCAGGATCTAAAACCAATCCCTGGAGCAAGGACAATCTCTCCAACAAATGGTGTTAGGAAAATTGGATTTCCATATTCAGAAGTATGAAGCAGGACCCCTACTTTACATCTTAACCATGCACTCATCATAGATTAAGGACTTAAATCTGTGACCTGATACCATCAAATTATTAGAGAACATTGGGGAAATCCTATAACACTTTAACAAATTGGATTATATTAAATTGAGAAGTTGTGCAGTGCAAAAGAAACATTCAGCTATTTGAAGAGGCAAATGACTGCATGGGAGAAATTATTTGCAAACTATACAATCTATAAAGGTTTAATAACCAGAATATATAGAAAGATCAAGAAGCTCCACAACAGAGCAAACAACCTAATGAAGAAATGGGCAAAGGACCTAGACATTTTTCAAAAGAGGAAATCCAAATGGCCAACAGACACAGAAAAAAAGGCTCAGGATCACTAGCCACCAGAGAAATGCAAATAAAAACCACAATGAGGTTTCACCTCACCCCAGTAAGAATGGCTTCCATACAGAAATCAACAAATGCTGGGAAGGATGTGAGGATAAAGGTACCCTAACCTACTGTTGGTGAGAATGTAAACTGATAAAACCACTGTGGAGGACAGTATGGAGATAGCTCAGAAATCTGAATATAGATGTACCATATGTCCCAGCCATCCATTCCTGGGGATTTACCCAAGGGAAATGAAAACAGCACATGAAAGAGTTATCTGCACCCCCCCCATATTTATTGCAGCTCAGTTTACACTAGCTAAGTCATGGAAGCAACTCAAATGCCCATCAACTGAAGACTGGATAAAAAAATTATGGGATATGTACACCATGGAATACTACACAGTGGTTATAAAAATGAAATCTGATCATTTGCAACAAAATGAATGAATGTGGAAAACATCATACTTACTGAAATAAGCCAGTTCCAAAGGGATAACTCCATATGTTCTCCCTGATCTGTGATAACTAATAGAACACCTAAAAAGAAATCTGTAGAAGAGAGGCAATGACTAACAGTCCTTGTCTTGATTGTTGAGGAACGGAGTTTTTTTTTTTTTTTTTTAAATACTATTTGTCAAACTCTTAACAGAGTTTAACATATGTGTTTATAGTCAATTGAAAATAGATCTCAGTAAAAAGAGTAGGAATAAGAGGAGGAGGAAGAGGGGTGGGAGTATGGGCATGAGGGCGGGCACAGTGGGAAGAATCACCATGTTTCTAAAGTTGTAATTATGAAGCATGTGGAGTTTCTAACTCTAAACCTGTATAGTTCTGCATACTTTCCTATGGACTTACTTACAGTTTAAATACTTGCCATGGGACCTCAAATACCATTAAACTGTTGGTAAATATATCATCTTCAGTGTTAAGTTGATCATATGGATAGGATTAAGGATCTGGTAATAGAATTAAAAAGGAATGGATGTTCCAACATGATTAGCAGTTCACACAGCAGACTCAGAATCTGAGTAGATTATGATAGACAATCCCTTTAAGTAGCACTCTGACCTCAAAAATCAGCCCTTTAAGTCTTCCTGGTCTGTCTGAAAAGTCCATGAGAGCATTTCAGGCATGGAAAGCCAGACACTGTGCAAAAAATGTCTGACAAGAAGGACCTTGGTGGGCAAGACCTCAGTGGAAAGAAGTAGTCATCAAAGAAGGAGGTACTTTTCTCTGAAGGCAAGAGAGGACTTCCATTTTACTTATGGCCTTGTCTAAATACTGATGGAGTTTGTGGATTCAAAAAGCTTCCATAGCCTAGGGAGCTCATGTCAAGAGCCTCGGGTGGTCATTGACATTACACATAAGAGTTACAACTGTTAAATTAACAAAGGAGTCGCTGTGCACTAACTTCTCATGCAGTACCTCTAAGATTTGTATTATAATTATGTCTAGGTGCTCACAAAAAGATGTATCATTCTTCAGTGCTTCTTTAAAGTTAATCAAGTTTCTAAAAAAATGAAGTGAAATTAACTTCAAGATGAAAGGACTTTGAACAGTCCTTGTCTCAACTGTTGAGGAACAGTTTTTTGGTGCAAACTGTGGAACTCTTAACTTAGTAAAGAGCTGGTCTTCTGTGTATAAAGTTAATTGAAAATGGACCTTAGTGGAAAATGGGACTGGGAATGGGTCAGGGAGCAGGAGGTGGGATGAGAGAGTGGGTGGGAGGGTGGGTATGGTGGGAACAATCACTATATTCCTAAAGCCGTACTTATGAAATGCATGAAGTTTGTATTCCCTAAATGAAAGTCTTTGGGAAAAAAAGAAATCATTGATGGGATTGGTGCTGTAGCATAATGTTGCCACTTGGCATTTCAAGTTCCAGCTGCTCCACTTCCAATCCAGCTCCACAATGCACCTGGGCAAGTCAGAGAATGCTCAAGTATTTAGGTCCTTGCACCCTTGTGGGAGACACACAAGAATCTCCTGTCAGGATGGCCCAAGTGCTTGGGCCCTGTACCCACATGGGAGACCAAGAGAAGCACCTGGCTCCTGGCTTCAAATCAGCACGATGTGCCAGCCACAGCGCGCTGGCCACGGCAGCCATTGGAGGGTGAACCAATGGCAAAAAGGAAGGCTTTTCTCTCTGTCTCTCACTGTCCACTCTGCCTGTCAAAAAAATAATAAAAATTAAAATTAAAAAAAGAATCTCCTGTCATCAGATAGGCCTAGCCCCAATCACTGCAGTCATTTGGGGAGGGCACCAACAGATGGAAGATCTTCTCTTTGTCTCTGAATCAATCAATCAATCTCTTTCAAATAAAGCTTTACAAAGAAAAATCAGAGTGGGTGTTGTGGCATAGCAAGTTAGGCTTCTGCTGCTCACCTGACATCAGAATGGCAGACCAAGTCCCAGATGCTCTTTCCAAGCCAACTCCATGTTAACATCCCTGGGAGGCAGCAGACCATGGTTCAAGGACTTGAGTCCCTGGCTCCCACCTGGGAGATCCCCATGGAATTCCTGATTTCTTGATTCTACCTGTCCAGCGCTGGTTGAACTTGTGGGTTGAAGACTTCCCTCATTTCCTCCCTTACTCTCTCTCCCCCTCCCCGCCTCCCTGTCCCTCCCTTTATACCCACCCCCCCCCCCGTGTGTGTGTGTGTTCCTTTGTCTCTGTCATGGTCCCTTTTAAATTAATAAATCTTTAAAAAATAATCAGTGGAAGCAGACAATGTGGGATGTTGTTCTTGGTATCATGATGTGATACTATGGATCCTTTTGTGTCAAAATATTTTAATCCATTTTCTTCATCCCCCTCTCCTTTTGCAGTACATAGCTAGTTCATGAAGAGGGTAATCTGCTAAGAGCAAAGTGAGTTGTTTTTCTCCTGTCCATCCCAGAGCCATGAGGAGACTGAAGCAAGAGAGAGATGAGGTGCCTGTGGGCCCGGAATCTTGGAGGATGGCTCTCCACAATTCAGAATGGCTTAAACATGTCATGCAATATTCTACACCTTCTGCTTCTATCCCCAACCTTTACTTCCCTCTGCTCAAGTCAACCAGAGACAGCATGAGGCCCCTGCTAAAATGTCTCCATCCACAGATCTCCTTGGTACTATCCCAAACCATGCAAACAGAAGCTTCTCAGGCCCATCCACCATAAGTAGACTCTCTGGGAGACAGATCTGTGTTGCTGCCTTGGCATGCCCTCTGTGGGGAGCAGCCCGGACTAGACTGAGTTACTGGAATTAAGACTTATTCTATGCATCTGCTCTCCCACAATATGGCGCTGGGAGAGAAGTAAACAGCTTCCGCACAGCTGCCTCCAGTTCAGCTAATAAACTGTAGGACTTGCTCCTGATTGGAGGAGAGCAGCATACTCGGCGTGTGGGCAGCCGAGTTGGGATTGGCAGAGGAGGACTATAAAGGAGGAGAGAGACGGCATGCACCGGGAACATCTATGGGGAACATCTGAGGGAACCCGTGCAGCCCCCGAGAGAACCGGCCGGCGGTGTGCCGCTCCCCTGCGGAAGTGGGGAATGTGGCCAGGGGGAACTGCCCTTCCACGGAGGTGGAAGGGATAGTAGCCAACCCGGGAAGAACCAGCAGCAAACCCGGGGAGGGCCGAGCAGACGAAAGAACAGCGCAGGGGCTTAGTGTCGTTCCTCCACGAAGAGGGGGAGCGACATAATGGTGCCGTGACTCGGATAGGAAACCTAGCTCGGATAGGAAACCTAGGACGGATAGCAAACTTAGGAGGGAAGAAACGGGAAGAACTGGGAAAATATCGGAGAGAGAAACTAGCAAACAGCCTAGGGAAAATACCGGAGAGAGAAACTAGCAAACAGCCTAGGGAAAAGCCGGACGAAAAAGGAGCCGGAAGAAGCTATTGAAAGCCTAGGCATAGACTCAGATACGGACTACGGGGGGAAGCTGGGAGAAATCTCTAAGGTCGAAAGCGAAAGTGAAAGCTAGAACAAACAGACTCGGACGCGGACTGTGGGGAGAGGCCAGGAGAAATGAGGGAGGAATATTGTTGGAGGAAAGCTTGGGGAAACATACCGGGTAGAGAAAAATGTTAGGGAAATTGAAGCCGCGGGGGGCAGGCCAAGGCGGACACGAAAGCCACTTTGGGATTCTCAAGTTAGCCCGGGAATAGGGGGCGAAAAGTTGAAACCAGAAGCTGAAACGTGAGCCTGGTTGGGATCCGTCTGATTAGCCCGGGGAGCAAAGGACGGGAAGCCAAACCGTGGGGCGGAGACGTACACTGGGTTGAATTCGCCAGGCTAGCCCGGGGAACTTAGATTGAATGCTAGTGGCGGACACGTAAGCTACGCTGTGTTACTCGTGGAAGCCGCTGCGTGCAGAGAGAGCACGGGGCGTGAATAGATAGGGAACGGGGCTGGCTGGCGTAGGCCGTGGTGCAGACGCGAAGGGCGTGGAGACCGCGGAGCGCACGAAGCCAAGCCGCGCAAAGCCGGGAAGCCGCGCAGATGAGAGAGGCTGAAGCGGCTCAGAGCCGGCGAGGCGCCGAGAAGCAGCCTCGGGGCGGGGCGAGGCGCCGGGAAGCCGCGCAGAGCCGTGAAGCTGCCACGGGGCGAGGTGCCGAGAAGCAGCCTTGGGGCGGGCAGCGGGAAGCTGCGGGGATAAGAGAAACAGAAGTTTAGAAGTAAGATGAGAGAAATAGGAATGCTGGAAGATAGAAGTAAAATGGGAGAAATAGGAATGCCCGGAGATAGAGAAATAGAGAAATAGAAAGGCCTCCCTACAACACTGCAATGTGAGAGCTTGGATTCGGTCTGCCTGATTAAGTGAGGCGATGAGCACGATGAGCACCTGCGGCGGCTAGCAGCTTATGCGCCGCAGGTCACCGAAGACAGGCACGAATTAACATCAGTAAGGCTTCCCCTACAATACAACAATGAGAAAGCTTGGATTCGGTCTGCCTGATTAAGGCGGTAAGCGCCAGCAAGCAGCTCGACCAGAGTATGAGCTGCAGGTCACCGAAGATAGGCACGAACCAACACTAATAAGTCTCCCCCACTATACAGCAATGAGAAAGCTTGGATTCGGTCTGCCTAATTAAGGCGGTAAGCGCCAGCAGGCGGCTCGACCAGAGTGTGAGCCGCAGGTCACTGAACACAGGCACGCATCAGCGCCTAAAAACCTCCTCACAACATGGCGAAGAGAGGACCCGGATTCGGTTTGCCTGATTATAGGACTTGTAAGAGCCTGTGGCAACTCTAGCAAGTAGAGCAGAGTGTGTGCCGCGGGACACCGAAGACAGGCGCGTATCAACGCCAAAAAATAAAAAGAAAGGGGGATCTGTGGGGAGCAGCCCGGACTAGACTGAGTTACTGGAATTAAGACTTATTCTATGCATCTGCTCTCCCACAATATGGCGCTGGGAGAGAAGTAAACAGCTTCCGCACAGCTGCCTCCAGTTCAGCTAATAAACTGTAGGACTTGCTCCTGATTGGAGGAGAGCAGCATACTCGGCATGTGGGCAGCCGAGTTGGGATTGGCAGAGGAGGACTATAAAGGAGGAGAGAGACGGCATGCACCAGGAACATCTATGGGGAACATCTGAGGGAACCCGTGCAGCCCCCGAGAGAACCGGCCGGCGGTGTGCCGCTCCCCTGCGGAAGTGGGGAATGTGGCTAGGGGGAACTGCCCTTCCACGGAGGTGGAAGGGATAGTAGCCAACCCGGGAAGAACCAGCAGCAAACCCGGGGAGGGCCGAGCAGACGAAAGAACAGCGCAGGGGCTTAGTGTCGTTCCTCCACGAAGAGGGGGAGCGACAGCCCTCCACAGCTCATTCTGAGATTTTACAAGGAGGTGACTTCAAGCTGGACAGACCTCTAGGGAATAAGAAAGACAAGTTTCCCAATTTCCCTGCACATGAGAAGTGGAGTGCAATATTGGGTCAGTGATAATGGCTTGCTGGACACAACTGCTCTCATGATCCCCACTGTTGGCCTCTTCCTCAGGTGAGGAGAGACTGGAGGGAAATCTGAGAATGTGGGCTACCTGCTACACCATTTAAATGAATACATATACATGAATCAACATGCAAACGTAACAAGTGTAGTTTATATACATTTTGTGAGGATGCCTGTAGCAGATGCCTTGTTTTCCTTTTCAGTTTGAGAAGGTTTCACATTGCTCACTTGATTAGGCCATGCTCAAGTTCAAATCTGCTTCCTAATCAGAGTCAGGAAGCACTTCTCTGTCCCCTGCATTGAGCTTCTCCAGAGACTGAAGAGGGAAGATAGTAAAAAACAAAATATAGGCCTCAGAGTACGAAGGTGTAAGAACAAGCTATAATTTTATTTCCTCGTGCATACTCCAGTTCATACCACCCCTTCCAGAAAGAGGCTCAGCAATACTAGGCACAATCTAGACTCTGTAAACTCAATACACGGACTTGAGAACCTGACGGGATTATCAGATGGTGCATACTAAGGACAGCATAACAAGGCAGACCACAAATGCAGGCTGGGAGGCTGAATGCATCCCATCAGGTATGTGTATGACACAGTCCTTATTGCTACATTTTCTGCAGTCTGGGACAGACAATGACCCAAGTTTACAAACAATGTGTCTTGGGGCCAGTGCTGTGGCATAGTAAGTAAAGGCAAACCCTGCAGTGCCAGTATCCCATAGGGGCACTGGTTTGAGCCCTAGCTGCTCCTCTTCTGATCCAGCTCTCTGCTATGGCCTGAAAGCAGTAGAAGATGGCCCAAGTCCTTGGGCCCCTGCACCCACATGGGACACCTGGAAGAAGCTCCTGTCCTGGCTCCAGATTGGCCCAGCTCCAGCCATTGCAGCCAACTAGAGAGTGGACCAGCAGATGTAAGAGCTCGCTCTCTCTCTCTGCCTCTCTTCTCTCTGTGTAACTCTTTCAAGTAAATAAATATTTTAAAAAGTCTCTCATTTGTACATGTTTTTGAAAGGACAGAGATGTCCCTGGCACCTCAGATGCTGTGGTTAATAAAACAGGGCTCCTCTTTTGCATGAGCTTAGACTAGTGGTGAGTAACTTTAGAGATGTACATTTTTTGTTAGCATTTGAAAAGCAAAGTAACAGGGAAAGAAGACAGGGAGAGAGCTTGAGAGACAGACAGATATCTTCTATCCCCTGGTTCATTGTCCAAATGGCCACCGCAGCAGTGGTTGGGCCGAGCCGCAGCCAGGACATGGAGCTCCATCTGGGTCTCCTACATGGGAGGCATGCACCCAAGGAATGGGACAATTTTCTGCTTTCTTGCCAGGCATTATCCAAGGGAGCTAGATAGGAAGTGGGGTTACAGGTACTAACATTCATGACCTTATGGGTGCTGACTTTGCAAGCAGCTGCTCAGACTGCTGCTCCACAACACAGCACCCTAGTTATGATTGTGTTAAATGCTTGATAGAGCAAGTGAATTCTAATCCATTAAGTCTGGAGTGCTGAGACATGTCTACATAGTCAGAGGTGGAATGAGGTAAAGGGGACCAGGGCATTGTTTTAGGAGAACAAAAATGAGAACTCAAGGGCAGGAAGGTAATGGATCGAAGCCAGAAGAAGGCAAGCAGGGAGAAGGAAATATTCATGTTTGGGAACACTGGATGACAGGATGTTTGTCTAAAGACAAGTGTGCTCACAGGAGGTTAGGCGCATGCATCTCACTGAGGCCCACTGCAAGGTCCTGCATCTACTTGCAGAAGAAGCTAGACCACAGCTTCTCTTTCCTGTAAGGGCAGGAATAGAGTTTGCAACTGGCAGACAAGAAAGCAAAAGTGAAGGGGGTGGGCAGGGTCAGACAGCTAAGCTCCAGTCAGATCACAAAGACTAGAAAGGATGGCTTCAGGTGCCTGGGCCCAGCCCTGTCCCATCTTCCTTAGACCCATCTGCTTTGGTCCAGGGACCAATGGGAGAGTATGAATGGAAGCAGCTCTGCTTTGCTGAACTTGATGCCCAGAGATGACCCACCAGGCTTACGCTGGGTGTCCGAGCCATACCTTGGGGAGCCTTGGAGTGGCATCCAAGAGGCCCTGCAGCCGTGGGAAGATCTCCATTGCCATGGGCCCCAGGAATTGTGCCCATGACACATCAGAGTACAGGACCTTGGAAATATTTCTTGGTAGTACATGAACAAATCCTGTCACTGTGCCTTGGGCCAACTCTTACTAAGGCCTTGCATAGCCCTTTAACCCTGTGGGGAATGCCAAGGATCCCACAGCACCTCAGGGATTCCAGCACGGAGGCAGCACTGAAGGAAGCAGGGAGTGAAATGTGCACTGAGATTGCAACAGGTTCATGTTGCACCATCAAGATGAGGACGGAGCAGCTGCCACCAAGCCAAGGATGATGGCAGGGATGCAGCAGAGGAGTTTAGCACAGCTTCCCGCCACTCAGCTGCCAAAGGCTGCTGGCCAGACAGCAGTGGCAGCTGTGCTGGAAGTGGTGCGGTGGAACACTGTTCTCCACCCTGCACTGGGGCTCGGCCATGGCGATGTCCTCTGCTGCCTTGAGCAGCATGGAGGAGGAAAAGGAGAGGCTGGAGCACTAGCACTTCTAGAAGATCACGAATGCTCTCAGCCACTATGGCCCCAGAATGTAAGAGTTGGCACATTGAATAGAAAGAGAATTTTGCTACCAGACATTTAAAGAAGAACTAACTCCAATTCTTCTCAAACTATTCAGAACAATCGAAGAAGAGGGAATCCTCCCAAATTCTTTCTATGAAGCCAGCATCACCTTAATTCCTAAGCCGGAAAAAGATGCAGCACTGAAAGAGAATTACAGACCAATATCCCTGATGAACATAGATGCAAAAATCCTCAATAAAATTCTCGCCAATAGAATGCAACAACACATCAGAAAGATCATCCACCCAGACCAAGTGGGATTTATCCCTGGTATGCAGGGATGGTTTAATGTGCGCAAGACAATCAATGTGATACACCACATTAACAGACTGCAGAAGAAAAACCATATGATTCTCTCAATAGATGCCGAGAAAGCATTTGATAAAATACAACACCCATTCATGATGAAAACTCTAAGCAAACTGGGTTTGGAAGGAACATTCCTCAATACAATCAAAGCAATCTATGAAAAACCCACAGCCAACATCCTATTGAATGGGGAAAAGTTGGAAGCATTTCCACTGAGATCTGGTACCAGTCAGGGATGTCCACTCTCACCACTGCTATTCAATGTAGTTCTGGAGGTTCTAGCCAGAGCTATTAGGCAAGAAAAAGAAATGAAAGGGATACAAATTGGGAAGGAAGAACTCAAACTATCCCTCTTTGCAGATGACATGATTCTTTATTTAGGGGACCCAAAGAACTCTACTAAGAGACTATTGGAACTCATAGAAGAGTTTGGCAAAGTAGCAGGGTATAAAATCAATGCACAAAAATCAACAGCCTTTGTATACACAGACAATGCCATGGCTGAGGAAGAACTTCTAAGATCAATCCCATTCACAATAGCTACAAAAAGAATCAAATACCTTGGAATAAACTTAACCAAGGACGTTCAAGATCTCTACGATGAAAATTACAAAACCTTAAAGAAAGAAATAGAAGAGGATACCAAGAAATGGAAAAATCTTCCATGCTCATGGATTGGAAGAATCAATATCATCAAAATGTCCATTCTCCCAAAAGCAATTTATAGATTCAATGCAATACCAATCAAGATACCAAAGACCTTCTTCGCAGATCTGGAAAAAATGATGCTGAAATTTATATGGAGGCACAAGAGACCTCGAATAGCTAAAGCAATCTTGTACAACAAAAACAAAGCCGGAGGCATCACAATACCAGATTTCAGGACATACTACAGGGCAGTTGTAATCAAAACAGCATGGTACTGGTACAGAAACAGATGGATAGACCAATGGAACAGAATTGAAACACCAGAAATCAACCCAAACATCTACAGCCAACTTATATTTGATCAAGGATCTAAAACTAATTCCTGGAGCAAGGACAGTCTATTCAATAAATGGTGCTGGGAAAATTGGATTTCCACGTGCAGAAGCATGAAGCAAAACCCCTACCTTACACCTTACACAAAAATCCACTCAACATGGATTAAAGACCTAAATCTACAACCTGACACCATCAAATTATTAGAGAGCATTGGAAAAACCCTGCAAGATATTGGCACAGGCAAAGAATTTCTGGAAAAGACCCGGGAGGCACAGGCAGTCAAAGCCAAAATCAACTATTGGGATTGCATCAAATTGAGAAGTTTCTGTACTGCAAAAGAAACAGTCAGGAGAGTGAACAGACAACCGACAGAATGGGAAAAAATATTTGCAAACTATGCAACAGATAAAGGGTTAATAACCAGAATCTACAAAGAGATCAAGAAAGTCCACAACAACAAAACCAACAACCCACTTAAGAGATGGGCCAAGGACCTCAATAGACATTTTTCAAAAGAGGAATCCAAATGACCAACAGGCACATGAAAAAATGTTCAAGGTCATTAGCAATCAGGGAAATGCAAATCAAAACCACAATGAGGTTTCACCTCACCCCAGTAAGAATGGCTCACATGCAGAAATCTACCAACAACAGATGCTGGCGAGGATGTGGGGAAAAAGGGACACTAACCCACTGTTGGTGGGAATGCAAACTGGTCAAGCCACTATGGAAGTCAGTCTGGAGATTCCTCAGAAACCTGAAGATAACCCTACCGTTCGACCCAGCCATCCCACTCCTTGGAATTTACCCAAAGGAATTTAAATTGGCAAACAAAGAAGCGGTCTGCACCCTAATGTTTATTGCAGCTCAATTCACAATAGCTAAGACCTGGAACCAACCTAAATGCCCATCAACGGTAGACTGGATAAAGAAATTATGGGATATGTATTCTTTAGAATACTATAGCGCAGTAAGAAACAATGAAATCCAGTCATTTTCAACAAAATGGAGGAATCTGGAACACATCATGCTGAGTGAAATAAGCCAGTCCCAAAGGGACAAATACCATATGTTCTCCCTGATCGGTGACAACTGACTGAACACCAAAAAGGAAACCTGTTGAAGTGAAATGGACACTATGGGAAACGGTGACTTGATCAGCATAACCCTGACTGTTAATGAACAACTTAATACATTATCCCTCTTAGTAGTTTTTTTTTGCCTGTTCTACTTAATATGACTGGTTTAATTCTGTAATTAATACACAGTTATTCTTAAGTGTTGAAAATTAACTGAAATGTGATCCCTGTTAAACATAAGAGTGGGAATAAGAGAGGGAAGAGATATATAATTTGGGACATGCTCAAGCTGACTTGCCCCAAATGGTAGAGTTAGAAACATACCAGGGGATTCCAATTCAATCCCATCAAGGTGGCATGTACCAATGCCATCTCACTAGTCCAAGTGATCAATTTCAGTTCACAATTGATCATAATGAAAGGACTAAGAGTCAAAGGGAGCACATAAACAAGTCTAGTACCTGCTAACACTAACCGATAGAATAAATAAAGGGGAGAGTGATCCAACATGGGAAGTGAGATACTCAGCAGACTCATAGAATGGCAGATGTCCTAAATAGCACTCTGGCCTCAGAATCAGCCCTAAAGGCATTCGGATCTGGCTGAAAAGCCCATGAGAGTATTTCAGGCATGGAAAGCCAAGACACTCTGGCAAAAGATCTCTGCGAGTGAGATCCCAGTGGAAAGAACAGGTCTTCAAAGAAGGAGGTACCTTTCTCTGAAGGGAGGAGAGAACCTCCACTTTGACTATGACCTTTTCTAAACAAGATAAGAATCGGGGAACTCAGAGGGCTTCCATAGCCTTGGAAACTCATGACTGGAGCATAGGGAGATTACTGATGCCATAGACAGGAGTGTCAATTGGTAAAGTCAACAACAGGAGTCACTGTGCACTTACTCCTCATGTAGGATCTCTGTCCTTAATGTGCTGTGCATTGAGATTTAATGCTATAACGAGTACTCAAACAATATATTTCACTTTGTGTTTCTATGGGGGTACAAACTGTTGAAATCTTTACTTAATGCATACTAAACTGATCCCCTGTAAAAAAAAAAAAAAGAAATTATCAACTCCCAACTTGACTCTCACTGGGATTAAACATGACAATAGGTCTGATCTGATTTCATCATCATTTAAAAAAATCATCTATTATTTTTCACTTTATGTTTCTGTGTGGGAGCAAACTGTTGAAATCCTTACTTAATGTATACTAAGCTGATCTTCTGTATATTAAGATAATCGAAAATGAATCTTGATGTGAATGAAAGGGGAGAGGGAGTGGGAAAGGGGAGGGTTGTGGGTGGGAGGGACGGTATGGGGGGGAAGCCATTGTAATCCATAAATCGTACTTTGGAAATTTATATTCATTAAATAAAAGTTAAAAAAAGAAAGAAAGAGAATTTTGATCACTTCCAGTTAATCAGCCGAAACTGCTTCCTCAATATCTTAACTTGGACAAGATCTCAAACTGCACTGATCCTAATCAAGACATGCTACTGACCATTGTGAACGACTTTATAAATATGTTTGGAAATAAAGGATATGAAGAATACGGAAAGAATGGAAAGATTTCGCCAGCATCTACACTTCACATGCAAGTTAAAATCCATACTGAGACACTTTGTGAGACTGTAGTGAAACTGGCGAAGCAGGATGGGATTCCTGCTGCCAGCCAATCATTATAAAAATGTTTTTTAAATTTTCCAAGATACGGGATCCTTCAAAAACAAATATTCCGGTACATGGTGCTAGACTATAAAGATTGGTCTGGAAAAATATCTCTGCTAGGTTGTGAGTGTCAAGGAAAGGAATGGACACTTTTGTGCTTTTCTTTGAGGTTTATACTAGAAAGATGCTCTGAAATTAATAAACTTTATCCCTTGCCCTTAGTTCCCTCAAATGTTCTATGAAGAAAGTACATAATCTGCATGCATCTAGACTGTTCATCATTTTTCCAGACAAAAGTTTCAGAAAAAATCTGCAATGTCACAGCGGGTGTGCATGTGGGAGGGACAGAGGCTGACATTGAAAGCCCCTGAAACTGGCACCTGAGCCACCTCCCAAAGGCATTGAAACAAGTGTGGTATGTGGAAGACACCCAGGACTAGAGCATATTCACATAGAGGTGTAGGCAGAGGTCCTATGAAGGAAAGATCGAACATTGCTGCAGAAACCTTCGTGTGTGCCCATTTCCCAATCTGGATACCCAGGAGAGTCATTCATCAAAATCTAGAACACTATCCAGAATATTCTGACGTCAATTATCTAAGACAGTGAAGGAAGGAGTGTGACCTCTTGATTACAGACTGCTCTGTCCTTTTGCTCTATTCAAGCCTCCCCAGGAAGGGCCATTTCCTTTGTACGCTGTAGCTGTTCAGATGTTAAACCAAGCCAGAAATACCCACGTAGACACAGAAAGAATGAGGTTAGGCCAAAGGTATGGGCACTCGGTGGCCCAATCCAGTCATTATGTAAAATTAACTGTCATACTATGACCACACAGAAAATAAAAAATAAAAACAAGATTAAGGCAGGGTTTCTGCATCCATAGCCATAATCCTTGATATGCATAGTCAGGCAGGAAGAAGGGGGCTGGAAAGGGAGAAGAGGTAAAAAAGGAGCCAAGAGAAGGGGTATACTAGGGGGCAGGAAAATGATGAGACTGAAAAGGCAAATGACCAAAGAGAAAAGAGTTCCTGAGGGGTGAGCAGAAGGAGTAAAACTCTAGGGTGAGAGCTGTATCTGAAGCCTGAGCCCCCACGCTTACCTCAACCCCTCCTCCCTCACCCATGACGACCAAAAATATCACTGGGCCAACCAGGGCCCATTTCCCAAAATACAGGAAGAAGGTATCAGAGTAGACATGGGCAGCCATCTCCAAACAACTCTCTCACTTGCACAAAAGGTTCATCCAAAGGCAGCTCCTCAGGACCCACAGCAGTGAAATGGGGGCTCCTGCCTGTCCTCATTTCTGGGCATCTTTGGAATTCAGTTTAGTATAGTAAACCACAGCCAAGTAATGAAGGCCAACACATGTGTGTGTGTGTGTCTCTCTAGGGACACATACTCACCGTGGATGGCCCTGCATTTGTTGACTGATGCTTCATAGACTCGTCTGTGTGATGAACAACCTCACTCATCCAGTCAAGTGATGGGTTCAGGAAGTGCATGCACCAACATCGAAACTTGGTTAACAATCTTGCAAGATTTCCAGCTTGGTAGGTCAGCATACCTGGGGCGGTTAGAGCCGACTATTGATTTCCTAGCATGGAGATCCCTCCCCTGCTTCCTCACAGGCTGAAACACTGGGGTTACAAGCTGTCCTGCATTCTCTTCACCTGTTCTTGCCATTATACTCCTGTTTATCTTGTTTGCCTAAAAGCTTTCAGGTGCTTGTAACCTAGCAGTCTCACTTTAAAACATAAATCAAGTTTTATTTCAGAATCAGGCTAAAGCCAGGAGCTCAAAACTTCTTCTGTGTCCTACAAATTGTAGCAAATACCAAGTATTTGAACCATCATCTGCTGCATCCTGGTTGCACAGCAGTGAGCTGAATTGAGAGCAGAGCAAACGGAGTGTTCACATCTCAAATATTCAAGAGAGTCAGGTCCTGGCCAGGCCATAGTTTGGAACCAGGTGGACATCTCCCACTTTTGTGGCAGGGACCCAGGTTCTTCAGCCATCACATGCTGCTGTCTGTGAGCTACATCAGCATGAAAAGCAATCTGTAGCCCTAGCTGTGACTAGAGCCCAATGCCCTCAGCTACAGGGAGGTGCTTGGTGTCATGAAATTGGCTTTGAGCCCTTCCCAGAAGAGCAGACCCAGGTGGGAATTTCTGCTAAGGGAAAAGACCTATCACTTCAACCCAATTCACCTGGCTTCTGCTCAGAAGAAATACAGTGAAAAGGGATTGCGAGCCCTTCTTGCATGTCCGCCTGACCTTCCAAGCAAAGCAATGCAGAGCCTTCTTGCCAAAACTGTTAGCATAAGCTACACAATGTAGACAAAGCCAAACATGGACAGGAGTGCACCTTAAATGAATCATGAGTATCTGACTATGCAGTCAATACAAACCAAACTGAAAACAATGTTGCTCCCTCATGTATCTCTCCTATTAATTTGGCTTTGTTGTAAAGAACTCTCAGAGAAGCATCTTATTTCTTTGGTCAAGAGGTCCCCAACATACACAGCTGTATGGTAAAATCGCCAGTGTGAGATTATGCTTTCTCATAGGATTAATAAGGATGGGAAGCTAGAAATCCCGGGAGATATGTTAGTGCTTTTCACAACTATGACTAGCCCCTGCCTGGATCATGCAAGTCAGATCAAGGTTGTGTTGTTTATGTGACTTTGATATCCCCAAGGTTTTCCAGACCTCACACATTTCATGTAACCAGATGCATTGATAACTGTTCGTCATCATCTACCAGGCTGCGAGGGTCAACTAACTTACTTAAGTGACATTCTCATGGGCCTCCGTCAACAGTCCCTAGTTAATCACCCCATGAATCCACTTGGTGTTTGTGACTGAATGCTTAGCATCTGACATCAGCCCTTTATATTATCTGCAGCGTACAATCAATGTGTGGGAAAGTATTAATTGTATACACATCTCCTATCCCTTGGTTGAGAGGTATCACAAAAGTCACCCAGGAAACTATTCTACCAAAAACAAACAAACAAACAAACAAACAAAAAAAAAACAAAAACCTGATAGGGTTTAAATAGCACTGTGGTTTCAAAGTGTCCATTAAAAGTTCATGGTTTGGGCCGGCGCTGCGGCTTAATAGCCTAATCCTCCGCCTGCGGCACCGGCACACCAGGTTCTAGTCCCAGTCGGGGCACCGGATTCTGTCCCAGTTGCCCCTCTTCCAGGCCAGCTCTCTGCTGTGGCCCAGGAAGGCAGTGGAGGATGGCCCAGGTCCTTGGGCCCTGCACCCCATGGGAGACCAGGAGGAAGCACCTGGCTCCTGGCTTCAGATCAGCGTGCTGTGCCAGCTGCAGTGGCCATTGGAGGGTGAACCAACAGCAAAAGGAAGACCTTTCTCTCTGTCTCTCTCTCTCACTGTCCACTCTGCCTGTCAAAAAAAAAAAAAAAAAAAAAAGAGTTGCCAACTTACACTGTCATGAAAACAGCTGAAATGGTGGACTTACATTCTGGGAAAAAGAAAAAAAGTTCATGGTTTGGAACTTTATTCAATGGGACAGTTTTTGGACATGGCACCTAATAGGAAGTGTGTCAGTTATATAAGTGGAGCCTCGATAAATGAATTAAGGTCTTTTCCCCAAGAGGGAACTCTTGTTCTTACAGAACTAAATTTGCAAGTGTGAGCCAGGCATGACGAGCCTGCTTCACACCAGCAGAAGCCAATTCATCCAGAAGTCGTTAAAGATATTTGAGAAGCATCACCAGCAACAGCAGACACACAACTGTTGTGTTGGTTATTTGCTCGAGCGGTACTATATTTATTTCCTGTGTGCTCTATTCAAAATTTCTCTTTTTTTTAAAGATTTATTTATTTATTTGAAATTCAGAGTTACATAGAGAGAGGAGGGGGGAGAGAGAGAGAGAAAGAGAGAGAGAGAGAGAGAGGTCTTCCAACCACTGGTTCACTCCCCAATTGGCCGCAATGGCTAGAACTGCACCGATCCAAAGCCAGGAGCCAGGAGCTTCTTCCTGGTCTCCCATGTGGTGCAGGGGCCCAAGGACTTGAGCCATCTTCTACTGCTTTCAGGCCATAGCAGAGAGCTGGATTGGAAGTGGAGCAGCCAGATCTTGAATTGGTGCCCTTAAGGGATGCCGGTGCTTCAGGCCAGGACATTAGCCCACTGCGTCACAGTGCCGGCCCCTCCAAAATCTCTTTACACTCTGTTGATTGAACCAGTTGTAGAAGTGTCTCAATTAAATTTGAGCTTAGAAAACTAATTTTATGACAATGCAATTTCTGTCTGCCGAGTATATTTTCATAAATTTCTTAGAAAGATAAGCTTAAATTCTCTCCTCTGTTTCAAACATAATATTCTTATTTGACTTTAATGTCAACCACTGCTATAGCAGCAGTATCCAAATCATATTCATAAACAAGGAAACTAGAAAGATGCTGAAATGATGGGCTTGTTGTGATGTAATCTGGTTTAAAAAGCATTCTTGGCCGGCGCCATGGCTCAATAGGCTAATCTTCCGCCTGCGGCGCCGACACACCTAGTTCTAATCCTGGTCGGAGTGCTGGATTCTGTCCCGGTTGCTCCTCTTCCAGGCCAGCTCTATACTGTGGTCCAGGAGTGCAGAGGAGGATGGCCCAAGTCCTTGGGCCCTGCACCTACATGGGAGACCAGGAGAAGCACCTGGCTCCTGGCTTTGGATCAGCGCAGCGGCCATTGGAGGGTGAACCAACAGCAAAGGAAGACCTTTCTCTCTGTCTCTCTCACTGTCCACTCTGCCTGTCCAAAAAAAAAAAAAAAAAAGCATTCTTAAAATCAAGCCTATTCCTTTGTACTTTGACAAGATTATGTTAAGAATTACTACATCTATATTCTCTTCTGGATTCAAGATGGTATTCAGAGTGCATTAAAATTTATAAATCTCAGGCAGAATTTTAGAGTTTTAAAGAACCTCAGGGTTTTCTATTATCAGTTCATCAGCATCTTAGGGACAAATTACAAAGCTTCAGAGAAATTGCTGTGACTTGCTCAGGGTTCCCCAGCAGTAATGGAAGCATGGCAGGGACAAGGCTAGAACAAGGTCTTGTGGGTGTTTTGGGTTTTTTTTAAATGTATTTTTTGAGAGGCAGAGAAAACAAGCTCCTGTCTGCTAATCCAATTCCTCAAATGCCAGAAATTACCAGGTCTTGGCCAGGCTGAAACTGAGAGCCAAGAACTCCATCCAGGTCTTGCCTGTGCGTAGCAGGAACCTAACTACTTGACCCATGACCTGCTGCCTCTAAGGGTGCACATTAGCAGGAAGCTAGAATCTGAAGCTGTGCCTGGACTTGAACCCAGATGTTCCAATATGAAATATGGGCATCCCAACCACTGTGTTAACCAGTAGGCCTGTCCTGGACCAAGGCTTGCTAGTTCCAAACTCTGTTTGCTCCATCTCCAGTGTCTGGATTGCAGTCACAGCCTTCTATGCCATTGCTCTCTGCTCCAGTTTCTTCCTACCTCTGTAAATCCTTTATAAATGCTACCAGCCAGCTCTTCCATGTGTTTTCATCAAGGTATTTTCTGGTTGAGAAACCTAAAAGGATGGTGCAGATTTGCAGCATTACAAATTTTCTATATCAAGTCCAAGTTGGCTATTTTTTGTCCCTGGTTTTGAGTCCTTCTTTGCTAAAACAAGTTCCTTTACCTCTGTGAGCCTCAGGCTTCTCACCCACAGAGTGAAGATAATGATGCCTGCACCTTGGGGGTGATCTGAGGATGGAGTGAGGGGCTGTGTGGATGATGATGGAAAACTCACCTCATGCCTGCTTCCAATAGCACACACTGGCTCTGCTCATTTCTCTCTTGGGTTCAAGATAAATAAAAATTGGAATTATTCATCTGAAACAAAACAAAAACAAAATGTCAAACATGTACCTGCAATGGCTTCTCCACCAAGGAAACACCCAGAAGGGGGAATCCAATGCTCCTACTTCCTCAGGAGCATCTAGGACATTTCCCATTTCTACATATCCAGAGATCCCTAGTATCTCTTTCAGTAGCATTCATGGTTCAGGGCATCATATGGCTCATGTGCAAATGTAAAACAGTGCTTCTTGGAATCATTTGTCATCCTTAAGTTATATGCCAACCAGCCCTGTTACAATGAATCTTTGTTGAAGAAGGCAAGCAGATAATGGTTCCTATGCTCAAATTTTGTGACATTCATACCCAGAATGTTGAGAGGAACCATCACCAGGAAAATTCAATGGCTGTCAGCTGTGTCAACTGGGGTGAGGTCTTTCACTTCCCTGCCCCTAAGTTCTCTCACATGTTCTATGAAGGGAGGGGGTGCCCTCTTGATCAGACTGTTCAGTCCTGTTGCTCTATTCAAGGTTCACCAGGAAGAGCAATTTCCTTTACAAACTCTAGCTGTTCAGATGTTAAATCTACTCAGAAATTCCCATATAGACACATCGAGAATGAGGCTGGGCCAAATGTATGGGCGGTTGGTGGTTCAGGCCAGTTATATAAAATTAATGTTCATACTATGAGCACACAGAAAATAAAACTCCAAGATTAAGGCAGGATTTTGGCATTCATAGCCATAACCCTAGATAAGCAAAGACAGGCAGGAGGAGGAAGAAGGGTTAGGAAGGGGAGAACAGGTTCACAAGGGAGCCGAGGGAAGGATTTTACTAGGGAGCAGGAAAATGATGAGGCTGGAAAGGTGAATAGCCAAAGACAAACAGTCCCATAGGGTCAAGCAGAAAGTGTAAAACTCTAGAGTGAGAGAGCAGTTTCCTAAAGCCTGAGCTCTTGTGGTTCAGGCTATCCAGCAGCTCATGTGCAAATGTGACACACACCCTTTCTTGGGATCATTTTTCCTCCCAGTGTATATGCCAACTGACTCTGGTGTGATGAACTTTTGGTGAAGGAAGAAAGAAGACAATGGTTCACATTTTATAAGATGAGAAACAAAATGTTGTGAGGATCTGACCATCTAGAGAACACCATGCCTGCCTGCCAGCTGTGTCACTTGTGGCCATGGCTTTCACCACCCTGACCTGTAGTTCCCTCAAATGTTGCATGAAGCAGGTACATGATCTGGATTCACCTTGACTGTTCATTGTTCCAGAGAAAAAGTTTCAGAAGAAGCTTGTAATGACACATTGTTCTGCATGAGGAAGGGATTCGGGCTGGCCATTGGGAACCCCTGAAATTGGCACTCTAGCTACCCCCCAAAGCATTTTAAAAAAGTGTGATGTATGAAGAACCCCAGGACCAGTGCACATTCATGCATAGTGGCCATGTGTTTATTGTTAGAAGGAAAGTTGGAGAATCCAGATGACTGAGAACAAAAACAAAAGATCAAGATAACTCTGGGAAATACCTGTTGCTCTGAAGGTGTTTCCTGAATGTAGAGAGGGAACAAAGTTTAATGCCACCATGAAAACCAACTACACCACGACCCTCCTCAGCTCCTGCTCTATTTGAGAGGATGGTGAATCGAGGATGGTTTTATAGTTGTCCATACTTTCCTTTTATTTCTTATTACAATTAAAAGAGAAATACATAAACATAATTAGAAATAAGCATGTTCGTGCACAGAAGTTATAATAATGTTATTTTTGACCAAGAAAAAAAAAAGGGTTGGACTGAGGCGTATAGGAACATTGTCTTTGTGTGCTATTGCAGGTGGCATCAACTCAGGCTAAGTGGCTATGTATTTTAGAATGTTATACATAATATACATTTGAGATTTTTTACATATTTGGGGCATGCATCCTTACTGGTGCATTAACTAACAGGCCCAATTCAAACCCCATATTGTCTTCTTGACCCAGTAATTTTCCTCAATAATGTTCTTCTTTGTCTCCCATATTAATCTTGCCAAGGTAAGTATTGGTAATAAGAACAAAAGTATCCTAAACATGTACAAATAGGAAAATGAGAAGGGAATCAAAAGTGTTCACTACAAAATCCAAGGAAATGAAGAAAATGCTGTGTGGGTTGAAATGAGATAAAAATAGTCTAAGAGAGAACAAAAAGCAAATGTAAAATTTCAGAAGTAATGTCATAATTATTCCAATATAAATAGTGTCAACACTCTAATGAAAAAGCAGATATCAGAATGCTTTAAAACTAAATCCAACTGTATACTGTCTACATAAAATCACTGTAGATTCAATAGAAAGGAGGTTCAAAGTGATGGACAGAAAAGGAAATGTAGAATTGTATCATAGGTAAAAAATCCAACTGGTGTGGTTATACTACCATCAGACAATTATATGAGAGACAAAAATCATTGCAGGAGACAAAAAGGACATTACATATTGATACAAATTACTGTGTTAAGAACATATAAAACGGAGGGGCCAGTGCTGTGGTGTAGTGGGTTAATCTTTCCACCTGCAGCACTGGCATCCCATCTGGTTGCCGGTTCTGGTCCTGGCTGCTCCACCGCCAATCTAGCTCCTTTCTCAGGCCTGGGAAAGCACTGGAAGATGGCCCAAGTCCTTGGGCCCCTGCACCCATGTGGGAGACCTGGAGGAAGCTCCTGGCTCCTGGCTTCAGATTGGCGCAGCTCTGGCCATTGCAGCCATTTGGGGAGTGAACCAATGGAAGGAAGACCTTTCTTTCCTGATTCTCCTTCTCACTGTCTGTAACTCTGCCTCTCAAATAAAATAAATAAAATGTTTTTAAAAAGAACATACAATATGGAATAGGCATTTGGCCTATTGGTTAAGATACCAACCAGTTAGGATGCCTAAGTGCCATATGCATATACTTGGTTTCTAGTCACAGTTATGGCTACTGGTACCTGTTCTGCTAATGTAGATCACAGAGAGAAGTATGTGATGGCACAGGAACCTGGGTCCTGGCCACCAATGTGGGATATAGCTATAGAGTTTCAAGCTTCTGGCTTTCGGCAAACCTGGACCTGACCGTATTGAGTATGTGGGAAGTAAACAATCACATTGCTTTGCTCCCCATCCAGCTCACTGCTGTGCAAATAGGAAGCAGAAGATATTCGTTCAAATACCTGGGGTTTTGCCACCATTTTGAAGACCCTGATTGAGTTCTGTACTCTTGGCTTTGGCCTGATTATTCCCAGGCTACTGTGCTGATTTGATGATTAAATCAGAAAGTCAAAGATATCTCTCTCTTTCCCTCCCTATCCCCCCTCCATCTTTGCCTTTAAATAAGTACATCTTTTTAAAAATCACCAGAATAAAACTTGACTCTTTGACAAATGAACACATATTACAAACACTTAGATTACAAAGGAGAGACTCAGAATCTTAACTCAGAAATGAAACATAGACTGTTACCAACGAATTCACAGAAACAGAATTATAAGAGAAGTCTATGGAGAAGGAACTCCAAAAAACCAGATAATGAATATTGGGAAAAATTCCCTGCAAACATGAACGCCATCGAAATTCTTTACAGAATAATTATTAATCATCATAGACATAGTACAAAAATGATGGTTAAGAACAATGCCATGGCATTCATGTTTTATGTGTAGTATACCAGAGTTAAAACACAAATTTAACTGGTTGTGATCTCTGAGTTTTGTGTTGTAGAAGCAATCAAACCTTCCTACCATGGAGGATAGAACAGAAAAAGAGGTGTTGGTAGGAGAGGGGCTACATCTTGGCCTCCCAGTGCAACCTGTAGTTCTCAGCACAGAGAAGCTATTGTAGAATTGGTCAGCTGCAGCCACCACACTCAGTCAGCAACTGAAAAAAGAATCTTAGGAATGGGAAAGATATGCCCATTTCTCATTTACTATTATGAAGTTAAATACTTCTCTAACTCCAGTTTCAATAACTGAAGATAAACCTCAGTTGCCAAAAGTGGGCAATTCTGTAGTCAGATGTTCCTATGTGTTTCTTTGTGCTTATTGTTGCTGGTGCTGCAGTTGGATATCTATGGCCTTCTCATCTCACATCAGTCAGCAGATCAACTATTCATTGTAAAGGTAGCAGCGGGGTGCTCCTTGAGTAACTATCTTGTGAGAATGCAGTAAGTGAAATACCAACAGAAAGATAGGAAAATTACGGGTTCTGGGATATAGAAGTGTCCTTTTTTCTTAAATAACTACAAGATACCAGGTTCTGGTGTCGGAGCAGACCACCACATTTTCTTTTTTCTTTTCTTTCTTTCTTTCTTTCTTTCTTTCTTTCTTTCTTTCTTTCTTTCTTTCTTTTTTTTTTTTTTTTTGACAGAGTGGACAGTGAGAGAGAGAGAGACAGAGAGAAAGGTCTTCCTTTTGCTGTTGGTTCACCCTCCAATGGCCACTGCGGCCGGCATGCTGTGCTGATCCGAAGGCAGGAGCCAGGTGCTTATCTTGGTCTCCCATGGGGTGCAGGGCCCAAGGACTTGGGCCATCCTCCACTGCACTCCCGGGCCACAGCGGAGAGCTGGCCTGGAAGAGGGGCAACTGGGACAGAATTCGGCGCCCCAACTGGGACTAGAACCCGGTGTGCCGGTGCCGCAAGGTGGAGGATTAGCCTAGTGAGCCACGGCACCGGCCAGACCACCACATTTTCAACCTGTCAGCAACAGTTTCCAACTATGGCATTTCTATAGTGATCAGTGAGGTAACGTCTTTCAACTCTTTCTACTCAGAAAGATGGCATTCTCAGCTCATCAGAGACCAGGACCACTTTCTTGATGTATAGAATGTTCTAGGTATTGGAAGCCAGATCAGACCTCAATAGAGAGATAACCTGGTCAGAGACAATGACCACTTCCTGAAATGTATGTAAGGAAGCCATTTCTCAATTCACCAGAAACCAGACCCCTGAAGAAAACATATGCAAACATGAAACAAAACAACAAAGCAGGCCCCAACATAGGCGATTGATCAATCAACAGGCAATTGCTAAATAAGCTGTGTTGTCCACAACCTTACTGGAACACTCCCTTGGATCCCCTCCTCAGTGAAACTTTACTTCTCCTTTTTCTCACACTCATTATCCAACCTGAAATAAAAAACTGACTCAAACTCCTGCAACAATTTGATTCTGTAATTCTTAATTGTGATTTCAAATAGATTATTTTCCTAGGACATGCTGACAAATATGGAAACAATTATGGTTGAAATAATTTGTCAAAATTGCTGAGGGCTGTTCAGAGAAGAAACAGCCAAGTAATGTTTAAGACATAGGGTTCTAGGCTGGCACTGCGGCTCGTTTGGCTAATCCTCCACCTGCAGTGCCGGCACCCCGGGGTTCTAGTACCAGAGGGGCCATTGGATTCTGTCCCAGTTGCTCCTCTTCCAGGCCAGCTCTCTGCTGTGGCCCAGGAAGGCAGTGGAGGATGGCCCAAGTGCTTGGGCCCTGCACCCGCATGGGAGACCAGGACGAAGCACCTGGCTCCTGGCTTCAGATAGGTGTAGTGGCCATTTGGGGAGTGAACCAATGGAAGGAAGACCTTTTTCTCTGTCTCTCTGTCTCTCTGTCTCTCTCTCTCACTGTCTAACTCTGCCTGTCAAAAAAAAAAAAAAAAAAAAAGAAATCATCAAAAAACAACAAAAAAAAAAACACATAGGGTTCTGTTGTAAGAGTGACCATATCATTTACCAAGAACCCCAGTATTGAAGACTATCACAACAGGCTAAATATACCAACAGATATATTTGAGGAAGCCATGAACATTCACTCTATAGTGCAGTCATGGAGCAGCATTTGATAGCAGACTAATACATTTGTGAATCTGTAATTTCTAGAGGAATAAGGACCCTCATGTGATATCTTTTTTTTTTTTTTTTTTGACAGGAAGAGTGGACAGTAAGAGAGAGAGACAGAGAGAAAGGTCTTCCTTTTGCCGTTGGTTCACCCTCCAATGGCCGCCGTGGCCGCTGCGGCCGGCACGCTGTGGCCGGCGCGCTGCGGCCGGCGCACCTGGCTGATCCGATGGCAGGAGCCAGGTACTTATCCTGGTCTCCCATGGGGTGCAAGGCCCAAGCACTTGGGCCATCCTCCACTGCACTCCCTGGCCACAGCAGAGAGCTGGCCTGGAAGAGGGGCAACTGGGACAGAATCCGGTGTCCCGACCGGGACTAGAACCCGGTGTGCCAGCGCCACAAGGCAGAGGATTAGTCTAGTGAGCCGCAGCGCCAGCTTATCTTTTTCATATTCATTAAGATACTCCAAGATATTTTGCTTCTCCTTATCATACAGAAGCAAGATGTCAAATAGAATACATAAACTTATGTTCAGTAATTACTGAATTTGAAAGCATTTGAAAGCAATTTGTTTCCTTTATTTATTTCTTGGAGGTTTAGAAATATATATCTATATATTTTTTCATACATTAAACACAACCATTCACATGCTAACCAAGACTAGGAATACAGGGTTACCACATGCTCACAGCACCTTCAATAATGGTCAGCTTGTAGCCTACAAAAACACTCTACAAGCTCTAGTTTTTCAGAACTAAAGGAAGAAGAACCAAGTGGCTTTTACCAGGTATCACGGGATAACCATTTATGCCTGCCTTACCAGTGAGGTAGCCTGCTGTCCGTGACTCAGAAATGAACAAATCATGTTTCTGATCTTTGAAACAGGATTTCATTCACTTATGGAATAAAGCAGGAAGGCCACACAGCCGTCTCAACACAGCAAGTGCCAGAAAAACGCCATCTCTGTGCTGGGCCATGACATTAAGACAGAAGAGTTTCCAGAAACTGAGGCCAAAGAACTAATACTTAAAACCACTGGGGAAGTGACATTTCTAGGCTCATGCTCTATGAATGGAAATGCCACCCAAAGGTCTCTGACACACGACAGAGCAGAGCCACCATGCAGCAGAAGGCAGTGATGTTAGACACAGAAGCTGTACGGGTGGGCCAGGATCATTCAAGCACCAAAGAAATCTACTCAAGCTGCTCCACACTGTTGACTCCTCCACGGTTTCCACCATCCAAACCTGTAGCTTTGCTGTCACAGGAGCCATGGTCACTAAGAAAGAAGGGCTGACCGTATGAAGGAGGCAGCCCCAGCAGATGGCCCTGCTGTCGAGGCTAAGCACTGCCAATGCAGAAGCCAATGCAGCATGGCCTAGCTCCCCGCAACAGTAAATTTCCATGGCATTGTTTGCTGTGCCGCTGTCCTGCTACCTTGTTGCCTGCATGCACGGGGCGAGGCTGCTTCCAGGGAACAGGAAGGGAAGTTCACACTGTCAAGTAAACCCATCGGCTCTACTCCAGGCTGCTTAGTGAAACAACAGTAACACATACATTCATCTCCACTGCTGCCGTTCCTAACCAAAAATAGGCCTGAATTATAACAGGCATTCAAAGGAACCTGCAAAGCAATAACCTGGAGGAACAAATAGCTAGAATAGTTGGACTCCTAGAAAGCAAAGCAGACCAGAAAGAAGCATGAATTTATCACTGACCCAGGTCCAAATCACCAAGAAGCCAGACAGAGATGGAACATCACCCAGAAACTCTCCCTCCACACCCTATTTTTTACAACACATGGTTTAACTTCTATCCACAGCAATGGACTGAGATATGTTAATTCAAATTGTGATGTTTATAAAAAGCAAAGGAAACCCGGCCGGAAGCTGAGCGCGGGCTGGCTCGGGCCTCCACCGGCGGGAGGGCGGCCGTTGGGGCCGTTGAGGTGGCGGCGACTCTGCGCCCAGGGCTCCAGATGGAGGCGGCCCGGGATCCCAGGCCCAGGCTCTGCTGCAAGCCTGGCGGGCGGCTGGACATGAGCCACGGCTTCGTGCACCACATCCGACGGAACCAGATCGCCCGGTACCTCCACGCCCAGCGCCACCGCCACCCTTGGCCTGGCCCGGCCGGCTGCCCCTGACTCCCGCTAGGCTCCCCGCAGGGACGACTACGACAAGAAGGTGAAGCAGGCGGCCAAGGAGAAGATGGCTCTACCCGCCCAGGCAACCCAGACTTGGAGGAGTCCAGTGAAAGCAGCAGTAGTGGTGGCTCTGAACTAGAGCCTTCTGGCCATCAGCTCTTCTGCTTAGAATACGAGGCGGACAGTGGCGAGGTCACATCAGTTATCGTGTATCAGGACGATGACCCAGGAAGGGTGAGCGAGGAGGTGTCTGCCCACACGCCTCTGGATCCGCCCATGCGAGAGGCTCTCAAGTTGCGTATCCAAGAGGAGATTGCAAAGTGCCAGAACCGTCACTGACCAACTTGAAAGCATTCTTTGCAGGCTGGATTCACTGCCCGTGGAAGAATTCTGCCCAGGGAGCTCAGCCGTAGCCTGAGGGCACCTGCACCACTGTTTGATCTTGACACTGCCAGAGCTGCTGCATCCCCAGGGTCATTCCAAGACTCCACCTGGCCCATGTCCCCCACAACCGTTTACTGGTTGGCCTGTTGACCAGCCTCATATTCTGGAATTCTCTGAGAATTCGGTGTGGCTGACTTGGTGTTCTGGGAGCACAGGCTTGAGGGCGAACCAGGGTCCATGAAGCCTTTCGCCATCATGCTGCGTTCTCAGAGGTCACATGCCTGGCTGCTTCGTGTCCCACCCAGCTCCGTGAGCGCTGTTATGTCATAGTTCCTTTCCTTCATGTTGTGCTCACTTCACTTCCACCCGTGTTTCCCTGGACTTTTTTTTTTTTTTTTAGCTTTATTCTTTGTTTTTCCTTTTCTTCATATCTCTGCCTCAGGTCGAATCTCTCAGTTCTCTCCCCACCCCCTCAACAGGACTGTGCACCTGCTGCTGCTCAGGACCTTGGAGGGGGGGACTGTGAGGCTCTGCCTTTCCAACAAGTTCTCCAAGTAATTCTGATGCCAGAATAAAGTGGGAGACCTTTATTTCTGAGGCCCACTCACAAGCACGTCTCCCTCCCCTCCCATGCTTTTGTGAGCTGCTTGCATGCGCCACACCACTGTCAGACAGCAGACCTAGGAAGAAGATCCTGGTGCTAAACTGCAAGGATTTCTTGCAGCAAAACCTGCCTGGAGCTGCAGAATTCCAGCTGCAAATAGCTGCGAATAGACTCCTCTGCTCAGGACAACCAATGGAGAATTATCAAAGCAAGCTTGAAACTAACTCTCCAACCGTGACTTAAAAGTCTAGACCATAAGTACAAAGGGAAACTCAACATTAACAATAATTGCCTGTTTGGAGCCCTAGTTGCAAAAAAAAGGTGGGGGGGGGTACTACACAACTCTCCTTATCTGTTCCCTCTCCCTGTCCAATGTCCTGTCCCATGCTTCCTCCCTCGCTATCTCAAGGATATGCATAAGGCAGCTTCAAAAAGTTCATGGAAAGTGGAATCGAAAGACAGTCTGAATTGTCTGTGAACTTCTTGAAGCCCTCTGGTGTACGTATAACTGAGGTCCTGAAAGAGTCCCAGGGTAGCGCTGCTCTTCCCGAGGGAACATTTTTTTCTACCACAGGGTTAGGCTAAGGTCTGAAGTCCACAAGACATCGTGTGCACCAAAGTTTCCAAGGCACGTCTATCTGCGAGCAAATCGGCGTGACCTCAGTGACTTGAAGTTTACAGCTTAAGTGAGCCAGTGAGCCCTGGAACTTCCTGAAACCAAAGCCCCTTGGCCCCCTGGTTTCTCCACATCAGGGTCTCAGGATCAGGCTGGCAGTTCTATTGCAGCAGTTCTTCTCCTAAAAGACACCCAAGAGAACTGTTGGTTTGTGCCCCGCACTCCTGAAAATCATCTCCCTCCAAATGGGGCAAGGCGGCTCCTTCAGCTACGCCATTAGAACGTGGAATGCTGAGTTGCAGCCTGCAGCGCCAGGGAACGCTGAGACAGTGAGTGAGGCAGATAAGGTCGAGGGGCCTGGTTGTGAAAGCCAGTGAGCAGAGTGCTGCAAACCCGCAAAGCTGCACCAGGTTAAGTGCCTTGAACTTACCAGTCCTGGGCTCAGGTCTACTTTCAAAGGAGAAAAGTCTTTGCCCTCTACTTAGGCAGCTGGCTAAAAGTGCCTTCTGTTCACTACCCTCCACAGCCTGGGTCATGGAGGCTGTGCCGAGCCCTACCCCCGTTCTTCACACAGCCTAGAGGACCAGTCACTCTAGTCCTCCAGCTCCTCAATGGATCCTATGGTTGGGACATAGGACTTCACTGGAATTCCATGATGGCTTAGAAGGAAATACTTTCTGGATTCATCTCACAACTGGATCACCTGTGTCCTATTTTTATAGAACTCAGAACACCAGAGGGTTGAAGTCTGGGGGCGTGACCCCTGACATTTGAGCTTCTGTTCCTGTTTTGTGTGGAGGGAAGTTGTCAGTGTTTACACATCGTGTCCTTTCGTGTGTTTGTCATGGGATCCTCCGAGATCCCCTCAGGTAGATGGATTGAAACTCCTTGCCTCTAAACTTGCTTTTCTTGCAGCACTTTGCTTATCAAGTGTATGTAAAACATTTTCTACCCAACAGAGCACTCTAATCCGTGTAGCATGACCTGTAAAGCACTAAGCCTTGTACCTGGAAGAGAGCCTGTCCATCAGAACTGGGCTCTTGGAGGCAAGGCTGCCTCTCTGCAGACGGACAGCTTCAGCCTTACCGCTGACTGCCACCCCCTACTGGAAGCCCAAAAATGGTACTATCTCATCATCACCGGACCTGCCTCCAGACACCTTCCACCAGTTACAAAAATTGGTGCTTTGCCATCCAGGACTGTGTTCTCCCACTGACTCCAGGATGTCTCAGGACTGCCCTGTGTTGTGTGGGACAGTGGCAACACTTTTGGACTAAATAGAACTTTCCAACTGGCTGCTTCATAATCAGTGTTCGTTTGATTAGATAAATTCTTGGCTGTCTTAAAAAAAGTCTGATAGGCATATCTCTCAGCATTCAATATGTAGTATTAATTCTTAACTGAAGGTAAGCCTGATTAATTCTTAACTGAAGGATTTTAACGCTTTGTGTTTCCTGAGCCAGCAGGTGATGTCATAGGTACAAGGAACTTAGGCTTGCAGGGACTTTGGGCTGTGCAAGAGTAAACACTAAACCTTGAATCATAGCCAGTTGGCAGAGATAGTGCTTAAAGAATGTAACACAAGAAAGGAAGGGAATTATACAACTTTTTGGTTTGTTTTTGTTTTGTTTTGTTTTTTAATTTGAAAGAGCTCCCATCCATTGGTTCACCCCCCAAATGTCCACAATGACCATGGCCTGAGCTGGGCTAGGCCAGAGCCAAGCTTCAGTCAAGGTCTCCCATGTGGATGGTAAGAATCCAGTTACTTGAGCCATCACCGCTGCCTTCCAGAGTCTGTATTAGGGAGCTGGAGCCAGGAATTGAAACCAGGTATTCCTGGTGGGACATGGGCATCCTAACCACTGGGCCAAACCACCTTTCTCTAGAAAACCTTGTACCCATTGAGAGAGCCTCTGGAGGCCAACCAGCCAGTGGGCCCTTGTAGGCAATTACAAGCGCATCTCCCTGTGGAAAGGATGCTCATGTGGTCGGTCCACTCTGAGGGGCACTGCCTGCTAGAGATGAGCCCATGTGGAAGCGTTTGGAGGTAGTATGTATCCAGTCTGCCATTCATTTGGCAGGACCAGTGAATGGTTGGTAGATCCACAGCCAGCACACAAATTTAGGGGAACCTTTCTAAGAAGAAAGAACAGTAAGGACATCACTTTCCTACCTCTGAGCTGCCTTTTGGGAGAATTGCCACGGCATGTTGACAGTTAACTACTTGAAACGTCTTAAATCCCCTCATCGAATTCCTACCCTGTTGAGGAATCAGCTGGGAGGAGCCATAGGCACCCACCCCAAACGTCCCCAGGAGTTGGAGCAATGTTCAAAACGAAAACCTGAGTGACAACTCCACTGCCTGCAACAGATGAGACTGCACTGCTTGTGTTAAATGTATAAAAAGCCATATGTTCTGTTTCCTCATTTCCAGTGTTTCTGCTGTGTGGATTAATAAAATTAAGTGCAAATTATGTGACTGGCCCAAGAAAAAAAGGTTCTTTTAAAATACAGTATTTTTTTAAACAATAAACTTACTCTTTTTACAGCAAAAAAAAAAAAAAAAAAAAAGCAAAGGAAAAAGCAGTCTGAAAATCAGAAACCAACACAGTGCTCTGATGTGCTTATGCTTTATACTGCAGAACTATTACTAGGCATCAGCTGACTATGTCTGAGCGGCTTCTCATGGCCACTCTGGAAACACAACTAATGGGAACTTGTGCTATTAAAACCATGCTTACACCAGAGAGGTGGAAAAGTAAATAAAATCGAGCAAATGAAGGGAAAAAGGAAACTACCTCAAGATTATCTGTCTTTAATGTTAAAGTGATCTCCTTAGGTTCACATTAAAATGAGTTTATGCTTTCATCCCTTCATGAATGACAAGAGGGAACCTCATATAATGTTTGCAGTCAATAATGCAGAAGGGTTGGTATCCCAAAGAGCAAATGCAAATTCACAGAGAATAAGGAAATGACTGGAAAAATCAAGGATGAATAGATTTATTAATTCATTAACCAAGGCAATGTTTAAAAATAAAACTACTTTGGGCTGACATTGTGGTATAGCAGGTTAAGCTGCCGTCTGTGATGCTGGCATCCAGTATGGGCACAAGTCCAGGACCTGACAGTTTCATCTCCTGTCCAGCTCTGGGCTAATTTGCCTGGAAAAACAGTGGCAGATGACTCAAGTGCTTGGTCCCCTGTACACATGCAGGAGACTTGGGAAAGATCTCTGGGCTCCTGACTTTGGCCTGGACCAGTCTGGGCCATTGTAGCCTTTTGGGGACTGGGCCAGTAGATCTAAGACCTCTCTGTCTTTCTCTGTTACTCTCGTATAAATTTTAAAATCTTTAAGAAAACTAAAAAAAGAAAAAGGTCACCTCTAAATCTTGAAATTTACAGTTCATATGCAGTGGGATTTGATCCTTCAACTCTCACAATAAGCAAGCTTCCTGGGTTTTTCAGTGCCTCATGTCTGGAGGGTTTTATGGCAAGCTCTTTGGTCATCAGAGCTGATATCATGAATTTTTCTACATAAAGTAGAGAATCATTCAATGTTGCAAAGCTGTGTGCTTGTCTAACATATGTATACATCTCTGTTAGAGATGAAGGTACACATGAAGATATACAATAACAACACTAACAGAGATGTATGCATATGTTAGACAAGCACACACATCACAATGCATGCATGTGAACACTAACATATACTCATGCACATGTGCACACAGATACAGACACAGATGCACAATCAGAAGGTTCCAGAGAAAGTAAATTTATCTCTATTAAGATGTTTGAGAATTTTAAAATGAAGAAAAGGAGACATTAACACAAGAAAGGTGGAATAAATATTCCCAAGCCTCTGAGAAACAGGGGTACAGATACTAAAGCCTACGTCTTACTGCTCTCTTGTGGTGGTTCTAAAGAACACCTTTCTGAGCACTGAACAGTCTCTCCTTCCTTCCCAAATGTCTAAAAAATAATAAGCCTCTCCAAATGTTTTGGAATCCACTATGAGAAACTGATGATATTTGACAATTATTACAAAACCAATAATGTAGTATCATTTGGTCAGAACTAATTACCTCCTGATTGCCATGTTCTGAATTCAAGGACAATCATATACCAAATGCTTGGGTTGGTTTACATTATTATCCTCTAAGAATTCCCTCACTATATTTGTTAGCCATTTGCATTTCTTCTTTAGAGAACTGTCTTCTGACGTCCTTTCCCCATTTCTTAACTCGATTGGTTGTTTGTTGTTGAGTTTTTTATGTTGCTGATATATTCTGGATGTTAACCCCTTATCAGATAAGTAGCTCACAAGTATTTTTGCACTTTCTGTTGGACGTCTCTTCACTCTATCTTTTCCTTTGACATGCAGAAGCTTCTGAGTTTTGATATAATACCATTTGTCTAGTTTTGCTTTTGTTGTCTATGCCTTGGAGACCTTAACCAAGAAGTCACCATCTACACCAATGTCTTGAAGTGTTTCCCCTGTATTTTCTCCTAGCAAATTTAGTCATAGGCCTTAAATTCAGGTCTTTAATGCATCCCCAGTAAGCTTAGGAGCCCCAAAATTATTCAGCTATCTGATGGTAATAAGGTATATAACATGCAATATCTTTTAAGATGATTTATTTACTTTATTTGCAAGATAGAGTTAGAGGAAGAGAGAGAGAGAGAGAGAAAGAGGAGAGAGAGAGAGAGAGAAAGGGGGGCATCTTCTATCTACTTCACTCCCCAGATGGCTGCAGTGGCCAAGGCTGGGCCAGACCAAAGCCAGGAGCTGGGAGCTTCTTCCAGGTCTCCCGCGTGGGTGCAGGGGCCCAAGCACTTCTGCTACTACCCCAGGTATGTTAGCAGGGAGCTGAATTGGAAGTGGAGCGGCCAGGACTCAAACTGGCACCTGTATGTGATGCTAGCACCTCAAGCAGTGGTTTAACCCACTGCACCACAGTACCAGCCCCCAAATGCAATCTTATTGTAAATACATCCTTAAGATGAACATTTTCAGAGAAAGAAAACAATTAGGAAAAATATTTTAATTCGGTGCGATTGCAGCATACCACACAATGAAAAATGGCTCTCAGATGAAAGGCAATCTTCCCTCATCAAAGCACAGACAAACCAAAGAGAAATTGTTTATTGATATTTCTCATTTCTAAAGTAAGTGCACTCCAAAGTCCCTTGTATGTTGATTTTCTACCAGTGTCTTGCATCAATCTCTTTGCATGGTCTGAGCATCGTATGCAATGTTCATCTGTGAGACAAAACCTCTGCATCACATGTCTTTGTGAACACTTGACTCTCTTTTCAGCAGGAAGCATGGACTCGTGTGTATACTCTTGTCCATGCTTCTGCCATTCTTTCTTGGGCTCATCCTAATTGGGCATTTACCACCGTTCTAGGGACACTTCCTGTATGGTCACTAACAACCATGAGTCCTGTAGCGCCGCCTCAGCTCCTGACTTGTCCAACCTGCTGCAGCCCTGGAGCTGATGCTAAACTCTTGGTTGCCTAATAGTAACTATTGTAAAGGACTCAGCCTAGGTATTATCCATTGTGATCCAATATTGTTGTTTCAAAGTATTTGGCATAGCATTCCTTATGTTTTCCTTTAAGAACTCCCCCTCCCTCAGACCCTTTGAGTGCACCATAGTCTATTACGACACATGTTCAACCATTGTGTTGCTCTACCACTCCCAAATGAATATCATTCTTTACAAAACCTGATTATTTTTGCTTTTGAGATTGCCATTGTCCTGGGGATATCACAGAAAACCTGGCCAGGTGGCCCAAGGCATCATGTTCTCTCCCAAGAGGCCCCTTCTTTTCCTACATGCCCCAGACAGGTTCCAAGAGGCCTGACTGCTGGCCTTGGAGCTGTCACTGAGATCATATGTGAAGTGGGGGCCAGGATGAGCTCATTCTGGTGTTGAAGGTGCTGACCTTTTGAAAGGATGAAAGAGAGGTTGTTCTCTAGTCACTGAGCTGCAAGGGGCATCTCTACTCCTAGATTCAATTAATCCATAGCCTGGGGGAGAAAAAAACAATTTCCTGCAGCCTCAGGCCCCCATAGGCAAAAGTCCCTTCTGGCTCAGTCATCCTGCCCTCCCTGTGTACTCTCAGAGCCTCCAGAGGTTTTGTGGGGAGTCTCAGAATATCCTGATGCTGGTCAGTGGTGGTGAGGCAGGCCTGAGAATGGATCTTAGGCACCCAGGGTGTGGGGCTGTGTGAGTGGGCAGAAATGAGTGCAGGCATCCTCAACTCTAGCCAAGTACAAAGCACTAGAGAGAATCCTCTTCCTGGGTCCAGGCCTTGGGGAGCTCCGGGCTGGTCTATGTATCAGTGTGTGCAAAGCTCATGAGTATTCACGTGGGGCCCAAATCACCTCATCGTTAGAGAAGTAACACCAGTAACTGGAACATCTCTTCTATGTGGTGTGGATACCTGTTCATTTGTCAGGCACCCCCCAAGTGGCACCTGGAGACCTGGCTTGGACTGGAAGCTGAGTATGAATTCTTGGTTAACAACATCCAGGTGCAGAATGCAGTTTCTCTCTGAATAAAGGAGAGAAGATAAAAATTTGGATGGGGGAATGAAGTAGCAGGGTAAGACCCTTCAAGCTAATCAAGGGTGGGTTATCAGGTAACTAACAGGAGCTACCCTGCAGATTCTCTCTGGCAGGTGTGTTCCTGCAGGGCTCCTGGAGCTACATCCAGGCCTGCCTGTCCTCAAAGAGGCACCCCTGGTCCAGAGTGCAAATCTTGAGTTTTAATCCACATTCTGAGGCAGCCCCTGCTTCCCCCCTGAACTTAATTGTTACTGTGGATTCATTCTGAGAGGAGGAGTGCAGTGGGGGCAAGAGGCACGGAGTCACCACACAGATCCCAGGAGTTGGGTGAAAGCGGGTGAGAGGCGAGCAGCCTGCAGACTTATTTATTTCAGTTGGTACAACAGCTTATATAGTCGAAGCAGCCAATCCAGTCAAGGGGCGGTTTATGCCCTAACCAATCATAGCCCATTGCTAGGCAGGCTCCATTGCCATGTGGTTTCCAAAGCCATCCAATCACAGGCTATTGCCAGGCAGGCTCTGTTGCCAGCAGCCATCTTGGCATGGCCTTCTTGTTCCACCACATTGCCCCCTTTTTGTTTATTTTCTTTTTTTTTTTTAGAAAAACCAAGATGGAAGAATGTTTAATTAAAAATCGCATCACTTCAGATAATACTCAGGCAATTTTTAAAATGTTCTGTTTCTGCCAGCACAGGAGTGTCTCCTTGGCACTAGGTAAGAGAAGGGGCCACATTCTCACCTTATAGTCTCCTCTGTTTGGTCCACTTCACCGACTTAACCAGGGAAGGAGGGGATGGTGACGTTGTCTACTATCAAATTCTCCTCCCCACAGCAACATAAATAATTGCTGTGGGCAAGAGTGAGCACACACCAAGTTCATCACCTGTCTCTATCTTGGTAAGTAAGGCTTAGTCTCATCCCAGGGGCATTGGAATTAAAACAAAATAACAAACAAAAGGAGCAGACCAACTGCCCGCTTCTCTTCAGTGAATATTCTGGCCGGCAAGCCAGGGAAGTGTCCTTGAAGCAGGTGTGCCGGCCCTCTGCCCAAAGGCCCAGCAAAGCAACTCTGACAGACTGTTGAGGCCACACATATGTCCACATTTCTTAGCTATTTTAGAGAAAAAGGAACTTTGGCCTGAATGTTAACTATACCTCTTGTACACATTTCATTTTAACATAAATAGAAATATATTATAATCCATTTAGAAATTCAGAAAAGGTTTAAAAAAGAAAAAAAGAGAAAACTGTCCCAAGCATCCTACTCCAATATAGTTTACACTCATCTCTTGGTATATTTCTTCCAGGTCTTCATACAAGGTATGTAAATATCACAGGGTATTGGCAAGTTTATAATTTTCAATGGAATTTCTATCAGTATTACCTCATAATTATAAATACAGTTATTGACAGGCTACCTAAAGGGTCCAAGTTACATTTTATAATTAATGTAAACATTTCTCAGTTTGGGGGTAAACTGTTTCTAAAATTTTGCTTTAATGGAACTGCAACTTCAGCAGTGTGGCTCTGGGTAACTTTTTAGCTTTTCTAAGCTTCTGCTTTTTTTTTTCTCTTTCAAAACATATAAATAATATTAGTGAGCATTAGACTTTCATGATAGTTAAAATAGATAATGCATTCAAAGCAAGTCATATGTCATAAAACATAGGCTTCTGCTGAGTAAATAGTGGGTGCTAGAGGTTAATTTCTCATTGGATTTTCTTGGAAGAAATATCTGCATACAAGGCAGAAACACATGAGAAAGGTAAGGATGCTCCAGTCTTTCATTTGGGAAGGAGATTCCACTGGGAATGTTAGTGGAGAGACAGTCAATACTGCCACAGCGAGAAGCCCAGGCGTGACCAACCTGGTCTTTGCGAGGTCAGGGCCATTTCAATTTTAGAGGTAGTGGAGTTAGAAGTACACTCACAAAAAGTATGGTCTTAGAAACTGTACATTTTAAACATGCACATTTAACAAAGTAACAAATTAAGAAAAACAACAGAAGTCAGAATAAGGGTGGCAGCCGTGGCACAGCGGGTTAAGCCACCTCTGGTGATGCCCACACCCTACATAGGAGTACTGATTGGGATCCCTGCTCCTCTGCTTCTAATAAAGCTTCCTGTGAGGTAGCAAATGGTGGCTCAAGAGCTTGGGCTCCTGCCACACTTAGGCCAACCCTGGCTGTTGGGGACATTTTTGGGGGATGAACCAGAAGATGGAAGGTCTCACCCTATGTGTTTGTGTTTTGCTCTATAGCTCTGCCTTAACAAGTAGATGAAAATAAAAAAATAAGAGTAAAGGCAACATAATAGCTTCTGTACAAAGCACTGGTTCTTAACTAGCACAATTCTGCCCCTTGCCAGGGAATATCTGGCAACGCCAAGAGGTATTTTGGGTTGTTACACCTGGAAAGGAGTGGTTAGGAGGCCAGGCTTGCAATGCACTGGGCAATCTGCAGCACAAAGACTTACTAGGCCCTGCTATGGTTTCTTTTTTTTTTAATCTTTTATTTAATTAATATAAATTTCCGAAGTACGACTCATGGATAACTATGGCTTCCCCCCCCCCATACCATCCCTCCCACCCACAACCCTCCCCTTTCCCACTCCCTCTCCCCTCCCCTTACATTCACATCAAGATTCATTTTCGATTATCTTAATATACAGAAGATCAGCTTAGTATACCTTAAGTAAGGATTTCAACAGTTTGCTCCCACACAGAGACATAAAGTGAAAAATAATAGATGATTTTTTTTAAATGATGATGAAATCAGATCAGACCTATTGTCATGTTTAATCCCAGTGAGAGTCAAGTTGGGAGTTGATAATTTTTTTTTTACAGAAGATCAGTTTAGTGTACATTAAGTAAAGATTTCAACCGTTTGCACCCCCATAGAAACACAAAGTGAAATATACTGTTTGAGTACTCGTTATAGCATTAAGCCTCAATGTGCAGCACATTAAGGACAGAGATCCTACATGAGGAGTAAGTGCACAGTGACTCCTGTTGTTGACTTTACAAATTGACACTCCTGTTTATGGCATCAGTAATCTCCCTATGCTCCAGTCATGAGTTTCCAAGGCTATGGAAGCCCCTTGAGTTCTCCGACTCTTATCTTGTTTAGACAAGGTCATAGTCAAAGTGGAGGTTCTCTCCTCCCTTCAGAGAAAGGCACCTCCCTCTTAGAAGACCTGTTCTTTCCACTGGGATCTCACTCACAGAGATCTTTTTGCCAGAGTGTCTTGGCTTTCCATGCCTGAAATACTCTCATGGGCTTTTCAGCCAGATCCGAGTGCCTTTAGGGCTGATTCTGAGGCCAGAGTGCTATTTAGGACATCCGCCATTCTATGAGTCTGCTGAGTATCTCACTTCCCATGTTGGATCACTCTCCCCTTTATTTATTCTATCGGTTAGTGTTAGCAGGTACTAGACTTGTTTATGTGCTCCCTTTGACTCTTAGTCCTATCATTATGATCAATTGTGAACTGAAATCGATCACTTGGAATAGTGAGATGGCATTGGCACATGCCACCTTGATGGGATTGAACTGGAATCCCCTAGTATGTTTCCAACTCTACCAATTGGGGCAAGTCAGCCCGAGCATGCCCCAAGTTACACATCTCTTCCCTCTCTTATTCCCACTCTTATGTTTAACAGGGATCATATTTCAGTTAATTTTCAACACTTAAGAATAACTGTGTGATAATTGCAGAATTAAACCAGTCATATTAAGTAGAACAGACAAAAAAAATACTAGGAGTGATAATGTATTAAGTTGTCCATTAACAGTCAGGGTTATGCTGATCAAGTCACCGTTTCTCATAGTGTCCATTTCACTTCAGGAGGTTTCCTTTTTGGTGTTCAGTTAGTTGTCACCGATCAGGAAGAATATATGGTATTTGTCCCTTTGGGACTGGCTTACTTCACTCAGCATGATGTGTTCCAGATTCCTCCATTTTGTTGCAAATGACTGGATTTCGTTGTTTCTTACTGCGGTATAGTATTCTAAAGAGTACATATCCCATAATTTCTTTATCCAGTCTACCGTTGATGGGCATTTAGGTTGGTTCCAGGTCTTGACTATTGTGAATTGTGCTGCAATAAACATTAGGGTGCAGACCGCTTTTTTGTTTGTCATTTTAAACTCCTTTGGGTAAATTCCAAGGAGTGGGATGGCTGGGTCGTACAGTAGGGTTATCTTCAGGTTTCTGAGGAATCTCCAGACTGATTTCCATAGTGGCTTGACCAGTTTGCATTCCCACCAACAGTGGGTTAGTGTCCCTTTTTCCCCACATCCTCGCCAGCATCTGTTGTTGGTAGATTTCTGTATGTGAGCCATTCTAACTGGGGTGAGGTGAAACCTCATTGTGGTTTTGATTTGCATTTCCCTGATTGCTAGTGACCTTGAACATTTTTTCCTGTGCCTGTTGGCCATTTGGATTTCCTCTTTTGAAAAATGTCTATTGAAGTCCTTGGCCCATCTCTTAAGTGGGTTGTTGGTTTTGTTGTTGTGGACTTTCTTGATCTCTTTGTAGATTCTGGTTATTAACCCTTTATCTGTTGCATAGTTTGCAAATATTTTTTCCCATTCTGTCGGTTGTCTGTTCACTCTCCTGACTGTTTCTTTTGCAGTACAGAAACTTCTCAATTTGATGCAATCCCAATAGTTGATTTTGGCTTTGACTGCCTGTGCCTCCCGGGTCTTTTCCAGAAATTCTTTGCCTGTGCCAATATCTTGAAGGGTTTCTCCAATGTTCTCTAATAACTTAATGGTGTCAGGACGTAGATTTAGGTCTTTAATCCACGTTGAGTGGATTTTTGTGTAAGGTGTAAGGTAGGGGTCTTGCTTCATGCTTCTGCACGTGGAAATCCAGTTTTCCCAGCACCATTTATTGAATAGACTGTCCTTGCTCCAGGAATTAGTTTTAGATCCTTGATCAAATATAAGTTGGCTGTAGATGTTTGGATTGATTTCTGGTGTTTCAGTTCTGTTCCATTGGTCTATCCATTTGTTTCTGTACCAGTACCATGCTGTTTTGATTACAACTGCCCTGTAGTATGTCCTGAAATCTGGTATTGTGATGCCTCCGGCTTTGTTTTTGTTGTACAAGATTGCTTTAGCTATTCGAGGTCTCTTGTGCCTCCCTATAAATTTCAGCACCATTTTTTCCAGATCTGAGAAGAATGTCTTTGGTATCTTGATTGGTATTGCATTGAATCTATAAATTGCTTTTGGGAGAATGGACATTTTGATGATGTTGATTCTTCCAATCCATGAGCATGGAAGATTTTTCCATTTTTTGGTATCCTCTTCTATTTCTTTCTTTAAGGTTTTGTAATTCTCATCGTAGAGATCTTTAACATCCTTGGTTAAGTTTATTCCAAGGTATTTGATTGTTTTTGTAGCTATTGTGAATGGGATTGATCTTAGCAGTTCTTTCTCAGTCATGGCATTGCTTGTGTATACAAAGGCTGTTGATTTTTGTGCATTGATTTTATATCCTGCCACTTTGCCAAACTCCTCTATGAGTTCCAATAATCTCTTAGTAGAGTTCTTTGGATCCTCTAAGTACAGAATCATATCGTCTGCAAAGAGGGATAGTTTGACTTCTTCCTTCTTAATTTGTATTCCTTTGATTTCTTTTTCTTGTCTGATGGCTCTGGCTAAAACTTCCAGAACTATGTTAAATAGCAGTGGTGAGAGTGGGCATCCCTGCCTGGTGCCAGATTTCAGTGGAAATGCTTCCAACTTTTCCCCATTCAATAGGATGCTGGCCGTGGGTTTTTTATAAATTGCTTTGATTATATTGAGGAATGTTCCTTCTATACCCAATTTGCTTAGAGTTTTCATCATGAAAGGGTGTTGAATTTTATCAAATGCTTTCTCTGCATCAATTGAGATAATCATATGGTTTTTCTTTTGCAGTCTGTTAATGTGGTGAATCACATTGATTGATTTGCGAATGTTGAACCATCCCTGCATACCAGGGATGAATCCCACTTGGTCTGGGTGGATGATTTTCCTGATGTGTTGTTGTACTCTATTGGCCAGAATTTTATTGAGGATTTTTGCGTCTATGTTCATCAGGGATATTGGTCTATAATTTTCTTTCAGTGCTGCATCTTTCTCTGGCATAGGGATTAAGGTGATGCTGGCTTCATAGAAAGAATTTGGGAGGATTCCCTCTTTTTCGATTGTTCTGAATAGTTTGAGAAGAAATGGGATTAGTTCTTCTTTAAATGTCTGGTAGAATTCAGCAGTGAATCCATCTGGTCCTGGGCTTTTCTTTGTTGGGAGGGCCTTTATTACTGTTTCAATTTCTGTTTCAGTTATGGGTCTATTTAGGTTTTCTCTGTCTTCATGGTTCAATTTTGGTAGATTGCATGTGTCCAGGAATCTATCCATTTCTGATAGGTTTTCCTGTTTGTTGGCATACAGGTCCTTGTGATAATTTCTGATGATTCTTTTTATTTCTGTGGTGTCTGTTGTTACGTTTCCTTTTTCATCTCTGATTTTATTGATTTGGGTCTTTTCTTTTTTTAGTTAGTTGGGCCAATGGGGTGTCAATTTTGTTTATTTTTTCAAAAAACCAGCTCCTCGTTTGGCTGATTTTTTGTAGTGTTTTTTTGGATTCAATCCTGTTAATTTCTTCTCTGGTTTTGTCTGATATTAATATGGCTACACCTGCTTTTTTTGTTTCTGTTGGCATGGAATATCTTTTTCCAACCTTTCACTTTCAGTCTGCATGCCTCTTTGTTAGAGAGATGTGTTTCTTGTAGGCAACAAATAGTTGGGTTGTGTTCTTTGAGCCAGTCAGCCAAACGGTGTCTTTTAACTGGAGAATTCAGACCATTAATGTTCAATGTGACTATTGATACATAGTGACTTTGCCCTGCCATTTTCCCGGAAATATTTTCTAGTATATGCTTTGAGCTTCCCATGCTCTTTTACTGGTAGGTGTTCTTCCTTTAGCTTCTTTCATATTGATGGCCGTGTTTCTGTGTTTCTGAGTGTAGCACATCTTTAAGTATCTTTTGCAGGGCTGGACGAGTGGCCACAAAGTCTTTCAATTTCTGTTTGCTATGAAAGGTCTTTATTTCACCTTCATTCACAAATGAGAGCTTGGCAGGATATAATATTCTGGGCTGGCAATTTTTCTCTCTTAGCACCTGTGCTATGTCTCACCATTCCCTCCTAGCCTGTAGTGTTTCTGATGAGAAGTCTGCTGTGAGTCTGATTGGAGATCCTCTGAGAGTAATCTGACATTTCTCTCTTGCACATTTTAGGATCTTTTCTTTATGTTTCACTGTGGTAAGTTTAATTACCACGTGTCGTGGTGAGGATCTATTTTGGTCATGTTTATTGGGGGTTCTATGCCTTCAGGAACTCCTAGAACTCGAATGTTGGTTTTTTTAATAGTATCCTGTAGATTCCCAACAATATTTTTTAGATTTCTAATTTCCTCTTCTTTTCTTTGGTTTGACTGTATGTTTTCCTGTGCTCTATCTTCTAAGTCCGATATTCTCTCTTCTGCTTCACCCATTCTGTTTTTAAGGCTTTCTAATGTGTTTGTCATTTGATCTATTGAGCTCTTCATTTCATTTTGATTTCTCTTCACTATCACACTTTCCTGTTCTACTAGTTTCTGAGTTTCATTTTGACTCTTCCTTAAAATTTCATTTTCACGAGAGAGATTTTCTATCTTGTCCATTAAGGATTTCTGTAGTTCAAGGATTTGCTTTTGAAAACTTCTAAATGTTCTTATCATAAATTTTTTGAAATCCGTATCTTGCATTTCTTCTATCTCATCATCTTCATACTCTTGGCTTGGGGTGTTTTGCTTATTTGGAGGCATCATAGTGTCATCGTTGATCTTGTTCCCTCGATTTCTGTGTTTGTTACTCGGCATAGTTAATTCTTCTTGTGTCACTGTGAGTTTTTTTTTTTTATTTTTTTATTTTTATTTTTTTTATACTGTGTCCGTGTTAAGTGGACTGCCTGCTATTGGAGGAGCCTTGGAGGCTTGAGATGGGTGCAGCCTGAGAGCTCTGCCTGGTTCTTCCTGGTTAAGGGTGTGCGAAGGTGACACCCTCAGGTTATGCGTGGTAAATCTCTCTCTTTTTATTTATTTATGTATTTTATTTATTCAGGGGGTAAGTAACACCGCACGGCATGGCTGTGCAGAATTGATGGTATTTCGCTTTCAGTCTTTGGCTTCTACCCGCAGAGTCCCAGAGTCCCTTTAGGCTCCTCTGGACTCCCACTGGGTTGCCTAGGCTACTGAATTGTAGTGACTCAGTTCCTTAGCTCTCCCCCATTGATATGTAAATCCAGAGAGGGGGCCTGCTCTTTGTCTCTTGGGAATTCTTCAAGCCTTGCAGCCTTGCAACCTTTGCAAGGTTAGGGGGAAGAGAAACCCCGAAGCTTTTTTTTCCTTCTTTCCGGTAGTGAGTTTGCTGCACTTTCCGGCCCCCCTCTAGATTCTGACCCCCGTTTCCCCACCAATGTCTCGGGTTATTGAGCTCACCTCCCCTTCCAGCGCCGATGTGTGGACTCAGAGCCCTGAGCGTCCCAAGTCTCCCCGCTGTTGTCTGTGTGGCATGCACTCCCCTTCGAGCACTGGCGTGCAGACCCTGGGGCTTCCGCGGCTGGGTCCCGCAGCTTGGCTTCCGCGCGGTGGGCGACCTTGTTCTCCCAGTAGGTCCTCCGATTCACGGCCACTGGATCCAGAAGAGTTTCCCCTGCAGTATTTTCCTGGTTCTTTTTTCTGCGGCTACCGTAACTCCCCTTTTATTAAACTAAATTTTCCCAGACTATCGGTGCGTGCCCTCACTATTCCGCCATCTTCCCCTTTTTGTTTATTTTCGAGCAACAGGAGGCATGATTCTTGGCCATACCATTGTTGACCCCGTTTCCATGTGGTCTCCGTTCATGGCTGTGCCTGTCTTAGGTTGTCCGCCAGGGGATCTTACCCGTCATTGACTAACCAGCACTCAAAACGGGAGACCATAGGAGTGCTTGCTCAGATGGGGGTAGGAATGAGGAACAATGGTAACCGCATGCAGGCTGTGGGCCATTTGAGTGGCTGACCAGAGCTAGTGGGGGTATAAAACAGTAACAAATATGGCTATGGGCAGTTCCTCAGGGTAGGATGATAGGGCAGTAGCTTGACAATTGGTAGCAGGTGCATCCACTAACAAGGTGGACTCTGTCTTGTTCAGCTAGTTCTGGTTGACTATCAGTTGCAGGCTTGATGTTTCTGGCTGGTACCCAAATGGGCTATCCCACATTCTCTGGATAGACACAAGCATATCCTTGGCCCTTGGTCAGCAAAAGCCTTTCTATGGGTGTTGGAATCCAGGGCCTGAATTCCACATCTGCTGCTACATTTAGGGCAAACATGCAGGTGGGATGGGGTCTAGCAGCTGCTCTGAGAGCCTGGGGTACCTGGGAACTGCCACAAACATGGGGACCCTCACTGGGTGCAGATGGGATGACCTCACATGGGTTATTGCCTCAAGGTCGTCTAAGTTCATCCCATGGGTATCTGGGGGGTGTCTAACTAGGCATTGCTGCGTTGTCTGCTGACACGTCATTTTCACTGTCAGAGCGCTCTCTCCCTAAGTCATCAACTGATGTCTGTGAGACAGGGACCTGGAGTGACAGGCTCTCATCACTCACAGATTCATTATGTTTGGTCATCTGTGTGGGTTTCTGAGAGGGGGTATCTTTCCCATGTTTGAGTGCTTAAGAGCAGAACGGCACGCCAACTCTAGCCAAAGGAAAGACACGCACAGCACTGCTGCCATAACAAAACAAATTCCTAGCACCTCAGTGGTTGATGGCATTATGCAGGGGTTCCCTACGTTAGACAGACAGACAGTGGTGTATCAGGTCGTACGTTTGTCCTGTGCTTAGTGGGAGACTTCCTTGATTCGTTAGGTCAAGGCCATATGCTCACACGGTGTCTCCGGAGCGTCAACTCTCTCAAGGGAGGGTAGATGACTTGGTTCCAAATTCTGGGATGATCAGTCCCTTATGTGAATTCACCAGGTGAACTGAAAGTAAGAGGAGCTGAGAAGCGGCGTACACTTCTGGGCGATGTGTGCTTAACCTGGGATCACTTAGACCGAGAACAAGGACAAGGAAAGGGGCGTAGGAGGGGGTTTTGTGCTCACCCTCACAGAACCGAACAGCACACAAAACACCGAGGGGCCTACTTGCCAAAATCAAGGGAGGACCTCACCGAGTCCGACACACTGTCTCTCTCTCAGTCACATTGGTGCCAGATGTTGCTGTGGATTCATTCTGAGAGGAGGAGCGTGGTGGGGGCAAGAGGCACGGAGTCACCACACAGATCCCAGGAGTTGGGTGAAAGTGGGTGAGAGGCGAGCAGCCTGCAGACTTGTCTATTTCAGTTGGTACAACAGCTTATATAGTCGAAGCAGCCAATCCAGTCAAGGGGCGGTTTATGCCCTGACCAATCACAGCCTGTTGCCAGGCAGGCTCCATTGCCAGGTGGTTTCCCAGGGAGTTTCTGAAGCAATTCCTGAGTAACTGATGCTTTCTTGCCAGCAGCCATCTTGGCATGGCCTTCTCATTATACCACACGATCCCTTAAGGGTGCAGGGGCCCCGACATGTGGTGCCAGTGCCCCCCGAGCCATGAGGGTGCCAGCATCCCCAGCCCCATGAGTGTGCCTGAACTACCAACCCCATGAGGGTGGCTGCTGCCCCTGACCCTGTGAGGATGGCTGCCACCTGACCTGGTCAGGGTGGCTGTGGCCACCGACCCTGTGATGGTGCCCATGCCCCCTGACCTGTGAGGGTGCCTCTGTCCCCCGACCCATGAGGTTGCCAGTGCCCGCCAACCCCTGTGGTGCCAATGTCCTGCATCCCCCATGAGGATTTCTGAGCCCACCCAATGGGGAGAGGTTGTCTACATGCCCCCCCACACAGTGGCAGTCACAGCTACCCCCAGCCCTCCCCCACCCCAACCACAGCCCACAGTTGGGCCTTCCTCAGTCTTCCTGGGCAGACAGAACTCCAGGAGGCTCCCGAGCTGTCTTTCAGAATCCCTCTCAGTGCCCCCTGAGGAGAGTCAGCCAAGGTAGGCACCTGCCACTCTACCTGCCTCAGGACCGCATCTGCCCTACTGCACCAGCCCCACACTGGGGGGCGCCCCTGTGACCTCAGGGCCAGGCCCCTCCCTCTCCCTGCAGCTCCAGACTCCCTCTTTCCTGTTTCTGTCCTTGGGCCAGCTGGCTCTCTCCTCTTCCTTCCCAGGCAGCCTCGGGACTCAGTGTTGCTGCCCAGGGCCTCCGTGGCTGAGCCTGGGGGTTCTCGGGACAGGATCCACACCACTGGCAGAGAGGCCAGGGAGCTTGTGGTTGATGGTGTAGGGGCTGGGAACTTGGGGGGTGTTGTTGTGGAACAGCCAGAGGTCTTTGAACTTCCTCCTGGGCGTGCCACACCTGCCCCAATCTGAGTTGTGCTGCTGGGGGCAGGGGGCAGGGAGTACTAAGCCCCCCAGCCTGGGAGCCCCAGCACAGGCCAGGGTGAAAGGCTGGGGGTCACCTCGTCCCTTGGGTGTGCAGTTGAGAGTGGCTGGGGGTGAAGCCTTCGGTTGCTTGATGACCTCAAAGCCTGAGAATCCTCTGCACCCATCAGCCCAGGTGAGGCGGGGACACACAGCCTCCTGCCTCCCATCTGGGCATTGTCACACCTGCTACTGGCTGAAGGCAGGGTCCTCAGCCCCAGATGAAGCCCTGTAGCCAGGGCAGGTCAGCTATTCTGAGTTCCGCCCGGCCGGGCCGCAGAGTTGGCCTAGGGCCCCACCTACCACTCTTTGCTGGCCTCTGACTCTCCCTCTTCTGCTTTTCCCCAGCAGGGAGGGCCCAAACTCGCCTCCACGACCTGCAGCCCCCAGACCAGCCGAGGCTCCCTCTTAGATTTATGAGTCTGTGGCCCCCTGCCTGCCCTGCCTCCTCAGGGTCCCCTCAGAGGACTCCTGGGATTTTTGAGTACCCGAGGGGCCTCCGGCACCCCCTCCAGCCATCTGTTTTAGCTGCGAGCTCCTGGTTCAAGCAGGGTTCTTCCTCCTGTCTTTCTCCATCAGGCCTGCTGGCTGCCACGTGAGCCTCCCAGGCTAGTGCTGGCCCTGGCCAGTGGGTCCAAAGGCGGGGCCATCAGTGAGGAGGGAAGCCCGAGAGGGCCAGGCAGTGTCAGGACTGTGGCACTGCTGCCTGGGAGGTGAGTGAGAGGTGGCATGAGTGGCAGGGGAGGCCCTCTCCAGCCTCCACCTCGACTCCCCGGAAACTCTGATCATCTACTCCAGCTCCTCCTCCCATCTTCCTTCCCCTTCCTGTCCATGGCCTTTTCCAGAAAGCTCACCCACATGCCCACCTGCTGCTGCTTCCCACCTCCGCCCTGCCCACCAGTGCCATGGCCTGGCTGCTCTTGCCTTACCACCTGTCTCCCTCCTCTCTCTCTGCTGTTCTCTCTGCTTTCTCTCCCACTGCCAGCCGATTGGGTCAGGCAAGGCCGTCCCATCCTGAGAGCCCCAGACCCCCCTTTGACATCTAACCAGATCCTTTCTCTTCCTCGGAGACCTCCCTTTGCCAGTCTGTCCAGAGAGCTGTTCTGTGACTTGACAGTGGCCCCTCAGCCCCTAAGCCTCCCCTTCATCTGTGACTTTCTGTTGTCTGGTGAGCTCACACCTCCAGGCATGACCTTGGTGAAAATTTGTGCCCCTCTGCGGTCCTACTCCTGCCCTGTTCTATAAATATCTATAAATACTCATAAATACACACACACACACACACACACACACACGTGGCAGTGCCCCTGGGGTTGCAGTGTAAGGAGACCAGCCTGGAAGAGGCCTCTTCACCCCACTGAACGCTCAGCACAGCACAGAGGCTTCCCACTGCTGGCAGGCCCTGCTGCCCTGTGCAGTGCCCACCCGCAGCAAAGTAAACCCTGGGCCCTGTGACAAAGCTGCTACACATGGGCCAAGCAGTATGGCTCTATCTCTTTATTTCAAGATAATAACAGGAGCCACATCACCATGGTGCCACAACCCTATCTCCGCCTCTTTCCTGGGCCATAGACTGTCAATAAATAAGTTTCCCAGCCCCAAATAATTATTATGACCTCCTCCTCATTTGCGAGCTCCAGCCTCAGCTATGATACAGGGGAGGCCCTACCCCCAGCATATACAAAATATACACAAGTACAATATGTACGTGGGGGTGGGGGTGGGGAGGCCCACTGGAGGCAGCCTCTTCCCCTCATCAGGCCTAGAGTTAGCCCCAACTGTCCTAGGGCCTGACAGAATGCTGCCTACTGCCCTGCCCAAAGTGCCTCCAAAGAAAAGGGAGTCCCCTGAATGCCTGCCTAGCCTGCCTCGGCCCTGCCTGGCTGGTGTGCCTCTCTTAGTAAGGGGACAGGCGCCCCTGCATCGCCTGCCCCAGCCGACCCTTTGAGGGCTGTTGACCGTGCCTCCCAGCTGGCCTGCCTGGGGGCACAGGCATGGAGTGAAGAGCTGGACCACGCCTGGCCTACCATGAGCGCCACCTGTGGTAAGCACCCGGCCTCCCATTAGCCTCAGCTTGCCCAGGCCACCCTGCAATTCGGGACCGGGAGCCCAGAGAGGACCCTCATCCTATTGTGCCCTCCTTGCCCATATACCCTTACCCATGATGCCCTGGCCCAGAAGTGACCCTTACCCATGATGCCCCTGGCCTGGAAGTGACCCTTGCCCATGATGATGCCCCTGCCCCGGAAGTGACCCCTGCCCAGCGATGCCCTTGCCTGGGTGCCCCCGCCCAGCAATGACCCTCAATCAGATGCCCTCCTCGCCTGATGCCCTCATGTCCATGCCCTTCTGATGCCCCCATGTGATGTTCCTGGCCAGATTATGCCGGCCAGGCTGACACTTAGCCCCAAGAGGGGCGATGAAAACTGCCTGGCTGACTTGCCCAAGTGGTTGAGCATCCCCTGTTCTTGGCTGTTCTGGGGGCCACACGAATGCTGCCTGTGTTGGTCACGGCCTCTAAAGATGGAGCTGGAAATGAGGAGGCCCCAGGAGCCCCCGGGGTCCTCCAGAGAGGCAGCCTAAAGAGGCCTTTCTCTCCCCATCAGGGGTTCTGGCTAAGGAGGGAAGGGAACTGGGAAGGAACGGCAGGGGATAGGGTGGCTAGCAGGGGTGGAGTGGCAAGGATGGGGTTGGGGCTCTCCGGGCTGACGGCATCTGGTGTTTAGACGATAATTTCGTCATGCTCGTCAGCCCAGTAGAAGGGGATGCAGTGGTTGGTGCCCAAGTCTGGGCACTCCCGGGGGTTCTGCATCTCCTGTGGCTGCTTCCTGAGCTGCTGCACAGTAGGGTGCTGCTTGTGTAGTGCCTTCTTCTCAGAGTGCAGCTGTTTGTAGGCGGCCACGTGCTGCTGCAGGTGGAACAGGCACTGGTCGCGCTGTTGGTGCAGACCCTGAGGCTTCTGGCTCTTCAGCTCCATCTGCGGAAGACCAAGGCGGGTGGGGGGAGCATGAGGGCAGGTGGTGGCTTGCTAACTGATTCCACTGGTTGCAGGGGAGTGGCGCAGAGCCCTGCGTCTCCTGCACCCAGCCTCACACCTCATCCCCTTCTTTCCCATCACTTTAACTTGAGGCCACACACGAGAGGGAAGGCATCATCTTTAGGGGAACACTTGTGCCTAATACTTTACATGCACAATCTCAGCTCATCCTCAACACCTGTGTAAGGAAAAATGCTAAGTTCCTTTGTCAGGAATCTGAGGCTTAGCAAAGGGTAGCTAAGGTGGGTGAAACGCCTCTCGTGGGACAATGATGTCCAGGCCTGGGAGGATCCCGGGGCTACCAGCCCTAAGAGAGGCAGGACAGTCGATATGGAGGTCACCTGTCACTCCAGACTGGAGCGGCCTCCCTCTTGGGCCTAGCACTGCCCCCCCCAGAGACTTGTACCCATGGCCCAGTCCTTCACAGTCAGGCTGAGCATTACCATTTCCTTCAGCTCCCCCAGCTTCTCCTGCAGCTGGCCGAGTTCCCTGGCCAGCTCGTTCTTGATGTGCTGCTCTGACTGCAGCGAGAGGGTGAGCCGCATGTTGTCATTGCTCTGCACAGAGAGAAGCAATCCGTTGCCACCCAAAGCGGCTGCATCCGGATCCCAGCACCAGGTGTCCGCCTCCCATAGTGCCTGGAGGGCTGGAAGCTCAGCCCCTCTCCTCCGACAGACATTTGAGCAGGGTCCTGGCTCACAGGGCACCTGCCTAGGTCATCACCGTCCCCTTTGGTGGCGGGGGAGTGAAGGCCCAGAGGGAAGTGTTTTGTGCCAGAGGCCTTGCCCAGGGAGGCCGAACGCACCAGTCTCACGAAGCCATCCTGCAGCTCGGCCAGCTGCTCCTTGAGCTCCCGGTTCTGCAGGAGCACGCGGCTGATGGTCACGCGGTCGCTCTGCTTGCGCTCCTCGGCCTGGCTGCCCCACAGCTCCACCTCCCGCTCCAGCTGCAGCAGCCGCTGTTCCTGCTGCTGGTTCAGGCGACTCAGGCCTGCGTTGTCCTGCACCTGGGCCTGCAGCTGTTCCGCCAGGCTCTCCAGCTCCTTCTGCAGCTGCTCAGCCTGCACCTGCAGCTGCTGTTCTGCCTCCGACGGCCCCGTGGGGGAAGCTGGGGACTCTGGGGTGGGAGGCTCAGCTGAGAAAGGAAGCAGCCATCAGGGGCCCTGGCCTCTGGGTTTTCAAAAAGCTCCTGTCTTGGTCCTTAGCTCCTCAGGCCAACTTCTTGCCCCCACCCCGGTGCTGGCTTTTTGGCTAACAACTTTCCATATTCAGATGGTCATTACCCTTCCAAGCCAGGACACAGAGTGCTTGACCGTGCATGGTGGACAGTGGGTACGCCACCCCTATTTACAGATGAGGTCACCTATGCTCAAAGAGATAACAAGACTTGCCATCCACCGGCACAGACCTGCTTCCCTCTGCCACAACACCCCTCGCCGGGGCACCCGACACCCATCCGGCTCCCAGGCCACCTCTGCCCCTGCTTACCCATCTGGCTCTTGAGCTCGACCACGGTGGTCTCCAGCTCCCGCACCTGACTCAGGCTGCACTCCTTCTCCTCCCTCAGCGTGCAGAGCTGCCCAGAGCACAGGGAAAAGAGCCATGAGCAGGGGCCACTGCCTCCCTCTGCACCGACGCTGCCCCCAAAACCCAAACACGCAGCCACCTCTGGCTGCAGGCCTCAGCAGGTGCACTTGCTGTACTGTGCAACTTAGGAAGCAGCAGGGGACGGCCTCCTGGGATCCCGACACCCACACAGGAGGTCTGGATTGAGTTTCAATCTCCTGGCTTCAGCCCTGGCTGTTGAAGGCATTTGGAAAATGAACTAGTGGATGGCAGATCTCCCTCCATCTCTGTCTGCCTGCCTCTGCCTTTCCAACGGAAACCGAGATGCTTAAATACACATTTTTGAAAAGCTGTATCACTGAGATTCTGATTGTGTAGGTCCAGGCAGGGACTCTCTCTGCAGAATTCTAGCAATTTCTGGAGGATTCTAGGGCAGGACCAGAATAAGGATTCAGAATTTCCATCTCTTGGCTGGGGGCCTCCCTGACAGTCCCTGGGGATGGTGGCCCCCGCGGGCTAGGGCTGGGGCTTCGTGGGCTGCAGCCTCTTACTTGTTGCAGCAGCAGCTCAGACATTTCCAGCTTCTTCTGCAGCTCCTCCGTGCCCAGCTGCAGGGTCTTCTTTTCGGTCACGAGGACTCGAAGCCTCTCTTGGAGCTCAGAGTTCTGCTGCTTCAGGTCCTCATTGTTTTTGCTGTGGTGAGAGGAATGAGCAAACAGAGTGGACCACTTTGGTGACCAACCCACCTTCTTGCTGCACCTGCCAAGAACCTTGGTGTTGGAGGGGTCCCCAACAATCAGGTCACTCCCGTGGCAGGCCAGAGAGAGGACCTAAGCTGCCTGAGGCCATCGCATGAGCTGGTGGCACAGCTGGGACCAGAGCTTGGCTCTGCACACGTCCCAGCCTGTACAGCCACTTCCTCCTCATGCTCCCTGGCACCCCTCCCCTCGTCACCTGTACTAAGGTCCCCCAAACTCCTCCCGCCACCTTCCCCGTCTTACTTGTTCTTGTATAACAGCAGTTTCAGAGCATCTCGCTCTTTGGTCAACTCCTTGGTGTGCTGCAAACACAGAAAAGCTACATCAGTTCTCAGGGACCCTGGATGGGGAGGGGGTGGGGTGCAGACCCAGCAGCCGTGCCATGAGCAGACACAGAAATCACATTACTTTTTCCGCTTGCTCCATAGTTTCTTGGTTCTGTTGTTTCTGTGGGGAGAGTCAAAGAAGGGAAGGTGACTAAGGATGTCCCCTCTACTCCACTCCCAGAGCAAGAGGGGGTGGGCAGGGGGCCAGGGCGGGATGGGCACGTTCTCAGACCCTATGGGCACAGGACCTGTCCCGAGGCTCCCAAGGAAAGAGCATGTGGGTCTTTGCTGGTTTTTGCTCACAGCTGTGGAACCGCGTCTGAATCGGGATTCTTCTTAGGGGACAGTAAGGTGAGCCTCCAGAAACGGAATGTGAGAAAAGACGGGCCTTCCACTAGGTTTGGATTTACAGGGGTGTGCGCATCGTTCGACGGCTCAGCACATGTTACATAGGGGTTGGGGCTGCTCTTAACAGCGGGGATACAGGAATGAAAAGCACAGGTAAGATCCCTTCTCTCCCTAAGGTTGACGTCCCAGGGAGCCTGGAAATCTTGGATTCTTAGAGCTAAAAGAGACCTTTGACAACTGCCATTTCAACCTCCTTGGGAAACTCAAGCCCAGGGTGGAGAGGCGCTTGTCCAAACTCAAAGCTCAAGTCAGGGCCTGAGTCAGGGCAGGGACATGAGGCTCGTGGCCAGCGCTGAACGAGAGGCCACAATCCCAGGGCCAGTGTGGCCAGGGTGCAAGCAGGGGTGTCTGGAGAAGAGAGGAGGCGGAGAGGGCAGTGACAGGACGAGAGCCATGCTGCATGCTCCATGCTCTGGGGTCCCTCCAGCTGAGACCTGGCCCACCCAGCACCCCACTCTCCCTCGGCACCAGGGGGCCCCCAGCCCCTTTCTTCAGAGCCCATGGGGAAGCGGAAGCCCAGGGTGGGCAGCATGGAATCAGGGGACCCCACTGGGCTCTTACCAATTCCTCTATGGTGTTACTGAGCTGTTTGTTTGTTAGATAGCTGGAGTCCAGGGCTACTGCCAGCTCTTGGTACCGGCTCTGAGGCGCATGCAGAGAGGAGGAGTTGCAGGAGGGTTGGGGGAGAGGTAGAGAGAGCAGTCATTAGGGCTGGTGGGGGGGCATGGGCTATCTCAGCTGGCAGTGGGGCACTCAGCCCCCGCTGTGGGAGAAGGGGGGGGCTGGCCCTGCAGAGCCACTCACCTCCAGATCCTTCATGTAGGAAGATGTGAGGCCCTCTCCACCGATGTAGGACGTTGACTAGAACAGACAAGAGCTCCCATGGAGACGCTACGTCCTCTACCGCCAAGTCCCTACCCTTGGACTACTTCTCTACCCCACCTCCACCTGGCAACTCCTCTGCCCAGCTTGGCCTCTTCCTCTCATCACCTTCTATGCCTACCCTCAGACTACCTCCCCCCCCCACACCTGGCAACTCCTCTGCCCAGCTGGGCCTCTTCCTCTCATCACCCTCTATGCCTACCCTCAGGCTACTTCTCCCCCCGCCACCCCCACCTGGCAACTCCTCTGCCCAGCTGGGCCTCTTCCTCTCATCACCCTCTATGCCAGCTTCTCCTGGGTCTCATCACCATCCCCCTCCCTTCCCTAGTGATGCTCTCCCTATGCTTCCTGCGCTGAGATACATTGTCACCATTCTCATGGCCATGTCCTTCATCTGTATGGCTTCCAAGAAGAAGCCATCACCCAGCCTGCCCAACACGGCCCAGCAGGTCAGTCTATTCCAGGATCTCCCCATCTCTCAGGAATCCCAGCCTCCATTTCTGTCCTTTCCTCTCTCTCCTCCCTTCCTGAGTCCCAGTGTCTGGGGTACCTCGGAGACAAGACCATTGAGCTGCTGAGCAAGTTGACGCAGGCTCTCCGTGGAGGACAATGTCCTAGGGACAGACACACAGAGGTTAGGGGTGCAGGGGCTTGATGCAAAAGAGGTCCTTGGGCCGTGGCCTGCCCTCACTCCCATGGCTTAGGGACTGCTGCCCGCACAGGAAGACACTCACTTGGTCTCATCTATGAGGACAGGGCCATAGTCAGCATCATGGATCTGAGGGAGAAGAAAGAAACAGTGATCACCTGATTTCCAGTAAGAACCACCCAGGGGTGGCAGGGGCCCAGCTCCTTCCAGCAACCTGCCACTGCCACAAGCTCAAGAGAAAGCCCCGCCTTGGCCTCCCCCACCCCAGTGCCGGGAAGGGTGCTTGGCATTGGGAACCAAGCTGCGGGAAGAAAGGAGAAGAGAAGGCACAGCAGGCGCAGTCCTCTGGGAAGGGAGATGGTGCAAGCATACGGGGGTAGCAGGCACAAGGACAGAGGCACAAACCTGAGTTGGTGCCATGCTAGTTAGACTAGCGCCAGGGGACGCTACACCTCCAGGTAACACGGTGGCATCAGCAGAGGGTGGTGCAGGAGCAGCGCGGTCTTTGGGCGCCTGTCAGGGAACAGAGCAGGGGGTTAGGGGGCCATGCAGGAGAGGAGGTGCCTCGCTGCCATGGACACAAGGGCGCAGGGCAGGTAGGAAGATGTTGTAGCAGTCAGAGTGACAGTCACACATGCTGGGAACCACAGGGGTTGTGGGAATGGCTTGCCCAGGCTTGGGGACACGTGGCATCTTTTCAGGTGGCCAAAGCTCAAAGGAAGGGGGGGCTACGACCTCCGTGGACACGAGGCCCTGGTTCTCCCTGGACCTCTGCAAGGGCTCTGACCTCCGGCAGCCACAGCAGGCAGAAGGAACGGGCACCAACATCAGGGAACACGGCAGTGTTCTTCTAGAAAGCCAGTCTCTGCCGCACAGTGACCCTAACTCTAGGCCCCTGCTGGGCCGAGGCTGCTGGTGGTGATGGGGCTCCCTCCAGGTAGCTCTCTGCCGCTGCCCTCTCCTGCTCTCCGCCCTTTCTCCCTGCCCTCCTCTCTGCCTCAACCATCAGCTGCATTTCTCTGATTCAGGCCTTTCCAAGGAGAAATGTTGCCCAAGAAGCCCCTCCCTGCTTTCTGGAGATAAAATCAACCACAGCCGCCTCATGGGCATACCTCTCAGCCCAATCCCGCAGCTCCAGAAACACCTACTCTACCAAAAGAAGCCAGGAAATCACAGGTAAGACATCTGCTCTTTGACTTGGCACATGGAGGTCATGGCGCCTCATTGCCAGAAAAACTGCTAGGGAACAATGTGGGGATCTAGCACTTGGAGCCATGGAGAAGCCTCTCCTCCTTCTCCCGCAGCGGGACCCCCTCCCTCGGCCAGCCCCATCCAGCTTCTTCCCAGGCTCAGGCCTAACTCTCGGTCCAAGCATCTGGCTCTAGAGACCACCTCATGTCAGCAGGCCAGATGGCCTCACACAGCCAAGATGGCTGAACAAGTGACAGTAGCCAGAGGAGCTGAGTGGAGGCAGGCAGTTGCTGGCTGCTCTCTGGACCCTTCAGCCCTGGCCTCTGAAAACCCCAATCGGCTGCCTCCTTAGAGTCCAGGCTGCAAAGCCTACAGATGAGGATGAGGCGTGCTGAGTCTGCAGTTTTACCGTGACCATGGCCTGGAACCCACCGCCCACAGCGATTGTTGTCCTCAGAACCCACTGTTGCCTTGACAATGTCTGTGACTGCATCTATCAGGTAAGAGCAGCGGGCCAGGCATGAGACTTTAGAGAGGCTGCACTCCCAGCCATGGACCCAGGTCCCTCTTAGCATCTTAGTTCCCACTGAGCTCTATTTTAGACACAGAAACAACAGGGGAGTGAGGAGAGCACTTCTCTGAGCAGTTTCCTTGACTTGTTAGGTTTATTTTATTTATTGGAAAGGCAGAGTGACAGAGAGAAAGGGAACTCAGAGAGAATCTTCCATCCATTGGTTCACTCCTCAAACGGGCACCATGGGCCAGACTGGGCCAGGCCAAGCCAAAGCCCAAGAGTCAGAAACACCAATCAGATCTCCCACATGGGTGCAGGGGCCCAAGCACTTGGGCTACCTTGTGCTGATTTCTCAGGCACATTAGCGGGGAAGTGGAACAGAAATGGAGCAGCTGGGACTCAAGCACTCATATGGATGCCAGTATCATAGGAAGTAGCTCAACCCACTGTGCCACAACACCAGCTCCTCTGAGCAATTTTAAATATAGGTACCGTGGCCAGTGCTGTAGTTTAGCAGGTAAAGCCACCGCCTGCAGTGCCAGCATCCCATATGGGCACCAGTTCAAGTCTCGGCTGCTCCTCTTCTGATCCAGCTCTCTGCTATAGACTGTGAAGGGAGCAGATGGCGGCCCAGGTCCTTGGGCCCCTGAACCCATGTGGGAGACCTGGAGGAAGCTCCAGGCTCCTGGCTTCCGATCAGCCTAGCTCCGGCCGGCGCAGCCCTTTGGAGAGTGGACAGCAGATGGAACACTTCTCTCTCTCTCTCTCTCTCTCTCTCTCTCCTCTGTAACTCTGCTTTTCAAATACATAAATAAGTAAATAAAAATTGAATCTATGTATCGTGATTATTTTGTGAACAATCAATTCACAATTCTAAGTCTTAAGGTGGGAGCTTAGCCTAGGTGTCGGGATACCAGATGAGAAGGCTACACCTCGCTTCAGAGTGCCCGAGCCTGATGCCTAGCTCCAGCTCTAACTCCAGCTTCCTGCTCATGCCAACCTAGGGAGACACGGTGATGGCTCAAGTACACTGAGCTCCTAGAAGTCATATACACAGCTGTCAGGACTTCTCCGTGCCTGGGCCCTGCCCAGACTATGCCACTTGGTGTCTCCTCTGAGGCCATAGAGTGAGTCACGGCCCCTGGCCAGACCTAACTGGGTGGGAGCAGCCATGATGGTTGACCAGCCACCTGTCCCTTTCCCCAGGCCCATCTCTGGATCAGCCCTGCTACACTGGCTTGGCTGAAGGCCCTGGAGCAGTTAGACAGGAAGTGCCAACATCATCTGCAGGTTATGGCCTACCTAGCCCCATGTGCCTGTGCCCTGCCCCTCCCCCAACCCAGGCTCCCTGCAGCCCTGAAAGGTGTTCTATGACCTCACAATGCTGCCTATGACCTCTTTGCTCCCTCTGCCTCCCCCACTCACCACGTGGATGAATATTACCCACTTTTAATCTTCACACTGGCCTCAAATGCCACCTCCTCAAGCTGCAAGTCCATTCGGAACCCACCTCCCTCACCTAGCCACGCAGCTGGCCTATTGCCGCCTTTCCCCTGCCCCTCTCAGAGGACTCTGTCACCCCCACGGTGTCTCCTGTCTTGTTCTTCTACTTCCACCACTGTGCAGCCAATGCCTTTGCCGTCCACGGGCCCAGTGAATACGGTTGAGCGTCCCATCTGATTTGTCAAAGAGATGAGGGGCAGGCAGAGTGTCCTAGCACTGGTCTGTCTGGGTAGCCTCACATCCTTGCTGGTTAGTTCCTCTGAAAAGCTGACCTCCATCCTTGCGATTATAAAGCCAATTCATTTTCTCTTAATTCTACCTTCTCACTCTCAAACCAAAATGGAATTCATCAAGTTGAAAAATCACTCACTTCCATCTGGTCTACTTGCCCAGAGGGCAAAATGTAACAGAGTTTGTATTTTTTCAAATATCTCCTGGTCTGACCGCACCGGGCATTCAAAGCCCAAAACCCCACAGACCTGCTCTGAAAGTTATTCCCAAATTACCGAATCTTTGAGGTGTGCCTTACCCTCTCCAAGATGATAAAAGACACGAGGGAAGGGAAAAAATGCAATTAACCAAGCAGGGGAGGAAGCAGACATAAGCAGGCCGAGGGTTAATGGCAGCAACATAAAACAAGCCAGGGGCAGAGGCTCCCCCAAACGAGACAAGCCTCAGGGACATGCACACCTGCGAGGCAGCAAGCCAGAGAGGGGGTCTCGGCACTGCCTCCCCTTCCACTTGTCCTATGGGGCAGCGCTACCCCATCGGAACGGTTAAGGTCAGACACCAGCACCTTCAGTATGGCCTGCATCTAGAGGCGGTGAAAAGGGGAAAACAAGGGCAGGGGAAGACACAGAGACGTGGCTTAGAGAGAGGCGAGGATGTCGGGGAAGGAAGAGGTGGAGTCAGGAAACGGAGGCTGAGGAAGAGCAGAGATCCACACCGTGGCCCCCCAGGCCATCCTCTCAGACTGGCCATTGCTGCCTCACCAGACAGAGGGAAAAGTCCCCAGGCCCCAGAGTCACATGAAGCGCAGTCACTGACCAGCGCGGCTCTCAGACCCTCCCCCAGACACGACCCCCACTCTCCATGTTAAAACCAGACTTCTGCAGAAGGGTTCTCTTGAACAAGGGAGGCTACAGCTCAACAATTAGAAGACACTGTTCCAATCCAATAATATCTGACAGCCTGAAACTGAAGCTCAGGGGAGGCTGTGACTTTTCTGAGGTCACCCAGAGCCAAGGCCGAATCCCAGTGCCTGGGGCTTCCTAAGGGGACAGCCTGATGGCCAGGCTGCTCTCGCTGACCTGGCTTTTCCTGAGGCCAGGGATGAGGAAGTCGCAAATACCAGCGACTATGAATGTTACAAGACCCTGTATTCTGGATTAATATGAGAACAGCAAAAACTCTCAAACTTTGTGAGTAAAACATCAGCCCTATCTGTTTCACAGATGTGGAGAGAGAGGCCCAGAAAGCTTGAACAGTTTGCCTTACATCATATCCCTAGCAGAGGGAAAGGGAGCATTCAAACCCAGAATCCTTGACCAGTAGCTAACACTCCCTTCCACCATCTTCCACTGTCCTCTGGATCCCCAACCCCCCACCCCCCATTGCCCCTTAGCCCCCGAGCCCCCAGCAGCCTGGCCAGCCAAGACTCACATCCTCAGTTGAGTGACAACCCCGAGAAGTGGTTGTCTCAGGGCTACTGCCGTTTTTAAGGTTTTTCTTCTTTTTTCCTCCTGCAGGACCACCAGGCCTGTTCTTCCGCTGATACTCTCTTAACTGTGGAAAGGAAAAGCAGTTGATTCTCTGGAATGCCCTAAGCCCCTGCGGTCACATCCTACTTCACAGTGTTCACAAGAACTCTCATGTCCACCACTGACTTCATGCCACTGACAACCCTTCAAGGGGCTGGAATGATCAGTTAACCTCTGAAGAACTGACAACATGGCTTCAATAAAAGGGAATGATGGAATTTAAAATCAGCTTCCAACTCTCACTTCTGGGGTTCTGCCAAGAATCAGCAGCTGCTGGGAGCAAAACCAGAGGTAGAGGTAGAAGGTTAAACATTATGGGGTCAGGAATTGTACTTTGTGTGGTTTGGAAACAAGACATTGGGTCCTTTCTTCCATATCAGAACCTCACAGAACTTCGAGGGGCACCCCGAGGAACCCTGGACACCGAGGAGAAAGAGTAGAACCCAGGCATTATTCCAGCCAAGGGCCCATTATGATGTCTTGACAGGTTCCGTCCCAAGCCACAGGATGGCCTCACCAAGCTGCTCCCTCGCTCCTCTGTGGCAGTGCCCTCACCCAGCTTCAAAAACTCCCCTGGGGAGGGTTCAGGCTATAAAGTTTAGTCTCCCAAGGTCTGTTTCACAGACGGTCACACAGCTGTCACTCCAGAGAGCCTGAGTGTGGGGCACTCTGCTCCCAGGGTCAGGGAAATTGAATGGGAGCCTGAGAACTCGCACACCCCCCAAAGTCTCTGGAGAGTAGAAACCTGGGGGAAAACCAAACCAGTTTTCCCGCGGTCACCCAGAAACACTGCCCACACTTCCAGCTCCCCGGGAACGGGACACATCTCACTGTCAGTGTCCGAGCTGAGGAAGGGGGTCCCCAAGTCCCCAGTCCCCTTGCAGGCGGAAGCCGAAAGGGGGTGAGGACTTAGGGGACTGGGCCGGGAGATCAAAGCCCGAGCTGGAGGTAATGCCAGTCCCCAGGGGGATTTGACCTCACTACATCCCACTCTGCCCTACCCACGCTCTGCGCAGGGGGAGGTGGGGCACAGGGTAGGGACCCGAGTCCTTGGAGACTGAGCCCACAGACCCCAAGGAGGTCCGGCTTCGGGAGGCCGGAGGTGAGGTCTGAGGCTGGGCCGAGGAGCCCCAGGAGCCAATGGCCCAAAGTCACCCAGGGGCGACAAGCCAGGGCGGGGGCTGGGTGCTGAGGGGGTGGTGCTGGCTGAGAGGACTTGGGTGGGGGAAGCCAAGGGGCGCTCGGGCTCGACCCGAGTGTCTGAGGAGCCGCACAGACCCCGCCACGGACCGACAATCAGACGGGCAGTGGGCTGGGCCGGGGGGCGCGACCCGATGTTTTACCTTTTTCTTGGCCGCAGCCAGTTTGCTCTGTCGAGTTTCCTCCGACATCGCGGGGCGGGGAGGGGTCGGGGGGAGGGGGGGCCACATCACCACGATCCCGGCAACCAATGCGAATTGCTCCCAGCAGCTACCGCGCAGATGTGTGACTGAGCCAGGAGACGCCCGTTCAGGGCAGAACTAGGCGGGGCTGGGTGGGCGTGGTCGCCACACTTCAAGCCCATTGGTCAGTGAGAAAGATGAAACAAAGAAGGGCGTGGTCCGAGGCGTCAAAATGGGAGCTGCGCGTGCAGCTGTCACCGCCCACTCTGGGGGCGGGGCGATTTCCCTTGGGTGCGCGCGCAGCTTTCTCTAGTTAGTCTGCGGACCCCAGAGGCCGCTCTCCGGCCCGCGCCCTGGACCCCCTTTCTCCACAGGCGCCCCCGAACCGGGGCCTTCGGAACCCAGGGCTCAGGAGGTGGGCGGAGCGCAGAGCAGGGGACACTGCATCAGTTCACGAGCCCTTTCTGACTCCTCCCAGATGTGCCCCAGACGTTCTCGTTTCAGAAATCCCCTCGGGGGTCCCTTTCACGTCCTCCATACACTGCCCCTCTCACACCCAGCCCTTCCTCGAGGGGCCCCACGCTGATCCCGAAAGCGCGTCTGTCCCCGCCCAGCTGGATCCAGTCGGGCGCGCCCAGGTCTCGGCGGCTCCTCCTCCCGCGCCCCCACGGGCCCCCTTTCCCCTCAGAGCAGCTCCGGGGCCTCAGCCTCTCCCACGCTTCCCTCCAGGGCTGAGCAGGACCCTGCCACAGCTGCCGCGGGGCCTTCCGGTCACGGTGAGTAGCCCGCGCCCCCCCGACCCTGTGCGTGTGCCTGCGCCCCCCGACCCGTGAGGAAGTCTGTGCCCCCGACCCATCCGTGTGCCTGCGCCCCCCGACCCGTGTGGATGGTTGCAGACCCCATCCCGTGAGGTTGTCTGTGCCCCCCGACCCGTGTGTGTGCCTGCACCGCCCAACCCCATGAGTGTGCCTGCGCCCCCCTATCCGTGAGGATGTTTGCGCTCCCGAACCGTGAGCATGGCTACGGACCCAGACCCCGTGAGGATGCCAGCACCTCCCGACCCCGTCATGGTGGCTGCACCCCCCCGATCCGTGAGGAAGTCTGTGCCCCCAGGTGTGGGGAGCAATTCGGACTATACTGTTACTGGAATTAAGATTTATTCTATGCATCTGCTCTCCCACAATATGGCGCTGGGAGAGAGGTAGGCAGCTTCTACCCAGCTGCCTCTCACCAACTTGACAAGCTGCAGGAGCTGCTCCTGATTGGAGGAGAGCGGCGTGCTCGGTGTGTGGGCAGTCGAGTTGGGATTGGTGGAGAGGACTATATAGGAGGAGAGAGACGGCATGGTGGTGTGGGTTGGTTGGAGAGTGCGTTGGAGAGTTCGCGGGGAAGTTCGTTACTTCGTTCTTTCTCATTTCTCTCTACTCATTCTTGCTTTGGGAGTTTGCTGTTTACTTATTCTTACTTTACTATAGAAAGGACTTGTAAAAAAAAAAAGGGAACAACAAGCGCCCGGTCCGGTGCGGCTCCTCCGCGTGCGGAGGAGCAGCAAGTGGTGCCGTGACTCGGATAGGAAACCTAGGAGGGAAAGACCGGGAAGAAGTGGGAAATTACTGGAGAGAGAGACTAGCAAAGAGCCTAGGGGAAGGCCGGACGGAAAGAGTGCCGGTGAAAAGCTAGTCAGAACCTAGGAAAAAAGCCGCGGGGGAAGAAAATTAGAAGCTAGGAAGGAGGTATTAACTGGGAACGTCTGGGAGACTCAGTCTTCCATTACGCTCACTGCTCCAACATGTCACAGACGGTACAGACAATGGAGTTCTTTGGCTACTCTTTGCCCACTGGCTACCTCTTCCTCCTCCTGGGCACCATCCTCTGTTTCTCCCTAAAGATCATCTATGGGCTAAATATGGTTTCTCTCTCTCTCTCTTCCTACTCCCCACCTCGTCGCAGCTTTTCCTCTAAGCAAGGGAAACGAGGGGGGAGGAAAATTCATGCATTCGTAAGAGCAATCGTAGAGACGTCCCCCTGGTTTCCACAGCAGTGGAGGCAGGTGGGACGGAAAATGCGCGAGGCTGGGGAACCGATAGAAGTGCTGAAGCTGTGGCAACTCGTTGATCAGGTGCTTCAGAACCCCACGGAAGGGATCGAGTTGTTGCTTAATGAGGGGAGTGAAATGCAGGAAGAATTATGGCAGGACAGCCAGGCGAGCAACTATTGTAACGAACAAGTGAGAAGAAAATCAAAGAAGGATTTAGAGAGCCAGGAAGCTTATGGGGGGGAGAAGGAAGCTGAGGAGGGAACCTCGCCCCCGAGAGAGATGCCTGGCCATACAAGGCTGGCAAATTCAACCATAAAGGATGAATCACCACCCCGGTATCGCCCATTGGTACTACCAAAGTTTCCTCCTGTAAAGAAAAGCCCCTTTTTTCCCCATGAGATTGAAGAAGAGTGGGAGGAAGAAGGAGTGATGGAGGGAGTAGGTATGCAGGAGGAGCTAGAAAGGCCAAGAACCGAAAACAAGCAAAGGGGAGCTGTTTATAGAAAACCTGCTTGGGAGCAGTACCAGGAACCAGGCCAGGTGTTTCCTGTAATTCAGGATCCACAGGGAAACAGGGGATGGACGCCTCTTGACCATAAATTACTTAAAGAGTTGCAGCAATCAGTACAATTGTATGGGCCCCATGCAAGTTACACTCAGGCAATCCTTGATAACATCGGGCAGCAAGGCCTAATACCTGAGGATTGGAGAAACTTAGTAAAGGCGGTGTTAGGCGGGGGTGACTTCCTCTTGTGGCTAGCTGCCTATAAAGAATTTGCGCGAGAATATTCAAAGCAGAACTATCAAACAGGGAATCAAGCATGGGATGAGGAAATGTTAAATGGAGAAGGGCGATTTGCCTGTCCCGATGAGCAGGCCCGATTACCAACAGCTGTCCTCTTACAGGTGAGAGAGATAGCAAGAAGAGCCTGGAAGGTGATACCCAGAAAAGGAGAAGTAAGACACAGCCTAACTAAGATAGTACAGGGCCCTACCGAACCTTACGCTGATTTCGTGAACCGATTAATGGAAGCAGCAGGAAACATTTTCGAAACCGTGGAAGAAGCAATGCCCTTAGTCAAAAGATTGGCGTATGAACAGGCCAATAAAACATGTCGGGAAGCTCTTAGACCATGGCAGCATAAGGACATCCCTACCTTTTTGAAAATCTGTAGGGATGTCATGGATGATGTAGTTTCTGGATCACATGCTGCAGTAGCAGTAACCCGACAATTTAGACAGAACATGAGGGGACGTATATGCTTTAGATGTGGTCGAGAAGGGCATCTAATGAGGGAATGTAGGGCCAGATTTCCAGCCCGAGATCGGCAGGGCATAGAGAACTCGAGAAGACCAGGCCTTTGCCCACGCTGTAGAAGAGGAAATCATTGGGTCAGTGAATGTTACTTTAAAATAAACAGCGCAGGCAATCCCCAGAGGATGCCAAATGAGCCGGGCCCCATAAGAAGATCAGGTGTATATGGTCAACAGCAAAAAAACGGAATGTGGGCCCCTGCACCCCGGGGCCAAAACAATCGGTGGGTGCCACGGTCCCAAAACCAAATATTTACCGCGCAGAGTTACGAGCCACCGAATATTCGGTACTGACACCTCAAATGGGGCCACAAGCAATAGAGGTGAGGGCAGAAACAATTTCAGCGGAGCATAACGGACTTGGAATAATCGTAGGAAAAGAAACAAATGCTTTGAGAGGCCTAATGGTCATCACCGGAGTCATTCAATTACCTTGTGATAAGTTAAAAGTGCTAATACAATCTACAAAGGGTATTATTCAAATCAAACCAGAAGAACCTGTGGCTCAAATACTGATCATGATTGGAGCGCAGGATGTTAATGGACCCCAAGGGGAGAAATTTGCAGCCTTGTCCCTATCTCTAGCAGATCGACCTCTGTGGACCTTAACCATTAGAGGAAAGTCAATTCAGGGCCTGCTAGACACAGGTGCGGATGTAAGTATAATTTCGGAAAATGATTGGCCGAAGTCATGGCCCCTTCAGCCAGGAGATAATACTTTAGTAGGCCTAGGTGCGGCCATGACACCATCAAGGAGTGCTCAGGTGCTTCATTGGCAGGATCAAGAAGGGAACAAGGGAAATGTGCAACCTTATGTTAGTGCACTCCCCATCACATTATGGGGAAGAGACATTTTAGAACAATTGGGACTGACGTTAACAAATGAGGATCAATTGGAGAGTTCTACAGGACGGCGTATTATGTATAAAAAGGGATATCAGGAGAGAGGATTAGGCTCCAGAGAAGGCAGAAGGGACCTAGCCCAGCCCATAGGCGATTTTAAAAGACAGGACACGGGTTTTTCGTGGGGGCCACTGAGATGCAGCCGCTGCCATTGTCATGGCTGGACAACAAGCCAAAGTGGATACCACAGTGGCCCCTTACCCAGGAAAAGTTGGCTGCGGTAAATGATATAGTATCACAACAATTAGAGGCAGGCCATTTGCAACCATCAACCTCCCCATGGAATACGCCAATATTCGTGATAAAGAAAAAATCAGGGAAATACCGGTTGTTGCATGATTTACGGGCTGTTAATCAGCAGATGCAACCCATGGGGGCATTGCAACCCGGACTCCCGGTTCCTACTATGATCCCAAAGCATTGGCCACTAATAGTACTCGATCTGAAGGACTGCTTTTTTAGCATACCTCTACATGAACAAGACACTCAGAGGTTTGCTTTCACCGTACCTTCCATTAATCATCAAGGTCCCGACAAAAGATATGAATGGAAGGTGCTTCCCCAAGGAATGACTAACAGTCCTGCCATATGCCAGCTATATGTTGACCAGGCAGTAGAGCCGGTTCGACAACAGTGCCCAAAAGTACAAATTTTACACTACATGGATGACTTGTTAATAACGGCTGAAAGTGAAAGTCACCTAATGGAAGCATATAAGCTGCTGCTATTATATTTGGAAAAAGTTGGGTTACAAGTAGCGCCAGAGAAGATACAAAAAGGGGAAGTAGTACAATACTTAGGACTTAAAGTAACTTCTGAAAAGGTAACCCCATTAGAATTTGAAATTGCAATAGATGGGTTACAGACCCTTAATGACTTCCAAAAATTATGTGGCAATTTAAATTGGTTGAGGCCCTATTGTAAATTAACTACCGAAGATATGATGCCATTATTCAATATTTTAGAAGGAGATGCCCAGCTTGATTCCCCTCGTAGACTGACAATAGAAGCCCGCTTGGCGTTACAGAAAATTGAAAAACAAATTAAAGCAATGCAGATGGAAAGATGTGATCCACAACAAGCCCTAGAAATATTAATTTTTATGGAACAGCTGTATCCCTTCGCAGTCATTTGGCAAGGAGGACCCTTGTTGTTTGTATACCCACATTCACATGCACCGCGTGTACTATACACCCAAGGCATTGCGGTGGCCGATTTAATATTAACAGCAATAAAAAAGGCGACAGAAATGGCGGGGAAGACTCCAAAGCGATGTGTAGTTCCCTTTGCTCAAGAGGCAGTAGAAGCCTTTACAAGGGAATGCTGGCAATGGGCATACATAGTTCTCATTCTACAAATAGAGATTGACAATCACTACCCTCGCCATCCATTTGTTAACTTCTGCACACAGGTTTCAATAAAACGGGTGCAGAAGGTGCGAAGGGATCCAATTCAAGGGGCAGTTACCGTATTTACGGATGGAGCTAAAGGCGGAACAGGAGCAGCTATATTTAACAATCAACGATATTTCGTTTTAACAGCATCCCCTTCTCCACAACATGCAGAATTAGCCATTATCGCAACAGTATTACGCAGAGAGAGTGCACCCATGAATATTTTGTCTGATAGTGCATATGTGGTGAATGCAGTTCAGATGCTCGCTACACAGTGCCTTATTCTTAAATCCTCCTCAGTCTATTCTTATCTAAGTGAAATTCAGGGGTTATTAAATCAAAGAGAGCATGCTATTTACATAGGCCACATAAGAGCTCATTCTAATTTACCTGGCCCACTTACTCGAGGAAACATGATGGCAGATCACTATTCAAGATTCTTGCTTGCATGCACCGCTTTGGAACAAGCTAAAGAATATCACTCTAAATGGCATGTTAACACCCACACTTTAAGTTTTAAATTTAATATTCCCCGCAAGCAAGCAGAAGATATCATTAGATCCTGTGAAAAGTGCGTTGTTACCATAGTTCCAAAGATTCCTGCGGGAGCCAATCCCCGTGGCCTTAAACCAGGACATATCTGGCAGATGGACGTTACACATATCCCCTCTTTTGGGCGACAAAGCTGTGTTCACGTCACTGTAGATACATACTCAGGTGTAATTATGGCCACAGCCATGAATAAAGAAGGAGTACAACAAGTAATCCAACACTGCTTGCAGGCTTTTGCAGCCTGGGGAGTTCCTCATGTGATCAAAACGGATAACGGCCCAGCGTATACATCAAAGCGTTTTGCTGCATTTTTGAAAGAATTCGGAATCTCCCATATTACCGGTATTCCATACAATCCACAGGGGCAAGCTGTGGTAGAACGCGCTCACTTATATTTAAAAAATTTAATTATTAAACAAAAAGGGGGAATAGGGGAAATGGCCACATCCAACAAGGATGTCTTGGCCCTAGCTCTTTATACAATTAATTTTTTGAACAAGAAAAAGAACGGTAAAACACCTGCAGAAATGCATACTCAATCAGTTGATAAGGAATCAATACAGTGGGTAATGTGGAAGGATTTACAGGACAACCAATGGAAAGGCCCGTTCCCCTTACTCAGAAGAGTACGAGGCGCCGTTTGTTTTTTTCCACAGGGTGCGGCACAACCAATATGGACCCCTGAGAGAAGAATTCGGTTGATAAACCTGCCAGCAGAAGATCTAGAAGAAGAAAACTCCATTTGAGGAAGAAAACAATGAATAACCAATCCCTGGGATCTTTGGAATACGGGACATTTTTCAACAAACTCTGAAGTAGCACGACAAACAAGAGTCAATAGCATGAAGATCACACTGAACTTTACACAGGCGCGTATCAACGCCAAAAAATAAAAAGAAAGGGGGATCTGTGGGGAGCAATTCGGACTATACTGTTACTGGAATTAAGATTTATTCTATGCATCTGCTCTCCCACAATATGGCGCTGGGAGAGAGGTAGGCAGCTTCTACCCAGCTGCCTCTCACCAACTTGACAAGCTGCAGGAGCTGCTCCTGATTGGAGGAGAGCGGCGTGCTCGGCGTGTGGGCAGTCGAGTTGGGATTGGTGGAGAGGACTATATAGGAGGAGAGAGACGGCATGGTGGTGTGGGTTGGTTGGAGAGTGCGTTGGAGAGTTCGCGGGGAAGTTCGTTACTTCGTTCTTTCTCATTTCTCTCTACTCATTCTTGCTTTGGGAGTTTGCTGTTTACTTATTCTTACTTTACTATAGAAAGGACTTGTAAAAAAAAAAAGGGAACAACAAGCGCCCGGTCCGGTGCGGCTCCTCCGCGTGCGGAGGAGCAGCACCCAGGTCTCTTGCGTGTGCCTGCGTTCCCAGATCCGCGCGGATGTCTGCGCCCCCAACCAGTGAGGGTGCCTGCGCCCCCTGACTCCGTGCATGTGCCGGAGCCCCCAGACCCTGTGAGGATTTCTGTGCCTCCCGGACCGTGAGGGGGCCTGCGCCCCCCGACCTGTGAGGAAGTCTGCGCCCCCCAACCCCATGAGTGTGCCTGAGCCCCCCGACCAGTGAGGATGTCCAGGCCACCGAGCCGTGAGCATGGTTGCGGACCCCGACCCCGTGCGGGGGGCTGCAGTAGACATCAACCCGTGAGGGTGCCAGCGCCTCCCAACCCCGTGAGGGTGCCAGCGCCTCCCAACCCCATGAGGGTGGCTGCACCCCCGACCTCTTGAGGTTGCCTGGGCCCCTCGACCCGTGAGAGTGCCAGCGCCCACCGACCAGAGAAGATGCCAGCACCCCGACCCTGTGAGTGTGCCTGGGCCCCCAACACTGTGAGAATGTCCGTGCCCCCCGACCTGTGAGGGTGCCCGTGCCCCCTGACCCGTGAAGTTGCCAGCGGCCTCCAATCCGTGAGTGTGCCAGCACCCCCGATTCTGTGTGGGTGCCAACGCCCTCCATCCCGTGAGGATTTCTGAGCCCACCCAATGTGGGGAGGATGTCTATGTGCCCCCCCACACAGTGGCAGTCACAGCTACCCCCAGCCCTCCCCCACCCCAACCACAGCCCATAGGTGGGCCTTCCTCAGTCTTCCTGGGCAGACAAAACTCCGGGAGGCTCCCGAGCTGTCTTTCAGAATCCCTCTCAGTGGTCCCTGAGGAGCGTCAGCCAAGGTAGGTACCTGCCACTCTGCCTGCCTCAGGACCACATCTGCCCCACTGCACCAGACCCACACTGGAGGGCACCCCTGGGATCTCAGGGCCAGGCCCCTCCCTCTCCCTACTGCAGCTCCAGATTCCCTCTTTCCTGTTTCTGTCCTTGGGCCAGCTGGCTCTCTCCTCTCCCTTCCCAGGCAGCCTCGGGACTCAGTGCAGCTGCCCAGGGCCTCCGTGGCTGAGCCTGGGGGTTCTCTGGACAGGATCCGAACCACTGGCAGATGTGGGTGCCTGTTGCTGTTGATTTCTCAACAATGTTGCAGTGGATTCATTTCTGAGAGGAACAGCGTGGTGGGGGCAAGAGGCGCGGAGTCACTACACAGACCCCGGGAGTCCAGTGAAAGCAGGCTTGAGGTGAGCAGCCGGCAGACTTGTTTATTTCAGTTGAAACTACCTCTTATATAGCCAAGACAAGCCAATATGGTCAAGGGGCAGTCTATGCCCCATCCAATCACAGCCTGCCAGGCAGTTTCCAAAGCCATCCAATCACAGCCTGCCAGCAGCTTCCAAAGCCATCCAGTCACAGCCTGTTGCCAGGCAGTTTCCAAAGCCATTCAATCACAGCCTGTTGCCAGGTGGGTTTCAAAGCCATTCCTGAGTAACTGATGCTCCCTTGCCAGTGGCCACCTTGGCATGGCCCTCTCATTCCACCACACCAAGCCATAACAAAGAGCTGGATCAAAAGTGGAGCAGCTGGGACTCAAACCGGTGCCCATATGGAATGCTGGCACTGCAGACAGTGGCTTTACCTGCTACACTACTGTGCCAGCCCCAGAACAAGCATGTATAACACAGCAAGTTAGAATATTGGATTTTGAATATGAATTCACATTAGGATATGCTTTATATTGTAGGAGTTTATGGATAGAGGTTATGGGCAAACACAAGACTTGTGTAGGTAAGTTTTACATAGATACTTAGGCATGAAGATAAATTTTTCATTACCTACACAATCATATTATTGAAAAATAAAAATAGAGATAAAGGATGGAAAAAGAAAGCAGAGGAGTCATATGTGATTTTTTTTCAGGGCCCATACAAATAGTGACACTTTGGCAAGGGATTTTTCATGAGATTGTTTTAAGGAAGAAATTTTTCTGAAAAGGAAACTCAAATGTAGCACACACTTATTTTCTATGATATTTCTGCTTAAGCAAAGTGCTTATGCATGTATTACTTTCTTGTAAATTCAAAATTACCGGACAGTTCATCGGGAAAAACAACAGGAGAAAGTCAAAAAATTGATTTAGAGTTCACTTTTCTTTTACAATGTAGACTGACAAAATATTTTTAAAATAAATGTAACCCTTGATATTGTAGAAATATTGCCATATTGCAAATGTGTGAAATATGGGAAATACTTATAAATAGTAAAAACACAAAAAGACACACACACACACATAAACTGTACACATACTAGGGTCTATTCTTATCTTTAGGGGGAAAGGACTCAAAGATAAATGTCTCCCCAGTTTTTTAACTCAGAACTACTCTCAGTGGTTCACACATTTTACTGATGAGTAAACTTGCTTCAAGTTTTCCATGAATAGAAATTGAGAAATTTGTCAATTGTACTCTATGGAGCATGTAAGTGACCATACCATAAACTCTCAAATGCAATGGTGTGTTGGAGTTCTTTCATGGATATTGTTCCTGACCTTGTGGGCAGTGAGAGCCACAGGAGAGTTAAAGGCACTTCAACTGACGGATCTGTTACTTGGAGGCTCCACAAGGAATCAATGACATCTTTGTGCAACTTGAGGGCTTGGCTGCTCCTCTTCTGATTCAGCTCTCTGCTATGGCCTGGGATAGCAGTAGAAGATGGCCCAAGTCCTTGGGCCCCTGCACCATGTGGGAGACCTGGAAGAAGCTCCTGGCTCCTGGCTTCGGATTGGTACAGCTCCAGCTGTTGTGGCCAATTGGGGAGTGAACCATCAGATGGAAGATCTGTCTCTCTCTCTCTCTCTCTCTCTCTCTCTCTCTCTCTGCCTCTCCTCTCTCTGTAATTGAGACTTTCAAATAAATAAATAAATCTTTTTAAAAAACTGTCAAATAACCCAGCTTACAGGTCTTAAGAGTACCTGAAGATGTAGAAAGAGAGAATGGAATAGAAGGCCTATTTTTGTGAAATAATCACAGAAAACTCCCCCAATTTGGAGAAAGAAAAGGATGCCAAGTACAGGAAGCACATAGAACACATAAGAAACATGACCTGAAAGGATCTTCACCATGACACATTGTAGTCAAACTTTCCACAGTAAGGCATAAAGAAACATGTTCGTATGTGTTTTCTGCTGTAATCAATTTCTAAAGTGTATACACTGACAAGAAGAACTACACAAAGTACAGTCATTGAACAAGGTATATCTCCTGAGAGGGGCTCCAGGCGGCTCAGCCAGTGCTACTGTTTGTGTTTCCCACACCGCAGGAGCCCTCAGGAGGATGCTAGGACTCCGGTATGCAGTGGGGTGGCCGTCAGGACCACGGGGTGGTGTGCAGTCCCCGCCTGCAGCTTCTTTGAACCCTGGGGCATCAGCTTTCCAATCTCTGTGTGGTGAGGAAGAACTTGAACTTCCTGTATGACCCGATTTCCTTGAGTGAGGCAGCAGATCTCAAGCAGGCCTCTCGGCGTAGGGGTCTGGGTCAGTTTTCTTGTTGCTAATCGTGCAGCAGCACAGGCTCGGTGTGTGAGAAGGAAGCGGTATTATTGACCTCATGGTTTTGGTGCAGGGTCTAGGGGCAGCATCCGGTGATGATCTTCTTGCTGGTAGAGTCCTGGGGTGGCACAGAGACCAGCGGACAGACAGAAGGGGTGCAGAGGGGGCCAATCCAAAGTGGTCTATGTTGCGGTCCCCTAGGGATAAGGCGTTAATCCATGAACACATGAATGGATTTATCCTGATCACTTCCTGCAGGGCCTCACCTGTTCTCACTGCTGAATTTCTCATCACTGGATTAACTGTGCCCATGAGTTTCAGAGGGGATAAACCATGTTTAATAGAGAGCATGCAGGCTTGCAGGAGGTCCCTAAATTTCCAGGTCTCCTCCCACCACCTAGTTTTGAGATTTAGTGCTTCTGCCCCTCATGTGGAAGAAGGCACCCTTTCTTAGGGCTTTCAAGGAAAGAAGGAAAGGACTTCAAGCTTTTCTTCCTACTAGGATCACCTATTATTTTCATTGCTTGCAACCTCATCTGATTTTCTGAATCACGAACATGCATATTGCCTGAGTATTACCAAGAAAATCTTACAAGTTGTCATGTGACATGCTAGAAAGGACCCGTGTGTGTTGAATGTCCTTATGTACTTCTGTTGCCATGTCAGGGATTTTGTGCCTCAAAAAATGTTCCCAAGGTCGTATGTTTATATTTGTTTTTGACAGGCAGAGTTAGACCTCGAGAGACAGAGAGAAAGGTCTTCCATCCATTGGTTCACCCCCCAAATGGCTGCTATGGCTGGCATGCTGCGCTGATCCAAAGCCAGGAGCCAGGTGCTTCCTCCTGGTCTCCCATGCGGGTGCAGGGCCCAAGCACTTGGGCCATCCTCCTGCCTTCCTGGGCAGCAGCAGAGAGCTGGACTGGAAGAGGAGCAACTGGGAATAGAACTTGGGGCCCCAACCGGGACTAGAACCCAGGGTACTGGCACTGCAGGCAGAGGATCAGCCAAGTAAGTCATGGCGCCAGCCTATGTACTTTTTTTAAGCAGTTCATAGTGAACAACATTTTCATTATTTTCAGTTCAGGAGAGCCAAAGTGTTATCTTGTAGTTTTTTTTTTTTTTTTTAAGAATAAGCTAAGAAAAATCCTGTAGTACTTATAATATACAAATGAACTATACTATTAGATATAAATTAAATGTTATATTTTTATGAAGATAAATGCCTAGTAATAAAAGCAAATTTTAAGTTTATTGATTTATAGAATTTCTCTTTTGGAAGGGAACCTTCAATATCAGCCATTTTCATTCAAATTATAATATTTTTTCACTTTTAAGCAATCTCTGGTGTTATTAAGATTTCTTCACTAAACTTACACATTAATAGAATTATCTTAAAATACATTATTAATTACTTAAATACATTAATATAACACATCGGAAAACAAGTCTTACTACCTGCTATTGATTATAGTTATCAGAAGTATTAAGATGTTGTCACAAATTTGAAACAAATAATTGTTTTGTCTCTGAAGTGATTTTTCAGGAATAATGAATAATGGAAATCTATAAGAGATGTTTGGATAACATCTGCCTCATGGACAATTCATAGAAATATAGTTATTTATCTCTAGTTGTAGGCTTAATTTTGAAGTTATCATTTTTATGGCAATTGTGATAATACAAATGACCACAAACTAAATAATAAAATAATTGAAATTCCTATACTTTGAGAAAATGGATAGCTTCTGTTAATGTACCAAACATAATTTTTCTATACTAATTTATTAGAAACATTTCAAAAATATTTCTTTCAATTTGGGGAGAGGTAAAATAATGAAAAAAATCAAAATTTCTGAAAATTAAAGTATTTGCATTTAATTTGTTCATTTTCTGCCTCATCACCAATGTAGTTCTTTAATTGGATAGAAAAAAAGTAGATTCAGAATCTACATTTGTTGACCACTAATAACAGAGTAGGGCAGTGAGCATCATTAGCCCAATGAAACTTACAGGATTTCAGTGGTGGGGAAATCAGGACTCTTTCTGAATTTTGTTAGGGAAATGTGTTCTCATTTTATGTGGAGCTGTCTACTTTTGGTATTTTTATTTTAATATATATTTTAAAGTTTCAGCAGAACTCAGCACTAGGAGTGTCTACCTTATTTTTTTGGGAAAAATCTGACTAATTTTTAAGAATGGGGCATCAATATTGTTTCATTTTCTCAGTTTTGAATATAGTGTGTCATTCTGTGAAAACCACCTTGCCAGTGTGCTTTTTGTTTAGTTTGCTTTTTAAGTGCAAACTTGAAAGTTTTACTTATAAAAAGTGACCTTTATGTTTTTCCATATGATTGACAGAGCTTTTACCCAGTTATCTTCATTGTATGACAATAAATCTATTCAATAAAGATTAACAAATGCATTAAAAGTGCAAATAATCACTATGGTATGCTTGCTGGTTTTATTTATGATGATGTATTGATCATCTCTGTCAGGTACTGTGATAGATATGTCTATTGGAAAATATAATTTCATTTCCCAAAAAGGCAAGCAAGTTAAAACCCTTCTGCAATTATGAAGTCATCCTCTGATAACTTACTGATTCATTTCTTGGTGTCAAAATCAAGAACCAATTATCTGTTTGACTTGGAGATATTAGGTCCCTGTGGTACTATGAAGAAAATTATTTAGTGCCTTTCAGCTAGTGAAATGATGATTGGTGGGTCTGTTTGTTGAACAAAAAGGGGGAGGGGAAGAGCACACATTAGCTATAAGGCTGTAGCTATCTCATTGGAGGTAGTCATTTCAGTCTTTGGAATTAATTCTAGAATTTAATGATAACTTTAAGTTTGTGTAAAAAGTGGTTAGTAAAAAATTTATTTACCTCATTATATAAACATAAGACTATGTTTTAAAACCTTCTTTCCCAGCCAAGATACTAATTTTAATACAAAATGGGAAAATATTCAATACAGTGTCTCCTTTGGAGGCTTCCTACAAGTGAAAGCAGATTTGTGGGGGATGATTGAGTTTTGAGCAACTTCCTTGCTTCCAAGACAAAACCCACATTGCCTTCGTCTGTCCCTAAAGTGCCAGACCCAAGCTACTTTTAAGAAGCTACTGTACTCCACCTGCCTTGGATGAAGCAAGCAGCCCCTTTGCTACCAGAATTCCCCAGAAACAGCATGGGCATTTTCCATGGTAGAGACAGCCCTTGTGAATTCTGCAACTGCAGGAGCTCTGGAGCTCTACTTGCTTGCTCTGTACAATATAGAGAAATTCTCACGGCCTCATATGGCCGTGAGAACCAGTAGCATCTCATACAGAATTCCAGAGTACCAGAACTAAAGAGGCCTCTTCTGAAACTCTAAGCACATGGTGCTGGAAGGCAGGACAGTGCATCATTTTTGCATGCCTTGTAGGCACAAAGGAAAGTTCTCTCCAATATCTGAAGCTCTAGGATTGCTGCTGCTTGTGTTATAAACCCTGGAATAACACTCATCTGTGGGAGTGATACAATCCTATCTTTGTATGCTTCAGGCTGGAATTCAACCCTGGAATAATTGGCAGTCAACCTGAGAGACCTGGATAAGGACCCCACTGTATCCCGTATCTCCAGGGCTGTCACTCTGTGTACTGTATTTCAGAGAGTCATGTAAATACACCTAGACCCTAGGGAATGGAGCCTATAAGCATTCCAGTGCTCCAGACCGAGACCTGCTGATACACAACCCTCAGCATAAACTGTATTCACCCTGTAGGACTCAGGGAATGTCTCCTTAACATTTCCCAGCTTGGGACTTGAACTCATGATGCTAAATTTCTGGGTATTAGTCAGGCTAACATATCAGGATCTGGGGAATGTCTTATCCACATAGTATAGTAAAAAGGCCATAAATTTTGCTGCCACAAACTCCAGAAATATTCATATTTGCCTGGTAGAAAAGGGTAGCATGACCAGAAATGTGGATACGGACATCACAAACCCCAGTATGGCTGACAACTCTAGGGACTAAGAACCTATGGAAGCTCATGCCACTTCAAAGTCATACTGTAACATCCACAAAAGGCTGAAGAACGGAAACCTGTGGCACATGTAGACAATGCTGACACTGATTACTAATGAAGAAATCAAGTCTCAAAAACTTCAAAAGATTGAAATCATACCATGCGCCTACCTTCTCAGACTGAAATCAATCTAACTAGACATCAATAATAATAAAAAAGGGCACTGGAAAGTTCACAGGTACATGAAAATTAAACAACATGATGACCAATGCATCATTTTAAAAAATTAAAAAGAGGTCAGAAAATTTCTTAAAACAAATGAATATGAAAACACAACATATCAAAGCATAGAACACAGCAAAAGCAGTATTAAGAGGAAATTTTATAATGACAAGTGCTTACATTTAAATTTGAAAGATCTTAAATAAATGGTCTAATGCTGCATCTCAAAAACCCAGAAAAAGTGGCCAGCACTGTGGTGCAGTGGTTTAACACCCTGGCCTGAAGTGCTGGCATCCCATATGGGCACCGGTTGGAGACCCGGCTGCTCCACTTTCTATCCAGCTCTTCTTCTTCTTTTTTTTTTTTTTTTCTTTTTGGACAGGCAGAGTTAGACAGTAAGAGAGAGAGAGAGAGATAGAGACAGTTATAGACAGTGAAAGAGAGAGACAGAAGGGTCTTCCTTCTGTTGGTTCACTCCCCTATTGGCTGCCACAACTGGCACTGTGCCAATCTGAAGCCAGGAGCCAGATGCTTCCTCCCAGTCTCCCATGTGGGTGCAGGGACCCAAGCACTTGGGTCATTCTCCATTACCCTCCCGGGCCACAGCAGAGAGATGGACTAGAAGAGGAGCAACTGGGACTAGTACCCGGTGCCCCAACCAGGACTAGAACCTGAGGTGCCAGCGCCACAGGTGGAGGATGAGCCAAGTGAGCCATGGTGCCGGCCTCTATCCAGCTCTTTGCTATGGCCTGGGAAAGCAGTGGAATATGGCCCAAGTCCTTGGGAACCTGCACCTGTGTGGGAGACCTGGAAGAAGCTCCTGGCGTCAGATCGGCACAGCACTGGTCGTTATGGCCAATTGGGGAGTGAACCAGTGAATGGAAGACCTCTCTCTCTGCCTCTTCTCTCTGACTTTCAAAAAAAAAAACCAAAAAACTCTGACTTTCAAAAAAATATATAAATCTTTAAAACAAAACACAGAAAAAGAAAAACAAGCCATAGGCAAAAATTAGCAGGGCACAAGAAAAAATAAATATAAGAACAGTCATAAATGAAATTGAAACTAAAAGAATATTAGAGATATAAAACAAATAGCTGGTTCTTTAAGAAGATAAACAAAATAGAAAAGCCTTTATCCAGAGTAACAAAAGAAAGAAGAAAAAAACCTCAATAAATAAAATTTGAGAAGAAAAGTAGATGTTACAGTTGATACTACAGAATATGATGGGTCATAAAAAGCTGCTATGAACTGTGTGTTAACAAATTAAAAGCCTCAAGTAAATTCCTGAATATGTGTAACATATTAAGATTAAACAAGGAAGATATAGAAAATATAAATAGGCCATAGGAAGAAATACTACTGAAGTAGTAATTAATAAAAGTTTCCCAACAAAGAAAACCCTAAATTCTATAAAACATTTAAAAAGGAATAACTCAAATACTCTTCAAATTATTGCAAAATATTTTAGAGTATACAAAACTGTAAGGGGCCAGCACTGTGGCAGAAGCAGGTAAAGCCCTGGCCTGAATGCCAGCATCCCACGTGGGTGCTACTTTGAAAATTTGAAGCCTGGCAGCTCCACTTCAGATCCAGCTCTCTGCTAATGGCTTTGGAAAGCAGTAAAAGATGACCCAAGTCCTTGGACCCCTGCACCCATGAGGAAAACCCAGAAGAAGCTCCTGGCTCCTGTCTTAGGATTGGCTCAGCCCTGGCCATTGCAGTCATTTGGGAAGTAAACCAATGGATGAAAGACTCTTTCTTGCTCACTCTTGCTTTTGCTATTTCTCTTACCCCTCCCCTACCTCTGTGTAACTTCCTTTCAAGTAAATAAATATTTTTTAAAAAGAAAACTATAAAATACTTTTCAGAAAGCTGGCATTACCAATACCAATACCAAAGACACAGCACAAAAAATAAAACTACAGACCAGTATGCTTAATGAACATAAATGCAGAAGTTTTCAACAAAACATTAGTAAACCAAATCCAAAGCTACACCAGTGATTATACATAACAGTAAGTTTGATTTCATCTAAAGATGCAAGGGTGATTCAACATTTGGAAATAAAAAACCTTATAAATCACATCAACAGAATGAGGGAAAAATCATGTGAGCATTTTAACAGACACAGAAAGCAGTTGATAAAATCGAATATCTCTATAATAAAAAAAACCTCTACAAATTAGAATAAAAAGAACACATCTCAAAATTATAAAGCCTTTATGAGACAGACCAACAGCTACTTTTATACTGAAAAATATAAAGCAGAAATCACTTCTTTTCAAATATGGAATAAGAGAAAAATGTCCATTTTTCACCAGTCTTATTCAGTATATTGTTGGAAGTACTAGCAAGAACATTTTGGAGGGAAAATAAATAAGGTAATTAAAATTGGAAAGTAGTAATTCAAAATCGCCATATTTGGGGCCAGCTCTGTGGCATCGTGGGTAAAGCCACCGCCTGCAGCATGAGCATCCCATATGGTCACCAGTTGGATTCTTGGATACTCCACTCATGATCCACCTCTCTACTGATGCACCTGGGAAAGCAGCAGAGGACGGACCAAGTGCTTGGGCCCCTGCACCCATGTGGGAGACTTGGATAAATCTCTAGCTCCTGGCTTCAGACTGACCCAGGCCTGGTTGTTGCAGCCATTTGGGGAGTGAACAAATAGATGGAATATTTCTCTTTCTATGCCTTGCCCTCTCTGTAATTGCCTTTCAAATAAATAAACTTTTAAAATTAACATTTGCAAATTTCATGATGTTGTACCTGGATGAAAACCAAGCACTACAGCAAAAAGCTGTTAGAATTTATAAATCAGTTCAGTGAAATCACAGTTACAAAGGGAGCAAACCAAAACAGTAGGATTTTTATGTACCAACAATGATCTCACTGAAAGAGACATCAGGTTTGAAATCCCATTCACAATATCACAAACACAATCCAATATTTAGGAATAAATTTAACCAAAGAAATGAAAGATCTCTACAATAAAATTTATAAAATATTGATGAAAGAAATCATCAAGGACATAAAAATGTGAAGATATTTCTTGCTCATGGATTGTAAGATTTATTGTCATTAAGAATCTATAGCATCTTAAGTATGCATTCCGTGCAATCTCTGTCAATATACCAATGACATTCTTTATAGAAGTAGAAAAACAATCCAAAAATATGTATTAAAATACCCAAAATAGCAAAGTAAACTTGAGCAAAAAAGCAAAAACAAAAATAAAAACATGCTGGACATACACAGAAAGACTGATACCACAGGTTCTCCTTCATATGTGGGAGCTAAAATCACCAAAAAGAAATGCCTGTATATATTTTGATGAAAATACAATGTTTTCTCAAACTTCGTTTAAAATCTTTGTCAAACAAACTGATAGGAATTATGTACTACTGTATATTTTTTTAAATAACACTTGAAGATATTACATAGATTAGTCCTTCCTTGTTTCATTTCTCGTATGGGTATGCATTTTCTAGTCTGTCTGTGTCCTTTAAAATTGTTTCCTATTTGTGTCTTCTTTGCTTTTTTTTGGGTGGGGAAGGGTTTTTTTATTATTTTTTATTTAATGAATATAAATTTCCAAAGTACAGCTTATGGATTACCATGGCTTCCCCCGCATAACGTCCCTCCCACCCACAACCCTCCCCTTTCCCACTCCCTCTCCCCTTCCATTCACATCAAGATTCATTTTCGATTCTCTTTATATACAGATCAGTTTAGCATACATTAAGTAAAGATTTCAACAGTTTGCTCCCACACAGAAACATAAAGTGAAAAATAATAGATGATTTTTTAAATGATGATGAAATCAGATCAGACCTATTGTCATGTTTAATCCCAGTGAGAGACAAGTTGGGAATTCCTAATTTCTTTTCTTTTTTTTTATTTTACAGAAGATCAGTTTAGTATACATTAAGTAAAGATTTCAACAGTTTGCACCCCCATAGAAACACAAAGTGAAATATACTGTTTGAGTACTCGTTATAGCATTAAATCTCAGTGTACAGCACATTAAGGACAGAGATCCTATATGAGGAGTAAGTGCACAGTGACTCCTGTTGTTGACTTTACAAATTGACACTCCTGTTTATGGCATCAGTAATCTCCCTATGCTCCAGTCATGAGTTTCCAAAGCTATGGAAGCCCTTTGAGTTCTCCGACTCTTATCTTGTTTAGACAAGGTCATAGTCAAAGTGGAGGTTCTCTCCTCCCTTCAGAGAAAGGTACCTCCTTCTTTGAAGACCTGTTCTTTCCACTGGGATCTCACTCACAGAGATCTTTCATTTAGGTTTTTTTTTTTTTTTGCCAGAGTGTCTTGGCTTTCCATGCCTGAAATACTCTCATGGACTTTTCAGCCAGATCGGAATGCCTTTAGGGCTGATTCTGAGGCCAGAGTGCTGTTTAGGACATCTGCCATTCTATGAGTCTGCTGTGTATCTCGCTTCTCATGTTGGATCACTCTCCCCTTTATTTATTCTATTGGTTAGTATTAGCAGGTACTAGACTTGTTTATGTGATCCCTTTAACTCTTAGTCCTTTCATTATGATCAATTGTGAAATGAAATTGATCACTTGGAATAGTGAGATGGCATTGGCACATGCCACCTTGATGGGATTGAATTGGAGTCCCCTGGTATGTTTCTAACTCTACCATTTGGGGCAAGTCAGCTTGAGCATGTCCCAAATTGTACATCTCTTCCCTCTCTTATTCCCACTCTTCTGTTTAACAGGGATCACATTTCAGTTAAATTTCAACACATAAGAATAACTGTGTATTAATTACAGAATTAAACCAGTCATATTAAGTAGAACAGACAAAAAATACTGAGAGGGATAATGTATTAAGTTGTTCATTAACAGTCAGGGCTATGCTGATCAAGTCACTGTTTCTCATAGTGTCCATTTCACTTCAACAGGTTTCCTTTTTGGTGTTCAGTCAGTTGTCACCGATCAGGGAGAACATATGGTATTTGTCCCTTTGGGACTGGCTTATTTCACTCAGCATGATGTGTTCCAGATTCCTCCAATTTGTTGCAAATGACTGGATTTCGTTGTTTCTTACTGCGGTATAGTATTCTAAAGAGTACATATCCCATAATTTCTTTATCCAGTCTACCGTTGATGGGCATTTAGGTTGGTTCCAGGTCTTGGCTATTGTGAATTGTGCTGCAATAAACATTAGGCTGCAGACCGCTTTTTTGTTTGCCAATTTAAATTCCTTTGGGTAAATTCCCAGGAGTGGGATGGCTGGGTCGAACGGTAGGGTTATCTTCAGGTTTCTGAGGAATCTCCAGACTGACTTCCATAGTGGCTTGACAGTTTGCATTCCCACCAACAGTGGGTTAGTGTCCCTTTTTCCCCACATCCTCGCCAGCATCTGTTGTTGGTAGATTTCTGCATGTGAGCCATTCTAACCGGGGTGAGGTGAAACCTCATTGTGGTTTTGATTTGCATTTCCCTGATTGCTAGTGATCTTGAACATTTTTTCATGTGCCTGTTGGCCATTTGGATTTCCTCTTTTGAAAAATGTCTATTGAGGTCCTTAGCCCATCCCTTAAGTGGGTTGTTTGTTTTGTTGTTGTGGAGTTTCTTGATCTCTTTGTAGATTCTGGTTATTAACCCTTTATCTGTTGCATAGTTTGCAAATATTTTTTCCCATTCTGTCGGTTGTCTCTTCACTCTCCTGACTGTTTCTTTTGCAGTACAGAAACTTCTCAATTTGATGCAATCCCAATAGTTGATTTTGGCTTTGATTGCCTGTGCCTCCCGGGTCTTTTCTAGAAACTCTTTGCCTGTGCCAATATCTTGAAGGGTTTCTCCAATGTTCTCTAATAACTTGATGGTGTCAGGTCATAGATTTAGGTCTTTAATCCATGTTGAGTGGATTTTTGTGTAAGGTGAAAGGTAGGGGTCTTGCTTCATGCTTCTGCACGTGGAAATCCAATTTTCCCAGCACCATTTATTGAATAGACTGTCCTTGCTCCAGGAATTGGTTTTAGATCCTTGATCAAATGTAAGTTTGTTGTAGAAGTTTGGGTTGGTTGCTGGTGTTTCTATTCTGTTCCATTGGTCTATCCATCTGTTTCTGTGCCAGAACCATGCTGTTTTGATTACAACTGCCCTTTAGTATGTCCTGAATCTGGTATTGTGATGCGTCTGGCTTTGTTTTTGTTGTACAAGATTGCTTTAGCAATTCGAGGTCTCTTGTGCCTCCATATGAATTTCAGCATCATTTTTTCTAGATCTGAGAAGAAGGTCTTTGGTATCCTGACTGGAATTGCATTGAATCTATAAATTGCTTTTGGGAGAATGGACATTTTGATGATGTTGATTCTTCCAATCCATGAGCATGGAATATTTTTCCATTTCTTGGTATCCTCTTCTATTTCTTTCTTTAAGATTTTGTAATTCTCATCGTAGAGATCTTTAACGTCCTTGGTTAAGTTTATTCCAAGGTATTTGATTGTTTTTGTAGCTATTGTGAATGGGATTGATCTTAGCAGTTCTTTCTCAGCCATGGCATTGCTTGTGTATACAAAGGCTGTTGATTTTTGTGCATTGATTTTATATCCTGCCACTTTGCCAAACTCCTCTATGAGTTCCCATAGTCTCTTGGTAGAGTTCTTTGGATCCTCTAAGTAAAGAATCATATCATCTGCAAAGAGGGATAGTTTGACTTCTTCCTTCTCAATTTGTATTCCTTTAATTTCTTTTTCTTGTCTGATGGCTCTGGCTAAAACTTCCACAACTATGTTAAATAGCAATGGTGAGAGTGGGCATCCCTGTCTGGTGCCAGATCTCAGTGGAAATGCTTCCAACTCTTCCCCATTCAATAGGATGCTGGCCGTGGGTTTTTCATAAATTGCTTTGATTATATTGAGGAATGTTCCTTCTATACCAATTTGCTTAGAGTTTTCATTATGAAAGGGTGTTGAATTTTATCGAATGCTTTCTCTGCATCTATTGAGATAATCATATGGTTTTTCTTCTGCAGTCTGTTAATGTGGTGAATCACATTGATTGATTTGAAATGTTGAACCATCCCTGCATACCAGAGATAAATAATCCCACTTGGTCTGGGTGGATGATTTTCCTGATGTGTTGTTGTATTCTATTGGCGAGAATTTTATTGAGGATTTTTGCGTCTATGTTCATCAGGGATATTGGTCTATAATTTTCTTTCAGTGCTGCATCTTTCTCTGGCTTAGGGATTAAGGTGATGCTGGCTTCATAGAAAGAATTTGGGAGGATTCCCTCTTTTTTGATTGTTCTGAATAGTTTGAGCAGAAATGGGATTAGTTCTTCTTTAAATGTCTGGTAGAATTCAGCAGTGAATCCATCTGGTCCTGGGCTTTTCTTTGTTGGGAGGGACTTTATTACTGTTTCAATTTCTGTTTCAGTTACGGGTCTATTTAGGTTTTCTATGTCTTCATGGTTCAATTTTGGTAGATTGCATGTGTCCAGGAATCTATCCATTTCTGATAGGTTTCCCTGTTTGCTGGCATACAAGTCCTTGTAGTAATTTCTGATGATTCTTTTTATTTCTGTGGTGTCTGTTGTTACGTTTCCTTTTTCATCTCTGATTTTATTGATTTGGGTCTTTTCTTTTTTTAGTTAGTTGGGCCAATGGGGTGTCAATTTTGTTTATTTTTTCAAAAAACCAGCTCCTCGTTTGGCTGATTTTTTGTAATGTTTTTTTTTGGATTCAATCATGTTAATTTCTTCTCTGATTTTAATTATTTCTCTTCTTCTACTAGATTTGGGTTTGGTTTGCTGCAGTTTTTCTAGGTCCTTGAGATGCGCTGAAAGCTCATTTATTTGGTACCTTTCCAATTTCTTGATATAGGCACCTATTGCTATAAACTTGCCTCTCAATACTGCTTTTGCTGTATCCCATAAGTTTTGATATGTTGTGTTGTTATCCTCATTTACTTCCAGAAGGTTTTTGATTTCTCTTTTGATTTCTTGAATGACCCAGTGTTCATTCAGGAGCATGTTGTTCAGTCTCCATGTGTTTGCATACTCCCTGGGGTTTTCTGAGTTGCTAATTTCCAGCTTCATTCCTTTATGGTCTGAGAAGCTGCATGGCATGAATCTAATTCTTTTAAATTTGCTGAGACTTGCTTTATGGCCTCGTATGTGATCAATCCTAGAGAAGGTTCCATGCACTGCTGAGAAGAATGTAAAATCTTTAGATGTAGGATTGAAAGTTCTGTAGATATCTGTTAGATCCATTTGGGCAATAGTGTCAATTAAATCTGCTGTTTCCTTGTTGATCTTCTGTCCGGATGATCTATTTCTGAGAGTGGAGTATTGAAGTCCCCCAGTACTATTGTGTTGGAATCTAACTCTCCCTTTAAGTCCCTTAACATATCTTTTAAATAGACCGGAGTCCTGTAATTAGGTCCATATGCATTTATAATAGTTACATTTTCCTGTTGAATTGAACCCTTAATCATTATATAGTGTCCCTCTTTGTCTCTCTTAACAGTTTTTGTATTAAAGTTTATTTTGTCTGATATTAATATGGCTACACCTGCTTTTTTTTGGTTTCTGTTGGCATGGAATATCTTTTTCCAACCTTTCACTTTCAGTCTGCATGCATCTTTGTTAGAGAGATGTGTTTCTTGTAGGCAACAAATAGTTGGGTTGTGTTCCTTGAGCCTATCAGCCAATTGGTGTTTTTTAACTGAAGAGTTAAGACCATTAATGTTTAATGTGATTATTGATACATAGTGACTTTGCCCTGCCATTTTCCCGGAGATATTTTCTAGTAGATGCTTTGAGCTTCCCATTCTCTTTTACTGGTGGTTTTTCTTCCTTTAGCTTCTTTCATATTGATGGCCGTGTTTCTGTGTTTCTGAGTGTAGCACATCTTTAAGTATCTTTTGCAGGGCTGGATGAGTGGCGGCAAACTCTTTCAATTTCCATTTGCTATGAAAGGTCTTTATTTCACCTTCATTCACAAATGAGAGCTTAGCAGGATATAATATTCTGGGCTGGCAATTTTTCTCTCTTAGCACCTGTGCTATGTCTTGCCATTCCCTCCTAGCCTGTAGTGTTTCTGATGAGAAGTCTGCTGTGAGTCTGATTGGAGATCCTCTGAGAGTAATCTGATGTTTCTCTCTTGCACATTTTAGGATCTTTTCTTTATGTTTCACTGTGGAGAGTTTAATTACAATGTGTCATGGTGAGGATCTCTTTTGGTCATGTTTATTAGGGGTTCTGTGAGCATACTCTACCAGGATTTCTCTGTCCTTCTCCAAACCTGGGAAATTTTCTGCTAATATCTCACTAAAAAGGCCTTCTAATCCTTTCTCCCTCTCCATGCCTTCAGGAACTCCTAGAACCCGAATGTTGGTTTTTTTAATAGTATCCTGAAGATTCCCGACAATATGTTTTAGATTCCTAATTTCCTCTTCTTTTCCTTGGTCTGACTGTATCCTTTCCTGTTCTCTCTTCTAAGTCCGATATTCTCTCTTCTGCTTCACCCATTCTGTTTGTAAGGCTCTCATTGTGTTTTTCATTTGATCTATTGAATTCTTCACTTCAGTCACTATCACAGTTTCCTGTTGTACTAGTTGTTTCATTTCATTTTGATTCCTCCTTAATATTTCATTTTCATGAGAGAGATTTTCTATCTTGTCCATTAAGGATTTCTGTAGTTCAAGAATTTGTTTTTGAGAACTTCTTAATGTTCTTATCAATTTTTTGAGATCTGCTTCTTGCATTTCTTCTATCTCATCATCTTCATAATCTTGAATTGGGGTGTCTTTTTCATTTGGGGGCGTCATGGTGACTTCCTTGTTTTTATTACCTCGGTTTTTGCGTTTGTTATTTGGCATATTGGAGATATTTGGTTTCTTCACTGTGGTGCTTTTTCTTGTTATACTAAGACTCTAGATTAAGTGGACTGTCTCTTTTTGATGGAGCCTTAGAGGCTTGAGATGTTTGTGGCCTGAGAGCTCTGTTTGGTGTGCCAAAGGTGATACTCCCAGGTTAGGCATAGTATATCTCTCTCTCTCTCTCTTTCTTTTTTTGATTCAAAAGGGAAGTAATTCCGCACAGCTGAACAAAGTTGGAGGTAGTTAGCAGGCTAATGATATACCCACAGGAGCCAGAGATTGGAAGCTCTTTCCCGAGGACCACACAGGGAATCTGTTCTGCCCTCAGGGTGGGCTCAGATTCTCCTTCAGTCTCCCACTGGGTTGCCAAAGTTACGGAATTGTAGCATCTCTGGAGAGTACTCACGTGAATTCTGTGAGTTCTCTCCCCCACCGTCTCTTTTTTCATAGTCTCAGTTCAGTAGCACCACAAATTTACTAGGTCCTAATCTCCTGTTAATTCGCCCCACCCAGAGTCAGGTTTTTCTGCTAGGCTCAGGGCCGATGCAGACCTGAGGTCGCTCTGCTTATGACGTAAGTCCAAGATGGCGCCTGCTCTTTGTCTTACTCGCCCTTGAGAGGTGAGCAGAGAGAGAGAAACCTGTGTCCGTACCAGTCACCTTTTTTTTTTTCTCTCTCTCTCTCTTCCAGTTAGCCTGGTGAACTTTTCCCCCCCAGGGGTCGTTCCCTCTAGTCTCCTCTCCCGGCTTGCCTGCCAGTGTCTCGGGTTATTGAGGTTCGGCTCACCTCGCATTCCAGCGCTGGTCTGTTGAGTCTGCCACTGGTGTCCCGAACTGTGGGCTCCCACGCTCTCCATGCAGGTCCACTGTGAATCACACGTTCCGGAAGAGTTTCTTCTGCTGTTTCTTCCCCTACTCTTCCTTGAATCTGCAGTATCTCCACTTTTATTAAACTGTCTCTACCCGGACTATCAGTGTGCTCCCTTCCTATTCCACCATCTTTCCTGTACTACATTTTTTATTTCATCTTAAACTATTACCCTTTTTCTGCTTTTTATTGTTTGTATTATTTTCCTATCTATTTCTGTTATTATTTTGAGCTTGGATCAGGAACATATTTTTAGGCTATTAACACCGCTTAAAACCAGGAATGTTGGTTTTAAATTAAAAAAATCTAAGAATTTTTAAAGCACTATTAGATAATGAATTTTCAGAAAGCCTGAAGCCTTCCCCCAAATATACATTGTGTGTGTGTGTGTGTGTGTGTGTGTCTGCATGTATGTATGTATGCTGATATTTGACTTTTCATTCTAGTTTGAAATGTGTTCCTCTAACAATGGGAAATTGTAAGCAAATCAGTCACTGTAGTAGCCTTCCAGACTAAAATGATTTGATAGTTTCAGTGTGAACCACAGCATTTCAGTGTTTTTTTTTTCAGTTTTTTGCCTAAGAGGTAGAAATATTTTCATGTAATTACTACTTATCAAAGATGCCATTCCAGCATTTAGAATATAATCATAAATCTCTGTTATGTTGTCATTATTCTGACCTTTTTTTACTGGGTTTAATGTTATAAAATAATATGATGATGCTTGCTTTCATTCTATTTAGGATTTCAAAAGGTAGATTTTGTTTGTCATGTTCTTGTGGTAGCTGATCATCTTCCTTTGTCTTGGTTAAAAGAAATATCAGAATTGGCATTAACTGAAAAGTGCAAATATTTTTAAACTAAAAGATTAGTATGCTTCAGGGATAGCAGTTTTATTGATTTCATGATGTCATCATAGTAAAATATACCATTATTGTTTCAAATACAAAAAATCAAAAGCCTTTCAATGATGGCATGCCACCATTTGCTAGCACATCCTAATGTCAGAAATATAGGAGAAGTACACATCTTAGACTGCAAATATGTTAATTTGTATTGAAATGTCATGAAACCTTGAATGATAATGATGTAGCATTTATGGGGATTTTAAGCATGAACGTATGAAAGTGGAATGTTTTTGCTTGCTCTGAGTTTGGATATAACTCTGGTTTTAATTATCCATGTCCTATTGTTTGCTGGAGCTTATGTGTAATTCTTTCATTAATATATCTCAACAAACCATGCTTTTTTCTCCCAAACTTTTCTCTACTCATCGTTTCAGTTAATTTCATTCCTGTTCTTTATGATCTCTTTTTTTCAACTGTTAAAACTGACCCTTGGCAGGCGCCATGGCTCAATAGGCTAATCCGCCACCTTGCGGTGCCGGCACACTGGGTTCTAGTCCCAGTCGGGGCGCCGGATTCTGTCCCAGTTGCCCCTCTTCCAGGCCAGCTCTCTGCTGTGGCCCAGGAGTGCAGTGGAGGATGGCCCAAGTGCTTGGGCCCTGCACCCCATGGGAGACCAGGATAAGCTCCTGGCTCCTGCCTTCGGATCAGCACGGTGCGCCAGCTGCAGCGCGCTGGCTTCGGCAGCCATTGGAGGGTGGACCAACGGCAAAGGAAGACGTTTCTCTCTGTCTCTCTCTCTCACTGTCCACTCTGCCTGTCAAAAAAATAAAAAATAAATAAATAAAACTGACCCACCTTTTCTCTGTAGGTCGTATTTCCCCCTTTTATACTCTCAGTGTCACTATGCTAGTTGAGGTAACAATTTTCCATCCCTTTTGTGTGTTGCCACAGTAATTTTTAAATAGTGTTTCTCTCTTCTGATTTCTAAAAAAATTAACTGTCTTCTCTGTTTAGATATTTTTAATCACTTATGTTATATATATATGCTGCCTCCCGCCCGCCCCCTCCAGCCCCTCCTGGTTCCAGGCGCCCCTCCTGTGCTTGTGTCCATGCACGTGAAAGCACGCGTGTCCCTCTCCCCCTTGCTCACGGGTTGGTCTGGTGGCAGGGGCCCTGAGGGAGGTGGAGACACTTAGAGGATGGAAAGCATAGTCGGGGCGTGCAGAAGGCTAACAAGGGAGGCAGAGCTGGCTTTGACCTGTAACGTGGAGGCACGAGCCAGTTCCCGAACGGGCTTCCATTTTCCGTGGAGGCAAGTGCAGGTGACAGCCGCTGGCCCCTTGGTCTGTTTATGTGAAACCAGTTCCCGCAGCCCTTGTGGTCTCTCTCTATTGTTACTACAGTTTTTCTTTTCGTTGTTATTTGGGGTTCCTTGTGTTCTGTCTCTCTCTCCGACTCTCCACGCCAGACCCGCAGTGCTGTGGGGAGGAGCCGTGACTAACCAGGCTGCGGTGAGATGTAGCAGGAATCGCTCCCAGCAAGCCGCGGGGCCGGGGCTGCCGCCGCAGTAATCGCTATGGAGTTAAAGCTTTATTTAGCCTTGATCTGTGCCCCCGCCCCCGTAGTAAGGTCTTGCCACATTTTATTAGTGAGGTTGAGAGATGTATTACTTGTTCGTTGTTCTCGTCCCCTCCCCGAGTATTAAACTGTGAAGTTTGTGATTTGTTTAAACTCTGGGTGAATCGTAGCTTGCTTTGCATGTCCAGCTAATTTGTTTCCATACATTTTGTTTGATTATTCTCTCTCTCCTTCTCTCAAGGCTTTTACAAAAAAAATATATATATATATATATGTGTGTGTATATATATGGATCTTCTGAAAAGTTTTTTGAGGTGCAAGTTTTTTTTTGTTTTTTTTTTGTTTGTTTGTTTTTTGTTTTTTCTCTCTGATTAATGGACACGATGCTGAGAGTCAATCACTACAGGAGGAAGCGTCTGGCTGTGAGAGCGAAGCCCCCAGGGTGGTCTCGCACGCAGCTCGGTTGCCCGTTCAGAAAGATTCGTCAGACGTTCGTCTCTTTCCTCTCCCCTCTCTCTTCAAGAAGGAAGTTGATCCTATTGATTTCAGCCCATGCATTAAACAGGAAACAATAATAAATGTGTAGAATTCATATTTTTCTAAAGGGAACTTAAAAAACTGCTGCTACACGTTATGTACAAAACTGGTTTATGCCACATGAACAGAGAATCACAAGTTTGGTTTTGGTACTTTTTGTTCCTCTTTGTATTCAGTTGTATAGAACTTCCAGATTCAGAATGAAAAGAAAGCTGTTCTGTATCAAACCATCTAAAGCAATAAATGTTATATTTTAAAAACGGAAAAAAAAAGGTTAAAATTCCTTACACTGCCATGAGGTTTTTTTATATTCTAATTTTTTGTTTGTTTTTGTTTGTTTTACAGGCAGAGTGGACATTGTGAGAGAGAGAGAGACAGACAGAAAGGACTTCCTTTTTGCCGTTGGTTCACCCTCCAACAGCCGCCGCAGCCAGCGCACTGCGGCCGGCGCACCACACTGATCCGAAGCCAGGAGCCAGGTGCTTCTCCTGGTCTCCCATGCAGGTGCAGGGCCCAAGGGCTTGGGTGATCCTCCACTGCACTCCCGGGCCACAGCAGAGAACTGGACTGGAAGAGGTGCAAGCAGGACAGAAATCCAGCTCCTGGACCGGGACTAGATCCCCGTGTGCTGGCACCACAGGTGGAGAATTAGCCTATTGAGCCGCAGTGCCGGCCTTATATTCTAATTTTATATTTGCTCTATTTCATTGTTATTTCAGGAACTGTGAAGGGAGTGCATGGTGATTTTTTCTATTTTTTATTTTCTGGGATTTTTTCTTAGCTCTGGTGTCTTATTGACTCACTTTTCTTGAGCATTGTGGTTATCTTCTCCTTAGTTATCAAAGATAGCAATAGCCCTGATCTCTTTTTAAGCAAGAAAAGAAAAGCATTAAAAGACAGAGCATGTAGTTCACTTGGTCAGATGACTTTCCTGACCTCCTGTGGTTTGTCTTGGTCTTTGCTGTACAATTCTCTTTCCTCATTAATTTCTTCATCTTCCCATTACTCAGCAAAAGAGTGATTCCACAGCCATTTTCCTGTATTGATTGGGACTCAGAGTAAGTAAGACGAAAAGTGGAGGGGTTCAAGAAGCTAATGTTAAATGCTGTGTAGGTAAAAGATTCTGGGAAATTCTCTAAACAAGCAGATTATTCCATATGTAAAGTTACTGGGACTGTAAGTAACTGTAGAATCTTCTGCACAGTATATCAGGTGCTGTACTATCATGATCTGTATGATAAGATGTAAAAGCACTTATTTTCTGTGTGTCTGTATATCAATAAATTCTGATGGGTCAATTAAAATTCACATATTTTACAGAATTACTTCATCCATTTCTTTTAATTTAAAGAAACATCATTTTGGAGGGTTGGCGCTGTGGCTCAATGGGTTGACACCCTGGCCTGGAGCGCCGACATCCCATATAGGCATAGGTTCTAGTCCCAGCTTCTCTTCTTCTGATCCAGCTCTCTGCTGTGGCCTGAGATGGCAGTGGAGGATGGTCCAAGTCCTTAGGCCCCTGTACCCACATGGGAGACCCGTAGGAGGCTCCTGTCTCCTGGCTTTGGATTGGCACAGCTCTGGCCATTGTGGTCATCTGGGGAGTGAGCCAACGGATGGAAGACCTCTCTCTCTGTCTCTACCTCTCTCTGTGTCCCTGTCTTTCAAATAAATAGAATAAATCTTAAAAGAAAGAGAAATATCATTTTCACTTTTATGGAAAGGGGAATAACTGCTGTACAATGAAAAGGAAATTCCCTCATCAATAAAACTTAAAAATATTCAGAAATCATTTACTGGAATATAGTATGTTCTTATGTGTTTGATTATAGATGACACAAATACACTATCTATATTCTGTTTTGGTTAAAATTTCTGCATGTGTGACTTCATTTTTTCCTTATAACCCCAATTCTTTTAGTATCATAAGATGGAAAATGAGTTCTATATAGGCCCCAATATAGGTTATTATTGGCAAGGACTTGTTTAGTTTTCCTGCTCTAAATATTCAAATGTTATAACTTTAGAAAGAAATATATTTATTTACTATACTAATGCCTTTCTAAAAATTTTGTAAATCTCTATCTTCCTTTGTATATACTGATAATACTTCTGTTACGCTGCTGGAATTTACAGTTGTGTGTAATGCTGAAGAACTGAAACTGTCTTGTTCACAGCTTACAGGACTGAGCATGGCAACTTTACTGGAAGCAAGGTATATACCCTACATACATTATATGACTCTTGCAAAAGCATATATTGATACATAAAAGTCAAGTAAGTGTAAATTATGATGCTTTCTTAGGTGAAAAGAAGTCAATAAATGCTAATGATTTAAGAGTCACAGGCATTTAGAATTAGAGGGATCTTATAATACAGCAATACACAATTCTTCTTAAGTGCTGAAACTTAACTGAAAAGTGATCGCTGTTAAATATAAGAGTGGGAATAAGAGAGGAAAGAGATGTGCAATTCGGGACATGCTCAAGCTGACTTACCTCAAACAGTAGAGTTAGAAACATACCAGGGGATTCGAATTCAATCCCATCGAGGTGGCATGTACCAATGCCATCTCACTAGTCCCACTGATCAATTTCTGTTCACAATTGATCATAATGATAGGACTAAGAACCAAAGGGATCACATAAACAAGAATAGTGTCTGCAAATACTAGCTGATAGAATCAAAAAGGGAGAGAATGGTCCAACATGGGAAGTGAGATACACAGCAGACCCATAGAATGGCAAATGTCCTAACAGCACTCTGGCCTCAGAATCAGCCCTTAAGGCATGCGGATCCGGCTGAAATGCCTATGAGAGTATTTCAGGCATGGAAAGCTAAGACACTCTGGGGGAAAAAAAAACCTAAATGAAAGATCTCCGTGAGTGAGATCCCAGTGGAAATAACAGGCCTTCAAAGAAGGAGGTACCTTTCTCTGAAGGGAGGAGAGAACTTCCACTTTGACCATGGCCTTGTCTAAATATGATCAGAGTCAGTGAACTCAGGGGGCTTCCATAGCCTTGGCAGCTCATGACAAGAGCCTAGGGTGATTACTGATGCCATAAACAAGAGTGTCAATTTGTTAAGTCAACAACAGGAGTCACTGTGCACTTACTCCTCATGTAGGATCTTTGTCCTTAGTGTGCTGTACATTGAGATTTAATGCTATAACTAGTACTCAAACAGTATTTTTCACTTTATGTTTCTGTGTGGGAGCAAACTGTTGAAATCTTTACTTAATGTATGCTAAACTGATCTTCTGTATATAAAGAGAATCGAAAATGAATCTTGATGTGAATGGAAGGGGAGAGGGATTGGATAAGGGGAGGGTTGCGGTTTGGAGGGACGTTATGGGGGGGAAGCCATTGTCATCCATATTCTGTACTTTGGAAATTTATATTCATCAAATAAAAGTTAAAAAAGAAAACAAAACAAAACAAAAAATAATAACATTTATACATTTATTTTTAATATGAGGTCAAAATATTTTATTGAGTATAAAGTTAATGGTAAGAAAATTTAGAGTATTTTCATGAACATATAAATTTCATATTAGACTTCTTAATGTCAGTTTGCATTTTAAAGCTTATTGCCTAGTTTATTTCTATAAATAATGTACTTGGTCCCCTGTGCACAGAAGAAGCTGCTGGCTCCTAGCTTCAGACAGGCCCAGCTCTGTCCATTGAATCTATTTGGGTAATGAACCAGTAGATGGAGTCTCTCTCTCTCTCTCTCTCTCTCTCTCTAATAAAATTAAAAATAAAAAGTTATTCTATCTATTTGAATAGCAGAATGATGGGAAGGGAGGAAGGGAGAGAGAAAAACTGATCATCCATCATCCATCCATCCTCAAATGGCTGCAACAGTTAGGTTGAGCCAGACTGAAAGCAGGAGCCAGAAACTCAATGATCTGGGTCACCCATGGGGTGATAGGAGCAAAAGTATTTAAGTCATTTTCCACTGCTTCCCCAGGCACATTAGCAGGGAGCTGGAATAGAAGTGGAGTAGCTGAGACTTAGAGGTAGTAGCTCACCACACCAGTACCACAGCACTGATCTCATTTTCCTTAGAGATTTATTTAGTTGAAAGGAGGCTGACAGAGAGAAGGAGAGACAGAGTGAGAACTAACAGATTCTTAATCATTTCCAGGGTTCAATATAAAGAAAATTATTTGCAGTTTGGAGCTGACATTGTGGCTCAACATGTTCAACCACTGCCTGTGATGCCAGCACCACATAAACATGCCAATTAATTTGGTTATTTACTTGGCAGTATGAAATATCTGAATATTTGAAAATTTTGAATCGTATTAATTCAATTGGGTTTTAAGATAAGATGTTATATCATATTTTAGCTCTTATAATGTTTTAAGTGATGATATTTTAAAGGCTTTTTCTGTGTTCTATCAATAATGATAATGGTTTGTTTTTTACAGTGACCATAGGATTACCATTTAAGGCAGTATTAGGTAAGAATACTCAACAGAATAATTTCCCAATGAATTATAGTATATTAGGATATTTTTAAATTGAAAAAAATAGGATTTCTTTCAGAGCTCATACATAAGTTATATTCAATATTGAAGATATTTACACTTTTATCACTTTGATTTAATTATTTGGCAAACTAAGTGATAATAATTATATACTATTACAGCTTTTTTAAATTGAAGACATTTAATGATGAAATAATATTTGTTTTAATTTCCGTACTCAAAATCTCAGAGAAAGTATTTCATTATTTATCAAATTCAGGAAAGTGTCATACCTAATATGGAAAAATTAGTGTGTAATAAAATGGAGTTTTTCTCATGTTTTCTTGGAAGTCTCATAGAAAAACTTTTAATTACATCAATCAAAATTTTCTCAGCCTTGTAAATTCTGGAAATCATTAGGTATTCTTTGCTGTTCCTACTTAATATTACCATACATTAGAACCAATGGGATATTTAACTATTTTTTAAAAATAAAATTGAGGATCTGGCATTTGGTATAGCTAGTTAAGTCACCACCTGCAATGCCATCATCCTATATGGATGCTGGTTTGTGCCTCAGCTGCCCCACTTCTGATCCAGATCCCTGACAATGCATCTAGAAAGTAGCAGAAGATGACCCAAGTTCATGAGACCCTGCCACCCATGTGGCACCCAGAAGTTCCTGGCTCTTAGCTTAAGCCTGGCCCAGCCTTGGGTGTTACAGTCATCTAGGAAGTGAATCAGCAGATGGGAGCATGCTCTCTCTCTCTTTTCCTTCTCCTTCTTCTCCTTCTGTAACTCTGCCTTTCAAATAAATAAATCTTTAAACCTAAAGAAAAGAAAAATACTTTTTGCAAGTTTTCTTAAATGGCATATTTAATTATAAAGATTCCAGCAATGGATAGAAAAATCATTATATCATAACAAGTCGTGCCAAATATACATATTTGGAAGCATAAGATGTAGGTATATTTTTGAAAGAATAAATAAATATGGAACAAATTATTCAAAGACTCTGTTTTCTTTCTTTGTTCTGTTTTCTTTCCTCTTCTTTACCCAGCCTCCATCTTTGAAGCCTGACACCATTTTACTGATGCTGGAAGAAGAAATGGGAAATTTCTAACAGAAGTCTGTATTTAATGTCATTAGCTTTGGTAGAACACTACTAAATATATAATTAATATTTTAAGTTATAACAATTGTAAAACATAAAAATAAAAATACTATACCCTTAGGTTAAATGAATTGGGATAAATAAGTGCATTTCCTCTAGCTACCTGCCCTATACCTGTAGAGATTAGCATTAGGACATTTAAGAAGCCATATTGTGCTGGAGCAGAGAGAAGAGGAAAGAAACAAACAGAAGTCAGGAGGTATTAATAGTTTTGGATGTTGGGAGGAACAGCTAAACAGAATTCTATAATTAATTTAGAATGTTTGATCCAAATTTGTGAGGGCTGTGGTGAGTGCTTGGATTTAAGGAGCATAAACTCTTATTCCTTTCAACAACCTTATTCAACAACATGATTGCTGATTCTTCATTCTAACAGAAGATTTAGAGATTTGTTCTCAGGAGAGATAGACAAAGAAAGTCCTCATAGAGGACTGCACTATCAAAGATGAGACACTATTTTCAACACATTTATCTCCAGAGAATTGGTTTAAATAGATGATGTGACCTATACTGACTGATGTTTGGACATCCTCCAACAACGGATCTCAGGTTCTACATAGTCCCCTACAGTGGGTTAGCCATATGACAACCCTACATAGAATTTATAAACAGGTTTGTGTGTGTGTGTGTGTGTGTTCACTTTTAACTGTTTACAGAATCCCTTTCTGCTTGGAAAATAACCTATTAAAGTGAAATTTGGGCATTAACCTTATTTACTATGTCTACTCAACTCTGCACCTCATTGAAAAGTGCTCTGGAGATCCAGAGGTGTTCTTTTTTATAATCCCCTTTCTAGTATTTTCACCATTTGAAATTTATAGATATCCAACTATAATGAGATCATTTTCAGGTAGAATCACATAGTTGTGCTCCTTATAGATGTTTTATTTTCTCTTTCTATTTAATAGTACTTAATTCTGGAAATTAAGCATTATCTGAAATGCTTTCAAAATTGGCAGCAATATTTCTTGCTCAAGATCATAGTTCATAATAGTATGTGTGTAGATATTTGTAATATTTTACTATTCTAACTAGTTTCCTACTTGTTTGCTACTTTCATAGAAGTTAGGATTAGAAGAATAGCATCTAACTGAGAAGTAGTGAATTTAAGTAATTTGCTTCATGTTATGTGCATAAATATGATTGCATTGTACATTAATTTCTATGGCCTCTGTTTTATCAAAGCGCTGTATTCTATTTACTAAAATTTGTAGTTATTCTCTTGTTTCATCTTTAATTAATTTTCAAAAAAATCACCTTATGTTTGTTTTTACCTACGGAAACTATGCTTAAGAATAAAAAACAAAAACTTAAAGATAATTTACATAAACATTTAGATAGTTCTGTAGCTTATTTCCTTTCAGATATTTTTCATAGTCTACCATGTAAGGTTTAGTTGAAAGTGTTTTATTGTGTATTTGCAGTTCTAATCCTTGATATCTCGATTCTTTATATGATTTATTTAACATGCCTTAATTACTGCCATATGCCATCTGCTGAGGCCACTGAGCAAGAAAATAATCCTCTTGGAGGCTTCAAAACTGATGGTATCTTATGATAAGTACTCAAACATCTTTTTGCTCTTAGAGTACAAAAGAGTCACCCTAACTAGTCTCCGGTCAGGAAAGGCTTCTTAGAAGAAAGTAATGTCTAGACTGGTCTTTAAGAATGAAGTGCAATTCACTAAGAAAAAGATGGACACACTGTGCAAAGTGGGCCATATAGTCCCACACCTCAGGACAGCAGAATGAAGTACACAATCCATGTACATACGGTTCAGCATAGCTCAAGCCACATAGTTCTATGAAAATAGGAGATAGATTAGAAAGAGTAAGATATTAGAGGATCTAGTATGCCAAACTCAGGAATTTGTATTTTAATCTAAATGCTATTGATGGAATTGTAAAGAAGTATGTGACTGGATAAGATTTACCTTTTAAGAAAGAGTTCTCTGCAGTGGCATTGAAGGTTGGAGACTGAAGGTGGGCAAATCATGCCAGAGATCTTGTGATTACCTTAATCCCATGCTATAAGCAAGGTGCTGTTTGTGTGTGTGAGGAAGTTATAATCTGACAGAAGAATACAATGCATTTTATATCTAGGCATTGTGTGAACTTATTTAAAATAAATATTATGTAATTATTTTTAAAATATATTTCCAAAATAATGGAAAATGGTCCATGTCTCTGGGCCCCTGCTACCCCTGTGGGAGACCCATAAGAATCTTTTGGATGCTAGCTTCAGCCTGTCCCAGTCTCAGATATGTAGCCATCTGGGAAGTGAAACAATAGATGGAAGATCTCTGTGTGTCTCTTCTTTCTCTCTGTAGCTCTTTCTGTCTCATAAATAAATAAATCCTGGGGCCGGCACTGTAGCACAGTGGGTTAAAGTCCTGGCCTGAAGTGCCAGCATCCCATATAGGTGCCCATTGTAGTCCTGGCTGCTCCTCTTCCAATCCAGCTCTGTGCTATTGCCTGGGAAAGCAATAGAAGATGGCCCAAGTGCTTGGGCCCCTGTACCCACATGGGAGATCTGGAAGAAGCTCCTGGCTCCTGGCTTTGGATCGGCACAGCTCTAGCCATTGTGGCCATCTGGAGAGTGAACCAGCAGATGTACAACCTCTGTCTCTATTTTTCTCTGTGACTCTGTCTTTCAAGTAAATAAAATAAATCTTTAAAAAAAGAGCAAATAAATAAATCTTTAAAAATAAAAGTGTTAAAAACCTGTTCCAAATCTTTCATAAAAGTAAGATTTCATTCCTTTTTTATTGCTGATTAGTATTCCATTATGTATATATACAATACTTTGTTTATCCAGCATTGGTTGATTCCATAACTAAGCTATTGTGAATTGAGCCGAAATAAACTTTTGGGTACACATAAATTTTTCCATATGCTGATTTCATTTCATTTGGATAAATTCCCATAAGTGGGATTGCTAGTCATATAGTAGATCTATTTTCAGATTCTGAGGAATCTCCATAGTGTCTTCCACAATGTCCATACTAGTTTATGTTCCCAAAAATTGTATATTAGGGAACATTTTCCCAACATCCTAACCAGCATTTATGTTTTGTTGATTTCTATGTGGTTGCTATTCTAGCTGGGATGAGGGGAAACTTCATTCTGGTTTTTAATTCACGTTTCCATGATGGCTAGTGATTCTGAGCATTTTTTCATGTATTTGTTGGCCATTTGAATTTTATCTTTAAAAAAAAAGCCTATTCAAGTCCTTTGCACATTTATTAACTGGTTTCTTTGTTTTGTTGTTGAGTTACTTGAAATTAAGATGATTCTGGCCTCATAGGAGTTGGGGAGGATTCCCTCCCTTTCAGTTGTTTTGAATAGTTTGAGCAGAATACAATTAATTCTTTAGAAGTCTGGTAGAATTGAACAGTGAAGTCATTTGGTGCTGGGCTTTTCTTGTTGGGAGGGTTTTTATTACTGATTCAGTCTTCATCTTGGTTTTTGGTCTGCTTAGCTTTTCTATGTCTTTATGTCTCAGTTTGGGTAGATGGTATGTTTCCAGACAGCTATCCATTTCTTCCAGATTTTCCAGTTTGTTGGCATATTTTGTGTTAGTCATTTCTGTGGACTCTTATGGAACTATTGGCATCTGCCTATGAAAGAAGCTACACAAGAATAAATGATGTAAAATATTGTGACACTATATACACCTTTTAAAAAAATGTTGATTGGAAAAGCAGACTTGCAGAGAGAGGAGAGACAGAGACAGACAGAAGAGAGATCTCCCATTCAGTGGTTCAATCCCCAAATTACTACAATGGTCAGGGTTCAGGCAGGCTGAAGCAAGGAGCCATGAGTTTGTCCTGGGTCTCCTATATGGGAGGAAGGGGCTGAAGCACTTGGGGCATCATTTCCAGGCACGTTAGTAGGGAGTTGGATTGGAATTGGAACAGATAGAACACAAACAGGCAGCTATATGGGATGCCAACATGTCAGGTGGCACTTTAAGCCATTATGGCATAGTGTCAGCCTCACTATATACAAATATTAAATAAAATTTATTTATAGAGCAATTACTGAAATACGTTATATGAAAATCCAGTTGTACACTAGATAAAAATTGGCAATGCAAAATGATTTGATCAAAAATAATTTTAAAATCTATATAGTCTCTTTCCACCACAGTATTTTTTTTTTGACAGGCAGAGTTAGACAGTGAGAGAGAGACAGAGAGAAAGGTCTTCCTTCCATTGGTTCAGCCCCCAAATGGCTGCTACCAAATGAGCCAAACTGAAGCCAGGAGCCAGGTGCTTCTTCCTGGTCTCCCATGTGGGAGCAGGGCCCAAGCACTTGGGCCATCCTCCACTGCCTTTCCAGGCCACAGCAGAGAGCTGGACTACAAGAGGAGCCACCAGGACAGAACTGGCACCCCAACCAGGACTAGCACCTGGAGTACCGGTGCCACAGGCGGAGGATTAGCCTAGTGAGCCATGGCACCAGCCTCCACAGTATTTTTAGTTGGAGTAAGATAACCTGGAATGACTGAATTTTTTTCCCTTATCTAGCAAAATTGACATTAAACTGCAAGGTTTCTGATCTGGTCAGCTCTTGCATTGCATTTTGTACATATCCCTTAACATTTTATTCCATAATTGTTCACCCGTAAAGGATAGAACATGTCTAACTTAAGAGACAGGTAATAATGCATTTTTTCTCTGCCCTAGCATATCTTTTTGATATATTGGAACTATTAGAAATTCATGAAACAATAGAAATATTTTCTTCCTTCTTAGAATCATCTAAATTTCAAGATTATTTTTTAAACTTCAGGTAAAAGTTTGGGATAATTCTTATTCACAGAGGTTGGTACAGGAGATAATTGAGATTTAAAGGAAGATTGAAGGCATATGGTAATTATCTTGCAATAATAAAGGAATTGTCCTGACTTTGAAAATACCATTCTAATAACTTCCTTGATCTATTATAATAGCTTTAGCTTTAAGTTATCTGCTGATGTGCTAGTATTATTTAATTTTATTCAAAGTACTTTAATTATAGACACAGTAAATTAAATGACTTATACAAAGGTTCCATTTTATTTTATACTAAAGTCATGGACATTGGTTTTTAAATTATTCCTTCCTATCTTAATTATACAACTTTTATTCATGATATCTTGGTTTACTATTTGGATAAATAGAAATGTAAAATATGAAGCTCACAATGATCAACTTACAGTCAATGATTTGGGCTTGAGAACTGATTAAGACAGAAACTATAGAAGAATGTGAATTGAGAATGCTCGATGATTTCATGTCAGAAGGTTCTATTCTTAGCTATGATATAACTACTAATTAGTATGTACCAAGTATCTGTTAGCTATAAAAAAGTGGGCCTGTTATTACAAATTATTTTGATATTTTCCCCTTCCTACAGGGGAAAGTTAAACCACACATTGCTAACATATCTCCTGTGTATTCTAGTGAAGATATAAAACTGTAGGGAATCACCAGCACTTAAAATAATCTGCACCTTAGCTCATTCCCAGTACCATAATTGATACAATTTTTTCCAGTTGGATTACAGAATCTTTTTTTAGGTAGAATTTCATTTTGTTTTGTATCATTTAGCCTGAGAAGTATTTATTAAGTGAAATTTTTAATGATACATATTTTAAAATATATTAATATGCTCATGGATTTATTTTTAAAGATTTATTTAATTATCTGAAAGGCAAAGTAACAGAGAAAGGCAGAGGAAGAGACAGAGAAAGAGATCATCCATTTGTTTCACTCCTGAGATGACCACAATGGCAGGTTCTGGGCCACTCCAAAGCCAGGAACCAGGAATCCCATCTAGTATACACACACATAGAGACTTCAGTTGTGGTTTGTAACAGGTGACAAACTGTTAATTAATTATTCTATTACCATCTGGACCATTTGTATTATGCTATATTTTACACAGTTGAAACAAAGATTATGATTTTCTAGTTTTGTTGTTTCACGGCACAAATGTAGTTTGGAAATACATCTCTCTCATAGTACCGGGTTGAAGATGGCGGAATGGGGAGGGAGCACACCGATGGTCCAGGAAGGGAAGGTTCAAAGAGGGGTGAGAATTTGTAGTTTCAGGGAAAGGGAAGCTCTTCCGAAACTTGGGAGACAGGGTGGACCTGCGAGGAGGACACAGACACCTGAAGCACAGGACACCAGCAGGAGTGTGTATGCACCAGCGCTGGAAGCCGAGGTGAGACAGGGCACTCACCCAGCACCTCTGCAACAGCAGCCGCTGCCTCTCCCCCAACCCACCCTGGGACGGACACTGAGACACGCACGACTGAGTGGGGGAGGAAATAGAAAACGAACAGAGTGAGTAGCGCCTGTGGAAAGAGTGTGTGGTTCAGGGGGACTAATTGAGGGACTAAACAAGCTAGGAACCCTTTCTGCCTCTACCCTCCCCCAAATCGGAGCTGCAGTGGGCAGGAAGCAGCCATCTTGTTTGTTTACATTCGGGCTTAAAGGAGAGCTGCCTCTGCCTCCACATTAACCTTCGGAGGTGAAGCCCAAAGGTGGAGTGGAGCCACACGACACTCCTCATGCAGGGGCGGGCAGTGAGGGAGGGCTGCCAAAAAATGGAATGCCAAAAAAAAAAAAAACCCACAATAAGAATATGGAAGAACATATAAACTCGCCAATGGAGTAGGCTAAACGAACCATAACAGAGGCTGAAGAAGAAGAAATTGAAAGCATGTCAGAAAAAGAATTCCGAAAATTAATAATCAGATTACTTAGAAATAATGAGAAACAGTGTCGAGAGCTGAACGAAAAACAAGCCCGAGGATTAGAGATCCTAAAGAGAAGCCAGAATGAAATACTGGAAATGAAAAACTCAATTGACCATATAAAAAACACCATGGAATCCCTCAGAAATCGAACAGATGAAATAGAAGACCGAATATCAGAATGCAAAGACAAACTTCCAGAAATAATACAGTCAGTCAAACACAGGAAGAAGAAATTAAAAAATTAAAAAATATGGTCAGAGACCTACAAGATTCAATCAAATGGTGTAATGTTTGGATAATAGGAGTCCCTGAGGGGGTGGAAAGAGAGATTGGATTGGAAGGTGTTTTCAATGAAATAATATCAGGAGCCAGCACCGCAGCTCACTAGGCTAATCCTCCACCTTGCAGCACCGGCACACTGGGTTCTAGTCCTGGTTGGGGCATCAGATTCTGTCCCAGTTGCCCCTCTTCCAGGCCAGCTCTCTGCTGTGGCCAGGGAGTGCAGTGGAGGATGGCCCAAGTGCTTGGGCCCTGCATCCCATAGGAGACCAGGAGAAGCACCTAGCTCCTGCCATCGGATCAGCATGGTGCGCCGGCCACAGCGTGCCGGCTGTGGTGGCCATTGGAGGGTGAACCAACGGCAAAAGGAAGACCTTTCTCTCTGTCTCTCTCTCTCACTGTCCACTCTGCCTGTCAAGAAAGAAAGAAAGAAAGAAAGAAAGAAAGAAAGAAAGAAAGAAAGAAAGACTAGAAAACTTCAAACGAAGGCAGCTGGATAACAACAGGCAAATTCAACAGGTAGCCAGGACTCCGTACAGGGTAGACCAGAAGAGAAATTCACCACGACACATTGTGGCAACACTCAGCTCAGTGACACACAAAGAACAAATCCTAAAATGTGCCAGAGAAAAATGACAAATCACATACAGGGGTAAGTTAATCAGACTCACCCCAGACTTCTCATTGCAAACACTACAGGCAAGGAGATAATGGCATGATATATTTCAAGTTTTAAAAGACAAACAATGCCAACCTAGAATACTCTACCCTGCAAAGCTATCATTTATGAATGAAAGGGAAATAAAGATCTTCCAAGACAAACAGAAACTGAAAGAATTTGTATCCATGCTTCCAACCCTACAACACTTGCTCAAAGATGTGCTGCACACAGAAATACAAAAACAAAAACTTCACTACAAAAAAAGTGAATGTAGAGTAACCTACAAACAAAGTTCAAAATACATAAACAGCTTGTTTAAGGAAACATGAATGAGAAAAGACAGTACTTAACAATAATCACACTGAATGTGAATGGTCTTAATTCTACTACCAAGAGACAGAGACTAACTGTTTGGATCAAGAAAGAGAATCCATCTATACGCTGCCTTCAGGAGACACACCTTATCAGCAAAGATGCACGCAGACTGAAAGTGAAAGGATGGAAAAAGAGACTCCAAGCTAACAGAAATCAAAAAAGAGCTGGTGTGGCCAGCCTAATATCAGATAAAATAGACTTTCACATAAAAACTATTAAAAGAGACAGAGAAGGGCACTATATAATGATTAAAGGATCTACCCAACAAGAAGACATTACTATTATAAATGTATACGCACCTAATTACAGGGTGCCTGGCTACCTGAAAGAATTACTAAAGGATTTAAAGGGAGATATAGATTCAAATACAATAGTAACAGGGGACTTCAACACCCCACTCTCACCAATGGGCAGATCAACCAGTCAGAAATTCAACAAGGAAACAACAGAGTTAATTGACGCTATGGACCAAATAGACCTAATAGATATCTTCAGAACCTTCCACCCCACACCCACAGAGTTCACATATTTCTCCCCAGTACATGGAATGTTCTCTAGGATTGACCATATGCTAGGACATAAAGGGAGCCTCAACAAATTCAAAAAAATTGAAACTATACCATGCAGCTTCTCAGACCATAGTGCAGTGAAACTTGAAATCAACAACCCAAGAATTTCTACACCATATGCAAACATATGGAGAATGGACAACATGATCCTAAATGAACAGTGGGTCATCGAAGAAATTAAAAGAGAAATCAAAAGATTTCTAGAAACAAATGAAAATGATAACACAACCTATCAAAACCTGTGGGACACAGAAAAAACAGTGCTAAGAGGAAAGTTTATAGTAATTGGTGCCTACATCAAGAAGCTGGAAAGGAACCAAACAAATGAAATCTCCATGCACCTCAAGGATTTAGAAAAACAACAGCAAATCAAGCCCAAATCCAGCAGGGTAAAAGAAATACTAAAGATTAGAGAAGAAATAAACAGAATCGAAACCAAAAAAAAAAAAAAACAATACAAAAGATCAACAAAACCAGGAGCTGGTTCTTTGAAAAAATAAACAAAATCGACACACCATTGGCCCAACTAACCAAAAAAAGGAGAGAGAAGACCCAAATCTGTAAAATCAAAGATAGTAATGGAAATGCAACAACAGACACAACAGAAATAAAAAAAATCATCAGAAACCACTACAAAGAGATGTGTGCTAACAAATTGGGGAACCTGGAAGAAATGAATAGATTCCTGGACACATACAACCTTCCTAAACTGAGCCGTGAAGATATAGAAAATCTAAACAGACCCATAACCATGGAAGAAATTGAATCAGTAATAAATGCACTACCAAAAAAGAAGAGCCCAGGACTGGATGGCTTCATGCCAAATTTTACCAGACATTTAGAGAACAACTAACCCCCATTCTTCTCAAGTTATTCAAAACAATTGGAAGGGAGGGAATCCTCCCAAATTCTTTCTACGAAGCCAATATCACCTTAATTCGTAAGCTCGGAAAAGACACAACAGAGAAAGAAAACTACAGACCTATCTCCCTGATGAACATAGATGCAAAAATACTCAACAAAATTCTGGCAAACTGAATCCAACTGCACATCAAAAAGATCATTCACCCAGACCAAGTGGGATTTATCCCTGGTATGCAGGGATGGTTCAATATTTGAAAGTCAATCAATGTAATACATCACATTAATAAATTGAGAAACAAAAATCATATGATTATCTCAATAGATGCAGAGAAAGCATTTGACAAAATACAACACCCTTTCATGATGAAAACCCTAAGCAAATTAGGGTTAGAAGGAACATTCCTCAACACAATGAAGGCAGTCTATGATAAACCAATGGCCAGCATCATATTGAATGGGGAAAAGTTGGAGGCATTTCCATTGAAAACTGGCACCAGACAGGGATGCCCACTCTCACCATTGCTATTCAATATAGTCCTAGAAGTGTTAGCCAGGGCCATCAGGCAAGAAAAAGAAATTAAAGGGATACAAATGGGGAAGGAGGAAGTGAAACTATCCCTATTTGCAGATGACATGATACTATATATAGGGGACCCGATAAACTCCTATAAGAGACTATTGGAACTCATAGAAGAGTTTGGTAAAGTAGCAGCATACAAAGTCAACACTCAGAAATCAACAGCCTTTGTATACACAGATAATGCCAGGGCCAAGCAAGAAATTCTAAGATCAATCCCATTCACGATAGCCACAAAAACAATAAAGTACCTTGGAATAAATTTAACCAAGGATGTCAAAGACCTCTATGATGAAAATTACAAAACACTAAAAAAGAAATAGAAGCTGACACAAAAAATGGAAAAACCTGCCATGCTCATGGATTGGAAGAATCAATATCATCAAAATGTCCATTCTCCCAAAAGCAATTTACAAGTTCAATAAAATACCAATCAAAATACCAAAGTCATTCTTCAAAGACCTAGAAAAAATGATGCTGAAATTCATATGGAGAAACAGGAGACCCAGAATAGCTAAAGCAATCCTTTACAATAAAAACAAGGCCAGAGGCATCACAATTCCAGACTTCAAGACATATTGCAGGGCAGTTATAATCAAAACAGCCTGGTACTGGTACAAAAACAGATGGATAGACCAATGGAACAGAATAGAAACACCAGAGATCAATCCAAATATCTATAACCAACTCATATTCGACAAAGGAGCTAAAACCAACCCCTGGAACAAGGACAGCCTCTTCAACAAATGGTGCTGGGAAAACTGGATGTCCACATGTTGAAGTATGAAGCAAGACCCCTACCTTACACCTTACTCAAAAATCCACTCAACATGGATCAAAGAACTAGAGATGCGCCACGACACCATGAAACTAATTGAGAGCATAGGGGAAACCCTGCAAGATATTGGAACAGGTGAAGAATTCCTGGAGAAGACCCCAGAGGCACGGGTAATCAAAGATAAAATAAATAAATGGGATTACCTCAAATTGAAGAGTTTCCTTACAGCAAAGGAAACTGTCAGGAAATTGAAGAGGCAACCAACAGAATGGGAGATGTTATTCGCAAACTACACAACAGATAAAGGATTAACAACTAGAATCTATAAAATGATCAAAAAATACCACAGAATCAAAACAAACAACCCAATAAAAAAATGGGCCAAGGACCTTAACAGACATTTTTCTTTTTTTTTCTTTTCTTTTTTTTTTTTTTTTTTTTTTTTTTTTGGACAGGCAGAGTGGACAGTGAGAGAGAGAGAGAGACAGAGAGAAAGGTCTTCCTTTTGCCGTTGGTTCACCCTCCAATGGCCACCATGGCCGGCACACTGTGGCCAGCGCACCGCACTGATCTGATGGCAGGAGCCAGGTGCTTATCCTGGTCTCCCATGGGGTGCAGAGCCCAAGCACTTGGGCCATCCTTCACTGCACTCCCTGGCCACAGCAGAGAGCTGGCCTGGAAGAGGGGCAACCGGGACAGAATCCGGTGCCCTGACCGGGACTAGAACCCAGTGTGCCGATGCTGCAAGGCAGAGGATTAGCCTAGTGAGCCACGGCGCCGGCCTTAACAGACATTTTTCAAAAGAGGAAATCCAAATGGCCAACAGACACATGAAAAATGCTCAGGATCCCTAGCCATCAGGGAAATGCAGATCAAAACCACAATGAGGTTTCACCTCACTCCAGTTAGATTGGCTTACATAAATCAATCAACAACAGATGCTGGTGAGGATGCAGGGAAAAAGGGACACTAATCCACTGTTGGTGGGAATGTAAACTGGTAAAGCCACTATGGAAGACAGTTTGGAGAGTCCTCAGAAACCTAAATATAGCATTACCACAGGACCCAGCCATCCCACTCCTTGGAATATACCCAGATGAAATTAAAGGGGAGAAAAAAAGAGCCATTTGCACTTCAATATTTGTTGCAGCTCAATTCACAATAGCTAAGACATGGAATCAACCTAAATGTCCATCAACGGATGACTGGATAAAGAAACTATGGGATATGTACTCTATGGAACACTATATAGCAGTAAAAAACAATGAAATCCGGGCATTTACAACAAAATGGAGGAAGCTGGAAAACATCATACTGAGTGAAATAAGCCAGTCCAAAAGGGACAAATATCATATGTCCTCCCTGATCGATGGCAACTAAACGAGCATCTAAAATGATACCCATTGAAGTGAAATGGACACTATGAGAGACAATGACATGATCAGCCCTTGTCTAGACTGTTGAGGAACAACTTACTATTTTATTCCTTTTAGTATTTTTGTTGTTGTTGTTGTTGTTGCTCTGTTTGTTCTACATAAGACCACTGGTTGAACTCCATAATCAATGCACAATCATTCTTAGGTGTTAAAAATTAACAGAAAAGTGATCTCTGTTAAACATAGGAGTGGGAATAAGAGAGGGAGGAGATATATAGGTCGGCACATGCTCACTCGGACTTACCTCCAATGATAGAACTAGAAATGTGCCAGGGGATTTCAGCTCAATCTTACCAAGGAGGCAGGTACCAATGCCAGTGCACTTGGTAAAGTGATAAGTATAAATACACAACCAATCAAAAAGATAGGGTAAGTGTCAAAGAGATTTCACAAATAAGACCAGTGTAAGCAAATAATGAAGGACAGAATTAAAAGGGAGAGAATGATCCTGCGGGGGAAGCAGGACACACAGCAGACTCATAGAATGGCAAATGCCCAAAACAGCACTCCTGCCTCAGAATCAACCCTTGGGACATTTGGATCTGGCTAAAAGGTCCATGAGAGTCTCACAGCCATGGAAAGCCATGACATGGTGGCAAAAAGCAATCTAAATGAAAGTTCCTGGTGAACAAGACCCCAGCAGAAGGAACGGGCCATCAAGGAGGGAGGCGCCTTTCTCTGAAGGGAGGAAGGAACCTCCACTGTGATATGGCCTTGACTAAACAAGTTCAGAGTTGGTGAACTCAAGGGGCTTCCATAGCCTGGACAGCTCATGGCAGGAGTCTCGGGTAATTGCTGATGTCATAAATAAGAGTGTCAATTGTTAAATCAACAACGGGAGTCACTGGGTACAGGCTCCCCATGTAGGATCTCTGTCCTTAATGTGTTTTACTATGAAATTTAAAAACAACACTACTAGTCGAACAATGCCCTATACCTTGTGTGGTTGTGTGAGTGCAGCCTGTTGAAATCCTTGCTTAGTGTATACTAAGTTGATCTTCAGTATATGAAGGTAATTGAAAATGAAACTCGATGAAGGATGGGATGGGAGAGGGAGTAGGAGAGGGGAGGGCCGCGGGAGGGAGGGAGGTTGGGGGGGCACAACAATACAAAAGTTGCACTTTGTAAATTCACATTTATTAAATAAAAAAAAGGAAAAAAAGAAATACATCTTAAATTTTTCCCTTTCTAATTAGAACTTAATTTCTGGGCACATATAGAAAATTTTAATTCCTAATATAATATATTTTAAACACTGTTATTTAGTTATGTATTGGAAACACAAAGATACACAGAGAAACAGTGACAGAGAGATACATCATTCATCTGCTACAATCTTGAAATGCCTGTGAGCTGGCTGAGGCCAAAGCCAGGAGTCTGAGCCCAATCTGGTTCTGCCATGTTGGTGGCAGGAACCCAAGTACTTCATTCACTATCTGCTGCCTGTGAGGATGTATGTCAGCAGGATACTGTATTAAAAATGAAACTGGGACTTGAACTCAAGGAACTCGGATCTGAGATACAGGCATCCAAATGGTGTTTTAATTACAATGCAAAATGCATGACCCAGAAATATTTTAAAACATGTTTTGTTTTGTTTTTAAGATTTTATTTATTTGAGAGGTAGAGTTACAGACAGTGAGAAGGAGAGACAGAGAGAAAGGTCTTCCTTCCATTGGTTCACTCCCCAGTGGCCGCATTGGCTGGAGCTGCACTGATCCGAAGCCAGGAGCCAGGAGCTTCTTCCATGTCTCCCACATGGGTGCAGGGGCCCAAGCACTTGGGCCATCTTCTACTGCTTTCCCAGGCCATAGCAGAGAGCTCGATCAGAAGAGGAGCAGCCAGGACTACAACCAGAGCCCATGTGGGATGCCGGTGCCACAGGCAGAGGATTAATCTACTGCGCCATAGCGCCAGCCCCTTAAAGTATGTGTTAATAAAAGCCTGATATAAAATCAACGGTAGGCAGCTTTATTTCTGTAATGTCCACTGACAAAGTGCTTAGCACTATATAGTGTACATTCAGAGTATTAACATATACATAAGAAATTCTACATTCATCCTGAGTTATTGCCTACCAGGGATAATAAATAGAACATCTTTTCAATGAAAGATAAAAACATTTTACAGATTTATTTACTTATCTGAAAGTCAGAGTTACACAGTGGAAGGAGGGGCAGAGAGAGAGAGTCTTCCATCTGCTGGTTCATTTCCCAGATGGCTGCAACAGCCGGAGCCAGGAACTTCTGGGTCTCCCACATGATTGCAGGGGCCAAGGACTTGGACCATCAGAAAATGAAGTACTTCAGAACTGTCTCTAGCAAAATTATCTGTATGTATTGCAATCTTGTAGAGTAGGTGAAAGTCTAGTTCAGCTAGAAATGCCTGTATTATGCAGCTGTTAAAAAGCATTTTTTACAGATTTATTTTATTGATTTGAAAGGTAGAGTTAGAGAGAGAGAGAGAGAGAGAGAGAGAGAGATCTTCCATCTGGTGGTTCACTCCCCAAATAGCCACAATGGCCAGTGCTGGGCCAGACTGAAGCCAGAACCCAGGAACTTCATACAAGTCTCTCACGTGGGTGCAGGTGCCCAAGCACTTGGACCATCCTCTGCTGTCTTCTCAGGCACATTAGCAGGGAGCTGGATTGGAAGCAGAGCAACTAGGATTCAAACTGACAGTCATGTGGTATGCTGGTGTTGCAAGTGGCAGCTTAAATCCGCTATGCCACAACACCAGCCCCATTGAAGAAGGTTTTAAAATGGATCAGCCCTATATGAATTATTGGAAACATCTCAAAGATAAAATAAAAAAAAACACACCACGGAGTAAAGCAGTGTAAAGAATATACATTTAGGAGGCAAATAGCTCCAAAGATTTATGTCATGCTTCCATATTTTAAGTACACAGCCAGCTACTAAATTTCCCAGCCTTTCTTACATCTAAAAAGACTGTTATATCCAAGGGCATATTTGCTGAGTGATCTGGTGACTTTGGGCCAGGTCATTAAGTTACAGTTTCATCTTTTCCTTCCATTCCTCCTGCAGCCACCCTGGTGAATGTGATGCTGAGATGCTAGACTATGGCAGACTCGTGCCCCTTAAGTCCACAGGGAAATCTGCCCATTGACCATCAGACGGCCATGCGAGTGCATAAATAAACTTTCATTGTGTGAAACTACTGAGACTTTGGGTTAAGTTACTACAGCAGCTGGCATTACCTTAACTGAGCAGTATGTTGCCACTTGAATCTATCTACGGAAAGGAATGTATCCACGTATGCTTCTGTATGCCTTGAATGTGGCTGAAGGAATTCCTAAGAAGGTGAGGATGGTGGTCTATTCTAAGGGTGGGCAGTGTTCATATTCAAATTATAACAACAAAAAAAAACCAAATTATGAAAACATGCTTTTCATGGTTTGCCTTTTATACCATGTTGTTGGATTGTAACATCTTCCCAAAAAATGAAGATAAATACTTGAACTTAGCAAGAAAGGAAATGGAGCAGGGGAGATATTAAAGGTATTGAAGGGATAGAGAATTCTGGAGAGGTAAGGAGGAAAGTAAGTCAAAGACATAGGTGGGTACTTATAAGTTAGGAGATAATACTGATCCTCTAGTGTGAAAGGTAGTGGAAATAGCAATTATATCGCCCACGAATAGAAAAAAATGCAAATGAAAAAATACTGAGACAAAATATTTCATCTATCAGATGGATAAAAACCCACACAAAAGTTCAATAATATATTATGTTGTCAAGGCTGTGAGGAAATAAGCACTCTCATATATCAGTGGGAGAAAGGGTAAAAAATCTAGTAAAATCTGCCAAGCATATCTTTGATTCATCAAATCCCCTCTGGTAATCTGCCCTAGAGCAAAATCTGCACAGGTCAAAAATAATAGAATTATACAAGGTATTTATTGTAGTATTGTTGGAGGAATACAAGATTCAAAATAAAATTCCAGTGGTAAGGGACTGGTTGAATAAATTATGAGCTTTCTCTCTCTCTCTCTCTCTCTCTCTCTCTCTCTCTCTCTTTCTCTCTCTCTCTCACACACACACACACACAAAATAGACCTGTATAAATGGTATGGAGAGATGTCCAGAATACATGAAAGTGGGGAGGGGGGAAACAAAGTGACATCAATGTGTTTGGTTTGTTACCTTTTGGAAGAAGAGTGGAGAAATAAAAATATATATTTGTATTTCCATATGTTTTTGTAAAGAAACTAGAAAGCAACTAATAAAACAGTTACCTGTTGGGATGAGTTTGTAGGAAATATGAAAATGGTAAGAGTGAGGGTAAGATTTTTTATTTTAAAAATGTATAATTGACTGTTTAAAATCTTTTCATTATATTATGTAACAGTTTCCATAATTATCAACACATGGTCCATCTATTTCCTCTATAACTCCATACCATACCCCTTCTCTAGATTATATTAAAATTGATCTAACGTTGTATTTGTCTTTCTGTGTCTGACTTATTTCACTTAACATAATCATTTCCAGTTCCATATGTTTTCACAAATGGCAATTTTTGGGGCTACCACTGTGGCATAGGGGGTAAAACTGCCGCCTGCAGTGCAGGTATCCCATATGGGTGCAGGTTCAAGTCCTGGCTGCTCCACTTCCAATCCAGATCTCTGCTATGGCCTGGGAAAGCAGTAGATGGCCCAAGTTAACATCTTGCCATATTTGTTTTTTAGCATCCTCCCACTGTCTCTAATCCCTTTCATCCTTCCCTCCCCTCTCTCTCTGTAAATATATATGAATGTCCTGCAAAATATTTGTGGAAAATGTACATCATGAATAACATCATAAGCTTCAAAATTTTTGCACAGAAAATAAACTTGTCTTTTATTTCTGTTTTTGACAAACTTTTGAAGTACCATTATATACTGATGCTTTTTGACTAAATCTATGAAATGATACAAGCCAAATGTTGTTTTCTAGTTTTAATGTTTCTTTGTTAATTAGTTGGTGTTATGCTATGGGAAAAACTTTTCCTTCTCTCCTTTTAAAAAAACTGTATCAGTATGAACCTAGTGATTTCACATTATTTTAATGCCCTATTGTTCCCAAGGTTAGCCAGTAGAAGCCTCTTTGTTCCTCTGAATCTCCCCATTGTCATTTGATTATTTTCTTATTTTCTGGTATAATGAGATATTGCAGGCTTATTTTAAACATTGCTTGCCTTAGTCCTTCAAATATGCATTTTCTCTAAGGAATCTTAGTTTTGTTTAATGCTTGAAATCATGATCTAAGTACTGGGTATGCTTATTGTTCTCAGTTTAGGATTCTTCTTCGCCCGCTATTGACTTTTTAATCATGTGAACGTAGTGCTATTGTAAAAATCATGATTTAAAAAATTATACCTGGGGGTCAGGGTTTGCTGTGGCAAAATCTGCCTGCAGTGTTGGCATCCCATATTGAATCTGTTTTGAGTCCAGGCTGCTCCACTTTCCATCTGGCTCCCTGCTAATGTGCCTGGGAAAGCAGTGGAAGATGGCCCAAGTACTTGGGCCCCTACACCCATATGGGAGAACCAGAAGAAGCTTTAGTTTCCAGGCTTTGGCCTGGCACAGCTCCAGCCATTGCAGCCATTTGGGGATGGAAGATCTCTATCTGTCTTTTTATCTCTTCTTTGTATCTCTGCTTTTCAAATAAATAAATCTTTTTAAAACTTTATACCTGAAATCACATATAGATTATAAAGTCAAATGAATATGAAAATGTAGTATAGTGTCTGAAGAGGCAGTCTTTGGAGTTGAATGGCTTTAGGTTCAAGTTTACCACTATCACTTAGAGGTTTTGTAATTCATCTTATTCACCTGTTGATTGGTGACAAATATTTATACCTCACTGGATTGTTGTGAAGATTTTTTAAAATTTATTTATTTGAAAGTCTGAGTTACACAGAGAGAGAGAAAGAATGAGAGATAGAAAGTCTTCCATCTTCTGGTTCACTCTCCCAGATGGCTGCAACAGCCAGGGCTGGGTTGGACTGAAGCCAGGAACCAGATGCTTCTGGGTCTCCCACATGAGTGCAGGGGACCAATCACTTGAGCCATCCTCTGCTACTTTCCCAGGCAATTAGAGAGCAACTGGATCAGAAGTGGAGCAGCCAGGAGTTGAACCAGCACCCATGAGGGATGCCAGCATAGCAGGCATCAGCCTTACATTCTATGCCACAATGCCAGCCCCTGTTTTGAATAATTAATGAGATTTTAAACTAGTTACACATGATATACAGTTACATGTAACTATTGCTTTATGAATAACTATGTTTATACTTAATACATTACTGAATCTTATATTTAAGAAGTACTTATTGACTTGAATTCTAACTCCCTTAACTATGAGATATATTTGTAGTGAAAGATTTTTTTTACTGTTCCCTAATAGCATGAAAAAAATAGTCAAAAAACTCATAGAAATAGGGCCAAAAACAAATTGAAGTTGTGTTTCAGCTCCAGGGTGTTCTGAGTTGATAGAAAGTTGAGTTAACAATTCATAGATCGGACTTCTTAGCTATATATGGAAATGAAGAAACAGTCAGGAAAGTGAAGAGGCAACCGACAGAATGGGAAAAAATATTTGCAAACTATGCAACAGATAAAGGATTAATAACCAGAATCTACAAAGAGATCAAGAAACTCCACAACAACAAAACAAACAACCCACTTAAGAGATGAGCCAAGGACCTCAATAGATATTTTTCAAAAGAGGAAATCCAAATGGCCAACAGGCACATGAAAAAATATTCAGGATCATTAGCAATCAGGGAAATGCAAATCAAAACCACAATGAGGTTTCACCTCACCCCAATTAGAATGGCAAACATTCAGAAATCTACCAACAACAGATGCTGGCAAGGATGTGGGGGAAAAGGGCCACTAACCCATTGTTGCAGGGAATGCAAACTGGGAAAGCCACTATGGAAGTCAGTCTGGAGATTCCTCAGAAACCTGAATATAACCCTACCATACAACTCAGCCATCCCACTCCTGGGAATTTACCCAAAGGAAATTAAATTGGGAAACAAAAAAGCGGTCTGCATCTTAATGTTTATTGCAGCTCAATTCACAATAGCTAAGACCTGGAACCAACACAAATGCCCATCAACAGTAGACTAGATAAAGAAATTATGGGACATGTACTCTATAGAATACTATACAGCAGTCAAAACAATGAAATCTGGTCATTTGCAACGAAATGGAGGAATCTGGAACACATCATGCTGAATGAAATAAGCCAGTTCCAAAGGGACAAACATCATATGTTCTCCCTGATCGGTGACAACTAACTGAGCACCTAAAAGGAAGCCTGTTGAAGTGAAATGGACACTTTGAGAAACAGTGACTTGATCAGCCCTTTTCCTGACTGTCGAGGAACAACTTATAATTTATCCCTTTTAGTATTTTTTTGTTCTACTTAAATCTATTGATTGATCTCTGTAATTCACACACAATTATTTTAAGGTATTGAAATTTAACTGAAAAATGATCTGTTAAATATAAGAGTGGGAATGAGAGAGGGAGGAGATGTACAATTTGGGACATGCTCAAGCTGACTTGCTCCAAATGGTAGAGTTAAAAATGTGCCAGGGGATTCCAATTCAATCCCATCAAGGTGGCATGTACCAATGCCATCTCACTAGTCCAAGTGATCAATTTCAGTTCACAACTGATCATAATGATAGGACTAAGAGTCAAAGGGATCAAGTAAAGAAGAGTAGTGTCTGTTAATACTAACTGATAGAATAAAAAAGGGAGAGAATGATCCAACATGGGAAGCAGGATACACAGCAGACTCATAGAATGGTGGATGTCCTAAACAGCACTCTGGCCTCAGAATCAGCCCTTAAGGCATTTGGATCTGGCTGAAGAGCCCATGAGAGTATTTTAGGTATGGAGAGCCAAGTCACTCTGGAAAAAAAAAAAACCTAAATGAAAGATCCGTGCAAGTGATATCCCAGTGGAAAGAACAGGTCATCAAAGAAGAAGGTACCTTTCTCTGAAGGGAGGAGAGATCTTCCACTTTGACAACAACCTTGTCTAAATAAGATCAGAGCCAGCAAACTCAAAAGGCCTCCATAGCCTTGGCAACTCATGACAAGAGCCTAGGGTGATTACTGACACCATAAACAAGAGTGTCAAATTGTTAAGTCAACAGCAGGAGTCACTGTGCACTTACTCCTCATGTAGGATCTCTGTCCTTAATGTGCTGTACATTGTGATTTAATGCTATAACTGGTACTTAAACAGTATTTTTCACTTCTCTTTCTATGTGGGTGCAAACTGTTGAAATCTTTACTTAATATATACTAAACTGATCTTCTGTATATAAAGAGAATTGAAAATGAATCTTGATGTAAATGGAATGAGATAGGGAACAGGAGATGGGAGGGTTGTGGGTGGGAGAGAAGTTATTGGGGGGGGGAAGCCATTGTAATCCATAAGCTGCACTTTGGAAATTTATATTTATTAAATAAAAGTTAAAAAAACAACCATTTGTTCTAGATAATTCCAAAAATTAACAAATATAGTGTTTATACTTTGGCACGTTAGAAATGGAACATTGAAGTGAAAAGCAGGGAGAACAGTAAAATAATGGATTTAACATCTCAATAAAACTAATTTTATTTATGTATTCTTATTTGGTTATATTTTCTTAGTCCCCAGTAGTCATGATATACTGTATTCAAATTATAAAAGTGCCCAGTGATGGAGCTACTGTCATTATACATAGTATTCACTCCTACTCTCTGAATCAGTACCATATTGAATATATTGGCTTGAAACCAACAGATGGGGAGAGCCAGTACAGCCATGGCAGTGGATATTCACAGGCCTGGAGAGGACCTTTCCTCAGTGTGACTCTAGTTCATAAACCTTTGCCCAAGATTATTTGAATGAGCAAAAAGAATTAAGTCTGCATAAAGGGGTTACCAACATGAGCTACTTCTCTTCATATGAACTATCTTATTCTTAAGGTGGGTGAGAAAGAGAATTTTTGAAATATTGTGGAATACAGGACACATAAATAAAAACATTGTGATAGATAATTGAAAGTCTGTCTTCCACAGAGAAGTAGGTAAAACTATAGAAGGAAAAATAAGGAACTGAGGTAACAATCTATAAATACTCTTTATAAGCATGTAATAGGAATTTTATATATTCTGGTGTTTTTTTAAAAAGTGAAATTAGAAGTAAGCTAAGAGTTTTCTTATATTCACTTTTCATTAAGTAGCATTTAAAAAAGCATTATTGTATGACACAAACTTGTAGAAGCGTGTGCAGTCATTCTCAGAAAACAGTGCAGAATGGTATAGGTTTGTCACTGCTCTAAACTTTTCAGTGATTGAAAATGAACATTTCAACTTAGGCATATAAAACTACAAAGCAAATTGCATTAATTCTCAGTAGTAAAATGCTTGTTAATAGAATGTTCAAGTTTTCAAGTTACATTGCTTTTCAGAATCTAAGAGTAACTGAAATTATTCCATGAAATGTAAAACAATATGTTGACTTTTATCTTTTGCTACTCATTACCTTATATATGATATCAGCCATGCTGGTATTTTTTAATGATTTTATTTATTTATTTTCAAAAATTTATTTATTTGAGAGGTAGCGTTACAGAGAGGGAGACAGAGACAGAGACAGAGAGAATGGTTTTCCATCCACTGGTTCACCCCCTAAATGGCTGCAATGTCTAGAGCTGAGGCAGTCCGAAGCCAGGAGCCAGGATGTTCTTCCAGGTCTCCAACATGGGTGCAGGGGCCCATGTACTTGGGCCATCTTCTCCTGCTTTCCCAGGCCAAGACAGAGAACTGGATGTGAAGAGGAACAGCCAGGACAGGGACCAGCACTAATATGGGATGCCAGCACTGCAGGCAAAGGCTTACACTGCTGTGCCATAATACCAACCCTGCTAGTAGTTTTAATAGTGATATGTGCAGTGCCGCAGCTCACTAGGCTAATCCTCCACCTGCAGTGCTGGCACTCCAGGTTCTAGTTCTGGTTGGGGTGCCAGATTCTATCCCAGTTGCTTTTCTTCCAGTCCAGCTCTCTGCTGTGGCCCAGGAGCCCAGGTCCTCGGGCCCTGCACCTGCATGGGAGACCAGGAGGAAACACCTGGCTCCTGGCTTCAGATCAGCACAGTGTGCTTGCCACAACACACCAGCCGTAGTGGCCACTTGGGGGGTAAACCAATGGAAAAAGGAAGACCTTTCTCTCTGTCTCTGTCTCTCTCACTGTCTAAATCTGCCTGTCAAAAAACAAAGTGATATGTAAGAGGCAGCTTAAAGCACACTGCAGTTGCACTATTTTCTATTGCATCAATACAACACAACACTTAGTGCTCAAAGCAGACCATGCTGTTTTATTTTTTCATGCCATTTGCTCTTCCAGGAAAACCTAATTCTGATTCCCGCTTTTACACCCCAGGTCTTCCTAATTGACTTTTACTCCTACTGCAAAGTAACATTCATATCACCTCTACTAGAAAGATTTTGCTGACAGCCTGCCACCATCCACACGCTTTCTCCCATACCTACTGTGACTATGGAAATGCTCCAAATTTGTGCACTTATCATAGCACCTTGAACTTTCTTATTTCCTGAATCTAATCCATTCAAGTAAACTGAATAATATTTTTTGATAACAATAGCCTGTATTGCTTTATCTTAGATGGAAGAAAGTGCAACCTATATAATAATTTGCTAAGGGTATTTGCAATACATAAAGACTTCAAAAACTAACTTCCTAGAGTGAGCAATTGGCTTGGCAGTTAAGATGCTGGTTAAAATGCCTGTATCCAGGGTCACTGCTGAGGTGTAGTAGGTAAAGCCACCGCCTGCAGCACCAGCCTCCTATATGGGCATTATTTTGAGTCCTAGCTGCTCCACTTCCATCCAGCTACATGATAATGTGCCCAGGAAAGCAGTGGAGGATAGCCCAAGTCCATGGGCCCCCCACCCACATGGGAGACCCAGAAAAAGTTCCTGGATTCTGGATTCAGATCAACCCAGCTCTGGCCATTCTCTCTCCTTCTATAACTCTGCCTTTCAAATAAATAAACAAATCTTAAAAAAAACTTACCTGTATCCCATATAGGAGTAACTCACTTTAATTCCCAGCTCTAGATCTTCATTCCAGCCTCCTGCTAATGCAGATTCTGGAGGATGAATTCCTGCCACCCACTGAGAGATCTGGATTGAGTTCCTGGCTCCAGTTTTTGGCCTCCCAGCCGCTGCAGACATTTGAGGAGTGAACAAGGGGAGGGGAGCATGCTCTTTCTTTTCTCTCATTCTTTATTTCTGCCTTCCAAATGGGTAAATCTAAAACAAAATAACTTTTAACCCATTAATGGAAATATTTGAATGTAGTATGAAATTATGAATGCACAGTATCTGATGTGAATCTTTTAGCCTATTATTGCAAAGAGGACCAATACAATGTAAATAAACATGAAATAATACATTAAATATGAATAATGTGAAGCACTTTTGAAATATAGGAATAAGAGCCTCTGATAACCTGTTCATTTGTTAAGCCAACAAGAACCACGGTAATATTATCCAAATCAGCTTTCTGAGACCTTTGGAATTCAACCAAAGGACGACAACAATCTGAGGGGGTAGTTATTCAAGAAAAATGCTGAATCTCAATAGGAACAATAAGGTTTGTGGTGTTTTAACTTGCCTTATTTTCATATTCATTTCCTAAGCTCCATAGTAATCTTGAAATATTAGCCTTTAATTGCCTTGTAATAGCTGTGAAAATCAGCAGCCCAGCAGCTAGTGGAAAAGGCAAAATGAGGATAGAGCTTCCAAGAAGGCCCATCCTCAGAGAGCTGTTGCTCTTTAAATTGACTGACAGCTCCCTGGAAAAGCAGTGTTTACAAGGCATGTCTTTGACCTGACTCAGTGCACACTCTGTGAGAAAAACTTCACTGCTGGTCATACTTTTTGAAAACAATTAGAAGCAATTGTTTAACATTATAACTGCCCAAGACAATGATTCTAATTGAGGCCAAAAAAAGGCTGACCAAAAAATGTAAAGTGAAAATATGGGAAATGAGATAACTATAGTGGGCTTTGAAAATCTTCTAAATGTTCCCAGAGATCTAGAAGGCCACACATTTGTGCAGTTTTTTTGCAGACTGAGAAAATGAGCAGCCATAGAACTCTCACCTCTGTTTGGACTTGATGGAGTGTGCAAACAGGAAGTGGTTGCTAAGGCAGAGCTGTTTACTCTGTAGTAATAAAAGCATGTGCCAGCACACACACAGAGTTTAATAGGGTAACAAATAGTTGAAGAAATTTAAGAAAATAATAATAGGGTAATAAGTAGTTTAAGAAATTTAAGAAAATTTTTGTCTGATAATTAGCTATACACTAACAAAATTAACAGAGATTTAAGTGGTTAACATACAAAGAATATTCCAGGAAGGTTGGCTAAAATAAACAGCAGCAACAACAAGCCCTGTTAAGTGGATATAGAATGTAATTCTTAGAGTTTACACATTATACTATTCATAATGTGGGTTTTTCAAAAAATATAAAAGGAAAACAGTAAATATAAGAAGACATAACACATAAATATAGAGATAAAAAAAGCAGTTCTCAGAAAATCTTGTTAGGAAGCCCAGGTGTTATATTTACTAGACAAAGGCTTAAAGTAACTGTCTTTTTTGTGTTTTGACAGGTGGAGTTAGACAGAGAGAGAGAGACAGAGTGAAAGGTCTTCCTTCTGTTGGGTCACTCCCCAAATGGCCGCTATGGTCAGCACGCTGTGCCAATCCAAAGCCAGGAGTCAGGTGCTTCCTCCTGGTCTCCCATGCGGGTGCAGGGCCCAAGCACTTGGGCCATCCTCCACTGCACTCCCTGGCCACAGCAGAGAGCTGGCCTGGAAGAGGGGCAACCGGGACAGAATCCAGCGCCCCGACCGGGACTAGAACCCGGTGTGCCGGCGCCGCAAGGCGGAGGATTAGCCTAGTGAGCCACAGTGCTGGCCAAAATCAAGGAGAATTTATTAACCTAAAAACTCGATCAGATTTTTACTAAGTATCTGAATGTTCCTGATAGTATTTTTTAAAAAGATTTATTTACTTATTTGAAAGGCAGAGTTACAGAGAGGCAGAGGCAGAGAGAGAGAGAGAGAGGAAAGAGAGAGAGAGAGAGAGAGAGACAGAAAAAGAGAGAGAGACAGTGAGAGAGGTCTTCCATCCACTGGTTCTCTCCCCAGATGGCCACAATGGCCAGAGCTGAGCTGATCCGAAGGCAGGATCCAGGAGCTTCTTCCAGGTCTCCTACATGGGTTTAGAGGCTCAGGACTTGAACCAGTTTCTACTGCTTTTCCAGGCCATAGCAGAGACCTGGACTGAAAATGGAGCAGCTGGGACTTGAACCAGAACCCATATGGGATGCTGGCATTGCAGGTGACGGCTTTATCTGCTACAGCACAGTGCTGGCTGTGCTTTAAAGAAAAAAAAATGGCTGCTTTAAAGAAAAAAAATAAAAGAGTTGTTTTACTGCATTGCTAAAACTAGGCCTAGACAAAGGGATTTCTTCCCAGTGAGGTTTGTTTGTTGAGTGCATATGAGATGGGCTTTCTATAAAGCTAGTTGCAAGAAGGTGTTTATTCTGAGAAAGCAGCAGCACCAAGGAAATCTGTGCAAATCCTGCTGGCTTTTAGAGTCACTGGTGCAGAATGAACAAAACATGAGCAGGAGATGGATGTGGTCCAATCAAGTCAAGTCGGACTCTAGTCGAGGAAACAAGGGACTCTCTCACTTCAAGTTGAGGAGACCCGACCAATGTGTGCCATGCCCAGGTGCCTGAGAGTTCTGTCAGTGCAGATTTTTTAGCTGTGTTCACTGCTGCTATGAACACGTACTCACTATTCGGGTCATGCACACTTGATTGATATTTCTCTTTTGTAAGCCGAAAAATAAATATGCATTCAAAAATGTAGACTACCGCAAAAGCTGCACATCCTATGGGTAACCAGAACTTCACCTGGCAACAGAGCTTGTGATCCATAAATATGCAAATATTCTCCTCTGAGAATCTCTACTTGAAAAGGAGGAGGGTCAAAAATTGATAGTTTGCAGAAGTAATAGCTGGCATGAGAACTGTCCAAATTATATAGTAAAAAAGAGAAACTGTTGTTGAATAACTAATATTGACAGAATTTCAGAGCCTTAATGGACACCGTGTTTCCACTCTCCTTTGCCTGCCTAAGGTCACAGAGGACTTGTCTCCCTGTCAGCAGCTGCATTTTGAATTGCAGGACAATCTCGGGGTATTTGCATAAAATTTGAACACCTCCATTCTGAAATGTAAACATCTCATACTTGGCAGAGTCATTGATGTCTCCTTAAAGCAATTCCAACACAGCCAAGGAAAGGTTCAGGTATCTGGAGTTCTCTGCTGAAGACCTCACTGCCAAGCCCCATCTTTGGGCTTTAAAAGCTGTGGCAGGGGCCGGCGCTGTGGTATAGTGGGTAAAGCCACCACTTGCAGTGCCAGCATCCCATATGGCTGCAGGTTCCAGTCCAGGCTACTCCTCCTCCAATCCGGCTCTCTGCTATGGCCTGCGAAAGCAGTAGAAGATGGCCCACATGGGAAACCCAAAAGAAGTTCCTGGCTCCTCATTTCAGATTGGCGCAACTCTGGCCGCTGTGGCCAAATGGGGAGTTAACCAGTGGATGGAAGACCTCTCTCTCTCTCTCTCTCTCTCTCTCTCTCTCTCTCTCTGACTCTCTTTCTTTCTCTGTGTAACTCTTTCAAGTAAATAAATGAATCTTTTTTTTAAAAAAAGCTGTGAAAGACTAGTTACAAATACTGGCACATTTTAAGATTCCCTTAATTGATACCATCTTTAATTTACATTTACAGAAAAGGTTGTTTTTTAAATGTAATTATAATGAGCTACTTCTCAGCAATTTCCCTTTTATCTCTGTCATTTTATTATAGTTCTGACCAAGCTACTGATTTCTTTTCGCAGTAATGACAATATATTGTATATCGTAAGGTGTGTATCACTTTTAAACTTTCTTTTCTTTGAATTTAGACATATCACTTATGAGCATCTTTAGTATCTTAGCTGAAGGCAGTACTTACACTGTGAAGCTGAGTCATCAGCTTCCTCAGAGTTCTATAAGTTGTCCTGATGATGTTCATATACAAAATTTTTCAGGGCTATCTTTGTCCAATGTAGTCATTCACAAGTACCAGGTAATATACTTAGTACATTTCTTGATTGTTATGGAACTTTAAATTTCACTAGATTTAAAAGCTAACATATTTTGAGTTAATTCTAATAAGCAGCACAATCTTTGACTTATAATTTTATTGTTTTTTAAAAAATATTTCTTTTTTAATGTATTATAATAATCTATTTTTCACTAGCTTTCCCATTATCTCATTGTCTGTTTATTATGGCTCCTACTGAATTGCTCATTTCTACTCACAGTAATCATTTTATTTCATAAAAATCCAACATGTTTTTATTACTGTCTTTAAGATTACCATCACCTGTATTTTTCTTTAATATCCCAGTGTATTCCAGACCTGCCACTGTGAATTCATGGCCATGTTGGTTAAGTGTTCATTATGAAGTCATGAACTCCATCAAAATTCTAAAAGTTGTGTTAGCAACCATCATGCACACATGTTTTCAGAGACATTTTAGACCCACATGATAGTCATTCTTTTCAGGTACTTTTTTAGGTTCTTTTCAGGTTCTTTTTTATATTTCATGAAATTCTAAACTTCCCATTAATATATGAAAGTTTCAATAGAATGAGTTAAAAATCCATCTATTTTAAAGATTTCTCTGATAAGTGTATGATCTTCATTTGATTTACATTTTGTGAAAATTATTTCATTTTCCTTTTTTAAGGTAATTGTTATCATTTCCAGTAATTTCCCTCATATTTGCTTGTCATTCTGCTATTACTTCTAGAAAATAATTGTTACTTACCCTGGTCACAGTGTATTTTATTTCATAACACCTGGATCCTCTTTTTATGTATTTATTTTGTGTGTGTGTGTTTGAGCTTATATTACCCATGTGTATCCTTGGTATCCCATTTAAAGCTAATCTAACCACTGTGAACTTGAGGCCATCTTGGTTGTATTTTTTTTTAACTTTATTTTAGTAAATATAAATTTCCAAAGTACAGTTTATGGATTACAATGGCTCCCCCCCCCATAATTTCCCTCCCACTTGACCCCTCCCATCTCCTGCTCCCTCTCCCATTCCATTCACATCAAGATTCATTTTCTTTTTTTTTTTTTATGAATTCTTTTGACAGGCAGAGTGGACAGTGAGAGAGAGAGACAGAGAGAAAGGTCTTCCTTTTGCTGTTGGTTCACCCTCCAATGGCCGATGCGGCTGGCGCGCTGTGGCCGGCACACCACGCTGATCTGAAGGCAGGAGCCAGGTGCTTCTCCTGGTCTCCCATGGGGTGCAGGGCCCAAGCACTTGGGCCATCCTCCACTGCACTCCCTGGCCACAGCAGAGAGCTGGCCTGGAAGAGGAGCAACCGGGACAGAATCCAGCGCCCTGCCCAGGACTAGAACCTGGTGTGCCAGCACCACAAGGTGGAGGATTAGCCTATTGAGCCACGGCACTGGCCAAGATTCATTTTCAATTATCTTTATATACAGAAGATAGATTTAGTATATATTAAGTAAAGATTTCATCTGTTTGCACCCACACAGAAACACACAGTGTAAAATACTGTTTCAGTACTAGTTATAGCATTACTTCACATTGGACAACACATTAAGGACAGATCCCACATGAGAAGTAAGTACACAGTGACTCCTGTTGTTGACTTAACAACTTGACACTCTTGTTTATGGCATCAGTAATCTCCCTAGGCTCTAGTCATGAGTTTCCAAGGCTATGGAAGCCTTTTGAGTTTGCCAACTTCAATCTTATTCCGACAGGGTTGTATTTTGTTTTTAAAGAAACTTTCATTGGCCACAAAATTGCATAAGTTCTTCTGACAATTTTCATGTATACAATTTTTCAGAGACTTCTTAGGGAAATTTGGTCATTCTCCCTTTCCAAGTATCATATTTGATGGCAATTATGGATTTTTCCAGAACTATGACATTTATCTTTGATTTCTGAAAGTGTCAATAGTTTAATTCAAGTTACTGACACTTTTCCTTCATGGTTATAATAGTATTTGATGTGGATTTTTAAATTTTGTGAAAATTTTTAATGTATATTCTTTCTTAATATATTGTAATTGTTTAGTTTTCAACAATTTCATTTATATCTGTTGGTCACTCTATATTGCTCCTACAAAATTGCTCACATCTTTCAAAGTGATCATCATTTATTTATTTCATATCATCCGCATGCTTTTTCATCTGTTTTATAAATTGTAGTTAATACTAATACCTGTATATTAACATCCTAGTGCAAGTCAATCTTAGCAGTAGAATCCCATGGCCATCTTGGTTGGCTTTGTTATTATGAGGTCTCCAACTCCATCACAATACTACAACTGTTCCTGGCTACCATATTATACACATATTTTTAGAAATGTCTTAGACTCATTTGATAATTCATCATTTTCAAGTTATTTTTTACTTTTTCTAGACTTTTTGGAATTTTAACTTTATCTTTGATTTTTAAAGGTTCTAATAGAATATTTCCAGATATAGACATCTTTCCCTCAAAATTTTTGTGGTACATTACAAATTTCCCCATATCTCTGGCCCCTTATCCCCTAATAATATCTAATATCCCCTAATAATATCTCATATCATTATACTTATATACTTATCACAATTAATGAACCACAGCTATGTTTATAAACTTTTTAACCCAAATTTCTTTTATCTCTTCCACCCAGCCCAGAGTCTGTCAATTAACATTCTGTGTTCAGAATAAGTTTTTCTTTTAATATTAACTTCCACATGCAAAGGAGAACAAGCAGTTTTTGTGTCTCTGAGTCTGGCTTATTTCACTCAATGTTATGTTCTCTATTTGTAGCACCCATTTTGCTACAAATGACAGGACTTCATTCTTTTTATAGTTGAATAATAGTTCATTGTGAATATATATCCCATTTTCTTTATCCATTCATCTTATTAAGCATATTTGGTTGATTCCATATTTTGGTTATTGTGAACAGTTCTGCTATAAACATGGTGGAGAAGAATCTCTTTGATACAATGAGTTTAAATATTTTGGATAATACTCAGTGTTGGGATCATTGGATCATATGGAAATTCTATTTCTAGATTTCTAGGACATCTCAATATTGTTTTCAATGGTGACTGTATAAAGCACACTCCTGATAACAGTGTACAAAATTCTACTTTTTCTATATCCTCACCAGCATATTAATGCTCTCTCCTTTTTGGATAATATTCATTATGATAAGGGTGAAGTGATATTAATTTGCACTTCCCTGATAGCTAACATTATTGAGCATATATATGTGTGTGTGTGTGAGTGTGTGTGTTGATCATTTGCATTTATACTTTTGAGAACTGTCTATTCAGGTCCTTTGCTCATTTTTTAAATATGTATTTATTTATTTGAAAGTCTGAGTTACACAGAGAGAGGAGAGGCAGGGAGTCAGAGAGAGAGAGAGGTCCTCCATCCAATGGTTCACTCCCCAATTGGCCACAATGGCTGGAGCTGTGCCAATCTGAAGCCAGGAGCCAGAAGCTTCCTCTAGGTCTCTCACATGTGTGCAGGGGCCCAAGGACTTGGGTCATCTTCCACTGCTTTCCCATCCAATAGCAGAGAGCTGGATTGGAAATGGAGCAGCTGGGTCTCGAACTGACATCCATATAGGATGCCGGCACTTCAGGCCAGGGTGTTAACCTGCTGTGCCACAGTGCCAGCCCCTCTTTGCTCATTTTTAAACTGGATTGATTTTTGAGTTACGGATATACTCTCATATTAACCATTTGTTGGAGCTTGCAAATATTTTTTTCCCAATTTTTCAGACTTCTCTTAACTCCCTGATTGCTTCTCTTGCTGTGCAGAAGCTTCTGAGTTTGATATAAATTCATTTGTCTAGTTCTGCATTTGTCAGTGTTTTGGGGGTCTTATCCAAGAAGTCATCATGTTACACAAATATCTTGGAGAGTTTCCCCCTATATTTTCTTTCAGAAAGTTCAGAGCCATAGATTAAAACCTTAAATTTAGGTTTTTGATCCACCTTGAGTTGATTTTATATATAATGAAAGGTTAATACCACACACACACACTTTAGTTTTGAAGAACTGTTTATTGAAAAGACTACCCCTTTTTAAATGTACATTCTATGGAACTTTGGTCAAAAATCAGTTGCCTGAATGCACATGAAGTGATTTCTGGACATTTTATTTTCTTCCATTGATCTATTTGACAATTTTATGTTATTACTGAAACTTTGTAATATGCTTTGAATCAGGTACTATGATACCTCGACCTTTACTGAAAAATGAAATGACACAGATTGCTAGGTACAAGATCAATATAGGGCTTGGCATTGTGGCATAGCATGTAAAGCTACTGCCTGCAAAGCCAGCATTCCAAATGGGTACCAGTTTGAGTCCTGGTACCTCCATTTCTGATCCAGCTCCCTGCTAATAGCCTGGGAAAGCTGTGGAAGATGCCCCATGTTCTTGGACCCCTGAACCCATGTGGGAGACCAGAAGTTCCTGGTTTCTGGCTGGCTGTGGCCTGGCCTAGTTTAGTTGTTGTAGCCATTTGGAGAGTGAAGCAGTAGATGGAAGATTCTCTCTCTCTCTCTCTCCTCTTTCTCTCTCTGTAACTCTGACTTTCAAATTAATAAAGAAAAACATTAAAAATTATTTTAAATGAGACATATCTATCTATCCATCTAATCAACAGAATTGCTATGTACAAAGAAGACACAAATAGGAGGGCAGAGCCAAGATGGCGGAATAGTGAGGGTGTGCACCAATAGTCCGGGAAAATTTGGTTTAATAAAAGTGGAGTTACGGTAGCCTCAGAAAAAGAATCAGGAAAAAATTGCAGAGGAAACTCTTCTGGATCTAGTGGCTGTGACTCGGAGGACCTACTGGGAGAACAAGGTCACCCACAGTGCGGAAGCCAAGCCACGGGACCTGCAGGGTCTGCGTGCCAGTGCGGGAAGGGGAGTGGATGTCACACAGACACCAGCGGGGAGAGCAGGGACGCCCAGGGCTCCAAGTCCACACATCGGCGCTGGAAGGGGAGGTGAGCTCAGTAACCCGAGACATTGGTGGGGAAATGGTGGTCAGAATCTAGAGGGGAGCAGGAAAGTTCACCAGACTGACTACAGGAGAGAAGGAAAAAAGGTGGGGGGGTACTGGTACAGACGAGTTTCTCTCTCCGACAACCTTGCAAAGGTGAGCAAAAGACAAAGAGCAGGCAGCACTCTGGATATACATAACAACAGGGGAAAGCTAAGGAACTGAGTTGCTACAATTCAATAGCCTAGGAAACCCAGTGGGAGTCCAGAGGAGAAACAGAGCCTGCACAGACTCTTTGGGTAGAAGCCAGAAATCGGAAGCTAAATACCATCAATTCTGCACAGCCATGCGGTATTACTTACTTCCTGAATAAATACATAAAATAAATAAATAAATAAATAAATAGAGAGAGATTTACCACACATAACCTGAGGGTGTCACCTTTGCACACCTGTAACCTGGAAGAACCAAGAAGAGCTCTCAGTCCACACCCATCTCAAGTTTCCAAGGCTCCTCCAACAGCAGGCAGTCCACTTAACACAGACATAGTATAAAATAAAAAAAAAACGCACAGTGTTGAAAGAAGAATTAATTATGCCAAGCAACAAACACAAAAATCGAGGGAACAAGATCAACGATGACACTATGATGCCTCCAAATAAACAAAACACCCCAAGCCAAGATTATGAAGATGATGAGATAGAAGAAATGCAAGATACGGATTTCAAAAAATTTATGATAAGAATATTTAGAAGTTTTCAAAAGCAAATCCTTGAACTACAGAAATCCTTATTGGACAGGTTTGAAAATCTCTCTCATGAAAATGAAATTTTAAGGAAGAATCAAAATGAAACACAGAAACTAGAAGAACAGGAAAGTGTGATAGTGAAGAGAAATCAAAATGAAATGAAGAGCTCAATAGATCAAAGGACAAACACATTAGAGAGCCTTAAAAACAGAATCGGTGAAGCAGAAGAGAGAATATAGGACTTAGAAGACAGAGCACAGGAAAACATACAGTCAAACCAAAGAAAAGAAGAGGAAATTAGAAATCCAAAAAATATTGTGGGGAATCTTCAGGATACTATTAAAAAACCAACATTCGAGTTCTAGGAGTTCCTGAAGGCATGGAGAGAGAGAAAGGATTAGAAGGCCTTTTTAGTGAGATACTAGCAGAGAACTTTCCAGGTTTGGAGAAGGACAGTGACATCCTAGTACAGGAAGCTCATAGAACCCCCAATAAACATGACCAAAAGAGATCCTCACCACGAAAAGTGGCAATTAAACTTACCACAGTGAAACATAAAGAAAAGATCCTAAAATGTGCAAGAGAGAAACATCAGATTACTCTCAGAGGATCTCCAATCAGACTCACAGCAGACTTCTCATCAGAAACACTACAGGCTAGGAGGGAATGGCAAGACATAGCACAGGTGCTAAGAGAGAAAAATTGCCAGCCCAGAATATTATATCCTGCTAAGCTCTCATTTGTGAATGAAGGTGAAATAAAGACCTTTCATAGCAAATGGAAATTGAAAGAGTTTGCCGCCACTCATCCAGCCCTGCAAAAGATACTTAAAGATGTGCTACACTCAGAAACACAGAAACACGGCCATCAATATGAAAGAAGCTAAAGGAAGAAAAACCACCAGTAAAAGAGAATGGGAAGCTCAAAGCATCTACTAGAAAATATCTCCGGGAAAATGGCAGGGCAAAGTCACTATGTATCAATAATCACATTAAACATTAATGGTCTTAACTCTTCAGTTAAAAAACACCAATTGGCTGATAGGCTCAAGGAACACAACCCAACTATTTGTTGCCTACAAGAAACACATCTCTCTAACAAAGATGCATGCAGACTGAAAGTGAAAGGTTGGAAAAAGATATTCCATGCCAACAGAAACAAAAAAAAAGCAGGTGTAGCCATATTAATATCAGACAAAATAAACTTTAATACAAAAACTGTTAAGAGAGACAAAGAGGGACACTATATAATGATTAAGGGTTCAATTCAACAGGAAAATGTAACTATTATAAATGCATATGGACCTAATTACAGGACTCCGGTCTATTTAAAAGATATGTTAAGGGACTTAAAGGGAGAGTTAGATTCCAACACAATAGTACTGGGGGACTTCAATACTCCACTCTCAGAAATAGACAGATCATCCGGACAGAAGATCAACAAGGAAACAGAAGATTTAATTGACACTATTGCCCAAATGGATCTAACAGATATCTACAGAACTTTCAATCCTACATCTAAAGATTTTACATTCTTCTCAGCAGTGCATGGAACCTTCTCTAGGATTGATCACATACGAGGCCATAAAGCAAGTCTCAGCAAATTTAAAAGAATTAGATTCATGCCATGCAGCTTCTCAGACCATAAAGGAATGAAGCTGGAAATTAGCAACTCAGAAAACCCCAGGGAGTATGCAAACACATGGAGACTGAACAACATGCTCCTGAATGAACACTGGGTCATTCAAGAAATCAAAAGAGGAATCAAAAACTTTCTGGAAGTAAATGAGGATAACAACATAATATATCAAAACTTATGGGATACAGCAAAAGCAGTATTGAGAGGCAAGTTTATAGCAATAGGTGCCTATATCAAGAAATTGGAAAGGTACCAAATAAATGAGCTTTCAGCGCATCTCAAGGACCTAGAAAAACTGCAGCAAACCAAACCCAAATCTAGTAGAAGAAGAGAAATAATTAAAATCAGAGAAGAAATTAACATGATTGAATCCAAAAAAAAACATTACAAAAAATCAGCCAAACGAGGAGCTGGTTTTTTGAAAAAATAAACAAAATTGACACCCCATTGGCCCAACTAACTAAAAAAAGAAAAGACCCAAATCAATAAAATCAGAGATGAAAAAGGAAACGTAACAACAGACACCACAGAAATAAAAAGAATCATCAGAAATTACTACAAGGACTTGTATGCCAGCAAACAGGGAAACCTATCAGAAATGGATAGATTCCTGGACACATGCAATCTACCAAAATTGAACCATGAAGACATAGAAAACCTAAATAGACCCGTAACTGAAACAGAAATTGAAACAGTAATAAAGTCCCTCCCAACAAAGAAAAGCCCAGGACCAGATGGATTCACTGCTGAATTCTACCAGACATTTAAAGAAGAACTAATCCCATTTCTGCTCAAACTATTCAGAACAATCAAAAAAGAGGGAATCCTCCCAAATTCTTTCTATGAAGCCAGCATCACCTTAATCCCTAAGCCAGAGAAAGATGCAGCACTGAAAGAAAATTATAGACCAATATCCCTGATGAACATAGACGCAAAAATCCTCAATAAAATTCTCGCCAATAGAATACAACAACACATCAGGAAAATCATCCACCCAGACCAAGTGGGATTATTTATCTCTGGTATGCAGGGATGGTTCAACATTTCAAATCAATCAATGTGATTCACCACATTAACAGATTGCAGAAGAAAAACCATATGATTATCTCAATAGATGCAGAGAAAGCATTCGATAAAATTCAACACCCTTTCATAATGAAAACTCTAAGCAAATTGGTATAGAAGGAACATTCCTCAATATAATCAAAGCAATTTATGAAAAACCCACGGCCAGCATCCTATTGAATGGGGAAGAGTTGGAAGCATTTCCACTGAGATCTGGCACCAGACAGGGATGCCCACTCTCACCATTGCTATTTAACATAGTTGTGGAAGTTTTAGCCAGAGCCATCAGACAAGAAAAAGAAATTAAAGGAATACAAATTGAGAAGGAAGAAGTCAAACTATCCCTCTTTGCAGATGATATGATTCTTTACTTAGAGGATCCAAAGAACTCTACCAAGAGACTATGGGAACTCATAGAGGAGTTTGGCAAAGTGGCAGGATATAAAATCAATGCACAAAAATCAACAGCCTTTGTATACACAAGCAATGCCATGGCTGAGAAAGAACTGCTAAGATCAATCCCATTCACAATAGCTACAAAAACAATCAAATACCTTGGAATAAACTTAACCAAGGACGTTAAAGATCTCTACGATGAGAATTACAAAATCTTAAAGAAAGAAATAGAAGAGGATACCAAGAAATGGAAAAATATTCCATGCTCATGGATTGGAAGAATCAACATCATCAAAATGTCCATTCTCCCAAAAGCAATTTATAGATTCAATGCAATTCCAGTCAGGATACCAAAGACCTTCTTCTCAGATCTAGAAAAAATGATGCTGAAATTCATATGGAGGCACAAGAGACCTCGAATTGCTAAAGCAATCTTGTACAACAAAAACAAAGCCAGACGCATCACAATACCAGATTCAGGACATACTAAAGGGCAGTTGTAATCAAAACAGCATGGTTCTGGCACAGAAACAGATGGATAGACCAATGGAACAGAATAGAAACACCAGCAACCAACCCAAACTTCTACAACAAACTTACATTTGATCAAGGATCTAAAACCAATTCCTGGAGCAAGGACAGTCTATTCAATAAATGGTGCTGGGAAAATTGGATTTCCACGTGCAGAAGCATGAAGCAAGACCCCTACCTTTCACCTTACACAAAAATCCACTCAACATGGATTAAAGACCTAAATCTATGACCTGACACCATCAAGTTATTAGAGAACATTGGAGAAACCCTTCAAGATATTGGCACAGGCAAAGAGTTTCTAGAAAAGACCCGGGAGGCACAGGCAATCAAAGCCAAAATCAACTATTGGGATTGCATCAAATTGAGAAGTTTCTGTACTGCAAAAGAAACAGTCAGGAGAGTGAAGAGACAACCGACAGAATGGGAAAAAATATTTGCAAACTATGCAACAGATAAAGGGTTAATAACCAGAATCTACAAAGAGATCAAGAAACTCCACAACAACAAAACAAACAACCCACTTAAGGGATGGGCTAAGGACCTCAATAGACATTTTTCAAAAGAGGAAATCCAAATGGCCAACAGGCACATGAAAAAATGTTCAAGATCACTAGCAATCAGGGAAATGCAAATCAAAACCACAATGAGGTTTCACCTCACCCCGGTTAGAATGGCTCACATGCAGAAATCTACCAACAACAGATGCTGGCGAGGATGTGGGGAAAAAGGGACACTAACCCACTGTTGGTGGGAATGCAAACTGTCAAGCCACTATGGAAGTCAGTCTGGAGATTCCTCAGAAACCTGAAGATAACCCTACCGTTCGACCCAGCCATCCCACTCCTGGGAATTTACCCAAAGGAATTTAAATTGGCAAACAAAAAAGCGGTCTGCAGCCTAATGTTTATTGCAGCACAATTCACAATAGCCAAGACCTGGAACCAACCTAAATGCCCATCAACGGTAGACTGGATAAAGAAATTATGGGATATGTACTCTTTAGAATACTATACCGCAGTAAGAAACAACGAAATCCAGTCATTTGCAACAAATTGGAGGAATCTGGAACACATCATGCTGAGTGAAATAAGCCAGTCCCAAAGGGACAAATACCATATGTTCTCCCTGATCGGTGACAACTGACTGAACACCAAAAAGGAAACCTGTTGAAGTGAAATGGACACTATGAGAAACAGTGACTTGATCAGCATAGCCCTGACTGTTAATGAACAACTTAATACATTATCCCTCTCAGTATTTTTTGTCTGTTCTACTTAATATGACTGGTTTAATTCTGTAATTAATACACAGTTATTCTTATGTGTTGAAATTTAACTGAAATGTGATCCCTGTTAAACAGAAGAGTGGGAATAAGAGAGGGAAGAGATGTACAATTTGGGACATGCTCAAGCTGACTTGCCCCAAATGGTAGAGTTAGAAACATACCAGGGGACTCCAATTCAATCCCATCAAGGTGGCATGTGCCAATGCCATCTCACTATTCCAAGTGATCAATTTCATTTCACAATTGATCATAATGAAAGGACTAAGAGTTAAAGGGATCACATAAACAAGTCTAGTACCTGCTAATACTAACCAATAGAATAAATAAAGGGGAGAGTGATCCAACATGAGAAGCGAGATACACAGCAGACTCATAGAATGGCAGATGTCCTAAACAGCACTCTGGCCTCAGAATCAGCCCTAAAGGCATTCCGATCTGGCTGAAAAGTCCATGAGAGTATTTCAGGCATGGAAAGCCAAGACACTCTGGCAAAAAAAAAAAAAAACCTAAATGAAAGATCTCTGTGAGTGAGATCCCAGTGGAAAGAACAGGTCTTCAAAGAAGGAGGTACCTTTCTCTGAAGGGAGGAGAGAACCTCCACTTTGACTATGACCTTGTCTAAACAAGATAAGAGTCGGAGAACTCAAAGGGCTTCCATAGCTTTGGAAACTCATGACTGGAGCATAGGGAGATTACTGATGCCATAAACAGGAGTGTCAATTTGTAAAGTCAACAACAGGAGTCACTGTGCACTTACTCCTCATATAGGATCTCTGTCCTTAATGTGCTGTACACTGAGATTTAATGCTATAACGAGTACTCAAACAGTATATTTCACTTTGTGTTTCTATGGGGGTGCAAACTGTTGAAATCTTTACTTAATGTATACTAAACTGATCTTCTGTAAAATAAAAAAAAAGAAAAGAAATTAGGAATTCCCAACTTGTCTCTCACTGGGATTAAACATGACAATAGGTCTGATCTGATTTCATCATCATTTAAAAAATCATCTATTATTTTTCACTTTATGTTTCTGTGTGGGAGCAAACTGTTGAAATCTTTACTTAATGTATGCTAAACTGATCTGTATATAAAGAGAATCGAAAATGAATCTTGATGTGAATGGAAGGGGAGAGGGAGTGGGAAAGGGGAGGGTTGTGGGTGGGAGGGACGTTATGCGGGGGAAGCCATGGTAATCCATAAGCTGTACTTTGGAAATTTATATTCATTAAATAAAAAATAATAAAAAAACCCTTCCCCACCCAAAAAAAAAGCAAAGAAGACACAAATAGGAAACAATTTTAAAGGACACAGACAGACTAGAAAATGCATACCCATACGAGAAATGAAACAAGGAAGGACTAATCTATGTAATATCTTCAAGTGTTATTTAAAAAAATATACAGTATTACATAATTCCTATCAGTTTATTTGACAAAGATTTTAAACGAAGTTTGAGAAAACATTGTATTTTCATCAAAATATATACAGGCATTTCTTTTTGGTGATTTTAGCTCCCACATATGAAGGAGAACCTGTGGTATCAGTCTTTCTGTGTATGTCCAGCATGTTTTTATTTTTGTTTTTGCTTTTTTGCTCAAGTTTACTTTGCTATTTTGGGTATTTTAATACATATTTTTGGATTGTTTTTCTACTTCTATAAAGAATGTCATTGGTATATTGACAGAGATTGCACGGAATGCATACTTAAGATGCTATAGATTCTTAATGACAATAAATCTTACAATCCATGAGCAAGAAATATCTTCACATTTTTATGTCCTTGATGATTTCTTTCATCAATATTTTATAAATTTTATTGTAGAGATCTTTCATTTCTTTGGTTAAATTTATTCCTAAATATTGGATTGTGTTTGTGATATCGTGAATGGGATTTCAAACCTGATGTCTCTTTCAGTGAGATCATTGTTGGTACATAAAAATCCTACTGTTTTGGTTTGCTCCCTTTGTAACTGTGATTTCACTGAACTGATTTATAAATTCTAACAGCTTTTTGCTGTAGTGCTTGGTTTTCATCCAGGTACAACATCATGAAATTTGCAAATGTTAATTTTAAAAGTTTATTTATTTGAAAGGCAATTACAGAGAGGGCAAGGCATAGAAAGAGAAATATTCCATCTATTTGTTCACTCCCCAAATGGCTGCAACAACCAGGCCTGGGTCAGTCTGAAGCCAGGAGCTAGAGATTTATCCAAGTCTCCCACATGGGTGCAGGGGCCCAAGCACTTGGTCCGTCCTCTGCTGCTTTCCCAGGTGCATCAGTAGAGAGGTGGATCATGAGTGGAGTATCCAAGAATCCAACTGGTGACCATATGGGATGCTCATGCTGCAGGCGGTGGCTTTACCCACGATGCCACAGAGCTGGCCCCAAATATGGCGATTTTGAATTACTACTTTCCAATTTTAATTACCTTATTTATTTTCCCTCCAAAATGTTCTTGCTAGTACTTCCAACAATATACTGAATAAGACTGGTGAAAAATGGACATTTTTCTCTTATTCCATATTTGAAAAGAAGTGATTTCTGCTTTATATTTTTCAGTATAAAAGTAGCTGTTGGTCTGTCTCATAAAGGCTTTATAATTTTGAGATGTGTTCTTTTTATTCTAATTTGTAGAGGTTTTTTTATTATAGAGATATTCGATTTTATCAACTGCTTTCTGTGTCTGTTAAAATGCTCACATGATTTTTCCCTCATTCTGTTGATGTGATTTATAAGGTTTTTTATTTCCAAATGTTGAATCACCCTTGCATCTTTAGATGAAATCAAACTTACTGTTATGTATAATCACTGGTGTAGCTTTGGATTTGGTTTACTAATGTTTTGTTGAAAACTTCTGCATTTATGTTCATTAAGCATACTGGTCTGTAGTTTTATTTTTTGTGCTGTGTCTTTGGTATTGGTATTGGTAATGCCAGCTTTCTGAAAAGTATTTTATAGTTTTCTTTTTAAAAAATATTTATTTACTTGAAAGGAAGTTACACAGAGGTAGGGGAGGGGTAAGAGAAATAGCAAAAGCAAGAGTGAGCAAGAAAGAGTCTTTCATCCATTGGTTTACTTCCCAAATGGCTGCAATGGCCAGGGCTGAGCCAATCCTAAGACAGGAGCCAGGAGCTTCTTCTGGGTTTTCCTCATGGGTGCAGGGGTCCAAGGACTTGGGTCATCTTTTACTGCTTTCCAAAGCCATTAGCAGAGAGCTGGATCTGAAGTGGAGCTGCCAGGCTTCAAATTTTCAAAGTAGCACCCACGTGGGATGCTGGCATTCAGGCCAGGGCTTTACCTGCTTCTGCCACAGTGCTGGCCCCTTACAGTTTTGTATACTCTAAAATATTTTGCAATAATTTGAAGAGTATTTGAGTTATTCCTTTTTAAATGTTTTATAGAATTTAGGGTTTTCTTTGTTGGGAAACTTTTATTAATTACTACTTCAGTAGTATTTCTTCCTATGGCCTATTTATATTTTCTATATCTTCCTTGTTTAATCTTAATATGTTACACATATTCAGGAATTTACTTGAGGCTTTTAATTTGTTAACACACAGTTCATAGCAGCTTTTTATGACCCATCATATTCTGTAGTATCAACTGTAACATCTACTTTTCTTCTCAAATTTTATTTATTGAGGTTTTTTTCTTCTTTCTTTTGTTACTCTGGATAAAGGCTTTTCTATTTTGTTTATCTTCTTAAAGAACCAGCTATTTGTTTTATATCTCTAATATTCTTTTAGTTTCAATTTCATTTATGACTGTTCTTATATTTATTTTTTCTTGTGCCCTGCTAATTTTTGCCTATGGCTTGTTTTTCTTTTTCTGTGTTTTGTTTTAAAGATTTATATATTTTTTTGAAAGTCAGAGTTTTTTTTTTTTTTTTGAAAGTCAGAGAGAAGAGGCAGAGAGAGAGGTCTTCCATTCACTGGTTCACTCCCCAATTGGCCATAACGACCAGTGCTGTGCCGATCTGACGCCAGGAGCTTCTTCCAGGTCTCCCACACAGGTGCAGGTTCCCAAGGACTTGGGCCATATTCCACTGCTTTCCCAGGCCATAGCAAAGAGCTGGATAGAGGCCGGCACCATGGCTCACTTGGCTCATCCTCCACCTGTGGCGCTGGCACCTCAGGTTCTAGTCCTGGTTGGGGCACCGGGTACTAGTCCCAGTTGCTCCTCTTCTAGTCCATCTCTCTGCTGTGGCCCGGGAGGGTAATGGAGAATGACCCAAGTGCTTGGGTCCCTGCACCCACATGGGAGACTGGGAGGAAGCATCTGGCTCCTGGCTTCAGATTGGCACAGTGCCAGTTGTGGCAGCCAATAGGGGAGTGAACCAACAGAAGGAAGACCCTTCTGTCTCTCTCTTTCACTGTCTATAACTGTCTCTATCTCTCTCTCTCTCTCTTACTGTCTAACTCTGCCTGTCCAAAAAGAAAAAAAAAAAAAAAGAAGAAGAGCTGGATAGAAAGTGGAGCAGCCGGGTCTCCAACCGGTGCCCATATGGGATGCCAGCACTTCAGGCCAGGGTGTTAAACCACTGCACCACAGTGCTGGCCACTTTTTCTGGGTTTTTGAGATGCAGCATTAGACCATTTATTTAAGATCTTTCAAATTTAAATGTAAGCACTTGTCATTATAAAATTTCCTCTTAATACTGCTTTTGCTGTGTTCTATGCTTTGATATGTTGTGTTTTCATATTCATTTGTTTTAAGAAATTTTCTGACCTCTTTTTAATTTTTTAAAATGATGCATTGGTCATCATGTTGTTTAATTTTCATGTACCTGTGAACTTTCCAGTGCCCTTTTTTATTATTATTGATGTCTAGTTAGATTGATTTCAGTCTGAGAAGGTAGGCGCATGGTATGATTTCAATCTTTTGAAGTTTTTGAGACTTGATTTCTTCATTAGTAATCAGTGTCAGCATTGTCTACATGTGCCACAGGTTTCCGTTCTTCAGCCTTTTGTGGATGTTACAGTATGACTTTGAAGTGGCATGAGCTTCCATAGGTTCTTAGTCCCTAGAGTTGTCAGCCATACTGGGGTTTGTGATGTCCGTATCCACATTTCTGGTCATGCTACCCTTTTCTACCAGGCAAATATGAATATTTCTGGAGTTTGTGGCAGCAAAATTTATGGCCTTTTTACTATACTATGTGGATAAGACATTCCCCAGATCCTGATATGTTAGCCTGACTAATACCCAGAAATTTAGCATCATGAGTTCAAGTCCCAAGCTGGGAAATGTTAAGGAGACATTCCCTGAGTCCTACAGGGTGAATACAGTTTATGCTGAGGGTTGTGTATCAGCAGGTCTCGGTCTGGAGCACTGGAATGCTTATAGGCTCCATTCCCTAGGGTCTAGGTGTATTTACATGACTCTCTGAAATACAGTACACAGAGTGACAGCCCTGGAGATACGGGATACAGTGGGGTCCTTATCCAGGTCTCTCAGGTTGACTGCCAATTATTCCAGGGTTGAATTCCAGCCTGAAGCATACAAAGATAGGATTGTATCACTCCCACAGATGAGTGTTATTCCAGGGTTTATAACACAAGCAGCAGCAATCCTAGAGCTTCAGATATTGGAGAGAACTTTCCTTTGTGCCTACAAGGCATGCAAAAATGATGCACTGTCCTGCCTTCCAGCACCATGTGCTTAGAGTTTCAGAAGAGGCCTCTTTAGTTCTGGTACTCTGGAATTCTGTATGAGATGCTACTGGTTCTCACGGCCATATGAGGCCGTGAGAATTTCTCTATATTGTACAGAGCAAGCAAGTAGAGCTCCAGAGCTCCTGCAGTTGCAGAATTCACAAGGGCTGTCTCTACCATGGAAAATGCCCATGCTGTTTCTGGGGAATTCTGGTAGCAAAGGGGCTGCTTGCTTCATCCAAGGCAGGTGGAGTACAGTAGCTTCTTAAAAGTAGCTTGGGTCTGGCACTTTAGGGACAGACGAAGGCAATGTGGGTTTTGTCTTGGAAGCAAGGAAGTTGCTCAAAACTCAATCATCCCCCACAAATCTGCTTTCACTTGTAGGAAGCCTCCAAAGGAGACACTGTATTGAATATTTTCCCATTTTGTATTAAAATTAGTATCTTGGCTGGGAAAGAAGGTTTTAAAACATAGTCTTATGTTTATATAATGAGGTAAATAAATTTTTTACTAACCACTTTTTACACAAACTTAAAGTTATCATTAAATTCTAGAATTAATTCCAAAGACTGAAATGACTACCTCCAATGAGATAGCTACAGCCTTATAGCTAATGTGTGCTCTTCCCCTCCCCCTTTTTGTTCAACAAACAGACCCACCAATCATCATTTCACTAGCTGAAAGGCACTAAATAATTTTCTTCATAGTACCACAGGGACCTAATATCTCCAAGTCAAACAGATAATTGGTTCTTGATTTTGACACCAAGAAATGAATCAGTAAGTTATCAGAGGATGACTTCATAATTGCAGAAGGGTTTTAACTTGCTTGCCTTTTTGGGAAATGAAATTATATTTTCCAATAGACATATCTATCACAGTACCTGACAGAGATGATCAATACATCATCATAAATAAAACCAGCAAGCATACCATAGTGATTATTTGCACTTTTAATGCATTTGTTAATCTTTATTGAATAGATTTATTGTCATACAATGAAGATAACTGGGTAAAAGCTCTGTCAATCATATGGAAAAACATAAAGGTCACTTTTTATAAGTAAAACTTTCAAGTTTGCACTTAAAAAGCAAACTAAACAAAAAGCACACTGGCAAGGTGGTTTTCACAGAATGACACACTATATTCAAAACTGAGAAAATGAAACAATATTGATGCCCCATTCTTAAAAATTAGTCAGATTTTTCCCAAAAAAATAAGGTAGACACTCCTAGTGCTGAGTTCTGCTGAAACTTTAAAATATATATTAAAATAAAAATACCAAAAGTAGACAGCTCCACATAAAATGAGAACACATTTCCCTAACAAAATTCAGAAAGAGTCCTGATTTCCCCACCACTGAAATCCTGTAAGTTTCATTGGGCTAATGATGCTCACTGCCCTACTCTGTTATTAGTGGTCAACAAATGTAGATTCTGAATCTACTTTTTTTCTATCCAATTAAAGAACTACATTGGTGATGAGGCAGAAAATGAACAAATTAAATGCAAATACTTTAATTTTCAGAAATTTTGATTTTTTTCATTATTTTACCTCTCCCCAAATTGAAAGAAATATTTTTGAAATGTTTCTAATAAATTAGTATAGAAAAATTATGTTTGGTACATTAACAGAAGCTATCCATTTTCTCAAAGTATAGGAATTTCAATTATTTTATTATTTAGTTTGTGGTCATTTGTATTATCACAATTGCCATAAAAATGATAACTTCAAAATTAAGCCTACAACTAGAGATAAATAACTATATTTCTATGAATTGTCCATGAGGCAGATGTTATCCAAACATCTCTTATAGATTTCCATTATTCATTATTCCTGAAAAATCACTTCAGAGACAAAACAATTATTTGTTTCAAATTTGTGACAACATCTTAATACTTCTGATAACTATAATCAATAGCAGGTAGTAAGACTTGTTTTCCGATGTGTTATATTAATGTATTTAAGTAATTAATAATGTATTTTAAGATAATTCTATTAATGTGTAAGTTTAGTGAAGAAATCTTAATAACACCAGAGATTGCTTAAAAGTGAAAAAATATTATAATTTGAATGAAAATGGCTGATATTGAAGGTTCCCTTCCAAAAGAGAAATTCTATAAATCAATAAACTTAAAATTTGCTTTTATTACTAGGCATTTATCTTCATAAAAATATAACATTTAATTTATATCTAATAGTATAGTTCATTTGTATATTATAAGTACTACAGGATTTTTCTTAGCTTATTCTTAAAAAAAAAAAAAAAAAAACTACAAGATAACACTTTGGCTCTCCTGAACTGAAAATAATGAAAATGTTGTTCACTATGAACTGCTTAAAAAAAGTACATAGGCTGGCGCCATGACTTACTTGGCTGATCCTCTGCCTGCAGTGCCAGTACCCTGGGTTCTAGTCCCGGTTGGGGCCCCAAGTTCTATTCCCAGTTGCTCCTCTTCCAGTCCAGCTCTCTGCTGCTGCCCAGGAAGGCAGGAGGATGGCCCAAGTGCTTGGGCCCTGCACCCGCATGGGAGACCAGGAGGAAGCACCTGGCTCCTGGCTTTGGATCAGCGCAGCATGCCAGCCATAGCAGCCATTTGGGGGGTGAACCAATGGATGGAAGACCTTTCTCTCTGTCTCTCGAGGTCTAACTCTGCCTGTCAAAAACAAATATAAACATACGACCTTGGGAACATTTTTTGAGGCACAAAATCCCTGACATGGCAACAGAAGTACATAAGGACATTCAACACACACGGGTCCTTTCTAGCATGTCACATGACAACTTGTAAGATTTTCTTGGTAATACTCAGGCAATATGCATGTTCGTGATTCAGAAAATCAGATGAGGTTGCAAGCAATGAAAATAATAGGTGATCCTAGTAGGAAGAAAAGCTTGAAGTCCTTTCCTTCTTTCCTTGAAAGCCCTAAGAAAGGGTGCCTTCTTCCACATGAGGGGCAGAAGCACTAAATCTCAAAACTAGGTGGTGGGAGGAGACCTGGAAATTTAGGGACCTCCTGCAAGCCTGCATGCTCTCTATTAAACATGGTTTATCCCCTCTGAAACTCATGGGCACAGTTAATCCAGTGATGAGAAATTCAGCAGTGAGAACAGGTGAGGCCCTGCAGGAAGTGATCAGGATAAATCCATTCATGTGTTCATGGATTAACGCCTTATCCCTAGGGGACCGCAACATAGACCACTTTGGATTGGCCCCCTCTGCACCCCTTCTGTCTGTCCGCTGGTCTCTGTGCCACCCCAGGACTCTACCAGCAAGAAGATCATCACCGGATGCTGCCCCTAGACCCTGCACCAAAACCATGAGGTCAATAATACCGCTTCCTTCTCACACACCGAGCCTGTGCTGCTGCACGATTAGCAACAAGAAAACTGACCCAGACCCCTACGCCGAGAGGCCTGCTTGAGATCTGCTGCCTCACTCAAGGAAATCGGGTCATACAGGAAGTTCAAGTTCTTCCTCACCACACAGAGATTGGAAAGCTGATGCCCCAGGGTTCAAAGAAGCTGCAGGCGGGGACTGCACACCACCCCGTGGTCCTGACGGCCAGCCCACTGCATACCGGAGTCCTAGCATCCTCCTGAGGGCTCCTGCGGTGTGGGAAACACAAACAGTAGCACTGGCTGAGCCGCCTGGAGCCCCTCTCAGGAGATATACCTTGTTCAATGACTGTACTTTGTGTAGTTCTTCTTGTCAGTGTATACACTTTAGAAATTGATTACAGCAGAAAACACATACGAACATGTTTCTTTATGCCTTACTGTGGAAAGTTTGACTACAATGTGTCATGGTGAAGATCCTTTCAGGTCATGTTTCTTATGTGTTCTATGTGCTTCCTGTACTTGGCATCCTTTTCTTTCTCCAAATTGGGGGAGTTTTCTGTGATTATTTCACAAAAATAGGCCTTCTATTCCATTCTCTCTTTCTACATCTTCAGGTACTCTTAAGACCTGTAAGCTGGGTTATTTGACAGTTTTTTAAAAAGATTTATTTATTTATTTGAAAGTCTCAATTACAGAGAGAGGAGAGGCAGAGAGAGAGAGAGAGAGAGAGAGAGAGAGAGAGAGAGAGAGAAAGAGACAGATCTTCCATCTGATGGTTCACTCCCCAATTGGCCACAACAGCTGGAGCTGTACCAATCCGAAGCCAGGAGCCAGGAGCTTCTTCCAGGTCTCCCACATGGTGCAGGGGCCCAAGGACTTGGGCCATCTTCTACTGCTATCCCAGGCCATAGCAGAGAGCTGAATCAGAAGAGGAGCAGCCAAGCCCTCAAGTTGCACAAAGATGTCATTGATTCCTTGTGGAGCCTCCAAGTAACAGATCCGTCAGTTGAAGTGCCTTTAACTCTCCTGTGGCTCTCACTGCCCACAAGGTCAGGAACAATATCCATGAAAGAACTCCAACACACCATTGCATTTGAGAGTTTATGGTATGGTCACTTACATGCTCCATAGAGTACAATTGACAAATTTCTCAATTTCTATTCATGGAAAACTTGAAGCAAGTTTACTCATCAGTAAAATGTGTGAACCACTGAGAGTAGTTCTGAGTTAAAAAACTGGGGAGACATTTATCTTTGAGTCCTTTCCCCCTAAAGATAAGAATAGACCCTAGTATGTGTACAGTTTATGTGTGTGTGTGTGTCTTTTTGTGTTTTTACTATTTATAAGTATTTCCCATATTTCACACATTTGCAATATGGCAATATTTCTACAATATCAAGGGTTACATTTATTTTAAAAATATTTTGTCAGTCTACATTGTAAAAGAAAAGTGAACTCTAAATCAATTTTTGGACTTTCTCCTGTTGTTTTTCCCGATGAACTGTCCGGTAATTTTGAATTTACAAGAAAGTAATACATGCATAAGCACTTTGCTTAAGCAGAAATATCATAGAAAATAAGTGTGTGCTACATTTGAGTTTCCTTTTCAGAAAAATTTCTTCCTTAAAACAATCTCATGAAAAATCCCTTGCCAAAGTGTCACTATTTGTATGGGCCCTGAAAAAAAATCACATATGACTCCTCTGCTTTCTTTTTCCATCCTTTATCTCTATTTTTATTTTTCAATAATATGATTGTGTAGGTAATGAAAAATTTATCTTCATGCCTAAGTATCTATGTAAAACTTACCTACACAAGTCTTGTGTTTGCCCATAACCTCTATCCATAAACTCCTACAATATAAAGCATATCCTAATGTGAATTCATATTCAAAATCCAATATTCTAACTTGCTGTGTTATACATGCTTGTTCTGGGGCTGGCACAGTAGTGTAGCAGGTAAAGCCACTGTCTGCAGTGCCAGCATTCCATATGGGCACCGGTTTGAGTCCCAGCTGCTCCACTTTTGATCCAGCTCTTTGTTATGGCTTGGTGTGGTGGAATGAGAGGGCCATGCCAAGGTGGCCACTGGCAAGGGAGCATCAGTTACTCAGGAATGGCTTTGAAACCCACCTGGCAACAGGCTGTGATTGAATGGCTTTGGAAACTGCCTGGCAACAGGCTGTGACTGGATGGCTTTGGAAGCTGCTGGCAGGCTGTGATTGGATGGCTTTGGAAACTGCCTGGCAGGCTGTGATTGGATGGGGCATAGACTGCCCCTTGACCATATTGGCTTGTCTTGGCTATATAAGAGGTAGTTTCAACTGAAATAAACAAGTCTGCCGGCTGCTCACCTCAAGCCTGCTTTCACTGGACTCCCGGGGTCTGTGTAGTGACTCCGCGCCTCTTGCCCCCACCACGCTGTTCCTCTCAGAAATGAATCCACTGCAACATTGTTGAGAAATCAACAGCAACAGGCACCCACATCTGCCAGTGGTTCGGATCCTGTCCAGAGAACCCCCAGGCTCAGCCACGGAGGCCCTGGGCAGCTGCACTGAGTCCCGAGGCTGCCTGGGAAGGGAGAGGAGAGAGCCAGCTGGCCCAAGGACAGAAACAGGAAAGAGGGAATCTGGAGCTGCAGTAGGGAGAGGGAGGGGCCTGGCCCTGAGATCCCAGGGGTGCCCTCCAGTGTGGGTCTGGTGCAGTGGGGCAGATGTGGTCCTGAGGCAGGCAGAGTGGCAGGTACCTACCTTGGCTGACGCTCCTCAGGGACCACTGAGAGGGATTCTGAAAGACAGCTCGGGAGCCTCCCGGAGTTTTGTCTGCCCAGGAAGACTGAGGAAGGCCCACCTGTGGGCTGTGGTTGGGGTGGGGGAGGGCTGGGGGTAGCTGTGACTGCCACTGTGTGGGGGGGCACATAGACATCCTCCCCACATTGGGTGGGCTCAGAAATCCTCACGGGATGGAGGGCGTTGGCACCCACACAGAATCGGGGGTGCTGGCACACTCACGGATTGGAGGCCGCTGGCAACTTCACGGGTCAGGGGGCACGGGCACCCTCACAGGTCGGGGGGCACGGACATTCTCACAGTGTTGGGGGCCCAGGCACACTCACAGGGTCGGGGTGCTGGCATCTTCTCTGGTCGGTGGGCGCTGGCACTCTCACGGGTCGAGGGGCCCAGGCAACCTCAAGAGGTCGGGGGTGCAGCCACCCTCATGGGGTTGGGAGGCGCTGGCACCCTCACGGGGTTGGGAGGCGCTGGCACCCTCACGGGTTGATGTCTACTGCAGCCCCCCGCACGGGGTCGGGGTCCGCAACCATGCTCACGGCTCGGTGGCCTGGACATCCTCACTGGTCGGGGGGCTCAGGCACACTCATGGGGTTGGGGGGCGCAGACTTCCTCACAGGTCGGGGGGCGCAGGCCCCCTCACGGTCCGGGAGGCACAGAAATCCTCACAGGGTCTGGGGGCTCCGGCACATGCACGGAGTCAGGGGGCGCAGGCACCCTCACTGGTTGGGGGCGCAGACATCCGCGCGGATCTGGGAACGCAGGCACACGCAAGAGACCTGGGGGCACAGACTTCCTCACGGATCGGGGGGGTGCAGCCACCATGACGGGGTCGGGAGGTGCTGGCATCCTCACGGGGTCTGGGTCCGTAGCCATGCTCACGGTTCGGGAGCGCAAACATCCTCACGGATAGGGGGGCGCAGGCACACTCATGGGGTTGGGCGGTGCAGGCACACACACGGGTCGGGGGGCACAGACAACCTCACGGGATGGGGTCTGCAAGCATCCACACGGGTCGGGGGGCGCAGGCACACGGATGGGTCGGGGGCACAGACTTCCTCACGGGTCGGGGGGCGCAGGCACACGCACAGGGTCGGGGGGGCGCGGGCTACTCACCGTGACCGGAAGGCCCCGCGGCAGCTGCGGCCGGGTCTGCTCAGCCCTGGAGGGAAGCGTGGGAGAGGCTGAGGCCCCGGAGCTGCTCTGAGGGGAAAGGGGGCCCGTGGGGGCGCGGGAGGAGGAGCCGCCGAGACCTGGGCGCGCCCGACTGGATCCAGCTGGGCGGGGACAGACGCGCTTTCGGGATCAGCGTGGGGCCCCTCGAGGAAGGGCTGGGTGTGAGAGGGGCAGTGTATGGAGGACGTGAAAGGGACCCCCGAGGGGATTTCTGAAACGAGAACGTCTGGGGCACATCTGGGAGGAGTCAGAAAGGGCTCGTGAACTGATGCAGTGTCCCCTGCTCTGCGCTCCGCCCACCTCCTGAGCCCTGGGTTCCGAAGGCCCCGGTTCGGGGGCGCCTGTGGAGAAAGGGGGTCCAGGGCGCGGGCCGGAGAGCGGCCTCTGGGGTCCGCAGACTAACTAGAGAAAGCTGCGCGCGCACCCAAGGGAAATCGCCCCGCCCCCAGAGTGGGCGGTGACAGCTGCACGCGCAGCTCCCATTTTGACGCCTCGGACCACGCCCTTCTTTGTTTCATCTTTCTCACTGACCAATGGGCTTGAAGTGTGGCGACCACGCCCACCCAGCCCCGCCTAGTTCTGCCCTGAACGGGCGTCTCCTGGCTCAGTCACACATCTGCGCGGTAGCTGCTGGGAGCAATTCGCATTGGTTGCCGGGATCGTGGTGATGTGGCCCCCCCTCCCCCCGACCCCTCCCCGCCCCGCGATGTCGGAGGAAACTCGACAGAGCAAACTGGCTGCGGCCAAGAAAAAGGTAAAACATCGGGTCGCGCCCCCCGGCCCAGCCCACTGCCCGTCTGATTGTCGGTCCGTGGCGGGGTCTGTGCGGCTCCTCAGACACTCGGGTCGAGCCCGAGCGCCCCTTGGCTTCCCCCACCCAAGTCCTCTCAGCCAGCACCACCCCCTCAGCACCCAGCCCCCGCCCTGGCTTGTCGCCCCTGGGTGACTTTGGGCCATTGGCTCCTGGGGCTCCTCGGCCCAGCCTCAGACCTCACCTCCGGCCTCCCGAAGCCGGACCTCCTTGGGGTCTGTGGGCTCAGTCTCCAAGGACTCGGGTCCCTACCCTGTGCCCCACCTCCCCCTGCGCAGAGCGTGGGTAGGGCAGAGTGGGATGTAGTGAGGTCAAATCCCCCTGGGGACTGGCATTACCTCCAGCTCGGGCTTTGATCTCCCGGCCCAGTCCCCTAAGTCCTCACCCCCTTTCGGCTTCCGCCTGCAAGGGGACTGGGGACTTGGGGACCCCCTTCCTCAGCTCGGACACTGACAGTGAGATGTGTCCCGTTCCCGGGGAGCTGGAAGTGTGGGCAGTGTTTCTGGGTGACCGCGGGAAAACTGGTTTGGTTTTCCCCCAGGTTTCTACTCTCCAGAGACTTTGGGGGGTGTGCGAGTTCTCAGGCTCCCATTCAATTTCCCTGACCCTGGGAGCAGAGTGCCCCACACTCAGGCTCTCTGGAGTGACAGCTGTGTGACCGTCTGTGAAACAGACCTTGGGAGACTAAACTTTATAGCCTGAACCCTCCCCAGGGGAGTTTTTGAAGCTGGGTGAGGGCACTGCCACAGAGGAGCGAGGGAGCAGCTTGGTGAGGCCATCCTGTGGCTTGGGACGGAACCTGTCAAGACATCATAATGGGCCCTTGGCTGGAATAATGCCTGGGTTCTACTCTTTCTCCTCGGTGTCCAGGGTTCCTCGGGGTGCCCCTCGAAGTTCTGTGAGGTTCTGATATGGAAGAAAGGACCCAATGTCTTGTTTCCAAACCACACAAAGTACAATTCCTGACCCCATAATGTTTAACCTTCTACCTCTACCTCTGGTTTTGCTCCCAGCAGCTGCTGATTCTTGGCAGAACCCCAGAAGTGAGAGTTGGAAGCTGATTTTAAATTCCATCATTCCCTTTTATTGAAGCCATGTTGTCAGTTCTTCAGAGGTTAACTGATCATTCCAGCCCCTTGAAGGGTTGTCAGTGGCATGAAGTCAGTGGTGGACATGAGAGTTCTTGTGAACACTGTGAAGTAGGATGTGACCGCAGGGGCTTAGGGCATTCCAGAGAATCAACTGCTTTTCCTTTCCACAGTTAAGAGAGTATCAGCGGAAGAACAGGCCTGGTGGTCCTGCAGGAGGAAAAAAGAAGAAAAACCTTAAAAACGGCAGTAGCCCTGAGACAACCACTTCTCGGGGTTGTCACTCAACTGAGGATGTGAGTCTTGGCTGGCCAGGCTGCTGGGGGCTCGGGGGCTAAGGGGCAATGGGGGGTGGGGGGTTGGGGATCCAGAGGACAGTGGAAGATGGTGGAAGGGAGTGTTAGCTACTGGTCAAGGATTCTGGGTTTGAATGCTCCCTTTCCCTCTGCTAGGGATATGATGTAAGGCAAACTGTTCAAGCTTTCTGGGCCTCTCTCTCCACATCTGTGAAACAGATAGGGCTGATGTTTTACTCACAAAGTTTGAGAGTTTTTGCTGTTCTCATATTAATCCAGAATACAGGGTCTTGTAACATTCATAGTCGCTGGTATTTGCGACTTCCTCATCCCTGGCCTCAGGAAAAGCCAGGTCAGCGAGAGCAGCCTGGCCATCAGGCTGTCCCCTTAGGAAGCCCCAGGCACTGGGATTCGGCCTTGGCTCTGGGTGACCTCAGAAAAGTCACAGCCTCCCCTGAGCTTCAGTTTCAGGCTGTCAGATATTATTGGATTGGAACAGTGTCTTCTAATTGTTGAGCTGTAGCCTCCCTTGTTCAAGAGAACCCTTCTGCAGAAGTCTGGTTTTAACATGGAGAGTGGGGGTCGTGTCTGGGGGAGGGTCTGAGAGCCGCGCTGGTCAGTGACTGCGCTTCATGTGACTCTGGGGCCTGGGGACTTTTCCCTCTGTCTGGTGAGGCAGCAATGGCCAGTCTGAGAGGATGGCCTGGGGGGCCACGGTGTGGATCTCTGCTCTTCCTCAGCCTCCGTTTCCTGACTCCACCTCTTCCTTCCCCGACATCCTCGCCTCTCTCTAAGCCACGTCTCTGTGTCTTCCCCTGCCCTTGTTTTCCCCTTTTCACCGCCTCTAGATGCAGGCCATACTGAAGGTGCTGGTGTCTGACCTTAACCGTTCCGATGGGGTAGCGCTGCCCCATAGGACAAGTGGAAGGGGAGGCAGTGCCGAGACCCCCTCTCTGGCTTGCTGCCTCGCAGGTGTGCATGTCCCTGAGGCTTGTCTCGTTTGGGGGAGCCTCTGCCCCTGGCTTGTTTTATGTTGCTGCCATTAACCCTCGGCCTGCTTATGTCTGCTTCCTCCCCTGCTTGGTTAATTGCATTTTTTCCCTTCCCTCGTGTCTTTTATCATCTTGGAGAGGGTAAGGCACACCTCAAAGATTCGGTAATTTGGGAATAACTTTCAGAGCAGGTCTGTGGGGTTTTGGGCTTTGAATGCCCGGTGCGGTCAGACCAGGAGATATTTGAAAAAATACAAACTCTGTTACATTTTGCCCTCTGGGCAAGTAGACCAGATGGAAGTGAGTGATTTTTCAACTTGATGAATTCCATTTTGGTTTGAGAGTGAGAAGGTAGAATTAAGAGAAAATGAATTGGCTTTATAATCGCAAGGATGGAGGTCAGCTTTTCAGAGGAACTAACCAGCAAGGATGTGAGGCTACCCAGACAGACCAGTGCTAGGACACTCTGCCTGCCCCTCATCTCTTTGACAAATCAGATGGGATGCTCAACCGTATTCACTGGGCCCGTGGACGGCAAAGGCATTGGCTGCACAGTGGTGGAAGTAGAAGAACAAGACAGGAGACACCGTGGGGGTGACAGAGTCCTCTGAGAGGGGCAGGGGAAAGGCGGCAATAGGCCAGCTGCGTGGCTAGGTGAGGGAGGTGGGTTCCGAATGGACTTGCAGCTTGAGGAGGTGGCATTTGAGGCCAGTGTGAAGATTAAAAGTGGGTAATATTCATCCACGTGGTGAGTGGGGGAGGCAGAGGGAGCAAAGAGGTCATAGGCAGCATTGTGAGGTCATAGAACACCTTTCAGGGCTGCAGGGAGCCTGGGTTGGGGGAGGGGCAGGGCACAGGCACATGGGGCTAGGTAGGCCATAACCTGCAGATGATGTTGGCACTTCCTGTCTAACTGCTCCAGGGCCTTCAGCCAAGCCAGTGTAGCAGGGCTGATCCAGAGATGGGCCTGGGGAAAGGGACAGGTGGCTGGTCAACCATCATGGCTGCTCCCACCCAGTTAGGTCTGGCCAGGGGCCGTGACTCACTCTATGGCCTCAGAGGAGACACCAAGTGGCATAGTCTGGGCAGGGCCCAGGCACGGAGAAGTCCTGACAGCTGTGTATATGACTTCTAGGAGCTCAGTGTACTTGAGCCATCACCGTGTCTCCCTAGGTTGGCATGAGCAGGAAGCTGGAGTTAGAGCTGGAGCTAGGCATCAGGCTCGGGCACTCTGAAGCGAGGTGTAGCCTTCTCATCTGGTATCCCGACACCTAGGCTAAGCTCCCACCTTAAGACTTAGAATTGTGAATTGATTGTTCACAAAATAATCACGATACATAGATTCAATTTTTATTTACTTATTTATGTATTTGAAAAGCAGAGTTACAGAGGAGAGAGAGAGAGAGAGAGAGAGAGAAGTGTTCCATCTGCTGTCCACTCTCCAAAGGGCTGCGCCGGCCGGAGCTAGGCTGATCGGAAGCCAGGAGCCTGGAGCTTCCTCCAGGTCTCCCACATGGGTTCAGGGGCCCAAGGACCTGGGCCGCCATCTGCTCCCTTCACAGTCTATAGCAGAGAGCTGGATCAGAAGAGGAGCAGCCGAGACTTGAACTGGTGCCCATATGGGATGCTGGCACTGCAGGCGGTGGCTTTACCTGCTAAACTACAGCACTGGCCACGGTACCTATATTTAAAATTGCTCAGAGGAGCTGGTGTTGTGGCACAGTGGGTTGAGCTACTTCCTATGATACTGGCATCCATATGAGTGCTTGAGTCCCAGCTGCTCCATTTCTGATCCACTTCCCCGCTAATGTGCCTGAGAAATCAGCACAAGGTAGCCCAAGTGCTTGGGCCCCTGCACCCATGTGGGAGATCTGATTGGTGTTTCTGACTCTTGGGCTTTGGCTTGGCCTGGCCCAGTCTGGCCCATGGTGCCCGTTTGAGGAGTGAACCAATGGATGGAAGATTCTCTCTGAGTTCCCTTTCTCTCTGTCACTCTGCCTTTCCAATAAATAAAATAAACCTAACAAGTCAAGGAAACTGCTCAGAGAAGTGCTCTCCTCACTCCCCTGTTGTTTCTGTGTCTAAAATAGAGCTCAGTGGGAACTAAGATGCTAAGAGGGACCTGGGTCCATGGCTGGGAGTGCAGCCTCTCTAAAGTCTCATGCCTGGCCCGCTGCTCTTACCTGATAGATGCAGTCACAGACATTGTCAAGGCAACAGTGGGTTCTGAGGACAACAATCGCTGTGGGCGGTGGGTTCCAGGCCATGGTCACGGTAAAACTGCAGACTCAGCACGCCTCATCCTCATCTGTAGGCTTTGCAGCCTGGACTCTAAGGAGGCAGCCGATTGGGGTTTTCAGAGGCCAGGGCTGAAGGGTCCAGAGAGCAGCCAGCAACTGCCTGCCTCCACTCAGCTCCTCTGGCTACTGTCACTTGTTCAGCCATCTTGGCTGTGTGAGGCCATCTGGCCTGCTGACATGAGGTGGTCTCTAGAGCCAGATGCTTGGACCGAGAGTTAGGCCTGAGCCTGGGAAGAAGCTGGATGGGGCTGGCCGAGGGAGGGGGTCCCGCTGCGGGAGAAGGAGGAGAGGCTTCTCCATGGCTCCAAGTGCTAGATCCCCACATTGTTCCCTAGCAGTTTTTCTGGCAATGAGGCGCCATGACCTCCATGTGCCAAGTCAAAGAGCAGATGTCTTACCTGTGATTTCCTGGCTTCTTTTGGTAGAGTAGGTGTTTCTGGAGCTGCGGGATTGGGCTGAGAGGTATGCCCATGAGGCGGCTGTGGTTGATTTTATCTCCAGAAAGCAGGGAGGGGCTTCTTGGGCAACATTTCTCCTTGGAAAGGCCTGAATCAGAGAAATGCAGCTGATGGTTGAGGCAGAGAGGAGGGCAGGGAGAAAGGGCGGAGAGCAGGAGAGGGCAGCGGCAGAGAGCTACCTGGAGGGAGCCCCATCACCACCAGCAGCCTCGGCCCAGCAGGGGCCTAGAGTTAGGGTCACTGTGCGGCAGAGACTGGCTTTCTAGAAGAACACTGCCGTGTTCCCTGATGTTGGTGCCCGTTCCTTCTGCCTGCTGTGGCTGCCGGAGGTCAGAGCCCTTGCAGAGGTCCAGGGAGAACCAGGGCCTCGTGTCCACGGAGGTCGTAGCCCCCCCTTCCTTTGAGCTTTGGCCACCTGAAAAGATGCCACGTGTCCCCAAGCCTGGGCAAGCCATTCCCACAACCCCTGTGGTTCCCAGCATGTGTGACTGTCACTCTGACTGCTACAACATCTTCCTACCTGCCCTGCGCCCTTGTGTCCATGGCAGCGAGGCACCTCCTCTCCTGCATGGCCCCCTAACCCCCTGCTCTGTTCCCTGACAGGCGCCCAAAGACCGCGCTGCTCCTGCACCACCCTCTGCTGATGCCACCGTGTTACCTGGAGGTGTAGCGTCCCCTGGCGCTAGTCTAACTAGCATGGCACCAACTCAGGTTTGTGCCTCTGTCCTTGTGCCTGCTACCCCCGTATGCTTGCACCATCTCCCTTCCCAGAGGACTGCGCCTGCTGTGCCTTCTCTTCTCCTTTCTTCCCGCAGCTTGGTTCCCAATGCCAAGCACCCTTCCCGGCACTGGGGTGGGGGAGGCCAAGGCGGGGCTTTCTCTTGAGCTTGTGGCAGTGGCAGGTTGCTGGAAGGAGCTGGGCCCCTGCCACCCCTGGGTGGTTCTTACTGGAAATCAGGTGATCACTGTTTCTTTCTTCTCCCTCAGATCCATGATGCTGACTATGGCCCTGTCCTCATAGATGAGACCAAGTGAGTGTCTTCCTGTGCGGGCAGCAGTCCCTAAGCCATGGGAGTGAGGGCAGGCCACGGCCCAAGGACCTCTTTTGCATCAAGCCCCTGCACCCCTAACCTCTGTGTGTCTGTCCCTAGGACATTGTCCTCCACGGAGAGCCTGCGTCAACCTGCTCAGCAGCTCAATGGTCTTGTCTCCGAGGTACCCCAGACACTGGGACTCAGGAAGGGAGGAGAGAGAGGAAAGGACAGAAATGGAGGCTGGGATTCCTGAGAGATGGGGAGATCCTGGAATAGACTGACCTGCTGGGCCGTGTTGGGCAGGCTGGGTGATGGCTTCTTCTTGGAAGCCATACAGATGAAGGACATGGCCATGAGAACGGTGACAATGTATCTCAGCGCAGGAAGCATAGGGAGAGCATCACTAGGGAAGGGAGGGGGATGGTGATGAGACCCAGGAGAAGCTGGCATAGAGGGTGATGAGAGGAAGAGGCCCAGCTGGGCAGAGGAGTTGCCAGGTGGGGGTGGCGGGGGGAGAAGTAGCCTGAGGGTAGGCATAGAGGGTGATGAGAGGAAGAGGCCAAGCTGGGCAGAGGAGTTGCCAGGTGGGGGTGGCGGGGGGGGAAGTAGTCTGGGGGTAGGCATAGAGGGTGATGAGAGGAAGAGGCAGGCTGGGCAGAGGAGTTGCCAGGTGGAGGTGGGGTAGAGAGGTAGTCCAAGGGTAGGGACTTGGCGGTAGAGGACGTAGCGTCTCCATGGGAGCTCTTGTCTGTTCTAGTCAACGTCCTACATCGGTGGAGAGGGCCTCACATCTTCCTATATGAAGGATCTGGAGGTGAGTGGCTCTGCAGGGCCAGCCCCCCCCTTCTCCCACAGCGGGGGCTGAGTGCCCCACTGCCAGCTGAGATAGCCCATGCCCCCCCACCAGCCCTAATGACTGCTCTCTCTACCTCTCCCCCAACCCTCCTGCAACTCCTCCTCTCTGCATGCGCCTCAGAGCCGGTACCAAGAGCTGGCAGTAGCCCTGGACTCCAGCTATCTAACAAACAAACAGCTCAGTAACACCATAGAGGAATTGGTAAGAGCCCAGTGGGGTCCCCTGATTCCATTCTGCCCACCCTGGGCTTCCGCTTCCCCATGGGCTCTGAAGAAAGGGGCTGGGGGCCCCCTGGTGCCGAGGGAGAGTGGGGTGCTGGGTGGGCCAGGTCTCAGCTGGAGGGACCCCAGAGCATGGAGCATGCAGCATGGCTCTCGTCCTGTCACTGCCCTCTCCGCCTCCTCTCTTCTCCAGACACCCCTGCTTGCACCCTGGCCACACTGGCCCTGGGATTGTGGCCTCTCGTTCAGCGCTGGCCACGAGCCTCATGTCCCTGCCCTGACTCAGGCCCTGACTTGAGCTTTGAGTTTGGACAAGCGCCTCTCCACCCTGGGCTTGAGTTTCCCAAGGAGGTTGAAATGGCAGTTGTCAAAGGTCTCTTTTAGCTCTAAGAATCCAAGATTTCCAGGCTCCCTGGGACGTCAACCTTAGGGAGAGAAGGGATCTTACCTGTGCTTTTCATTCCTGTATCCCCGCTGTTAAGAGCAGCCCCAACCCCTATGTAACATGTGCTGAGCCGTCGAACGATGCGCACACCCCTGTAAATCCAAACCTAGTGGAAGGCCCGTCTTTTCTTACATTCCGTTTCTGGAGGCTCACCTTACTGTCCCCTAAGAAGAATCCCGATTCAGACGCGGTTCCACAGCTGTGAGCAAAAACCAGCAAAGACCCACATGCTCTTTCCTTGGGAGCCTCGGGACAGGTCCTGTGCCCATAGGGTCTGAGAACGTGCCCATCCCGCCCTGGCCCCCTGCCCACCCCCTCTTGCTCTGGGAGTGGAGTAGAGGGGACATCCTTAGTCACCTTCCCTTCTTTGACTCTCCCCACAGAAACAACAGAACCAAGAAACTATGGAGCAAGCGGAAAAAGTAATGTGATTTCTGTGTCTGCTCATGGCACGGCTGCTGTGTCTGCACCCCACCCCCTCCCCCTCCAGGGTCCCTGAGATCTGACGTAGCTTTTCTGTGTTTGCAGCACACCAAGGAGTTGACCAAAGAGCGAGATGCTCTGAAACTGCTGTTATACAAGAACAAGTAAGAAGGGGAAGGTGGCGGGAGGAGTTTGGGGGACCTTAGTACAGGTGACGAGGGGAGGGGTGCCAGGGAGCATGAGGAGGAAGTGGCTGTACAGGCTGGGACGTGTGCAGAGCCAAGCTCTGGTCCCAGCTGTGCCACCAGCTCATGCGATGGCCTCAGGCAGCTCAGGTCCTCTCTCTGGCCTGCCACGGGAGTGACCTGATTGTTGGGGACCCCTCCAACACCAAGGTTCTTGGCAGGTGCAGCAAAAGGTGGGTTGGTCACCAAAGTGGTCCACTCTGTTTGCTCATTCCTCTCACTACAGCAAAAACAATGAGGACCTGAAGCAGCAGAACTCTGAGCTCCAAGAGAGGCTTCGAGTCCTCATGACCGAAAAGAAGACCCTGCAGCTGGGCACGGAGGAGCTGCAGAAGAAGCTGGAAATGTCTGAGCTGCTGCTGCAACAAGTAAGAGGCTGCAGCCCACGGAGCCCCAGCCCTAGCCCGCGGGGGCCACCATCCCCAGGGACTGTCAGGGAGGCCCCCAGCCAAGAGATGGAAATTCTGAATCCTTATTCTGGTCCTGCCCTAGAATCCTCCAGAAATTGCTAGAATTCTGCAGAGAGAGTCCCTGCCTGGACCTACACAATCAGAATCTCAGTGATACAGCTTTTCAAAAATGTGTATTTAAGCATCTCGGTTTCTGTTGGAAAGGCAGAGGCAGGCAGACAGAGATGGAGGGAGATCTTCCATCCACTAGTTCATTTTCCAAATGCCTTCAACAGCCAGGGCTGAAGCCAGGAGATTGAAACTCAATCCAGACCTCCTGTGTGGGTGTCAGGATCCCAGGAGGCCGTCCCCTGCTGCTTCCTAAGTTGCACAGTACAGCAAGTGCACCTGCTGAGGCCTGCAGCCAGAGGTGGCTGCGTGTTTGGGTTTTGGGGGCAGCGTCGGTGCAGAGGGAGGCAGTGGCCCCTGCTCATGGCTCTTTTCCCTGTGCTCTGGGCAGCTCTGCACGCTGAGGGAGGAGAAGCGGGAGCTGGAGACCACCGTGGTCGAGCTCAAGAGCCAGATGGGTAAGCAGGGGCAGAGGTGGCCTGGGAGCCGGATGGGTGTCAGGTGCCCCGGCGAGGGGTGTTGTGGCAGAGGGAAGCAGGTCTGTGCCGGTGGATGGCAAGTCTTGTTATCTCTTTGAGCATAGGTGACCTCATCTGTAAATAGGGGTGGTGTACCCACTGTCCACCATGCACGGTCAAGCACTCTGTGTCCTGGCTTGGAAGGGTAATGACCATCTGAATATGGAAAGTTGTTAGCCAAAAAGCCAGCACCGGGGTGGGGGCAAGAAGTTGGCCTGAGGAGCTAAGGACCAAGACAGGAGCTTTTTGAAAACCCAGAGGCCAGGGCCCCTGATGGCTGCTTCCTTTCTCAGCTGAGCCTCCCACCCCAGAGTCCCCAGCTTCCCCCACGGGGCCGTCGGAGGCAGAACAGCAGCTGCAGGCGCAGGCTGAGCAGCTGCAGAAGGAGCTGGAGAGCCTGGCGGGACAGCTGCAGGCCCAGGTGCAGGACAACGCAGGCCTGAGTCGCCTGAACCAGCAGCAGGAACAGCGGCTGCTGCAGCTGGAGCGGGAGGTGGAGCTGTGGGGCAGCCAGGCCGAGGAGCGCAAGCAGAGCAACCGCGTGACCATCAGCCGCGTGCTCCTGCAGAACTGGGAGCTCAAGGAGCAGCTGGCTGAGCTGCAGGATGGCTTCGTGAGACTGGTGCGTTCGGCCTCCCTGGGCAAGGCCTCTGGCACAAAACACTTCCCTCTGGGCCTTCACTCCCCCGCCACCAAAGGGGACGGTGATGACCTAGGCAGGTGCCCTGTGAGCCAGGACCCTGCTCAAATGTCTGTCGGAGGAGAGGGGCTGAGCTTCCAGCCCTCCAGGCACTATGGGAGGTGGACACCTGGTGCTGGGATCCGGATGCAGCCGCTTTGGGTGGCAACGGATTGCTTCTCTCTGTGCAGAGCAATGACAACATGCGGCTCACCCTCTCGCTGCAGGCAGAGCAGCACATCAAGAACGAGCTGTCCAGGGAACTCGGCCAGCTGCAGGAGAAGCTGGGGGAGCTGAAGGAAACGGTAATGCTCAGCCTGACTGTGAAGGACTGGGCCATGGGGACAAGTCTCTGGGGAGGGCAGTGCTAGGCCCAGGAGGGAGGCCGCTCCAGTCTGGAGTGACAGGTGACCTCCATATCGACTGTCCTGCCTCTCTTAGGGCTGGTAGCCCCGGGATCCTCCCAGGCCTGGACATCATTGTCCCACGAGAGGCGTTTCACCCACCTTAGCTACCCTTTGCTAAGCCTCAGATTCCTGACAAAGGAACTTAGCATTTTTTCCTTACAGAGGTGTTGAGGATGAGCTGAGATTGTGCATGTAAAGTATTAGGCACAAGTGTTCCCCTAAAGATGATGCCTTCCCTCTCGTGTGTGGCCTCAAGTTAAAGTGATGGGAAAGAAGGGGATGAGGTGTGAGGCTGGGTGCAGGAGACGCAGGGCTCTGCGCCACTCCCCTGCAACCAGTGGAATCAGTTAGCAAGCCACCACCTGCCCTCATGCTTCCCCCACCCGCCTTGGTCTTCCGCAGATGGAGCTGAAGAGCCAGAAGGCTCAGGGTCTGCACCAACAGCGCGACCAGTGCCTGTTCCACCTGCAGCAGCACGTTGCCGCCTACAAACAGCTGCACTCTGAGAAGAAGGCGCTGCACAAGCAGAACCCTATTGTGCAGCAGCTCAGGAAGCAGCCACAGGAGATGCAGAACCCCTGGGAGCGCCCAGGCTTGGGCACCAACCACTGCATCCCCTTCTTCTACCAGGCTGACGAGCATGACGAAATTATCGTCTAAACACCAGATGCCGTCAGCCCGGAGAGCCCCAACCCCATCCTTGCCACTGCACCCCTGCTAGCCACCCTATCCCCTGCCGTTCCTTCCCAGTTCCCTTCCCTCCTTAGCCAGAACCCCTGATGGGGAGAGAAAGGCCTCTTTAGGCTGCCTCTCTGGAGGACCCCGGGGGCTCCTGGGGCCTCCTCATTTCCAGCTCCATCTTTAGAGGCCATGACCAACACAGGCAGCATTTGTGTGGCCCCCAGAACAGCCAAGAACAGGGGATGCTCAACCACTTGGGCAAGTCAGCCAGGCAGTTTTCATCGCCCCTCTTGGGGCTAAGTGTCAGCCTGGCCGGCATAATCTGGCCAGGAACATCACATGGGGGCATCAGCAGGCATGGACATGAGGGCATCAGGCAAGGAGGGCATCTGATTGAGGGTCATTGCTGGGCGGGGGCACCCAGGCAAGGGCATCGCTGGGCAGGGGTCACTTCCGGGGCAGGGGCATCATCATGGGCAAGGGTCACTTCCAGGCCAGGGGCATCATGGGTAAGGGTCACTTCTGGGCCAGGGCATCATGGGTAAGGGTATATGGGCGAGGAGGGCACAATAGGATGAGGGTCCTCTCTGGGCTCCTGGTCCCAAATTGCAGGGTGGCCTGGGCAAGCTGAGGCTAATGGGAGGCCGGGTGCTTACCACAGGTGGCGCTCATGGTAGGCCAGGCGTGGTCCAGCTCTTTACTCCGTGCCTGTGCCCCCAGGCAGGCCAGCTGGGAGGCACGGTCAACAGCCCTCAAAGGGTAGGCTGGAGCAGGCGATGCAGGGGCGCCTGTCCCCTTACTAAGAGAGGCACACCAGCCAGGCAGGGCCGAGGCAGGCTAGGCAGGCATTCAGGGGACTCCCTTTTCTTTGGAGGCACTTTGGGGCAGGGCAGTAGGCAGCATTCTGTCAGGCCCTAGGACAGTTGGGGCTAACTCTAGGCCTGATGAGGGGAAGAGGCTGCCTCCAGTGGGCCTCCCCACCCCCACCCCCACGTACATATTGTACTTGTGTATATTTTGTATATGCTGGGGGTAGGGCCTCCCCTGTATCATAGCTGAGGCTGGAGCTCGCAAATGAGGAGGAGGTCATAATAATTATTTGGGGCTGGGAAACTTATTTATTGACAGTCTATGGCCCAGGAAAGAGGCGGAGATAGGGTTGTGGCACCATGGTGATGTGGCTCCTGTTATTATCTTGAAATAAAGAGATAGAGCCATACTGCTTGGCCCATGTGTAGCAGCTTTGTCACAGGGCCCAGGGTTTACTTTGCTGCGGGTGGGCACTGCACAGGGCAGCAGGGCCTGCCAGCAGTGGGAAGCCTCTGTGCTGTGCTGAGCATTCAGTGGGGTGAAGAGGCCTCTTCCAGGCTGGTCTCCTTACACTGCAACTCCAGGGGCACTGCCACGTGTGTGTGTGTGTGTGTGTGTGTGTGTATTTATGAGTATTTATATTTATAGAACAGGGCAGGAGTAGGACCGCAGAGGGGCACAAATTTTCACCAAGGTCATGCCTGGAGGTGTGAGCTCACCAGACAACAGAAAGTCACAGATGAGGGGGAGGCTTAGGGGCTGAGGGGCCACTGTCAAGTCACAGAACAGCTCTCTGGACAGACTGGCAAAGGGAGGTCTCCGAGGAAGAGAAAGGATCTGGTTAGATGTCAAAGGGGGGTCTGGGGCTCTCAGGATGGGACGGCCTTGCCTGACCCAATCGGCTGGCAGTGGGAGAGAAAGCAGAGAGAACAGCAGAGAGAGAGGAGGGAGACAGGTGGTAAGGCAAGAGCAGCCAGGCCATGGCACTGGTGGGCAGGGCGGAGGTGGGAAGCAGCAGCAGGTGGGCATGTGGGTGAGCTTTCTGGAAAAGGCCATGGACAGGAAGGGGAAGAAAGATGGGAGGAGGAGCTGGAGTAGATGACCAGAATTTCCGGGGAGTCGAGGCTGGAGAGGGCCTCCCCTGCCACTCATGCCACCTCTCACTCACCTCCCAGGCAGCAGTGCCACAGTCCTGACACTGCCTGGCCCTCTCGGGCTTCCCTCCTCACTGACGGCCCTGCCTTTGGACCCACTGGCCAGGGCCAGCACTAGCCTGGGAGGCTCACGTGGCAGCCAGCAGGCCTGATGGAGAAAGACAGGAGGAAGAACCCTGCTTGAACCAGGAGCGTGCAGCTAAAACAGATGGCTGGAGGGGGTGCCGGAGGCCCCTCGGGTACTCAAAAACCCCAGGAGTCCTCTGAGGGGACCCTGAGGAGGCAGGGCGGGCAGGGGGCCACAGACTCATAAATCTAAGAGGGAGCCTCGGCTGGTCTGGAGGCTGCAGGTCATGGAGGCGAGTTTGGGCCCTCCCTGCTGGGGAAAAGCAGAAGAGGGAGAGTCAGAGGCCAGCAAAGAGTGGTAGGTGGGGCCCTAGGCCAACTCTGCGGCCCGGCCAGGCGGAACTCAGAGTAGCTGACCTGTCCTGGCTACGGGGCTTCATCTGGGGCTGAGGACCCTGCCTTCAGCCAGTAGCAGGTGTGACAATGCCCAGATGGGAGGCAGGAGGCTGTGTGTCCCCGCCTCACCTGGGCTGATGGGTGCAGAGGATTCTCAGGCTTTGAGGTCATCAAGCAACCGAAGGCTTCACCCCCGGCCACTCTCAACTGCACACCCAAGGGACGAGGTGACCCCCAGCCTTTCACCCTGGCCTGTGCTGGGGCTCCCAGGCTGGGGGGCTTAGTACTCCCTGCCCCCTGCCCCCAGCAGCACAACTCAGATTGGGGCAGGTGTGGCACGCCCAGGAGGAAGTTCAAAGACCTCTGGCTGTTCCACAACAACACCCCCCAAGTTCCCAGCCCCTACACCATCAACCACAAGCTCCCTGGCCTCTCTGCCAGTGGTGTGGATCCTGTCCCGAGAACCCCCAGGCTCAGCCACGGAGGCCCTGGGCAGCAACACTGAGTCCCGAGGCTGCCTGGGAAGGAAGAGGAGAGAGCCAGCTGGCCCAAGGACAGAAACAGGAAAGAGGGAGTCTGGAGCTGCAGGGAGAGGGAGGGGCCTGGCCCTGAGGTCACAGGGGCGCCCCCCAGTGTGGGGCTGGTGCAGTAGGGCAGATGCGGTCCTGAGGCAGGTAGAGTGGCAGGTGCCTACCTTGGCTGACTCTCCTCAGGGGGCACTGAGAGGGATTCTGAAAGACAGCTCGGGAGCCTCCTGGAGTTCTGTCTGCCCAGGAAGACTGAGGAAGGCCCAACTGTGGGCTGTGGTTGGGGTGGGGGAGGGCTGGGGGTAGCTGTGACTGCCACTGTGTGGGGGGGCATGTAGACAACCTCTCCCCATTGGGTGGGCTCAGAAATCCTCATGGGGGATGCAGGACATTGGCACCACAGGGGTTGGCGGGCACTGGCAACCTCATGGGTCGGGGGACAGAGGCACCCTCACAGGTCAGGGGGCATGGGCACCATCACAGGGTCGGTGGCCACAGCCACCCTGACCAGGTCAGGTGGCAGCCATCCTCACAGGGTCAGGGGCAGCAGCCACCCTCATGGGGTTGGTAGTTCAGGCACACTCATGGGGCTGGGGATGCTGGCACCCTCATGGCTCGGGGGGCACTGGCACCACATGTCGGGGCCCCTGCACCCTTAAGGGATCGTGTGGTATAATGAGAAGGCCATGCCAAGATGGCTGCTGGCAAGAAAGCATCAGTTACTCAGGAATTGCTTCAGAAACTCCCTGGGAAACCACCTGGCAATGGAGCCTGCCTGGCAACAGGCTGTGATTGGTCAGGGCATAAACCGCCCCTTGACTGGATTGGCTGCTTCGACTATATAAGCTGTTGTACCAACTGAAATAGACAAGTCTGCAGGCTGCTCGCCTCTCACCCACTTTCACCCAACTCCTGGGATCTGTGTGGTGACTCCGTGCCTCTTGCCCCCACCACGCTCCTCCTCTCAGAATGAATCCACAGCAACATCTGGCACCAATGTGACTGAGAGAGAGACAGTGTGTCGGACTCGGTGAGGTCCTCCCTTGATTTTGGCAAGTAGGCCCCTCGGTGTTTTGTGTGCTGTTCGGTTCTGTGAGGGTGAGCACAAAACCCCCTCCTACGCCCCTTTCCTTGTCCTTGTTCTCGGTCTAAGTGATCCCAGGTTAAGCACACATCGCCCAGAAGTGTACGCCGCTTCTCAGCTCCTCTTACTTTCAGTTCACCTGGTGAATTCACATAAGGGACTGATCATCCCAGAATTTGGAACCAAGTCATCTACCCTCCCTTGAGAGAGTTGACGCTCCGGAGACACCGTGTGAGCATATGGCCTTGACCTAACGAATCAAGGAAGTCTCCCACTAAGCACAGGACAAACGTACGACCTGATACACCACTGTCTGTCTGTCTAACGTAGGGAACCCCTGCATAATGCCATCAACCACTGAGGTGCTAGGAATTTGTTTTGTTATGGCAGCAGTGCTGTGCGTGTCTTTCCTTTGGCTAGAGTTGGCGTGCCGTTCTGCTCTTAAGCACTCAAACATGGGAAAGATACCCCCTCTCAGAAACCCACACAGATGACCAAACATAATGAATCTGTGAGTGATGAGAGCCTGTCACTCCAGGTCCCTGTCTCACAGACATCAGTTGATGACTTAGGGAGAGAGCGCTCTGACAGTGAAAATGACGTGTCAGCAGACAACGCAGCAATGCCTAGTTAGACACCCCCCAGATACCCATGGGATGAACTTAGACGACCTTGAGGCAATAACCCATGTGAGGTCATCCCATCTGCACCCAGTGAGGGTCCCCATGTTTGTGGCAGTTCCCAGGTACCCCAGGCTCTCAGAGCAGCTGCTAGACCCCATCCCACCTGCATGTTTGCCCTAAATGTAGCAGCAGATGTGGAATTCAGGCCCTGGATTCCAACACCCATAGAAAGGCTTTTGCTGACCAAGGGCCAAGGATATGCTTGTGTCTATCCAGAGAATGTGGGATAGCCCATTTGGGTACCAGCCAGAAACATCAAGCCTGCAACTGATAGTCAACCAGAACTAGCTGAACAAGACAGAGTCCACCTTGTTAGTGGATGCACCTGCTACCAATTGTCAAGCTACTGCCCTATCATCCTACCCTGAGGAACTGCCCATAGCCATATTTGTTACTGTTTTATACCCCCACTAGCTCTGGTCAGCCACTCAAATGGCCCACAGCCTGCATGCGGTTACCATTGTTCCTCATTCCTACCCCCATCTGAGCAAGCACTCCTATGGTCTCCCGTTTTGAGTGCTGGTTAGTCAATGACGGGTAAGATCCCCTGGCGGACAACCTAAGACAGGCACAGCCATGAACGGAGACCACATGGAAACGGGGTCAACAATGGTATGGCCAAGAATCATGCCTCCTGTTGCTCGAAAATAAACAAAAAGGGGAAGATGGCGGAATAGTGAGGGCGCACACCGATAGTCCGGGAAAATTTAGTTTAATAAAAGGGGAGTTACGGTAGCCGCAGAAAAAAGAACCAGGAAAATACTGCAGGGGAAACTCTTCTGGATCCAGTGGCCATGAATCGGAGGACCTACTGGGAGAACAAGGTCGCCCACCGCGCGGAAGCCAAGCTGCGGGACCCAGCCGCGGAAGCCCCAGGGTCTGCACGCCAGTGCTCGAAGGGGAGTGCATGCCACACAGACAACAGCGGGGAGACTTGGGACGCTCAGGGCTCTGAGTCCACACATCGGCGCTGGAAGGGGAGGTGAGCTCAATAACCCGAGACATTGGTGGGGAAACGGGGGTCAGAATCTAGAGGGGGGCCGGAAAGTGCAGCAAACTCACTACCGGAAAGAAGGAAAAAAAAGCTTCGGGGTTTCTCTTCCCCCTAACCTTGCAAAGGTTGCAAGGCTGCAAGGCTTGAAGAATTCCCAAGAGACAAAGAGCAGGCCCCCTCTCTGGATTTACATATCAATGGGGGAGAGCTAAGGAACTGAGTCACTACAATTCAGTAGCCTAGGCAACCCAGTGGGAGTCCAGAGGAGCCTAAAGGGACTCTGGGACTCTGCGGGTAGAAGCCAAAGACTGAAAGCGAAATACCATCAATTCTGCACAGCCGTGCTGTGCGGTGTTACTTACCCCCTGAATAAATAAAATACATAAATAAATAAAAAGAGAGAGATTTACCACGCATAACCTGAGGGTGTCACCTTTGCACACCCTTAACCAGGAAGAACCAGGCAGAGCTCTCAGGCTGCACCCATCTCAAGCCTCCAAGGCTCCTCCAACAGCAGGCAGTCCACTTAACACGGACACAGTATAAAAAAAATAAAAATAAAAAAATAAAAAAAAAAACTCACAGTGACACAAGAAGAATTAACTATGCCGAGTAACAAACACAGAAATCGAGGGAACAAGATCAACGATGACACTATGATGCCTCCAAATAAGCAAAACACCCCAAGCCAAGAGTATGAAGATGATGAGATAGAAGAAATGCAAGATACGGATTTCAAAAAATTTATGATAAGAACATTTAGAAGTTTTCAAAAGCAAATCCTTGAACTACAGAAATCCTTAATGGACAAGATAGAAAATCTCTCTCGTGAAAATGAAATTTTAAGGAAGAGTCAAAATGAAACTCAGAAACTAGTAGAACAGGAAAGTGTGATAGTGAAGAGAAATCAAAATGAAATGAAGAGCTCAATAGATCAAATGACAAACACATTAGAAAGCCTTAAAAACAGAATGGGTGAAGCAGAAGAGAGAATATCGGACTTAGAAGATAGAGCACAGGAAAACATACAGTCAAACCAAAGAAAAGAAGAGGAAATTAGAAATCTAAAAAATATTGTTGGGAATCTACAGGATACTATTAAAAAAACCAACATTCGAGTTCTAGGAGTTCCTGAAGGCATAGAACCCCCAATAAACATGACCAAAATAGATCCTCACCACGACACGTGGTAATTAAACTTACCACAGTGAAACATAAAGAAAAGATCCTAAAATGTGCAAGAGAGAAATGTCAGATTACTCTCAGAGGATCTCCAATCAGACTCACAGCAGACTTCTCATCAGAAACACTACAGGCTAGGAGGGAATGGTGAGACATAGCACAGGTGCTAAGAGAGAAAAATTGCCAGCCCAGAATATTATATCCTGCCAAGCTCTCATTTGTGAATGAAGGTGAAATAAAGACCTTTCATAGCAAACAGAAATTGAAAGACTTTGTGGCCACTCGTCCAGCCCTGCAAAAGATACTTAAAGATGTGCTACACTCAGAAACACAGAAACACGGCCATCAATATGAAAGAAGCTAAAGGAAGAACACCTACCAGTAAAAGAGCATGGGAAGCTCAAAGCATATACTAGAAAATATTTCCGGGAAAATGGCAGGGCAAAGTCACTATGTATCAATAGTCACATTGAACATTAATGGTCTGAATTCTCCAGTTAAAAGACACCGTTTGGCTGACTGGCTCAAAGAACACAACCCAACTCTTTGTTGCCTACAAGAAACACATCTCTCTAACAAAGAGGCATGCAGACTGAAAGTGAAAGGTTGGAAAAAGATATTCCATGCCAACAGAAACAAAAAAAGCAGGTGTAGCCATATTAATATCAGACAAAATAAACTTTAATACAAAAACTGTTAGAAGAGGGCCGGCGCCGTGGCTCAATAGGCTAATCCTCCGCCTTGCGGCGCCGGCACACCGGGTTCTAGTCCCGGTCGGGGCGCCGGATTCTGTCCCGGTTGCCCCTCTTCCAGGCCAGCTCTCTGCTATGGCCAGGGAGTGCAGTGGAGGATGGCCCAGGTGCTTGGGCCCTGCACCCCATGGGAGACCAGGAAAAGCACCTGGATCCTGGCTCCTGCCATCGGATCAGCGCGGTGCGCCGGCTGCAGTGGCGGCCATTGGAGGGTGAACCAACGGCAAAAGGAAGACCTTTCTCTCTCTGTCTCTCTCTCTCACTGTCCACTCTGCTTGTCAAAAAAAAAAAAAAACTGTTAGAAGAGACAAAGAGGGACACTATATAATGATTAAGGGTTCAATTCAACAGGAAGATGTAACTATTATAAATGCATATGCACCTAATTACAGGGCACCGGTCTATTTAAAAGATATGTTAAGGGACTTAAAGGGAGATTTAGATTCCAATACAATAGTACTGGGGGACTTCAATACTCCACTCTCAGAAATAGACAGATCATCCGGACAGAAGATCAACAAGGAAACAGCAGATTTAATTGACACTATTGCCCAAATGGATCTAACAGATATCTACAGAACTTTCAACCCTACATCTACAGACTTCACATTCTTCTCAGCAGTGCATGGAACCTTCTCAAGGATTGATCACATACTAGGCCATAAAGCAAGTCTCAGCAAATTCAAAAGAATTAGAATCATACCATGCAGCTTCTCAGACCACAGCGGAATGAAGCTGGAAATTAGCAACTCAGGAATCCCTAGAGAGTATGCAAACACATGGAGACTGAACAACATGCTCCTGAATGAACACTGGGTCATTCAAGAAATCAAAAGAGGAATCAAAAACTTTCTGGAAGTAAATGAAGACAATAACACAACATATCAAAACTTATGGGATACAGCAAAAGCAGTATTGAGAGGCAAATTTATAGCAATAGGTGCCTATATCAAGAAATTGGAAAGGTACCAAATAAATGAGCTTTCAGCGCACCTCAAGGACCTAGAAAAACTGCAGCAAACCAAACCCAAATCTAGTAGAAGAAGAGAAATAATTAAAACCAGAGAAGAAATTAACAGGATTGAATCCAAAAAAAACACTACAAAAAATCAGCCAAGCGAGAAGCTGGTTTTTTGAAAAAATAAACAAAATTGACACCCCATTGGCCCAACTAACTAAAAAAAGAAAAGACCCAAATCAATAAAATCAGAGATGAAAAAGGAAACGTAACAACAGACACCACAGAAATAAAAAGAATCATCAGAAATTACCACAAGGACCTGTATGCTAACAAACAGGAAAACCTATCAGAAATGGATAGATTCCTGGACACATGCAATCTACCAAAATTGAACCATGAAGACAGAGAAAACCTAAATAGACCCATAACTGAAACAGAAATTGAAACAGTAATAAAGGCCCTCCCAACAAAGAAAAGCCCAGGACCAGATGGATTCACTGCTGAATTCTACCAGACATTTAAAGAAGAACTAATCCCATTTCTTCTCAAACTATTCAGAACAATCGAAAAAGAGGGAATCCTCCCAAATTCTTTCTATGAAGCCAGCATCACCTTAATCCCTATGCCAGAGAAAGATGCAGCACTGAAAGAAAATTATAGACCAATATCCCTGATGAACATAGACGCAAAAATCCTCAATAAAATTCTGGCCAATAGAGTACAACAACACATCAGGAAAATCATCCACCCAGACCAAGTGGGATTCATCCCTGGTATGCAGGGATGGTTCAACATTCGCAAATCAATCAATGTGATTCACCACATTAACAGACTGCAAAAGAAAAACCATATGATTATCTCAATTGATGCAGAGAAAGCATTTGATAAAATTGAACACCCTTTCATGATGAAAACTCTAAGCAAATTGGGTATAGAAGGAACATTCCTCAATATAATCAAAGCAATTTATAAAAAACCCACGGCCAGCATCCTATTGAATGGGGAAAAGTTGGAAGCATTTCCACTGAAATCTGGCACCAGGCAGGGATGCCCACTCTCACCACTGCTATTTAACATAGTTCTGGAAGTTTTAGCCAGAGCCATCAGACAAGAAAAAGAAATCAAAGGAATACAAATTAAGAAGGAAGAAGTCAAACTATCCCTCTTTGCAGACGATATGATTCTGTACTTAGAGGATCCAAAGAACTCTACTAAGAGATTATTGGAACTCATAGAGGAGTTTGGCAAAGTGGCAGGATATAAAATCAATGCACAAAAATCAACAGCCTTTGTATACACAAGCAATGCCATGACTGAGAAAGAACTGCTAAGATCAATCCCATTCACAATAGCTACAAAAACAATCAAATACCTTGGAATAAACTTAACCAAGGACGTTAAAGATCTCTACGATGAAAATTACAAAACCTTAAAGAAAGAAATAGAAGAGGATACCAAAAAATGGAAAAATCTTCCATGCTCATGGATTGGAAGAATCAACATCATCAAAATGTCCATTCTCCCAAAAGCAATTTATAGATTCAATGCAATACCAATCAAGATACCAAAGACATTCTTCTCAGATCTGGAAAAAATGGTGCTGAAATTTATAGGGAGGCACAAGAGACCTCGAATAGCTAAAGCAATCTTGTACAACAAAAACAAAGCCGGAGGCATCACAATACCAGATTTCAGGACATACTACAGGGCAGTTGTAATCAAAACAGCATGGTACTGGTACAGAAACAAATGGATAGACCAATGGAACAGAACTGAAACACCAGAAATCAATCCAAACATCTACAGCCAGCTTATATTTGATCAAGGATCTAAAACTAATTCCTGGAGCAAGGACAGTCTATTCAATAAATGGTGCTGGGAAAACTGGATTTCCACGTGCAGAAGCATGAAGCAAGACCCCTACCTTACACCTTACACAAAAATCCACTCAACGTGGATTAAAGACCTAAATCTACGTCCTGACACCATTAAGTTATTAGAGAACATTGGAGAAACCCTTCAAGATATTGGCACAGGCAAAGAATTTCTGGAAAAGACCCGGGAGGCACAGGCAGTCAAAGCCAAAATCAACTATTGGGATTGCATCAAATTGAGAAGTTTCTGTACTGCAAAAGAAACAGTCAGGAGAGTGAACAGACAACCGACAGAATGGGAAAAAATATTTGCAAACTATGCAACAGATAAAGGGTTAATAACCAGAATCTACAAAGAGATCAAGAAACTCCACAACAACAAAACAAACAACCCACTTAAGAGATGGGCCAAGGACTTCAATAGACATTTTTCAAAAGAGAAAATCCAAATGGCCAACAGGCACAGGAAAAAATGTTCAAGGTCACTAGCAATCAGGGAAATGCAAATCAAAACCACAATGAGGTTTCACCTCACCCCAGTTAGAATGGCTCACATACAGAAATCTACCAACAACAGATGCTGGCGAGGATGTGGGGAAAAAGGGACACTAACCCACTGTTGGTGGGAATGCAAACTGGTCAAGCCACTATGGAAATCAGTCTGGAGATTCCTCAGAAACCTGAAGATAACCCTACTGTACGACCCAGCCATCCCACTCCTTGGAATTTACCCAAAGGAGTTTAAAATGACAAACAAAAAGCGGTCTGCACCCTAATGTTTATTGCAGCACAATTCACAATAGTCAAGACCTGTAACCAACCTAAATGCCCATCAATGGTAGACTGGATAAAGAAATTATGGGATATGTACTCTTTAGAATACTATACCGCAGTAAGAAACAACGAAATCCAGTCATTTGCAACAAAATGGAGGAATCTGGAACACATCATGCTGAGTGAAGTAAGCCAGTCCCAAAGGGACAAATACCATATATTCTTCCTGATCGGTGACAACTAACTGAACACCAAAAAGGAAACCTCCTGAAGTGAAATGGACACTATGACAAACGGTGACTTGATCAGCATAACCCTGAGTGTTAATGGACAACTTAATACATTATCACTCCTAGTATTTTTTTTGTCTGTTCTACTTAATATGACTGGTTTAATTCTGCAATTATCACACAGTTATTCTTAAGTGTTGAAAATTAACTGAAATATGATCCCTGTTAAACATAAGAGTGGGAATAAGAGAGGGAAGAGATGTGTAACTTGGGGCATGCTCGGGCTGACTTGCCCCAATTGGTAGAGTTGGAAACATACCAGGGGATTCCAGTTCAATCCCATCAAGGTGGCATGTGCCAATGCCATCTCACTATTCCAAGTGATCAATTTCAGTTCACAATTGATCATAATGATAGGACTAAGAGTCAAAGGGAGCACATAAACAAGTCTAGTACCTGCTAACACTAACCAATAGAATAAATAAAGGGGAGAGTGATCCAACATGGGAAGTGAGATACTCAGCAGACTCATAGAATGGCGGATGTCCTAAATAGCACTCTGGCCTCAGAATCAGCCCTAAAGGCACTCGGATCTGGCTGAAAAGCCCATGAGAGTATTTCAGGCATGGAAAGCCAAGACACTCTGGCAAAAAGATCTCTGTGAGTGAGATCCCAGTGGAAAGAACAGGTCTTCTAAGAGGGAGGTGCCTTTCTCTGAAGGGAGGAGAGAACCTCCACTTTGACTATGACCTTGTCTAAACAAGATAAGAGTCGGAGAACTCAAGGGGCTTCCATAGCCTTGGAAACTCATGACTGGAGCATAGGGAGATTACTGATGCCATAAACAGGAGTGTCAATTGGTAAAGTCAACAACAGGAGTCACTGTGCACTTAATCCTCATGTAGGATCTCTGTCCTTAATGTGCTGCACATTGAGGCTTAATGCTATAACGAGTACTCAAACAGTATATTTCACTTTGTGTTTCTATGGGGGTGCAAACGGTTGAAATCTTTACTTAATGTACACTAAACTGATCTTCTGTAAAAAAAAAAATTATCAACTCCCAACTTGACTCTCACTGGGATTAAACATGACAATAGGTCTGATCTGATTTCATCATCATTTAAAAAAAATCATCTATTATTTTTCACTTTATGTCTCTGTGTGGGAGCAAACTGTTGAAATCCTTACTTAAGGTATACTAAGCTGATCTTCTGTATATTAAGATAATTGAAAATGAATCTTGATGTGAATGTAAGGGGAGGGGAGAGGGAGTGGGAAAGGGGAGGGTTGTGGGTGGGAGGGATGGTATGGGGGGGGAAGCCATTGTAATCCATGAGTCGTACTTTGGAAATTTATATTAATTAAATAAAAGATTAAAAAAAAAAGAAACCATAGCAGGGCCTAGTAAGTCTTTGTGCTGCAGATTGCCCAGTGCATTGCAAGCCTGGCCTCCTAACCACTCCTTTCCAGGTGTAACAACCCAAAATACCTCTTGGCGTTGCCAGATATTCCCTGGCAAGGGGCAGAATTGTGCTAGTTAAGAACCAGTGCTTTGTACAGAAGCTATTATGTTGCCTTTACTCTTATTTTTTTATTTTCATCTACTTGTTAAGGCAGAGCTATAGAGCAAAACACAAACACATAGGGTGAGACCTTCCATCTTCTGGTTCATCCCCCAAAAATGTCCCCAACAGCCAGGGTTGGCCTAAGTGTGGCAGGAGCCCAAGCTCTTGAGCCACCATTTGCTACCTCACAGGAAGCTTTATTAGAAGCAGAGGAGCAGGGATCCCAATCAGTACTCCTATGTAGGGTGTGGGCATCACCAGAGGTGGCTTAACCCGCTGTGCCACGGCTGCCACCCTTATTCTGACTTCTGTTGTTTTTCTTAATTTGTTACTTTGTTAAATGTGCATGTTTAAAATGTACAGTTTCTAAGACCATACTTTTTGTGAGTGTACTTCTAACTCCACTACCTCTAAAATTGAAATGGCCCTGACCTCGCAAAGACCAGGTTGGTCATGCCTGGGCTTCTCGCTGTGGCAGTATTGACTGTCTCTCCACTAACATTCCCAGTGGAATCTCCTTCCCAAATGAAAGACTGGAGCATCCTTACCTTTCTCATGTGTTTCTGCCTTGTATGCAGATATTTCTTCCAAGAAAATCCAATGAGAAATTAACCTCTAGTACCCACTATTTACTCAGCAGAAGCCTATGTTTTATGACATATGACTTGCTTTGAATGCATTATCTATTTTAACTATCATGAAAGTCTAATGCTCACTAATATTATTTATATGTTTTGAAAGAGAAAAAAAAAAAGCAGAAGCTTAGAAAAGCTAAAAAGTTACCCAGAGCCACACTGCTGAAGTTGCAGTTCCATTAAAGCAAAATTTTAGAAACAGTTTACCCCCAAACTGAGAAATGTTTACATTAATTATAAAATGTAACTTGGACCCTTTAGGTAGCCTGTCAATAACTGTATTTATAATTATGAGGTAATACTGATAGAAATTCCATTGAAAATTATAAACTTGCCAATACCCTGTGATATTTACATACCTTGTATGAAGACCTGGAAGAAATATACCAAGAGATGAGTGTAAACTATATTGGAGTAGGATGCTTGGGACAGTTTTCTCTTTTTTTCTTTTTTAAACCTTTTCTGAATTTCTAAATGGATTATAATATATTTCTATTTATGTTAAAATGAAATGTGTACGAGAGGTATAGTTAACATTCAGGCCAAAGTTCCTTTTTCTCTAAAATAGCTAAGAAATGTGGACATATGTGTGGCCTCAACAGTCTGTCAGAGTTGCTTTGCTGGGCCTTTGGGCAGAGGGCCGGCACACCTGCTTCAAGGACACTTCCCTGGCTTGCCGGCCAGAATATTCACTGAAGAGAAGCGGGCAGTTGGTCTGCTCCTTTTGTTTGTTATTTTGTTTTAATTCCAATGCCCCTGGGATGAGACTAAGCCTTACTTACCAAGATAGAGACAGGTGATGAACTTGGTGTGTGCTCACTCTTGCCCACAGCAATTATTTATGTTGCTGTGGGGAGGAGAATTTGATAGTAGACAACGTCACCATCCCCTCCTTCCCTGGTTAAGTCGGTGAAGTGGACCAAACAGAGGAGACTATAAGGTGAGAATGTGGCCCCTTCTCTTACCTAGTGCCAAGGAGACACTCCTGTGCTGGCAGAAACAGAACATTTTAAAAATTGCCTGAGTATTATCTGAAGTGATGCGATTTTTAATTAAACATTCTTCCATCTTGGTTTTTCTAAAAAAAAAAAGAAAATAAACAAAAAGGGGGCAATGTGGTGGAACAAGAAGGCCATGCCAAGATGGCTGCTGGCAACAGAGCCTGCCTGGCAATAGCCTGTGATTGGATGGCTTTGGAAACCACATGGCAATGGAGCCTGCCTGGCAATGGGCTATGATTGGTTAGGGCATAAACCGCCCCTTGACTGGATTGGCTGCTTCGACTATATAAGCTGTTGTACCAACTGAAATAAATAAGTCTGCAGGCTGCTCGCCTTTCACCCACTTTCACCCAACTCCTGGGATCTGTGTGGTGACTCCGTGCCTCTTGCCCCCACTGCGCTCCTCCTCTCAGAATGAATCCACAGTAACAATTAAGTTCAGGGGGGAAGCAGGGGCTGCCTCAGAATGTGGATTAAAACTCAAGATTTGCACTCTGGACCAGGGGTGCCTCTTTGAGGACAGGCAGGCCTGGATGTAGCTCCAGGAGCCCTGCAGGAACACACCTGCCAGAGAGAATCTGCAGGGTAGCTCCTGTTAGTTAGTTACCTGATAACCCACCCTTGATTAGCTTGAAGGGTCTTACCCTGCTACTTCATTCCCCCATCCAAATTTTTATCTTCTCTCCTTTATTCAGAGAGAAACTGCATTCTGCACCTGGATGTTGTTAACCAAGAATTCATACTCAGCTTCCAGTCCAAACCAGGTCTCCAGGTGCCACTTGGGGGGTGCCTGACAAATGAACAGGTATCCACACCACATAGAAGAGATGTTCCAGTTACTGGTGTTACTTCTCTAACGATGAGGTGATTTGGGCCCCACGTGAATACTCATGAGCTTTGCACACACTGATACATAGACCAGCCCGGAGCTCCCCAAGGCCTGGATCCAGGAAGAGGATTCTCTCTAGTGCTTTGTACTTGGCTAGAGTTGAGGATGCCTGCACTCATTTCTGCCCACTCACACAGCCCCACACCCTGGGTGCCTAAGATCCATTCTCAGGCCTGCCTCACCACCACTGACCAGCATCAGGGTATTCTGAGACTCCCCACAAAACCTCTGGAGGCTCTGAGAGTACACAGGGAGGGCAGGATGACTGAGCCAGAAGGGACTTTTGCCTATGGGGGCCTGAGGCTGCAGGAAATTGTTTTTTTCTCCCCCAGGCTATGGATTAATTGAATCTAGGAGTAGAGATGCCCCTTGCAGCTCAGTGACTAGAGAACAACCTCTCATCCTTTCAAAAGGTCAGCACCTTCAACACCAGAATGAGCTCATCCTGGCCCCCACTTCACATATGATCTCAGTGACAACTCCAAGGCCAGCAGTCAGGCCTCTTGGAACCTGTCTGGGGCATGTAGGAAAAGAAGGGGCCTCTTGGGAGAGAACATGATGCCTTGGGCCACCTGGCCAGGTTTTCTGTGATATCCCCAGGACAATGGCAATCTCAAAAGCAAAAATAATCAGGTTTTGTAAAGAATGATATTCATTTGGAAATGGTAGAGCAACACAATGGTTGAACATGTGTCATAATAGACTATGGTGCACTCAAAGGGTCTGAGGGAGGGGGAGTTCTTAAAGGAAAACATAAGGAATGCTATGCCAAATATTTTGAAACAACAATATTGGATCACAATGGATAATACCTAGGCTGAGTCCTTTACAATAGTTACTATTAGGCAACCAAAAGTTTAGCATCAGCTCCAGGGCTGCAGCAGGTTGGACAAGTCAGGAGCTGAGGCGGCGCTACGGGACTCATGGTTGCTAGTGACCATACAGGAAGTGTCCCTAGAACGGTGGTAAATGCCCAATTAGGATGAGCCCAAGAAAGAATGGCAGAAGCATGGACAAGAGTATACACACGAGTCCATGCTTCCTGCTGAAAAGAGAGTCAAGTGTTCACAAAGACATGTGATGCAGAGGTTTTGTCTCACAGATGAACATTGCATACGATGCTCAGACCATGCAAAGAGATTGATGCAAGACACTGGTAGAAAATCAACATACAAGGGACTTCAGAGTGCACTTACTTTAGAAATGAGAAATATCAATAAACAATTTCTCTTTGGTTTGTCTGTGCTTTGATGAGGGAAGATTGCCTTTCATCTGAGAGCCATTTTTCATTGTGTTGTATGCTGCAATCGCACCGAATTAAAATATTTTTCCTAATTGTTTTCTTTCTCTGAAAATGTTCATCTTAAGGATGTATTTACAATAAGATTGCATTTGGGGGCTGGTACTGTGGTGCAGTGGGTTAAACCACTGCTTGAGGTGCTAGCATCACATACAGGTGCCAGTTTGAGTCCTGGCCGCTCCACTTCCAATTCAGCTCCCTGCTAACATACCTGGGGTAGTAGCAGAAGTGCTTGGGCCCCTGCACCCACGCGGGAGACCTGGAAGAAGCTCCCAGCTCCTGGCTTTGGTCTGGCCCAGCCTTGGCCATTGCAGCCATCTGGGGAGTGAAGTAGATAAAAGATGCCCCCTTTCTCTCTCTCTCTCTCTCCTCTTTCTCTCTCTCTCTCTCTCTCTCTCTTCCTCTAACTCTATCTTGCAAATAAAGTAAATAAATCATCTTAAAAGATATTGCATGTTATATACCTTATTACCATCAGATAGCTGAATAATTTTGGGGCTCCTAAGCTTACTGGGGATGCATTAAAGACCTGAATTTAAGGCCTATGACTAAATTTGCTAGGAGAAAATATAGGGGAAACACTTCAAGACATTGGTGTAGATGGTGACATCTTGGTTAAGGTCTCCAAGGCATAGACAACAAAAGCAAAACTAGACAAATGGTATATCAAAACTCAGAAGCTTCTGCATGTCAAAGGAAAAGATAGAGTGAAGAGACGTCCAACAGAAAGTGCAAAAATACTTGTGAGCTACTTATCTGATAAGGGGTTAACATCCAAAATATATCAGCAACATAAAAAACTCAACAACAAACAACCAATCGAGTTAAGAAATGGGGAAAGGACGTCAGAAGACAGTTCTCTAAAGAAGAAATGCAAATGGCTAACAAATATAGTGAGGGAATTCTTAGGGTATAATAATTTAAACCAATCCAAGCATTTGGTATATGATTGTCCTTGAATGCAGAACATGGCAATCAGGAGGTAATTAGTTCTGACCAAATGATACTCCATTATTGGTTTTGTAATAATTGTCAAATATCTTCAGTTTCTCATAGTGGATTCCAAAACATTTGGAGAGGCTTATTATTTTTTGGACATTTGGGAAGGAAGGAGAGACTGTTCAGTGCTCAGAAAGGTGTTCTTTAGAACCACCACAAGAGAGCAGTAAGACGTAGGCTTTAGTATCTGCACCCCTGTTTCTCAGAGGCTTGGGAATATTTATTCCACCTTTCTTGTGTTAATGTCTCCTTTTCTTCATTTTAAAATTCTCAAACATCTTAATAGAGATAAATTTACTTTCTCTGGAACCTTCTGATTGTGCATCTGTGTCTGTATCTGTGTGCACATGTGCATGAGTATATGTTAGTGTTCACATGCATGCATTGTGATGTGTGTGCTTGTCTAACATATGCATACATCTCTGTTAGTGTTGTTATTGTATATCTTCATGTGTACCTTCATCTCTAACAGAGATGTATACATATGTTAGACAAGCACACAGCTTTGCAACATTGAATGATTCTCTACTTTATGTAGAAAAATTCATGATATCAGCTCTGATGACCAAAGAGCTTGCCATAAAACCCTCCAGACATGAGGCACTGAAAAACCCAGGAAGCTTGCTTATTGTGAGAGTTGAAGGATCAAATTCCATTGCATATTAACTGTAAATTTCAAGATTTAGAGGTGACTTTTTTCTTTTTTTAGTTTTCTTAAAGATTTTAAAATTTATATGAGAGTAACAGAGAAAGACAGAGAGGTCTTAGATCTACTGGCCCAGTCCCCAAAAGGCTACAATGGCCCAGACTGGTCCAGGCCAAAGTCAGGAGCCCAGAGATCTTTCCCAAGTCTCCTGCATGCGTACAGGGGACCAAGCACTTGAGTCGTCTGCCACTGTTTTTCCAGGCAAATTAGCCCAGAGCTGGACAGGAGATGAAACTGTCAGGTCCTGGACTTGTGCCCATACTGGATGCCAGCGTCACAGACAGCAGCTTAACCTGCTATACCACAATGTCAGCCCAAAGTAGTTTTATTTTTAAACATTGCCTTTGTTAATAAATCTATTCATCCTTGATTTTTCCAGTCATTTCTTTATTCTCTATGAATTTGCATTTGCTCTTTGGGATACCAACCCTTCTGCATTATTGACTGCAAACATTATATGAGGTTCCCTCTTGTCATTCATGAAGGGATGAAAGCATAAACTCATTTTAATGTGAACCTAAGGAGATCATTTTAACATTAAAGACAGATAATCTTGAGGTAGTTTCCTTTTTCCCTTCATTTGCTCGATTTTATTTACTTTCCCACCTCTCTGGTGTAAGCATGGTTTTAATAGCACAAGTTCCCATTAGTTGTGTTTCCAGAGTGGCCATGAGAAGCCACTCAGATGTAGTCAGCTGATGCATAGTAATAGTTCTGCAGTATAAAGCATAAGCACATCAGAGCACTGTGTTGGTTTCTGATTTTCAGACTGCTTTTTCCTTTGCTTTTTTTTTTTTTTTTGCTGTAAAAAGAGTAAGTTTATTGTTTAAAAAAATACTGTATTTTAAAAGAACCTTTTTTTCTTGGGCCAGTCACATAATTTGCACTTAATTTTATTAATCCACACAGCAGAAACACTGGAAATGAGGAAACAGAACATATGGCTTTTTATACATTTAACACAAGCAGTGCAGTCTCATCTGTTGCAGGCAGTGGAGTTGTCACTCAGGTTTTCGTTTTGAACATTGCTCCAACTCCTGGGGACGTTTGGGGTGGGTGCCTATGGCTCCTCCCAGCTGATTCCTCAACAGGGCAGGAATTCAATGAGGGGATTTAAGACGTTTCAAGTAATTAACTGTCAACATGCCGTGGCAATTCTCCCAAAAGGCAGCTCAGAGGTAGGAAAGTGATGTCCTTACTGTTCTTTCTTCTTAGAAAGGTTCCCCTAAATTTGTGAGCTGGCTGGGGATCTACCAACCATTCACTGGTCCTGCCAAATGAATGGCAGACTGGATACATACTACCTCCAAACGCTTCCACATGGGCTCATCTCTAGCAGGCAGTGCCCCTCAGAGTGGACCGACCACATGAGCATCCTTTCCACAGAGAGATGCGCTTGTAATTGCCTACAAGGGCCCACTGGCTGGTTGGCCTCCAGAGGCTCTCTCAATGGGTACAAGGTTTTCTAGAGAAAGGTGGTTTGGCCCAGTGGTTAGGATGCCCATGTCCCACCAGGAATACCTGGTTTCAATTCCTGGCTCCAGCTCCCTAATACAGACTCTGGAAGGCAGCGGTGATGGCTCAAGTAACTGGATTCTTACCATCCACATGGGAGACCTTGACTGAAGCTTGGCTCTGGCCTAGCCCAGCTCAGGCCATGGTCGTTGTGGACATTTGGGGGGTGAACCAATGGATGGGAGCTCTTTCAAATTAAAAACAAAACAAAACAAAACAAAAACAAACCAAAAAGTTGTATAATTCCCTTCCTTTCTTGTGTTACATTCTTTAAGCACTACCTCTGCCAACTGGCTATGATTCAAGGTTTAGTGTTTACTCTTGCACAGCCCAAAGTCCCTGCAAGCCTAAGTTCCTTGTACCTATGACATCACCTGCTGGCTCAGGAAACACAAAGTGTTAAAATCCAGGCTTACCTTCAGTTAAGAATTAATACTGCATATTGAATGCTGAGAGATATGCCTATCAGACTTTTTTTAAGACAGCCAAGAATTTATCTAATCAAACGAACACTGATTATGAAGCAGCCAGTTGGAAAGTTCTATTTAGTCCAAAAGTGTTGCCACTGTCCCACACAACACAGGGCAGTCCTGAGACATCCTGGAGTCAGTGGGAGAACACAGTCCTGGATGGCAAAGCACCAATTTTTGTAACTGGTGGAAGGTGTCTGGAGGCAGGTCCGGTGATGATGAGATAGTACCATTTTTGGGCTTCCAGTAGGGGGTGGCAGTCAGCGGTAAGGCTGAAGCTGTCCGTCTGCAGAGAGGCAGCCTTGCCTCCAAGAGCCCAGTTCTGATGGACAGGCTCTCTTCCAGGTACAAGGCTTAGTGCTTTACAGGTCATGCTACACGGATTAGAGTGCTCTGTTGGGTAGAAAATGTTTTACATACACTTGATAAGCAAAGTGCTGCAAGAAAAGCAAGTTTAGAGGCAAGGAGTTTCAATCCATCTACCTGAGGGGATCTCGGAGGATCCCATGACAAACACACGAAAGGACACGATGTGTAAACACTGACAACTTCCCTCCACACAAAACAGGAACAGAAGCTCAAATGTCAGGGGTCACGCCCCCAGACTTCAACCCTCTGGTGTTCTGAGTTCTATAAAAATAGGACACAGGTGATCCAGTTGTGAGATGAATCCAGAAAGTATTTCCTTCTAAGCCATCATGGAATTCCAGTGAAGTCCTATGTCCCAACCATAGGATCCATTGAGGAGCTGGAGGACTAGAGTGACTGGTCCTCTAGGCTGTGTGAAGAACGGGGGTAGGGCTCGGCACAGCCTCCATGACCCAGGCTGTGGAGGGTAGTGAACAGAAGGCACTTTTAGCCAGCTGCCTAAGTAGAGGGCAAAGACTTTTCTCCTTTGAAAGTAGACCTGAGCCCAGGACTGGTAAGTTCAAGGCACTTAACCTGGTGCAGCTTTGCGGGTTTGCAGCACTCTGCTCACTGGCTTTCACAACCAGGCCCCTCGACCTTATCTGCCTCACTCACTGTCCCAGCGTTCCTTGGCGCTGCAGGCTGCAACTCAGCATTCCACGTTCTAATGGCGTAGCTGAAGGAGCCGCCTTGCCCCATTTGGAGGGAGATGATTTTCAGGAGTGCGGGGCACAAACCAACAGTTCTCTTGGGTGTCTTTTAGGAGAAGAACTGCTGCAATAGAACTGCCAGCCTGATCCTGAGACCCTGATGTGGAGAAACCAGGGGGCCAAGGGGCTTTGGTTTCAGGAAGTTCCAGGGCTCACTGGCTCACTTAAGCTGTAAACTTCAAGTCACTGAGGTCACGCCGATTTGCTCACAGATAGACGTGCCTTGGAAACTTTGGCGCACACGATGTCTTGTGGACTTCAGACCTTAGCCTAACCCTGTGGTAGAAAAAAATGTTCCCTCGGGAAGAGCAGCGCTACCCTGGGACTCTTTCAGGACCTCAGTTATACGTACACCAGAGGGCTTCAAGAAGTTCACAGACAATTCAGACTGTCTTTCGATTCCACTTTCCATGAACTTTTTGAAGCTGCCTTATGCATATCCTTGAGATAGCGAGGGAGGAAGCATGGGACAGGACATTGGACAGGGAGAGGGAACAGATAAGGAGAGTTGTGTAGTCCCCCCCCCCACCTTTTTTTTGCAACTAGGGCTCCAAACAGGCAATTATTGTTAATGTTGAGTTTCCCTTTGTACTTATGGTCTAGACTTTTAAGTCACGGTTGGAGAGTTAGTTTCAAGCTTGCTTTGATAATTCTCCATTGGTTGTCCTGAGCAGAGGAGTCTATTCGCAGCTATTTGCAGCTGGAATTCTGCAGCTCCAGGCAGGTTTTGCTGCAAGAAATCCTTGCAGTTTAGCACCAGGATCTTCTTCCTAGGTCTGCTGTCTGACAGTGGTGTGGCGCATGCAAGCAGCTCACAAAAGCATGGGAGGGGAGGGAGACGTGCTTGTGAGTGGGCCTCAGAAATAAAGGTCTCCCACTTTCTTCTGGCCTCAGAATTACTTGGAGAACTTGTTGGAAAGGCAGAGCCTCACAGTCCCCCCCTCCAAGGTCCTGAGCAGCTGCAGGTGCACAGTCCTGTTGAGGGGGTGGGGAGAGAACTGAGAGATTCGACCTGAGGCAGAGAGATGAAGAAAAAGAAAAACAAAGAATAAAGCTAAAAAAAAAAAAAAAAAGAAAAAAAAGTCCAGGGAAACACGGGTGGAAGTGAAGTGAGCACAACACAAAGGAAAGGAACTATGACATAACAGCGCTCACGGAGCTGGGTGGGACACGAAGCAGCCAGGCATGTGACCTCTGAGAATGCAGCATGATGGCGAAAGGCTTCATGGACCCTGGTTCGCCCTCAAGCCTATGCTCCCAGAACACCAAGTCAGCCACACCGAATTCTCAGAGAATTCCAGAATATGAGGCTGGTCAACAGGCCAACCAGTAAACGGTTGTGGGGGACATGGGCCAGGTGGAGTCTTGGAATGACCCTGGGGATGCAGCAGCTCTGGCAGTGTCAAGATCAAACAGTGGTGCAGGTGCCCTCAGGCTACGGCTGAGCTCCCTGGGCAGAATTCTTCCACGGGCAGTGAATCCAGCCTGCAAAGAATGCTTTCAAGTTGGTCAGTGACGGTTCTGGTGCTTTGCAATCTCCTCTTGGATACGCAACTTGAGAGCCTCTCGCATGGGCGGATCCAGAGGCGTGTGGGCAGACACCTCCTCGCTCACCCTTCCTGGGTCATCGTCCTGATACACGATAACTGATGTGACCTCGCCACTGTCCGCCTCGTATTCTAAGCAGAAGAGCTGATGGCCAGAAGGCTCTAGTTCAGAGCCACCACTACTGCTGCTTTCACTGGACTCCTCCAAGTCTGGGTTGCCTGGGCGGGTAGAGCCATCTTCTCCTTGGCCGCCTGCTTCACCTTCTTGTCGTAGTCGTCCCTGCGGGGAGCCGAGCGGGAGTCAGGGACAGCCGGCCGGGCCAGGCCAAGGGTGGTGGTGGCGCGGGGTGGGGAGGTACCGGGCGATCTGGTTCCGTCGGATGTGTGCACGAAGCCGTGGCTCATGTCCAGCCGCCCGCCAGGCTTGCAGCAGAGCCTGGGCCCGGGATCCCGGGCCGCCTCCATCTGGAGCCCTGGGCGCAGAGTCGCCGCCACCTCAACGGCCCCAACGGCCGCCCTCCCGCCGGTGGAGGCCCGAGCCAGCCCGCGCTCAGCTTCCGTTCGGGTTTCCTTTGCTTTTTATAAACATCACAATTTGAATTAACATATCTCAGTCCATTGCTGTGGATAGAAGTTAAACCATGTGTTGTAAAAAATAGGGTGTGGAGGGAGAGTTTCTGGGTGATGTTCCATCTCTGTCTGGCTTCTTGGTGATTTGGACCTGGGTCAGTGATAAATTCATGCTTCTCTCTGGTCTGCTTTGCTTTCTAGGAGTCCAACTATTCTAGCTATTTGTTCCTCCAGGTTATTGCTTTGCAGGTTCCTTTGAATGCCTGTTATAATTCAGGCCTATTTTTGGTTAGGAACGGCAGCAGTGGAGATGAATGTGTGTTACTGTTGTTTCACTAAGCAGCCTGGAGTAGAGCCGATGGGTTTACTTGACAGTGTGAACTTCCCTTCATGTTCCTGGAAGCAGCCTCGACCCCTGCATGCAGGCAACAAGGTAGCAGGACAGTGGCACAGCAAACAATGCCATGGAAATTTACTGTTGCGGGGAGCTAGGCCATGCTGCATTGGCTTCTGCATTGGCAGTGCTTAGCCTCGCCAGCAGGGCCATCTGCTGGGGCTGCCTCCTTCATATGGTCAGCCCTTCTTTCTTAGTGACCATGGCTCCTGTGACAGCAAAGCTACAGGTTTCGATGGTGGAAACCGTGGAGGAGTCAACAGTGTGGAGCAGCTTGAGTAGATTTCTTTGGTGCTTGAATGATCCTGGCCCACCCGTACAGCTTCTGTGTCTAACATCACTGCCTTCTGCTGCATGGTGGCTCTGCTCTGTCGTGTGTCAGAGACCTTTGGATGGCATTTTCATTTATAGAGCATGAGCCTAGAAATGTCACTTCCCCAGTGGTTTTAAGTATTAGTTCTTTGGCCTCAGTTTCTGGAAACTCTTCTGTCTTAATGTCATGGCCCAGCACAGAGATGGTGTTTTTCTGGCACTTGCTGTGTTGAGACGGCTGTGTGGCCTTCCTGCTTTATTCCATAAGTGAATGAAATCCTGTTTCAAAGATCAGAAACATGATTTGTTCATTTCTGAGTCACGGACAGCAGGTTACCTCACTGGCAAGGCATGCATAAATGGTTATCCCGTGATACCTGGTAAAAGCCACTTGGTTCTTCCTTTAGTTCTGAAAAACTAGAGCTTGTAGAGTGTTTTTGTAGGCTACAAGCTGACCATTATTGAAGGTGCTGTGAGCATGTGGTAACCCTGTATTCCTAGTCTTGGTTAGCATGTGAATGGTTGTGTTTAATGTATGAAAAAATATATAGATATATATTTCTAAACCTCCAAGAAATAAATAAAGGAAACAAATTGCTTTCAAATGCTTGTGATTATTTAAATGTTTGGTAAGTAAAATAGTAGTATCATAGGCTTAATAATAGTAGCTCTGTCTCCTCATACATACATGTTATAAAAAGTTACTAGGAAATTACTGAAAACAATGGCTAGCTTTCTTTAATATTATTTCTCTCTAGAGTAGAGTCTAGATCCTTTCTAAGCCAGATAAAGTACTGAAACAGTAATTACTGAACATAAGTTTATGTATTCTATTTGACATCTTGCTTCTGTATGATAAGGAGAAGCAAAATATCTTGGAGTATCTTATTGAATACGAAAAAGATAAGCTGGCGCTGCGGCTCACTAGGCTAATCCTCTGCCTTGTGGCGCTGGCACACCGGATTCTGTCCCGGTTGCCCTTCTTCCAGGCCAGCTCTCTGCTGTGGCCAGGGAGTGCAGTGGAGGATGGCCCAAGTGCTTGGGCCTTGCACCCCATGGGAGACCAGGATAAGTACCTGGCTCCTGCCATCAGATCAGCCAGGTGCGCCGGCCACAGTGTGCTGGCCGCAGCGGCCACGGCGGCCATTGGAGGGTGAACCAACGGCAAAAGGAAGACCTTTCTCTCTGTCTCCCTCTCTTACTGTCCACTCTTCCTGTCAAAAAAAAAAAAAGATATCACATGAGGGGCCTTATTCCTCTAGAAATTACAGATTCACAAATGTATTAGTCTGCTATCAAATGCTGCTCCATGACTGCACTATAGAGTGAATGTTCATGGCTTCCTCAAATATATCTGTTGGTATATTTAGCCTGTTGTGATAGTCTTCAATACTGGGGTTCTTGGTAAGTGATATGGTCACTCTTACAACAGAACCCTATGTTTTTTTTTTGTTTGTTTTTTGATGATTTTTTTTTTTTGACAGGCAGAGTTAGACAGTGAGAGAGAGAGACAGAGAGACAGAGAGACAGAGAAAAAGGTCTTCCTTCCATTGGTTCACTCCCCAAATGGCCACTTCACCTATCTGAAGCCAGGAGCCAGGTGCTTCGTCCTGGTCTCCCATGCGGGTGCAGGGCCCAAGCACTTGGGCCATCTTCCACTGCCTTCCCGGGCCACAGCAGAGAGCTGGCCTGGAAGAGGAGCAACTGGGACAGAATCCAATGCCCCCTCTGGTACTAGAACCCCGGGGTGCCAGCACTGCAGGCGGAGGATTAGCCAAACGAGCCACAGTGCCAGCCTAGAACCCTATGTCTTAAACATTACTTGGCTGTTTCTTCTCTGAACAGCCCTCAGCAATTTTGACAAATTATTTCAACCATAATTGTTTCCATATTTGTCAGCATGTCTTAGGAAAATAATTTATTTGAAATCACAATTAAGAATTACAGAATCAAATTGTTGCAGGAGTTTGAGTCAGTTTTTTATTTCAGGTTGGATAATGAGTGTGAGAAAAAGGAGAAGTAAAGTTTCACTGAGGAGGGGATCCAAGGGAGTGTTCCAGTAAGGTTGTGGACAACACAGCTTATTTAGCAATTGCCTGTTGATTGATCAGTCGCCTATGTTGGGGCCTGCTTTGTTGTTTTGTTTCATGTTTGCATATGTTTTCTTCAGGGGTCTGGTTTCTGGTGAATTGAGAAATGGCTTCCTTACATACATTTCAGGAAGTGGTCATTGTCTCTGACCAGGTTATCTCTCTATTGAGGTCTGATCTGGCTTCCAATACCTAGAACATTCTATACATCAAGAAAGTGGTCCTGGTCTCTGATGAGCTGAGAATGCCATCTTTCTGAGTAGAAAGAGTTGAAAGACGTTACCTCACTGATCACTATAGAAATGCCATAGTTGGAAACTGTTGCTGACAGGTTGAAAATGTGGTGGTCTGGCCGGTGCCGTGGCTCACTAGGCTAATCCTCCACCTTGCGGCACCGGCACACCGGGTTCTAGTCCCAGTTGGGGCGCCGAATTCTGTCCCAGTTGCCCCTCTTCCAGGCCAGCTCTCCGCTGTGGCCCGGGAGTGCAGTGGAGGATGGCCCAAGTCCTTGGGCCCTGCACCCCATGGGAGACCAAGATAAGCACCTGGCTCCTGCCTTCGGATCAGCACAGCGTGCCGGCCGCAGTGGCCATTGGAGGGTGAACCAACAGCAAAAGGAAGACCTTTCTCTCTGTCTCTCTCTCTCTCACTGTCCACTCTGTGAAAAAAAAAAAAAGAAAGAAAAGAAAAAAGAAAATGTGGTGGTCTGCTCCGACACCAGAACCTGGTATCTTGTAGTTATTTAAGAAAAAAGGACACTTCTATATCCCAGAACCCGTAATTTTCCTATCTTTCTGCTGGTATTTCACTTACTGCATTCTCACAAGATAGTTACTCAAGGAGCACCCCCTTGCTACCCTTACAATGCTATAGTTGATCTGCTGACTGATGTGAGATGAGAAGGCCATAGATATCCAACTGCAGCACCAGCAACAATAAGCACAAAGAAACACATAGGAACATCTGACTACAGAATTGCCCACTTTTGGCAACTGAGGTTTATCTTCAGTTATTGAAACTGGAGTTAGAGAAGTATTTAACTTCATAATAGTAAATGAGAAATGGGCATATCTTTCCTATTCATAAGATTCTTTTTTCAGTTGCTGACTGAGTGTGGTGGCTGCAGCTGACCAATTCTACAATAGCTTCTCTGTGCTGAGAACTACAGGTTGCACTGGGAGGCCAAGATGTAGCCCCTCTCCTACCAACACCTCTTTTTCTGTTCTATCCTCCATGGTAGGAAGGTTTGATTGCTTCTACAACACAAAACTCAGAGATCACAACCAGTTAAATTTGTGTTTTAACTCTGGTATACTACACATAAAACATGAATGCCATGGCATTGTTCTTAACCATCGTTTTTGTACTATGTCTATGATGATTAATAATTATTCTGTAAAGAATTTCGATGGTGTTCATGTTTGCAGGGAATTTTTCCCTATATTCATTATCTGGTTTTTGGAGTTCCTTCTCCATAGACTTCTCTTATAATTCTCTTTCTAGAAATCGAAACAGTAATAAAGGCCCTCCCAACAAAGAAAAGCCCAGGACCAGATGGATTCACTGCTGAATTCTACCAGACATTTAAAGAAGAAATAATCCCATTTCTTCTCAAAATATTCAGAACAATCGAAAAAGAGGGAATCCTCCCAAATTCTTTCTATGAAGCCAGCATCACCTTAATCCCTAAGCCAGAGAAAGATGCAGCACTGAAAGAAAATTACAGACCAATATCCCTGATGAGCATAGATGCAAAAATCCTCAATAAAATTCTGGCCAATAGAATACAACAACACATCAGGAAAATCATCCACCCAGACCAAGTGGGATTCATCCCTGGTATGCAGGGATGGTTCAACATTCGCAAATCAATCAATGTGATTCACCACATTAACAGACTGCAGAAGAAAAACCATATGGTTATCTCAATTGATGCAGAGAAAGCATTTGATAAAATTCAACACCCTTTCATGATGAAAACTCTAAGCAAATTGGGTATAGAAGGAACATTCCTCAATATAATCAAAGCAATTTATAAAAAACCCACAGCCAGCATCCTATTGAATGGGGATAAGTTGGAAGCATTTCCACTGAAATCTGGCACCAGGCAGGGATGCCCACTCTCACCACTGCTATTTAACATAGTTCTGGAAGTTTTAGCCAGAGCCATCAGACAAGAAAAAGAAATCAAAGGAATACAAATCAAGAAGGAAGAAGTCAAACAATCCCTTTTTGCAGACGATATGATTCTGTACTTAGAGGATCCAAAGAACTCTACTAAGAGACTATTGGAACTCATAGAGGAGTTTGGCAAAGTGGCAGGATATAAAATCAATGCACAAAAATCAACAGCCTTTGTATACACAAGCAATGCCATGACTGAGAAAGAACTGCTAAGATCAATCCCATTCACAATAGCTACAAAAACAATCAAATACCTTGGAATAAACTTAACCAAGGACGTTAAAGATCTCTACGATGAAAATTACAAAACCTTAAAGAAAGAAATAGAAGAGGATACCAAAAAATGGAAAAATCTTCCATGCTCATGGATTGGAAGAATCAACATCATCAAAATGTCCATTCTCCCAAAAGCAATTTATAGATTCAATGCAATACCAATCAAGATACCAAAGACATTCTTCTCAGATCTGGAAAAAATGATGCTGAAATTCATATGGAGGCACAAGAGACCTCGAATAGCTAAAGCAATCTTGTACAACAAAACAAAGATGGAGGCATCACAATACCAGACTTCAGGACATACTACAAGGCAGTTGTAATCAAAACAGCATGGTACTGGTACAGAAACAGATGGATAGACCAATGGAACAGAATTGAAACACCAGAAATCAATCCAAACATCTACAGCCAACTTATATTTGATCAAGGATCTAAAACTAATTCCTGGAGCAAGGACAGTCTATTCAATAAATGGTGCTGGGATAATTGGATTTCCACGTGCAGAAGCATGAAGCAAGACCCCTCCTTAGCCTCACACAAAAATCCACTCAATGTGGATTAAAGACCTAAATCTACGTCCTGACACCATTAAGTTATTAGAGAACATTGGAGAAACCCTTCAAGATATTGGCACAGGCAAAGAATTTCTGGAAAAGACCCGGGAGGCACAGGCAGTCAAAGCCAAAATCAACTATTGGGATTGCATCAAATTGAGAAGTTTCTGTACTGCAAAAGAAACAGTCAGGAGAGTGAACAGACAACCGACAGAATGGGAAAAAATATTTGCAAACTATGCAACAGATAAAGGGTTAATAACCAGAATCTACAAAGAGATCAAGAAACTCCACAAAAAACAAAACAAACAACCCACTTAAGAGATGGGCCAAGGACTTCAATAGACATTTTTCAAAAGAGGAAATCCAAATGGCCAACAGGCACATGAAAAAATGTTCAAGGTCACTAGCAATCAGGGAAATGCAAATCAAAACCACAATGAGGTTTCACCTCACCCCGGTTAGAATGGCTCACATACAGAAATCTACCAACAACAGATGCTGGCGAGGATGTGGGGAAAAAGGGACACTAACCCACTGTTGGTGGGAATGCAAACTGGTCAAGCCACTATGGAAATCAGTCTGGAGATTCCTCAGAAACCTGAATATAACCCTACCGTTCGACCCAGCCATCCCACTCCTTGGAATTTACCCAAAGGAGTTTAAATTGATAAACAAAAAAGCGGTCTGCACCCTAATGTTTATTGCAGCACAATTCACAATAGCCAAGACCTGGAATCAACCTAAATGCCCATCAACGGTAGACTAGATAAAGAAATTATGGGATATGTATTCTTTAGAATACTATACTGCAGTAAGAAACAACGAAATCCAGTCATTTGCAACAAAATGGAGGAATCTGGAACACATCATGCTGAGTGAAGTAAGCCAGTCCCAAAGGGACAAATACCATATGTTCTCCCTGATCGGTGACAACTGACTGAACACCAAAAAGGAAACCTCCTGAAGTGAAATGGACACTATGAGAAATGGTGACTTGATCAGGATAGCCCTGACTGCTAATGGACAACTTAATACATTATCCCTCATAGTATTTTTTTTTGTCTGTTCTACTTAATATGACTGGTTTAATTCTGTAATTATCACACAGTTATTCTTAAGTGTTGAAAATTAACTGAAATGTGATCCCTGTTAAACATAAGAGTGGGAATAAGAGAGGGAAGAGATGTGTAACTTGGGGCATGCTCGGGCTGACTTGCCCCAAATGGTAGAGTTAGAAACATACCAGGGGATTCCAATTCAATCCCATCAAGGTGGCATGTGCCAATGCCATCTCACTATTCCAAGTGATCAATTTCAGTTCACAATTGATCATCATGAATGGACTAAGAGTCAAAGGGAGCAGATAAACAAGTCTAGTACCTGCTAACACTAACCGATAGAATAAATAAAGGGGAGAGTGATCCAACATGGGAAGTGAGATACTCAGCAGACTCATAGAATGGCGGATGTCCTAAATAGCACTCTGGCCTCAGAATCAGCCCTAAAGGCACTCAGATCTGGCTGAAAAGCCCATGAGAGTATTTCAGGCATGGAAAGCCAAGACACTCTGGCAAAAAGATCTCTGTGAGTGAGATCCCAGTGGAAAGAACAGGTCTTCAAAGAGGGAGGTGCCTTTCTCTGAAGGGAGGAGAGAACCTCCACTTTGACTATGACCATGTATAAACAAGATAAGAGTCGAAGAACTCAAGGGGCTTCCATAGCCTTGGAAACTCATGACTGGTGCATAGGGAGATTACTGATGCCATAAACAGGAGTGTCAATTTGTAAAGTCAACAACAGGAGTCACTGTGCACTTACTCCTCATGTAGGATCTCTGTCCTTAATTTGCTGTACACTGAGGTTTAATGCTATAACGAGTACTCAAACAGTATATTTCACTTTGTGTTTCTATGGGGGTGCAAACAATTGAAATCTCTACTTAATGTACACTAAACTGATCTTCTGTAAAAAAAAAAAAAAAAAGAAAAGAAATTATCAATTCCCAACTTGACTCTCACTGGGATTAAACATGACAATAGGTCTGATCTGATTTCATCATCATTTAAAAAAAATCATCTATTATTTTTCACTTTATGTTTCTCTGTGGGAGCAAACTGTTGAAATCCTTACTTAAGGTATACTAAGCTGATCTTCTGTATATTAAGATAATCGAAAATGAATCTTGATGTGAATGGAAGGGGAGAGGGAGTGGGAAAGGGGAGGGTTGTGGGTGGGAGGGACGGTATGGGGGGGGGAAGCCATTGTAACCCATGAGTCGTACTTTGGAAATTTATATTCATTAAATAAAAGATAAAAAAAAATTCTGTTTCTGTGAATTCGTTGGTAACAGTCTATGTTTCATTTGTGAGTTAAGATTCTGAGTCTCTCCTTTGTAATCAAAGTGTTTGTAATATGTGTTCATTTGTCAAAGAATCAAGTTTGATTCTGGTGATTTTTAAAAAGATGTACTTATTTAAAGGCAAAGATGGAGGGGGGGTAGGGAGGGAAAGAGAGAGATATCTTTGACTTTCTGATTTAATCACCAAATCAGCACAGTAGCCTGGGAATAATCAGGCCAAAGCCAAGAGTACAGAACTCAATCAGGGTCTTCAAAATGGTGGCAAAACCCCAGGTATTTGAACGAATATCTTCTGCTTCCTATTTGCACAGCAGTGAGCTGGATGGGGAGCAAAGCAATGTGATTGTTTACTTCCCACATACTCAATACGGTCAGGTCCAGGTTTGCCGAAAGCCAGAAGCTTGAAACTCTATAGCTATATCCCACATTGGTGGCCAGGACCCAGATTCCTGTGCCATCACATACTTCTCTCTGTGATCTACATTAGCAGAACAGGTACCAGTAGCCATAACTGTGACTAGAAACCAAGTATATGCATATGGCACTTAGGCATCCTAACTGGTTGGTATCTTAACCAATAGGCCAAATGCCTATTCCATATTGTATGTTCTTTTTAAAAACATTTTATTTATTTTATTTGAGAGGCAGAGTTACAGACAGTGAGAAGGAGAATCAGGAAAGAAAGGTCTTCCTTCCATTGGTTCACTCCCCAAATGGCTGCAATGGCCAGAGCTGCGCCAATCTGAAGCCAGGAGCCAGGAGCTTCCTCCAGGTCTCCCACATGGGTGCAGGGGCCCAAGGACTTGGGCCATCTTCCAGTGCTTTCCCAGGCCTGAGAAAGGAGCTAGATTGGCAGTGGAGCAGCCAGGACCAGAACCGGCAACCAGATGGGATGCCAGTGCTGCAGGTGGAAAGATTAACCCACTACACCACAGCACTGGCCCCTCCGTGTTATATGTTCTTAACACAGTAATTTGTATCAATATGTAATGTCCTTTTTGTCTCCTGCAATGATTTTTGTCTCTCATATAATTGTCTGATGGTAGTATAACCACACCAGTTGGATTTTTTACCTATGATACAATTCTACATTTCCTTTTCTGTCCATCACTTTGAACCTCCTTTCTATTGAATCTACAGTGATTTTATGTAGACGGTATACGGTTGGATTTAGTTTTAAAGCATTCTGATATCTGCTTTTTCATTAGAGTGTTGACACTATTTATATTGGAATAATTATGACATTACTTCTGAAATTTTACATTTGCTTTTTGTTCTCTCTTAGACTATTTTTATCTCATTTCAACCCACACAGCATTTTCTTCATTTCCTTGGATTTTGTAGTGAACACTTTTGATTCCCTTCTCATTTTCCTATTTGTACATGTTTAGGATACTTTTGTTCTTATTACCAATACTTACCTTGGCAAGATTAATATGGGAGACAAAGAAGAACATTATTGAGGAAAATTACTGGGTCAAGAAGACAATATGGGGTTTGAATTGGGCCTGAAAGTTAATGCACCAGTAAGGATGCATGCCCCAAATATGTAAAAAGTCTCAAATGTATATTATGTATAACATTCTAAAATACATAGCCACTTAGCCTGAGTTGATGCCACCTGCAATAGCACACAAAGACAATGTTCCTATACGCCTCAGTCCAACCCTTTTTTTTTTCTTGGTCAAAAATAACATTATTATAACTTCTGTGCATGAACATGCTTATTTCTAATTATGTTTATGTATTTCTCTTTTAATTGTAATAAGAAATAAAAGGAAAGTATGGACAACTATAAAACCATCCTCGATTCACCATCCTCTCAAATAGAGCAGGAGCTGAGGAGGGTCGTGGTGTAGTTGGTTTTCATGGTGGCATTAAACTTTGTTCCCTCTCTACATTCAGGAAACACCTTCAGAGCAACAGGTATTTCCCAGAGTTACCTTGATCTTTTGTTTTTGTGCGCAGTCATCTGGATTCTCCAACTTTCCTTCTAACAATAAACACATGGCCACTATGCATGAATGTGCACTGGTCCTGGGGTTCTTCATACATCACACTTTTTTAAAATGCTTTGGGGGGTAGCTAGAGTGCCAATTTCAGGGGTTCCCAATGGCCAGCCCGAATCCCTTCCTCATGCAGAACAATGTGTCATTACAAGCTTCTTCTGAAACTTTTTCTCTGGAACAATGAACAGTCAAGGTGAATCCAGATCATGTACCTGCTTCATGCAACATTTGAGGGAACTACAGGTCAGGGTGGTGAAAGCCATGGCCACAAGTGACACAGCTGGCAGGCAGGCATGGTGTTCTCTAGATGGTCAGATCCTCACAACATTTTGTTTCTCATCTTATAAAATGTGAACCATTGTCTTCTTTCTTCCTTCACCAAAAGTTCATCACACCAGAGTCAGTTGGCATATACACTGGGAGGAAAAATGATCCCAAGAAAGGGTGTGTGTCACATTTGCACATGAGCTGCTGGATAGCCTGAACCACAAGGGCTCAGGCTTTAGGAAACTGCTCTCTTACTCTAGAGTTTTACACTTTCTGCTTGACCCTATGGGACTGTTTGTCTTTGGCTATTCACCTTTCCAGCCTCATCATTTTCCTGCTCCCTAGTAAAATCCATCCCTTGGCTCCCTTGTGAACCTGTTCTCCCCTTCCTAACCCTTCTTCCTCCTCCTGCCTGTCTTTGCTTATCTAGGGTTATGGCTATGAATGCCAAAATCCTGCCTTAATCTTGGAGTTTTATTTTCTGTGTGCTCATAGTATGAACATTAATTTTATATAACTGGCCTGAACCACCAACCGCCCATACATTTGGCTCAGCCTCATTCTCGATGTGTCTATATGGGAATTTCTGAGTAGATTTAACATCTGAACAGCTAGAGTTTGTAAAGGAAATTGCTCTTCCTGGTGAACCTTGAATAGAGCAACAGGACTGAACAGTCTGATCAAGAGGGCACCCCCTCCCTTCATAGAACATGTGAGAGAACTTAGGGGCAGGGAAGTGAAAGACCTCACCCCAGTTGACACAGCTGACAGCCATTGAATTTTCCTGGTGATGGTTCCTCTCAACATTCTGGGTATGAATGTCACAAAATTTGAGCATAGGAACCATTATCTGCTTGCCTTCTTCAACAAAGATTCATTGTAACAGGGCTGGTTGGCATATAACTTAGGGATGACAAATGATTCCAAGAAGCACTGTTTTACATTTGCACATGAGCCATATGATGCCCTGAACCATGAATGCTACTGAAAGAGATACTAGGGATCTCTGGATATGTAGAAATGGGAAATGTCCCAGATGCTCCTGAGGAAGTAGGAGCATTGGATTCCCCCTTCTGGGTGTTTCCTTGGTGGAGAAGCCATTGCAGGTACATGTTTGACATTTTGTTTTTGTTTTGTTTCAGATGAATAATTCCAATTTGTATTTATCTGGAACCCAAGAGAGAAATGAGCAGAGCCAGTGTGTGCTATTGGAAGCAGGCATGAGGTGAGTTTTCCATCATCATCCACACAGCCCCTCACTCCATCCTCAGATCACCCCCAAGGTGCAGGCATCATTATCTTCACTCTGTGGGTGAGAAGCCTGAGGCTCACAGAGGTAAAGGAACTTGTTTTAGCAAAGAAGGACTCAAAACCAGGGACAAAAAATAGCCAACTTGGACTTGATATAGAAAATTTGTAATGCTGCAAATCTGCACCATCCTTTTAGGTTTCTCAACCAGAGAATACCTTGATGAAAACACATGGAAGAGCTGGCTGGTAGCATTTATAAAGGATTTACAGAGGTAGGAAGAAACTGGAGCAGAGAGCAATGGCATAGAAGGCTGTGACTGCAATCCAGACACTGGAGATGGAGCAAACAGAGTTTGGAACTAGCAAGCCTTGGTCCAGGACAGGCCTACTGGTTAACACAGTGGTTGAGATGCCCATATTTCATATTGGAACATCTGGGTTCAAGTCCAGGCACAGCTTCAGATTCTAGCTTCCTGCTAATGTGCACCCTTGGAGGCAGCAGGTCATGGGTCAAGTAGTTAGGTTCCTGCTACCCACAGTCAAGACCTGGATGGAGTTCTTGGCTCTCAGTTTCAGCCTGGCCAAGACCTGGTAATTTCTGGCATTTGAGGAATTGGATTAGCAGACAGGAGCTTGTTTTCTCTGCCTCTCAAAAAATACATTTAAAAAAAACCCAAAACACCCACAAGACCTTGTTCTAGCCTTGTCCCTGCCATGCTTCCATTACTGCTGGGGAACCCTGAGCAAGTCACAGCCATTTCTCTGAAGCTTTGTAATTTGTCCCTAAGATGCTGATGAACTGATAATAGAAAACCCTGAGGTTCTTTCAAACTCTAAAATTGTGCCTGAGATTTATAAATTTTAATGCACTCTGAATACCATCTTGAATCCAGAAAAGAATATAGATGTAGTAATTCTTAACATAATCTTGTCAAAGTACAAAGGAATAGGCTTGATTTTAAGAATGCTTTTTTTTTTTTGGACAGGCAGAGTGGACAGTGAGAGAGACAGAGAGAAAGGTCTTCCTTTGCTGTTGGTTCACCCTTCAATGGCCGCTGCGCTGATCCAAAGCCAGGAGCCAGGTGCTTCTCCTGGTCTCCCATGTGGGTGCAGGGCCCAAGGACTTGGGCCATCCTCCTCTGCACTCCCGGACCACAGTATAGAGCTGGCCTGGAAGAGGAGCAACCGGGACAGAATCCAGCACTCTGACCAGGATTAGAACCAGGTGTGCCAGCGCTGCAGGCGGAGGATTAGCCTATTGAGCCATGGCGCCGGCCAAGAATGCTTTTTAAAGCAGATTACATCACAACAAGCCCATCATTTCAGCATCTTTCTGTTTTCCTTGTTTATGAATATGATTTGGACACTGGTGCTATAGCAGTGGTTGACATTAAAGTCAAATAAGAATATTATGTTTGAAACAGAGGAGAGAATTTAAGCTTATCTTTCTAAGAAATTTATGAAAATATACTTGGCAGACAGAAATTGCATTGTCATCAAATTAGTTTTCTAAGCTCAAATTTAATTAAAATGAGACACTTCTACAACTGGTTCAATCAACAGAGTGTAAAGAGATTTTGGAGGGGCCGGCACAGTGACGCAGTGGGCTAATGTCCTGGCCTGAAGCACCGACATCCCTTAAGGGCACCAATTCAAGATCTGGCTGCTCCACTTCCAATCCAGCTCTCTGCTATGGCCTGAAAGCAGTAGAAGATGGCCCAAGTCCTTGGGCCCTTGCACCCATGTGGGAGACCAGGAAGAAGCTCCTGGCTCCTGGCTTTGGATCAGTGCAGTTCTAGCCATTGTGACCAATTGGGGAGTGAACCAGTGGTTGGAAGACCTCTCTCTATCTCTCCCCCCCACCCCATGTAACTCTGAATTTCAAATAAATAAATAAATCTTTTAAAAAAGAGAAATTTTGAATAGAGCACACAGGAAATAAATATAGTACCACTCGAGCAAATAATCAACACAACAGTTGCGTGTCTGCTGTTGCTGGTGATGCTTCTCAAATATCTTTAACGACTTCTGGATGAATTGACTTCTGCTGGTGTGAAGCAGGCTCGTCATGCCTGGCTCACACTTGCAAATTTAGTTCTGTAAGAACAAGAGTTCCCTCTTGGGGAAAAGACCTTAATTCATTTATCGAGGCTCCACTTCTATAACTGACACACTTCCTATTAGGCGCCATGTCCAAAAACTGTCCCATTGAATAATTAAAGTTCCAAACCATGAACTTTTTTTCTTTTTCCCAGAATGTAAGTCCACCATTTCAGCTGTTTTCAAGACAGTGTAAGTTGTGTAAGTTGGCAACTCTTTTTTTTTTTTTTTTTGACAGGCAGAGTGGACAGTGAGAGAGAGAGACAGAGAGAAAGCTCTTCCTTTTGCTGTTGGTTCACCCTCCAATGGCCACTGCAGCTGGCACAGCACGCTGATCCGAAGCCAGGAGCCAGGTGCTTCCTCCTGGTCTCCCATGCGGGTGCAGGGCCCAAGGACCTGGGCCATCCTCCACTGCCTTCCTGGGCCACAGCAGAGAGCTGGACTGGAAGAGGAGCAACTGGGACAGAATCCGGTGCCCCAACTGGGACTAGATCCTGGTGTGCCGGTGCTGCAGGCGGAGGATTAGGCTATTAAGCGCAGCGCCGGCCCAAACCATGAACTTTTAATGGACACTTTGAAACCACAGTGCTATTTAAACCCTATCAGGTTTTTGGTTTTTGTTTGTTTGTTTGTTTTTGTTTTTGTTTTTGTTTTTTTTTTTTTTTGGTAGAATAGTTTCCTGGGTGACTTTTGTGATACCTCTCAACCAAGGGATAGGAGACGTGTACACAATTAATACTTTCCCACACATTGATTGTACGCTGCAGGTAATATAAAGGGCTGATTCAGATGCTAAGCATTCAGTCACAAACACCAAGTGGATTCATGGGGTGATTAACTAGGGACTGTTGACGGAGGCCCATGAGAATGTCACTTAAGTAAGTTAGTTGACCCTCGCAGCCTGGTAGATGATGACGAACAGTTATCAATGCATCTGGTTACATGAAATGTGTGAGGTCTGGAAAACCTTGGGGATATCAAAGTCACATAAACAACACAACCTTGATCTGACTTGCATGATCCAGGCAGGGGCTAGTCATAGTTGTGAAAAGCACTAACATATCTCCCGGGATTTCTAGCTTCCCATCCTTATTAATCCTATGAGAAAGCATATTCTCACACTGGCGATTTTACCATACAGCTGTGTATGTTGGGGACCTCTTGACCAAAGAAATAAGATGCTTCTCTGAGAGTTCTTTACAACAAAGCCAAATTAATAGGAGAGATACATGAGGGAGCAACATTGTTTTCAGTTTGGTTTGTATTGACTGCATAGTCAGATACTCATGATTCACTTAAGGTGCACTCCTGTCCATGTTTGGCTTTGTCTCCACTGTGTAGCTTATGCTAACAGTTTTGGCAAGAAGGCTCTGCATTGCTTTGCTTGGAAGGTCAGGCAGACATGCAAGAAGGGCTCGCGATCCCTTTTCACTGTATTTCTTCTGAGCAGAAGCCAGGTGAATTGGGTTGAAGTGATAGATCTTTTCCCTTAGCAGAAATTCCCACCTGGGTCTGCTCTTCTGGGAAGCGCTCAAAGCCAATTTCATGACACCAAGCACCTCCCTGTAGCTGAGGGCATTGGGCTCTAGTCACAGCTATGGCTACAGATGGCTTTTCATGCTGATGTAGCTCACAGACAGCAGCATGTGATGGCTGAAGAACCTGGGTCCCTGCCACAAAAGTGGGAGATGTCCACCTGGTTCCAAACTATGGCCTGGCCAGGACCTGACTCTCTTGAATATTTGAGATGTGAACACTCCGTTTGCTCTGCTCTCAATTCAGCTCACTGCTGTGCAACCAGGATGCAGCAGATGATGGTTCAAATACTTGGTATTTGCTACAATTTGTAGGACACAGAAGAAGTTTTGAGCTCCTGGCTTTAGCCTGATTCTGAAATAAAACTTGATTTATGTTTTAAAGTAAGACTGCTAGGTTACAAGCACCTGAAAGCTTTTAGGCAAACAAGATAAGCAGGATTATAGTGGCAAGAACAGGTGAAGAGAATGCAGGACAGCTTGTAACCCCAGTGTTTCAGCCTGTGAGGAAGCAGGGGAGGGATCTCCATGCTAGGAAATCAATAGTCGGCTCTAACCGCCCCAGGTATGCTGACCTACCAAGCTGGAAATCTTGCAAGATTGTTAACCAAGTTTCGATGTTGGTGCATGCACTTCCTGAACCCATCACTTGACTGGATGAGTGAGGTTATTCATCACACAAATGAGTCTATGAAGCATCAGTCAACAAATGCAGGGCCATCCACGGTGAGTATGTGTCCCTAGAGAGACACACACACACACACATGTGTTGGCCTTCATTACTTGGCTGTGGTTTACTATACTAAACTGAATTCCAAAGACGCCCAGAAATGAGGACAGGCAGGAGCCCCCATTTCACTGCTGTGGGTCCTGAGGAGCTGCCTTTGGATGAACCTTTTATGCAAGTGAGAGTTGTTTGGAGATGGCTGCCCATGTCTACTCTGATACCTTCTTCCTGTATTTTGGGAAATGGGCCCTGGTTGGCCCAGTGATATTTTTGGTCGTCATGGGGTGAGGGAGGAGGGATTGAGGTAAGCTTGGGGGCTCAGGCTTCAGATACAGCTCTCACCCTAGAGTTTTACTCCTTCTGCTCACCCCTCAGGAACTCTTTTCTCTTTTGTCATTTGCCTTTTCAGTCTCATCATTTTCCTGACCCCTAGTATACCCCTTCTCTTGGCTCCATTTTTACCTCTTCTCCCTTTCCAGCCCCCTTCTTCATGCCTGACTACGCATATCAAGGATTATGGCTATGGATGCAGAAACCCTGCCTTAATCTTGATTTTATTTTTTATTTTCTGTGTGGTCATAGTATGATAGTTAATTTTACATAATGACTGGATTGGGCCACCGAGTGCCCATACCTTTGGCCTAACCTCATTCTTTCTGTGTCTACGTGGGTATTTCTGGCTTGGTTTAACATCTGAACAGCTACAGCGTACAAAGGAAATGGCCCTTCCTGGGGAGGCTTGAATAGAGCAAAAGGACAGAGCAGTCTGTAATCAAGAGGTCACACTCCTTCCTTCACTGTCTTAGATAATTGACGTCGGAATATTCTGGATAGTGTTCTAGATTTTGATGAATGACTCTCCTGGGTATCCAGATTGGGAAATGGGCACACACGAAGGTTTCTGCAGCAATGTTCAATCTTTCCTTCATAGGACCTCTGCCTCCACCTCTATTTGAATATGCTCTAGTCCTGGGTGTCTTCCACATACCACACTTGTTTCAATGCCTTTGGGAAGTGGCTCAGGTGCCAGTTTCAGGGGCTTTCAATGTCAGCCTCTGTCCCTCCCACATGCACACCCGCTGTGACATTGCAGATCTTTTCTGAAACTTTTGTCTGGAAAAATGATGAACAGTCTAGATGCATGCAGATTATGTACTTTCTTCATAGAACATTTGAGGGAACTAAGGGCAAGGGATAAAGTTTATTAATTTCAGAGCATCTTTCTAGTATAAACCTCAAAGAAAAGCACAAAAGTGTCCATTCCTTTCCTTGACACAGCCTAGCAGAGATATTTTTCCAGACCAATCTTTCTAGTCTAGCACCATGTACCAGAATATTTGTTTTTGAAGGATCCCATATCTTGGAAAATTTAAAAAACATTTTTATAATGATTGGCTGGCAGCAGGAATCCCATCCTGCTTCGCCAGTTTCACTACAGTCTCACAAAGTGTCTCAGTATGGATTTTAACTTGCATGTGAAGTGTAGATGCTGGCGAAATCTTTCCATTCTTTCCGTATTCTTCATATCCTTTATTTCCAAACATATTTATAAAGTCGTTCACAATGGTCAGTAGCATGTCTTGATTAGGATCAGTGCAGTTTGAGATCTTGTCCAAGTTAAGATATTGAGGAAGCAGTTTCTGCTGATTAACTGGAAGTGATCAAAATTCTCTTTCTTTTTTTTAAACTTTTATTTAATGAATATAAATTTCCAAAGTACGATTTATGGATTACAATGGCTTCCCCCCCATACCGTCCCTCCCACCCACAACCCTCCCCTTTCCCACTCCCTCTCCCCTTTCATTCACATCAAGATTCATTTCGATTATCTTAATATACAGAAGATCAGCTTAGTATACATTAAGTAAGGATTTCAACAGTTGGCTCCCGCACAGAAACATAAAGTGAAAAATAATAGATGATTTTTTTAAATGATGATGAAATCAGATCAGACCTATTGTCATGTTTAATCCCAGTGAGAGTCAAGTTGGGAGTTGATAATTTCTTTTTTTTTTTTACAGAGGATCAGTTTAGTATGCATTAAGTAAAGATTTCAACAGTTTGCACCCCCATAGAAACACAAAGTGAAATATATTATTTGAGTACTCGTTATAGCATTAAATCTCAATGCACAGCACATTAAGGACAGAGATCCTACATGAGGAGTAAGTGCACAGTGACTCCTGTTGTTGACTTTACCAATTGACACTCCTGTATATGGCATCAGTAATCTCCCTATGCTCCAGTCATGAGTTGCCAAGGCTATGGAAGCCCTCTGAGTTCTCCGATTCTTATCTTGTTTAGAAAAGGTCATAGTCAAAGTGGAGGTTCTCTCCTCCCTTCAGAGAAAGGTACCTCCTTCTTTGAAGACCTGTTCTTTCCACTGGGATCTCACTCACAGAGACCTTTTGCCAGAGTGTCTTGGCTTTCCATGCCTGAAATACTCTCATGGGCTTTTCAGCCAGATCTGAATGCCTTTAGGGCTGATTCTGAGGCCAGAGTGCTATTTAGGACATCTGCCATTCTATGAGTCTGCTGAGTATCTCACTTCCCATGTTGGATCACTCTCCCCTTTATTTATTCTATCGGTTAGTGTTAGCAGGTACTAGACTTGTTTATGTGCTCCCTTTGACTCTTAGTCCTTTCATTATGATCAATTGTGAACTGAAATTGATCACTTGGACTAGTGAGATGCATTGGTACATGCCACCTTGATGGGATTGAATTGGAATCCCCTGGTATGTTTCTAACTCTACCATTTGGGGCAAGTCAGCTTGAGCATGTCCCAAATTATACATCTCTTCCCTCTCTTATCCCCACTCTTCTGTTTAACAGGGATCACATTTCAGTTAAATTTCAACACTTAAGAATAACTGTGTATTAATTACAGAATTAAACCAGTCATATTAAGTAGAACAGGCAAAAAAACTACTAAGAGGGATAATGTATTAAGTTGTTCATTAACAGTCAGGGCAATGCTGATCAAGTCACCATTTCCCATAGTGTCCATTTCACTTCAACAGGTTTCCTTTTTGGTGTTCAGTCAGTTGTCACCGATCAGGGAGAACATATGGTATTTGTCCCTTTGGGACTGGCTTATTTCACTCAGCATGATGTGTTCCAGATTCCTCCATTTTGTTGCAAATGACTGGATTTCGTTGTTTCTTACTGCGGTATAGTATTCTAAAGAGTACATATCCCATAATTTCTTTATCCAGTCTATCGTTGATGGGCATTTAGGTTGGTTCCAGGTTTTAGCTATTGTGAATTGAGCTGCAATAAACATTAGGGTGCAGACCTCTTTTTTGTTTGCCAATTTAAATTCCTTTGGGTAAATTCCAAGGAGTGGGATGGCTGGGTCGAACGGTAGGGTTATCTTCAGGTTTCTGAGGAATCTCCAGACTGACTTCCATAGTGGCTTGACCAGTTTGCATTCCCACCAACAGTGGGTTAGTGTCCCTTTTTCCCCGCATCCTCGCCAGCATCTGTTGTTGGTAGATTTCTGCATGTGAGCCATTCTAACTGGGGTGAGGTGAAACCTCATTGTAGTTTTGATTTGCATTTCCCTGATTGCTAGTGACCTTGAACATTTTTTCATGTGCCTGTTGGACATTTGGATTCCTCTTTTGAAAAATGTCTATTGAGGTCCTTGGCCCATCTCTTAAGTGGGTTGTTGGTTTTGTTGTTGTGGACTTTCTTGATCTCTTTGTAGATTCTGGTTATTAAGACTTTATCTGTTGCATAGTTTGCAAATATTTTTTCCCATTCTGTCGGTTGTCTCTTCACTCTCCTGTTTCTTTTGCAGTACAGAAACTTCTCAATTTGATGCAATCCCAATAGTTGATTTTGGCTTTGACTGCCTGTGCCTCCCAGGTCTTTTCCAGAAATTCTTTGCCTGTGCCAATATCTTGAAGGGTTTCTCCAATGTTCTCTAGTACCTTGATGGTGTCAGGTTATAGATTTAGGTCTTTAATCCATGTTGAGTGGATTTTTGTGTAAGGTGTAAGGTAGGGGTCTTGCTTCATGATTCTGCACGTGGAAATCCAATTTTCCCAGCACCATTTATTGAATAGACTGTCCTTGCTCAAGGAATTAGTTTTAGATCCTTGATCAAATATAAGTTGGCTGTAGATGTTTGGGTTGATTTCTGGTGTTTCTATTCTGTTCCATTGGTCTATCCATCTGTTTCTGTACCAGTACCATGCTGTTTTGATTACAACTGCCCTGTAGTATGTCCTGAAATCTTGTATTGTGATGACTCCGGCTTTGTTTTTGTTGTACAAGATTGCTTTAGCTATTCGAGGTCTCTTGTGCCTCCCTATAAATTTCAGCACCATTTTTTCCAGATCTGAGAAGAATGTCTTTGGTATCTTGATTGGTATTGCATTGAATCTATAAATTGCTTTTGGGAGAATGGACATTTTGATGATGTTGATTCTTCCAATCCATGAGCATGGAAGATTTTTCCATTTCTTGGTATCCTCTTCTATTTCTTTCTTTAAGGTTTTGTAATTTTCATCGTAGAGATCTTTAACGTCCTTGGTTAAGTTTATTCCAAGGTATTTGATTGTTTTTGTAGCTATTGTGAATGGGATTGATCTTAGAAGTTCTTCCTCAGCCATGGCATTGCCTGTGTATACAAAGGCTGTTGATTTTTGTGCATTGATTTTATACCCTGCTACTTTGCCAAAATCTTCTATGAGTTCCAATAGTCTCTTAGTAGAGTTCTTTGGATCCCCTAAATAAAGAATCATGTCATCTGCAAAGAGGGATAGTTTGAGTTCTTCCTTCCCAATTTGTATCCCTTTAATTTCTTTTTCTTGCCTAATAGCTCTGGCTAGAACCTCCAGAACTATATTGAATAGCAGTGGTGAGAGTGGGCATCCCTGTCTGGTACCAGATCTCAGTGGAAATGCTTCCAACTTTTCCCCATTCAATAGGATGTTGGCTGTGGGTTTTTCATAGATTGCTTTGATTGTATTGAGGAATGTTCCTTCCAAACCCAGTTTGCTTAGAGTTTACATCATGAACGGGTGTTGTATTTTATCAAATGCTTTCTCGGCATCTATTGAGATAATCATATGGTTTTTCTTCTGCAGTCTGTTAATGTGGTGTATCACATTGATTGTCTTGCGCACATTAAACCATCCCTTCATACCAGGGATAAATCCCACTTGGTCTAGGTGGATGATCTTTCTGATGTGTTGTTGCATTCTATTGGCGAGAATTTTATTGAGGATTTTTGCATCTATGTTCATCATGGATATTGGTCTGTAATTCTCTTTCAGTGCTGCATCTTTTTCCGGCTTAGGAATTAAGGTGATGCTGGCTTCATAGACAGAATTTGGGAGGATTCCCTCTTCTTCGATTGTTCTGAATAGTTTGAGAAGAATTGGAGTCAGTTCTTCTTTAAATGTCTGGTAGCAAAATTCTCTTTCTATTCAATGTGCCAACTCTTACATTCTGGGGCCATAGTGGCTGAGAGCATTCGTGATCTTCTAGAAGTGCTAGTGCTCCAGTCTCTCCTTTTCCTCCTCCATGCTGCTCAAGGCAGCAGAGGACATCGCCATGGCCGAGCCCCAGTGCAGGGTGGAGAACAGTGTTCCACCGCACCACTTCCAGCACAGCTGCCACTGCTGTCTGACCAGCAGCCTTTGGCAGCTGAGTGGCGGGAAGCTGTGCTAAACTCCTCTGCTGCATCCCTGCCATCATCCTTGGCTTGGTGGCAGCTGCTCCGTCCTCATCTTGATGGTGCAACATGAACCTGCTGCAAACTCAGTGCACATTTCACTCCCTGCTCTCCTCAGTGCTGCCTCCGTGCTGGAATCCCTGAGGTGCTGAGGGATCCTTGGCATTCCCCACAGGGTTAAAGGGCTATGCAAGGCCTTAGTAAGAGTTGGCCCAAGGCACAGTGACAGGATTTGTTCATGTACTACCAAGAAATATTTCCAAGGTCCTGTACTCTGATGTGTCATGGGCACAATTCCTGGGGCCCATGGCAATGGAGATCTTCCCACGGCTGCAGGGGCTCTTGGATGCCACTCCAAGGCTCCCCAAGATATGGCTCGGACACCCAGCGTAAGCCTGGTGGGTCATCTCTGGGCATCAAGCTCAGCAAAGCAGAGCTGCTTCCATTCATACTCTCCCATTGCTCCCTGGACCAAAGCAGATGGGTCTAAGGAAGACGGGACAGGGCTGGGCCCAGGCACCTGAAGCCATCCTTCCTAGTCTTTGTGATCTGACTGGAGCTTAGCTGTCTGACCCTGCCCACTCCCTTCACTTTTGCTTTCTTGTCTGCCAGTTGCAAACTCTATTCCTGCCCTTACAGGAAAGAGAAGCTGTGCTCTAGCTTCTTCTGCAAGTAGATGCAGGACCTTGCAGTGGGCCTCAGTGAGATGCATGTGCCTAACCTCCTGTGAGCACACTTGTCTTTAGACAAACATCCTGTCATCCAGTGCTCCCAAACATGAGTATTTCCTTCTCCCTGCTTGCCTTCTTCTGGCTTTGATTCATTACCTTCCTGCCCTTGAGTTCTCATTTTTGTTCTCCTAAAACAATGCCCTGGTCCCCTTTACCTCATTCCACCTCTGACTATGTAGACATGTCTCAGCACTCCAGACTTAATGGATTAGAATTCACTTGCTCTATCAAGCATTTAACACAATCATAACTAGGGTGCTGTGTTGTGGAGCAGCAGTCTGAGCAGCTGCTTGCAAAATCAGCACCCATAAGGTCATGAATGTTAGTACCTGTAACCCCACTTCCTATCTAGCTCCCTTGGATAATGCCTGGCAAGAAAGCAGAAAATTGTCCCATTCCTTGGGTGCATGCCTCCCATGTAGGAGACCCAGATGGAGCTCCATGTCCTGGCTGTGGCTCGGCCCAACCACTGCTGCGGTGGCCATTTGGACAATGAACCAGAGGATAAAAGATATCTGTCTGTCTCTCAAGCTCTCTCCCTGTCTTCTTTCCCTGTTACTTTGCTTTTCAAATGCTAACAAAAAATGTACATCTCTAAAGTTATTCACCACTAGTCTAAGCTCATGCAAAAGAGGAACCCTGTTTTATTAACCACAGCATCTGTAGTGCCAGGGACATCTCTGTCCTTTCAAAAACATGTACAAATGAGAGACTTTTTAAAATATTTATTTACTTGAAAGAGTTACACAGAGAGAAGAGAGGTAGAGAGAGAGAGCGAGCTCTTACATCTGCTGGTCCACTCTCTAGTTGGCTGCAATGGCTGGAGCTGGGCCAATCTGGAGCCAGGAGTCAGGAGCTTCTTGCAGGTCTCCCATGTGGGTGCAGGGGCCCAAGGACTTGGGCCATCTTCTACTGCTTTCAGGCCATAGCAGAGAGCTGGATCAGAAGAGGAGCAGCTAGGGCTCAAACCAGTGCCCCTATGGGATACTGGCACTGCAGGGTTTGCCTTTACTTACTATGCCACAGCACTGGCCCCAAGACACATTGTTTGTAAACTTGGGTCATTGTCTGTCCCAGACTGCAGAAAATGTAGCAATAAGGACTGTGTCATACACATACCTGATAGGATGCATTCAGCCTCCCAGCCTACATTTGTGGTCTGCCTTGTTATGCTGTCCTTAGTATGCACCATCTGATAATCCCGTCAGGTTCTCAAGTCCGTGTATTGAGTTTACAGAGTCTAGATTGTGCCTACTATTTCTGAGCCTCTTTCTGGAAGGGGGGGTATGAACTGGAGTATGCACAAGGAAATAAAATTATAGCTTGTTCTTATACCTTCGTACTCTGAGGCCTATATTTTGTTTTTTATTATCTTCCCTCTTCAGTCTCTGGAGAAGCTCAATGCAGGGGACAGAGAAGTGCTTCCTGACTCTGAATAGGAGGCAGATTTGAACTTGAGCATGGCCTAATCAAGTGAGCAATGTGAAACCTTCTCAAACTGAAAAGGAAAACAAGGCATCTGCTAAAGGCATCCTCACAAAATGCATATAAACTACACTTGTTACTTTTGCATGTTGATTCATGTATATGTGTTCATTTAAATGGTGTAGCAGGTAGCCCACATTCTCAGATTTCCCTCCAGTCTCTCCTCACCTGAGGAAGAGGCCAACGGTGGGGATCATGAGAGCAGTTGTGTCCAGCAAGCCATTATCACTGACCCAATATTGCACCCCACTTCTCATGTGCAGGGAAATTGGGAAACTTGTCTTTCTTATTCCCTGGAGGTCTGTCCAGCTTGAAGTCACCTCCTTGTAAAATCTCAGAATGAGCTGTGGAGGGCATGCCAAGGCAGCAACACAGATCTGTCTCCCAGAGAGTCTACTCATGGTGGATGGGCCTGAGAAGCTTCTGTTTGCATGGTTTGGGATAGTACCAAGGAGATCTGTGGATGGAGACATTTTAGCAGGGTCCTCATGCTGTCTCTGGTTGACTTGAGCAGAGGGAAGTAAAGGTTGGGGATAGAAGCAGAAGGTGTAGAATATTGCATGACATGTTTAAGCCATTCTGAATTGTGGAGAGCCATCCTCCAAGATTCCGGGCCCACAGGCACCTCATCTCTCTCTTGCTTCAGTCTCCTCATGGTTCTGGGATGGACAGGAGAAAAACAACTCACTTTGCTCTTAGCAGATTACCCTCTTCATGAACTTGCTATGTACTGCAAAAGGAGAGGGGGATGAAGAAAATGGATTAAAATATTTTGACACAAAAGGATCCATAGTATCACATCATGATACCAAGAACAACATCCCACATTGTCTGCTTCCACTGATTATTTTTTAAAGATTTATTAATTTAAAAGGGACCATGACAGAGACAAAGGAACACACACACATGGGGGGGTGGGGTATAAAGGGAGGGACAGGGAGGCAGGGAGGGGGAGAGAGAGTAAGGGAGGAAATGAGGGAAGTCTTCAACCCACAGGTTCAACCAGCGCTGGACAGGTAGAATCCAGAAATCAGGAATTCCATGGGGATCTCCCAGGTGGGAGCCAGGGACTCAAGTCCTTGAACCATGGTCTGCTGCCTCCCAGGGATGTTAACATGGAGTTGGCTTGGAAAGAGCATCTGGGACTTGGTCTGCCATTCTGATGTCAGGTGAGCAGCAGAAGCCTAACTTGCTATGCCACAACACCCACTCTGATTTTTCTTTGTAAAGCTTTATTTGAAAGAGATTGATTGATTGATTCAGAGACAAAGAGAAGATCTTCCATCTGTTGGTGCCTTCCCCAAATGACTGCAGTGATTGGGGCTAGGCCTATCTGATGACAGATTCTTTTTTTTAATTTTTATTTTTATTATTTTTTTGACGGGCAGAGTGGACAGTGAGAGACAGAGAGAAAGGCCTTCCTTTTTGCCATTGGTTCACCCTCCAATGGCCGCCGTGGCCAGCGCGCTGCGGCTGGCACATCGCGCTGATCTGAAGCCAGGAGCCAGGTGCTTCTCTTGGTCTCCCATGTGGGTGCAGGGCCCAAGCACTTGGGCCATCCTGGCAGGAGATTCTTGTGTGTCTCCTACAAGGGTTCAAGGACCTAAATACTTGAGCATTCTCTGGCTTGCCCAGGTCCATTGTGGAGCTGGATTGGAAGTGGAGCAGCTGGAACTTGAAATGCCAAGTGGCAACATTATGCTACAGCACCAATCCCATCAATGATTTCTTTTTTTCCCAAAGACTTTCATTTAGGGAATACAAACTTCATGCATTTCATAAGTACGGCTTTAGGAATATAGTGATTGTTCCCACCATACCCACCCTCCCACCCACTCTCTCATCCCACCTCCTGCTCCCTGACCCATTCCCAGTCCCATTTTCCACTAAGGTCCATTTTCAATTAACTTTATACACAGAAGACCAGCTCTTTACTAAGTTAAGAGTTTCACAGTTTGCACCAAACAAACTGTTCCTCAACAGTTGAGACAAGGACTGTTCAAAGTCCTTTCATCTTGAAGTTAATTTCACTTAATTTTTTTAGAAACTTGATTAAATTTAAAGAAGCACTGAAGAATGATACATCTTTTTGTGAGCACCTAGACATAATTATAATTCAACTCTTAGAGGTACTGCATGAGAAGTTAGTGCACAGTGACCCCTGTGTTAATTTAATAGTTGAAACTCTTATGTGTAATGTCAATGACCACCCAAGGCTCTTGACATGAGCTCCCTAGGCTATGGAAGCTTTTTGAATCCACAAACTCTATCAGTATTTAGACAAGGCCATAAGTAAAATGGAAGTCCTCTCTTGCCTTCAGAGAAAAGTACCTCCTTCTTTGATGACCACTTCTTTCCACTGAGGTCTCGCCCACCAAGGTCCTTCTTGTCAGACATTTTTTGCAGTGTCTGGCTTTCCATGCCTGAAATGTTCTCATGGACTTTTCAGACAGACCAGGAAGACTTAAAGGGCTGATTCTGAGGTCAGAGTGCTACTTAAAGGGATTGTCTATCATAATCTACTCAGATTCTGAGTCTGCTGTGTGAACTGCTAATCATGTTGGAACATCCATTCCTTTTTAATTCTATTACCAGACCCTTAATCCTATCCATATGATCAACTTAACACTGAAGATGATATATTTACCAACAGTTTAATGGTATTTGAGGTCCCATGGCAAGTATTTAAACTGTAAGTAAGTCCATAGGAAAGTATGCAGAACTATACAGGTTTAGAGTTAGAAACTCCACATGCTTCATAATTACAACTTTAGAAACATGGTGATTCTTCCCACTGTGCCCACCTCATGCCCATACTCCCACCCCTCTTCCTCCTCCTCTTATTCCTACTCTTTTTACTGAGATCTATTTTCAATTGACTATATACACATATGTTAAACTCTGTTAAGAGTTTGACAAATAGTATTTTTAAAAAAAAAACTCCGTTCCTCAACAATCAAGACAAGGACTGTTAGTCATTGCCTCTCTTCTACAGATTTCTTTTTAGGTGTTCTATTAGTTATCACAGATCAGGGAGAACATATGGAGTTATCCCTTTGGAACTGGCTTATTTCAGTAAGTATGATGTTTTCCACATTCATTCATTTTGTTGCAAATGATCAGATTTCATTTTTATAACCACTGTGTAGTATTCCATGGTGTACATATCCCATAATTTCTTTATCCAGTCTTCAGTTGATGGGCATTTGAGTTGCTTCCATGACTTAGCTAGTGTAAACTGAGCTGCAATAAATATGGGGGGGGGTGCAGATAACTCTTTCATGTGCTGTTTTCATTTCCCTTGGGTAAATCCCCAGGAATGGATGGCTGGGACATATGGTACATCTATATTCAGATTTCTGAGCTATCTCCATACTGTCCTCCACAGTGGTTTTATCAGTTTACATTCTCACCAACAGTAGGTTAGGGTACCTTTATCCTCACATCCTTCCCAGCATTTGTTGATTTCTGTATGGAAGCCATTCTTACTGGGGTGAGGTGAAACCTCATTGTGGTTTTTATTTGCATTTCTCTGGTGGCTAGTGATCCTGAGCCTTTTTTTCTGTGTCTGTTGGCCATTTGGATTTCCTCTTTTGAAAAATGTCTAGGTCCTTTGCCCATTTCTTCATTAGGTTGTTTGCTCTGTTGTGGAGCTTCTTGATCTTTCTGTATATTCTGGTTATTAAACCTTTATAGATTGTATAGTTTGCAAATAATTTCTCCCATGCAGTCATTTGCCTCTTCAAATAGCTGAATGTTTCTTTTGCACTGCACAACTTCTCAATTTAATATAATCCAATTTGTTAATTTAGCTATGATTGCTTGTGCCTCTGGGGTCTTTTCCAAGAATTGTTTGCCTGTTCCAAAGTGTTATAGGATTTCCCCAATGTTCTCTAATAATTTGATGGTATCAGGTCACAGATTTAAGTCCTTAATCTATGATGAGTGCATGGTTAAGATGTAAGGTAGGGGTCCTGCTTCATACTTCTGAATATGGAAATCCAATTTTCCTAACACCATTTGTTGGAGAGATTGTCCTTGCTCCAGGGATTGGTTTTAGATCCTGGGTCAAATATAAGTTGGTTGTAGATGCTTGAAATGAATTCTGGCAATTCTACTCTGTTCCATTGGTCTATCCATCTGTTTTTGTACCAGAACCAGGCTATTTTGTTTACAACTGCCTTGTAGTATGTCTTGATCTGGTATTGTGATGCCGTCAGCTTTCTTTGTATAATATTGCTTTAGCTATTTGAGGTCTCCAGTGTTTCCATATGAAGTTCAGCATCATTTTTTATCCTTGGTATTTGATAGGAATTGCATTGAAGCTGTAAATTGTCTTTGGAAGAATGGACATTTTGATGATTCTTCTAATCCATGAACATTGCAGATTTTTCCATTTTTGGTATCTTCTATTTCTTTAATAATTTGTGATTCTCATAGAGATCCTTGACATCCTTGGTTAAATTTATTTCAAGGTATGATTTTTTTGCAGCTATTATGAATGGAATTGATCTTAAAAGTTCTTTCTCAGCCATGGCTTTGTGTATTCAAAGGCTGTTGATTTTTCTGAATTGACTTTATATCCTGCTACTTTACCAAATTTTTCTATGAGGTCCAATAGTCTTTTAGTGGAGTCTTTTGGATTCTCTATATAGAATAATGTCTTGTGCAAATAGGAGTAATTTGACTTCCTTCTTCCCATTTTGTATCCCTTTGACTTATTTTTCTTGCATAATGGCTCTGGCTAAAACTTCCATGAATGTTTTAAATAGAAATGTTGAGTGGGCATCCTTGTCTGGTTCCATATCTCAGTGGGAATGGTTCCAACTTTTCTCATTCAATAGGATGCTGGCTGTGGGTTTGCATAAATTGCCTTGATTGTATTGAGGAATGTTGATTCTTTACCCAATTTTCTTAGAGTATTCATCATGAAAGGGTGTTGTATTTTATCCAATGGCTTCTCTGCAGCTATTGAGATAATCACATGGTTTTTGTTATTCAGGCTGATAATGTGATGTTTGACATTGTTTGCTTTGTGAATGTTGACCTATTCCTGCATACCAGGGATAAATCCCACTTGGTCCAGCTGAGTGATCTTTCTGATGTGTTGTTGGATTCAATTGGCTAGAACTTTTTTGAGGATTTTTGTGTCTATGTTCATCAGGGAAATTGGTCTGTAGTTCTTTTTCTGTTGCATCTTTTTCAGGTTTATGAATTAAGGTGATGCTCGCTTCACAGAATGAATTTGGGAGGATTCTCTCCCTTTAAATTGTTTTTGAATAGCTTGAGAAGGATTGGACCTTCTTCAAATTCCTGTTAGAATTCAGCAGTAAAGCCATCCAGTCGTGGGCTATTCTTTGTCGGAAGGGTCTTTATTACTGATTCAGTTTCTGTCTTGGTAGTGATTTCTTGATGTTGTTTTACTGTGTGGCACTTTATGTGTCTCTACTTTTGTTTTTTTCTGCTAGTTTTTGTTGGATTTAGGTTCTTTTTTGCTTGTTCTTAACTATGTACATTGAATTGAGTTCAGATATTTGTTTTTATTGTAGTTGCTTATAGGTATAAATTTTCTTCTAGGCCCTGATTTCACAGGTGATTGTATTTTGTTCTCATTGCAATTAAAATTCTAAGTGTTTTGTAACCTCTTTTTGACATCTTTGTTAACCTACTGTGTGTATGTGTCTGTGTGCACTTCCATACCTGTGGCAAGCAAGATGTATTTAAGTCAGGATGCTCTTTCCACAGAGATCAGAAGGGGCCTTCAAGAGAGGAAAAAATTCTGGAAATGACAGACGGGGTCCTTTAAATACAATTGAGTTGAGGTACAGGATTTCAGGTAACAGATGGTAAGGGCCCAACTCAACAGAATCCTGGAAATGCAGTCCCCTATAGACTGCTCATGATAAAATACAAAAGTCCTCAGAAGTGTATGATAGTAAACTTATTTATATTCTCATGATAAAGCTAGAGACCCAGAAGCATGGAATTGGCACTTTTGTCTTGCTAAAGGCAGCTTCTCAGCAGAATAATGCATCTTGTCCATGCTTAAAGGGACATCCTCTTTCCCCATTTCAGTGGGGAACTGACCTAACTGCCTGTTCTTTCAAATACCTCCTCACATTACCACCCCTCCCCCAGAAGAATGGACCCTAACAGCAGTGTTAGGGATATGGGGACTGCTACCATACTGATGGCTTCATGCTAAAATGGGACATCCTTAAGGGACAGAAGGGCATCCTTCTGAGTGTTGATCTAAGGTCCCCACTAGAAAGCAGATTGCCTCAGGGGTGTCATCTGGAGCACTTCCTACTGTTTGATTCTGGTTGTTTAGTCCTGGGTAAAACAAAGCATGTAAGGGAATTACTATCTCTCCCCTACTTCATGTTGACATTCTGAATTGCTCCCAATTGAGAATGTCAACATTTGTGAATTCCAGGAATCTACCTAGAAGCATTAAGGTCAAAGACTAAGTGTTAGAGGGCCGGCGCCGCGGCTCACTAGGCTAATCCTCCGCCTAGCGGCGCCGGCACACCGGGTTCTAGTCCCGGTCTGGGCGCCAGATTCTGTCCTGGTTTCCCCTCTTCCAGGCCAGCCCTCTGCTGTGGCCAGGGAGTGCAGTGGAGGATGGCCCAAGTGCTTGGGCCCTGCACCCCATGGGAGTCCAGGATAAGTACCTGGCTCCTGCCATCCGATCAGTGCGGTGCGCCGGCCGCAGTGCGCTGGCTGCGGCGGCCATTGGAGGGTGAACCAACGGCAAAAGAAGACCTTTCTCTCTGTCTCTCTCTCTCTCACTATCCACTCTGCCTGTTAAAAAAAAAAAAAAGACTAAGTGTTAGAGCTGAAGACATACTCTGATGTGGGATGGGGGTGTGCTCATTGGCATCTTATGGAGATGGGCAGATTTGTTTCCCAAATCTTTTTTTTTTTTTATCTCAATTTGGATGTCTTTGAGGTTTATTCTGCCATGGATTTCTTGTGCATCTTGGAGGTATAGGCTCAAGCTTTTCCTCAGATAGTGTTTATGTCATGTCATTATTGTTTCTGCTTTTTTTTTTTTTTTTTTGACAGGCAGAGTTAGAGACAGAGAGAAAGGTCTTCCTTCCATTGGTTCACCCCTCAAATGGCTGCTATGGCCAGTGCACTGCACTGATTCGAAGCCAGGAGCCAGGTGCTTCCTCCTGGTCTCCCATGCAGGTTCAGGGCCCAAGCACTTGGGCCATCCTCCACTGCCATCCCAGGCCACAGCAGAGAGCTGGACTGGAAGAGGAGCAACCAGGACAGAATCTAGTGCCCCAACTGGGACTAGAACCGGGGTGCTGGCACCGCAGGTGGAGGATTAGCCTAGTGAGCTGTGGCACCGGCCTGTTTCTGCTTCTTAAAGTCTCCTTTTCTTATGCAGCTTATCTTGTACAAGTCATGGTATATTTGATACAGTTTCACTGTTTTTAAACTCTGTTCTTCATTATTTTTCCTTTGTTCCTTGCACTGGGACATCTCAATTATCTGGCATTCAGGCTCACTATTCTTCATCACACTCAAATCAACTTTTAAGCATTTATTGTGATTTTTTTTCATTTCAGCTATGTTTGCAGCTCTATAAATTGTTTGCTTCCTGTTTAAAATTTGCTTCTTTGAAGACATTCTCATTTTGTTCATGTGTGGTTTTCCCAATTTGCTCATTTGCTCTAGATGTTTATGATTTGATTTTTTTGCACAAAATAAAATTGACTTGTTTTTGTCCTTGTAGAATATTTCTATGTTTTCATTTTCTTCTTGCAAGAGAGACTTGCTTTCATGTTTCTTTGTATGGCACACAATTTCTTATCCAAGACATACAGCTCTTGTCATCTCTGCCCCAACCCCACCTCAGGTTCATTGTTCCCGTTTTTTGTGTGGCCTATGTGTTCATTTTCTTCTATCATCTCTTTTGGAATGTCTGTCTTATGTTTTCTGTGTCTACTGAAGTGTTCAGTTTCTGTTCCTAAAATTCTTTAAGTCAAAGGAAACTGAGGAAAAGAAAATCCTTTTTCAGTCCTGCAGATTGACTCCATGTTGCTCCACTCCACTCCACTCCAAGTGCTTTTCAGCAACTTGTCCTCTGTGCCACACTCAACACCTCCTGTGTGCATCCTGCACATCAGCCAGAGCTGAAATCTTGGGACACTTCTCTCATCTCCTGTGCACACAGCCCACCTCGCGGATGTGATGATGTCCATGATTACAAGGCATACACAAGAAGTTTAAATGTCCTGTTATCCCAAGTAGCTCCTGACCCGTCCCCTCACTTACCCCTCTTCAGAGTATCTGTGGCTCATCCCATCTGATCTCTGGTCCCTCGGCCTTCTGGGGCCAATGCTTGTGCCTTTATGGACTTTCTGCAAATGTTGCCTGAGAAGCTATCACATCCTTGGAAAGGCTTCAAGCTGGGCACACCAGAGGCAAGCAGCCTCCGTGCCACACCTCAGAGACCTTCTCACAGTCCAGTGGAGAAGCGTGGTCTTTGAGACTGATGTCAGCATTGCCCCTTCTGGTCTCGGAAGCTTGCATCAGGAGTTTGTATTGCTGCCATTAGCACTGCTGCTCACCTGAGAATGGAACATGGGGCAGGGATTTAAACTGCAGCAGCGCTTTCTTAAAGCTGCAGCTTTCTGTGTGAACCCTTCCCCTGACTGCTGTAAGGTGGTAAATCCATCCCAGGTTCCGGAAACTTGATTCCTGTGGATTTTCTAGGTTTTGTTGCTGCTGGGGCACAATGGAGCACTAGATCTCCCTGCTTGGGAATTTTTAGTGATGTTACCATGAATGTACTTTTGATTACGAAACTGGGTCTAACACGTGTGGCTGAGGTCATTCAGATAAGTGCAATGTGATGTCTGTTTTCACCCAAAGACTCCTTAACCCCTAGAAATGCATCATTAGTAAAAGATGGGCGTTCCGCAATGAGAATGCCTGGCCAGGTGACCCAGAGGCTCTGTGGCTATTGGGCAAAACATTTTTGTTTAGAAAACAAACTATTTTGAGAAGATCACCCTGTCAGATGAATTCAGGCCTTCCATTCCAAAAATTCTATCACTCTATTTCCAAAGTCTTCTCGGAATTTCCAAAGCATGTTAAACTGAATTGCATTTCTCCTCAGACACAAATTCATGTTGAAGCTCAACTTCCCAGGATTTCAAATGCAAAGATATTAGGCATTAGTAGAGCCGTTGAATTAAAATGAGATCATTCAGGTGGGCCATAATCCAGCTGGAGTGTCCATTGAAGAAGGGAATATTAGGACATACACAGAATCAGCAGGGAGCTTTGTGCACTGACGGCAAGCCAGGTGAGGACAGTGTGAGGAGGCAGCCATCTGCAAACCAGGAGAGAGGCCAGAAGACATGATAGTAGCCCTTAGTGTGCTCTCTGTAACCCTTCCTCCAGAACTGTAAGGAATAACCTCTTCTTTTACTTCATTATCTGTGGAATTCTGTGAGTTCCCTAGAAAATTCATAAGGGCATTTCCTCTATCAACATGTTTCCCATTTGGTCTAAAACATTCACAATGTGCCCCTCATCTCACTGTGATGATTTTGGTTCTTAAACTTTGATTTTGATTGAAAGGCAGAATCGCACAGAGATTTTCCGGTAGCCAGCTCACTCCCCAGGTGGCTCCAATAGCCCAGGCTGGCTCGGACTGAGTGACTGAAGCCCAGAGACAGGGGCTTCATTCAGGCCTCCCACATGGATTTCATTCAGAAATCAAGATTCTAGCTGGGGTGAGGTGAAACTTCATTGTGGTTTTGATTTTCATTTCCCTCATGGCTAGTGATCCTGAGCATTTTTTTTTTTTTGACAGGCAGAGTGGACAGTGAGAGAGAGACAGAGTAAGGTCTTCCTTTTCCGTTGGTTCACCCTCCAATGGCCACCGCGGCCACGCGCTGTGGCCGGCTCACGGCGCTGATCCGATGGCAAGAGCCAGGTACTTATCCTGGTCTCCCATGGGGTGCAGGGCCCAAGGACTTGGGCCATCCTCCACTGCACTTCCCTGGCCACAGAAGAGAGCTGGCCTGGAAGAGGGGCAACCAGGACAGAATCCAGCGACCCGACCAGGACTAGAACCCAGTGTGCCGGCGCCGCAAGGCGGAGGATTAGCCTAGTGAGCCATGGCGCCGGCGATCCTGAGCATTTTTCCATGAGTCTGTCGGCCATTTGGATTTTGTCTTTTGAAAAAATATTTCAGTCCTTTGCCAATTTCTTAACTGGGTTGTTTTGTTGTGGAGTTTCTAGATCTCTTTATATGTCCTGGTTATTCCTCTAGTTTCGCAGGTGCACCATCCCCCACAAGACTCCAAGCCTGGTTCTCTCTAGCCTTTCCCTGCAGCTTTATTGCCAGTGGCTTGGTCTGCTGTAGTCTGGTCTCACCTCACTCTCCAATGCTGGTGCAGAAATCCCTGCTGTTGGGGTCCTGAGTTGTGGGCTTCTCCGCCCTCCACATAGGTCCACTGTGTCCCTCTAATTTGTGTAGAGATTTCTCTGCCATTTTCTCCCTAACTCTTCCCTGAGACTGCACTCCCTCCACTTTTTAAAAACTATCTCTGCTAGGGGTTGGCACTGTGGCTCACTTGGTTAATCCTCCACCTACAGCGCCAGCATCCCATATGGGCGCCGGGTTCTAGTCCCAGTTGCTCCTCTTCCAGTCCAGCTCTGCTCTGAATTCCCAAGTCATCCTTTGGTAAATATTGTCAGTTTTGGAGACAAACTACTGTTTAAGTGCCAGTGTGGAAGGGCATGTACTTAAAGGGAGTGAAAGAATAGGAGATTGGCTGGTGCCATAGCTCTCTAGGCATATCCTTTGCCTGTGGCACCAGTACTCCGGGTTCTAGTCTCGGTTGGGGCACCGGTTCTGTCCCAGTTGCTCCTCTTCCAGTCTAGCACTCTGCTGTGGCCCAGGGAAGGCAGTGGAGGATGGCCCAAGTGCTTGAGCCCTGCACCTGCTTGAGAGACCAGGAGGAAGCATCCGGCTCCTGGCTTCCTGGCACAGCGCGCTGGCCATAGCAGCCATTTAGGGGGTGAACCAATGGTAAAGGAAGACCTTTCTCTCTGTCTCTCTCTCTCTCACTGTCTAACTCTGCCTGTCAAAAAAAAAAAATAGGAGGCACTCAGGAGAACGACTGTTACCCACAGGATGAGAAGGGTGAAGTGTAACGAGTCACGGTCAAGCTCAGACCTTGTCTGGTACTGAGAGGATCTCGGACACATCTCTGTTGGAGAGCTGAAGGATGCCATGTGCAACCTGGATGTGTGTCTGGAAAAAGATGAATTGTTCCAGTTGGGCATAACATAGGATGTCCTGAGTACTACACTCTGTGTGTCTGAGAAAGATGTGTATTCTGTGCTGCTGAGTGAAATGTGCTCAGCTCTCTGTTAGGTCCATTTTGTCTAAACAGTAGTCCAAGTCCACTATCTTATTGCTTTATTGTCTTGAACATGGGTCCTGTGTTCAATGTGACATATGAGAACCCACTATTACCAGTATATTACTGTCTTTCACCTCTGTCCTCTTGATATTTGCCTCATACTCAGGAATATGTACTTAGAATTTTCATATCCTGTTGATGAATTACATATTTATCATGGCTCAGTAACATTCTAAATAACTTTCTACTATTTTTTATTTAAAGTACAATCATGATTTTCTATTTTGTTAAAGATAAAACCACCTGTGTCTGAACTTAGGACATATGAAGGTAGCTTTTTTTCCATCCCTTCACAATGAGTCTATATAAGATTTTCTAACTTTGTCTTTTGTCAGGCAACATGAAAATTGATCATTCATGTAATCTGATCAGCCCCTTCATGTATTTTCTTTCAAGAGACTCAGTAGTATTCTTTTTTAGTTTTTATTAACAAAATATCAGATTTCATGTGTTTGTAGGTGCAGTTCTGATAACCGTAGTTCATCCCCCATCTCTCCTCCCACAACCCTCCTCTTTCATCTTTTTTTCCTTTAATTTTTATAAAAACAATTTCAGTATGTAATCACGGGCTTAGTGCACCACGAACCATAATAGTCAACAAGTAAAAAGCAGAAAGACCACAGGTCCACAGCAGTACAAACATGGGCTAAAAACAACAGTGCAATCACAAGAGGACCATGTCATTTCAATAGACTTTTGTACTCTAACTTATTACATATAAAAGAAAACCTATGATGTTTGTGTTTCAAGAACTGGATTATTTCAATACACATAATGGTTTCCAGTTGCATTAACTTTTTTAGAAAAGACAAGATGTCACCCCTTTTTTCTATCTGTAGTGTTCTGTCGTGTATATATGCCACATTCGCTCTATGCAGTCATCATCTGATGGACATCTGAACTGATTCCATAGCTTAGCTATTGTGAATTGAGCTGTAATGAACGTGGTGGTAGAAATATGTCTCACGTACCAATTTCATCTCATTTGGTCACTTACCAGGAGTGGAATGGCTGGGTCATACATTTGATATATTTTCATATTTCCAAGGAATTTTCATACTGTGTTCAATAATAATTGTATGGGTTTACATTCCCACCAATAGTGTATTAGGGTACCTGTTCCCCCCACATCTTTGCCAGCATTTTTTTTTAATTTTTGGATTGTACACATTTTAACTGGGGTGATGTGAAACCTCATTGTGATTATTTGTATTTTCCTGTTGGCTGGTGATCCTGAGGAATTGTTCATGTGTCTATTGATCATTTGTATTTCATGCATTGAAAACTGACTGTTCATGTCGTGTCAGATTTCTTCACTGTATTGTTTTTATTGTTTTGGAGTTTCTTGAACTCTTTACATATCTTGGTTCTTAATCACTTATCAGTTGCATAATTTGCAAACATTTTCTGCCAATCTGTTGGTTGCCTTTTTGTTTCCACTGTAGAGATGTTTCACATTCTTGGTTAATTTTATAAGATATTTAAAATATTTCTGGAGCTACTGCTAATTGAATTGATCTTAGAACGTCTTTCTCAGCCATGACATTGCATTTGTTATTAAGGCTATTGATTGTCATGTGTTGACTTTATATGCTGGAACTATACCAAGTTGGAGTCCATTGATCCTGTATACAGAATCATGATGTCTGCAAACAGGGATGATTTGATTTCCTCCAATTCTAATCTCTATCTATTTGAATTGATTTTCTTGCCTATGGCTGTGGCTAACAGCTCCAGAAGTATACAGAATAGCAGATGTAAGAGTGGGCATCTTTGTCTGCTTCCAAATCTTAGTGGAGATACTTGCAACATTTCCCACTCAATATGATGATGGTTGTGTGTTTGTCATATATTGCTTTGATTGAGTTGAGGTATGTTCCTTCTATAACCAAATTGCTTAAGATTTTTGTCATGAAAAGATGTTATACTTCATCAAGTGCTTTATCACACCTGCTGATATAATTATATGGTATTTATTCTTCAGTCTGTCCATGTGACACATCACATTTATTCATTTGCATGTGTTGAAACAAACCTACATACCAGGGAAAAAATCACACATGGTTTATGTGAATAAGCTTTCTGATGTGTTGTTCAATTGGATTAGCTAGAATTTTTTTTGAGGACTTTTGCATCTGTGTTAATCAGGATATTGGTCTGTAGTTCTCTCTCCTGTATCTTTTTCTGGTTTTGTAATTAAGGTGATACTGTCCTCAAAGAAGGAGTTTGGGAGTAGCCCTTCCCTTTCAATTGTTTGGAATAGTTTGAGAAGCATTTGTAGTGGAAGTTGGGAATAGGGTGAGTGGTTGAATGCTCAGGTGTACCAGCCAATATTTAATTTTTAAACATCTATTTTAAATACTTCCACAAAGTGAATATTGGAACAGTACACACTTTGAATATTTAATATTTAAATAATCAAATATATAAATATATAAATATTAAATATTTAAATATTATAGGAAATATAATGTATATTATATGTATATTGTAACTCTCAAGAGAATCACAGTAATGTCAAATAATAGACAATATAATCAAGTTTACTCTATTAAACAATGAAGTAAAGTAATTTACATAAAGTAAATTGATTAAACAGTTACAATGGAGTCAGAGCAAAACCCTTCCAGTCCAAGCCCCATCTTTGCAAAAGATAAATACAATTTCTGCTGCTTCTGGAATAATGAAGGATAGAATTGAAAGGGAGAGAATGATCCTACGGGGCAAGCAGGATGCACAGCAGACTCATGGAATGGCAAATGCTCTAAACAGCACTCCAGCCTCAGAATCCACCCTTGGGGCATTTGGATCTGGCTAAAAGGCCCATGAGAGTCTCGCAAGCATGGAAAGCCAAGACACTGGCAAAAATGACCTGAATGAAAGATCTCGGTGAGAGAGATCCCAGCAGAAAGAACGGGCCATCAAAGAAGGAGGCGCCTTTCTCTGAAGGGAGGAAGGAACCTCCACTGTGATACGGCCTTGACTACATAAGATCAGAGTTGGTGAACTCAAGAGGCTTCCATAGCACTGACAGTTCGTGATTATTGACATCATAAATAAGAGTGTCAATTGTTAAATCAATAACGGGGGCTGGCGCCGCAGCTCACTAGGCTAATCCTCCGCCTAGCGGCGCTGGCACACTGGGTTCTAGTCCCGGTCGGGGCGCCGGATTCTGTCCTGGTTGCCCCTCTTCCAGGCCAGCCCTCTGCTGTGGCCAGGGAGTGCAGTGGAGGATGGCCCAGGTGCTTGGGCCCTGCACCCCATGGGAGACCAGGAAAAGCACCTGGCTCCTGGCTCCTGCCTTCAGATCAGCGCGGTGCGCCGGCCGCAGCGCGCCAGCAGCGGCGGCCATTGTAGGGTGAACCAACAGCAAAGGAAGACCTTTCTCTCTGTCTCTCTCTCTCACTGTCCACTCTGCCTGTCAAAAAAAAAAAATCAATAACGGGAGTCACTGTGCACCTGCTCCCCATGTAGGATCTCTGTCCTTAATATGTTGTACTATGAGAATTAACGGTAAAACTACTAGTCGAACAATACTCTATTTTGTGTGGCTGTGTGGGTGCAGTCTGTTGAAATCTTTACTTAGTATATACTAAGTTGATCATCTTCATATAAAGATAATTGAAAATGAATCTCAAAGAATGGGATGGGAGAGGGAGTGGGAGATGGGATGGTTGCAAGTGGGAGGGAGGTTATGGGGGAAAAAGCCACAACAATGCAAAAGTTGTACTTTTTCTTTTTTTATTTAATAAATATAAATTTACAAACAATTTCTGTTGCTTCTGGATCATGTCCAGATTGCAGATTTGGTAGCAGAATTTAGGGACAGAAATTATGCCCCTCCTTTGGGTATACCTTTTCTGTAGTTCTTCTTGTAGCAGCTGGCATCTGGTAGACACTCAAAGTATCAATGTATTTTAAAAAGCATTTAGAATTAAATTTTAAAGTATTTTTCATTTTGATAAGATTTTTGATATTCATAAAATGGAATGTATCAATGGCCTCAGAAGGGCCAATCTTAGCTGTAGACTGCAGCATTACCTTTGTTAACTTCTTCTACTGGATAACATTGTCTGCTCAGAACTTATTTGAAAATCTCTACTTTGTTGCCAGAAGACTTGGCTGCAAAGAGATAATAAGAGTGAATAAGCTAGACATAGAACGATAAATACTACATTTGCTCCCTTATAGATAGGAGCTTAAATTTTAAAAGACAAAAAGTATGATTCCAAAATAAATAAGAAAATGTCAATGTATATTAGTATTTCTGTAAATATTATGGAGCTGGTGCTATAGCACAGCAGTTAAAGTCACCTCCTACAGTGCTGGCATCTCACACAGGCACTGGTTCAAGTCCTGGATGTTCCCCTTCGGATCCAGATCTCTGCTGTGGAAAGCAGTAGAAGATGGCCCAAGTACTTGGGACCCTGCACCCACATGGAAAATCCAGAAGAAGCTCCTGGCTTTGGATTGGCCCAGCTCTAGCCATTGCTTTCATTTGAGGGGTGAACCAGCGGTGGGAAGACCTCTCTCTCTTCCTCTGCCTCTCTGTAACTGTGCCTTTCAAATACTGAAGACCAGGATAACTTTGGGAAATGGAGTTGTTGTACTGAAAGCATTCCTCAGAGTAGAGAGGAAACAGTAAAGTTAACACCACTGTGAAAACAAGGTTCACCATTATCCTCCTCTCCCCCACCTAGGTGAGAGGATGGTCACAAGAGGACGGTTTTGAAGGTGTCCATCCTTTCTTGGAAGCTTCTGGCTGAGGAAAGGGGATCAGTGAGACACAACTAAAGAAACCTTGATTTTCAACACTCCGTAAGAGCCTGGCAATTCTACAACCTGAGAGCAAAAGTTCTTACACTGCACTTAAGTGGGAAACAAGAACCCTCAAACCATGATAGGCTTTTTCTTTCTAAAACAGGCGCCATTTAAAGATATCTAAGGATACTGCCATTTAGTGTCTTGCTTGGATTCTGGGACATACGACTAAGAACCTATGCTCCTCTCCCCACTCCCCTTCACAAACCTAATTCCAGACACTTTACCACAAAGCTAGCCTGCCAAATGTGGTGAGGTTGAGGCCTTGAGGGCAGATCATGAAGACACAGGACTAAGAGGGTAAATACTGCACCAGATGCTTCATTCAGGAAGTGCCTCCCAGCATGGTGCCATGAAGATATGAGAGGGAGAGGCCCCAACCAGATCAGAATAGGACCAGGCCCTCCTGAGGAACAAGGGGAAAGCAGAGAGGGGCTCTCTTTAGCAACAAGGGGTAGAGAACCTGGAGTAAAGTGTTCAGTAAACACCAGTGGTTGAAGATCTTTACATCAATAGCATTGATTGATTAGTATTTAACAGATGCCAGATGCAGAATAACTAATGTGGAGACAGCTAAAACATGCTAAATTGGATTATATTCATCCATTGGCTACGTGAACACTGACTTCAGTGCCAGTGGTCTTTGAGATAATCCCAAGCATAATGTGAAAAATTAAACACCATGAGGTCCATTTTACAACAATGCCCAAAGGCTATTGTTGATTCTCCTATATACCAGCAAGGATTACAGGAAGACTTTTAAACAGTACATCCCTAAGAAAAAAAGTCATTTCTACATATTAAAGAATCACTATGGTGAGGCCGGCACTGTGTCACAGTGGGTTTAAAGCCTTGGCCTGGGGCCAGCGCCATGGCTCACTTGGTTAATCCTCCGCCTGCAGCATTGGCATCCCATATGGGCACCGGTTCTAGTCCCAGTTGCTCCTCTTCCAATCCAGCTCTCTGCTGTGGCCCAGGAAGGCAGTGGAGGATGGCCCAAGTGCTTGGGCCCCTGCACCCACCTGGGAGACCAGGAGGAAGCACCTGGCTCCTGGCTTCAGATCGGCATAGTTCCAGCTATAGCAGCCATTTGGGGGGTGAACCAATGGGAGGAAGACCTTTCTCTTTAACTCAAAAAAAAAAAAAAAAAAAAAAAACCTGGCCTGAAGTTTCAGCATCCCATATGGTTCAAGTCCCAGCTGCTCCTCTTCTGATCCAGCTCTCTGCTATGGCCCGGGAAGGCAATAGAAGATGGCCCAGGTCCTTGGCCCTTTTGCCCACATGGGAGACCCAAAGGAAGCTCCTGGTTTCTGGCTTCAGATCGGCACAGCTCTGGCCATTGTGGCCATCTGGGGGGTCGGGGGGTGAGACAGCAGATGAAGACCTCTCTGTCTCTACCTATTTCAAATAAATAAAATAAATCATAAAAAAAGGAATCACTATGGTACATTGTATACACCTCCCTGTGTGCCACTCAGATAGCTGGCTGGGGAGTTTTGGATTCCACCCAGGAATACTCTTCTTCTAGGTGTAACAGATTATTCCTAGAAACCAAAGAAACAATCTTCCTTCCCCAGAGAAGCTACTGTATCATTTGCAACTAGATTTGGTTAGACAGGTCCCAGGGGAGCATGAAAAATTTAGCTCCTCGATTCCAAGAGTATCTCACTGAAGCTGTGACCATGGATCTAATCTGGGATGAGAACAGACTAGTACATCACCACCACTAGCAGTTCAGCCATCAGACAGAGAGCTTGGACAAACTATTTCAGCACTGTGCAGGGCATTTTGCAAGGAGGGAATCTAATGCCTGGCCAGACCCACAGGCTCAGGCAAGGCTGAAACGTGTTGAGATCTTCGGGTCATCACAGCTCAGGGGTCTACCCAGGTGTGGCTGATGGACATCCAACGTGGAGGAATCAGCTCATTTAAGGAAAAACCAAGGTGTCTTACTGCTCCTACTGATCCCCAAAACAGGTGAGTTAATTTTATTCTGACCACAATTGGCCTCATTGCGGATTACACAGGCACAAATTTCAACTGTGCTCCTGTTCTGCGAGACAAAGCATCTCCCTGTGCTCTACTTTGATTTGTTCTTTGTCTTCTTAGGTGAGTTTGCTTTATCTACCCACCAAGCTTGTGCGTTCAGGGTACACTTCCGTTTCTTTCATCTTTACAAAACCACACTGCCTGACACCTTAGCATAATTCAGATCCTCAAGATTTCTGTGGAAATTAACCAGAAATGCCAATGTAAGTAGACACAACAGAATGCAGAAATCTCCATGTATGCATCTGTTGATCTATGTAACCATCCATTCATCCCTCTATGTATCTGGCATTTGCCTGTATTGGCAAAGAAAGATGCATTATACAGCTACTGACACTCCTGAGTCATTTGGGGAGGATCCCAGGGACCAAGATGCCCACGTCCCCATCTGGAGACCCAGGAGAGCCATTCATTCAATTCTAGGACACTATCAGAGTATTGGTCAATTATCTAAGGCATTAAGGTAGGAGGGTCCGCTCCTGCTCACGGACTGAGTAGCCCTTCTGCTCTACTCAAACCTCACCAGGAAGGGCAATTTCCTTGACAAAGTCTATAGATGTTAAACCTAGCCAGAAGTACCCACACAGAAACATCAAATTTATGCCTGGCCAAATGTGTGGGCACTTGGTGGCCCCCTCCAGTCATTACATAAAATCACCTTTCATACTAGGATCAAACATGAAATAAAACACCAGGAGTAAGGCAGGACTTTAGCATTCACAGCCATAACAGTTGATACCCATAGGCAGACAGGAGGAGGAAGGGCTGGAGGGGAGAAGGGGTGAAAAAGGCAGGCTAGGGGAGGGGCTTACTGGAGGACAAGAAGATGGAGAGTTTGGAAACACCAGGAATCAGAAGACAAGACAGGGGCTGGCGCTGTACTGCAGCGGCTTAATGCCCTGGCCTGAAGGGCCAGCATCCCTATGGGCACTGGTTCAAGACCCAGCTGCTCCACTTCTGATCCAGCTATGGCCTGGGAAAGCAGAGGAAGATGGCCCAGGTCCTGGAGGAAGCTCCTGGCTTCAGGATCAGCAGAGCTCCAGCCGTTGCAGCCAATTGCAGATGGAAGACCTGTGTGTGTGTGTAAAACTCTTTCAAATAAATAAATCTTCAAAAAAAGAAAAAACACAACAATGTCATAAGGATGAACAGCACTGTGGCATAGCAGGTAAAGCCGCCGCCTGCAGTGCCGGCATCCCATATGGGTGCCAGTTCAAGACCTGACTGCTCCACTTCCGATCCAGCTCTCTGCTAAGGCCTGGGAAAGCAGTAGAAGCTGACCCAAGTCCTTGGGCCCCTATACCTGCGTGGGAGACTCAGAAGAAGCTCCCGACTCCTGGCTTCAGATCAGCACAGTTCTGGCCATTGTGGCCAACTGGGGAGTGAACCAGCGGATGGAAGACTGACATCTGTCTCTGCCTCTGCCTGCCTCTCTCTCTCTGCCTCTCTCTGCCTTTCCTTCTCTGTGTAACTCAAATACATAATAAATCTTTAATTAAAAAAAAAGCATCAGCAGAAAGAGTAAAACTTCAGACTGAGCACAGCCCCCTGAAGCGGAGCCCCGAGCTCTAGCTCAGTCCCTCACCCTCACCCTCACCCCATCGTGACCAGCACTGCAACCAGGGCCAAGCTTCCTGAACTCAGGAAGCAGCTAGCAGAGATGTACAGCCATTTCCTAACAACCCTCGCATGTGCACAAAATGTGCTTTCACAGGCATCGCCTCAGTTCCCACAGCAAGGAAACTGCGGTCCCTGCCTTCTTTCATCCCTGGGGGTCTTTGAAGCCCAGGACAGCCCAGGAAACCACAGCCAAGTAATGAAGGCAAGGCCATGCATGTTTGCCTCTTGCAGAACACACACACTCACCACAGGTGGCTCTCCATTGGCTGACAGATGATTCCTAAAGCTTGGTCTGTGTGAGAAACAGCCTCACCCATCCGCTCAAGTGATGGACTCGACTCAGTGAGTGCAACAAGAGCGAGACCCAACTTCCGATCTTGCAACACCTTGTGCCAGCACACCAGGAGAAGGTTCCAGCAAGCTATTTATTTCCTAGCAAGCAGATCCCTCCCCCAGTTCCTCATTGGCTGAGTAACAACAGCGTGACAATCTTCCTGGCATTTGCTTCAGTTGTTTGGCCACAACCTTCCTGGGTCCCTAAAAACTCAGGTGCATGGAATCTACCATTCTTACTTTGAAAATGAACCAAGTGTTTACTTCTCACAGGGAGGAATAGTGAAGAGGAGTTCTTGGGCAAGGCACCTTTGTGCAGAGCAGTGTGTATGAGGGGTGAACAAGGGCTTGTCTAGGAGAAGATATACTATATTGGCTAACACAAATCTGCACTCACGTAGAAAACTCACACTCTCATCTGTGGGAAATCATCTCCCACTCCTGAATATGGCCCGGAAAGGGTCTATTGTAAACTGCCTGCATGTCTGTATCCTCCGGCAAATTACAAATTCCCAAACACACCCCTGACATTCTTAGCCTAGTACTTCTCCCAGTGGTGGCACAGATTCCCAGAAGTAACTTGGGGGTTTTGCCTCCACATGCTTGAAACAATGGGATTCAGACTCATCTCTGTGCCTTGGTTGTCAGCTTCTAAGCAGCTGTGTTTCCAGCTCCCATTCCATGACAAGCAAAGTCCTGTATCATCCACGCCCACCCACACTCCAACACAGGAGCCCACAAAGAACTGTGGGCTGTGTTTTGGGCCCTTGTGAGACTTGCTGTCTCCCACAGTGCACATCAGGAGGAAGCTGGAATCAGGACTGGACCAGATGTAAACCCAGGAAATCCTATGTGGGATGTGGACACCAGGAGGTGACTTATTGCTGCCCCAGGAATCCACCTTTTACTCCTATAACACTTAAGAGGGAATTACATAAAATTAATTATACACAGGCAAGTTTGTGCACACAAGGCATGACTATGTTATCAATAACAAGAAAAGCAGTATTGGACCAGGGCACCCAGGAGCAGAATTTGTGTATGCTATTGTAGGTGGCATTGACTCAACTAAGGGGCTATATATTTAGGATGCTGTATGTGATCTCAGTATCAACATATTTTTGATAATCTTTTAGAGATTTACTTTATTTATTTGAAAGGCAGAGTTACAGGGAGAGAGGGAGAGAGAGGCAGATCTTCTGTCCACTGGTTCACTACCCAAATGGCCTCACGGCTGAAGCTGGCCCCAGCCAAAGTCAAGAGCCAGGAGCCAGGAGCTTCTTCCAGATCTCACACTGGTGCAGGGGCCCAAACACTTGTGCCATCCTCCACTAATTTCCCAGGTGCATTAGCAGGGAGCTGGACTGGAAGTGGAGCAGCCAGGACTTGAACTGGTGCCATATGGGATGCTGGCATCACAGGCAGCAGCATTACCTGCTACATCACAAACACCAGCCCCTAGATAATTTTTGTGTACATGGGGGACAAGTTCAAGGGCATTTAACTAGCTGTGAGCCAAAGCCATACCAAGGGTGCTCGAGGCTGGCCAGGATACCACACGGCCCCTCAGGGCTCAGGCTGTGAGCACCTCCAGGCAGCAGTGGAGGTCAGGGCACATCAGAATGAACTTTGAAAAACTGATTTGAGGGGCCAGTACCACGGTGTAGCAAGTTAAGCCTCTGTCTGCAGCACCGGCATCCCATATGGGCGCCAGTTCAATTCCCAGCTGCTGCACTTTTGATCCAGCTCCCTGTTGATGCACCTGGGAAAGCAGCAGAGGATGGCCTAAGAAATGGAAATGCAACAAACACAACAATGCCCCTCAAGGACCGCAAAAAGCAAGAAAATCCCAGAGTTAGAAGACAGAAATAATATCAGAACTGAAACATGAAATAAATTTTTAAAAAGATGAGTGGATTAGGTTTTTTGAAAAGGTGAACAAAATTTGTATTTTTAAATTTTATTTTGAGATCTGAAACACAATCTTATTTATCTGTTGTTATTAAACCTTAGTTTTGACTGAACTCAGATTTAGCAGTAGACGCTCTCAGAGAAGACAGCCCACATCTCCCGACAATCTGTTCCTGGCGTTTTTCTTTGGCCTCCTCCATTCTCTTGGCCAAGAGTTTAGCATATTCTCCAGCCTCCTCCTAGTTCTTCTTAGTACACTGTTTCTTCAGAGCAATTCACCGGCGTCTGTGTTGCAGGACACGTGGAGTAATGAGACACTGAATCTTGGGTGCTTTGGTCCTAGGTTTCTTAGCTTCTTTGTTTAAGGGCTTTTCTTACAACATACGGGCATACATCATCATCTTTAGAGAAACTGAAAAGTTTACAAATTCTGCTGGCTCTTTTAGGACCCAGGTGATGAGGCACCGTTGTATTAGTCAATCCAGGAATATCTTTCTCTCTCTCTCTTATTTATTTATTTTATTTTTTTTACAATGACCAAGTTGAGAACACTCAAATTGGCATCAACAATGAAGCCCCGAACTGATTTGAGCTTTCTTTCTCCAGTTCTCCTTGGTCAGTAACAGGAATGCCCCTTACTGAGCAGAAGGTGGACCGCCCATGGGTCAAGACACCTTGCTTCATGGGAAAACCTTGTTTGTCATTCCCACCACTGATCCAGACCACATAACCCTTCCATTCTTCACCCAGGGCGTCGGCAGCAACTTCTGTGGCCATACACTTCTCATAGAAAGTACAAAGTTTACGTTCACTGTGCACTTTGATGAGTTTCTGGCAGCCAGTGGCTGGGAAGGAGATATTCAGCTTCATTTTGAAGCAGATGACCGCTTCGGAGGCTAAATTTTATTTAAGGTATACGAGTTTCATGTATTTCCTATATACAGATCTAGGAACATAGTGATATTCCCCATCCTTCCCTCCCTCACACCCATGCTCCAACCCTTCTTCCTCCTCCCTCTCCTATTTCCATTAATTTTTACAAAAATCTATTTTCAGTTTACTTTATATTCCTAAGGGTAACTCTACACTAAGAGTTCAGATAGTATGAAGGAAAAAATACTGTTGTGGGGGCTGGTGCTGTGGCACAGCAGGTTAAAGCCCCAGTCTGCATTGCAGGCATCCCGTAAGGGTGCAGGTTCAAGTCCTAGCCGCTCCACTTCCAACCCGGCTCTCTGCTATGGCCTGGGAAGGCAGTGGAAGATGGCCCAAATCCTTGGGCCCCTGCACCCACGTGAGAGACCTGGAAGAGGCTCCTGCTTTGGATCAGTGCTGCTTCAGCCATTATGGCCAACTGGGGAGTAAACCAGCAGATAGAAGACCTCTCTCTGCCTCTCTCTGTAACTCTTTCAAATAAATAAGATAAATCTTTAAAAAAAATACACTTGAACAAATTTTTAGGTAGACAATAAAAACAGAGAAGACTCAAGTCAATAGCAGACATGAAAATGTGACAATGCATATGATAACACAGAAACATCACTGCCCATTATAGATTGTGAAAACCACATGCCAACAAATTTGAGAACCATTAAGAGAAAGATAAGGGCCAGCGCCATGGCTCACTAGGCTAATCCTCCACCTGTGGCGCCAGCACACTGGGTTCTAGTCCCGGTTGGGGCACCGGATTCTGTCCCGTTGCTCCTCTTCCAGTCCAGCTCTCTGCTGTGGCCCGGGAAGGCAGTGGAGGATGGCCCAAGTGCTTGGGCCTTGCACCCGCATGGGAGACCAGGAGGAAGCACCTGGCTCCTGGCTTCGGATCGGCACAGCATGCCGGCCACAATGAGCTGGCCGTAGCGGCCACTTGGGGGGTGAACCAATGGAAAAAGGAAGACCTTTCTCTGTCTCTAACTCTGCCCGTAAAAAAAAAAAAAGAAAGAAAGAAAGAAAAGAAAAAAAGAAAGATAAAACTCTGTAGGTGTGAATTACCACACCTGCTGCATGAAGAGAGACCAACAATAAGCTGAGAATTGGAAGCAGTAAGAAAAAAGCTCCCAGCAAGGAAAAGCCCAGGACCAGATGGCTTTGTGGCTTCATTTTAGCAAACTCTCAGTAAGAACCAAACTGGTTAATCTCAAAGTAGCCCCTAAAAATTCAAAGGGAGGGAAACCTTCCCAATTCATTCTAGGAGGACAGCATTACCTCTACTTCAAAACCAGGCAAGGACACAACCAAAAAATAAAATTACAAGTCAGTGTCCCCAGTGGACACAGCTGCAAAATCCTCAACCAACTATAGCAAAAATAAACTTAACAACAAGAAATCATTCATACTAATCAAGTGGGGTTTATCACAGGGATTCAGGTACATTCAACCTGTACACACCAAGAAACCTATCACAAATCACTTCAATAGAAGGAAGGAGAAAGCTCATATGATCACCTCGACAGAGAGAAATCACTTGATACAATTCAACAAACTCTCCTCATTTAGAAACCTTGCACATAGGGCCGGCGCTGTGGCGCAGCGGGTTAACACCGTGGCCTGAAGCGCCGGCATCCCATATGGGCACTGGTTCGAAACCTGGCTGCTCCTCTTCCAATCCAGCTTTCCTATGGCCTGAGAAAGTAGTAGAAGATGGTCCAAGTCCTTGGGCTCCTGCACCCACATGGGAGACCTGGAAGAAGCTCCTGGCTTTGGACTGGCACAGCTCTGGGCATTGCGGCCAATTGAGGAGTGAACCGTCGGATGGAAGACCAACCCCTCTCTCTCTCTCTTTCTGCTTCTCCTCTCTCTTACTCTCACTTTCAGATAAATAAATAAATCTTTAAAAAAAAAAAGAAACCTTGAACAAACTCATCATAGAAGGGGTATGTCCCAACACGGTACAGGCTATGTTGGACAAACTCACAGCTAAGGGGATTTCCTCAAAGATCTGGAATCTGAAAAGAATGTCTACAACCACCACTCTTAATACAGTACAAGTTATCATGAAAGCAATTAGGCAAGAGAAACAAGTAAAATGCATACAAATAGGAAAGGTGGAAGTCCAACTGTCCCTGTTTGCAGATGACAGGATTCTACTTGGGAGAAACCTGCAGACTCCCGCAAGAGAATATTAGAACTGGAAAACAAATCCAGTAGCTGCAGGGTACAAATTCAATGTGCAAAGCTAATTAGCATTTGTATAAACAAACGATGAACTGTGAGAAAGAAGTTACAAGACCAATTCCATTAATAATTACAAAAAATTTTAAATGGAATAAATTAAACCATAAATAGTAAAGACTCCACCAGTGATAATGACACAGCACTAATGAAAGAAATGAAGGAGCTAAAACAGAAGAACGGCCTCCCATATTCATGGTTGGAAAACGTATTTATTTACCTTTTTAAAATGATTTATTTGAAAGTTAGAGTGGGATGGGGGGAAGGTAGGTCCTGTATCTGCTATTCACTGGTACAGAAACAGATGGATAGACCAATGGAACAGAATTGAAACACCAGAAACCAACCCAAACTTCTACAACAAACTTACATTTGATCGAGGATCTAAAACTAATTCCTGGAGCAAGGACAGTCTATTCAATAAATGGTGCTGGGAAAACTGGATTTCCACGTGCAGAAGCATGAAGCAAGACCCCTACCTTACACCTTATACAAAAATCCACTCAACATGGATTAAAGACCTAAATCTACGACCTGACACCATCAAGTTATTAGAGAACATTGGAGAAACCCTTCAAGATATTGGCGCAGGCAAAGAATTTCAGGAAAAGACCCAGGAGGCACAGGCAATCAAAGCCAAAATCAACTATTGGGATTGCATCAAATTGAGAAGTTTCTGTACTGCAAAAGAAACAGTCAGGAGAGTGAAGAGACAACCGACAGAATGGGAAAAAAATATTTGCAAACTATGCAACAGATAAAGGGTTAATAACCAGAATCTACAAAGAGATCAAGAAACTCCACAACAACAAAACAAACAACCCACTTAAGGGATGGGCCAAGGACCTCAATAGACATTTTTCAAAAGAGGAAATCCAAATGGCCAACAGGCACATGAAAAAATGTTCAAGATCACTAACAATCAGGGAAATGCAAATCAAAACCACAATGAGGTTTCACCTCACCCCGGTTAGAATAGCTCACATACAGAAATCTACCAACAACAGATGCTGGCGAGGATGTGGGGAAAAAGGGACACTAACCCACTGTTGGTGGGAATGCAAACTGGTCAAGCCACTATGGAAGTCAGTCTGGAGATTCCTCAGAAACCTGAATATAACCCTACCGTTCGACCCAGCCATCCCACTCCTGGGAATTTACCCAAAGGAAATTAAATTGGCAAACAAAAAAGCGGTCTGCACCCTAATGTTTATTGCAGCTCAATTCACAATAGCCAAGATCTGGAACCAACCTAAATGCCCATCAACGGTAGACTGGATAAAGAAATTATGGGATATGTACTCTTTAGAATACTATACCGCAGTAAGAAACAATGAAATCCAGTCATTTGCAACAAAATGGAGGAATCTGGAACACATCATGCTGAGTGAAATAAGCCAGTCCCAAAGGGACAAATATCATATGTTCTCCCTGATCGGTGACAACTGACTGAACACCAAAAAGGAAACCTGTTGAAGTGAAATGGACACTATGAGAAATGGTGACTTGATCAGCATAGCCCTGACTGTTAATGAACAACTTAATACATTATCCCTCTCAGTATTTTTTGTCTGTTCTACTTAATATGACTGGTTTAATTCTGTAATTAATACACAGTTATTCTTATGTGTTGAAATTTAACTGAAATGTGGTCCCTGTTAAACAGAAGAGTGGGAATAAGAGAGGGAAGAGACGTATAATTTGGGACATGCTCAAGCTGACTTGCCCCAAATGGTAGAGTTAGAAACATACCAGGGGACTCCAATTCAATCCCATCAAGGTGGCATGTACCAATGCCATCTCACTGTTCCAAGTGATCAATTTCATGTCACAATTGATCATAATGAAAGGACTAAGAGTTAAAGGGATCACATAAACAAGTCTAGTACCTGCTAATACTAACCAATAGAATAAATAAAGGGGAGAGTGATCCAACATGAGAAGCGAGATACACAGCAGACACATAGAATGGCAGATGTCCTAAACAGCACTCTGGCCTCAGAATCAGCCCTAAAGGCAGTCCGATCTGGCTGAAAAGCCCATGAGAATATTTCAGGCATGGAAAGCCAAGACACTCTGGAAAAAAAAAAAAAAAAAAAAAAAAAAAAAACTAAATGAAAGATCTCTGTGAGTGAGATCCCAGTGGAAAGAACAGGTCTTCAAAGAAGGAGGTACCTTTCTCTGAAGGGAGGAGAGAACCTCCACTTTGACTATGACCTTGTCTAAACAAGATAAGAGTCGGAGAACTCAAAAGGCTTCCATAGCTTTGGAAACTCATGACTGGAGCATAGGGAGACTACTGATGCCATAAACAGGAGTGTCAATTTGTAAAGTCAACAACAGGAGTCACTGTGCACTTACTCCTCATATAGGATCTCTGTCCTTAATGTGCTGTACATTGAGATTTAATGCTAAAGCGAGTACTCAAACACAATATATTTCACTTTGTGTTTCTATGGGGGTGCAAACTGTTGAAATCTTTACTTAATGTATACTAAACTGATCTTCTGTAAAATAAAAAAAAAAGAAAAGAAATTAGCAATTCCTAACGACTCTCACTGGGATTAAACATGACAATAGGTCTGATCTGATTTCATCATCATTTAAAAAATCATCTATTATTTTTCACTTTATATTTCTGTGTGGGAGCAAACTGTTGAAATCTTTACTTAATGTATGCTAAACTGATCTGTATATAAAGAGAATCAAAAATGAATCTTGATGTGAATGGAAGGGGAGAGGGAGTGGGAAAGGGGAGGGTTGTGGGTGGGAGGGACGTTATGCGGGGGAAGCCATGGTAATCCATAAGCTGTACTTTGGAAATTTATACTCATTAAATAAAAAATAATAATACAAAAATCCCTTCCCCACCCAAAAAAAAACATAGAAGACACAAATAGGAAACAATTTTAAAGGACACAGACAGACTAGAAAATGCATACCCATACGAGAAATGAAACAAGGAAGGACTAATCTATGTAATATCTTCAAGTGTTATTTAAAAAAATATACAGTAGTACATAATTCCTATCAGTTTGTTTGACAAAGATTTTCAACGAAGTTTGAGAAAACATTGTATTTTCATCAAAATTGATACAGGCATTTCTTTTTGGTGATTTTAGCTCCCACATGTGAAGGAGAACCTGTGGTATTAGTCTTTCTGTGTCTGTCCAGCATGTTTTTGTTTTTGTTTTTGCTTTTTTGCTCAAGTTTACTTTGCTATTTTGGGTATTTTTAATACATATTTTTGGATTGTTTTTCTACTTCTATAAAGAATGTCATTGGTATATTGACAGGGATTGCACTGAATACATACTTAAGATGCTATAGATTCTTAATTACAATAAGTCTTACAATCCATGAGCAAGAAATATCTTCACATTTTTATGTCCTTGATGATTTCTTTCATCAATATTTTATAAATTTTATTGTAGAGATCTTTCATTTCTTTGGTTAAATTTATTCCTAAATATTGGATTGTGTTTGTGATATTGTGAATGGGATTTCAAACCTGATGTCTCTTTCAGTGAGATCATTGTTGGTACATAAAAATCCTACTGTTTTGGTTTGCTCCCTTTGTAACTGTGATTTCACTGAACTGATTTATAAATTCTAACAGCTTTTTGCTGTAGTGCTTGGTTTTCATCCAGGTACAACATCATGAAATTTGCAAATGTTAATTTTAAAAGTTTATTTATTTATTTGAAAGGCAATTACAGAGAGGGCAAGGCATAGAAAGAGAAATATTCCATCTATTTGTTCACTCCCCAAATGGCTGCAACAACCAGGCCTGGGTCAGTCTGAAGCCAGGAGCTAGAGATTTATCCAAGTCTCCCACATGGGTGCAGGGGCCCAAGCACTTGGTCCGTCCTCTGCTGCTTTCCCAGGTGCATCAGTAGAGAGGTGGATCATGAGTGGAGTATCCAAGAATCCAACTGGTGACCATATGGGATGCTCATGCTGCAGGCGGTGGCTTTACCCACGATGCCACAGAGCTGGTCCCAAATATGGTGATTTTGAATTACTACTTTCCAATTTTAATTACCTTATTTATTTTCCCTCCAAAATGTTCTTGCTAGTACTTCCAACAATATACTGAATAAGACTGGTGAAAAATGGACATTTTTCTCTTATTCCATATTTGAAAAGAAGTGATTTCTGCTTTATATTTTTCAGTATAAAAGTAGCTGTTGGTCTGTCTCATAAAGGCTTTATAATTTTGAGATGTGTTCTTTTTATTCTAATTTGTAGAGGATTTTTTTTACTATAGAGATATTCGATTTTATCAACTACTTTCTGTGTCTGTTAAAATGCTCACATGATTTTTCCCTCATTCTGTTGATGTGATTTATGAGGTTTTTGATTTCCAAATGTTGAATCACCCTTGCATCTTTAGATGAAATCAAACTTACTGTTATGTATAATCACTGGTGTAGCTTTGGATTTGGTTTACTAATGTTTTGTTGAAAACTTCTGCATTTATGTTCATTAAGCATACTGGTCTGTAGTTTTATTTTTTGTGTTGTGTCTTTGGTATTGGTATTGGTAATGCCAGCTTTCTGAAAAGTATTTTATAGTTTTCTTTTTTAAAAATATTTATTTACTTGAAAGGCAGTTACACAGAGGCGGGGGAGGGGTAAGAGAAATAGCAAAAGCAAGAGTGAGCAAGAAAGAGTCTTTCATCCATTGGTTTACTTCCCAAATGACTGCAATGGCCAGGGCTGAGCCAATCCTAAGACAGGAGCCAGGAGCTTCTTCTGGGTTTTCCTCATGGGTGCAGGGGTCCAAGGACTTGGGTCATCTTTTACTGCTTTCCAAAGCCATTAGCAGAGAGCTGGATCTGAAGTGGAGCTGCCAGGCTTCAAATTTTCAAAGTGGCACCCACGTGGGATGCTGGCATTCAGGCCAGGGCTTTACCTGCTTCTGCCACAGTGCTGGCCCCTTACAGTTTTGTATACTCTAAAATATTTTGCAATAATTTGAAGAGTATTTGAGTTATTCCTTTTTAAATGTTTTATAGAATTTAGGGTTTTCTTTGTTGGGAAACTTTTATTAATTACTACTTCAGTAGTATTTCTTCCTATGGCCTATTTATATTTTCTATATCTTCCTTGTTTAATCTTAATATGTTACACATATTCAGGAATTTACTTGAGGCTTTTAATTTGTTAACACACAGTTCATAGCAGCTTTTTATGACCCATCATATTCTGTAGTATCAACTGTAACATCTACTTTTCTTCTCAAATTTTATTTATTGAGGTTTTTTTCTTCTTTCTTTTGTTACTCTGGGTAAAGGCTTTTCTATTTTGTTTATCTTCTTAAAGAACCAGCTATTTGTTTTATATCTCTAATATTCTTTTAGTTTCAATTTCATTTATGACTGTTCTTATATTTATTTTTTCTTGTGCCCTGCTAATTTTTGCCTATGGCTTGTTTTTCTTTTTCTGTGTTTTTTTTAAAGATTTATATATTTTTTTGAAAGTCAGAGTTTTGTTTTTTTTTTTTTTTGAAAGTCAGAGAGAAGAGGCAGAGAGAGAGGTCTTCCATTCACTGGTTCACTCCCCAATTGGCCATAACGACCAGTGCTGTGCCAATCTGATGCCAGGAGCTTCTTCCAGGTCTCCCACACAGGTGCAGGTTCCCAAGGACTTGGGCCATATTCTACTGCTTTCCCAGGCCATAGCAAAGAGCTGGATAGAGGCCGGCACCATGGCTCACTTGGCTCATCCTCCACCTGTGGCGCTGGCACCTCAGGTTCTAGTCCTGGTTGGGGCACCTGGTACTAGTCCCAGTTCCTCCTCTTCTAGTCCATCTCTCTGCTGTGGCCCAGGAGGGTAATGGAGAATGACCCAAGTGCTTGGGTCCCTGCACCCACATGGGAGACTGGGAGGAAGCATCTGGCTCCTGGCTTCAGATTGGCACAGCGCCAGTTGTGGCAGCCAATAGGGAGTGAACCAACAGAAGGAAGACCCTTCTGTCTCTCTCTTTCACTGTCTATAACTGTCTCTATCTCTCTCTCTCTCTCTCACTGTCTAACTCTGCCTGTGCAAAAAAAAAAAAAAAGAAGAAGAGCTGGATAGAAAGTGGAGCAGCCGGGTCTCCAACCGGTGCCCATATGGGATGCCAGCACTTCAGGCCAGGGTGTTAAACCACTGCACCACAGTGCTGGCCACTTTTTCTGGGTTTTTCAGATGCAGCATTAGACCATTTATTTAAGATCTTTCAAATTTAAATGTAAGCACTTGTCATTATAAAATTCCCTCTTAATACTGCTTTTGCTGTGTTCTATGCTTTGATATGTTGTGTTTTCATATTCATTTGTTTTAAGAAATTTTCTGACCTCTTTTTAATTTTTTAAAATGATGCATTGGTCATCATGTTGTTTAATTTTCATGTACCTGTGAACTTTCCAGTGCCCTTTTTTATTATTATTGATGTCTAGTTAGATTGATTTCAGTCTGAGAAGGTAGGCGCATGGTATGATTTCAATCTTTTGAAGTTCTTGAGACTTGATTTCTTCATTAGTAATCAGTGTCAGCATTGTCTACATGTGCCACAGGTTTCTGTTCTTCAGCCTTTTGTGGATGTTACAGTATGACTTTGAAGTGGCATGAGCTTCCATAGGTTCTTAGTCCCTAGAGTTGTCAGCCATACTGGGGTTTGTGATGTCCGTATCCACATTTCTGGTCATGCTACCCTTTTCTACCAGGCAAATATGAATATTTCTGGTGTTTGTGGCAGCAAAATTTATGGCCTTTTTACTATACTATGTGGATAAGACATTCCCCAGGTCCTGATATGTTAGCCTGACTAATACCCAGAAATTTAGCATCATGAGTTCAAGTCCCAAGCTGGGAAATGTTAAGGAGACATTCCCTGAGTCCTACAGGGTGAATACAGTTTATGCTGAGGGTTGTGTATCAGCAGGTCTGGGTCTGGAGCACTGGAATGCTTATAGGCTCCATTCCCTAGGGTCTAGGTGTATTTACATGACTCTCTGAAATACAGTACACAGAGTGACAGCCCTGGAGATACAGGATACAGCGGGGTCCTTATCCAGGTCTCTCAGGTTGACTGCCAATTATTCCAGGAATTGAATTCCAGCCTGAAGCATACAAAGATAGGATTGTATAACTCCCACAGATGAGTGTTATTCCAGGGTTTATAACACCACCAGCAGCAATCTTAGAGCTTCAGATATTGGAGAGAACTTTCCTTTGTGCCTACAAGGCATGCAAAAATGATGCACTGTCCTGCCTTCCAGCACCATGTGCCAAGAGTTTCAGAAGAGGCCTCTTTAGTTCTGGTACTCTGGAATTCTGTATGAGATGCTACTGGTTCTCACGGCCATATGAGGCCGTGAGAATTTCTCTATATTGTACAGAGTAAGCAAGTAGAGCTCCAGAGCTCCTGCAGTTGCAGAATTCACAAGGGCTGTCTCTACCATGGAAAATGCCCATGCTGTTTCTGGGGAATTCTGGTAGCAAAGGGGCTGCTTGCTTCATCCAAGGCAGGTGGAGTACAGTAGCTTCTTAAAAGTAGCTTGGGTCTGGCACTTTAGGGACAGACGAAGGCAATGTGGGTTTTGTCTTGGAAGCAAGGAAGTTGCTCAAAACCCAATCATCCCCCACAAATCTGCTTTCACTTGTAGGAAGCCTCCAAAAGGAGACACTGTATTGAATATTTTCCCATTTTGTATTAAAATGAGTATCTTGGCTGGGAAAGAAGGTTTTAAAACATAGTCTTATGTTTATATAATAAGGTAAATAAATTTTTACTAACCACTTTTTACACAATCTTAAAGTTATCATTAAATTCTAGAATTAATTCCAAAGACTGAAATGACTACCTCCACTGTGATAGCTACAGCCTTATAGCTAATGTGTGCTCTTCCCCTCCCCCCTTTTGTTCAACAAACAGACCCACCAATCATCATTTCACTAGCTGAAAGGCACTAAATAATTTTCTTCATAGTACCACAGGGACCTAATATCTCCAAGTCAAACAGATAATTGGTTCTTGATTTTGACACCAAGAAATGAATCAGTAAGTTATCAGAGGATGACTTCATAATTGCAGAAGGGTTTTAACTTGCTAGCCTTTTTGAGAAATGAAATTATATTTTCCAATAGACATATCTATCACAGTATCTGACAGAGATGATCAATACATCATCATAAATAAAACCAGCAAGCATACCATAGTGATTATTTGCACTTTTAATGCATTTGTTAACCTTTATTGAATAGATTTATTGTCATACAATGAAGATAACTGGGTAAAAGCTCTGTCAATCATATGGAAAAACATAAAGGTCACTTTTTATAAGTAAAACTTTCAAGTTTGCACTTAAAAAGCAAACTAAACAAAAAGCACACTGGCAAGGTGGTTTTCACAGAATGACACACTATATTCAAAACTGAGAAAATGAAACAATATTGATGCCCCATTCTTAAAAATTAGTCAGATTTTTCCCAAAAAAATAAGGTAGACACTCCTAGTGCTGAGTTCTGCTGAAACTTTAAAATATATAGTAAAATAAAAATACCAAAAGTAGACAGCTCCACATAAAATGAGAACACATTTCCCTAACAAAATTCAGAAAGAGTCCTGATTTCCCCACCACTGAAATCCTGTAAGTTTCATTGGGCTAATGATGCTTCACTGCCCTACTCTGTTATTAGTGGTCAACAAATGTAGATTCTGAATCTACTTTTTTTCTATCCAATTAAAGAACTACATTGGTGATGAGGCAGAAAATGAACAAATTAAATGCAAATACTTTAATTTTCAGAAATTCTGATTTTTTTTCATTACTTTACCTCTCTGCAAATTGAAAGAAATATTTTTGAAATGTTTCTAATAAATTAGTATAGAAAAATTATGTTTGGTACATTAACAGAAGCTATCCATTTTCTCAAAGTACATGAATTTCAATTATTTTATTATTTGGTTTGTGGTCATTTGTATTATCACAATTGCCATAAAAATGATAACTTCAAAATTAAGCCTACAACTAGAGATAAAAAACTATATTTCTATGAATTGTCTATGAGGCAGATGTTATCCAAACATCTCTTATAGATTTCCATTATTCATTATTCCTGAAAAATCACTTCAGAGACAAAACAATTATTTGTTCAAATTTGTGACAACATCTTAATACTTCTGATAACTATAATCAATAGCAGGTAGTAAGACTTGTTTTCTGATGTGTTATATTAATGTATTTAAGTAATTAATAATGTATTTTAAGATAATTCTATTAATGTGTAAGTTTAGTGAAGAAATCTTAATAACACCAGAGATTGCTTAAAAGTGAAAAAATATTATAATTTGAATGAAACTGGCTGATATTGAAGGTTCCCTTCCAAAAGAGAAATTCTATAAATCAATAAACTTAAAATTTGCTTTTATTACTAGGCATTTATCTTCATAGAAATATAACATTTAATTTATATCTAATAGTATAGTTCATTTATATATTATAAGTACTACAGGATTTTTCTTAGCTTATTCTTAAAAAAAAAAAAAAACTACAAGATAACACTTTGGCTCTCCTGAACTGAAAATAATGAAAATGTTGTTCACTATGAACTGCTTAAAAAAAGTACATAGGCTGGCGCCGTGACTCACTTGGCTGATCCTCTGCCTGCAGCGCCAGTACCCTGGGTTCTAGTCCCGGTTGGGGCCCTGAGTTCTATTCCCAGTTGCTCCTCTTCCAGTCCAGCTCTCTGCTGCTGCCCAGGAAGGCAGGAGGATGGCCCAAGTGCTTGGGCCCTGCACCCGCATGGGAGACCAGGAAGAAGCACCTGGCTCCTGGCTTTGGATCAGTGCAGCACGCCAGCCATAGCAGCCATTTGGGGGGTGAACCAATGGATGGAAGACCTTTCTCTCTGTGTCTCGCTGTCTAACTCTGCCTGTCAAAAACAAATATAAACATATGACCTTGGGAACATTTTTTGAGGCACAAAATCCCTGACATGACACCAGAAGTACATAAGGACATTCAACACACACGGGTCCTTTCTAGCATGTCACATGACAACTTGTAAGATTTTCTTGGTAATACTCAGGCAATATGCATGTTCGTGATTCAGAAAATCTGATGAGGTTGCAAGCAATGAAAATAATAGGTGATCCTAGTAGGAAGAAAAGCTTGAAGTCCTTTCCTTCTTTCCTTGAAAGCCCTAAGAAAGGGTGCCTTCTTCCACATGGGGGGCAGAAGGGCTAAATCTCAAAACTAGGTGGGAGGAGACCTGGAAATTTAGGGACCTCCTGCCAGCGTGCATGCTTTCTATTAAACATGGGTTATCCCCTCTGAAACTCATGGGCATGGTTAACCCAGAGGTGAGAAATTCAGCAGTGAGAACAGGTGAGGCCCTACAGGAAGTGATCAGGATAAATCCACTCATGTGTTCATGGATTAATGCCTTATCCCTAGGGGACCGCAACATAGACCACTTTGGATTGGCCCCCTCTGCACCCCTTCTGTCCGTCCACTGGTTTCTGTGCCACCAAGGCCTCTACCAACAAGAAGACCATCACCGGATGCTGCCCCTAGACCCTGCACCAAAACTGTGAGGTCAATAATACCACTTCCTTCTCATGCACCGAGCCTGTGCTGTTGCACGATTAGCAACAAGAAAACTGACCCAGACCCCTACGCCTAGAGGACTGCTTGAGATCTGCTGCCTCACTCAAGGAAATCAGGTCATACAGGAAGTTCAAGTTCTCCCTCACCACACAGAGATTGGAAAGCTGATGCCTCAGGGTTCAAAGAAGTTGCAGGCGGGGACTGCACACCACCCCGTGGTCCTGACAGCCAGCCCACTGCATACTGGAGTCCTAGTGTCCTCCTGAGGGCTCCTGTGGTGTGGGAAACAAAAACAGTAGCACTGGCTGAGCCACCTGGAGCCCCTCTCAGGAGATATACCTTGTTCGATGACCGTACTTTGTGTAGTTCTTCTTGTCAGTGTATACACTTTAGAAATTGATTACAGCAGAAAACACATATGAACATGTATTTTAAAAAAAAAACTTGTCCTTTAGGAAAATTTTAGACCTATAGAGCTAAAGAAAAAAAAGGTACAAATGTGAACTTTTGAATAAACACCTAGCTTTCATGAATGCATGGTGTTATAAACCACACTAAATATATCACTGAGAACCAGAAGTAAATTGGACTGTCTTATTTTGTGATTTGAAATCTAACATCCTTTACTTTTCCTGCACAGAAGGTAAATTATGTTGTGATATGAAACTCAGTCTAAGTTTAGATACACAGGGGCAAGTTGCTTGCTCTAATGAAAACAAATCTGTTAGATCACTTACCCCAGATATTCCACTACCTTTAAAATAATATATCTATCATAGTGCATCATGAAGAAAATATATTTATGCCTAAAAATTTAAGCACAACTATTACAAAGTGTTCAACAAAACTTAAAATTGTATGTTTTCAATATTGTGAAATGGAACATTTTTCTTTGCTTCCCAATAAAAGCATGTTGCAGTTTAATATCTTGAGAATAAGAAGTGAGAGTTTATAAAGTGAAATACATTTTAAGGAGAGAATTTATAATGTTTATTTTTGAACCATTTATAAAATGTTCATTTTGAAATGCATTTTTTACTTCATTTGCATTTTAAAATTGTAACATTATCTATATATAAGTATTTTCATTCATCCTTACTGGTTATTGCAAACTACCACCTACCAGAATTAATTGCTTCCAACCATTTACAATTTGTTTCTTGACTTCAAGTAACAATAATCGCACCTTGGATAAACCTCATTGGCTACGATACTGCCACTGTGCAAAGTTGTCTCTTCACTTCAAAGAAAAATAATTGATATACCTCTTGAGAAAACAAGTAAAAATAATTTGGCATCGTTTTACAAAATTGAAGTCCAAAGAACTCTAAAACCACTGCAGGAATATTCTATAAACATGTACTCATACATATTGTTCTTACAATAGATTCATACCCATGTCATATGAGAGGAATTCCTTGCTCAGATTCAAAATTTTCACATTCTTCTTAGTATTTAATATGGTGACTGTAGTTGGCACAAGAGATTCTCTTTTTTAATATTTATTTATTTGAAAGTCAGAGTTACAGAGAGGCAGAGTCAGAAGTGGTCAGAGAGAGGTCTTCTATATGCTGGTTCACTCCCCAAATGGCTGCAACAGTGGGAGCTGCACTGATCTGAAGCCAGGATCCAGGAGCTTCTTCCAGGTCTCCCATGTGGGTGCAGGGGCCCAAGGACTTGGGCCACCTTCTACTGCTTTCCCAGGCCATAGCAGAGAGATGGATTGGAAGGGGAGCAGCCAGGTCTCAAACCACCACACATGTGGGATGCCAGCACTGCAGGCAACAGCTTTACCTGCTGCGCCACAATGCTGGCCCCACACAAGTGATTCTCTACAATTAAAATAGGAAATTTGGGTATGATCACTTTTCAAGACTTCTTGCTTTTGGGGGGCGCAGAGTGTTTGAATTTAGACTGACAAGGATTCAGTCCACTCCACAAAGAAAAATGCCTAAATATTAGAGCATTGCTCCTGACCCCTCCTCAGTTGTTCCTCTATATGGGATTTCTTAATGACTTACATGATTGGAGATATGGGAAGGAGTAAATGAGCTACCATACCACATTTTGTTGTACTTAGGATGTTTTTAGGATGCCTACAAATGAACATGAGTTCTTGTCTGCCCTCATTTATACTGTAAATTTAGAATATAATCTGTGCACTGCAAGTGACTAAGAAAGGATGCAAGGTATTGGGGCAACAGAAGAGAGTCTTTTTTTGCACCAAGATTAACAACTCTGTGGGCTATAAAGCTCACATTTCCTTCCATGTCTAGCTTTAAATCATTCAGAATTCAGAGAAAGTAGGAATGTAAGTTATGAACACTCTTCACTGCCACAAATTTTATGATACTCATGAGTTTATATTCAGGAATGACTTAAAATTTAAACAAAAATACCATAGTGAATTTTGAGGGATTAATCAATATCTATATTTGTAATTAAAATTCACATATATAATTGTATCTACTTTCACATGATTTGACAGGAATTATCTGGGATGGGTATTTAACAATGCCTTTTATAATTTTAATATTGTATCAAAAAATAATCCTTGAAACACTTGGGAAGTTGATGCTATAAACATGTTTACCCAAAAATTAAATATCTTGGAAAAAATTTAACTAAAGATGTGAAAGATCTCCACAATGGAAATTATAAAACATTAAAGAAAAAAAAAACAGAAGAACACACAAGAAAATGGAAAAATCTTCCATGTTTGTGGATTGGAAGAATTAATATCATAAAAATGTTCAAACTAGCCAAAGCAATTTATAGATTCAATGAAATCCCAGTAAAAGTACCAAGGACATTATTCTCAGATTTGTATGGAAACACTAGAGACCCCAAATAGCTAAAGCAACCTTAAACAAGGAAAATAAAGTCAGAATCATCACAATACTAGATTTCAAGATGTACTACAGGGCCAGGGCAGTTATAAACAAAACAGCCTAGAAGTGGCACAAAAATAGACATGTACACCAAAGAAACAAAATATAAACCACAGAAGTTAATCCATGCATCCACAATCAACCAATGAACTAAAAATCAGTCTCTGAAGAAAGGACTATCTCTTTAACAAATGGTGCTGGAGAAATTGGACCTCTACATTCAGAAGTATGAAATAAGACCCGTGTTAGCACCCTATACAAAATCAACTCACAATTGATCAAGGATCTACATCTATTACCTGATATTATCAAATTACTAGAGGAAACCATTGGGGAAACTCTGCAAGACATTGGCATAGGCAAAGATGTCTTGGAAAAGACCCCAGAAGCACAGGCAATGAAAGAAGAAAGAGCCAAAAGCAAAGAAGCGTCTGTGTTGCAAAGAAAACACTCAGCAGCAAAGTGAACGTACAGAACGGAAGAATATAGTTGTACTCTATATAATTGATAAAGGGTTAATATCCAATATCTATAAAGACTTGAAGGGACTCAACTACAATAAAACTTATTGTGGCATAGCATGTTAAGCTTCTGACTGCAGTGCCAGCATCCCATATGGGCACTGGTTTGAATCCCAACTGCTCCACTTCTGATCCAGCTCCCTGACTGTGTGTCTGAGAAGGCAGCAGAGGATGGCCCAGGTGCTTGGACCCCTGCACCTAGAGGGAGTCCCTGGCTCCTGGCTTTGGACAGGCTCATCTCTGACTGCTGTGTTCATTCAGGCAGTGAACCAGCAGATGGAGGACTTCTCTCTGTCCATCTCTCTCTCTAACTCTGCCTTTCAAATAATTACATACATACATACATACATACATACATACATCTTTTTTAAAAAGAGATAGGGAGAGACAGAGAGAAAAAGAGAGCACTTTCATTTTCCAGGTCACTCCCCAAATGTCTGCAATGGCCAGGGCTAGGTTATACTCAATCCAGGAACCAAGAGATTTATCCAGGTCTCCCCCATGGATCACAAGGTCCCAGGTACTTTGTTATCTGCCACTGCTTTCCCAGGTACATTTCTAGGGAGCTGGATTAGAAGTGGAGCAGCCAGGACTTGAACCAGCATCACAGGTTGTAGCTTATCCCAGCATCACAGGTTGTGGCTTATCCCACTATGCTACATGCCAGCTCCTGTCCTGTCAAAGTTCTAAACTTCTATCAAAAACCACCATGACTGTGCACACACTCCCCCACTGTGTGGTTGTGGACCTCTTCTGGTAAGCATTTCAGATAATTTTCTGCAAGAGCATCGATCATTATCTTTAAATAAGTTTAAGTTACCAATGTGCTCTAAGGCCATGAACTTCAGACTAGCTCTCTATAAGGAGAGTTGTATAATATCAATTACAGGAACAGGCATTTGAGCACAAAATGTTCAGAGCAACTTGGTGGTTCCCCACTGCTTCTATTGGATCTCAGACTGAATCACTCAAATGTGGTGTTCAAAATTTTAATGTTAGCATTTTGAAAGTGCAGTATTGGGGCCAGCACTGTGGCACAGTGGGTTAAAGCCATGGCCTGCAGTATTGGCATCTCATATGGGTGATAGTTCAAGTCCTGGCTGCCCCACTTCCAATACAGCACCCTGCTAATGCACCAAGAAAGGCAATGGAGAATGGCCCAAATGTTTTGGCCACTGCACTGATGTGGGGGACCCAGAAGAAGCTCCTGGCTCTTTGTTTCAGCTTTACTCAGCCCCCAGTTATTGCAGCCATTTGGGAACTGAACCAGCAGATGGAAGATTTCTCTCTCTGTCTCTCATTCTCTCTAACTCTGCCTTTCAAATAAATAAATAAATAAATGTACAAAAGTGCAATATCTTAACTGTTGGTGATTGTAGATGGAGACAGGGAGAAACATACAAAATTAGTAATATGAACTATTGTAAGAAATTTCTTTATATCAAAGTGAACAGTTGGAATTCAAATGTTAAAAATATGCCATTTGCAATACCCCTAAAAATAAGTATTAATCTGGGGCCAGCATTGTGGTGTGGCCGGTAAAGCTGTCACCTGTGGTGCTGGCATCTCATACAGGTTCCAGTTTGAGTCCTGGCTGCTCTACTTTCTTTTTTTTTTTTTTTTTTTTTGACAGGCAAAGTGGACAGTGAGAGAGAGAGAGACAGAGAGAAAGGTCTTCCTTTTGCCATTGGTTCACCCTCCAATGGCCACCATGGCTGTTATGCTGCGGCCAGCACACCACGCTGATCCGAAGGCAGGAGCCAGGTGCTTCTCCTGGTCTCCCATGGGGTGCAGGGCCCAAGCACTTGGGCCATCCTCCACTGTACTCCCGGGCCACAGCAGAGAGCTGGCCTGGAAGAAGGGCAACTGGGACAGAATCCGGTGCCCCAACTGGGACTAGAACCCGGTGTGCTGGCACCGCAAGGCGGAGGATTAGCCTATTGAGCTGCGGCACTGGCCGGCTGCTCTACTTCTGATATAGCTCTCTAGTATGGCCTGGGAAAGCAGCAGAAGATGGCCCAAGTCCTTGGGCCACTGCACCTGCATGGGAAGACCTGGAAGAAGCTCCTGGCTCCTGGCTTCGGATCAGCACAGCTCCATCCAATGCAGCCAATTGAGGAGTGAATCAGCAGATGGAAGACTTCTCTCTGCCTCTCCTTCTCTCTCTATGAGGCTCTGAATTTGAAATAAATAAATCTTTTTTAAAAAGCATTAATCTACCAAAATGCATATAGATAGTTATGAAACTGGGCAGAAAGAAACAAAATCAAATATAAATAAATGGAGTTATTCTAAATGATCCTTAAATTCAATTTTAATATAGAAAGTCTTTTCTTCATATGTCTGTTGGCCATTTCAATTTCCTCTCTTGAAAAATGTGTTTGGGTCGGCACTGTGGCATACCAGATAAAGCCACTGCCTGCAGTGCCAGGTCCTATATAGGTGCTGATTTGAGTCCCAGCTGCTCCACTTCATATCCAGCTCCTGCCATGGCCTGGGAAAGCATAGAAGACCTGGAAAGAAGCTCCTGGCTCCTCATTTTGGATTGGCACAGCTCTAGCTGTTGCAGCCAATTGGAGACTAAACCAGAGGATGGAAGATCCCTCTCTTTCTCTGCCTTTCCTTCTCTGTGTGTGTAACTCTGACTTTCAAATAAATAAATGTGTGTTCAGAGGCTGGTATTGTTGCGTAATGAGTAAAGCTGTTGCCTGCAGTGCCAGCATCCCATATGGATGCTGGTTTAAGTCCTGGCTGCTCCACTTCCAATCCAGCTCTCTGCTATGGCCTGGGAAAGCAGTAGAAGGTGGCCCAAGTCCTTGGGCCCCTGCACCCATGTGGGAGACCCAGAAGAAGCTCCTGGATCCTGGCTTCAGATCAGCTCAGCTCTGGCCATTGTGGTCATTTTGGGGAAAGAACCAGTGGATGGAAGGCTTCTCTCTCTCTCTCTCTCTCTCTCTCTCTCTGCCTCTGCTTCTCTGTAACTCTTCTTTCAAATAAATAAATAAATAATCTTTTTAAAAGATGTTTGTTCAGCTCCTTTGGCTATTTCTTTTTTTTTTTTTTTTACAGGTAGAGTGGACAGTGAGAGAGAGAGACAGAGAGAAAAGTCTTCCTTTTGCCGTTGGTTCACCCTCCAATATGCCGCAGCCAGCGCACCACGCTGATCCGAAGGCAGGAGCCAGGTGCTTCTCCTGGCCTGCCATGCAGGTGTAGGGCCCAATCACTTGGGCCATCCTCCACTGCACTCCCGGGCCACAGCAGAGAGCTGGCCTGGAAGAGGAGCAACTGGGACAGAATCCGGCACCCTGCCCGGGACTAGAACCCAGTGTGCTGGCGCCGCAAGGTGGAGGATTAGCCTATTGAGCCATGGCACTGGCCTTTGAGTGGAGTTTTTTGTAAGGTGTAAAGTAGGGATTTTGTTTCATACTTCTGCAGAGGTCCAGTTTTCCCAGCATCAAACTGTTGAAGAGACTGTTTTGGCTCCAGGGTTGATTTTTGCTCCTTTGTAAAATTTCAATTGGTTGTAGATACATAGATTGATTTCTGGAGTTTCTTTTTCTATTCCAGTGGTCTACAAGTCTGTTTGTTTGTTTGCCACTACCAGGCTGTTTTGAGTATAACTGCCTGGTAGTATGCTTTCAGATCTGGTATTGTGAAGCCTCCAACTTTATTTTTGTTGTTTAAGATTGCTTTAGCTATTCAGGATCTTTGTGTTTCCATATGAATTTTAGCATCATGCTTTTTAGATCTGAGAAGAATGTTATATTTATTGGGATGGCATTGAATCTATAATTGCTTTTGGTATGACAGACATTTTGATGATGCTGATTTTTCCAATCCATGAACATGGAAGACTTTTCCACATTTTATGTCTTCTTCTATTTTGTTTTTTAATTTTTTGTGATTTTCTTTGTAGAGATTTTGACATCCTTGGTTAAATTTATTCCAAATTATTTCAATTTTTTTTGTAACTTTGTGAATGGAATTAATCTTAGAAGTTCTTTCTCAGCTATGGCATTGTCTGTGTATATAAAGGCTATTGATTTTAGATCCTGCTATTTTACTAAACCCTTTTTATGAGTTCTAATAGTCTCTTCATGGAGTCTTTTGGGTTCCCTATATATAGAATCATGCCATCATCAAATGGTGATTGTTTGACTTCTTCCTTCCCAATTTTTATCATTTTTCTTTATTTTTCTTGCTTAATGACACTGGCTAGAACTTCCAGGACAATATTAAATAGCAACAGTGAGAGTAGGCATGCTTGTCTGGTTCTGGATCTTAACTGAAATACCTCCATTCTTCCCCATTCAATAGGTTCCTAGCTGTGTGTTTGTCATAATTTTGCCTTATGTTGAGGAATATTCCTTCTGTACCCAAATTGCTTAACATTTTCATTATAAAAGGATGTTGAATTTTATCAAATGCTTTATCTGCATCTATTGAGATAATCATATGGTTTTGTTCTTCAGTTTGTTAATATGATATATCCTATTTATTGATTTTCAGATATTGAACCATCCCTGCATACCAGGGATAAATCCCACTTGGTCTGGGTCAATGATCTTTCTGATGTATTCGATTGGCTGGTATTTTGCTAAGGATTTTAGCATCTATGCTCATCAGGGAAATTGGTCTATTATTCTTTTTTTCTGAATTAGGAATTAAGGTAATGCCAGCTTCATGGAAAGTGTTTGGAAGAATACTCTCCCTTTCAATTGTTTTGAATAGATTGAGAAGAGTTGGAATTAGTTCTTCTTTAAATGTCTGGCTTTTCTTTGTTGGAAGGGTCTTTACTACTGATTCAATCTCCATCCTGGTTATTGGTGTGTTTATGTGTTCTATGTCTTCATGACTCAATTTTGGTAGATTGTGTCCAGGAATCATTGTTTTTTTTTTTTTCCCAAAGGAACCTTTTATTTCATAAATACAAATTTCATAAGTACAACTTTAGGAATATAGTGATTCTTCCCACCATAGCCCCCTACCACTCACACTCCCACCCCACTTTCTCCTCCCTTTTCCTTCCCAGTCCCATTCTCTATTAAGGAAAAAAACTCGTTCCTCAACAGTCTAGACAAGAGCTGTTCAAGTCATCACTTCTCAAAGTGTCAATTTCACTTCTACAGATTTCCTGTTAGGTGCTCTATTAGTTCTCACAAATCAGAGAGAACATATGGCATTTGTCCCTGTGGAAATATTTATTTTATTTATTTGAAAGACAGAGTTACAGCGAGAGAGGTAGAGCCAGAGAAAAAGAAGTCTTCCATTCCACTGGTTCACTCCCCAGATGACTGCAATGGGCAGAGCTGAGCTTGTCCAAAGCCAGGAGCCAGGAAACATGAGCCAGGAGCTTCTTCTGGGTCTCCCACATGGATGCAGGGGCCCAAGCACTTGGGCCATCTTCTATTGATTTCCTAGGCCATTGAAGAGAGCTGGATTGGAAGAGGACCAGCTGGGACTCAAGCCAGTGCCCATATGGGATGCTGGCACAGCAGGCTGGGGATTTAACCCACAGTGCCACAGCACTGGCCCCCAAAAGGCCTTCTAATTCTTTCCCTTTTCCACACCTTCAGGAACTCTTAGAATCCATATGTTGGGCCGGCGCCGCGGCTCACTAGGCTAATCCTCCGCATTGCGGCACCAGCACACCGGGTTCTAGTCCTGGTTGGGGCACCAGATTCTGTCCCGGTTGCCCCTCTTCCAGGCCATATCTCTGCTGTGGCCAGGGAGTGCAGTGGAGGATAGCCCAAGTGTTTGGGCCCTGCACCCCATGGGAGACCAGGAGAAGCACCTGGCTCCTGCCATTGGATCAGCGTGGTGTGCCGGCCACAGAGCGCTGGCTGCGGCAGCCATTGGAGGGTGAACCAACGGCAAAAGGAAGACCTTTCTCTCTGTCTCTCTCTCACTGTCCACTCTGCGTTTCAAAAAAAAAAAAAAAAAAAGAATCCATATGTTGGGTCATTTGATTGTATCCTGTAGATTTCCAATCGTATTTTTTAGTTTTCTAATTTCTTCTTCTTGTGTTTGGTCTGACTACATAATTTCCTGTTCTTTGTTTTCTAAGTTGGATATTCTTTCTTCTGTTTCCCCAATTCTGTTAATGATTTCTACTCTAAGTATTATCTGTTCTATTGAAATCTTCACTTTTAATATTTCATTTTGATTTCTCTTTAGAATCCCAATTTTGTGGCAGAAATGTTCTTTCATATCATGTATGGATTTCATTAGTTCATGGATTTGCTTTTGATTACTCCTAAGTAATCCTATGATTAATTTTTTGAATTGCATTTCTGGCATTTCTTCAATCTCATCATCTTTACAATCTAGGTTTGAGGTGTTATATTCTTTTGGGGGTGTCATGTTGCCCTCCTTATTTTTGTTTCTTGAATTGGTGCATTTATTTTTGGCATTTGTGGAGATACTTGTTCTTTTCTTTTCTTTTCTTTTCTTTTCTTTTCTTTTCTTTGGTGTGGTGGCTTTTGTCTTTGAGCTGTGTCTGAGTGGCTAGTGTCTGCTTTCAGGGACTATCTAGAGGTGTCTGGTGGGTATGGCCAGGGAGCTCTGTTCTGTACTCCAGGGTGAAGGGTGTATCTGAGGTGACACATCCAGGTTTGGTGTGGTAAATCTCCTTTTCATTTTTAATCAGAGGGGAGGTTTCTTCTTGTCTGTTTGCATAGACTTAGCTGAGCTCCTCACCTCAAAACAGGCTAGTGCCTGGGTGCTAGCCCCAGTGAGTATATTATTTGTCCATTCTGCCACAAGAACCACCCAAAGGATCTGGACAGTCTTCAGTGTAAGCTCAGATTCCCCAGCAATGTCCTTTGCCAGGTAACCAGGGAGCCCTGATCACGTGGAGCCTCCCACAGTGACTGCTCTTGCTTCAGCCACACCCTGAGTCCTCCCACGAAGCCTCAGTGTTTTCACAGTCCACACGCACAAGCCTCCCACAGTCATGAGCACCCAGCTCCCTGTCTGTTCTCCCCACCACACTCAGGAGTCTGCTTGGCTGGTTTCTGGGAGCGGACACAAGCTGGCACAGGTGTTACATATGTCCAAAATGGCACTTTCTTGGTGTCAGCTTGTTACATGATACCTTTGCAGTGTGATCAGGGAGAGAGAAAACATGCCCCCCCCTTTGTCTTGTTTTCTCTGGTATGACAGGTACACTATCCCCCACAGGGCTGCAAGCTGAATTCCTTCTAGGCTTTTCCTACAGCTTTTTTGCCAGTGGCTTGTGCTGCTGAAGTCTGGTCTTACTTTGCTCTCCAACACTGGTGCAGAGGCTCTCTGCTGCTGGACTCCTAAGTTTTGCATGTCCTTGCCCTCTAAGTAGTTCCATTATGTTCCTCCAATTTGTGTAGTTTCCTCTGATGTTCTCTCCCTAACTCTTCTCCGAGACTGCACTCTTTCCACTTCATTTTTAAACTGTCTTCTCCTAGACTTGGGCCTATTCTTTTTGGTTTCCTCATTTGTTTGTATATAGCTCATTGTAATAACTCCTGATCACTCTTTTTACTTATAGGGTGACCATATCTACATTTTCTTTTTCATGGCTGATTTTATTGATCTGAGTCCTCTCCCTCTTTTCTTTGGTTATATGGGCCAATGGTAGGTCAATTTTATTTATTTTTTCAAAAAACAGTTCTTCATTTCCTTAATCTTTTGTGTTTTTTTTTGTTTCAATTTTGTTTATTTCTTCTTTAGTTATTTACTTCTTCCTACTAAATTGGGCTTTAATTTGTTGTTTTTCTAGGTCCTTGAGATGCATTCACAGCTCATTTATTTGGTGACTTCCCAGTTTCTTGATGTAGGCACCAATTGCTATGAACTTCCCTCTTAACTCTGCTTTTGCTGTGTCCCATAAGTTTTTATATGGTGTATTTTGTCTTCATTTGTCTCCTGGAGTTTTTTGATTTCTCTTTTGATTTCTTCTATGTCCCAGTATTCATTCAGGAGCATGTTATTCAATCTCCATGTGTCTGTATATGATCTAGTTCATTCCATTGTGATCAGAGAAGATGCAGGGTATGATTATGATTTTGATTTTTTTGAATTTGCTGAGACTTGCTTTATAGCCTAGTGTATGGTCTATCCTGGAGAAAGTTCACCACACTGATGAGAAGAATGTGTATTCTGCAACTGTGGGGTGGAAAGGTCTGTAGATATCAGATAGGTCCACTTGGTCCATAGTGTCAATTAGCTTTGTTGTTTCTTTGTTGATTTTCTGTCTGATGAAAGTGGGTATTGAATTCACCTCTTATTATTGTATTGGAGTCTATGTCTCCATTTAGATCCATTAGCAGTTCTTTTAAATAACCTGACAGGTTCCCTGTCATTGGGTGCATATACATTTATTATAGTCACATCTTTCTGTTGAATTGATCCCTTAATCATTACATAGTGCCCTTCTTTGTCTCTTTTAACCATTTTTGTGTTAATGGTTATTTTCTCTGATATTAGATGGTTACATCTGCCTTTTTTGCTTTTCATTAGCATGGGATATCTTTTTCCATCCTTTCAGTCTTCATGTATCTTTGTTGGTGAGATGTCTTTCTTGTAGGCAGAAAATAGATTGGTCTTAAAAAGAAAGAAAGAAAGAAAGAAAGAAAGAAAGAAAGAAAGAAAGAAAGAAAGAAAGGAAGGAAGGAAGGAAGGAAGGAAGGAAGGAAGGAAGGAAGGAAGGAAGGAAGAAATCCGTTCAGCCAGCCAGTATCATTTAACTGGAGAGTTGAGGCTTTTACATCCAAAGAAACTATTTATAAATAACTTGTTGTCCCTGCCATTTTCCATGAATATTCCTATCATTTACTGTGGATTTCTTTCATACTTTTATTGGGGAATTTTCTGCCATCACATTTATTCATGATGATGGCTTTCTTTTTATATTTCTGTGTGTAGCAAATCTTTTAGCATCTTTTGTAAGGATCTATGAGAAATGACAAATTACTTTAATTTCTGTTTGTTATTAAAGGTCTTGATTTCACCTTCATTATTAGATAAGAGCATTGCAGGGCATGATATTCTGGCTTGACAGTTTATTTCTCTTAAGACTTGGAATATATCTTGCCATTCTCTCCTAGCCTGTAGGGTTTCTGATGAGAAGTCAGCTGTGAGTGTAGTTGGAGATCCTCTGAAAACAATCTGGCATTTCTCTCATGCTTATTTTAGAATGTTTCTTTATGCCTTACTGTGGAAAGTTTGACTACAATGTGTCATGGTGAAGATCCTTTCAGGTCATGTTTCTTATGTGTTCTATGTGCTTCCTGTACTTGGCATCCCTTTCTCCAAATTGGGAGAGTTTTCTGTGATTATTTCACAAAAATAGGCCTTCTATTCCATTCTCTCTTTCTATATCTTCAGGTACTCTTAAGACCTGTAAGCTGGGTTATTTGACAGTTTTTTAAAAAGATTTATTTATTTATTTGAAAGTCTCAATTACAGAGAGAGGAGAGGCAGAGAGAGAGAGAGAGACAGATCTTCCATCTGATGGTTCACTCCCCAATTGGCCACAACAGCTGGAGCTGTACCAATCCGAAGCCAGGAGCCAGGAGCCAGGAGCTTCTTCCAGGTCTCCCACATGGTGCAGGGGCCCAAGGACTTGGGCCATCTTCTACTGCTATCCCAGGCCATAGCAGAGAGCTGAATCAGAAGAGGAGCAGCCAAGCCCTCAAGTTGCACAAAGATGTCATTGATTCCTTGTGGAGCCTCCAAGTAACAGATCTGTCAGTTGAAGTACCTTTAACTCTCCTGTGGCTCTCACTGCCCACAAGGTCAGGAACAATATCCAGGAAAGAACTCCAACACACCATTGCATTTGAGAGTTTATGGTATGGTCACTTACATGCTCCATAGAGTACAATTGACAAATTTCTCAATTTCTATTCATGGAAAACTTGAAGCAAGTTTACTCATCAGTAAAATGTGTGAACCACTGAGAGTAGTTCTGAGTTAAAGAACTGGGGAGACATTTGTCTTTGAGTCCTTTCCCCCTAAAGATAGGAATGGACCCTAGTATGTGTACAGTTTATGTGTGTGTGTGTGTGTGTCTTTTTGTGTTTTTACTATTTATAACTATTTCCCATATTTCACACATTTGCAATATGGCAATATTTCTACAATATCAAGGGTTACATTTATTTTAAAAATATTTTGTCACTCTATATTGTAAAAGAAAAATGAACTCTAAATCAATTTTTTGATTTCTCCTGTTGTTTTTCCCGATGAACTGTCTGATAATTTTGAATTTACAAGAAAGTAATACATGCATAAGCACTTTGCTTAAGCAGAAATACCATAGAAAATAAGTGTGTGCTACATTTGAGTTTCCTTTTCAGAAAAATTTCTTTCCTTAAAACGATCTCATGAAAAATCCCTTACCAAAGTGTCACTATTTATATGGGCCCTGAAAAAAAAATCACATATGATTCCTCTGCTTTCTTTTTTTTCCCTCTTTTTATTTATTTATTTATTTTTTAATTTTTATTTAATGAATATAAATTTCCAAAGTACAGAATATGGATTACAATGGCTTCCCCCCATAACGTCCCTCCAACCCACAACCCTCCCCTTTCCCACTCCCTCTCCCCTTCCATTCACATCAAGATTCATTTTCAATTATCTTTATATACAGATCAGTTTAGCATACATTAAGTAAAGATTTCAACAGTTTGCTCCCACACAGAAACATAAAGTGAAAAATACTGTTTGAGTACTAGTTATAGCATTAAATCTCAATGTACAGCACACTAAGGACAAAGATCCTACATGAGGAGTAAGTGCACAGTGACTCCTGTTGTTGACTTAACAAATTGACACTCTTGTTTATGGCCTCAGTAATCACCCTAGGCTCTTGTCATGAGCTGCCAAGGCTATGGAAGCCCCCTGAGTTCACTGACTCTGATCATTTTTAGACAAGGCCATGGTCAAAGTGGAAGTTCTCTCCTCCCTTCAGAGAAAGGTACCTCCTTCTTTGATGACCCGTTCTTTCCACTGGGATCTCACTCGTGGAGATCTTTCATTTAGGCTTTTTTTTTTTTTTCCCCAGAGTGTCTTGGCTTTCCATGCCTGAAATACTCTCATGGGCATTTCAGCCGGATCTGCATGCCTTAAGGGCTGATTCTGAGGCCAGAGTGCTGTTAGGACATTTGCCATTCTATGGGTCTGCTGTGTATCTCACTTCCCTTGTTGGATCATTCTCTCTCTTTTTTATTCTATCAGCTAGTATTTGCAGACACTATTCTTGTTTATGCGATGCCTGTGGTTCTTAGTCCTATCATTACGATGAATTGTGAACAGAAATTGATCAGTGGGACTAGTGAGATGGCATTGGTACATGCCACCTCGATGGGATTGAATTGGAATCCCCTGGTATGTTTCTAACTCCACCGTTTGAGGTAAGTCAGCTTGAGCATGTCCCGAATTGCCCATCTCTTCCCTCTCTTATTCCCACTCTTATATTTAACAGCAATCACTTTTCAGTTAAGTTTCAGCACTTAAGAAGAATTGTGTATTGATTACAGTATTCAACCAAAAGTATTAAGTAGAACAAACAAAAAAAATACTAAGAGGGATAACATATTAAGTTGCTCATCAACAGTCAGGGTGAGGGCTGATCAAGTCACCATTTCTCATAGTGTTCATTTCACTTTAACAGGTTTCCTTTTTGGTGCTCAGTTAGTTGTCACCTATCAAGGAGAACAAGTGGTATTTGTCCCTTTGGGATTGGCTTATTTCACTCAACATGATGTTTTCCAAATTCCTAACAGGGATCACTTTTCAGTTGGAAGTAGTTAGCAGGCAAATGATATACCCACAGGAGCCAGAGATCGGAAGCTCTTTCCCAAGGACCACACAGGGAATCTGTTCTGCCCTCAGAGTGGGCTCAAATTCTCCTTCAGTCTCCCATTGGGTTGCCAAAGTTACAGAACTGTAGCGTCTCTGGAGAGTACTCACGTGAATTCTGTGAGTTCTCTCCCCCACCGTCTCTTTTTTCACAGTCTCAGTTCAGTAGCACCACAAATTTACTAGGTCCTAATCTCCTGTTAATTCACCCCGCCCAGAGTCAGGTTTTTCTGCTAGGCTCAGGGCTGGTGCAGACCTGAGGTCGCTCTGCTTATGACGTATGTCCAAGATGGTGCCTGCTCTTTGTCTTGCTCGCCTTTGAGAGGTGAGCGGAGAGAGAGAAACCCATGTCCGTACCAGTCACTTTTTTTTTTTCTCTATCTCTATTAGTTAGCCTGGTGAACTTCCCCCCCCCCCCCGGGGTTGTTCCCTCTAGTCTCCTCTTTCCGCTTGCCTGCCAGTGTCTCTGGCTATTGAGGTTTGGCTCACCTCGCGTTCCAGCGCTGGTGTGTTGAGTCTGCCGCTGGTGTCCCGAACTGTGGGCTCCCACGCTCTCCACGCAAGTCCACTGTGAATCATGTGTTCTGGAAGAGTTTCTTCTGCTGTTTCTTCCCCTACTCTTCCTTGAACCTGCAGTATCTCCACTTTTATTAAACTGTTTCTCCCCGGACTATCAGTGTGCTCCCTTCCTATTCCACCATCTTGCCTCCTCTCCTCTGCTTTCTTTTCCTATCCTTTATCTCTATTTTTATTTTTCAATAATATGATAGTGTAGGTAATGAAAAATTTATCTTCATGCCTAAGTATCTATGTAAAACTTACCTACAAGTCTTGTGTTTCCCCATAACCTCTATCCATAAACTCCTACAATATAAAGCATATCCTAATGTGAATTCATTTTCAAAATCCAATATTCTAACTTGCTGTCTTATACATGCTTGTTCTGGGGCTGGCACAGTAGTGTAGCAGGTAAAGCCACTGTCTGCAGTGCCAGCATTCCATATGGGCACCGGTTTGAGTCCCAGCTGCTCCACTTTTGATCCAGCTCTTTGTTATGGCTTGGGAAAGTATAGAAGATGGCCCCAGCCCTTGGGCCCCAGCACTCACATGGGAAGACCTGGAGGAAGCTCCTGGCTCCTGGCTATAGATCACACAGCTCTGGCCATTGCAACTAATTTGGGGAGTGAGCCAAATGAACAAACGACCTCTCTCTCTTTCTCTCTGCCTCTCCTTCTCTCTCTGTGTAATGCTGACTTTCAAATAAATTAATAAATCTTTTAAAAGAAAAACTGCCTGTTCTGCATGATCATGCTACTCAATAAGTGGTTTAAATTCTTTATTTCTGGACATGTTTTCTCTATAGTTGTGACATTTGAACACAATTTATATTTTTGTTTTTGAATATCTGAAAGGAGACTGCACCTGCATTTAAACTGAACTCCCATGTGGCTTTCACAAATCAGTATACACCAACCAAATTTCAGACCAACCATTCTAGATATGTCTGCCTGAATTGTGTCCAATGAGATGAAACCCTTAATCCACTTCAGGGAGAATTCAACAAAAAGAAGGGATACCATGACTGTTTCATACCAAGTGCATGCATGCAAGCCACAGCAGGCAGAAAAGGCAGGTTAGCATCCCCTCTAGCAGCTGTGACACATAGAATAGGAAAGCAAGAGGATTTGGTGAAGTGACAGTCATGGGCACTTCATGTTCTCTCACTCAATCATTAAAATTCATTTTTCTGACAATCCACTGACATTATTTTGGAAATTCAGACAGAAATACATTCCATTATTTCATATATGATGAGACTTGATGGAAATTACAGGAAACCAACTTAACTGGCAATATAGAAAGTAAAATAATACTATATATACCAGACATGGACAATTTGAATTTCAAATAACACAAAAATTTACAATAAACCAAAAATAACAAGACATAATAAGAGAAAGAAGTGAGAATAAAAAGAATAATTGAGAATAAAAATAATAGAATTATTGAAGCATGAATTCATCAAATTTATATAGATGTATGTGTAAATTTTTTTGAAAATCTATTGAAAGACAAAAAAATTTAACTCAAGTTGTATATATATATGTCTTTTTATTGATCAAATGATATATTATTAAGATGTAAATTCTTCAAAGTTTGAGCAATAGATTCAGTACAACTCAACAATAATCTCAGTAAGCTATTCTGTAGACAATTAAAAGCTATTTTTCAACCTTGAGAAGTCTGGATAATAAAAAATAAAAGCAAATTTGAGGAATCTACAATTCCTAATTTTATGTTTTAATCTAAACATACAGTCATCAAGAATATGGGGCTGGCACTGTGGCTTAGTGGATAAAGCCTCCACCTGTAGCTGGCATCCCATATGGCCACCTGCTCAGATCCCTGCTGCTCTACTTCCAAACCAGCACCCTGCTGATGTGCCTAGGAAACCAGTGGAAGGTGGCCCAACTCCTTGTGCCCCTGCACCCATGTGGGAGAGAGAAGAAGCTCCTGGATCCTGTCTTTGGATAAGCCCAGCTATGGCCATTGCAATCATTTGGGGAGTGAACCAGTGGATGAAGATCTCTCTCTTTCTCTCTCTGAAACTCTACCTTTCAAATAAATAAATCTAAAGAAAGTTCATAATGTTGGACAAAGAATAGACATGTAGGTAAGTGGCAATGTATAAATGGTCTCAGATACTTATTATTTTACTAATCTTTGTCAAAGGGACAGAGACAGCCTAGTACAGGTAATGTAGTCTATAAAAATAGTGAAAATGCAAATGGATGATAATAAGGGAAAAATCAAAAGATGCATACTGTGCAAATAACACATGAAGTCACTCTAGTGAATAAGGGGTCAGATCTGTGGTTTAGCAGGTCAAAATAGGTGCCTACAGTGCTGGCATCCCATACGAACACTGATTTGAGTCCTGGCTACTCCATTTCCAATCCAGCTTCCTGCTAATACACCTGGGGAATCAGCAGAAATTGGCCCAAGTCCCTGAGCCTCTGCCACTCACATGGGAGATCTAGAAGAGGTTCTTGGCTCCTGGCTTTGGATCAGCCCAGCACCAGCTGTTGCAGCCATTTGGATAGTGGATCAGCAGATGAGAGGTCTCTCTCTCTCTCTCTCTCTCTCTCTCTCTCTCCCTCTCTCTTCCCCTTTCTTTGTGTATAACTCTGCCTTTCAAATAAATAATTTTTTTGAAAAACAAGCACAAACGTGCTGAATAAACTTGTATTTTAAAAAAGTAGAAAGCACAGATGTGTAAGAATAAAATGTATAAGAATTCTGTACAAAAATTAGTTTTACATACAATACTGAAAGCATTACCCATAAACATAATGTGGACTTTGAACAGATGTAAGAGAGTAGTGGTAAGGAAGGAAGCAAGAATTAATGGGTAGAGAATTTGTCAGAATGGATGAACCCCTCTCTAGACAGAATCTGAGAGAGTACCCAGCCATTCAGACAGGTATAAGCAAAGTTGCACAGTTTAATGGAGAGAACACACTTGACTGCTCAGATGTGCATCTCAGCAAAGAACTAGGGGGGCTGAAATACTCCTGATAGATCAAGTGGACATCTCAGGAAAGAGCTGAGTACACAGTCTATTTTCATACAGGAGCTTATCAGGGAATGGGATAAAGTTATTCCCACAATTTCTCCTTCCCTCCACCCTTCCTCCTGAATAAAGGACTTATTGGATGTGAAATAGGTAAAATTCATTCTAAGCCTTTAAAAAAAATTTAACTAAGCTCTTTAATGCAACATGACACTTTATGGCTGTTATGTATTATAACATATGTAGAGTTGCAGGCAGAGAGAGGGAGAGACAAAGGTTTTACATTTGTATATTCACTCCCCCAAATAACTGCAATAGCTGGAGCTGGGCCATTCCAAAGCTAGGATCCAGGATCTTCTTCTGGGTCTCCCATGAAGGTGCAGGACCCAAGCACTTGCACCATTTTCCACAGCTTTCCCAGGCCATTAGCAGAGAACTGGATTGGAAAAAGAGCAGCTGGTACATGAACCAGTACCCATATGGGATGATAATTCCCCAGGTAAAGGCCTAACCTAGTACAACACAGCACCAACACATGCTTCTAGACTTTAACTTGCAGCAAATATAGTCTATTAGCATATAAAATAATACTTTATTCTGAAAATAGTAAATACATTATGTAGGATTTTCCAAAATATGTAGGTTGTTTTTTAAAACTGACATCAGTACATCCTTATTCCACTAAAAACAAATACAATAATCAAACTGGTATGCACTTACTAGGAAGCAATTTTAAACATTTGGATTTTGTATAAATTGCTGAGATTTGGAAGAGGACTCTAAGCATGCTAACAATACCTTACCATGAACATAGCAAGGACTTTTTTAAAAAAATATTTATTTATTTATTTATTTATTTATTTGAAAGGCAGAGTTACAGAGAGGCAGAGGCAGAGAGAGAGAGAAAGAGAGGTCTTTCATCTGCTGGTTCACTCCCCAGATGGCTACAGTGACTGAAGTTGGGCTGATCCAAATCCAGGTTTTGGGAGATTCTTCTGGGTCTCCCACTCAGGTGCAGGGCCCAAAGACTTGGCCCATTTCCTACTGCTTCCCAGGCTATAACAGAGAGCTGGATCAGAAGTGGAGCAGCCAGGACTCAAACTGGTCCCCATATGGTATGCCAGCACTGCAGGTGGTAGCTTTACTGGATGTGCCACAGTGTCGGCCCCAAGGACTTTTTTTTTTATAAAGATTTATTTGTTTATTTGGAAGGTAGAGTTATAGAAAGTCAGAGAAAGAGAAAAAGGTCTTCCATCTGTTGGTTCACTCCCAAAATGGCTGCAATGGTCAGAACTGGGCTGATCTAAAGCCAGAAGCCAGGAGCTTCTTCTGGGTCTCCCATGTGGGGCCCAGGGACTTGGGCCATCTTCCACTGCTTTCCCAGGCCATAGCACAGAGCTGATTGGAAGTGGAGGAGCTAGGACTTGAACTACCATCCATATGAGATGTTGGCACCACAGATGGCAGCTTTACCTGCTACACCACAGCACTGGGCCCAGGTATAGCTAATTTTACAGGAAAGCCTGGAAACAGCTTCATCTCAGCAAGTTCTCTCAGTTTGCTAAAATGCTCGAAGGGAGCTATTACTTCTAAAACATTCAATAAAAAATAACACAATACCTAAGGGAATTTCCTGGCTCTGATGACTACCATGCTTTTAAAAGTTTTTTTTTTTAACTTTTATTTAATGAATATAAATTTCCAAAGTACGATTTATGGATTACAATGACTTCCCCCCCATACTGTCCCTCCCACCCACAACCCTCCCCTTTCCCACTCCCTCTCCCCTTCCATTCACATCAAGATTCATTTTTGATTATCTTAATACACAGAAGATCAGCTTAGCATACATTAAGTATGGATTTCAACAGTTTGCTCCCACACAGAAACATAAAGTGAAAAATAATAGATGATTTTTTTTAAATGATGATGAAATCAGAGCAGACCTATTGTCATGTTTAATCCCAGTGAGAGTCAAGTTGGGAATTGATAATTTCTTTTTTTTTTTTTTTTTTTTTTTTTTTTTTTTTTTTTTTTTACAGAGGATCAGTTTAGTATGCATTAAGTAAGGATTTCAACAGTTTGCACCCACATAGAAACACAAAGTGAAATATATTGTTTGAGTACTCGTTATAGCATTAAATCTCAATGTACAGCACATTAAGGACAGAGATCCTACATGAGGAGTAAGTGCACAGTGACTCCTGTTGTTGACTTTACCAATTGACACTCCTGTCTATGGCATCAGCAATCTCCCTATGCTCCAGTCATGAGTTTCCAAGGCTATGGAAGCCCTCTGAGTTCTCCGACTCTTATCTTGTTTAGACAAGGTCATAGTCAAAGTCGAGGTTCTCTCCTCCCTTCAGAGAAAGGTACCTCCTTCTTTGATGACCTGTTCTTTCCACTGGGATCTCACTCACAGAGATCTTTTGCCAGAGTGTCTTGGCTTTCCATGCCTGAAATACTCTCATGGGCCTTTCAGCCAGATCCGAATGCCTTTAGGGCTGATTCTGAGGCCAGAGTGCTATTTAGGACATCTGCCCTTCTATGAGTCTGCTGAGTATCTCACTTCCCATGTTGGATCACCCTCCCCTTTATTTACTCCATCGGTTAGCGATAGCAGGTACTAGACTTGTCTATGTGCTCCCTTTGACTCCCAGTCCCTCCAACATGACCAACTGTGAACTGAAACTGATCACCTGGAACAGTGAGATGGCATTGGTACATGCCACCTCGATGGGATTGAATTGGAATCCCCTGGTATGCTTCCAACTCCACCACTCGGGGCAAGTCAGCCTGAGCATGTCCCAAATTATACATCTCTTCCCTCTCCCATTCCCACTCCCATGTTCAACAGGGATCACATTTCAGTTAATTTTCAACACTTAAGAATAACTGTGCATCAATTACAGAACTAAACCAGTCATATTAAGTAGAACAGACAAAAAAACTACCAAGAGGGATAATGTATTAAGTTGTTCATTAACAGTCAGGGCTATGCTGATCAAGCCACCGTTTCCCACAGTGTCCACCTCACTCCGACAGGTTTCCCTCTTGGTGTTCAGTCAGTCGTCACCGATCAGGGAGAACATATGGTACTTGTCCCTTTGGGACTGGCTTATTTCACTCAGCATGATGTGTTCCAGATTCCTCCATTTTGTTGCAAATGACTGGATTTCATTGTTTCTTACTGCGGTATAGCCAATTGGTGTCTTTTAACTGGACAGTTCAGGCCATTCACGTTCAATGTGACTAATGAAAAGTGGTAACTTTGCCCTGCCATTTGCCAAAGATAAGTTCTAAGATATGCTTTGAATTCCCTGTGATCTTTTGCTGTGAGCTTTCCTTCCTTTACCTTCTTTCATATTGATGACCGTGTTTCTGTGTTTCTGTGTGTAACACATCTTTAAGCATCTTTTGCAGGGCTGGACGAGTGGCAACAAATTCTTTCAATTTCTGTTTGCAATGAAAAGTCTTTATTTCACCTTCATTCACAAATGATAGCTTTGCAGGGTATAATATTCTGGGCTGGCAGTTGTTCTCTCTTAGTACCTGGGCTATATCTCGCCATTCCCTCCTAGCTTTTAGAGTTTCTGATGAGAAGTCAGCTGTGAGTCTGATTGGAGATCCTCTGAGAGTAATCTGACGTTTCTCTCTTGCACATTTTAGGATCTTTTTTTTATGTTTCACTGTGGAGAGTTTAATTACAACATGTCGTGGTGAGGATCTCTTTTGGTCATGTTTATTAGGGGTTCTGTGAGTTTCCTGTACTAGGACTTCTCTGTCCTTCTCCAAACCTGGGAAATTTTCTGCTAATATCTCACTAAAAAGGCCTTCTAATCCTTTCTCCCTCTCCATGCCTTCAGGAACTCCTAGAACCTGAATGTTGGGTTTTTTAATGGTATCCTGAAGATTCCCGACAATATGTTTTAGATTTCTAATTTCCTCTTCTTTTCTTTGGTCTGACTGTATCCTTTCCTGTTCTCTGTCTTCTAAGTCCGATATTCTCTCTTCTGCTTCACCCATTCTGTTTGTAAGGCTCTCTATTGTGTTTTTCATTTGATCTCTTGAATTCTTCACTTCAGTCACTATCACAGTTTCCTGTTGTACTAGTTGTTTCGTTTCATTTTGATTCCTCCTTAATATTTCATTTTCACGAGAGAGGTTTTCTATCTTGTCCATTAAGGATTTGTGTAGTTCAAGAATTTGTTTTTGGGAACTTCTTAATGTTCTTATCAATTTTTTGAGATCTGCTTCTTGCATTTCTTCTATGTCATCATCTTCATAATCTTGAATTGGGGTGTCTTTTTCATTTGGGGGCGTCATGGTGACTTCCTTGTTTTTATTACCTCGGTTTTTGCATTTGTTATTTGGCATATTGGAGATATTTGGTTTCTTCACTGTGGTGCTTTTTCTTGTTATACTATGACTCTAGATTAAGTGGACTATCTGTTTTTGATGGAGCCTTAGGGCTTGAGATGGGTGTGGCCTGAGAGCTCTGTTTGGTGTGCCAAAGGTGACACTCTCAGGTTAGGCGTGGTAAATCTCTCTCTGTCTCTTTCTTTTTTTTTGATTCAAATGGGAAGTAATTCCGCACAGCTGAACGAAGTTGGAGGTAGTTAGCAGGCAAATGATATACCCACAGGATCCAGAGATCAGAAGCTCTTTCCCAAGAACCCCACAGGGAATCTGTTCGGCCCTCAGAGTGGGCTCAAATTCTCCTTCAGTCTCCCACTGGGTTGCCAAAGTTACGGAATTGTAGGGTCTCTGGAGAGTGCTCACGTGAATTCCGTGAGTTCTCTCCCCCACTGTCTCTTTTTTCACAGTCTCAGTTCAGTAGCACCACAAATTTACTAGGTCCTAATCTCCTGTTAATTCACCCCGCCCAGAGTCAGGTTTTTCTGCTAGGCTCAGGGCTGGTGCAGACCTGAGGTCACTCTGCTTATGACGTATGTCCAAGATGGCGCCTGCTCTTTGTCTTGCTCGCCCTTGAGTGGTGAGCGGAGAGAGAGAAACCCGCGTCCGTACTAGTCACCCTTTTTTTTTTCCCTCTCTCTCTCTTCCAGTTAGCCTTGTGAACTTTCCCCCACCGGGGGTTGTTCCCTCTAGTCTCCTCTCTCCGCTTGCCTGCCGGTGTCTCGGGCTATTGAGGTTTGGCTCACCTCGCGTTCCAGCGCTGCTGTGTTGAGGCTGCTGCTGGTGTCCCGAACTGTGGGCTCCCATGCTCTCCACGCAGGTCCGCTGTGAGTCACGCGTTCCGGAAGAGTTTCTTCTGCTGTTTCCTCCCCTACTCTTCCTTGAACCTGCAGTATCTCCACTTTTATTAAACTATCTCTCCCCAGACTATCAGTGTGCTCCCTTCCTATTACGCCATCTTGCTGGAATCCTTAAAAGTTTTTGGTCAGGGCCAGCACGGTGGCATGGAGGTAAAGTCACCACCTGCAGTGTTGACATCTCATATGGGTGCTGGTTTGAGTCCTTTTAAGAAACTTTTGAAAACTGGCCTGGGCTATAGACAGACAATATTTTAAAGTAAGAAAAATGCAAGGATGAGCATGGGTCAGAATTATAGGAGATGGTGATACTGGATAGCAAATATTGGGATTTCAGGCACAATGTTGGATATATAAATCTGTTGTCATAGCTACAGGCACAAGGGGATAGAGAAACTGGGAGGCAGACAGGGTCTGCAGGTACAGGACCTGGAACATAAGAAGGAATACATCAGGTGTTATTTAAGGCAGTGCTTAGAGGAAATTTTTAGCCTCAAGTGAATATGTTAGAACAGAAGACTGAAAGCTCTTCATTTTGGTTTCTTCTTAAGAACTAAAATGAGCATCCTAAAATAGCATAGAATAAATGCGAAGAAAAAAAGAATAGTAAACATCCATGAAATACCTGTAGTAAAAATGTATAGCAGAAACTAATAAGCAAGAAAAAAAGTTTTAAATCATATTGTAGGGCAAGAGTAGGCTTTGGGAAAATTCCAGAAAAATTCTCCCTCTCCAGGGAAAAACAAAATGTAACAAAGCACAATTTAGAATAGACCAAAGAGAGGAAGAGGGGTGATATGACACCTAAGACAAGGATATGGAAAATATTAGTCAATTACCAACACTTCCTGCACAGAGGAAGGGGGATCCAATTACTTATCCCTTCTGTACTCCTGGACTGAGACAGGGAAGCCAACCCAAACATGACCTCTACTACATGCACTAGGTGGGGGACTAGTACATAATACATAAGAGAGGGGAAGAAGAAATAGCATAAAACAGACCAACCCCCTGGAGGCAATGGATTGCCAACTCCAAGTCCCTTCCCCAACATGTGCGAGCTTCTGTCATTTATTGCAAATAAGCTTGCTCTCACTCTTGTACTCTCTCTTGGACTTTTCTGCTTATTTCTTTTTTAAAAGAGCTATTTATTTACTTTAAAGTTAGTGTTGGGTATGGGGAGAGAGTGAGAGAGACAGAGAGTTCTTCTATGTGCTGGTTCACTCCCCAACTGGCCACAACAGCAAGGGCTGGGTGAAGCACAAGCCAGGAGCCAGAAGCTTCTTCTTGGTCTCCCATGCGTATGCAGGGTGCCAAGTACTTGAGCTATCTTATCCTGCTTTCCCAGGCACACTAGCAAGAAGAAAGCCGAATCAGAAGTGGAGCTTCCAGGACATGAACTGGCACCCATATAGGGTGCTGGCATTGGAGGTGGTAGCTTAACCCAATATGTCACAATGCTGCCCTCTTCTCTTTATTTCTATGCTGAACAACAAGTCCATAGACTAGGGGAAGCAGCTCCCCAACCAGGATGTGACAATATTGACAAAATTCATATCTGATAAAAGTGTTTAAGAGAAAAACAGGAAAGCAACACAAATAACAAATTTCACAAATCAAATAGAATTAGCCTTATAGATGTCACAGATCTTAACAAGATATTAAGAGGAGAGGTTGGCTTTGTGGAAAAGCAGGTTAATCCTCCACCTGTGATGCCTGCATCCCACATGGGCAGGCACTGCTCAAGTCCCAGCACCTGTGAAAGCAGCAGAAGATGGAAAAAATATTTGGGCCCCTGTCACTGATGTGGGAGACCTGGATGGAATTCCAGGCCCCTGTCTTCAGTCTGGTCCCACCCTGACCATTGTAGCCATTTGAGGGGTGAACCAGTGGAAAAAAGATCTCTCTCTTTCCCTCTCTAACTCTGCCTTTCAAATATATATATATATATGTGTGTGTGTGTGTGTGTAAAATATATTAAAGGGGCCAGTGCTGTGACGTAGTGCATGAAGCCCCCACCTGCAGTATTAGCATCCCATATGGGGGCTGGTTCTACTCCCAGCTACTCCACTTCTGAACTAGCTCCCTGCTATGGCCTGGGAAAGCAATAGAAGATGGCCCAAGTCCTAGGGTCCCTGCAACTGTGTGGGAGACCCAAAAGAAGCCCCTGGCTCCTGGATTTCAATTGGTGTAGCTCTGGCTGTTGTGGCCATCTTGGGAGTGAACCAGCAGATGGAAGACCTCTCTCTCTCTCTCTCTCTCTCTCTCTCTCTCTCTCCCTCTCTCTCTCTCTGGCTCTGGCTCTGTAACTCTGCCTTCAAATAAATAAATAAATATTTAAAAATATTAAGATGAGTTTCTGAATTAGGAGTATAATTTTTAAAAGAGATCAAAATCTGTTGAGGTAGATTCGTTCTGAGAGGAGGAGCATGGTGGGGCAAGAGGCGCGAGTCACCACACAGACCCCGGGAGTTGGGTGAAAGCAGGCCTAAGGCGAGCAACCCACAGACTCATTTATTTCAGTTGGTACAGCAGCTTAAATAGCCAAGGCAGCCAGTCTGGTCAAGGGGCTGTCTATGCCCAAACCAATAACAGCCTGTTGCCAGGCAGTTTCTGAAGCCATCCAATCACAGCCTGTTGCCAGGCAGTTTCCATTGCCAGCAGCCATCTTGGCATGGCCTTCCCATTCCACCACATTTCCCCCTTTTTGCTTATTTTTGAGCAACAGGAAGCATGATTCTTGGCCATACCATTGTTGACCCCATTTCCATGTGGAATCCATATGTGGCTGTGCCTGTCTTAGGTTGTTCCCCAGGGGATCTTGCCCTTGTTGACTAACCAGTGCTCAAAATGGGAGACCACAGGAGTGCTTGCTCAGATGGAGGTAGGAATGAGGGACAATGGTAACCAGGAATGGCATGACCACACACAGGCTGTGGGCCGTATGAGTGGCTGACCAGAGCTAAGTGGGGTATAAAGCAGTAGCGGCTGTGGCCATGGGCAGTTTCTCAGGCTAGGATGATAGGGCAGGTGCGTCTGCTAACAAGGTGGACTCTCAGTCTTGTTCAGCTGGTTCTGGTTGACTGTCAGTTGCAGGCTTGATGTTTCTGGCTGCTACCCAAATGGGCTATCCTGCATTCTCTGGAAAGACACAAGCATATCCTCCACCCTTGGTTAGCAGAGGGTGTGGTCTCTTCCATTCTCCTATCAGGAGGGTCTTTCCACCTAACCATAGGGGCTGGGGTCTGGGATGGAAAGGATCCCCAGTGTTTATAAGCTGGGCTTATCCCTTGGGAATCAAAAGTAAGAAAATTGATAGTGAAAGGGACCTCAGTCAAAGCAAGCTGTGGGTCTGTGGGCATATGATTGTTTTTCTGTTTTTGAAAGAGATCTTTAATTGTCCTATGAGCTGTTTCAATGATTGCCTGTCCCTGTGGGTTGAATGGGATACCTGTGGCAGACTGTATGTTCCAGGATTTCAGGAAGGAATTAAATTTCTGTGATGTATATGCTGGTCTGTTATCAGTCTTTATGATCCAGGGGACACCAAGGACCAGCATGGCTGACTTGACCGCCTTTATCACATTACTAGCCTTTTCTCCAGATTGGGCTGTTGCAAATACAGCCTTTGAATAAGTATCTACCACCACATGGACAAACTTAAGTTTACCAAAGGAGTTCATGTGAGTGGTGTCCACTTGCCAGAGCTTATTAGGAGCAAGGCCTCATGAGTTCACTCCTGCTTGTTGCAGTGGGCCTAACAGGACGAGGGGTGCACAATTCTTGCAAGAGTGCACTAGGTGTTTGCATTGGATCATTGTTAGCTCTGGGAAAAGCAATTTTATGTTGTTTGCTGACATATGAAATTTTTGGTGTAGAATATGGGCTTGTTCTAGGTGTCCAGTGGAAGCCATGTTGCAGGAGATAAGACAGTCAACCTTTTTGTTGCCTTGGAAAATAAAGCCAGGTAACCCAGTATGTGATCTTCTGTGTGAGATATACCATGGGTGTTTTCTGTTCTCAGTTAGCTCTTTAAGTGTTGTGAACATCTGTCACTTGGCTTATTGGTCAGGTTAAAGACTGCAAAAGGGATTGTCTTTGCTACCTGTCTGAGTATTTGCTGTCCAAAAATATATTTACTGGCCCATCCTGGCTAAGGAGTAGAACCTTGACTACTGTCCTTATTTCTCCCAACTGTACTGATCCCCCGTGGGGTTCTACATGGATCTTATCTTTTTCTGTTGAGGATTTGATCACTATTCCAAACAGTGACATGTTGGCATCCATAAACACACACGGTGCCATGGGTATAGGTTGATTAGCAGGGAAAGCATGTTTTGGATAGTCTATTTCTAAGGTTTGTAATGGCTGGAGTAGCCTGTCCACTGGCAGGTGATTGTCAACCTGTCCTGGGAAATTTATCATTAAAATATGAAAGAGCATGCTATTCTGCATCAATGTGGACAGTTCTAATTGTGATAGGGGTAGGACCACTATGTCTGGTTCTGTGTTAAATATCTTATTGGCATACTATCTTAATTTAAGTCCCATCATAAGGATGGCATCTTCTTTGTTAACTATTTTATGACACTTGCTCCAGGTTATGTGCACCCAAAAAAGTGGTCTGTGTTGTTGCCAAATAACTCCTTAAGGGGGTCTTGAGGGTACATATGGTTATGGCAAACAGAGGCACCTGAGAGTCATATATAAATGTTTTAAAATTTGACAACTGGGTGTTGATCTTTCCTATAGTGGATTTGGCTGCTGGTGTCAATATAATTTTTGAAGAAGGGCTATTCCCCTTAGTAAATCGAATAGCAGTCTAAGCTCTGCAGGTGTTAGGGGAAGGAAGGGCTTCAGCCAATTGATTTGGCTGCATAGTTGCTGAAGTTCATTAAGTGAGTATTTATGCTTGACTTTTAGGTTTGGGCCCATTGGAGATATATGGGAGGAGATTTGATAATCCAAGAATTGAAAGGGAGGAAAATGTTGTACCTTTTCTGTGGCAATAGACAAACCCAGGAATTGTAAATTTCTTTTTTTTAAGATTATTTATTTATTTGACAGGTAGAGTTACAGATCGGGAGAAAGAGAGACAGAGAAAGGTCTACCTTCCATTGGTTCACCCCCCAGATGGCTGCAATGGCTGGAGCTATGCTGATCCAAAACCAGGAGCCAGGAGCTTCTTCCCAGTCTCCCATGTGGGTGCAGGGGTCCAAGCACTTGGGCCATCCTCCACTGCCTTCCCGGGCCACAGCAGAGAGCTGGACTGGAAGAGGAGCAACTGGGACTAGAACCCGGTGCCCATATGGGATGCTGGTGCCACAGGTGGAGGATTAACCTAGTGCACCACTGCACTGGCCCTGTAATTGTGAATTTCTTACTGTCTCAATTAGACAGGCCTTCAGAGTTGCTGCATTCTCGTAAGCAAGTAAGATATTATCCACATAATGTATGACCAAGTACTGATCTTTAAGTGTGCTGGTCGCATGAGAAATGTATCTTTGGTAAGTGGCAGGGCAATTTTTCATGCCTTGTGGGAGAAATCTTTTTGCGGGGAGCTTGAAATTGGGCTCCCATACTGTAAAGGCAAAGTAGGCCTTATCCTCCTCCACGATGGGAATGGAAAAGAAGCCATCTTTGATATCAATGGTAACTATGTGCTATCCATTAGGAATGGCCCCTGGATGGGGAATACCAGCCTGGAATGTTCTCTTCTTTTTTATGATTTTGTTGACGGCCCTCAAATCCTGTAGTAGCCTATATTTTCCCTGTTTCTTTGGTATCACAGAAATGGGAATGTTGTGAGGGCTAGTGGAGGGCTCTGTGTGTCCCTTTTCCAATTGTTCTTGTACCAATTCTGTAAGGATGCCAAGTTTGGGTTGTGATATTGGCCACTGTTCTACCCAGATGTTTCCTGTTTTTCCTCATTCAGTGGGGATTGGGTGTGGCTTTTGTATGAGGTGAACAGTGGCTCATAGAATTGGGGGTGAATCTTACTTGTAGGCTCTCCATTAAAGCTCTTGGCTCATGGAGATTTGTGATCTGTAGTAAGGACAGTTTGCATTTGTGAGAGTACATCTCTCCCCCATAAGGTCATGGAAACATCAGCAATTAGTGGAAAGATGGTTCCTGTATCTCTGCTGTCATCTCGCCACATTATAGGCATGATGACATGATCAGCCAATTTTAATCCTCCAACACCTTGGAGGTCAGGCCCAGGCTCTGTCTTCCAATGTTGCATTTTTCTTACGTCCCTAGCTTTTAAGATAGTGGCATCTGCCCCCATATCAATTAAACCCACAAAGGCAATGTCATCTAAGTACAGGGTCCATTTTGGCCTCAGATTGAAGATATTGACCAGTTAATGGTCAATATCTTACTTGCTGGGCTGAGGGCCACCCCACTGGGAGTGTTTAAAAAGCTTGGTCTTGGAATCTTTTGCCCAATGAAAGCCTTTTTTACATCTGGGACACAGTGTTTTGGGTTTGCCCCATCTGTCAGTGTTTGGGCAGTTTTGCCATAGGTGTCCTGTTTCCCGACATCCCCAATAAACTGGAGGGTCATTAGACTTCCTTGTGTTCAGTTTGTTAACGGCTGCAGTTAGGGCTTGTATGGCTTGTATGGGTGTATCAGCAGGGTTTACCTCCTTTGTAGCTACTATCCATTTAGAAAGGTCTTCCTTACAGACTGGGGCAATTACAGCTTTTGCCTCTAGTAGCGCCTTCCCAAGCTAATTGTTTGACCAGATTTTCTTGATTGGGGCCAAGCAGTAATCTTTTCTCTACTGCTTCCAAGACTCTGGAAAGGAAATCGGGGAACCATTCACCTGGGCCTTGAACTAAGTTTCTAAAGAGCTGACTATATTTAGGAGGATTTATATTTTTTAAGGCTCTAAGTGCCAAATCTCTGACCTGATCAAAATAGGCAACTACTTCAATGAGGGTCTGTTCATGAGAATATATGTAGGTGCCATGGCCTCTAAGCATATCAAAGGTTACTGCAATTCCACAGGCAGCACTATTCCTCACCACAGTTTCATCCTCTTCCTCATAGGAGGCTTTTGACTGTAAGAACAGTGGTCTTGACAGATATGCTTTGAGCAGTGTAACCCAGTCAAAATGAGTTTGAAGATTCACTGCCCATTGTGTGAGCACCTGTTCAAAGTAGGGAGAGTCAGGGCCTGACTCTTTTTTTTTTTTAACTTTTATTTAATGAATATAGATTTCCAAAGTACAGAATATGGATTACAATGGCTTCCCCCCCATAACGTCCCTCCAACCACAACCCTCCCCTTTCCCACTCCCTCTCCCCTTCCATTCACATCAAGATTCATTTTCAATTATCTTTATATACAGAAGATCAGTTTAGCATACATTAAGTAAAGATTTCAACAGTTTGCTCCCACACAGAAACATAAAGTGAAAAATACTGTTTGAGTACTAGTTATAGCATTAAATCTCAATGTACAGCACACTAAGGACAAAGATCCTACATGAGGAGTAAGTGCACAGTGACTCCTGTTGTTGACTTAACAAATTGACACTCTTGTTTATGGCCTCAGTAATCACCCTAGGCTCTTGTCATGAGCTGCCAAGGCTATGGAAGTCCCCTGAGTTCACTGACTCTGATCATTTTTAGACAAGGCCATGGTCAAAGTGGAAGTTCTCTCCTCCCTTCAGAGAAAGGTACCTCCTTCTTTGATGACCCATTCTTTCCACTGGGATCTCACTCACGGAGATCTTTCATTTAGGTTTTCTTTTCCCCAGAGTGTCTTGGCTTTCCATGCCTGAAATACTCTCATGGGCATTTCAGCCAGATCCGCATGCCTTAAGGGCTGATTCTGAGGCCAGAGTGCTATTAGGACATTTAGGGCCTGACTCTTGAGAAGCCTTTTTTAGCATAGTAAGGTCATTTTAAAAAAAAATTTATTTATTTATTTATTGACAGGCAGATTTAGACAGTGAGAGAGCGACAGAGAGAAAGGTCTTCCTTCTGTTGGTTCACCCCCCCAAATGGCCGCTACGGCCAGTGTGCTGCACCGATCTGAAGCCAGGAGCCAGGTACTTCCCCCTGGTCTCCCATGTGGGTGCAGGGCCCAAGCACTTGGGCCATCATCCACTGCCTTCCCGGGCAACATCAGAGAGCTGGACTGCAAGAGGAGCAACTGTGAGAGAACTGGTACCACAACCGGGACTAGAACCCAGAGTGCCAGCACTGCAGGTGGAGGATTAGTCAAGTGAGCCACAGTGCTGGCCAAGATCATTTATTTTTTAGCATAATAAGGTCATCCAGTCCCGAATTCTGTGTCCTCTCCTGCATTAACGGCAAACATATGGGTGGGGCTGCCCTGAGAGCCTGAGGTGCCTGAGGACTGCCACAAGTGTGGGGGTCCTCACTGGGTGTGGATGGGATGACCTTGCATGGGTTATTGCCTTGAGGTTGTCTAAGTTCATTCCATGAGTATTTGGGGGTGGCTGACTAGGCATTGTTGCATTGTCTGCTGTCATGCCATTTTCATTGTGGGAGCTCTCTCTCCCTAAGTCATCAACTGTTGTCTATGAGGCAGAGGCCTGGAGTGACAGGCTCTTTTTACTCACAGATTCATTGTGTTCGGTAATATGTGTGTGCTTCTGAGAGGGGGTATCTTTCCCATGTTTGAACACTTAAGAGCAGTGTGCCACACCAACTCTAGCCAAAGGAAAGACATGCACAGCACTGCTGCCATAACAAAACAAATTCCTAAGGCCGGTGCCGTGGCTCAATAGGCTAATCCTCCACCTTGTGGCGCCGGCACACCGAGTTCTAGTCCCGGTCAGGGCTCCAGATTCTGTCCCGGTTGCCCCTCTTCCAGGCCAGCTCTCTGCTGTGGCCCGGGAGTGCAGTGGAGGATGGCCTAAGTGCTTGGGCCCTGCACCCCATGGGAGACCAGGAAAAGCACCTGACTCCTGGCTTCAGATCAGCGCAGTGTGCCGGCCGCAGCGTGCCGGCCGTGGCAGCCATTGGAGGGTGAACCAACGGCAAAAGGAAGACCTTTCTCCCTATCTCTCTCTCTCACTGTCCACTCTGCCTGTCCAAAAAAAAAAAAAAAAAATTCCTAGTACCTCAGCGGCTGATGGCATTCTGCAGGGGTTCCCTATCTTAGACGGATAGACACTGGTGTATCAGATTGTACATATGTCCTGTGCTTAGTGGGGGACTTCCTTGATTCGTTAGGTCAAGGCCGTATGCCCACACAGTGTCTCCAGAGTGTCACCTCTGTCAAGTGTGGGAAGATGACTTGGTTCTGAATTCTGGGATGATCAGCCCCTTATGTGAATTTAACGGGCAACCTGAAAGTAAAAGGAGGAGCTGAGAAGCAGCGTTATGCTACTGGGTGATGTGTGCCTACCTGGGGCACTTAGACGGAGGACAAAGAGAAGGAAAGGGGCATAGGAGGGGGTTCTGTGCTCACCCTTACAGAACCAAACAGCCCACAAAACACTGAGGGGCCTACTTGCCGAAATCAAGGGGGGGACCTCATCCAGTTTGATAGGCTATTTCTCTCTCAGTCACATTGGGAACCAGATTTTGAGGTTGATGCATTCTGAGAGGAGGAGTGTTGTGAGAGCAGGAGGCATGGAGCCACCACACAGATCCCGGGAGTCAGCCTGAGGCAAGCAGCCCACAGACTTATTTATTTCAGTTGGTACAGCAGCTTAAATAGCCAAGGCAGCCAATCTGGTCAAGGGGCTGTCTATGCCCTAACCAATAACAGCCTGTTGCCAGGCAGTTTCTGAAGCCATCCAATCACAGCCTGTTGCCAGGCAGTTTCCATTGCCAGAAGCCATCTTGGCATGGCCTTCTCATTGCACCACAAAAGTCCACCAAATTTTTGAACTCAGAATATTAAAATGTGAATGTAACATAAATAGGAAAATGTCTCATGAACTAAGCAGGGTGAATCAATATTTTACAAATGAAAAGAGCCAACAAACCATTTCTACAAACAAAATTACAGTCCCAGATTTATGGAACAGCCCAAACTTTTTTTTTTTTTTTTTTTTTTTTTTTTTTTTGACAGGCAGAGTGGACAGTGAGATAACTTTTAAGGAAGAAAAAAATTCCAAAATTTTGCAGATTTATCCAAAGTGGAACTGAACAGGAAATAGTTTTGGTGTGAATCAGCATTACATTGATGACAAAGTCAGACAAGGACATGAAATAAAAATGAACTTAAGGACCATCTCTATATAAGAGATACAAATATATAAGAGATAACAAATATATGAGATAATAAAGTATTATTATACTAAATTACATATTGTGACTGAACCCCTATAATGTAAAGGCAGGATGCATTATCTCATTTCTTTCCCTAGACCAAGGTCCTTGCTTGTCCTTTACCAAAAGAAATTCACTGAATTGAAGAAGTGATACAGCTGTACTGACAAATCATCAGGCTCATGTGATATGGGATAAGGTAGCAAAGTGAGCTGCAGGTCAAAAGCCATAAAGCCCTGCCCCCATGTAATTCTACAATATTTGTCAGAACACCTCCTTTCCCAAGAAACCTTCTTTTCATCTGGGACCTAAGGGAAAGTCATGTAAATATGTATATTGAGCTCTACTTGGAATTTTATGGAGCTGCCATAAACCTCACAAGTGACCACATTATCTCATAAAAGGAGGTGCTGGGAGGTGCTTATGCTGTCTTCCATTGGAGATCAAGACTAATGGAGGTGCTGAGGTGCCATCTCTATACTTCCTTTCCCCTACGCATTCTCTGATCAACTCTACTCTTCAATTATGCCCACTCATGTTTGTGCTTGCTTTCTTACCTTTTAAATAAACTTTATTACCTCATTCGTCACCTATGTGCCTGCACCTAGAATGCTTTTAATGTAAAAGGCAAAGGATATGACTAAAATTAAATGCCATTCTCCCACAGTACAAGGAGGCAGTTGCTTCTGCAATAGATCAAATCCTGCTGGTCAATATTCCCTGGATGGGTTTGTTTAGGGGGATTCCAGATTCAGCATGGAAATTCCAGGTCTGGGCAAAAGATAACCACCACTTATATGTAGTCCCCCAGACTAAATGAAGCCCACTGGGCCATTGTAAAAAAAAAAAAATCCCCTAAAGTGCACCACGCCACCAATCAAAGTAAGGTCATGAGTACCACTGAAACACCAGGGCCTTGCACACAAGATAAACCTCCACCTGTCAGCCCTAGCTTTCATTTATAAAAACCTTCAACCCTTACTCCTTGGGGAGTCTAGGAATTAAGCAATAGCTGCATGGATTCTTGCTCTGCCTTTGAAATAAACACCTTTTTCCTTCTACATTGATGTCAGCAATTGGCTTTCTGCATGTTGGATAAGTAGGCCATGTTTGGGGTTCTAAAACAACACTTCCAACAAGTTTGGGGTGTTGTTCTGCAAAAATATGAAATGATAATAAATTAATAATGAACAGAATATACTAAAATGTTCAAAGGGGGTTAACAGTCTGGAACAAATAGAGTAAACATTCACATGGGTGAAAAATACAAGAGAATAATGTGATCATTTAGAGTAAATGTTAAAAAACATGTAATAAAATTCATCATTGGGCCATAAACACACAACAACTAATAGAATATTAAAATAGCAACTTCCACATTCCAACTAAGATTGTATAAAATGAACCTATGACAGCATAATTACTACAGAACATTGCAAGCTTTTTTCCTGGGAACAGATCTAGACAAGTCTATCTTTTCTCATTGTTTCTCTCCAACTTCATCTTGGAAGTATAATCAGGTAAATAAAACAACAAAAAAGGAAATATTAGGTATAAATTTTTGATAAACTTTTAAGCAACAAAATTGTTAATATATTGGATGATACTATTGTATACAGAGAAAATACAACATAATCCCTAGATAAATAAAACTGATAAGAGAATAAGCTTACTAGGTATAAAATAAATACATAAAAATCAACTGGGTTACTATGTACCAGCAAGAAACAAATAGAAAACATTTTAAAGGACAAAACACAGACTAGAAATCAAATGCTTATAAGAGAAATGAAACAAAAAACTAACCTACATAATATTTTTAGTCTTAAAATCAATATAAAAAATTGTCAAACAACCTAATAAAATAAACTGTGAATACAAAGAAAAAGAAAGGCCCACAGTCCAGCCAACATTTTGTAAATTGTAGCTCATGTGAAGCAGGTTACTGCAAGCGCAGGATCATGAGATCTCAGTAGGATTGTGATCACTGGAGGGAGGGAGGGAGAGGGGGGATCCAAGGAGGTGGGACCATCGAGAGGGGAAAGTGCCTCCTACCGCCAGAAGAGTTGCCATCTGAGAGAAGCAGGCAGCTTAAGTCCAAGCTTCTCCCCTCTCCAGGAACAGCCTCAAGGAACCTTAACAGGATTCTGATTGGCTACACCTTTTCTGACGTCGTGCATTCTTGCCGGTTGGGCAAATTGTTCAATCAAGGCGCCCAGGGGCATCATTGGGGAACCACGTGCGATATTATTTTTTTGGCACCGCTGTACTCAACTCCCCGGATCTGCTCCCGAGAGAGGCCTTAGCTGGCTCCATCGCTCTGCAAATTTCGGTCATCACAAGACCCCTCAAGAGGGTGCCTGGATATCACGGAAGCAAGGAAATGGTGAGTGTGTTGGGCCAGTTTGCTCGAATTGAGCAGGTAGCTGGGCCCCTGGGCATTCTGTCCTGTTCCTGCACACAGAAACTTCTGGTCAGTGCTGGAGGCCCTCTGGATAGGCGCACGTCTCCCTAAATAGTGTGGTAGGATGAGAGGTCCTCAGAGGGAGTATGTCTGCAGATATGCTATTCACTGGGGGGAATCTGCTGCTATCTGTAGGATCCTTAAACCTTCCTCTCATACCAGGGGTGATCTGGTCCCCCTGAGTTGGGAAACAAGATTTCTAGTCCATGACCCTGACCTCTCAGCATGGCTCTTCCTCGGGATCTTAATCTGTATTCTCTTGTTAATAACACAGTATCAGACTGAGTAAGTTACAAAGAAATGGTTTTATTTGGCTCAAGGATTTGGTCCCAGGTTTTAGGGGTAACATCTGGTGCTGGCCTTCTTATTGGCAAAGGCCTAGCACAAGAACCATGTGGACCAATAAAGCTGAGTATAGGAGAGGCTAATGTAAAGTGACTGCTGAAACAGACCCCTGGAGGTAAACCTGCAACCCATTAATCACATGAAAGAATTGATCCTAATCACCTCCTCTAAGGTTCCACATGATCTCATCTCTTACTATGATAATTTGGATTAAATTTCCCCATAGGTTTCAAAGGGGACAAACCAGTATCTGTGGAAATAAATCTTAAATATCTGCATTCAGCCCCACATTGTCAAATGGCACCTTCCCCTCTGAAGTTCCCAACACTATTAAATATTTTCTGTCATAATACCTTTCATTCAGCTTCAGTATTTCAGCATTTTTCCAAAGAACCAGCAGCATTTTTCCACAGGAATAAAAAATGGTTTGTTTTCTATTTGTGAAGATTTCACATAAGAAGAAAGTGGAGAAAACCTATTTATCATTCTCATGTAAAAACTCTGCTTTGGTGGATGTTTAGAGCAGTGTTGCATCCATTCTTCAGCTAAAATAGAATATTACAAAAACAAGTGACAGTCACACGTGAATTTAATTGAAAAGGAGAGGCAAGGCATCTGATTGGGACCATCACTCCTTACCAGAGTGCAGTCCCAACAGTGAGTTACACAGTTTTTTACAGTATTCTTCCACTAAGGCTCACAATTTCAAACCCCTGATATGCAGTGAACAATAAAAAAAAATGCAGAATATGGTTGTAAGATAACAGTTAGCAATAACAAACCCAGGAACAATAACAACTCTAAAATATGGTTGCAAGATAACGGTGCAGGACACATTTCTCTCAACTTATTTCCTTGGAATTTTGGCCCACTTAGTTTTACAAGATACACCTTTAGCCATTAGCAAGCAAAGCTAATATGTACAGAAGCAAGAGATCTGCAATCATATCTTAGCCACACTCACTCCATTTTGATTTTGACTCTACAGCAAGTGTTAAGATGTCACTTCAGATGTCCATATCCCATATCAGAGTATCAGCCTTCCTTCCAATCCACTTTGCTGCGATTACACACTTTTTTTTTTTTTTTTTGACAGGCAGAGTGGACAGTGAGAGAGAGACAGGTCTTCCTTTGCCTTTGGTTCACTCTCCAATGGCCGCCACAGCCAGTGTGCTGCGGCCGGCGCACCGCACTGATCCGATGGCAGGAGCCAGGTACTTATTCTGGTCTCCCATGGGGTGCAGGGCCCAAGCACTTGGGCCATCCTCCACTGCACTCCCAGGCCACAGCAGAGAGCTGGCCTGGAAGAGGGGCAACCGGGACAGAATCCGGCGCCCCGACCGGGACTAGAACCAGGTGTGCCGGCGCCACAAGGCAGAGGATTAGCCTAGTGAGCCACGGCGCCGGCCGATTACACACTCTTGTAAGCAGTGGATGATGGCCTAAGTACTTGGGTCTCTATCACCCATATGGGAGACCCAAATTCAGTTTCTGGCTTCTGGCTTCAGCCTGGTCCATCCCTTCAGCCTGGCCATTGTTGTTGCATGCATTTGAGAAGTGAATCGATGAAGGAGGGAAAAAAAATCTTTCTTTTTTCTGTCTATTTCTCTGCATTTCAAATGAGTAAAATAATTTTAAAAAATATTTGCACATGTCCTTTTAGCTACCATAAATGCAGATATCTCATCATGAATGTCATTGGCTTGTTCCCTTGGAAAGTTTACAAGGTGGTGTCTCATCAATGCTCCCTTTACTCTTTTCCTTGTCCTAAGTTTCAAAACTGTGTGAGTGGTGATCTAAGATGCTCCCAGTGGCTCAGTCCCTAGGACTGTGCAGTTTAACCCTAGCTCATTCTTTCTGGAAGAAAGCAAGGTAGTAGCTTATGCCCTAAGCCTGAGAATTAGCTGTAGTATATCCTTGATCTGAAGAGCTAACCCATAGGGACATTAAGATTCTCCTCTCACAAGAACATTCTCATTCCTGGGAGACATGTTAGTATCTGCTCATTCAGTCATATATCTTCCATCCACTGGTTCACTCCCCAAATGGCCAGCAACTGCCATAGCTGGGCTAATCTGAAGTCATGAGCCTGGAGTTCATTGAGGTCTCATGGTGGGACAGGGGCCTAAGGACTTGACATCCTCTGCTGTTTACTCAGGTTCATCACTAGGGAGCTGGATTGGAAGTGGAGCAGCCAGGACCTTCTCTCTCTCTGACTCTGCAACTCTGCCTTTCAAATAAATAATCTTTAAAAAAATCATGAAGAGCTACTACAAGTAGCTATACATCAATAAATTGGAAAATCCTAGAAGAAATGGAATGTTTTATGGACACATACAATCTGCCAAAATTGACTCCCAAAGACATAGAAAACCTAAATAGGCCAATAACCAAGATGGAGATTGAATCAGTAATAAAGACCTTTTAACAAGGAAAAGCCCGGAACCAAATGGCTTCACTGCTGATTTAAAAAAAAAATTATTTAAGGTATACAAATTTCATGTATTTCATATATATTGACTTAGGAACATATTGGTACTTTTCATCCCACCCTCCCTCCTCCTCTCTCTCCTTTTGCAGTCTTAATTTTTATAAAGATCTATTTTCATTTTACTTTATACTCATAAGATTAACCCTACACTAAGTAAAGAGTTCAACAAATAGTGAATGGTACTGATCTTAAAAGTTCTTTCTCAGTCATGACATTGTCTGTGCATATAAAGGCTATAGATTTTTCTCTTTACTTAATGTATACTAAGCTGATCTTCTGTATATTAAGAGAATCGAAAATGAATCTTGATGTGAATGGAAGGGGAGAGGGAGTGGGAAAGGGGAGGGTTGCAGGTGTGAGGGACGTTATGGGGGGGAAGCCATTGTAATCCATAAGTCGTACTTTGGAAATTTATATTCATTAAATAAAAGTTAAAAAAATTTAAAAAAAAGGCTATAGATTTTTCTGTTGATTTTATATCCTGCCACTTTACCAAACTCTTTTATGAGTTCCAGTAGTCTCTCAGTGGAGTCTTTTGCATCTCCTATATATAGGATCATGTAATCTGCAAATAAGAATAGTTTTACTTCCTCTTTTCTGATCTGTATCTCTGTGATTTCTTTGGCTTGCCTAAGGTTTTAGCTAGAGCTAAACCTTCAGGACTAGATTAAATAACAATGGTGAGAGTGGGCATTCTTGTCTGGTTCCAGATCTTAGTAGGAATTCTGCCAGCTTTTACCTTTTCAATAGGATACTGGCCATGGGTTTGTCATATATTGCCTTGATTGTGTTGAGGAATGTCCCTTCTACATCCATTTTGCTTAGGGTTTTCATCATGAAAGAATATTGTATTTTATCAAATGCTCTTTCTGCATCTATTGAGATAATCATATGATTTTTCTTCTTCAGTTTTCTAATGTGGTGTATCACATTAATTGATTTGTGAATGTTGAATCATCACTGAATACTGGGATAAATCCCACTTGGTCATGATGAATGATTTTTCTGATGTTTTGTTGGATTCAATCAGCTATTTTGTTGAGGATTTTTGTGTCTTATGTTCATTAGGGATACTGATCTATAGTTCTCTTTCTGTTGCATCTTTTCCAGGTTTAGGCATTAAGATGATGTATGCTTCATAGAAGGAGTTTGGGATGATTCACTCCTATTTGTTGGAATTAGTTCTTTTTAAAATATCTGCTAGAATTCAGCAGTGAAGTTGTCTGGTCCTAGGCTTTTCTTTGTTGGGAGTGTCTTTATTACTTATTCAATTTCCATCTTGGTTATTTGTGGGGAGCAACCCGGACTGGACTGAGTTACTGGAATTAAGACTTATTCTATGCATCTGCTCTCCCACAATATGGCGCTGGGAGAGGAGGCAACAGCTTCTACCCAGCTGCCTCTCACCAACTTGACAAGCTGCAGGAGCTGCTCCTGATTGGAGGAGAGCAGCGTACTCGGCGTGTGGGTAGCAGAGTTAGGATTGGCGGAGGAGGACTATAAAGGAGGAGAGAGACGGCATGCACCAGGAACATCTAAGGGGAACATCTAGCTGAAGGAACACCTGTGCAGCCCCCGAGAGAGCCGGCCGGTGGTGTGCCGCTCCCCCGCGGAAGTGGGGAATGTGGCAGGGGGAACTGCCCTTCCACGGAGGTGGAAGGGATAATAGCCAACCCGGGAAGAACCAGCAGCAAACCCGGGGAGGGCCGAGCAGACGAAAGAACAGCGCAGGGTCCTGTGTCGTTCCTCCACGAAGAGGGGGAGCGACAGTTATTGGTCTATTTAGGTTTTCTATATTTTCATGACTCAACTTTGGTAAATTGTATGTTTCTAGGAATCTATCTATTTCTTCTAAGTTACCTGGTTTCTGATGATTCTTTTTATTTCTATGATATCTGCTGTTATATTTCCTTTTCCATCTCTGATTTTATTGATTTGGGTCTCTTTCTTCTTCTTCTTCTTGTTTTTTTTTTTTTTTTTTTTTTGGTTAGTTGTGCCAATGGTGTATCATTTTTTTATCTTTTTAAAAAACCATCTTTTTATTTCACTTTTTTTTTGTATTTTTTGTTTGTTTTGTTTCTTTTCTAATTTTAATTATTTCTTTCCTCCTACTTGTTTTGGGTTTGGTTTGTTGTTGATATTCTAGGTCCTTGAGATGCATGGATAGCTCATTTATTTGGTACCTTTTCAGTTCCTGGTGGCACCAATTGCTATGAACTTCCCTCTTAACACTGCTTTTGCTGTATCCCACAGGTTTTGATATGATGTATTATCACCTTCATTTGTTTGCAGAAATTTTTTGATTTCTTCAATGACCCACTGTTCATTCAAGAGCTTGTGGTTCAGTCTCCATGTGTTTATATATGTTCTAGAGATTCTTGAGTTGTTGATTTCTAGTTTTATTCCATTGTGGTCAGAGAAGATGCATGGAATAATTTTTTTTTTTGAATTTGCTGAGACTTGCTTTGTGGCCTAGCATATTATCTATCCTAAAGAAAGTTCCATGCACTGATGAGAAGAATATGTATTCTATAGTGTCAATTAACTTTATTGTTCCCTGCTAATTTTCTGTCTGGATTATATGTCCATTGCTGAAAGTGCGGTATTGAAATCTCCCATTACTATTGTATTGAAGTCTGTCTACCTTTAGGTCTATTAACATCTTTTAAGTAGCCAGGTGCCCTGTAATGGATGTATATACATTTATTGTGGTCACATCTTCTTCTTGGTTTGATCCCTTAATTATTACATAGTGCCTTTCTTAATCTCTTTTAACAGTTTTTATGTTAAAGTCTATTGTCTCTGATTTTAGGATGGCAACACAAGCTGTTTTTTGGTTTCTATTACCATCGATTATCTTTTTCCATCATTTCAGTTTCAATCTGCTTGTATCTTTGTTGATGAGATGTTTTTCTTGTTAAGTAGAAAATAGATGGCTCTTGTTGTCGCGTCCCTCGACCAGCAAGGAAGACACGACCCGAACTCTTCTTGAAGCAGTTTATTCAGGAACCTTGAACAAGCTTCTTCTTCCGCCTCCTTCCCTCTCCCATCCCTCTTATAGCCATCAGCACACCAATCAAAAGCAGCCAAGTGGCAAGGATTGATAGGTACAGCAATGCGGAAGCCAGAAGGGAGCTCAGCCATCTCCTTATTAGGAGTTGTTTGTTTCTCGCCAGTCCTTCCAGGAGAAAGGAGCCGGTGCCATCTTTAGGGCGCGGTGCAATGGCTCCCCACAGTTCCCCCCTTTTGTTTTAGAACCAGGCATCTAAGGATTACAGGAGAAGGTAGGGGTCTGTCCCCCACTGCCAGGCATCCACCTGGAACAGCATCCTTTTCGCGGGGGTGGGATCTGGGATGCCAACCCACATGCAGACAGACTTGCCTTCCAGAGAACGTAATGGCTCGTTCTCTCTGCAGTGCTTTGCCTCGCACCCTGCACCCATGCCTAGCATTCAAGGAAGGCCAGCCATGCTTGCGGCGATTGTCCAGCCTCAAGGGCATAAAAGGCTTGAGCTATCATGGCCAATTCCCGCCGATGAGCTGTCCTCATCCTGCACAAACACCACAGGCAAAATAACACAACAAGTAACAGCAACCCCGTCAAAGCTCCAAGTCCCGCCCACTCCTTCAGGCTGGAGACGGCTGTGCAGATCCAGGATGACAATCCAGATGCGAAGGAGACATCCACACGCGTGGAGTTGATGGTGACCATGGCAAGGCGCAGTTGCTTCAAGGTGTAGTCAAATTCTGCGGACCAATTCTGCAAGAGCATCTGAGACAACTGTTTAGAGTAATTTGCTGCCTGAGTCATGTTATCGTACTGAACAGAGGTCACACACACCCTGAAAATTTCCACTCACATCCTAGCTGAGCAAGCTGCCAGAGAGTATCCACCTGCTCCTGTACCAAATCCACACGCTTATTAACAATCATCAAGCCTCCCTTTATTTGTGCATTTAAGGATGTCTGAGTATCCAAAGCAGCAGCCATGGAGGCCGCTAAATTATTCAGGGTATTAGCAGTTTGAACTGTCCCTGTGAGCGCTATAGCAGCTGTTGTAGCGCCCACAGCTGCAATGGAAATGGCGGTTTTAACGGCTGCAGTAACGATCCCAATCAGCAATGTTATCATAATGAAGATCAAGGGGCTGCTTTGTGACATTGTCTGTTTGCTGCACCAGTTGCTCAGGTAACCATCGAGAATATAGAAACATGTCCACATCCCCATATTAAAACAGGGTCAGGTCCATACCATTGAGCAGTTAGAGGGTCTTTCCACTTCACATAACTTGTCTTTTGGTTTCAGGATGCCAGTGATGATCAGCTGCAGTTTTCCCTTGATTATCCAGTATTAGAAAATTTAAAATGAAAAGAGCATGTGATAGCCATTTTTGTGGGGAATATGCCATGGTCCCGTATTCCCCCTTTTTTATTTTTTGTAAATAATTTTTTAATGTGGCATGTGCTCGTTCCACAATACCTTGTCCCTGGGGATTATAAGGAATCCCGGTGATGAGAGATGTGGAAGTTAGTACAGAAGTGCTTAAAAGAGTTGGAAGTATACGCTGGGCCATTATTAGTTTTTATCTGTATAGGGGTTCCTAGAACAGCAAAGGCCTGAAGGCAATGAGAGATGTTTGGCAGCCTCGCCGCATTGCGGGGTGGCAAAAACAAAACCTGAACATGTATCTAAAGAAACATGTATGTATTTTAGTTTACCAAATTCAGAAAAAATGGGTAACATCCATCTGCCAAAGCTGATTAGGCATAAAACCTCTAGGATTTACACCATAATAAGGGACCGGGAGAAATGTGACACAGGAAGGGCAGGATTTTACAATTTGCCTTGCCTGTTCCCGGGTGATTCCATATCTTAATCATAAGGTTTGGACATTGAGGTGATGCAAATCATGACCATGGGATGTTTCTTAGACTTTGTCAGTCCCTCTTTAAAGGATCTGGCTTCTGAGCCAGAGACTGGAGCAGCTAGAAAGAAACACGTTTATAACTGAAGTTTAGCGTCATTTCACATCTTGGCACCACTTTTAATCTAAACAGCCCGATTGGTTATTATCTCTGCAAGATGAGAGATATATCTTTTGACATCTCCAGGGGCCCTCTGGAGATACCAAAAGTCCAGAGAATTTAGAACTTTGATTTTCAGAAAGTCTGTTAAAGGTGCCAAGAGAACTTAGAGTATCTGGTCAAAATAGAATTCCTTAACATTTAGTAAGGGCAATTTTAACACTTTTAGACCAGATCTGATCATAATAATATTTAACATAACTTTTTAAGACTTAATACTTTTTATCAATCATAACTTAACAGACAGTAGTGTTAAAAAGAGACGTTACAGTTTTTGCAACAACAGATTTTAAGATTTACAATTGAGATCATTTCCAGATAATTACTAACATTAGTACACATTTTAAAAAATCCCATTGTTATAACAGAAGATCAGACTTCAACTTTAGGTTAGTGTAATTTTGGCATTAACATTTAACTTATAGAAAACTCTGTAAACAATGTTTTAAAATCGTAAACTTTTTACAACTTTTCATGACTTGCTCACACCTTCTGAAACTTTATACCTGTAGTTACTTTTACAGTCTTGAATTATCATGTATGGACAACCTATGAGAGTACATGCTGGCAAACTTAAAAGTCTCTCTTATCAAATTTAAGATGTTAAAAGTACACATAATACATTTTCCATATTTTACTTAGCACCGATGCCTGGATAACTTAAAACACTGAGCTATTAATGAATACCACACCATTATCTGAATTAAAAGTCAAAATTACATTTCCATGCTTTTAAGTAACATAAGGATAACACCACTTGGGCAGCAACAGTCACTAGTGCATATTTACAACTTTGAAAAGATCTTCATCCTTAAGAGAAACAAGTTTAAAGCATATCAAAGACATGTAAATGTAAAACTGAGAAAGTGAACCAAAGGGCATTTGCATTAACCCAATTTTCTGAACCAATCTGTATTGGCTTACTTGAGTTAACAACATAAAGGCTTGTATACACAGAATTTACTCTCATTTTTATAAGACTACTCTAGCTGAAAAGCAAAAACATGAATACAACATAGATTTGACATCATTTACTACATTTAAATACACTTTGTATAATTTGAATTGACTCAAACAGCTGTTACTTTAACAAATTTAGAGTCCCATCCTTTGAGAGTTCCAGGGATCCAACTGGAAGCCCCAAAGTTGAAAGACTCGGTTTAGAATTTAAACTATCAGAGAGTCAAACCATTTTAGTCAAAAATTAGTACGTTTAACCAAGGCTGTGGACTAGATCTAATCAGAGTTAGGTAATCACTCAAACATTAAAGATATAAGGTAAACAGCTTCATGGTGCAGTTTTTCCAATCAAGACTCATACTGGCAATAGAAAAATGTGAAACCTTCAAGACACATTAAAACTCTCATTAGATAAGTTAGCTACAGCAGCACAGAAAAGAATTGATTATCAGCGTATGAGCCCATTGCTTAAGTTTTTATTAACTGTAAAGAGAAAAACCCATAAAGTTGGAAAGGGTTATCGAATTAAGACTTTTCTCTAGGTCAAGATACCTGTGGAATTTTTCCTCTCTCTTTCTCCTGGCCTGTCGCGTCCCCCTTTTTGTTTTAAAAGATATTCTTTCAGTGTGCGGTGTGCTCACTCAATTATGCCCTGGCCCTGAGGATTGTACGGCAATCCATGGACAAGTTGAACCTCCATTTTTTGGCAAAAGGTGGTAAAGGTTTGAGATGTATAGGCTGGGCCATTATCAGTTTTTAGCACCTGGGGTCTCCCCCAGGCGGCCCATGCATCCAGACAATGAGCAATCACCTGACATTAGGGATGGAATTGGGCTAGAAGGTTTAATCGGTCCTGCGGTTTCCAATATCTTTATTGCGTTCACCACATATAAGGAATCTGACAACAAATTAAAGGCAAAAGAGCACTGCTTAAGGACCTCAATAACTATTTTTAATTCCACAACTTGAGGTGAGCCTGGCTGAAACTGATGAAATACCGGGTCATTACCCTCTACCATATAAACCCCACAGCCTGTTTTTGACCCATCCGTAAATATATTTGGAGCACCTGGTAATGGCTCAGCGGCTGTAATTTTTGGAAATCCTCATTTGCCGATTCAATTCCCGTACTTGCTTTATACCAGACTCTTTGTTATCGCCACACTCTTCAGACTCACTGCTGCTTTCTGAGCTACTTTCTGCACTAGTACTACTTACTAAGGAGGGGCTGCACAACTCGGAAAGATCGGGGTACAGTTTTTTCCTAGTTCTTTTCTGACTCTCCTTCAAAGTTTTCCCTTTTTCACTGGCAGCTCTCTCGGAGCACTCTTCCTGAAGCTCCTCCAAGGCAGCTTGACCGCTCAGAATAGCTTCACTATACCGCTCATCCTTGAGGCATGCTCGCACTAACTTCCATATTGGTCTCACTCCCCTTTTGAGATTACCCTGTTCAAATGCAAAATCCAAATCCCTGCCTAGTTTGTCCCATGAAGGGATAGTAAGGCTTCCCGAAACCCCATACCAGGGTGCAATGGTATCGCAGTTACGTAAAAACCTATGCAATGTACTAGGCTTAAGTTTCAAACCGTTTTCTCAAAGCAGCACATTCAGCGCCAGAAAAATTGGATGGGACTGTGAATTACCCATCATCAAAAATTGTACTCTTTCCCTGGCCACGGGTCAGAGCTCCTTCTGCTTTTGTCGCAGAACTTCCTCTGCTTTAATCGCAGAGCTATCCTCCCACTATTGTCGCAGGACTGCCCGCTCTTATCGCAGATCCCCACCTTATTTTCCTGGGGGACTTACCAGTGCTGCCCTGACTGCAGGAAGTTCTGAGTTCGCGTTTGAGATGGTTCCCCATACGGGCCACCAGTTGTCGTGTCCCTCGACCAGCAAGGAAGACACGACCCGAACTCTTCTTCAAGCAGTTTATTCAGGAACCTTGAACAAGCTTCTTCTTCCGCCTCCTTCCCTCTCCCATCCCTCTTATAGCCATCAGCACACCAATCAAAAGCAGCCAAGTGGCAAGGATTGATAGGTACAGCAATGCAGAAGCCAGAAGGGAGCTCAGCCATCTCCTTATTAGGAGTTGTTTGTTTCTCGCCAGTCCTTCCGGGAGAAAGGAGCCGGCGCCATCTTTAGGGCGTGGTGCAATGGCTCCCCACATCTTGTTTTACAGTCATTCAGCCAGTTTGTATATTTTAACTGAAGAATTGAGGCTATTTACATTCAAAGTGACTATTGGTAAATGATAACTTGGTTCTGCCATTTTCCAAAAATATTCCTGTTGTTGACTTTGGATTTCTTTTGTACTTTTCCTGGTGGGTTTTCTGCCTTCTCATTCTTTCATAATGCTGGCTATCTTTCTGTGTTTCTGTGTGTAGCATATCCTTAAGCATCTTTGGTAGGCTGGACAAGTGTTGCCAAATTCTTGCAGTTTCTGTTTGTTATGGAAGATCTTCATTTCACCTTCATTCATAAATGCAAACTTTTCAGGGTATAATATTCTGGGTTGACAGTTTTTTCTTTTAAGATTTGGACTCTATCTCACCATTCCCTTTTAACCTGTAGGGTTTCTGATGAGAAGTCAGCTGTGAGTCTAATTGGCGAGCCTCTGAGAGTAATCTGATGTTTCTCTTGTGCACATTTTAGAATCTTTTCTTTATGTTTCACTGTAGAAAGTTTGACTACAATGTGTGGTAGTGAAGATCTTTTCTGGTCCTGTCTGTTAGGAGTTCTGTGTGCTTCCTCTATTTGAACATCCCTTTCTTTCTCCAAATTGGGGAAGTTTTCTGTAATTATTTCACTAAATAGGTTTTCTATTCCCTTCTCTCTTTCCACTCATTCAGGAACTCCTAAGATGCACATGTTGGGTCATTTGAGAGTATCTCATAAATCTCCAACACTGTTTTTATGTTTTCTAATTTCTTTTTGTTTTATTTATTTATTTATTTATTGCCTGATTGTAAGATTTCTGAAAGTTTGTCTTCTAGTTCAGATATTCTTTCTTCTGCCTCATCAAGTCTGCTGTTAAGGCTTTCCACCACTTTTTTATTTGATCCATTGAAATTTTCATTTCTAAAATTTCATTTTGATTTCTCTTTAAGTTCTCAATTTCTTAGGAAAAAATTTTCATTCATGTCATGTATCATTTTCTTTTGTGGATTTGCTTCTGATTTTTTTTTTTGAGTGACTCATCCTATGATTAATTTTCTAAATTCCATTTCTGACATTTCCTTGATCTCTACTTTAGCATTCTAATGTTGAAATGTTGTGTTCCTCTGGGAGGGTCATGGTGACTTCCTTATTCTAGTTTCTTGCATTTTGGTTCTTACTTTTCAGCATTTGTGGAGTTGATTTTTAATTTTTCCTTTTGTTGGTTTTTGTCTTTGAGGTATGCTTCTGTGGCTTCTTGGAATGTCTGCCCTTCCAGTGACTAACAGGAAGTATATGGTGAGTGTGGCCAAGGGGCTCTGGCCAATGTTTTAGGGTGGGGCAAGTTTCCAGGGTAACACCTAAGTTCCAGGAGCAAGGGGGAAATCAATACCCAGCTATGCCCTACACCTTTACTTGTAGCCACCGAGTCCCCATGGTCTCAGCACTCAAGTCTCCCACAGTTGTTGAGTCCAGAGGACACTGCTGGCACAGGCACCCCTCTGTCCTTCATTGCTGTCCAGCTGCCTCCCAGCCAAGCTCTGAGTCAGTGGGGGCTGTGGGCCACGCCCACTGTTTGAAGTTCTGGATCACACACACCCTAGAGTCACTGGCTGAATGCCTGCCTGCCACTGCTGCCAGCACTAACTTCAAGTGTCCTGTCTCAGTGAGCTGTTATGTGTACACCTGCAGGCTTCTGTAGTTTTGCCCTGTTTTAAAATGGCACCTGCCCTCTCAGCTGGATCACAGTTTCTATTTTGGAGTGATTCGTTGGAATTGGACAACCCTCTACACTTGCACTAAGACCACTGACAACTGCCAGCAACTACCAGGACCCTGGACTCCAGTCTGGACACACACCATATTCTCTCTCTGCTCTAACCTCATGTGTTGGTACAGTCTATCCTCCCTCCATCTCAAGAATGCTGCCAGCTCTGGCTTTCCATAGCTTTGGCTCTCCGCCCTCTCTGGCTGCATGTCAGCACTCACTATGCAGGTTCAGGCCATTTCCCCTCCTCCCATGGGGCTTCCTGGGTGTTTTTCTCTCCAATTCTCCACCAAGAGTGTACCTCCTACACTATTCTCCTCACTGTTTCTCCCTAGCCTTTGAAGCATGCCACTCCCTAATTCTCCATTTTTTTCTTCTTCTGGTCCTCCTACTGATTTTGGGTTTGGTTTGTTCTTGTTTCTCTAGATCCTTGAGATGTATTGTTAGATCATTTAATTTTTGCCTTTCTAACTTGTTGATGTAAGCACTGATTGCTATAAACTTCCCTCAACACTACTTTTTCAGTATCCCATAATTTTTGATATGTTATATTGTCATCTTCATTTGTTTTCCAGAATTTTTTGAATTCTTTTCTGATTTTTCCATGACCTACTGTTCATTTAGGAACATGTTGTTCAGCCTCCATGTGTTTGCATGTTTTCTCACATTTCTTTAGTTAGTTAATTTCCAGCTTCATTCCATTGTAGTCAGAAAAGATACATGATATTATTTCAGGTATTTTTTGATTTATGGAGACCTGCTTTATGGCCTAGGATATGATATATCCTAGAGAAAGTTCCATTCACTGATGAAAAGAATGTGTATTCTTCAGTTTGGGGATGGCATGTTCTGTAGATAACAGATCCATTTGGTCCATGGTGTAAATTTGTTCTGTTGTTTCTTTCTTTTTTTTTTTTTGCCTAGTTGATTTGTCCATTGATGAAAGTGGTGTGTTGAAGTGTCTCATTATTGTATTAGAGTCTGTGTCTCCCTTTAGATCCATTAACATTGCTTTTAGAAACCCAGATGCACTAATATTGGGACATGTACATTTATTGTAATCACATCTTCCTATTGAATTGATCTTTAATAATAACATAATGCTATTCTTTGCCTTTTTACAGTTTTTGTGCTACTCCTGATAATTTTTGCTTTCCATTAGCATGGAATACCTTTTTCCATCCTTTCACTTTGAGTCTGTTTGTATCATTGTTAGTCATGTGTGTTTCTTACAGGCAGCAAATAGAGGAATTTTATTTTTTTAATCCATTCAGCCAGTTTGTACCTTTTAATTGGAGAATTTAGGGCATTTCTATATGATTATTATTGATAAGTAAGGAGTTTGCCCTGCCATTTTCCCATAACTATTCCTATTGTTTGGTTTGGCGTTCCTTTGTACTTTTACTAGATTTTCTGCCTTCACATGCTTTCATAATGATGACTACCTTTCTGTTTCTCTGTGTAGCACATCCTTTTAAAGCATCATTTATAAATCTGGATGAGTGGTGACAAATTCTTTCAATTTCTGTTTGTTATGAAAGGTCTTTATTTCACCTTCACTCATAAATGAGAGCTTTGCATGGTATAGTATTCTGAGTTGACAGTTTTTTTCTTATAAGACTTAGACTACAACTCTCCATTCTTTCCTAGCCTATAAGGTTTCTGATTCGAAATCAACTGTCCATCTAATTGGAGATCCTCTGAAGGCAATATGGCATTTCTCTCAGGTACATTTTAAAATCCTTTTTTTATATTTTCCTGTTGAAAGTTTGACCACCATGTGTCATGCTGAAGATCTTTTCTGGTCATGTCCATTAGGAGTTCTATGTGCTTCCTGTACTTGATTGTCCCCTTTTCTCCAAATTAAGGATGTTTTTATTTATTACCTCACTGAATAGACCTTTTAATTGATTCTGTCTTTCCACACCTTTAGGAAATCCTAAAACCCATATGTTTGTTTATTAAATAGTATCACAGAGGCTGGCAGCATGGGTCAATAGGCTAATCCTCTGCCTTGTGGCACCGGCACACCAGGTTCTGGTCCTGGTCGGGGCACCAGATTCTGTCCCGGTTGCCCCTCTTCCAGGCCAGCTCTCTGCTGTGGCCCAGGAGTGCAGTGGAAGATGGCCCAAGTGCTTGGGCCCTGCACCCGCATGGGAGACCAGGAGGGGCACCTGGCTCCCAACTTCAGATCAGTGCAGCGCACCAGCTGCAGCGGCCATTGGAGGGTGGACCAACGGTAAAGGAAGACCTTTCTCTCTGTCTCTCTCTCTCTCTCTCTCACTGTCCACTCTGCCTGTCAAAAAGAAAAAAAGAAGAAAAAAAAAAGAAATAGTATCACAGAGTAGTTTTTTTCAGATAGAGTTTTTGCCCATTGAGGATGCCTGGGAAGGTTAGCTTTTGCTGGCTGAGAAAGGGTTTATGAATTTGAGAGTTCATTTGAGAATGTAGTTATAAGAAACAAATTATTTGGCTTTCTACTTATTGTCTAGCACAGAGATTTTAAGGCCTTTATAATTTCCTGAGTAATAGGTATAGCTCTGATCCTTCATAACACACCCCTTTCTGGCAATAACTGTGAGCTCACTATACAACTTCAGAATGGAGAGAGTTGACCATAAACAGCAAACATGCTTGGGTCTGGCATCTTCAAGTTCTCTTCTAGCTCTAGATGGGATCAGAATTGAACTGTCTGATAATTAGTAGGTGTTGGAGAACTTGGTTGGTGTTCAGGAAGCATGACAACTTTGGTGTTAGAAGTGACATCCAAAAAGATTCCGGGGCAGGCACTATGTTGCAGTAATTTAAGCTGTTACCTGCAGCACTCACATCCCTTATGGGTCTCAGTTCAATTCCCAGCCGCCCCATTTCTGATCCAGCTCCCTGCTAATGTGACTTGGAAAGCAGCAGAGGGTGCACCCATGTGGGAGACCTCTAAGTTTAGTCTGAAGTGAATATAGCTATTTTGGGTTACTTTGGACTATTGTTCTAATGGTCTATCTTTCTGCATATTTTATATTTAATTTGTGTCTTTATATTTATGTTACTTTTATAATACTTATTTGAGATCTTGTTGTTGCTGAGTGTGGGCACCAGAAGATCATGGAAAAACTCCTCCTTGAGACTCCGACCAACACTGCTTGGCACCCAGTGCTTACCTCATCGATGAACATGTACTCCTATTTTGCCACTACTCAAGCTCTGTGGAGAAGTTCCACAGCCACCATAGCCTTCAGAATGAAATTAGAAATGCTAAGGGGCCACTGTCATCACCAAGCCAAAGAATAAAGGTAAGGAGGTAAATAAAGCCACAGAGATTAGAACAAGAATTCATTTTATCTAAGTGGAAGTCAACATTTTACATTTCAGCTTTTTTAAGATTGTCCAGTTTGGATTTTGGCTTCTACCCTTAAAGAAGTTTCAAATTTCATTAACATTATTATAATTTATTAAAGCAGAATGATTTATTTCTAAGGTATTTGTTTCTTTGAAAACTGATAATGCTGAGTGACCTTAAGTAAAATGTTAAACTCACCTTATTCTTGTGATGTAATGGAGCTTATGGGTAGAAGATTACATCTATTTTTAAAAAATGCATTACTGCCTTTTCTGCTTTGACTACTCTCAATAAGTAAATAGATGTTTTGAGTAAGTCATTTTATTGGCCCCAAGGGCTATTTTTTTTAACTTTTATTTAATGAATATAAATTTCCAAAGTACAGCTTATGGATTACAATGGCTTCCCCCCTATAACGCCCCTCCAACCCACAACCCTCCCCTTTCCCACTCCCTCTCCCCTTCCATTCACATCAAGATTCATTTTCAATTATCTTTATATACAGAAGATCAGTTTAGCATACATTAAGTAAAGATTTCAACAGCTTGCTCCCACACAGAAACATAAAGTGAAAAATACTGTTTGAGTACTAGTTATAGCATTAAATCTCAATGTACAGCACACTAAGGACAAAGATCCTACATGAGGAGTAAGTGCACAGTGACTCCTGGTGTTGACTTAACAAATTGACACTCTTGTTTATGGCATCTGTAATCACCCTAGGCTCTTGTCATGAGCTGCCAAGGCTATGGAAGCCCCCTGAGTTCACTGACTCTGATCATTTTTAGACAAGGCCATGGTCAAAGTGGAAGTTCTCTCCTCCCTTCAGAGAAAGGTACCTCCTTCTTTGAAGACCCGTTCTTTCCACTGGGATCACTCACGGAGATCTTTCATTTAGTTTTTTTTTTTTTTTTTCCCCAGAGTGTCTTGGCTTTCCATGCCTGAAATACTCTCATGGGCATTTCAGCCCCATGCCTTAAGGGCTGATTCTCAGGCCTGAGTGCTGTTTAGGACATCTGCCATTCTATGGGTCTACTGTGTATCTCACTTCCCATGTTGGATCATTCTCTCCCTTTTTGATTCTATCAGCTAGTATTTGCAGACACTATTCTTGTTTATATGATCCTTTTTGTTCTTAGTCCTATCATTATGATCAATTGTGAACAGAAATTGATCACTGGGACTAGTGAGATGGCATTGGTACATGCCACCTTGATGGGATTGAATTGGAATCCCCTGGTATGTTTCTAACTCTACCATTTGAGGTAAGTCAGCTTGAGCATGTCCCGAATTGCACATCTCTTCCCTCTCTTATTCCCACTCTTATATTTAACAGCGATCACTTTTCAGTTAAGTTTCAGCACTTAAGAAGAATTGTGTATTGATTACAGTATTCAACCAAAAGTATTAAGTAGAACAAACAAACAAAAATACTAAGAGGGATAACATATTAAGTTGCTCATCAACAGTCAGGGTGAGGGCTGATCAAGTCACTGTTTCTCATAGTGTTCATTTCACTTTAACACATTTCCTTTTTGGTGCTCAGTTAGTTGTCACCTATCAAGGAGAACAAGTGGTATTTGTCCCTTTGGGATTGGCTTATTTCACTCAGCATAATGTTTTCCAAATTCCTAACAGGGATCACTTTTCAGTTAAAATTTAAACACCTAAGAATAATTGTGTGTTAATTACAGAGTTCAACCAATGGTACTAGAACGATAAATATTAATAGAAAACCTTTGAGAATTTATTTAAAAGTTATCTTCATTGGTAATCTAAACCTAAAATGTTACGCTCCTGTACATAAAAAATATTCTGCTAAATTTATGGTATAGATCCTTCCAAGTTTTTTTTTAAGATTATTTATTTGAAAGGCAACAGAGAGACAGGGGTAGAGGCAGAGGCAGAAATAGTGATAGTGATAGTGATAGTGATAGTGATAGAGAGAGAGAGAGAGAGAGAGAGAGAGAGAGAGAGAAATCTTCCATCTGCTGGCTCACTCCCCAAATGGCTGCAATGGCTGCAATGGCTGGAGGGGGGTGGATCTGAAACTAGGAAACAGGAGCTTCTTCCAGGTCTCCCATGTGGGTGCAGGGGCCCAAGCGATGGCAGAGAGCTGGATTGGAAGTGGAACACCCAGGACTCAAACCAGTGCCCATATGGGATGCTGGCACTGCAGGCAATGGTTTAACCTGCTATGCCACAGTGCCAGACCCTCCAAGTTTTTTTTTTTTTATCAAGAGTATATGGCCTCAGATGGAATAAGGACATGAGCCTCAGCCATTTTCCCTCATTTCACAAAAGCTAAAACTTTGGAATGTATTCCTTGCCCTTGAAACTCAATTGGGTCTCACACATTGCCTTCATACCTGACCCCTTACAGCCACCTGAAAGACCAGTTGCTCTGAACACCTGAAAGACCATTTGCAGGAAATCCCCTCTGCCTGCTGCCCCCTACCCCACCCCCAACCCCAGTCCTCCTAAAATATAAAAAGGTCTGGCCCCTGGGGGTCAGGGCCTTCTGCCACAAGCTCCATCAATGTGCATTCAGGCAGTTGGTCACTCACCTCTATGGATTTATTTTCTCTGAATGAAATCAGTCTGACTGTAAATTTGTACACTGCCTCCTCTCTATTCTGTGCCTTGTTTCCTAACATTTTGGTGCCCCATGTGAGGAGGCACCAATATGCAACTCTTTTCCTAACAGCCTCTGCATATGTGATAAAGTTCCTGTTTAGGGATGGTGCCTCTCAGATTGTAGTTTTTTTTTTACTTAACTCCTCAAATAAATATAGTTTGTCTCAAGTTTCTAAATTTACAACTATGGTCTCAATTCATGTATTTGCTAATGATATATATTTTTCTTGCTTAGGTAGTAACCTCCCAGTCTAGTTCTGTTGTATACTAGAAAATCTCAAATCATAATTCAAATATTTGAGGTAAAGTTATCAACATTATTTGCAGGAATTACTTTATTAACTTGTATTCAATGTGGAAATAGTATAGTTCTATTGATTTTATTGCACTTCAAGTAAGGAATGGAAGTGGTACTCAAAAATTTGTTTTTAACCTTTTGGTTATACTCTTTGATCCCTATAATATGATACTTTATGCAGTGCTCAGAAATAGAAAAATATTTGAAAAATCTTAAAATAAAATGCTTATTTGAGGGCAAGCATTGTGGTGCAAAGGCTTAGGCCATATGGGTACTGATTTGAGACTTGGCTGCTTCACTTATAATCCACATCCCTAATAATATGCCTGGGAAACCAGCATAGGATAACCCAAGTGCTTGGGCCCCTGCCACCAACATGGGTGACTCATGGCTTTAGCCTGGTCCAGCCCCAGCCATTGCAGCCACTTGGGGAGTGAACCAATAGATGGAAGATCTCTCTGTCTCTCCTTCTATCTAGATAAGTCTGTTTTTCAAATAAATAAAATATTTTAAAAATTAAAATACTAATTTTAATGTTTATCTTAAATTCACAAAAATTGATTGCATTTAGTACATAGAAATGATGGTTGAAAATATTTGCATAATGTAAAATGGATAAACCAAGGTAATTGCCACATGCATTCTATCATACACCTATTCTTTACATTGGAGCTATTTAAAATGTAATCTCTTATTTACTTTCTATAGTCAAATGCATTGTCATTAACTACTGTCACCATGATGTATGCCAGACCTCTTCTGAATTTTTTCCAATGCAAATGAAATGTGTTTTCCTTTGACCGATATGTCCTCAAACCCCTCATATGTCTTTATATTTGTTTATTTAAAATATATTTATTTATTTAAAAGGCAGAGTGACATAAAGAGAGGGAGAGAGAGAGAGAGATATTTCACCTGCTGGTTTACTTCCTAAATGGCCACAATGGCTGAGACTGAACAATGCTGAAGCTAGGAGCCTGAAACACCATCTGGGCTTCTAGCATAGGTGCAGGGGCCCAACCACTCTAGTGATTATACAGCATTTCCCCTGGCACATTGACAGGCAGCTGGATTGGAACTGGAACAACTGGGACTTGAACCAGCACTCATATGGCATGCTGGTATCACAGGCAATGGCGTAGCCTATTGTAGTGTAGCACCAGCCTTTGTCTGTATATTTAAAATGGTTTTCTGATACACAGCACAGATTTGGGTGTTGGTTTAAATTTTCCCATGTGAAATTCTTTTAATTGATGTATTTAGCTGAAGCACATTTGAAGTGGTTATTGATATTGTTGGATTAATATGTACTATGTTTGTAATTAATTGGTATTTGTTTTAGTTATTTTTTAAAAGATTCATTTTTATGGACCCTATATTTATTGTTGTTTGTAATAATGAGTAAAATACACAGCATCTCAAATAGAGAGAAGTTGGAAAATAAAGCAAAGAAGAGATGGGATGGAGGTGAGGGAGGGAGTACTTGGAATACCCGTTTAAATAGGGCACTCAGGGAACATGTGCTTGATTGGAACCTAAAGAAAGGAGGGAGGAAGCAAGCCACGCAGACCCCTGTGGAAGGAAGGAAGCCCAGAGAGGAAGAAGATTCCAATACAATCCCATCAAGGTGGCATGTACCAATGCCATCTCACTAGTCCAAGTGATCAACTTCAGTTCTCAATTGATCACACTGATAGGTCTAAGAGTCAAAAGGATCACACAAACAAGACTAGTGTCTGCTAATACTAACTGATAGAATCAAAAAGGGAGAGAATGATCCAACATGGGAAGTGAGATACACAGCAGACTCATACAATAGCAGATGTCCTAAATAGCATTCTGGCCTCAGAATCAGCCCTTAAGGCATTCGGATCTGGCTGAAGAGCCCATGAGAGTATTTTAGGCATGGAAAGCCAAGACACTCTGGGGAAAAAAAAAGAAGAAGACCTAAATGAAAGATCTCCGTGAGTGAGATCCCAGTGGAAAGATTTATTTATTTATTTGAAGGTCAGAGTTACACAGAGAGAAGGAGAAGCAGAGAGAGAGGTCTTCCATCTGCTGATTTACTCCCTAATTGGTCGCAATGGCTGGAGCTGTGCTGATCCAAAGCTAGGAGACAAGAGCTTCTTCTGTGTTTCCCATGTGGATACAGGGGCCCAAGGATTTGGACCATCTTCTACTGCTTTCCCAGGCCACAACAGAGAGCTGGATCAGAAGTGGAGCAGCAGGACTCAAACCAGCATCCTCGTGGGATACTGGCACTGCAGGCTGTGGCTTTACCCACTATACCACAGTGCCAGCTTCTGTGTTAGTTATTTAAAGGAATTTCTTTTTTTTTTATTTTTTTTTAATTTTTTTTTGACAGGCAGAGTGGACAGTGAGAGAGAGAGACAGAGAGAAAGGTCTTCCTTTGCCGTTGGTTCACCCTCCAATGGCCGCCGCGGCTGGCGTGCTGCAGCCGGTGCACCACGCTGATCCGATGGCAGGAATCAGGAACCAGGTGCTTTTCCTGGTCTCCCATGGGGTGCAGGGCCCAAGCACCTGGGCCATCCTCCACTGCACTCCCTGGCCACAGCAGAGAGCTGGCCTGGAAGAGGGGCAACCGGGACAGAATCCGGCACCCCGACCAGGACTAGAACCTGGTGTGCCGGCACCGCTAGGCGGAGGATTAGCCTAGTGAGCTGCAGTGCCGGCCTATTTAAAGTAGGGGGTGGGAGGGACGGTATGTGGGGGAAGCCATTGTAATCCATAAATCGTACTTTGGAAATTTATATTCATTAAATAAAAGTTAAAAAAAAAAATAAGAACAGGAAAGGAAGAGGGTGAAGGAAGAAAGGCAATAGTATGGGTGGTGGTGGGGGAAGCATCATATTCCCAAATCTGTATATATTAAATGCATTAAATTTTATTCCTCAAACAAAATAAATTAAAAATTAAAAAAGAAAAAAAAGGAATTTCTAATACATTATATTGTCAGGGTTAAAGCAAATGTATGATAATTGCTATAACACAGTTCTCATCAATTTTATCATTAATGTGATATTAATATCAAGGGAATAAATTTAATGTAGTCAATAGATACAATTCCAAGACATGATATTTCTCTTATTCCTCTTTCCTTCTTTTTAATTTTTGAGATAATGTATTTTTAAATTTATGTTCTAGCTGAAGGCTTAATTCTCCACTAAGTAAGGAATTAAATAAGTAAAAATTAAAAGGCGATATTCAGCAGGAATATAGGCAAAATCAAAAGAAAATACATACATTTTGCTCATATAAAGTAAATTAGAAAACGATCACATATCTCTAAAACTGTAGTAATATGTCATTCTAACTCATTGTTTTGACAAATATGTAAAACAAATATGGCAAAAGTGTATTTACAGTAATATTGATACATATATATTTCTTTTTTGTTTATTTTTCTTTATTGTTTTTTTCTTCCTTAATTTTAGTTCCTACATATAAGAGAGAATATGTAGGATTTGTCTTTTTGTGTCTGGCTTATTTCACCAAACATGATGCCTTCCAGTTGCATCCATTTTGATGCAAATACTATAATTTCATTATTTTTTATATCTGATTAATATTCTACTGCTTACATACATATATATATCACATTTTCTTTACCCATTCATCTGTTGATGGATACTTGTTTGATTTCATATTTTGAGTATTGTGAACAGTGCTGCTATAAAAATGGTGGTGCAGGTATATCTTTGATAGAATATGTTCATTTCATTTGGGTATATACACAGAAGTGGGATTCTTGGGTCATATGGCAAGTATATGTGTCTAGCTTTTTCAGAAATTTCCATACTGTTTAGTGGCTGCACTAACTTGTATTCCCATGAACAGTGTATAAGATTTCCCTTTTCTCCTTATCTTTGCCAGAACCTATTACATTTTGTCTTTTGGATAACAGCCATTCTGACAGGGGGTAAGTGGTATCTCATTATGGTTTCAATTTGCATTTCCCTGATGGGTAGTGACTTGTGCATTTTTTCATATATTTCTTGGCCATTCTTTTTCTTTTGAGAACTGTATGTTGAGGTCCTTTGCTCTTTACTTCCTTGGATTTAAAAAAATGATTTATTTTTTGAAAGAGTCATAGAGTGAGAGACAGAAGAGAGACAGAGACAGAGAGAGATCTTCCATCTGCTAATTCACTCCCCACATGGCTACAGTGGATGGGGCTCAACCAGGCCAAATCCAGGAGCTTCTTCCAAGTCTCGCACATGGGTATTAGGGGCCCAAGCACCTAGGCTATCCTCTGCTGCTTTTCTCATGTCGGAAGCAGGGAGTTGGATCATAAGTGAAGCAGCTGGCATATGAACCATATTGGATGCTGACATTACAGGCAGAGGTTTTACCCAATATGCCAAAATGCCGGCCTCTGAATTTTTTTTTTTTTATTGTTGAGTTTTTGAGTGCTGATATAGTCTGGATTTTTATGCTTTGTCAAATAAGTAGCTTTAAATGTCTTCTTCTCCTTCTGTTGGATGTGTCTTCACTCTATTGGTCATTTTCTTTGCCACGCAGAAAGTTCTGAGTTTGATATAGTTCCATTTCTTTAGTTTTGCTTTTGTTGCCTGTTTTGGAGGTCTTGTCCAAGAAATCTTTCCATACACCAATGTTGGTATATTTCCACTATAGTTTCTTCCAGTTATAGTCTCAGGTCTTAAATTTGGGTCTTAGGACATTTTGAGTTGATTTTTATATATGGTGTGAGGTGTGAATTTAATTTCATTCTTCTACATACATAAATCCAGTTTGCCAGAAAAATTTGTGAAGAGACTATACTTACTCTACTGTATGATCTGAGACTATTATCAAAAATAAGTTTTCTATATGTATGTGGATTAATTTCTGGGTTGTCTATTTTATTTATTTATTTATTTATTTATTTTGAGAGGCAGAGTGGACAATGAGAGAGAGAGACAGAGAGAAAGGTCTTCCTTTTTCTGTTGGTTCACCCCCCAATGGCTGCTGTGGCCAGCGTACCACACTGATCCAAAGCCAGGAGCCAGGTGCTTCCCCTGGTCTCCCACACAGGTGCAGGGCCCAAGAACTTGGGCTGTCCTCCACTGCACTCCTAGGCCAAGCAGAGAGCTGGACTGGAAGAGGAGCAACTGGGACAGAATCCGGTGCCCCAACCAGGACTAGAACCCGGGGTGCTGGCACCGCAGGCAGAGGATTAGCCTATTGAGCCATGGCACTGGCCAATCTATATGTCACATTTTATGCCAGTAACATGCTGTTTTCATTGCAATACTAGTAATTGTACTATGCATTGAAATCAGGTATTGTGATGCTTCCAGCTTGATTTTTCTTACTTAGGATCACTTTGGCTATTCTAGGTCTTTTGTGATTCCATGTGAATTTTAGGATTGTTTTTTCCTAATTCTATAAGAGAATGTTGTTGATATTTTGATAGGGATTGCATTGAATCTGTAGGTTATTTTAGGTAGTATAGACATTATATTATATTTTTTTTAAGATTTATTCATTTGAAAGGCAGAGTTACAGAGGCAGGGGGAGAGAGAGAGAGGGAGAGAGGGAGAGAGGGAGAGAGAGAGAGATAGGTCTACCATCCACTGGTTTAATCCCTAAATGACTACAATGGTTGGAGCTGGACTGATCCAAAGCTAGGAGACTGGAGCTTCTTCCAGGTATCCCATGTGGGTTCAGGGGTCAAAGCCCTTGGACCACCTTCTACTGCTTTCCCAGGCCATAGCTGAGAGCTGTATCAGAAGTAGAGCAGTTGGGACTCAAACTGCTGCCCAAATAGTGTGCCATCCCTGCAGGTGGTAGTTTTACCCACTATGCCACAGTGCCAGCCCCTATGGACAGTTTAATGATAATCATTCTTCCAATCCATGAGCAAGGGATATCTTTCCATTTCATGGGGGTCCTTGTTGATTTCTTTCATCAATGTTTGATAACTTTCATTGTAGAGATCTTTTACTTCCTTGGTTAAATTTATTCATAAATATTTAATTTTTTGGTGGCCATTGTGAATGGGATTCTTTTTCTTGATTTCTCTTTCAGTGAATTCATGATAGCATATGAAAAATCTACAGCATTTTGTATATTTATTTTGTAACCTGCAATTTCAATGAATTGGTTTATCTATTCTAACAGCTTTTTGGTGGAGTGTAAGTTTTCCATGTGCAATATCATGTCATCTACAAGAATAATTTGACTTACCTTTTTCCAATTTTGATACTCTTTCTTTCTTCCTACTCCCTAATTGCTCTTGCTAAAACTTCCAGTATTATTTTGAATAAGAGTGGTGAAACTGGACACCTTTGTCGTGTTTCAGATCTGAGAGAAAACACTTTCAATGTTTTCCCATTCAGCATGATATTGGCTGTTGGTTTGGCATATAAAACCTTTATAATTTTGAGTATGTTTCTTCTCTATCTGATTTATGGAGGGTTTTTATCATGAAAGTGTATTGAATCTTATCAAATGCTCTCTCTGCATCTATTGAGATGACCATGTCATTTTTATTCCTCATTATATTGATGTGATTTATGATACTTATTGATTTGCAAATGTTGAACCACCCTTGCATTTCTAGGATAAATTCCACTTGATCATCATATATGATCTTTTTGATATTGTTTATATTTGACTTGCTTATATTTTTTCCTGTGGCTATTAAAGTATGTTCCTTTTACCTAACAACCCAACCAGCCAGCTCTTCTCAATATAAGAGTCCTTGACTTTAATGAGATCATATTGAATGATTTTTTTATTTAATGTATGCATTTTTACATAGATACAACTTTAGGAATACAGTGGTTCTTTCCCCCGTGCCCCCCACTCCACTCCCTTCCCACCTCCCATTCTTTTTTCCATCTCCTTCTTCATTATAGATTATTTTTAGTATGACTTTATATATAGAAGAGGGCAAATTGTTAAAATCTTTGGCTTGCTTATATTTTGTTGAGAATCTTTGCATCTATGTTCATTCAGGATTTAGGTCTGTAGATTTCTTTTTGTGTTGTATCATTGGTTTTGGTATCAGATTGATGCTAGCCTCATAAAAAGAGTGGCTGAGTTCCATCCTCTTCAGGATTTTGGAATAGTTTAAAAATTATTTGAATGAATTCAGCAGTAAAGCTATCAGGTCTTAGACTTCTCCTTGATGGAAGACTTTGGCTACTGTGTCAATCTCATTGCTTATTATGGGTTTGTTTAGATTGTCTATATTTTCTTGATTTAATCTTGGTAGGTTATATGTATCCAGAAATTTATCCATTTCTTCAAGGTTTTCCAGCTTCCCAGCATAACTCTAATGGGCTTTCTGTGCAGAGCCTCAGCTGCCAAATAAGTCCTGAGACTCCTCACTTTCTGACAGTGTTGACACCTGTGGAGAAAAATGTGAACTTCCTGATCTGCTGAACCAGCTTGAGGTCCTGTTTTGGAAGTGTTATTCCTATGGGAATCTTCCAATATCAACTGTGGCTACTGCCTTGCTGCTATCCAGGGCAGGAACATCTCCCCACTGCCAGATGGATTTAAATTCACTGCCCACTTTCCTAGTCCCATTGCAGCAGGGGCTGTGTCTCTTTCTCAAGAGTCAGGTGCGGCAGGCAGAATCCATGTCACTTAACAGCCAACTATCCTAGGCTACCATTTCCTCAGCAGTCAGCGCTGCCACTGGTGGTGTGATCTATAAAAGTCTTGATAAAGGCCGGCGCCGTGGCTCACTAAGCTAATCCTCCGCCTTGTGGTGCCTGCACACCGGGTTCTAGTCCCGGTCGGGGCGCCGGATTCTGTCCCGTGTGGGGAGCCATTGCACGGCGCCCTAAAGATGGCGCCAGCTCCTTTCCCCCGGAAGGACTGGCAAGAAACAAACATCTCCTAATAAGGAGATGGCTGAGCTCCCTTCCGGCTTCCGCATTGCTGTACCAATCAATGCTTGCCACTTGGCTGCTTTTGATTGGTGTGCTGATGGCTATAAGAGGGAGGGGAGAGGAAAGGGCGCAGTAGTAGAAGTTTGAAAGAGGCTCCTGAATAAACTGCTGGAAGAAGAGTTCGGGTCGTGTCTTCCTTGCTGGTCGAGGGACGTGACAACTGGTGGCCCGTACGGGGAACATCTCAAACGCGAACTCAGAACTTCCTGCAGTCAGGGCAGCGCTGGTAAGTCCCCCAGGAAAATAAGGTGGGGATCCGCGATAAGAGCGGGCAGTCCTGCGATAATAGCGGGAGGGTAGTTCTGCGATTAAAGCAGAGGAAGTTCTGCGACAAAAGCAGAAGGAGCTGTGACCCATGGCCAGGGAAAGAGCGCAATTTTTGATGATGGGTAATTCACAGTCCCATCCAATTTTTCTGGCGCTGAATGCGCTGCTTCAGGAAAACGGTTTGAAACTTAAGCCTAGTACATTGCATAGGTTTTTACGTAACTGTGATACCATTGCACCCTGGTATGGGGTTTCGGGACGCCTTACTATCCCTTCATGGGACAAACTAGGCAGGGATTTGGATTTTGCATTCGAACAGGGTAATCTTGAAGGGGGAGTGAGACCAATATGGAAATTAGTGCGAGCATGCCTCAAGGATGAGCAGTGTAGTGAAGCTATTCTGAGCGGTCAAGCTGCCTTGGAGGAGCTTCAGGAAGAGCGCTCCGGGAGAGCTGCCAGTGAAAAAGGGAAAACTTTGAAGGAGAGTCGGAAAAGAACTAGGAAAAAACTGTACCCTGATCTTTCCGAGTTGCGCAGCCCCTCCTTAGTAAGTAGTTCTAGTGCAGAAAGTAGCTCAGAAAGCAGCAGTGAGTCTGAAGAGTGTGGCGATAACAAAGAGTCTGATATAAAGCAAGTACGGGAATTAAATCGGCAAATGAGGAAGCTGCAATTAAAAGGAAAAAAGGAACTTAAGCATGGTACTTTCCAGGGGAACTTAGGGGAGGAGCCTGAAGCCTCTCCTCCTCAGTATGAGCCTCTATCCGTGCAAGAAAGAGGGCAGACTTTCTGTCCGGGAGTCTGGAAACAGGTTGGTGCGGAGTTGTTAAGTGCCTATCCTGTCTTCCAAGATCCGCAAGGGCAGAGGTACGAGGAACCCCTCGACATAAAGATAATCAAATCACTAGCGGAGTCAGTAAGAGCCTATGGCATCAGCGGCTCTTTCACGCTGGCTCAAGTAGAAAATCTTCAAAGATACTGCATGACTCCAAATGACTGGAGCGGGTTGGCTCGTGCCGCATTGTCACCAGGACAATACTTAGACTTCAGAGCTTTCCTGATTGACTTTGCTAATGAACAAGCGGCAGAAAATGCAGCGGCAGGGAATCAGCATTGGGACAGAGATATGCTGCTAGGCATAGGGAGATTCGCTAACCAGCAGACAGGTTACCCACATGCAGTGTATGAACAAGTTAACAAGATAGCCATCAAGGCTTGGAAGTCTATACCCAACAGAGGAGAGGTAAGTGGGAATTTGACAAAGATTACACAGGGACCCACCGAGCCGTTTTCAGACTTTGCAGCGCGCATGGTGGAAGCTGCGGGTAGGATTTTTGGAGATCCAGATCGCGCCATGCCGCTGATAGAACAGTTGGTTTTTGAGCAGTGCACTAAGGAATGCAGAGCCGCTATAACACCATGGAAGAGCAAAGGGCTTCAGGTATGGATAAAACAATGCAGGGAAATAGGAGGGCCGCTATCCAACACTGGCCTCGCTGCAGCAGTCCTTCAAATCACGAAGGGCAATAGGGGATCAGGGAACGCTGGAGCATGTTTCAGCTGTGGAAAAATGGGACATATGAAGCGGCAATGTTCGCAAAGGGGAAGAGACAAAGAACAAAGACAGGAAGGACCAGGAATTTGTCCAAAATGCAGGAAGGGAAAGCACTGGGCCAACGAATGCCGCTCGGTAAAGGACATTGACGGCAACGTCCTTGCTTCTGGCAATGGTGGGGCGCGTCCAAAAAACGGGCAGCGGGGCCCTCGTCCCCAGGGCCCGCAAATATATGGGGCATTCGAGAGTCAGCATCAGGGCGCCCATCAGGACCAGCAGCAGGGGAGGCAAAGTCAGTGGCCCAGCTTCAGACATCCCAGAGACCACGGAGAGCCACTGCAGGCTCCGCAGGCCTGGACCTCTGTGCCACCACCAGACTCATACTGACACCAAAAATGGGAGTGCAAGCCATTGAGTCAGACTTTCAGGGACCCCTAGAGGAAGGGACAGTGGGATTGTTGTTGGGACGTTCATCCTCTACCTTGAAAGGTCTCATAATTCATCCAGGAGTCATAGATTCGGATTATACTGGCATGGTGAAAATCATGGTTGAGTCCCCTAGAGGTATAACAGCTATTAATCCAGGAGATAGGATTGCACAACTTGTAATCCTTCCTAGCAAGCATTTGCAGTTCAGTGCATCAAAGAAACAACGAGGAAGTGAAGGCTTTGGATCCACAGGCGTAGATTGTACCTTCTTGTCTTTAGAACTAGACCAGAGACCAACCTTAAAGATAAAAATAAATGGAAAGGACATTCTTGGCCTACTAGACACAGGTGCAGACCGTAGTATCATCGCCTCCAAGGATTGGCCTCCAAAGTGGTCTAAGCAGGCATCCTCACAATCCCTTCGGGGACTGGGATATTCAGAAACTCCTGAGATGAGTGCAGTAATGCTGCACTGGGAGGATGCAGAGGGACATTCAGGCATGGTGCAACCTTATGTTTTGGATTTACCTATCTCTTTATGGGGCCGAGACCTTTTGAAAGACATGAACTATAAATTAAGTAATGAATACTCCCGTGTTTCTCAAAAATTGATGAAGGATATGGGACACCATCCAAATTATGGTATAGGAAAATTCTTACAAGGAAGAAATGAGCCCACTGAAGTAGTGCAGAGGCCTCCTCGCCAAGGGCTGGGTTTTTCATAGGGGCCGCTGAGGAAGGTATTCCCATTACTTGGAAGCACGAGGACCCAGTGTGGGTTCCTCAGTGGCCTCTGTCCTCAGACAAATTGGTCGCGGCGCAGCAATTGATTCAAGAACAATTGAATTTAGGACACATTAGACCCTCTGTATCGCCTTGGAATACTCCTATTTTTGTAATAAAAAAGAAATCAGGGAAGTGGCGGTTGCTACATGACTTGAGAGCTATTAATATGCAGATGCAGGTCATGGGGCCTGTGCAACGTGGGCTGCCTCTTCTATCTACACTTCCACAGGGATGGCCCATAATAATAATAGATATTAAAGACTGTTTCTTCTCCATACCCCTACATACAAAGGATTGTGAAAGGTTTGCCTTTACCTTGCCGGCGTGCAATCATGAGCAGCCTGACCAGAGGTATGAATGGGTTGTGCTTCCGCAGGGCATGGCTAACAGCCCCACAATGTGTCAGCTATTCATGGGTCAAGCGATTGGGCCTTTACGTAAGAGATTTTCTTCCTTAAAATGCATCCATTACATGGATGACATCCTCTTAGCAGCAAAAGACGAATTCGTATTAGATGATGGCTTTGCATATTTGATTCAGTTGTTAGAAAGTAAGAAGTTATTTATTGCCCCTGAAAAGGTTCAAAAAGGAAGCATTGCAACTTATCTGGGATCCCGCATAACTAGTACTCAAATTGTTCCTCAAAAGGTGGAATTGCGCAAAGATAGTTTAAAGACTTTAAATGATTTTCAGAGATTATTAGGAGATATAAATTGGGTTAGGGGTTATTTGAATCTTCCCAATTATGAACTTAAGCCACTTTATGTCATTTTGCATGGTGATTCGGCGTTGGATTCACCGCGGTGCTTAACTCCGGAGGCCAGGGAGGCCCTAGAGAAGGTAGAAAAGAAATTACAGGAGGCATTCTTATGCAGAATGAATGAAAATCTGCCATTGTCATTATGCATTCTCCCAACGCTTAGCCAACCTACAGGGCTAGTATGGCAGGAAGGTCCGCTTTTATGGATACATCCAAGGAGCTCTCCAGCCAAGTCTATTGAGTATTATCCAGCAGCGGTGGCAAAGCTAGCACTGGAGGGTTTGCAACAATGTTTACAATATTTTGGAAAATTGCCGTGTGAAGTGATTGTTCCTTATGATGCCAAACAAGTCAACGTCCTATGTGCTCTTTTAGATGATTGGGCAGTGTTTCGCTGTGGGTTCCCAGGCTTTATAGACAATCATTTACCAAAAAGTCCATTGTTACAATTCTTTAAAGAACATCCGGTAGTATTTCCAAAAATTACAGCCGCTGAGCCATTACTAGGTGCTCCAAATATATTTACGGATGGGTCAAAAACAGGCTGTGGGGTTTATATGGTAGAGGGTAATGACCCGGTATTTCATCAGTTTCAGCCAGGCTCACCTCAAGTTGTGGAGTTAAAAATAGTTATTGAGGTCCTTAAGCAGTGCTCTTTTGCCTTTAATTTGTTGTCAGATTCCTTATATGTGGTGAACGCATTAAAGATATTGGAAACCGCAGGACCGATTAAACCTTCTAGCCCAATTGCATCCCTATTACATATAGCCCAGCAGTTGCTTTGGTCACAGAAAAATCCCTTTTTTGCTCAGCATATTAGAGCCCACACAGGCATGCCTGGTCCTTTATGTGAAGGCAATGCGCGAGTAGACCTGTGTACTAGACAGGAATTCATCTTTTTTACTACTTCTGCAGAGGCTGCTAAAGCTTTCCATCAATCTTTTCATGTCAACGCGCGCACTTTGCAGCAGAAATTTCATCTTTCCCGCGCAGATGCCAGACAGATTGTACTTGATTGTGCTGACTGTGCTGTTACTCGTGCGCAACCTAGTGTTGGCGTAAACCCTAGAGGGTTACTGCCTGGGAGAGTATGGCAGATGGATGTGACCCATGTATCGGAATTTGGGAAATTGAAATATGTTCATGTCTCAGTGGACACGTGCTCAGGCATTATGTATGCCTCTCCCCTCAGTGGTGAATCTACACATCAGGTGATTGCTCATTGTCTGGATGCATGGGCCGCCTGGGGGAAACCCCAGGTGCTAAAAACTGATAATGGCCCGGCCTATACATCTCAAACCTTTACCACCTATTGCCAAAAAATGGAGGTTCAACTTGTCCATGGATTGCCATACAATCCTCAGGGCCAGGGCATAATTGAGCGAGCACACCACACACTGAAAGAATATCTTTTAAAACAAAAAGGGGGAGTTGGCTATAGCCACACCCCGAGAGAGAGAATTGCCTTAGTCTTATTTACAATTAATTTTTTAAATTTGGATGTGCATGGGCACTCAGCCGCGGACAGGCATCAGCAACAAGGAAACCCAAGTAGAGGGTTGGTAAAATGGAAAGATCTCTTGACGGGCCAGTGGCGTGGCCCTGATCCCGTGCTGGCATGGGCACGAGGTGCTGTTTGTGTTTTTCCACAGGATCAACATGACCTGGTGTGGGTTCCGGAGTGAGCGGTCAGGCGGGTCTGCCACGAGGAGAATCCTGCTGTTGCTTTTGATACTTCTGCCTCAAATGCAGCAGACACTGGCGGAGCAGAGATGGGGGATTCTATCAGTATTCCCAAAGCCGATGCCAAATTGGTCCACGGAATTTGACTACACCTTGGAGCAACTGCGCCTTGCCGTGGTCACCATCAACTCCACGCGTGTGGATGTCTCCTTCGCATCTGGACTGTCATCCCAGATCCAGCTGTCTCCAGCCTGAAGGAGTGGGCGGGACTTGGAGCTTTGACGGGGTTGCTGTTACTTGTTGTGTTATTTTGCCTGTGGTGTTTGTGCAGGATGAGGACAGCTCATTGGCGGGAATTGGCCATGATAGCTCAAGCCTTTTATGCCCTTGAGGCTGGACAATCGCCACAAGCATGGCTGGCCTTCCTTGAATGCTAGGCATGGGTGCAGGGTGCGAGGCAAAGCACTGCAGAGAGAACGAGCCATTACGTTCTCTGGAAGGCAAGTCTGTCTGCATGTGGGTTGGCATCCCAGATCCCACCCCCGCGAAAAGGATGCTGTTCCAGGTGGATGCCTGGCAGTGGGGGACAGACCCCTACCTTCTCCTGTAATCCTTAGATGCCTGGTTCTAAAACAAAAAGGGGGAACTGTGGGGAGCCATTGCACGGCGCCCTAAAGATGGCGCCAGCTCCTTTCCCCCGGAAGGACTGGCGAGAAACAAACATCTCCTAATAAGGAGATGGCTGAGCTCCCTTCCAGCTTCCGCATTGCTGTACCAATCAATGCTTGCCACTTGGCTGCTTTTGATTGGTGTGCTGATGGCTATAAGAGGGAGGGGAGAGGAAAGGGTGCGGTAGTAGAAGTTTGAAAGAGGTTCCTGAATAAACTGCTAGAAGAAGAGTTCGGGTCGTGTCTTCCTTGCTGGTCGAGGGACGCGACAGTCCCGGTTGCCCCTCTTCCAGGCCAGCTCTCTGCTATGGCCCGGGAGTGCAGTGGAGGATGGCCCAAGTACTTGGGCCCTGCACCCCCATGGGAGACCAGGATAAGTACCTGGCTCCTGCCATCGGATCAGGCACCGGCTGCAGCGCATCAGCCGCGGCGCCATTGGAGGGTGAACCAGCAGCAAAAAGGAAGACCTTTCTCTCTGTCTCTCTCTCACTGTCCACTCTGCCTGTAAAAAAAAAAAAAAAAAAAAAAAGTCTTGATATTACTTTTATGTCATCCTTTAAGTACTGGAAGAGATTTGGAAAATGTTTAGTCATCTTGTCTGCTACTTATAAAATCTGACTTATGTTGGCCTTTTCTTCAACTGATTTTCTTTCCCTTGAGTAGGACTAAATTTTTTCTTTCTTTACATGAATAGTGATTCTGAATTTTATCATCAATATTGTAAACCATGTGTTGCAGACATTGTGGATACTCATATTCTTCAGAAAAATTATTTCTATTTTACAAGGCAGTTAGTTGGCTGGATTTAAATTCTAAAGTGTATTCCTTACAATGGTCACTAGGTAACTCTATTTCCTTCAGCTTCTAGTGACTGCTTTTTTATTGCTTTTTTTTTTTTTTATCTGAAGTGTCCCATATAGTGTACTGTAGTGTTTTATATCCAAATTTAGGGACTTAAGTTCTTTGATTTTCTTTATTCCAGGGCCTATTTTCCTTTTCTCCCATTCTTTGGTTGTCTTTGTAGCCTGAAATTTCTACCAAAACACCCTAATTAAAGCTGTAACTTTGACTTCCTTGATCTATGTGTAAATAGGAAAGTGTCCTCTGGTAAAATGCACAAAATGAATGAGTTTCTCTTCTGTCAGTTCCCTCAGTTCAGCATCTGCCTTTTATTGTGATGCACTCCAATTCCCAAATGGTTGTGCTACAAACTGTGAATTTTATAATTTTTTTTTCTTTCATTTGTTCATCTTGTTGAATACTTTGTCATGAACATGATACTTTTGAGTTGTTTCTGTTATAAAATTTTCTCTACACTGTACTATTGATTTAAATAGTTGCCAGTTTGATTTTTTCTTCTGCATGTCAGGTCCTTCTTGAATAGGAATAATTTATGTAAAATGGAAATAGAACTAGTCAGATTTAATTCAATTTAAAAACATTTTGGGTTGGCACCGTGGCTCACTAGGCTAATCCTCTGCCTGCAGCACCGGCACTCTGGGTTCTAGTCCTGGTTGGGGTTCCAGTTCTGTCCTGGTTGCTCCTCTTCCAGTCCAGCTCTCTGCTGTGGCCCAGGAAGGCAGTGGAGGATGGCCCAAGTCCTTGGGACCTGCACCTGCATGGGAGACCAGGAGGAGGCACCTGGCTCTTGGCTTCAGATTGGTGCAGTGTGCCAGCCGTGGTGGCTATTTGGGGGGTGAACCAACAGAAGGAAGACCTTTCTCTCTCTCTCTCTCTCTCTCTCTCTCTCTAACTCTGTCAAAAAAAATTTTGAATTTCTCAAATATATTACATGGAACAATATGTTCCCTTGAAATTTTAATTTGTGTTTCTCATTTATTTGTCCCTCTGTATTCACCTTTTTTATACTTTAAATAGTGTCTTTCTGGACTATGCACATTTTCCAATTATTTTGCCAACTATATTTTCTTTTCTTAAGATTTATTTATAAAGTCAGAGTTACACAGAGAAGAAGAGGCAGAGAAAGAGAGAGAGAGTGAGAGAGAAAGAGAGGTCTTCCATCTGATGGTTCACTCCTCAATTGGCCGCAATGGCAAGAGCTGCACCGATCTGAAGCCAGGAGCCATGGGTCTCCCATGCAGGTGCAGGGCCCCAAGAACTTGGGCCATCTTCTATTGCTTTCCCAGGGCATAGCAGAAGCTGGATCAGAAGCAGGCACCTATATGGGAAGCTGGCACTGAAAGTGGTGGCTTTACCTACTATGCTACAGTTCTGGCCCTGCCAATTATTTTTTCAATATTTTTTATATTTCAAAATGTTTGCCAATTATTTTTTTCATATGATTGGTCATTTTTTGCTATTAGGAAGGTAACTTTTCTGTGGTGTAACTTTTTTCTTTTAACATTGTTTTGCATTTCTTTAATTTTGTCATAAGGAGTATGGATATTTATATATTCAGATTTCTCAACTTGGGCTTAGATAGCTTCTGAATATTGAGTTTCAGTTAGAATGGACTTTTCAACTGCTGGTGCTGTGGCATAGTTAATTAAGTCACAGCCTATAGTGCCAACATCCCATTCAAGTCCTCACTGCTCCACTTCTAATCTAGCTCCCCACTAATGTGCCTGGGAAAGCAGTGGAGGATGGCCCAAAGTCCTTGGGACCCTACACTCATGTGGGAGACCCAGAAGAAGCTCCTGTCTTGCCTGGTCCAGCCCCAGCCATTGTGGCCGTTTGAGGAGTGAAGCAGTAGATGGAAAATATCTTACTTCCTCTATGTCTCTCCTTCTCTCTCTCCCTCTCTCTCTGCCTTTCAAATAAATAAATAATAAATAAATAAATAAATAAATAAATAAATCTTTTTTAACAGACTTAATTCACTTTGTTTTCTTGTGTAAAATCCTATTTTGTAGCCATATCTGGAGCCTGGGTCCTCTGCACAAATACTCTGGTGTGAGTCTTCATAAGATGGTCCATGCTTTCCTGATAGGGAGACTTGGTGAATACATTCTTTTTCCAGAGGTTGGGGATCAGATTGCTGTAGGTCTTGGGGATAGCATAGAAGGTGCCCTTTGTGGCCCAGGGTAGCAGTGCACCCACTGGCTGAAGTGTGGCAGCCACCAATGCCAGCTATCATCAGCAACTTCTTGGGGACACAGTGAAGACAATTCCAGTGCTTCTAGGAGCAAGAATTGAGGCACAATAGCACAGAGACACATCATCTGGTCACCTTGCAAGGCACAGTGTGAGGTTTGCCTATCTTGTTTCCCCAATAGCACCTCCACATGGGCAAAATGGACAGCTTAGCAAGGATGATGGCCCCTCAGATGGTGGTGGCTATTTCCTTGGAGCACTTCACACTCAGGCTGACATGACCATTGTGTTCTTCAATGGCAACAAATGCCTTGAACCTGCTTCACTGCCAATCTATGCCTGCTTCTGCACTGACATGATCTTCAAAATCTCACTGAGGGATGTCCCCAGGGAAACATCAAAGATCTCGGACTCCTTGATGGGCAAGGAGAAGAGATATATCTCCTACAAGGATTTGATCTTCATGTTCTTTTTTTTTTTTTTGACAGGCAGAGTGGACAGTGAGAGAGAGAGACAGAGAGAAAGGTCTTCCTTTGCCGTTGGTTCACCCTCCAATGGCCGCCGCTGCCGGCGCACCGCGCTGATCCGATGGCAGGAGCCAGGAGCCAGGTGCTTTTCCTGGTCTCCCATGGGGTGCAGGGCCCAAGCACCTGGGCCATCCTCCACTGCACTCCCTGGCCACAGCAGAGGGCTGGCCTGGAAGAGGGGCAACCGGGACAGAATCCGGCGCCCCGACCGGGACTAGAACCCGGTGTGCCGGCGCCGCTAGGCGGAGGATTAGCCTAGTGAGCCGCGGCGCCGGCTTGATCTTCATGTTCTTAAACAGGTGGCCAAGCCTGGTGACAGGCTCTATGAGTTCCATAACCTTGGCTGTGGACCTGGCCCTGGCTTTACCACAGCCCTGGATGCCACTGCCAAAACCTCAGCAGAAACTGCAGTGGCCTTCCATTCCAGGGTCCTCAGGGCCTCCAGACCCTCCTGCATCAGCATCATCCCACCATTTGGTATCCTCTCAGAGAAGAAGGAAACAAATCTTAAAATAAAGAATGGACTTGTCCTACTCAACATTATAAGTCAAACCCCACACACATTTTCAAGCTGTTACACACTTGGTGTGAAATTCATCTTTAATTTTGTTCTGTATCTGTTTTCCACACCATTTATTGAAAGGTCCATAGGGCCACCCCATAGACTTGCAGTGACATCTATCTGTGAGGGTGAACTGTTCTAAGTAATGTTTTTTTCTGGCTGTCTTAGAATATTAGGTGGTAGTAAATTAACTTATGGTTAGGGAACCACTGACTTACAGCCTCTGCATTCAAAACGTGTATCAAATCTGTTTTTCTCAGGGTGGTAGAATGTCCTTTACTAGAACGTGGGTAGAGTTTGTGACAGGAGAACAAAATAGGCACTGAATGAAACAGTGACACAATTAATCTGTAATTACATTTGCTTGGCCAGAATCACCTGGCCCTGCCTTGGTTTCTCCAGACTAGGGGAGGATAGGTTATTCTCCCACATGAAACACTATTGAGATGAGTGGGAAATGGTCACTGCATATTAGAACTCCTCTTTCCGACATGTATATCTCAACTTCGTCCCATACCCAGGAGACAATCTTCAGGGCTCATTTATTCATCACTTTGTACTGATATTCAGGATCTCTGAATGATTCCAGAAATGTAGATCATGTCAAGATGTGGCTTCTTTTTACTGATAGACTCATGTCCCTAGCAAGCAAGTTATCTGTTTTAGCCCTACTCAGAGTGTAGGTGTTAAGCACACTATACCCAGCTGTATTGATTTATTGGGAATTTTCTGTACCTATTGTCATTCTGAAATCCTGAAAATGTCAGGGTTTCTAGAAATATGGGGAAAGTAGTCTTTGTAGAGTGTGGGGAAGAAGAGAGTTTTTTATTTAAAAACTCCACACATGCTGATAACCATTCCTCCTGGAAGACTAAGCATGAGAATCTGTTCCCAAGCTGTGGTCCTGCTTAACAGACATGTTCCTCTCCTGCATCTGCAGGTAAATAATACAATAAAATTTTTCCATCATCCATGCTGAGAGTTCTTCAAACACAGAAAAAGAAGAGAGAATATAAATGGCTAATCAAAACCACTCAGCTTATTACTCCATTTAGTCAGTGAGTAATTTTTTTTTTTTTTACTAAATGTTTCCCCACTTTTAAAAATGCCTATTTGGTTATTTTCTTCTACTTGAAAGAAAAAGTGACAGTGGAAGTGAGAAGATTGTCCATCTACTGGTTCATTCTCCAACTGCTTGCAACTGTTAGGGCTGGCCAGGCTGAAGCCAAAAACCTGAAACTCCATCAAGGTCTCTCAAGTGTGTTATTCTTAAGTGTGTGAGGACCCCAAGCACTTGAGTTTTCCTCTGCTGATTTCCAGGATACATTAGCAAGAAGCTGTGTTGGAAGCAAAGTAGCCAAGAGTTAAACTGGCACTGCTATGGGTTTGATTCAGGCATCCCAAACACTGGTGTACCATAGTACACCACCCCATTTAGAGAAAACACTAAAGATTGTAGGACTACATGATTGAAAATGGGGAAATATATTGGTGTCAGCTATTATGTTAATTTATCAAGAGAAAAAAATTTTTAGTCATAAATAAATACATTTAACTGATATGTTAAAATCATAGGCCACTATGACAGGAAGAAACTTCATTGCTTTTGCATGAGCATTACAAACAAACATATATGTTCAATTGATTTGTTTTTTTTTTTTCATTCCAGTTGTCCAGTGGATGATTTGGTTGTGAAAAACCAGGAGTGTCAAGACATGAATCTGAGGCAAGATGTACTGTTGTTGAACAATCCAATCATCCTTTTCTTTATCTTCATCCTTTTTACATATAATGCTGTATATTTTTCTTAAATATATATCTAAGGTTAAATGTCATTATACCCACATTATTTGACATTTTATTACAAGAAGTGGCCATATATGTCTCTAGAAGCATCTTTTGTTTTAAAATTTATTCTCTGTATTGTGGGATGTCAAACCAACGTAGCCATCTTTCTTACATTTTTGCATATCTTTTTCTTGTACTTCATCAGCTTTTTATATATTTGAGTTAAATTTTTTTCTTTTATACAAAATATGTTGTTTCATATTATTTGTTAGTTTAAACTCATCTGACTTCTTTTGCCTTTAAAGACTTAAATAATTAAAAAATTATTTGAGAGGTAGAATTACATAGAGAGGGAGAGACAGAGAGAAAGGCCTTTCATCCATAGGTTCACTCCCCAGATGGCTGCAACAGCTGGAGCTGAACCAATCCAAAGCCAGGATCCAGGGTTTCTTATGGGTCTTTCAGGTGGGTGCAGGGGCCCAACCACTTGGGCCATCTTCTACTGCTTTCCCAGGCCATAGCTAAGAGCTGGATTGGAAGAGGGACAGCCAGGACTAGAATCAGTGCTCATAGGGGATGCTGGTCCTACAGGCAGAGGCATAACTGACTACACCACAGAGCCAGCCTTATCCCTTGCCTTTAAAACAGAGTGACAGAGCGAGGGATGTGAAGAATAAGGTTTCTGACAAAGCCCTTTTAGTGAAGTATTTTCTTCCTAGAACACAGAACGTGACCACAGGATCTGACTAAGGATATTTTATGGCCTTCTAACAAGAGCACTGAGCCTTTGTTGGAATGTTGGCTTCACAAGGACATGCAGCTGCTTTCCCAGATAGGCTTACCTAATATGTCTTGCAAAACATGTTTCAGAGAAACCTTAGAGTTATTTGAACATGCACATATGCTGTTGTAATCCTTATCGATAAGGAAAAGATGCTGGGTTGGCCTGGCGGCACTTTTGGGAGGAAAAGTTTCCGTGTCCTGTCTCTCATTTGCACACCCCAACATCTTGTGCCCAAACAGGAACACTTAGCATGAAATGCAAGGGATGGCTCACCTTGCATAGCAATGGTTACAGATGCATCATTCATCTCTTTGAGATTTGGGTGAGTCACTAAGATGGGGAACTCCCTGTCCCCAGTGCAACAGAAACATAAGGATGAACTGCTTTATCTTCTTAAGAATGTGGGGCAGTCTTTATCAGAAAAGGTAATCGGACACTTGCTGCAAAAAAAAAAAAAAAAATCAATAGTTGCTGCCCTTGGTACCCTGATGGAAGCACTTTAAAAGTAACTGACAGAAAATCAATCAAAAGTTACACTCTATTCCAGTTTTCCATGTGTGGTATCTCTGCTGGGATGCCAGTAGTAAGGTTACAAACCTCTTGGCAGCTCTCACTGGCCAAGAGAGTCAGTCAATGGGCTTGTCCCTACTGCCTGAAGATGAGACCTCTGTGCTTTCCATGCCTACTGATGTAACAGTGGTGTCTGAGTCCCCTTCAGTTGTGTCAGTGGTACAAGGTATGTTTCAGGAAGCCAAGGAGCAAGGAGAATTACCAATGTTAACTGTCCTGTTGTTATATCTCAAAATGTGTCTCCCTGGCTTGAGCATCTTCCCTATGTTTACAGAGTTAAAAAAAAAGAGCTTGACAGAGTATAGGATGCAAAGTTCTTATACAGTGGGCATATTGCAGGGAGTTGGAGGAGGATATGAGATCTTTGAGATGGTGCCATGGGATTGGAAAACTCTAGTTAAAATTTTGGTTACCCCATCCCAATACACTGTTTCAGTTTGAGAATATAAAGAAGTGACTTTTGTACAAGCCATAGATAACTTAAATAACAATGTCCTCATCATTTTGGAGTAGTTGTTAGGAGAGAAAGCATATTCATATCTTGGTCAACAAGTTGTTTATCCCTGAAAGGAAACCCATGTGTAAATTTCTAGCATTGCATTAAAAGCTTGAAAAAAGATTCCTGATATTAAAGACCCTTCCGTTTCCTTTTCTGCAGTCCATCCATGGCCAACTGAGGGCTGTACGTCCTTTGTGGATAGGCTAGAAAAAGCTATGGAACATCAGGTAGATAATCAAGAAGTGAAAAAATATTACTAAAACAAATGGCTTATGAAATGCAAATCAGAATTGGTGTCTCCAAAGCTGAATCTACTATGGCAGAAATTTCAGTAGGGAATGAAACTTACAATACTAATGTACTGGCTGCTGCCCTTAAACATTCTGATTTAAAAAAAAATGCTTTGGATGTGGGGAATTAAGGTCATTTTTAAAATGAACTGTCAGCCTGTAAAAGCAGAAGAATATGGCCACTCCTTGGGCCCCTGCACCCATGTGGGAGACCCAGAAGAAGCTCCTGACTCCTGGCTTCCTATATGTGCAGCTCCGGCTGTTGTAGTCAACCGGGGAATGAACCATCAGATGGAAGACTTCTCTCCCTCTCTCTCTCTGCCTCTCCTCTCTGTATAAAACTTTCAAAAAATAAATAAATAAATAAATAAATAAATAAATAAATCACAGGCGGAGCCTGCCCAGGTGGCGCTGCCAACTGGCCCCAGGTGCTAGCTAGAGGCAGTGGCCGGCCTCAGGAGCGCACCTGCTGGCATCCCCGGGCCGCACAGACATTCTCTGAGGGAAGCTGGAGCCCCTGGCAGCGTCCCCAGCTCGCTGGCTCGCAGGCTCGCCGGCTCGCATGTGCGCCGTCCAGGATTCCCTGCACTGTCGCTCCCCATCTTCGTGGAGGAACGACACTAAACCCTGCGCTGTTCTTTTGTCTGCTCGGCCCTTCCCGGGTTTGCTGCTGGTTCTTCCTGGGTTGGCTGCCGTCCTTCCACCTCCGTGGAAGGGCGGTTCCCCCTGCCACTTTCCCCACTTCCGCGGGGGAGCGGCACACCGCCGGCTGGCTCTCTTGGGGGCTGCTCAGATGTTCCTCAGGTGTTCCTGATGCATGTTGTCTCTCTCCTCCTTTATAGTCCTCTTCCACCAATCCCAACTCTGCTACCCACACGCCGAGTACACTGCTCTCCTCCAATCAGGAGCAGGTCCTACAGTTTATTGGTTGAACTGGAGGCAGCTGTGTAGAAGTTGTTTCCTCCTCTCCCAGTGCCATATTGTGGGAGAGCAGATGCATAGAATAAGTCTTAATTCCAGTAACTTAGTCTAGTCCGAGTTGCTCCCCACGCTGCACTAAGGGCTTGTAGGGTGGGGCCGTTCCCGGGGGCTGCTGCTGGGACACACCCACTCCTGACGCCCACTGGGGCGGTCCACGGGAGATGAGCTCGGAGCTGGGGTATGTATGGGCTGTCGCAGGATGGCCTTCAGAGCCTAAGCGCACACGTGTGGGCCCTCTTGTGTTGCCTTGCAGGACAGACATCTGGGCACTCCTGCGTTCCTGAGTGCCTCCTAGGTTCCCCACACCTCCCTTGGGCCAGGAGGAGGCACAGCCCCAGGAAACCTGTGCCACCTTGCACGTGGAGGCCCCGCCCACGGGCAGAGCAGCAAGCTCCATAGGCCCACTGGCCGCACCCAACCCTGCAGCCTGCCTGGATGGCTGGAGGCACAGAGATGGGAGGGTCCCCCCCCCCGGCCAAGCCAAGGTTGGCACCGCACACCCCCAAAGACTCCGCTGGCACTTCCCAGGAGGATGGACCTGGCTGCTCTTCAGCTGGCTGGCTCCCTCCCTCTGGTCGGGCATTGCAAACCCAGACCCACTTCTGGCCCCTGTGTTCCTGGCCTCCAGGGCACACTTAGGAGCGGGCGGGGGCCCCCCTTGGCTTCCATCTGCCATTCGCCCGCGGAGCCTGCCGGACCCCTGGCTCCAGGAGGCTGCCCAGCCAGCCGCTGCCAACTGGCCCCAGGTGCTAGCCAGAGGCAGCAGCCGGCCTCAGGAGCACACCTGCGGGCGTCCCTGGGCCACACAAACATTTCTCTGAGGGAAGCTGGAGCCCCCAGCAGCGTCCTACTCTGGCTCCCCGGCTCCCAGGCTTGGCTCAGTTCGCACTTGAGCCATCCAGGATTCCCTGCCCTAAGGGCTTGTAGGGCGGGGCCGTTCCTGGGGGCTGCTGCTGGGACACACCCACTCCTGAAACCACTGGGGCAGTCCACGCGAGATGAGACAGCGGCCGGCCTCAGGAGCATGCCTGGGTGCGTCCCTGAATTCTTTCTTGTGCCAAGACCAGAAGCCTGCATTTCGCTGGTAACAAAAGTAATGGGGGAAAATGGTGATGTAGGAAGTGCCTGGGGTGCGTGTCGCACAAAGAATTTCCTTGTGGTCTTGCAGTGAGTAAAGCAAGATTTATTTAAATGAGAAACCTCTTGCCACAGCAGCCAGAAGTGTTAGGAAAATGATGCAGTGTTATCTATGGAGCAATCTACAGGCTGAAAACATCCTAGGCCCTAGCTCCTCCCCCGGCCATTACTAGAAGCCAGGTGGCCTCATGGCCTAACCACTGGTGTCAAGTTCCACTCTCATCCTAATGGGATTCACTGCTCCTGCTTCCCTGCCTGCCCTCCAGCTAAGTTTTAAAAGGAGCTGTTCCTGAACTTGTGGTTCTCTGCTCTGTCTTGCTCCCTTCTCTCCTCTCCTCTCTCCATCTCAGCTCCTCTCATCTCTCTCTCGCTCTCTCCTCTTTCTCTTTCTCTCCATCTCCTGGCCTCTGTCTCTCACATTCTCCTTCTCCCTCCTTTCCTTCCTTGCTCCTTCCCTCTGGCCTGCTGCGTTTTAGCCAATAAACCCTTTCCCTTACTCCAGTGTTTGGTGTGTTTTGTGGCGACCTTACAATAAGGGAATCTCCACGAGAAGGAGACCTGAAAAATGGAGTGGAGTTTTTTAACTGCAATTTGGATGAGCAGAATCATCACAGCTAACAATCAGTCAGAGGTTGGGGACAAAATCCTGTCTAGCTTGCTCTTGTTAAAACAAACATCCAGCTGAATAGTAGGATAGGCAAATTCTTTCTATTCTCATGATAAAACTAGAAGCTCAAAAGGGTGGGATCATTGCTTCCTCGCTATTCTCATGCTAAAGCTAGAAACTGCTAATAGGTTCTGGGGAGGAGCAAGCATCTTGTCCACTCTCACAAGGACTCCCCATTAGTCTTTACACCAGCACCCCTGCATTACAACCTCTTTATAAACCCCCAATCACCCTCCTCCAACAGCATGGTAGTCCTAATGAAGGCATCCTACCTTCCCCTCATCTTGTGAGTAATATTTGCAGAAGAGTTTCAGAAGCCTACTGAAAAAAGGAGATGATTTGGAAGGGCAGGCTTTTGACCCAGCTGACAGAGAACCCTCACGCCAACTGAGGCAGAAAGCACCTCCCACCTGACACCCTGAACTCCCCTGACTGGCTGATGGGACCTTGCTCAGAACAAAGCCTGAAAATCTGCATAATTATCAATTTTTTATTTTATTTATTTTGACAGGCAGAGTGGACAGTGAGAGAGAGAGACAGAGAGAAAGGTCTTCCTTTGCCTTTGGTTCACCCTCCAATGGCCACCCTGGCCAGCGCGCTGCATCCGGCACATCGAGCTGATCCGAAGGCAGGAGCCAGGTGCTTCTCCTGGTCTCCCATGGGGTGCAGGGCCCAAGCACTTGGGCCATCCTCCACTGCACTCCCAGGCCATAGCAGACAGCTGGCCTGGAAGAGGAGCAACCGGGACAGAATCTGGTGCCCAGACTGGGACTAGAACCCGGTGTGCTGGCACCACTAGGTAGAGGATTAGCCTATTGAGCCATGGCTCTGGAAATAATTATCGATTGAATAGACTCATTGTTTTATTTCAAGCCTGGTGCTCCAATTACCCCTGTCCCTTTAAACATCCTCTGTGCTGCGTGGTTTGGTAGCAAAAGGCTTCTTTGGATTGGGAGGACTTTCTTTCCCCAAGACTGCAGCTGCCTTCTGGAAATACACCCTTTCCTCTGGCCAGCACTCAGCTATGGCGAATTGAAGCGGTGAGCATCAAGAGCCGGATTATGTGTCTGGAAACAACACTGGTGAGCTAGCCCAGAAGTCTGCAATGTATTGTTGTTGTTGTTTAAAGATTTTATTTATTTATTGGAAAGTCAGAGTTACACAGAGAGGAGAGGCAGAGAGAGAGAGGCCTTCCATCCAATGATTCACTCCTCAATTGGCCATAATAGCCAGAGCTGCATCCATCTGAAGCCAGGAGCCAGGAGCTTCTTGAGGGTGTCCCACACAGGTTAGGGGCCCAAGGACTTGGGCCATCTTCTACTGCTTTCCCAGGCCATTGCACTGAGCTGGATGGGAAGAGGAGCAGCCGGGACTAGAACCGGTGCCCATATGGGATGCCAGCACTTCAGGCCAGGGCTTTAACCCACTGAGCCACAGCACTGGCCCCTGGAATGTATTTTTCAAGTGGCTTAACCCTTTCACGTTAGTAAAGAGGGCAATGGTCACTTGTACCTCCACCCCAGAGCCACTTTTGAGCTAACATTTTGGCTGGGACTCTGGGGACATCCAGCAGCTTCTGAGAGCACTTTCTCCCCGGGACTTTCCTTTCTCTTCCTGCTGGACATTAGCTACCTTGTGGGGAGTCCATGGCTCCCCTTTGTGTCCAGAGTCAACAGCTCTGAGACTGGGTAAGTGGAACCAGGGGCATACCTGCAATTTCTGTCTCTGCTGTTTGGGTTCATGGCATTTGGATCTGGCCTCGGTCATTCTTTGTGGTACTGGTTTGTGGGAGACAGATTCTAAGATTTTTACCTCAGCCTCCCTGTGAGGAAATTTGGATATTTTTGGAAGAGTTCTCATTTGGTTGTTTGTATGAGGATTTCTTCCTCTTTGGTGAAATACGAGTGGTTTGATTTAATTTCCATCCAAAATCACCTTGAGTTGCATCATGGCTGATTGGGCAGCTTATAGTTACGATCTTATGACTAAGAAAAAAATGGTGTTCTATTGTAATATTGCATGGCCTGCATATGTGTTAAATTTAAGAGAAGGTGGTTGTTAAGTGGAATTTTTTAATGTTTATTTTATTTGAAAAGCAGAGTTACAGAAAGACATGGGGGGACCTGTTAGGAAAAGAGGCACAGAATAGAGAGGAGGCAGTGTACAAATTTATAGCCAGACCGAATTTATTCAGAGAAAATAAATCCATAGAGATGGGTGACCAACTGCAACTGTCCATGTGCCCATGATGGTAACCCCTGACAGAAGGCCCTGACACCCAGGAGCCGGGCCTTTTTATATTTCAGGAAGCTGGGGATGGGGGTGGGGTAGGGAACAGCAGGCAGAGGGGAATTCCTGGAACTAGTCTTTCAGGTGTTCAGAGCTACTGGTCTTTCAGGTGGCTGTAAGGGGTGGAGTATGGAGACAATAGAGAGTGAGACCCAACTGAGTTTTTTTTTTTAAGATTTATTTATTTACTTGAAAGTCAGAGTTACACAGAGAGAGAAGGAGAGGCAGAGAGAGAGAGAAGGCTTCCATCCTCTGGCTCACTCCCCAGATGGCCACAATAGCCAGAGGTACACCCATTCAAAGCCAGGAGCTTCTTCTGGGTCTCCCACATGGGTGCAGGGCCCAAGGACTTGGGCTGTCTTCCACTGCTTTCCTGGGCCATAGCAGAGAGCTGGATTAGAAATGGAGCAGCCAGGACTCAAACCGGCACTCATATGAGATTCCTGCACTGCAGGCAGCGGCTTTACCTGCTATGCCGCAGTGCAGGCCCTCCAATTGAGTTTCATGGGCAAAAAATACATTCCAATGTTTATCTCTTTGGAGCAATGAGGAAGAATGGCTGAGGCTTATGTCCTTGTTCCTTGTTGCATCAGGTCCTTCATCTACTGGTTTACTTCTCAGATGGCTGCAATGGCCAGAGCTGGGCCCACTTGAATCCAGGAGCCAGGAGCTTTCTCTGCCCTCCCCCCCATCCAGTGCAGGGACCCAAGGGCCTGAGCCATCCTCCACTGCTCTCCCAGGGCCACATCAGAGACCTGGATCACAATTGGAGCACCCAGAACTGGCCCTAATGGGATGCTGGCACTCATTGCAGGTGGCTGCTTTACCCAATATGTCACATTGTTGGCCCCTGTTAAGCGGATTTCTAACAGTAGAGGTTTTGTGAGAGATCTGGTAAATGGGCTGAAGTAAGCATTTAAATCCCTTGAACCTTCCAACAAATGTGTCTGTGTCTGTTGATGTCCAAGGAGACAGGTTAGGAGTCCTTGTCAATTTAGAAAAAGCAGGATCTTCAGCTCTGCCTCAGCCCAATGGTTGAGCAGAGACCCTCGGACTCCCTGATCTCTTAAAAAATCTATTGTTAGGGACCGGCATCATGGCTCCCTTGGTTAATCCTCTGCCTGTGGTGCCAGCATCCCATATGGGTGCCAGGTTCTAGTCCCAGTTGCTCCTTTTCCAGTCCAGCTCTCTTCTGTGGCCCAGGAAGGCAGTGGAGGATGGCCCAAGTGCTTGGGTCCCTGCACCCACATGGGAGACCAGGAAGAAGCGCATGGCTCCTGGCTTCGGATCCGTGCATCGCCAGCCATGGCGGCCATTTGGCGGGTGAACCAATGGAAGGAAGACCTTTCTCTCTGTCTCTCTCACTGTCTAACTCTGTCAAATAAATAAATAAAAATAAATTTAAAAATGTATTGTAAATTTCCACAGACGTCTCTGATAAAATTGTGAAGTACAAGAGTAATAAAGCAATAAAAGATGTTTCTCTACTGAATCTGTAATGAAGATATAATTATCTTTATGTATGTTAGTTTCCAGTACCATTACTGGGACTAGAGTTGCTTTCCAAGTTCAATGCTCAAGTAAATTTTTCAGGTTTCCACTGAGGAACAAATAGGGTTAACTGAGGTTACTAACAGCAGGAAGTAATTATATTCAGTTGATTGGAACTTTCAAAAAGGAGTTGTAACCATACTAAAGCCATCCTCCTTCCCTTTTCCTTTTCATATTTTATGTAGGAAAAACAATTACTGATATTCTGAACTACCTGAATTACTCTGGTGAATAGTAGCATTTGTATAATAGTGGACTTCAGCCCCAGCTAACAAAGAAACCTTCACCCAACTGATGCTGAGCCCCTGGTTAAGAAGTTTCGATCATGGGGCCCACGCTGTGGCACAGCAGGTTTACACTCTGGTCTGAAGCACCAGCATCCCATATGAGCACTGTTTCGAGACCTGGCTGCTCCACTTCCAATCCAGCTCTCTGCTATGGCCTGGGGAAGCAGTAGAAGATGGCCCAAGTCCTTGGGCTCCTGCACCCATGTGGGAGACCCAGAAGAAGCTCCTGGCTCCTGGCTTCAGGTTGGCACAGCTCTGGCTGTTGAGGCCAATTGGGGAGTCAACCATCGGATGGAAGATCTCTCTCTCTCTTTCTCTCTGCCTCTCCTCTCTCTGTGTAACTCTTGACTTTCCAATAAATAAATAAATCTTAAAAAAAAAAAAGAGGCCTCATCAGAAAAAACCTTGAGCATTTACATATTGTCAATTAAGGTGACTCATTGTTTTATTTACCTCTCCCTGAAGCTACCCTTGTTCTTTAAGAAACCCTTCAGCAGTTATGGCCTGGGATAGCAGTAGAAGATGGCCCAAGTCCTTGGGCTCCTGAACCCAAGTGGGAGACCCAGAATAATCTCCGGCTCCTGGCCTCAAATTGACACAGCTCTGGCTGTCGCAGCCAATTGGGGAGTGAACCTTTGGATGGAAGACCTCTTTCTCCTTACCTCTCCTTCTCTCTCTGTGTAATTCTGACTTTCAAATAAATAAATAAATCTTTTAAAAATTTAACCTGTAACAGAGATATTACATTTTATATCAAGAGCTCTCTCTCTCTGGGGCTGTACTGTGGCATATAGAGCTGGACCTCCACCTGTAGTACCACCATCCCATGTGGGTACCATTTCATGTCCCTGTTGATCCTCTCTGGCTCTGGATCTCTGCTTTGTGGCCTGGGAATGTGGTGGGAGATGCCCAGGGGGGCTTGGGACCCAGTACCCGTGTGGGGGATATGGGGGAGGCCCTGGATCCTGGCTTTGGATCAGACCAGCCCTGGCCATTGTGGCCATTTTGGGGGTGGTCTTGCTGGTGGAGGACCTTTCTCTCTGGCTCTCCCACTCTCTGTGGCTCTGTCTCTCAAATGAATAAATAAAATCTTAAAAAAAGAGAGATATTTCTTTCCCCAAGATGCCAGCTTGTAGAAATAAGCTCTTTCCTCTTATCAACATTCATATCTGTACAATTGGCTACCCACATGGTGAGCCATAGGGCCTGATTAAAAGATTTAAAAAGAGTTGCAGAGATTTCTATATTTTTCTGTGTCATAATGTATGCTATGCCTTATATATGTGTACTGTTGTATGTGTAAAAGTTGGTTGTGGTTATTTGTGTGATTTAAAATCACAACATAATTTTCACCTAAGCACAAACAATAGATGAGAAGAGTGATGCAATGTTCATTGCTTCCTATGAAGTCCAATTTAAAGTTGTTCTTTGGCAAGATCATGACTTAAGAGATTAGCCATACTTATCTAATGTTTTAGTTTCTCAGGCAATGTAAGTATAATTGCCAAAAAATGAATTGGTGGTCTTTGCTGTGGCACCTTGTGCATCATCAGGTCCCTGCAACCTATGGGATGTCTCCCTCTCCTCACCTTCCTGAGAAATGGACTCAAGTGTACACTGACTGGAGAGGAGGTAGAGAAGATAATGTAGCAGTGCTGGGTCAGAATCCACAGCAAGGTTCAAGCTGATGCTGCAAGCCTTGCTGGATTCATGGATATGTGTGAGATGCAGCAAACATCAGCATCAAGCCGACAGGTGAGCATTTCTGCCTGATCTTTGACACCAAGGGGCCATCTTGCTGTTCACTACATCACAGCAGAAGCCACATGGTGGCAGACATGAGCAGGAGGTGGTATACAAACTGAACACACACTGAAGAGAATGCCCAGTACAAGCTGTGCAAGGTGAGGAGGATGACTGGGTACAAAGGTAATCCCACCCCTGATGGCTCATGATGCTTGTGCCATGTGCAACCCAGATCCTCTCCTCAAGGTGATCATGGTATGGATTACTGATTCGGGGCCCCTATGCAATTTGACATGAGGTAATAGACCTCAGGTTTTCCTGCCCAGGGGTAAGAGCATCTCTGATTTACAGTATCTGCAGAGAGATAAAGCAGTGTAGCAGCTAGAGAGACCAAGGGCTACTCTGTGGGGAGCAACTCGGACTAGACTGTTACTGGAATTAAGACTTAGTCTATGCATCTGCTCTCCCACAATATGGCGCTGGGAGAGGAGGAAACAGCTTCTACACAGCTGCCTCCAGTTCAACCAATAAACAGCAGGACCTGCTCCTGATTGGAGGAGAGCAGCATACTCAGCGTGTGGGTAGCAGAGTTGGGATTGGTGGAAGAGGACTATAAAGGAGGAGAGAGACAACATGCACCAGGAACATCTATCTGAAGGAACACCTGAGGAACATCTGAGCAGCCCCCGAGAGAGCCAGCCGGCGGTGTGCCGCTCCCCCGCAGAAGTGGGGAAAGTGGCCAGGGGGAACCGCCCTTCCACGGAGGTGGAAGGGTCTGTAGCCAACCCAGGAAGAACCAGCAGCAAACCCAGGGAGGGCCGAGTAGACAAAAGAAGAGCACAGGGTCCTGTGTCATTCCTCCATGAAGAGGGGGAGCGACATAATGGTGCCGTGACTCGGAAAAGAAGCCTAGGCAGGGTTTAGTGTCGTTCCTCCACGAAGAGGGGGAGCGACATAATGGTGCCATGACTCGGATAGGAAACCTAGGAGGGAAGAAGCGGGAAGAAGTGGGAAAATACTGGAGAGAGAGACTAGCAAAGAGGCTAGGGAAAAGCCGGACGGAAAAGGTGCCGGAAGAAGCTATCGAAAGCCTAGGCATAGACTCGGATACGGACTGTGGGAGAAAAGTTAGAAGAAATCTATGGTTGAACGCGAAAGTGAAACCTAGAAGAAACTTAGACTCGGATATGGACTGTGGGGAGAAGCCAGGAGAAATGAGAGGGGAATATTGTTGGAAGAAAAGTTAGGAAACATACCGGATAGAGAAAAATGTTAGGGAGGATGAAGCCGCGGGGGCAGGCTGAGGCGGAGACGTAAGCCAGGTTGGAATTCTTCAAGTCAGCCCAGGAAGCAAAAGGCAAAAAGCTAAAACCAGAGGCCGAGATGTAAGCCAGGTTGGAATCCGTCAGATTAGCCCGGGGAGCAAAAGACAGGAAGCCAAACCGGGAGCAGAGACGTAAGCTATAGGTTGCATTTCGTCAGGTTAGCCCTGGGAACTTAGACTGAAAACCGAGAAGCGGAAACGTAAGCTAGGCTGTGTGATTCAGGGAAGCCGCCGCACGCAGAGAGAGCGCGTGGGGCACAAAAGGGGAGAGTGCACAGGGCGCGAGTAGGAAACACGGGGCTAGTGCGAAGGCCGTGGTGCGGGCGCAAAGGGCGCGGAGACTGCGGAGTGTGCGAAGCTGGGAAGCCGCGCAGAGCCAGGAAGCCACCGTGGGTGAGGCGCCAAGAAGCAGCCTCAGGGTGGGCGCCGGGAAGCCACGGGGATAAGAGAAACAGAAGTTTAGAAGTAAAATGAGAGAAATAGGAATGCTGGCAGATAGAAGTAAAATAGGAGAGATAGGAATGCCCGGAGGTAGAGACATAGAGAAAAATAAGGCCTCCCCACAACACGGCAATGAGAGAACTTGGATTCGGTCTGCCTGATTAGTAAGACGATAAGCACCTGTGGGCGGCTGCAGGTCACCGAAGACAGGCACATTATCAACACCAATAAGTCTCCCCACAAGACGGCAATGAGAGGGCTTGGATTCAGTTTGCCTGATTGGTAGGGCTTGTAAGCACCTGCAGGCAGTTCTAGCAGAGCAGAGCATGCGCTGCAGGGCACCGAACACAGGCACGCATCAGCGCCTAAAAACCTCCTCACAACATGGCAAAGAGAGGACCCGGATTCAGTTTGCCTGATTGGTAGGGCTTGTAAGCACCTGTGGGCAACTCCAGCAAGCAGAGCAGAGTGTGTGCCATGGGGCACCGAAGACAGGTGCGTATCAATGCCAAAAATAAAAAGAAAGGGGGATCTGTGGGGAGCAACTCAGACTAGACTGTTACTCGAATTAAGACTTATTCTGTGCATCTGCTCTCCCACAATATGGCGCTGAGAAGGGAGTAACAACTTCTACGCAGCTAACTCTCGCCAACTTGAGTGATGACCTGCAGGAGCTGATTCTGCTCCTGATTGCAGGAGAGCAGCGTACTCGGCGTGTGGGTAGCAGAGTTGGGATTGGTGGAAGAGGACTATAAAGGAGGAGAGAGACAACATGCACCAGGAACATCTATCTGAAGGAACACCTGAGGAACATCTGAGCAGCCCCCGAGAGAGCCAGCCGGCGGTGTGCCGCTCCCCCGCAGAAGTGGGGAAAGTGGCCAGGGGGAACCGCCCTTCCACGGAGGTGGAAGGGTCTGTAGCCAACCCAGGAAGAACCAGCAGCAAACCCAGGGAGGGCCGAGTAGACAAAAGAAGAGCACAGGGTCCTGTGTCATTCCTCCATGAAGAGGGGGAGCGACATAATGGTGCCGTGACTCGGAAAAGAAGCCTAGGCAGGGTTTAGTGTCGTTCCTCCACGAAGAGGGGGAGTGACATAATGGTGCCATGACTCGGATAGGAAACCTAGGAGGGAAGAAGCGGGAAGAAGTGGGAAAATACTGGAGAGAGAGACTAGCAAAGAGGCTAGGGAAAAGCCGGACGGAAAAGGTGCCGGAAGAAGCTATCGAAAGCCTAGGCATAGACTCGGATACGGACTGTGGGAGAAAAGTTAGAAGAAATCTATGGTTGAACGCGAAAGTGAAACCTAGAAGAAACTTAGACTCGGATATGGACTGTGGGGAGAAGCCAGGAGAAATGAGAGGGGAATATTGTTGGAAGAAAAGTTAGGAAACATACCGGATAGAGAAAAATGTTAGGGAGGATGAAGCCGCGGGGGCAGGCTGAGGCGGAGACGTAAGCCAGGTTGGAATTCTTCAAGTCAGCCCAGGAAGCAAAAGGCAAAAAGCTAAAACCAGAGGCCGAGATGTAAGCCAGGTTGGAATCCGTCAGATTAGCCCGGGGAGCAAAAGACAGGAAGCCAAACCGGGAGCAGAGACGTAAGCTATAGGTTGCATTTCGTCAGGTTAGCCCTGGGAACTTAGACTGAAAACCGAGAAGCGGAAACGTAAGCTAGGCTGTGTGATTCAGGGAAGCCGCCGCACGCAGAGAGAGCGCGTGGGGCACAAAAGGGGAGAGTGCACAGGGCGCGAGTAGGAAACACGGGGCTAGTGCGAAGGCCGTGGTGCGGGCGCAAAGGGCGCGGAGACTGCGGAGTGTGCGAAGCTGGGAAGCCGCGCAGAGCCAGGAAGCCACCGTGGGTGAGGCGCCAAGAAGCAGCCTCAGGGCGGGCGCCGGGAAGCCACGGGGATAAGAGAAACAGTTTAGAAGTAAAATGAGAGAAATAGGAATGCTGGCAGATAGAAGTAAAATAGGAGAGATAGGAATGCCCGGAGGTAGAGACATAGAGAAAAATAAGGCCTCCCCACAACACGGCAATGAGAGAACTTGGATTCGGTCTGCCTGATTAGTAAGACGATAAGCACCTGTGGGCGGCTGCAGGTCACCGAAGACAGGCACATTATCAACACCAATAAGTCTCCCCACAAGACGGCAATGAGAGGGCTTGGATTCAGTTTGCCTGATTGGTAGGGCTTGTAAGCACCTGCAGGCAGTTCTAGCAGAGCAGAGCATGCGCTGCAGGGCACCGAACACAGGCACGCATCAGCGCCTAAAAACCTCCTCACAACATGGCAAAGAGGACCCGGATTCAGTTTGCCTGATTGGTAGGGCTTGTAAGCACCTGTGGGCAACTCCAGCAAGCAGAGCAGAGTGTGTGCCATGGGGCACCGAAGACAGGTGCGTATCAATGCCAAAAATAAAAAGAAAGGGGGATCTGTGGGGAGCAACTCAGACTAGACTGTTACTCGAATTAAGACTTATTCTGTGCATCTGCTCTCCCACAATATGGCGCTGAGAAGGGAGTAACAACTTCTACGCAGCTAACTCTCGCCAACTTGAGTGATGACCTGCAGGAGCTGATTCTGCTCCTGATTGCAGGAGAGCAGCGTACTCGGCGTGTGGGTAGCAGAGTTGGGATTGGTGGAAGAGGACTATAAAGGAGGAGAGAGACAACATGCACCAGGAACATCTATCTGAAGGAACACCTGAGCAGCCCCTGAGAGAGCCAGCTGGCGGTGTGCCGCTCCCCCGCAGAAGTGGGGAAAGTGGCCAGGGGGAACCGCCCTTCCACGGAGGTGGAAGGGTCAGTAGCCAACCCAGGAAGAACCAGCAGCAAACCCAGGGAGGGCCAAGCAGACAAAAGAACAACACAGGGTCCTGTGTCGTTCCTCCACAAAGAGGGGGAGCGACACTACTCTGCAGTAGGATGACTTTTTTTGAATTGCTAAATGTAAAAGATAGATTTTTCTAAATACATGTACTCTTGGCTTCTTAAAATATATAGAAGGCATTGGGCCTTTTGGTAAATGTTTTCATAAGTTGCTAACATATAACTGTTCAAAATTACCTGCTAAGTTTTCACCAAACAGTAAGTTACCAAGGATAAGAAATAATTTTTTAAGATTTATTTATTTAAATATTTGCAAAGCAGAATAACAGAGAGAGGGAGAGGAAGAAGTAGAGAGAGAGAGAGAGAGAGAGAGGTCTTCCATCCACTGGTTCACTCCCCAGAGGGCTGCAATGGCTGGACCTTGCAGATCTCAAGCCAGAAGCCAGGAGCCTCCTCCCACTCTCCCACATGGGTGCAGGGGCTAAAGGACTCTGGACCACCTTCCACTGCTTTCCTAGGTCATTAGCAGGGAGCTGGATTGGAGTGAAGCAACCAGCACTTGAAGCAGTGTCCTTATGAGATGCCACAGCTGCAACACTGCAGGTGGAGGCTTAACCTACTATGCCACAGCACCAGCCCCAATAAGAAATAATTCTAAGTCAATATCCCAAAGTTTAGAATTTTTGAAAGATTTATTTATGTATTTGAAAGGCTGAGTGAGAGAGACAGAGGCAGACATCTTCCATCTACTTGTTCAACCCCAGATGTCTGTAATAATCAAGCACTGGGCCAGACTGAAGGCAGGAGCCTGGAGCTCCATTCAGGTCTCCTACATCAGTAGCAGGGGCCTAAATACTTGTGCCATTTCCCTCTGCTTTTCCGGGCCATTAGCAGGGAGCTTTATCTGAGGTAGAGCAGCTGTGATATGAGCCAGTGCCCATATGGGATGCCAGCATCACAGGTGGTGGCCTTACCCATACATCACAACACTGGCCCTGACATCAAAAATTTTCAAAGTGGGGGCAGAATCATCGGTTAAATGCAGTCTATCATCCTGCATCCCATAAGAGTGCTTCTTTGAGTCCAGACTGCTCCACTTCTAATCCAGCACCCTGTGAATGTGCCTGGGATAGCAGAAGATGGCCCAAGTGCTGGGACCCCTGCCACACATGTGGGAGAACCACATGGACTTCCCTGGCTTCTGGCTTCAACCTGTCCCAGCTCTGGCTGTTGTAGATGGATGGGGAGTGACCAGATAGACAATCTCTTTCTCATTGTCTTTATTTTCTGGAATTCTGTCTTTCAAATAAATAAAACTAGGATTTAGTCCCCTATGTTAAATCAGTAAAGTTTTTTTTAGAAAATATAAATAATGATAAATATTTGCTAGGGGTTTTTAACATTTGATTTTAAAGTATAATAACTTTATAAAAAAGATTTATTTATCTGAAAGGCAGAGATACAAGTGAGAAAGAGGAAAAGAAAGAGATCTTCCATCCAATGACTCACTACCCAAATGGCCTCAATGGGTGGGGGTTGGGTCAGGCAGGAGCCAGTAAGCAGGAGCTAGGAGCGCCTGCTGAGTCTCCCACACAGGTGCAGGGACTCAAGTATTAGGCCACCTTCCTCTGCTTTTCCCAGGTGCATTAGCAGAGAGCTGGATCAGAAGTAGAGCAGCTGGGACTCAACTGAGCCAGAGTCCACATGAGATGCTGGCACTGAGGAGGAGGCTTAACCTTCTACACCACAGTGCCTAAAATTTTGAGAGAGAGAGAGAGGGAGAGGCAGAGTGAAATGTCTTCCATCCACAGGTTCACTCCCCAAATGGCCGTAATGGCTGGAGCTGAGCCAATCCAAGAGGAGCCAGGAGCTTCTTGTGGGTCCCCCATTCTCAAGCACATCTTGCACTGCTTTCCTAGGATTAGCCTACTACGCTCCAGTGCCTGGCCCCTCTAATAACATTTTCAACCGTCTTCTCAACTGCAGCTTCTTACAATTTCCATTTGATTGACTCCTTTCCAACAACTAGCCATCTCTTATAAGCTATTTTCTCCTCCTTTATTGTTTAGTTATGGCCTGTCATGAGAAATGCTTGTCTTTACAGCTGACATTGTGGTACAGCAGGTTAAGATGCTGCCTGTGATGGCAGCAACCCATATGGGCACTGGTTTGATTCCTCGTGGCCCACTTCTGATTCATCTCCTAGCTAATGCACCTGGGAAAACAGGAGAGGATGGCCCAAGTCCTTGGGACCCTGCACCCATGTGGGAGACCTGGATGAGTCTCCTGGCAGTGGCTTCTGCCTGGCCGTCCTGGTTGTAGTGGCCATTTGGCTAATGAACTAGCCAATGGAAGATTGCTCTCTCTGTTCTCTCTCTGTAACTCTACCTTGGAAATAAATTAATCTTAAAAAAGAGAAATATTTATCTTAGGAGACTAGGGATATTAAGAGTACTTGATCTTTACACCTAATTTTTTAAAAAGCTTTATTTATTTGAAAGTCAGAGATACACAGAGAGAGGAGAGGCAGAGAGAGAGAAAGAGAGAGAGAGACAAGTCTTCCATCTGCTGGTTCACTCCCCAGATGGCCAAAACAGCCAGAGCTGTGCTGATGTGAAGCCAGGAGCCAGGAGCTTCTTCCAGGTCTCCCAAGTGAGTGCAGGAACCTAAGGACTTGGGCCATCCTCTCCTGCTTTCCCAGGCCATAGCAGAGAGCTGGATAGGAAGTGAAGCAGCTGGGACTCAAACCAGTGCCCTTATGAGATGCTGGCAGTGCAGGCAGTGGCTTGACCTGCTGCACCACAGAACCAACCCCTACACCTAATTTTTTTAAGCTTTCTTTTTATTTGAAAGGCAGAGTTTACAGAGAGAGGGAGAGACAGAGATCTTTGGTCTACTGCTTCACACCCCAAATGGCCACAATGGCTGAACTTGAGCCAAAACGGCCAGGAATCAGGAGCTTTTTCTGGGTCTCCCACCTCGCTGTCAGGGACCCAAGGATTTGGCCATTTTTCATTGGTTTTCTAGGCACATTAGCAGAGACTGTATCAGAAATGGAATAGTCAGGACTAGAATCAGTGTGCATGTGGAATGCCTGTGTCACAGGTGGTGGCTTTTACATACCACACCACAACACTGGCCCCTACACCTGACTTTTCTAGATGTATTTAAATTGTTCTATGGGATTTTTTTCTGCTTTTGTTTCTAAGGTGTATTATTCTCTTATTTTGATGTATTTATTTATTTGAAATGCAGAGTTACAGAGAGGCAGAGAGAGAGAGAGAGGTCTTCCATCTGATAGTTCACTCCCCAGATGACCACAATGGCCAAAGCTGCACTGAGCTGCAGCCAGGAGCTTCTTTTGGGTCTCCCACAGGGATGCAGGGGCCTAAGGACTTGGGCCTTCTTCTGCTGCTTTCTCAGGCCATAGCAGAGAGCTGGATCAGAAGTGGAGCAGCCATGACATGAACTGACACCCATATGGGATCACAGCACTGCAGGCAATGGCTTTGCTTGCTAAGCCACAGTGCCGGCAACAGGTGTAATCTTTTCTAAGTTTTTTCATTCCTTTATAATGTTGAATGCTCACAGCCTCCAGTGTCTAAGGTTGGGTACCTTTCCATTGGGTTTAACTTCTAAGTAATCTGGAGGAGCTTCCCATTAGAAGAAACACAGCACAAAAGAATTTTCTTTACCTTTTGGTTACTACAGAAGGGAAAGAAATTTTGTGTTTTGTCAAGATTATCTCATGTATTCTCTGACTTTGGGTTTAGAAAGCTGAGTGTTAAGAGTTGAGATTTTTAATATATTTTAAATATCTATATCTATTAATTAAATATTCAATATACTTAATATATTTATAAATAATTTGAGTTAATATTATGTAAGTGATTATTATCTCATAATGATCCGGGATCCTATGTGGTCTTCCATCCACTGGTTCACTCCCCAAATGACCGCAATGGCCAGAGCTGAGATGATCAGGAGCCAGGGGCCTATTCTGGGTCTCCCACATGGGTGCAGGGGCCCCAGGACTTGGGCCATCTTCTACTGCTTTCCCAGGCCACAGCAGAGAGCTGGATCAGGAAAGGAGCATCTCATATGGGATGCTGGTGTCACAGGCCGTGTCCTTACCCTGCTGTGCCACAGCACCAGCCCAGAATAGCAGGCTTTGACCCAGCTAACAAAGGAGCTTCAGCCCCATCAAAAGATCTTCACCTGGTTGATGCCTTGGATTTCCCCAGATGAGCACTTATTAGAGCAAAGCCTGAACAGCTGCCAAATTGTCAACTAAATAGAATCACTTTGATTTCTAACCTCCATCTGAAGCTACCCATTTTTTTAAAAAAAGATGTATTTATTTTATTCAAAAGGAAGAGGTACAGAGAGAGAGAGGAAGAGATGGAGAGAGATTTTCCATCAGCTAGTTCATTCCCCACATGGCTGCAATCACCTGAGCTGGGCCAGACCAAATCCAGGAGTCCAGTCAGAAGCATCTCCCAGGTCTCCCAAGGGGGTGGCAGGGGCCCAAGCACGTGGGTGACCTTCCACTGATTTCCCAGCTGCATTCACAGTGAGTTGGATCAGAAGCAGAGCAGCTGGTGCCCATATGTGACAGTTTTACTGCTGGCTGTGCCTTTACCGCATATACCACAGTGTCTGCCCCTCGACCCATGTTCTTAGAAACAGCTCTTGCTGGCTTGTTGGGTGGAAAGAGCACATTTTAGATGAAGAGATCTCTTTCTTTTCCCCAAGATGCCGGCTTCTTGAAATATATGCTTTCCTCTCTGGTGAATCCAGTTGTCGAGAAGCAAGGGCCTCATTATTGTTCAGTAGCACTTATTTTCTGCTGACTTTACATAAAAATATAAACACCCACAGAATGCTTACCAAGTGAATGAATGGGCATTTGTCAGTTCAGGTGTCTTCCTGATTTCTTCCCCCACTGCCCTCAGAAGTGACCAGGTCTAATTCTTTGTGGTTCTTTTTGTAGTTTGTGATCTGCTTCTTCCAAAGAAGAATTTTGTTTGTCTCTTGGCTTTTCAACTTTTCAGAATGCTGATACTAACTATTGATATTTTACACTAAAAAGATATTTTCCTTTTTTGCCTTGAGTGTTTTTCCCCCAGATGTTTCTATTCTAGGTTGTAGTTCAGGCAGTTCACGTCAGTGGTTCCAGTAGTTATGGAACGTTGCTTTCTTCTAGATTATTATTCGATGTCTGTGACTGTTACTTTTTTAATTCCCCACCAGTGCTAATGCATGGCAAATATTTTAAATAACTGAGAAAAATATTGTTAGACTGCAGGTTGTGGATAAATTCAAATTTAATATGAAGTATTCATAGAGTGGAGGGATTATCTAAATTTTCATTGATGTGTATTTTGTGATTTGTCAACACTGGGATGACCTTATTCCCTTATTCCATCTAGTAGTAACTGGCATCTCTGATTATTCATTACTAAATACCAATTTCCAGTGACTTGGTATTTCCACTTTTATATTTATTTGTACTGATTACCACTGATGTATCTGTAATGCCCATTCAGTTGTATGGATTTTACTTTACATAGATTGATGCTAAGGAAACAGTGTACTATCCTTTTGGAAAACTACCTTCAGTTTCATTGTGTAACACTTAAAATTTTTCTGACCTAAATCCTAATCAGAACTGAAGCTATCTTTGTGTTTATCCTACTCTTAATGTACTTACATATTTTCAGTTGAAAAAAATGGAATAATTTAACACATTAATGGTGATAAATATGTATGTAGAAGTGAAATAAACCTCACCATCATATGCATTCTATTGTGTAGTTCTTTTTGATGATGGTGGAACACTTAAAACCTAATCTAAGTTATTATTCATAGTAGAGTCACCATGTTGTAATACAGATCTTTCACAATTCATATGCAAGTGAAATTTATTCTTTCTTAAATATTTATTTATTTATTTGAATGGGAGAGTGACAGAGAAAGAGATCGTCCATCCTCTGGTTCACTCTGCAAATGGCTGCAATGGGCTGGATTGGGCTGGGCTGGGCCTAAGCCAGGACCCTAACTCTTCATCTGGAGGATACCTGAGCTCCATTTGGGTTTCCCACATGGGTGGTAGGAGCCCAGGTACTAGGACAATCATCACTGCTTTCCTAGACATTAGAAGGGAGCTCAATTGAAAATACAGCAGAGTATTTGATACTCTGTTGGATGCCAGCATCATAAGTAGGAAGTTAATCTTGATACAGTGCTATAATGCTGGCATCCAGTTTTTTCTTTAATTAACCCAGAATCAGATCATCTTTTTGTGTCTTTATATTTAAAATGGTTTTCTTATAGATCACACATAGTTAGGTCTTGGTTTTATTTTGGCTGTTTCAATCTCTTTTAATTGGTATATTTAGATAATTCACATTGAACACAATAATTTATATAGTAGAATTCATTAAAATAGCATATTTTAATTGTTCTCTTTTGCTGTCATTTGTCTTTAATGTCTTATTTATTTTCATTTATTTGAAAGGCAGAAGCAGAAAGACCTTCTCATCTGCTGGCTCACTGCCCAAGGCCCTGCAACAGCTATGGTTAGGAGAGGCTAAATCCAGCATCCAAAAACTGCATTTGCAGCTACCATGTTTATGGGGGGGACTCAAGTACTTGAATCATCATCTCAGGGTGAACATTAGCAGGAAGATGGATCAGGTAGGATAAGCAGGCTCCAACAAGGCACTCCAGTATGCAATGACGTTATCACAAGTGGCATTTCTTACCCCCAAACCTCCCTGCAATGTCCACAGTAAGCAAATCTATTTTAATGGAGCACATTTGTGGTCGCTTGTGTTGCAAAGTTTAGAAATAGGGAAAAGAGCAGAAGGCAGCCAAATTTTTTTTTACAGTTTTAAGCTTTTATTTAGTGAAAGAAATGCATAGGAGAGTGAGAACCCTATCTACAGGAGAGAAGCAAATCTGAATTCATGCTGAGTACTAGGAACCAGCCACATGGAGGAACATCTAGGCCAGGAAGCACGGGGTGGGTGGCCCAAAGTCCATGAGCCCTGGAGGTGCAGGGCCACAGCAAGCCCCATACTGGCAAAAGGCCAAGGAAAGGAGAGAGAAGGACACCATGTCCCAGACTTTTAATCCATTTCCAAATGGGAGCAGTTAATTAACCTGATTGGCCAGTGGGTACACAGGTGTGGCCAGGTAGGGGTATGAGGTCACACAGGGGCATGGTGAAAGTGTGGTCTTTTAGCTCACACACCTAATCAATTTTATTCTATATGCCTGCCTACAACATTCTCCCCTCAGAGACCCCATTCTCTTAATCCTAAGGGACGTTGAGGGGTGTAGAGTCAACATCTCTTCTGTAGCTGCATCCTGCTTATAAGGGGCGTAGTATATTTCTTTAATTTATCATTTTATTTCTTTTAGGCAGAGATACAAACAGATACAGTGCTTTCATGTGCTGATTCCTCCAAGGCTCACAACTGAGTCTGGGCTAAATCAAAACCAGGAGCTGTGGGGCAGGGATTGTGCTGCATCAGTTTAAGCTGCTGATTGGGAGGCTCATATCAAATACCAGGGTGTGTGTCTTGTCTACTATGATTTCTTTAAAAAAATTATTGTTTTCCAATTAATGTGAAATGTAGTTTGTCATATTTGATATCTAGAGCTATGGTGAAATGCATTGACAAATAAATGATTTGTAGATGTCACAAACTCTGGTTTATTTATTTATTTTTGAGTAGTGTTATTTAATATACCACATTTATTTTAAAAGTCATATTTTGAGACCCATTTCAGAAACCACAGTTGATTTGGAACAAACACTGTTTTGGAAGACTTTTCCTTGTCCATGGTTACACTTTTTCCCTAATAATCTCTATGGATTGTGTATCCAAAAGTGGGCATTATACAAGTTTTTCACACTTAATATCAGCTACTTATATGCTACAAAATTTAATGTGAATCTATTTCCCATTATTTAACATGTGAATAAATCACACTTTTACAGCTTGTTGGTTTGTAAAATACAAATAAATCACAGTACAGTGCTCAAATAGATGTATAAGATTAAAAGTTTTGCAGCCTGTGTTGAGGCATAGCAGGTGAAGCCACTGCCTGACCCTGGCATCCTATATGGCACCAGTTAATGTCCTGGCTGCCCCAATTTTGATCCAGGCCCCTGCTAATATTCTGGGAAAAAAACAGGAAGATGGTCCAAGTTTTTGGGCTCTTGCACTCAAAATGGAGAAAAGTTGTGCAGGTATAAAATTCAACCATTTCATTTGTAATTCTTAGTAAGCATTTTGGGGTGGCCTCTGCTAGGCCATCCATATGCTGGTGGTACCTGGAATCACAAATCACCTGTTTTAGTTAGCTACTGCTTTAATTGAGGCTGCTGCCTTCAAGATTGCTTAACTCACACCAATATTTTTTTTTAATTTATTTATTTGTTCATTGGAAAGGCAGATTCATAGAGAGACAGGGAGAGACAGATCTATCTTACTATCTAATATGTTCTGCTGGTTCACTCTTCAAATGGTTTCAATGGCTAGGGCTGGACCAGGCAAAAGTCAGAAGACAGGAACTCTATCCAGGTTTCCCAGGTGGATAGAAATGGTCCAAGTAGTTGGACTGTCTTCAGGTATTTTCCCAGGTGCATTAGTAGGGAACTGGACTGGAAGTGGAGCAACTCTGGCTTTAACCAGTGGTGGTAGAGACCCATTGTTCCATATCACATACCGATGATTTTTTACTGATTTGTTTATTTGAAAGGCAGAGAAAAAGGTCCTCCATCTGCTGGATCACTCTGCAAAAGCCCACAATAGCAAGTGTTATATCTATGAAAGCCAGGAGGTAGGAACTCTATGTGGGTTTCACATTCAGATGGCAGGAAACTAAGTTTCTGAGCCATGATCTGTTGACTCAAGAGAACACTTTTGGGCTGGTGCTGTGTTGTAACAGGAAAGTCATGACCTGCAGTGCCAGCATCCCATGGGCACTGGTTCCAGTCCTGGCTGCCCACTTCCAATCCAGCTTTCTGCTAGGCCTGAGAAAGCAGTAGAAGATAGCTCAAGTCCTTGGGCCCCTGCACCTTCATGGGAGACCTGGAAGAAGCTCCTGGCTCCTGTTTTTGGATCTGTTTAGCTCTGGCCATTATGGCCATTTGGGAAGTGAACCAGCAGGTGGAAGGCCTATCTCTCTCTGCCTCTGCCTCTCTGTAGCTCTGCCTTTCAAGAAAATATTAAAAAAAAAAAAAAAACTTAAAAACAACACTTGCAGGAAGTTGAGTTGGAAGTGTGGAATAGCCAGGACACAAACCAGGCACTCTGTGACGTGGTATGTCCAGAGAAGTAGGTAAGCCTACTGCATCTTAATGCCTACCCTTCCAATGCCTGATTTGCACAGCCTTGACCTAGGCCCCAGGTGTCCATCAGGTAAGTCTCAGGATTCTCCACATGATTACTGTACAAGAAGGCACACTCCCAAAGGTAAAATACTTTACAAACTATGTTGATATCATATTTATGGTCATATCATGGGCTAGATCAAGTGAACTGGAAAATGTCAGGGTTCTGTGTGGTGGAGAATTAGGTCAAGATTTGGATACAGGGAGGAGTGTCACATGGAACAGTTACAGAAAGCTGTGCTAACAGATTCTGTTAATTTTTCCTATATATACAATTGTGGCCAAAAACTAATTTTGAAGCTGGATACTTTTAAGGAATTTGAGATACATAAAAAAAGCAAGAGATGTTTTAAGGAAAAGAGTACTGCCTGAGTGATTTTCTATGTAATATAGATTCTAGTGAAATCATAATTTTTTTGGTGTACTGCTGCTTATTTGAACAATTGTGATGAACATTATAAATTATTTCTATATGGTTTATTTATTTATTTGAAAGGCTGAGTTACAAAGAGACAGAGGCAGGGAGAGAGAGAGAGAGGCCTTCCATCTGCTGGTTCACTCCCGCATGTCCTCAATGGCTGGGGCTGGGCTGATCTGAAGCCAGTAGCCTGGAGCTTCTTACAGGTCTCCCATGTGAGTGCATGGGGCCCAAGGACTTAGGTGCTCATCCACTGCTTTCCCAGTCCATAGCAGAGAGCTAGATCAGAAGTAGAGTAGCTGGGACTCATATTGGTGCCCATATGAATGCCCATACTGTAGGAGATGGCTTTACCCACTACTCCATAGTGACAGCCCTGACAAGGATTTTTTTTTTTACAGAATTGGTAATAAATTAATATTTTAGTTAGTCTAACAATAGTTTATGCTTAATCATAGTGATTGGTAGACTAGTGTGTGCTCTTTTGGCATCTTTTCTGTTTTTCCCATGTGTAAAGATTATATTCCCCCACAGGGAGGCTACCTCATTTTTGTCACTGAGCCAATATGCCCATTTTTCTATATACATTTCCTTCATGATCTTGATTAGCACAGTAGACTCTAGAAAGAATCTAGACTTTTTGTCTGACCCCTCCTTCTCAGCAATTTCTCTTGCAGATAAGATTCTAGAGACATCTACATGTGGCCAAGACCAACAAAAATAAATATATTGCTGGTAGGTTGTTTATTTATTCCTCAGCTTCTTTCACATTGTATATTAAGAGCTTTATGAGATTTTTAAAATAAATTGGAAAAGCATAAAGAAATATAATTCAGAATCAGGATTCATATAAGAGAAAGTAAGCATGGTTTCAAGATTTAAAGCCACCTGAGCTGAATGCACATTGGTCTCAATTTTTTTTATTGCCATAGCTACAAGACATGGTTTGAATTCAAACTTCAGCAAGAATTTGCTACATCAGAAACAATTAATTAAAAAGGTAATATTTTGAATTATTAAAGTAGAGTTTCTTTAAAAGCTTTTGGAGGCTGAACTTGCTTCATGGATTAGATCAGAAAATGTGTATAGGATCGAATCTATTGCAGGCCCTTAAATAACTCTCCATAGTTTTATCACAGTGATTCTACAAATGCAGGACTACTTCAGAGTCCACAAAGTTATGTTTCAGGCAAATTATTCCATTTATCAATGGCATAAACTATAGTCAGAGCCCAAGACAATTCTCTAGTCTTTGACTTGAATCTTTTGCCTCTTAAAGTATTTATATACTTGAGAGAGAATGAGAAGCAGATGGAAATATATAGAGATCTTTTTTAAAAAAAAGATTTTATTTATTTATTTGATGGGCATAGTTACAGGGAGAGGAGAGACATATAAATTTTTTATCCACTGGTTCAGTCTCCAAATGGCCAAAGCAGCTGGAGATGGGCTGATCCAAAGCTAGGAGCCAGGAGCTTCCTCTGGGTCTCCCAGGTGGGTTTAGGGGCCCAAGGACTTGGACTATCTTCCACTGCTTTGCCAGGACAAAAACAGAGAGCTGGATGCAAAGAAGAGCATCTGGGGCCCTTGCTGTGGCATGGTAAGTTAAGCCTCTGCCTGTGGTGCCGGCATCCCATATAGGCACTGATTTGAGTCCCAGTTGGTGCACTTCCAATCCAGCCCTTTGCTATGGCCTGGGAAAGTAGTCGAGGATGGCCCAACTCTTGGGGCCCCTGCACCCAAGTGGGAGACCTGGAGGATGCTCCTGGCTTCTGGCTTTGTATCCGCCCAGCTCCAACTATTGCAGCCATTTTGGGAGTGAACCAGCAGATGGAAGACCTTTCTCTCTGTCTCTCCAGCTCTCTCTCTGCAACTCTACTTTCAAATAAATATTTAAAAAAGAAGAAGAGCATCTGGAACACAAACTGATGCCCATATGGGATGCTGGCACTGTGGGTGGAGGCTTAGCCTGCTCTGTGTTATGGAATGACAGAGAGAAAGGGAGAGAGAGAGAGATAGAGACAGACACCTTCAATCCATTGATTCACACCCACAACACCCACAACACCCACATTGATTCACACCCACAACAACCAGGGCTGGGACAGGGTCATAACTGAGAGCCAGGAATATAGTCCTAGCCTCTCACTTAAGTTGCAGAAGCTTAATTTCTTGAATTGTCAACACTCACTTCTAGTGTCTAAATTTACAAAAATTGTGACATTGCAGTATATTGGGTTAAACAGCTGCCTGGGATTCAAGCATCCCTTATGGGTTCTGTTTTTTTTCCTGGTTGCTCCACTTCCAATCTAGCTCCCTGCTTAGGGCACCTGTGAAAGCAGAAGATGGTCCAAGTGCTTGGGCACCTGCCACCCATGTGTGAGACCCAGATGAAGCTTCTGGCTCCTGGTTTCAGTCTGGCCCAGCTCTTGCTGTTACAGCCACTTGGGGAGTGAAACAACAGCTAGAAGATCTTCCACTGCCTTCTGCTCTCTACAAAATTTTGTCTTTCAAAACAAAAAATTAAATAATTAAAAATACATAAGATGAAAAATGCATCATTCATTCTTTGCTTTTAAATATTGCTACCAAGTAGCCTTGACCCAAATCATCAAAATGAAAATTTTCCTGGAATGTTCCTTTCATATCTTTTTTCCTTAGAAACCTTTTATTTAAGGAAGACAAACTTCATGCATTTCATAATTACAACTTTAAGAACATAGTGACTCTTCCCACCACAGCCACCCTCCCACCCACACTCTTCATCTTCTTCCTCTCCTATTCTCATTCCTATTTTTTACTAAGATCTATTTTCAATTAACTTTATATACATATGAGTAACTCTATACTAAGTGAAGAGTTCAACAGATAATGTGAAAAAAAAATGTTCCTCAATAGTCAAGACAAGGGCTGTTCAAAGTCATTGCTTCTCAAAGTGTCAATTGCATTTCTGTAGGTTATCTTTAGGTGTGCTATTAGTTATCACAGGTCAGGGAGAATATATGGTTTTTGTCCTTTTTAGACTGGCTTATTCACTAAGTACGATGTTTTGAGGTATCTCCATCTGTCTTCCATGGTGTCTTTACCAGTTTACATCCCCACAAACAGTGGATCAGATGTGTTTTCCACACATCTTTGGCAGCATTTGTTTGATTTCTATGTGAATGCCATTCTAACGGGGGTGAGGTAAAACTTCCTTGTGGTTTTGATTTACATTTCTCTGTTGAATGGTGATCCTGAGCATTTTCTCATGTATCTGTTGGCTATTTGGATTTCTTTTTAAAAATACCTGTTTAAGTCCTTTGCCCATTTCTGCACTGGGTTGTTTGTTTTGTTGTGGAATTTCTTGAGCCTCTATATATTCTGATTACTAATCCTTTATCAGTTACATAGTTTGCAAATAATTTCTCCTATTTTGTCTGTTGGCTCTTCACTTTGCTGAGTGTTTCATTTGCAGTACAGAAGCTTCTCAATTTGATGTAATCCCATTTGTCAATTTTGGCTTTGATTGCTTGTGCCTCTTTGGTCTTTTCCAAGTAGTCTTTTTCTATGCCAATGTCTTGCAGGGTTACCCCAACTTTCTCTAATAATTTGGTATCAGGTTGTTATTTAAATCTTTAATCCATTTTAATCCACTTTAAGTGTATTTTTGTAAGGTGTAAAGTAGGAGTTTGCTTCATACTTCTGTTAGAGTCGACCGCCCGAAAAATGTCACCAAGAGACACGTCTCTTATGCAAACAGCATGGGGAAGCTTTATTGATTATCCAGCATGCTGGGGCTGCCTGATCATACAAAAGCAGAGCAGCCCCGAATAACCAAAGGTTAGGGTTTATAAAGGCAAAAACCACAAAATCGGGAGAGGGGAGAGAACACACGGTTGCTAAGCGGTTGCTAGTATCTTACAATCAGCAATTATGATCTTAAGACATAGACAAATCACATTTTCATTATTAGCTCAGGTAACCCAGGTGTAACCTTTTTATTTTTAAGCTTGAGCAATCATGCTAGGGGGTTTTTGTGTGTTGCCAAGGGTGATGTAGTGCACTGCTTTTGTCCGACTATTTGAGATCATAGTTTCAGACCAGAGTCTCACGGTGGGGGGGGGGGGTTGCTTTCCTAGAATGCAGTCTCAAGTGCTCCAAAATGGAGTCCCTACTGTCAAGGTGCTACTTCACTCTGTCTTATTTTCACAGCTGCACCAGGAAGGTTTAAACCTATAATCTTAACTTTTTACACCCACACACATACAATTTTAACTCTTCATTCCCCACTCCTTGTTGTGAGGATCTCTAATCTTAGAGATTATTCGTTTTTGTCTCTTTTAATGTGACATATTGTTGTCTTATGACCATGAGTTTAACATTTTTAACTTGTTTCCGTATGAAGGTGATGAGTCTATTTAACACACAAGGTCCTACGGTTACAATTAGGAGTAGAACAATTAAGGGTCCTGCTAGGGCTGACAGTAGGGTAGTAAGCCATGGGGACCGGCCGAACCATGACTCAAACCATCCCTGTTCAGTTTCCCTCTCCCGTTGCCATTGTTCCAGTCATTTTTTTTTTTTTTTGAGTTTGGCCATGGAGTTTCTAATCACCCAGGTTCAGTCAGCATAAAAACAACATTTTTCCTTTAGGGCCGCGCATAACCACCCCCCAACCATGAAAATGAGATTCAACCCCCGCCTGTTCTGTAATACTGAAATGCAGATACTGGGCCGCATCTGGGAGATTGTGGAAGATTTGTCAGGCAGAAGGGGCAGGGATCTCCACCTGGCAGGTTATCAGGTAGAAGGGGGCAGGGCAGGATGCGAAGGCCAGGCTGCCCGTGAAACATTGTCAGGATGACTGAGGTGCAGATGCATATGCTGGACACATTAGGCCTTTATGTCACACACACATAAGCTCATAACTGACTTTCTGCCTAATATTTTTCCCTCAAGAGGTAATACCCAAAATTCTTCTTTGGGATTATGGATGGAGTTCCGTTTTCTGTAACTTCTTTGAAGCTGGCATGTGGGTGTTGAGGGGGATTTGGGTATTTCCTCTTGCTACCTGTCTTATGGTGTGCAACAGTGGCCTTGGAAAGACTGTGTTGCTCGGTCCAGAGGGCTGCTCAAGTCGTCCAGTGGAATGTGCTGGAAGTCTTGCCTGATGACCATTTGGAGTTCAACAGCTTTTAGTCTGTTAGAGACAAAACGAACAAGGGCATTAAAAACACACGGCCCAAAGAGAAGCATCAAGATTGCAGAAGTTAGTGGGCCAAGGAGAGGAAATAGCCAGGATTTTTATGATCAGATGTTAGGCCAGAAATCCCAGCCCTGCTTGGCCTGGTCCTGGAGCTGTTTGGCTTTTTCCAGAAAAAGTACAAATTTGGGTTTGTGTCTGTCTAGTCTGATTGACCCAGAGACTATATATATATATATATATATATATTCGGATATCTAGTAGCCACTTTTGCTAGGAAGTTAAGCCAATGTACAAGATGAGAGTCTCAGGCTGGGAAAGAAGACAGACTAAAGAATTATTTACATTTAACTATTTATATTATGGATTATTGTGCACACCCCTCAAGAGATGGGCCCTTTAAGTCCTCAGTGAGGACCTGTCCAAATAGGTGTAGGGCTATCTGAGTTAGCTGTTACTGAAAGCCCTGTTTTTAGGAACTGGCAGGGAGGGCTTTCTAATGTTATTGGATAGACTTTTAAGGCCTGGCTGGGTGTGTGAGGCCCAGAGCTATCCATGGGATGCTGGAAGAGAATTGAAAGAGATGCAAATCTCCTTTAAGGGAGGCACCCTGTTGACTTGCATTACTTGGCTGGACTAGGAGGAGAGCTGAATAGGAGGCTGATAGAAATAGGCAACTTACATTTCACTGACCCTAGGCCATCCCCTCAATAGCAGTGGCTGGAGCTGGAAGCTGGGCAGAGGCTGGGCAGAACCAAAGGCTTTTTAGCTCGGGGCCACAGGGTCTGCGGTTCTGAACCAGGAGTCCTTCGACACCCAGGGCAGTTCCATGTCCGGTGACCATGCTCTTGGCAGAGCTGACAGAAGGCATTTGCTGTCATGACAGCTGCTTGCCCAATGCCCTGGCTCCTTATATCAGTAACAGGTGCCGTTTGGGGTGCATTGGCCTTGCTGGGTCTCCTTGACAGCAGATCACTGTGTAAAAGCAGCCATTGATTGGCCTGTTGCCTATCCTTTGCTGCTAGCTTGCTCCTCATTCTCCTGGTCTCTAATAAAGTAAACCAAGGAGCCAGCCTCTATGCTGTCAGTCAAGCGGGTGCTCAACCCAACCCTGATTTTTGGAGATTTTTTTTTTAATATCAGGGTGAGCTAGAAAAACTATGGTCATGGGCAAATTCTGACACTTAAGACCGTGCCCATGAAGAGAACTATGACCTTTTAGGTAAGATCAACTGTGGTGACCTGTTTGTATACTTTGAGGTCGTCAGTGTAACTTTTTATTTTTTTAGTTTGGTTTAAAAGGGGAGTTCTGCCCATTTACCACATACACCGAAAATTTGATGTAGCTGTTAGTTTAACCTCTTTTTTTTTTTTTTTTTGTTTTTGTTATGTTGTTTGGGGCCCTATACTGTGGCCAGGCATTATTACAGAAAAGGTCAGTAGTAATCGATTAAGCAGACACTGTTAAAATAGACGTTACAGTTTTTGCAGAAACAGATTCCAAGATTTAAACCCATTGTTATAACAGAAGATCAGACTTCAATTTTAGGTCAGTGTAATTTTGGCATTAGCACTCAACTCTGTAAACAATATTTTAAAATCGTAAACATTTTAAAACTTTTTATGACTTGTTTACACCTTTTGAAACTTTATACCCGTAGTTACTTTTACATAGCCTTGAATTGTCATGTATGGACAACCTATGAGAATACATGTTAACAAACTCAAACAATTTTTTTTTTTGAATTTGAGATGTTAAAAGTATATATAATATATTTTTCCCGTTTTACTTAGCAGTGATGCCTAGATGACTTAAGACACTGAGTTATTAATGAATACCACAGCATTAAAGTTTAAAGCATATCAAAGACATGCAAAACTGAACAAGCAAGCCACTGAGCAAACCAAGGGCATTTGTATTACCTTAATTTTCTGAACCAATCTGCATTGGCTTACTTTAGTTAACATCATAAAGGCTTGTATACACAGAATTTACTCTTATTTTTATAAGACCACTTTAGCTGGAAAGCAAAAACATGAATACAGCATAGGTCTGACACCATTTATAACATTTTAATACATTTTATATAATCTGAATTGACCCAAGCAGCTGTTACTTTAACAAATTTAGAGTCTCATCCTTTGAGAGTTCCAGGGATCCGACTGGAAGCCCAAAGTTGGAAGACTCGGTTTAGAATTTAAGCTGTCAGAGAGTCAAACCATTTAGCCAAAATTAGTACATTTCTGATCAGTTGGGTAATCACTCAGACATTAAAAACAGATAACCAATGTAAATAAACTTCACATTGTAGTTTTTCCAATCAAGACTCTAATGGCAATAGAAAAACACGAAACCTTCAAGACAGGTGAACGCTCTCAAATGAGTCAGGGACAGCAGCACAGAAAAGAGTTGATTATCAGCATATGAACCCATTGTTTAGGTTTTCATTAGCTGCAAAGAGAAAAACCCATCAGGTTGGAAAGGGTTAATGGCTTAAGGTTCTGGCTCCCTTAGGTAAGGCCAGCAGTAGTATTGAATTGGAAATTCCTCCAGGAGAGGAAAAAGAAGCAGCCCTGGGGTGGGGGCTCTGCCTAGAGATATTTGGCTATGCCTGCCTGGGTGCCCCAGGCCACATGGACTAGAATAGAGCGCAGAGAAAGGCTGTGGTCCCCCATTTACAGGGAAGACTGCGCACATGGGGGCCTGGCAGGACTAGCCATGGGGTTGGGTAGGTGCGCCGTTTCACCAAGAGTGTTGGGAACCTCCTATAATTTAACCAAAGCCAGATTAATTAGGACTACTGCTGACACTCAGTCAATTACAACAGTTAACTAGCTCTTTTCCAGATTTAGTCCTCAGGTAATCAAAGCTTAGCAACAGTAATAGTTCACAAAAAAACTTTAAGACGCACCAGAGCTACCATAAGCTGCAAAGACAGAAAACTTTCTACCAGGTTGGAAAGGGTTAACAGGTAACAGGTAACAGCTTTTCCCTGGGTGGAGAGACCTGTGGAATTTCCCTCTCCCTTTCTCCTGGACAGTGGTATAGGAATGGAGATGAGGAGAGCAAAAGAGTGGGGGAGGGAGCCCCTGGGAGGAGGAGGAAGGCAGAAAGCAATGAAGCTCCTCATGTCTGGGGGCTGAGTGGGGTTTGAAATCTCCTATCGCTCAAGGTTACCCACTACCTAGTTGTCTGAGTTTACCTGAAGGGCCAATATTAGCCTCGACTGAAGCTAAGCCCTGCTCGCGTAGCAATAGGCAGCGTGACAGGCGTCCCTCCGAGAGAGAGACCTGATCCTCGGGTCACAGTCCAGCTGCCGAGAAGCCCAAGCGAGCTCAGGGGGTCTCCAGGCTCTCAGCCAACTGCCCTTCCTAATTTCCCTCCCGTTCCTTACAATCCCTCTGGAGTTTCGGCCATAGCTAAGCTGTGGCCGGGGGGACTCCGCGTTCTCGGAGAGCTGTGGGGTGCCAGACACTCAACGGTCACTTCCACAGATCCAGTCCCACTTGAGGGAAGGAATACTGACCTCCGATGTCTGCTCAAAATCCCGGTCCGGGTGCCCAAGACGGCCAGGCAGGAGAATGGCCTCTTTCACTCAGCAAATGAGTGGTAAATGGAATGAGCCCTCTGGGGGACCAATCCACTCAGAGCAGGCCATTCAGAGGCACAGAAAGACTGCTGCTTTACCTTCTTAATCAGGAGAGAGAGATTAGATCCCCTAGCCCCTACATCAGGCCAGTGAGCCAAAGTAAGAGATAGCGGCGTGGACACAGTTTGACCCATGTTACAGACAGAAAAGCAATTCCCAAAAAACTGAAACCTAAAATGTAACTGCTGTTGGCACAAAACTCCCGCCTAGGGGAATTTCTGATGGGAGTTTCGCTGAGCGTCCTGTCTCCCGGTCCTCTCGGGGCGTCCCCCAAGGTGGTAGCCTGGGGCTTCCAGGCACGTCTGCCAGCCACAGTGCGTACCGTGCCAACCCAAAAACCAAAACCGAAACAGGCCTGTAACCCGAAAAACTGAAACCTGAAGCGCGCATATACTGAGTCCCTACCTTAGGCGCCTTTTTACTTTACCCCAAGAGACGTCCGCTGGAGGCGTCCACGGGCAGCCGCGATCTCGCTGGGGCCTCCAAATGTTAGAGTCGACCGCCCGAAAAATGTCACCAAGAGACACGTCTCTTATGCAAACAGCACGGGGAAGCTTTATTGATTATCCAGCATGCTGGGGCTGCCTGATCATACAAAAGCAGAGCAGCCCCGTATAACCAAAGGTTAGGGTTTATAAAGGCAAAAACCGCAAAATTGGGAGAGGGGAGAGAACACACGGTTGCTAAGCAGTTGCTAATATCTTACAATCAGCAATTATGATCTTAAGACATAGACAAATCACATTTTCATTATTAGCTCAGGTAACCCAGGTGTAACCTTTTTATTTTTAAGCTTGAGCAATCATGCTAGGGGGTTTTTGTGTGTTGCCAAGGGTGATGTAGTGCACTGCTATTGTCCGACTATTTGAGATCATAGTTTCAGACCAGAGTCTCACGGTGTGGGGGGGGTTGCTTTCCCAGAATACAGTCTCAAGTGCTCCAAAATGGAGTCCCTACTGTCAAGGTGCTACTTCACTCTGTCTTATTTTCACAACTGCACCAGGAAGGTTTAAACCTATAAGCTTAAGCTTAACTTTTTACACCTGCACACATACAATTTTAACTCTTCACTTCTGCATGAGGAGATCCAGTTTTCCCAGCACTATGTGTTTAAGAGACTATCCTTCTCTAGGATTGATTTCTGCATTTATATTCTGTTCCATTGGTCTATCCATCTGTTTTTGAACAAGTACTAGGCTCTTTTGATTACTGCACTATAGTATATCTTGAAACCTGGGGGCGGTGCTGTGATACAGTGAGTTGATCCTCCACCTACAGTGCTGGAATCCCATATAGGCACCAGTTGAAGTCCTGGCTGCTCCTCTTCCAATCCAGCTCTCTGCTATGGACTGGGAGGGAAGTAGAGGATGGCCCAAGTGCTTGAGCACCTGTGTTCGCATAGGAGACTTAGAAGAACCTCTAGGCTCCTGACTTTGGATTGGCCCAGATCAGGCCATTGTGAACAATTGGGTAGTGAACCAGTGGATGGAAGACCTCTCTCCCTCCCTCTCACTGTCTGCAACTCTACCTCTTAAATAAGCCTCCAGCTTTGTTTTTGTTGTATAAGATTGCTTTAGCTATTCAGGGACTCCTGTGTTTCCATATGAATTTCAGCATTCTTTTCTATATCTGAGAAGATTGTCCTTGGTATATTGAATCTTTAAATTGTTTTCAGTTGTTTGGAGTTTGATATTGATTCCAACAATCCATGAACATGAACAATTTTTCATTTTTTGTCTCATTTCTGTCTTTAATATTTTGTATGTCTCTTCACAGAGATCTTTGACATTGCTTAAATTTATTCCAAGGTAGTTGATTGTTTTTGTAGCTATTGTGAATGGGATTGATGTTAGAAGTTCTATGTCAGCTGTGGTATTGTCTATATACAGAGGCTATTGATGTCTGAGTGTTATCTTATAGCCTGACCTAATCCAATCTGATATATAAAAGATTATTTATATATTTATTTATTTGAGAGGTAGAGTTATAGACAGTGACAGGGAAAGACAGAGAAAGGTCTTCCTTCCATTGGTTCACTCCCCAAATGGCCACAATAGCTGAAGCTTTGCTGATCCGAAGCCAGGAACCAGGAGCTTTTTCCCAGCCTCCCACATGGGTGCAGGGGCCCAAGCATTTGGGCCACCTTCTACTGCTTTCCCAGGCCATAACAGAGAGCTAGATTGGAAGAGGAGCACCTGGGACTCAAACCAGCATCCATATGGGATGCCAGCACCGCAGGCATGGAGGATTAACCTACTGTGCCACAGCGCTGGCCCTTCCAGTCTGATTTTGAAAGAGAGTCCCTAGAGATGGGAGGACAAACAGACTAGATCCCAAAGGTTATGTTGGAAATTTGATGATCTTGAAACAAGAGAATGTCCTCAGAAGAAACCAAAACTTCAGGCAGCATAGTGTCAAATTATGAGAAACTAAATTTCTGTTATTTTAGGCACCTGGTGTTTAGTACAATGCTATGGAATTTTCTCACTCAAAATTATAAATCATATACCTCATGTAGTTGTCAAGTTTTTATACATTTCATGTGATCTTTGGATTCCATCTTAGCTTGTTTCTGTATTTTTTAAGATTTATTTATTTATGTGTATTGATCCAAACTTTTTTTTTAATTTCTTTTTTTAAAAGGTTTATTTTACTTATTTGAAAGACAGAGTTACAGAGAGAAGAGAGGCAGAGAGAGAAGTCTTCCATCCGATGGTTCACTCCCCAGATGGCTGCAATGGCCAGAGCTGCACCATTCCAAAGCTGGGAGCCAGGAGCTTCTTCTGGGTCTCCCACGTGGCTGCAGGGGCCCAGGGACTTGGGCCATCCTCTACTGCTTTCCCAGGCTATAGCAGAGATCTGGATCAGAAGAGGAGAAGCTGGAACTAGAACCTGCACCCATATGGGATGCCAGCGCTTCAGGCCAAGGCATTAACCTGCTGTGCCACACACTGGCCCCTTTTCTCTGTATTTGTGTTAAGCACTATTTATTAAAAATTCCATAGCTATAACCCATGGACTTGCAGTGCCATCTATCTGTGAGCGCCACCTACTGCAGCTAATGGTCTTTTAATGGCTTTCTCAGGTAACCAATGACCCAGCTTCTTCAAGGCTTCCACATTTAAGCTGTGCATCAGCTGTCATTTTGACCTCAGGCTGATAGAATGGTGTCTACTGATGGTCACTGTGGCTGGATGAGAAAGAACAGTGATTTTCTGTGATTTTATCAAATGTGACAAAATTTTCTTCCACTGTATCTGGAAAGAGTCATGTGGCCTTGTCTGCATTTTTCAGTATGGGAATAGGGGTGTAAGATCCTCTCACAGGAAACAACACTGAGGATGAGTGGTCCCTGGTCATCACATGCTGGAATGTCGCTTCTCCCACAGGTATCTTTTTTTTTTTTTTTTAATTTATTTGACAGAGTTATAGACAGTGAGAGGGAGAGACAGGGAGAAAGGTCTTCCTTCTGTTGGTTCACTCCGCAAATGGCCACCAGAGCAGGCGCTATGCCAAACTGAAGCCAGGAGCCAGGTGCTTCTTCCTGGTCTCCCATGCGGGTGCAGGGGCCCAAGCACTTGTGCCATCCTCCACTGCCTTCCCGGGCCACAGCAGAGAGCTGGACTGGAAGAGGAGCAACCAGGACTAGAACCCGGTGCCCATATGGGATGCTGGCACTGCAGGCAGAGGATTAACCAAGTGAGCCACGGCACTGGCCATCCCACAGGTATCTTGACTTTTTCTCATAACCAGAGACCACAATGTCCCATGTTTCCATCATTTTACACTCAAATCCAGAATCTAGAATAATGCCAGACAACCAAGTTGTCTCCAGATGTAGCTACCCTTGATCCATAGACCTGTTAACAGAGGAAACAAGTTATGTGCTTTCTGTGTACCCCCTTAGAGGTTGAGAGCATGAGTAAGATAACAAGAATAACTTTTCAGTTTTTCAGATTTTCAGATTGCTTTATGATCTGAAAAAAGTAGGAGTCTGAAAGGGCAGGGGATCATCATAGCAATTTGTCTATCATGGAGGCAGAAATAGGGAGTGACCTAAGTTCACATGGCACACACTCTACTGAGGCCTTGATTATGCATCCTCACTGCACATGTCTCTGCCCTCTGCAGTATCCTTCCTCTGCAATCCACATCGCAGCCTTTGGCAAAGACTCTCAGGGCTAGATTGCTTAGGTGTTGTATTTCCTATCTATCACCCTTGGCCTCTATGGCTTAAACACTCAGTACTTTTTGTCAGTTGGATTGCTTCTGACAATGAAAAGTGGACTTAGATAGTTGTTTGAGATGATGTTTTAATCTTTCATTTTATGATTTTTTTAACCATGTTTTATGTATGCTTCATTGTCCTTTCTGTTGGCCAATTTTGAGTATTTGAAAGCATCTGAGGTCTATTTAACTGTTCACAAATTTAACAGTGTTTGCCTGGCCATAACCTTCAGGTATCAGTTACTTTGGAGATGACAGATTGCTATCATTTCCCAAAGGATTGCTTGTACTTTTTAGAAGAACTGGAGGAGGCAACGTTAAACAATAATATATAAAATAAGAATACTTTCTGATTCCCACTATTGTCCAGCAGTGGTCATGTTTCATCTTTTTTTTTCAAAATGATTTATTTATTAATGTGAAAGGAAGAGTTACAGAAAGAGGAGAGAGAGAGAGAGGTTCTGTCTGCTGATTCATTACACAAATGGCTGCATTGACTGCTGCTATGACAGTCTGAAGCCAGGATCCTGGAGCTTCTTCCATATCTCCTATGTGGGTGGAAGAGACCACACCCTTGGGTTATCTTCTGCTTTTTGTGATACCTTAGCAGGGAGTTGGGTGGGAAGTGGTACAGAGAAGTTTTGTACTGGCACCTATATGGGATTCCAGTGTTGCCAGCAGTGGATTAACCTGCTACATCACAATGTTGGCTCCAGTATTCTTTTTATATTGAACCAACCAAATAGGTGTTTTCAGGAGATTCTTTGAGTCTTGCAGGTATAAATTGTGTGCAAACAATCTTTTTTTTCAAGACTTAAAAGTTAAGCTATTGCCTGTAGTGCCAGCATCCCGTATGGGTACCAGTCTCCCTTCTTTGCATCATATTCTTGTTGATTTTTTCCCAATTTCACTTCCTGTGCCAGTGTCCACGCAGTCTTTCATGCACACATCATGGAACTGAACTCCACTTTCAACCCTCTGCATAACCAATTAGTACTGAATTGTGTTCACGCTTTCTGTCTTTTTCTTCACTATTCTGACTACTCTATGTCTAATGGTTAGTGATCATGTCATCTCCAATTCTTCCTCTCTATTTCTTCATTCTCCTTCCAGACGTTGACTCTCAAATTCAAATTTTCTGGGGGCTGGTGATGTTGCACCAGCATCCAATATGGGTACCTGTTTGTGTCCTGACTGCTCATTTTCTGATCCAGCTCTCTGCTTGTGGCCTGGGAACATAGTGTAAGATGGCCCAAGTGCTTGGGCTCTGGCACCCACATGGGAGACTTTGAAGGAGCTCCTGGCTCCTGGCTTCTGAGTGACTCAACTCTGGCCACTGAGGCCATTTGGGGAGTGAACCAGCAGATGGATGAAATATTTTCTATCCCTCCCTCTCTGTGTCTGTAGTTGTACCTCTCAAATAAATCAATAAAATCTTTTTTAAAATCTTGTCCCTTTGATCTGTTATTTTTAAATATTTATGTTTATTTATTTGAAAGATAGAGTTACAGATAGAGGTAGAGCCAGAGAGAGAGAGGTCTTCCTTCCACTGGTTCACTCCCCAAATGTCTGCAACAGCCAGGGTTGAGCTGATCCAAAGCCAGGAGCCAAGAGTTTCTTTTGGGTCTCCCACATGGGTATAGGGGCCCGTGTACTTGGGCCATCTTCCACTGTTTTCCTAGGCCATAGAAGAGAGCTGGGTTGGAAGTAGAGCAGCTGGGACTCAAACCGGTGCCCATATGGGATGCTGGCACTGCAGGCTGGGGCTTTAACCCACTGTACCACAGTGCCAGCCCCAATAAAATCTTTAAAAAAATGCTAATCTTCTAAGATTATTTTCCATGTTTCTGTGCCCTGTTTGAGGACATAGGCAATATCTTTTATGTAAGCGATAGCAATTACATTGATTTTTGGAAGGAAATATGAAAAAGATTATATATATACTTTTGTTTATAAATAATTTTCAAAAACAGTGATTCATTCAGTTAACACTTCTTTGAACATGTTTACTGTTTTTTTCTCCTCACAGTCCAGGACCATTCACCTAGATATGGTGCATTTGTGGTTCCCATCCCTTAGCCTAGTTTTTTCTTTGTCTTTTGCCAGTGTGTTTTGCAATTTTGTATTCATGAGAATACATTGCTGAAGAGATAACCATCTATATCTTTTTGTGAAGTGTAACCTGAAGACACAAAAAATTTTTATTTACTACTTATTTATTTATTTGAAAGAGAGTTACAGAGAGAGAATGAGATAGATCTCCCATATGCTGGTTGCCACAAATTGCCACAATGGCTGAGAGAGAAAGAAGCATGGAGATCACCCATCAACTGGTTTTCTTCACAACTGCTCTACTACAGCCTGAGCTCAACCAGCTTGAGGCCTAGTGCCTAGAACTCAAGCCAGGTTTGTCCCATGGATGGCAGGATTCCAGATACTTGGCCCATTCCTGGATCTCTCCTAAGAGCACATTTCCAGGAAACTGGAATGTAGTGCTGAGGCAGGATTCAGAATCAGGCACTCAAATATAGGATGTGGGCATTCACAGAGGCATCATAAGCACTAGACCAACTGCATCCCTGATTTTCCTGTGAGATACATTGTGGGCAGAAAATATCATATCATAGTTCAATTCTACAACAACTATTGAGGCTATTTGATGACCCAGCATATCATTTCTCTGGAAAATATTGCATACATACTTGCAGAGACTATGTATTCTCTTGCTGAATGAAGCGAGGTGGGATGTGTATGTGTGTAATCAATTAAATCAAAATGTTCCATGGTTTTTCAGTGTGTTTTAGTTGTCCTGTCTCTTATTCCAAGTAGTATATTGTCATGTTCAGGTACTGCTCTTGACCAGTCTACTCTTTATTTTTACTCATTTTTCATGAACTGTTCAACATGTTTCCTTAGAAACATGTGTTCGTATAATTGTCATTTTGACCAGATTCACTGATGCTCTTGCTAGAGAAAATATGTCTTATTTGTCTCCATTAATATCTTTTGTTTTCAAGTCCATTCTGTCCACTATTGGATTGTCCATATAGTATAGCCAGTTCTCTTATCATCATTCTGTTTTTTGAAAGAATAATTCATTTGAAAGGCAGAGTTGCAGAGAAGCAGAGAGAGAGAGAGTGCAATGGCATTAGAAAGCACAGCCTGTAATAGATTAGTAAGATGCCCACCAGTGCCAACACTAAACTTAAGGTTTCTTCTGAAAGAGTTCAATGTTCAGGACAACCTCAGGTAGGCAAGACAACTTTTTTTTTTTAAGATTTATCTGTTTATTTATTTGTGTGACTTAGCTGAGAGACAGAGAGAGAGAGAGGGAGTGAGAGAGAAAGGTCTTCCATCCACTGCTTCAATCCCCAGATGCCTGCAGTGGCTGGAGCTGCATTGAGCCAAAGCCAGGAGCCAGGTGCCATCTTCCACTGCTTTTCCAGGCCATAGCAGAGAGCTGGATCAGAAGTGGAGCAGCCAGGACTCAAAGCAGAGCTCATATGGGATGATTTATTTATTTGAAAGGCAGAGTCACAGAGAAAGAAAAGGTAGGGGAAAAGGTCTTCCATCCAGTAGTTTACTCCCCAAATGGCTGCAAAGGCTGGAGCTGAGTCAGTCTGAAGCCAGGAGTCAGGAGCTTCTTCCAGGTCAGCCACACATATACAGGCTTCCACACACTTGGGCCAACTTCCATTGCTTTCCCAGGCCATGTCAGAGAGCTGGATCAGAAGTGGGCAGCTGGGACTTAAACCAGCACTCAGCACTCATACGGGATGCCAACACTGCAGGCAGTGGCTTTACCCACTATGCTGCCATGCTGGCCTGTCAAGTTTTATCCTGCTATGGATTGCATGGAACATTTCTCTTTGTATTAATACAAAAAAGTTTTTAATCCTATACACATTATATTGTTTGGTTTTTTAGTGTAACCTGATAATCTTTGCCTTTTTAAAATATTCTACTGAGAAATAGTTGTACATATTTGTAGGGTACGATGTGATCATTTGATGAATGTTAATTCTGGGATTTTCAAATGAGAATTATTCACATTCTTCACCTCATATTTTATGGTGAGAACATTTAAAAGCCTCTACAAGAGGGGAGGGAGTATTGAGTAGTTGCCCCCCGAAGCCACATTATTTTTTTAGATTTATTTTGTTGGAAAGAGGTACAGAAAGAGGTAGGGAGATCAATAGCTAGAAAGATAGATGTGTCTTCTATGCACTGGCTCACTCACGAAATGACAATTGCCAGAGTTGAGCTAATCCAACACCAGGGTCTTCTCCTGGGTCTCCTACATCAGTGCAGGGACCCAAGGACTTGGCCATCACCTGCTACTTTCCAAGGTGCCTTGCCAGGGAGCTGGATTGGAAGGGAGCAGCCAGGCTCCCATATGGGATGCAGATGCTGCAGGCTGGTACACCACAGCACAAGCCAAATCACTAATTTACAACTTCAAAATATTTCTACATGTCTTCAAAAGCAGAGGTGTTGAAATTAATATAATCATGAATGGTGCTGAGTTGTCATCCTAAACAATAAACAGAGTTACAAGGTAATAGCAGAATATTATGCTATAATTGACATTATATAAGAAACTAGAAATGTTGATTAATCATACATTAATAAGCCCCATAACACATTTTTTGAAAAAAGATTTATTTATTTATTTGAAAAGCAGAGTTACATAGAGGCAAAAGCAGAGAGAAAGTCTTCCATCCACTGTTCACTCCCCAAATAATTGTAACAGCCAGAGATGGGCCAATACAAAGGCAGAAGCCTTGGAGCTTCTTCCAGTTCTCCCCTGTGGGTGCAGGGTCCTAAGGACTTGGGCCATCTTCTACTGCTTTCCCAGGCCACAGCAGAGAGCTGGATTGGAAGTGGAGCAGCTGGGACTAGAACCAGCACCCATATGGGCTGCCAGCACTTCAGGCCATGGCATTAACCCACTGTGCCACAGCGCCAGCCCCTTAGTGCTGTTTTTTTTTTTTTAAGTTTTTTTCTTTCCCTCAGAGTTCTGGAAATTTTTATCAAAATTAGTCAAAAACCTGTAATTAAGAACATTTGGGTCTGGCACTGTGGCTTAGCAGGTAAAGCTACTGCCTGCCATGCCAGCATCCCATATTGGGTGCTGGTTCGAGTCCCAGCTGCTCTGCTTCAGACCCAGCTCTCTGCTGTGGCCTGGGAAAGCAGTAGAAGATGGCCCAAATCCTTGGGCCCGTGCACTTGTGTGGCAGACTCAAAAGAAGCTCCTGGTTTCAGGTTGGTATAGCTCTGGCCATTCATCTGGAGTGAACCAGCAGATGGAAGACCTCACTCACTGCCTCTGCCTCTCTGTAACTTAGGTCATATATAAGGACTTTTGAAAGTCTTAATCTTGGCCCAGCACTGTAGCATAGCAGGTAAAGCCATTGCAAGCAGCTTGGCATCCCCATGGGCTTTGGTTTGAGTCTCAGCTGCTTCACTTGTGGTCCAGCTCCCTACTGATATGCATGGGAAGGCTGTGAAGGATGGTCTAAGTGCTTGAGACCCTGCAACCAAGTGGGAGACCCAGAAGAAACTCCTGGCTTTGGATCAGCCCAGCTCCGGTCGTTGCAGCCATTTGAGGAGTAAACCAGTGGGTTGGATCTCTCTCTCTTTCTAACTCTGCCTTTCAAATAAGATAAATTTTTTTTAATCTCTCTTCTTTTCTCATATTCCCAGGTAAGAAGTCAGATTGCTTCACTTGCTCACCTGTTTGCCTTGAAATCCCATGCCCCACTCTCCCTCTGTCAGAGCCTCATTCACATTGTAGGTCAGAGGAGCATAAAGGGAAAGACATGGGGTCAGGAGACCAGCTCACCTTCCCAGGGCTGTCCCTGTCACATCAACCCCTGAAAGTGTTGTTGCTATGGCAACTCTCCAACCTGGAAGCTAGTGCTTCAGACTTCCTCTGACTGTAGGTCCCCATGTATCCCCTGGCCTCAGCAGGCACTCCAGATGCAGATTTGGTCCATGAGTACTGAAGTGCTGGCCAGGCAGAGGCAGGGCCAGTTCAAACTCCTGCCTATCACCCATTCTTTGTGTGTCAACAGCTGGAGCCAGCACCATGAGGCCACAAATATCTTCCCGCCTTCTGTGCCCTGCCTACCCTGTTGGCAAATGTGCAGTGAGGCCAGCCTCTGAGGCTTCTGCTGTATCCTTGGATGAATGGGTTCTAGTGGGGTGGGGCTTTTTCTCTTCACATGGTTTTGAAAGTGTCAACATAGTGCTTGCCCACCTCTAGTCTTAGGGGATTTTTCATTTTCTGGGAGCTTATACTCAGGAGGTTGGCAGCTGGGCACTTCTGAGCTGCGAAAGGGATTATTTATTTATCTTTTTTGCCTTTTAAAAATTTTTATTTATTTGAAAGAATTATTTATTTGAAAGAGAGAAGTAGAGACGGAGAGATCTTCCATCCAATGGTTCACTCCCCAGATGGCTGCAACTGCTAGAGCTGCACTGATCCAAAGCCAAGAGCCAGGAGCTTCTTCCAGGTCTCCCACAAGGGAGAGAGGGTCTTAATAATTACTTCATAATGCATGACAGTTTAGATAAGATGGTCTTGATGTTTGATCTTACCTAGAGGGACATACCTTTCCTTATGAGCATAATCTTATCTTTCTTTTTTATTTTTATTTATTCTAAAGGTTTATTTTTATTTTATTTATCTGAAAGAATTACAAAGAGAAAGAAGTCCCCCATATGCTGGTTCACTCTGCAAATGGCCACATGAGCAGAACTATTCCAAAGCCAGGAGCAGAGCTTCTTCCTAGTTCTCCCACATGGATCCAAGGGCCCAAGGAATTGTGCCATCCTCTGCTGCTTTCCCAGGTGCATTAGCAGGGAGCTGGATCAAAAGTGAAGCATCTGGGACTTGAACTGGCATCCGTATGGTGAGCTAGCACTGCATGCTGGGGCTTTAACCTGCTGTGCCACAGTACCAGCCCTGGAAAACACTGTGATAACATGCCTGTGACCACAGATTTCTAGCTCTGGCCACCAAGGATTAGGGATGGGATTGAGCACCCCCTTGGCTGACCTTCCCAAAGGGTGCCTCTGTAGTCCACTTTAACAGAGACTAGGAGGAAGAAGAGTTATTCAGGCAGCAGGACCAATGTAAGGATAGATGGCAGGCCAATTAATGGCTGCCTTACATAGGAGTCTTCCACCAAGGAGACCCAACAAAGCTGGTCTACCTCAAATGGCACTGATTGGCAATATGAGCAATCTGGGCATTGGGCAAGCAGCGGTCATGCTAGAAGATGGCTCGTGAAGGGGCCTGACAACTCTACCAAGAGCGACACTAGTGGAAATGGAACTGCCCTGGAGGTTGATGGACTCCAGGGTCAGAGCTGCAGACCCTGTTGGCCCTCCCTAAACTGAAAAAGCCCTTCACTCTTCCCAACTTCCAAAGTAACCAGCATGGTTGAAGGGATGACCTAGGATCAGTAACATTGCAGGTAGAGCTCTAAATTTCTTTTAGAGATGTCACCTATTAAAACCAATCTATTCAGGCCAGCTCTCCTCCCAGGCCAGCTAGGTAATGGAAGTCAACAGGGTGTCTTCCCTAAGGAGGTTCCCACCTCATTTATGACGTCACTTCCAGTACCCCATGTGAAGAGTTAGATAGGTCTGGGCCTCACTTATACCTGGCCAGGCCTTAACATCAACCTGATAATTATCAAGCCTTTCTTGTCAGTTTCCTTTTATCCCTCAATGGGAAAACTCCCTCTTGGTTTGGACAGCACCTTTCTTAGATACTCTAATACTGACTGTCTTGGTCTCTGTGTATCTAATTTGCTTGTTAGATTCATTTTCTCCAGACTTAGGCAGAGAAATTCTAGATGGTCATGCACATGAAACCTTGAATGGAGACAGTTTCTGTGAGCTGGCACTGCAACCCCCTTGAGAGGCCAGCTTCTGCTGGAACGCTGTCTTGATCACGGTCCCTACTTCACCCCTATTCAGCTGGAAGAAAGCAGAACAGTCTTTGCCTTAACCCCTGACAGCAGCCAGGGTTCCATACACAGAGGGAGGAAATGAGGGGCCCCAGGACTAGAAGCAGGCCAGACTAACTACCCCACAGCTCCTTGACTGCACATACACACTAAACAAAACAGTAGCACTTAGGCGTACATCTATCTTCACATTAAATGGGCAGGACTCTTTGTTCTCCTCATTTTGGCCATCTTTCCCACCATGGGCAATGTTTCTAATTTCTCCTTTTATCCTCATAACCATAATGCTTCCATTATTACCATGTATAATTAACATATTTCAAAAGTCTTTACAGGAGCACATGACTACTATATCCCCAGCAATTATGCAGGAAAAACTCAAGACTGCTCTTCAATCAATCCAATCCAGAGTATAGATACCCACCCCATGTCAATGGTTCATATCAGCAAGAAGTAGCCAGAAACTGGCACCCCATGTCCTTATCTATACTCAGAGACAGGACTGATGGAACAAGGACATAAGCCTCAGTCATTTCAGGGTCTTGTTACCCCTTCAGTTTCCTTCTTTCCTTCCTTCCTTCCTTCCATCCTTCCTTCCTTCCTCCCTTCCTTCTTCCTTCCTTGTTTCCTTCCTTCCTTTCATTCATTTCAGATTCTTCTTTTTTTTAAACTTTTATTTAATGAATATAAATTTCCAAAGTACGGCTTATGGATTACCATGGCTTCCCCCCCATAACGTCCCTCCCACCCACAACCCTCCCCTCTCCCACTCCCTCTCCCCTTCCATTCACATCAAGATTCATTTTCGATTCTCTTTATATACAGAAGATCAGCTTAGCATACATTAAGTAAAGATTTCAATAGTTTGCTCCCACACAGAAACATAAAGTGAAAAATAATAGATGATTTTTTAAATGATGATGAAATCAGATCAGACCTATTGTCATGTTTAATCCCAGTGAGAGTCAAGTTGGGAATTGATAATTTCTTTTTTTTTTTAACAGAAGATCAGTTTAGTATACATTAAGTGAAGCTTTCAACAGTTTGCACCCCCATAGAAACACAAAGTGAAATATACTGTTTGAGTACTCGTTATAGCATTAAGTCTCAATGTACAGCACATTAAGGACAGAGATCCTATATGAGGAGTAAGTGCACCGTGACTCCTGTTGTTGACTTTACAAATTGACACTCTTGTTTGTGGCCTCAGTAATCTCCCCATGCTCCAGTCATGAGTTTCCAAGGTTATGGAAGCCCCTTGAGTTCTCCGACTCTTATCTTGTTTAGACAAGGTCATAGTCAAAGTGGATGTTCTCCCTTCAGAGAAAGGTACCTCCTTCTTTGAAGACCTGTTCTTTCCACTGGGATCTCACTCACAGAGATCTTTCATTTAGTTTTTTTTTTTTTTTTTTTTTTTTTTTTTTGCCAGAGTGTCTTGGCTTTCCATGCCTGAAATACTCTCATGGACTTTTCAGCCAGATCCGAATGATTTTAGGGCTGATTCTGAGGCCAGAGTGCTGTTTAGGACATCCACCATTTTATGAGTCTGCTGAGCATCTCGCTTCCCATGTTGGATCACTCTCCCCTTTATTCTATCTGTTAGTATCAGCAGGTACTAGACTTGTTTATGTGCTCACTTTGACTCTCATTCCTTTCATTATGATCAATTGTGAACTGAAATTGATCACTTGGACTAGTGAGATGGCATTGGTACATGCCACCTTAATGGGATTGAATTGGAGTCCCCTGGTATGTTTCTAACTCTACCATTTGGGGCAAGTCAGCCTGAGCATGTCCCACATTGTACATCTCTTCCCTCTCTTATTCCCACTCTTATGTTTAACAGGGATCACATTTCAGTTAATTTTCAACACTTAAGAATAACTGTGTATTAATTACAGAATTAAACCAGTCATATTAAGTAGAGCAGACAAAAAAAAAACTACTAAGAGGGATAACATATTAAGTTGTTCATTAACAGTCAGGGCTATGCTGATCAAGTCACTGTTTCTCATAGTGTCCATTTCATTTCAGGAGGTTTCCCTTTTGGTGTTCAGTCAGTTGTCACTGATCAGGGAGAACATATGGTATTTGTCCCTTTGGGACTGGCTTATTTCACTCAGCATGATGTGTTCCAGATTCCTCCATTTTGTTGCAAATGACTGGATTTCATTGTTTCTTACTGCGGTATAGTATTCTAAAGAGTACATATCCCATAATTTCTTTATCCAGTCTACCGTTGATGGGCATTTAGGTTGGTTCCAGGTCTTGGCTATTGTGAATTGTGCTGCAATAAACATTAGGGTGCAGACTGCTTTTTTGTTTGCCAATTTAAATTCCTTTGGGTAAATCCCAAGGAGTGGGATGGCTGGGTCGAACAGTAGGGTTATCTTCAGGTTTCTGAGGAATCTCCAGACTGAATTCCATAGTGGCTTGACCAGTTTGCATTCCCACCAACAGTGGGTTAGTGTCCCTTTTTCCCCACATCCTCGCCAGCATCTGTTGTTGGTAGATTTCTGTATGTGAGCCATTCTAACCGGGGTGAGGTGAAACCTCATTGTGCTTTTGATTTGCATTTCCCTGATTGCTAGTGACCTTGAACATTTTTTCATGTGCCTGTTGGCCATTTAGATTTCCTCTTTTGAAAAATGTCTATTGAGGTCCTTGGCCCATCTCTTAAGTGGGTTGTTGGTTTTGTTTTTGTGGAGTTTCTTGATCTCTTTGTAGATTCTGGTTATTAACCCTTTATCTGTTGCATAGTTTGCAAATATTTTTTCCCATTCTGTCGGTTGTCTCTTCACTCTCCTGACTGTTTCTTTTGTAGTACAGAAACTTCTCAATTTGATGCAATCCCAATAGTTGATTTTGGCTTTGACTGCCTGTGCCTCCCAGGTCTTTTCCAGAAACTCTTTGCGTGTGCCAATATCTTGCAGGGTTTCTCCAATGTTCTCTAATAACTTGATGGTATCTGGTCATAGATTTAGTTCTTTAATGCACGTTGAGTGGATTTTTGTGTAAGGTGTAAGGTAGGGGTCTTCCTTCATGCTTCTGCAGGTGGAAATCCAGTTTTCCCAGCACCATTTATTGAATAGACTGTCCTTGCTCCAGGAATTGGTTTTAGATCCTTGATCAAATATAAGTTGGCTGTAGATGTTTGGGTTGATTTCTGGTGTTTCAATTCTGTTCCATTGGTCTATCCATCTGTTTCTGTACCAGTACCATGCTGTTTTGATTACAACTGCCCTGTAGTATGTCCTGAAATCTGGTATTGTGATGCCTCCGGCTTTGTTTTTGTTGTACAAGATTGCTTTAGCTATCCGAGGTCTCTTGTGCCTCCATATGAATTTCAGCATAATTTTTCCAGATCTGAGAAGAATGTCTTTGGTATCTTGATTGGGATTGCATTGAATCTATAAATTGCTTTTGGGAGAATGGACATTTTGATGATGTTGATTCTTCCAATCCATGAGCATGGAGGATTTTTCCATTGTTTGGTATCCTCTTCTATTTCTTTCTTTAAGATTTTGTAATTCTCATCGTAGAGATCTTTAACATCCTTGCTTAAGTTTATTCCAAGGTATTTGATTGTTTTTGTAGCTATTGTGAATGGGATTGATCTTAGCAGTTCTTTCTCAGCCATGGCATTGCTTGTGTATATAAAGGCTGTTGATTTTTGTGCATTGATTTTATATCCTGCTACTTTGCCAAACTCCTCTATGAGTTCCAATAGTCTCTTAGTAGAGTTCTTTGGATCCTCTAAGTAAAGAATCATATCGTCTGCAAAGAGGGATAGTTTGACTTCTTCCTTCTCAATTTGTATTCCTTTAATTTCTTTTTCTTGTCTGATGGCTCTGGCTAAAACTTCCAGTACTATGTTAAATAGCAATGGTGAGAGTGGGCATCCCTGTCTGGTGCCAGATCTCAGTGGAAATGCTTCCAACTTTTCCCCATTCAATAGGATGCTGGCTGTGGGCTTTTCATAAATTGCTTTGATTATATTGAGGAATGTTCCTTCTATACCCAATTTGCTTAGAGTTTTCATCATGAAACGGTGTTGAATCTTATCGAATGCTTTCTCTGCATCTATTGAGATAATCATATGGTTTTTCTTCTGCAGTCTGTTAATGTGGTGAATCACATTGATTGATTTGCGAATGTTGAACCATCCCTGCATACCAGGGATAAATCCCACTTGGTCTGGGTGGATGATTTTCCTGATGTGTTGTTGTATTCTATTGGCAAGAATTTTATTGAGGATTTTTGCGTCTATGTTCTTCAGGGCTATTGGTCTATAATTTTCTTTCAGTGCTGCATCTTTCTCTGGCTTAGGGATTAAGATGATGCTGTCTTCATAGAAAGAATTTGGGAGGATTCCCTCTTTTTCGATTGTTTTTGAATAGTTTGAGAAGAAATGGGATTAGTTCTTCTTTAAATGTCTGGTAGAATTCAGCAGTGAATCCATCTGGTCCTGGGCTTTTCTTTGTTGGGAGGGCCTTTATTACAGTTTGAATTTCTGTTTCAGTTTTGGGTGTATTTAGGTTTTCTATGTCTTCATGGTTCAATTTAGTTAGATTGCATGTGTCCAGGAATCTATCCATTTCTGATAGATTTTCTTGTTTGCTGGCATACAAGTCCTTGTAGTAATTTCTGATGATTCTTTTTATTTCTGTGGTGTCTGTTGTTATGTTTCCTTTTTCATCTCTGATTTTATTGATTTGGGTCTCTTCTTTTTTTAGTTAGTTGGGCCAATGGGGTGTCGATTTTGTTTATTTTTTCAAAAAACCAGCTCTTCGCTTGGCTGATTTTTTGTAAGGTTTTTTTGGATTCAATCCTGTTAATTTCTTCTCTGATTTTAATTATTTCTCTTCTCCTACTACATTTGGGTCTGGTTTGCTGCAACTTTTCTAGGTCCTTGAGATGCGCTGAAAGCTCATTTATTTGGTGCCTTTCTAATTTCTTGATGTAGGCACCTATTGCTATAAACTTGCCTCTCAATACTGCTTTTGCCGTATCCCATAAGTTTTGATATGTTGTGTTGTTATCCTCATTTACTTCCAGAAAGCTTCTGATTTCTCTTTTGATTTCTTGAATGACCCAGTGTTCATTCAGGAGCATGTTGTTCAGTCTGCATGTGTTTGCATACTTTCTGGGGTTTCTTGAGTTGCTAATTTCCAGCTTCATTCCGCTGTGGTCTGAGAAGCTGCATGGTATGATTCTAATTCTTTTGAATTTGCTGAGCTTGCTTTATGGCCTAGTATGTGATCAATCCTAGAGAAGGTTCCATGCACTGCTGAGAAGAATGTAAAATCTTTAGATGTAGGATTGAAAGTTCTGTAGATATCTGTTAGATCCATTTGGGCTATAGTGTCGTTTAAATCTGCTGTTTCCTTGTTGATCTTCTGTCTGGATGATCTATCTATTTCTGAGAGTGGAGTATTGAAGTCCCCCAGTACAATTGTATTGGAATCTAAGTCTCCCTTTAAGTCCCTTAACATATCTTTTAAATAGACCGGCGCCCTGTAATTAGGTGCATATACATTTATAATAGTTACATCTTCCTGTTGAATTGAACCCTTAATCATTATATAGTGTCCCTCTTTGTCTCTCTTAAGAGTTTTTGTATTAAAGTTTATTTTGTCTGATATTAATATGGCTACACCTGTTTTCTTTTGTTTCTGTTGGCATGGAATATCTTTTTCCAACCTTTCACTTTCAGTCTGCATGCATCTTTGTTAGAGAGATGTGTTTCTTGTAGGCAACAAATAGTTGGGTGTTGTTCCTTAAGCCAGTCAGCCAGTCTGTGTCTTTTAACTGGACCGTTCAGGCCATTCACGTTTAATGTGACTATTGATACATAGTGACTTTGCCCTGCCATTTTCCCAAAGATATTTTCTAGTATATGCTTTGAGCTTCCCATGCTCTTTTACTGGTAGGTGTTCTTCCTTTCCTTTCTTTCATATTGATGGCCATGTTTCTGTGTTTCTGAGTGTAGCACATCTTTAACTATATTTTTCAGGGCCGGACGAGTGGCCACAAAGTCTTTCAATTTCTGTTTGCTATGAAAGGTCTTTATTTCACCTTCATTCACAAATGAGAGCTTAGCAGGATATAATATTCTGGGCTGGCAATTTTTCTCTCTTAGTACCTGGGCTATGTCTCGCCATTCCCTCCTAGCCTGTAGTGTTTCTGATGAGAAGTCTGCTGTGAGTCTGATTGGAGATCCTCTGAGAGTAATCTGACGTTTCTCTCTTGCACATTTTAGGATCTTTTCTTTATGTTTCACTGTGGTGAGTTTGATTACAACGTGTCGTGGTGAGGATCTCTTTTGGTCATGTTTACTGGGGGTTCTGTGAGCTTCCTGTACTAGGATGTCTCTGTCCTTCTCCAAACCCGGAAAGTTCTCTGCTAGTATCTCACTAAAAAGGCCTTCTAATCCTTTCTCTCTCTCCATGCCTTCAGGAACTCCTAGAACCCGAATGTTGAATTTTTTAATAGTATCCTGTAGATTCCCAACAATATTTTTTAGATTTCTAATTTCCTCTTCTTTTCTTTGGTCTGACTGTATCCTTTCCTGTTCTCTGTCTTCTAAGTCCGATATTCTCTCTTCTGCTTCACCCATTCTGTTTTTAAGGCTCTCTAATGTGTTTGTCATTTGATCTATTGAGCTCTTCATTTCATTTTGATTTCTCTTTACTATCACACTTTCCTGTTCTATTAGTTTCTGAGTTTCATTTTGATTCTTCCTTAAAATTTCATTTTCACGAGAGAAATTTTCAATCCTGTCCAATAAGGATTTCTGTAGTTCAAGGATTTGCTTTTGAAAACTTTTAAATGTTCTTATCATAAATTTTTTGAAATCTGCTTCTTGCATTTCTCCTGTCTCATCATCTTCATAATCTTGGCTTGGGGTGTTTTGTTTATTTTGAGGTGTCATGGTGTCATCGTTGATCTTGATCTTGTTCCCTCGATTTCTGTGTTTATTGCATGGTTAATTCTGTTTCCCTCACTGTGAGTTTTTTTTTTTTTACTATGTCCGTGTTAAGTGGACTGCCTGCTGTTGGAGGAGCCTTGGAGGCTTGAGAAGGGTGTGGCCTGAGAGCTCTGCTTGGTTCTTCAGGGTTACAGGTGTGCAAAGGTGACACCCTCAGGTTATGCGTAGTAAATCTCTCTTTATTTATTCATTCATTTATTTTATTTTATTTTTTATTCAGGAGGTAAGTAATACTGCAAGGCTGAGCAGAATGGATGGTATTTAGCTTCCGATCTCTTGCTTCTACCCAAAGAGTCTGTGCAGGCTGGGTTTCTCCTCTGGACTCCCACTGGGTTGCCTAGGCTACTGATTTGTAGCCTTAACTCTCCCCTTTTATTATGTATATCCCAGCTCTTTGTCTCTTGCTTGCCTTTGCAAGGTTGGCAGAGAGTGGAACTTGTCTGTAGCAGTATGCCCCCACCTTTTTTATTTATTTATTTATTTTTTTTCTTCTCTCCTGTAGTCAGTCTGTTGAACTTTCCCACTTCATAGCCCGCTTCCCTCTAAAATTCTGCCCACCGTTTCCCTGCCAATGTCTCCGGTTACTGAGTTCACCTCCGCTATCAGCGCCGATGTGTGGACTCGGAGCCCTGGGCATCCCTCCTCTCCCTGCTGGTGTCTGTGTCACATCGACTCCCCTTCCCACACTGGCGCTCAGACTCTGCGGCTCCTGCGGTTCAACTTCCGCGTGGTGGGCAACCCTGCTCTCCCAGTAGGTCCTCTGAGTCACAGCGAATAGCTCCGGAAGAGTTTCCTCTGCAATTTTTTCCTGATCCTTTTTCTGAGGCTACCGTAACTCCGCTTTTGTTAAACTAAATTTTCCCGGACTATCGGTGTGTGCCCTCACTATTCCGCCATCTTGGTTCCGCCCCCAGATTCTTCTGTTTCCTTCCTTCCTTCCTTCCTTCCTTCCTTCCTTCCTTCCTTCCTTCCTTCCTTCCTTCCTTCCTTCCAAGATTATTTTTAATTTGAAAGAAAAATCTACCCAACCTCTACCTCCATATCTGCTCAAGCTGATGTTCTAAGACTTTTAAATTGGTATAATGATTGAAAATTTTAGAAGTTCCCAAAACAGATACACCTATTTTTAATCTATTTGATTGTAAGTAAAATATGCAACTTGTTTTTTTTTATTATTTTAAAAATAAAATTAGGCCCAGCACTGTGAAAATAGTGGGTAAAGCCAGCAACTATGGTGCTGGCATCCCATGTGGCCACCAGTTCAAATCCCAGATGGTCCAAGTATTTGGGGTCCTGCACCTCTGTGGGCAACCCAGAAGGAGCACCTGGCCTCTGGATATGGATTAGCCCAGCCCGGGCCATTGTGGCCATTTGGAATGTGAACCAACAAATGGAACCAATCTCTCTCTCTCTTTCTCTATATTTCTCTATACTCTATAGCTATCTCTATAATTCTTTCAAATACATTTAAAAAATCTCCATCAAAATGGGTTTAAATATTTTCAGCTATTTCCTACAATACAGAAAAATAAAGGACCTTTGAAGAAACATGAAAGAATTCATTTTTTTTTTGACAGGCAGAGTGGATAGTGAGAGAGAGAGAGAGACAGAGAGAAAGGTGTTCCTTTGCCGTTGGTTCACCCTCCAATGGCCACCGCGGCCGGTGCACTGTGGCCGGTGCACTGTGCTGATCTGAAGCCAGGAGCCAGGTGCTTCTCCTGGTCTCCCATGTGGGTGCAGGGCCCAAGCACTTGGGCCATCGTCCACTGCCTTCCCTGGCCACAGCAGAGAGCTGGCCTGGAAGAGGGGCAACCGGGACAGAATCCAGTGCCCCGACCAGGACTAGGACCTGGTGTGCTGGTGCCACAGGTTGAGGATTAGCCTATTGAGCAATAGCGCTGGCCTAAAGAATTCATTTTAACTTTGGATAAAATCACCTATTTTTCCTCTTTTTAAGGATATATTGCACTCATTTGAAAGGCAGATTTGTAAGGAAGGAGAAACAGAGTCAGAGACTTTCCATCTGCTGCTTCAGTCCCCAGATGGCTGCAATGGCCAGAGCTGGGTAAAACCAAAGCCAGGAGAAAGAAGCTTCATCCTGGTCTTCCATGTGGATGGCAGGGACCCAATCATGTGGGTCATTTCAGCTGCTTTCCCAGGCCATTGGCTGGGAGCTGGATAGGAAGTGAAGCATCAGGACCTGAACAGGTACCCATATGAGATGCCAGCATTGCAGATAGGACATAACCTCTTCAGCCACATTGATGAGCTCCTAAAATCACCTATTTCCAAAGAGTTTATTTTTATTTATATTCTTTTTATAAAAGACTTATTTGTTTATTTGAAAGTCAAAGTTACAGAGAAGAGGGAAAGACAGAGAGATCTTCCATCATCTGGTTCATTTCCCAAATGGCTACAAAGGCAGGGGTTGGGTTAGGTCAAACCAGGAGCTTCTTCCAGGCCTCCCATGTGGATGAAGGAGCCCAAGCACTTGGCCAATTCTCTGATGTTTCCCCAGGCCATCATCAAGGAGCTGGATCAGAAGTGTAGCAGCCAGAACTGGAACTGGCACCCATATAGGACTTCATTCTCACAAATGGTGGCTTAAATGCTAGCCCCTCCTTATATTCTTTATAAAATTATTTTAAAAGTCTCCTTCTAAATAAACAAAAGATATCTCTATTATTTACCAAGGTTAGTGTTCAATTTATTAACTGTCTCTATTTACAAGTCAAGCTAACACCAGCATTTGTTCGAAGACCCAAATGGAGGGCAGTGCCGTGATGCAACAGGCTAAAGCCCTAGCCTGCAGCACTGGCATCCCTTATGGGCACCAGTTCGAGTCTTGGCTGCTCCTCTTCTGATCCAGCTTTCTGCTATGGCCTGGGAAAGCAGTGGAAGATGTCCCAGGTCCTTGGGCCCCTAACCCACATGGGACACCTGGAAGAAGCTCCTGGCTCCTGGCTCCTGGCTCCTGGCTCCTGGATTGGATCAGTTCAGCTCTGGCTGTTGCGGTCATTGGGGAGAGAACAAGTGGAATGGAAGACATCTTGCTCTCACTCTGGCTCTGGCTCTGGCTCTACCTCTCTCTGTAACTCTGTCTTTCAAGCAAATAAAATACATCTTTAAAAAAGAAACTTAAATGAGTCCTACCCCTTGGGCATAAACTCAGCTAAACCTACAGTGTCTGTAACCTGTCCATAGTAAAACTCAAGTCTGGTACATATCTCTCTTCAGCTAGACATTACTGTGTCCTTCCTTTAAGAATCAAGAACAGGGGCCAGCATTTGGTGCAGATTAAGCAGCTGCTCACAATGCTGGCATCCCAGATGAACTCAGGTTCAAGTGCCAGTTCTGATCCAGTTCACTACTAATGTGCCTAGGAAAGCAGCAGAACGTTGCTGAAGTACTTGGGCACCTCCCACCTATATGGAAGAACCAGTTGGAGTTCCATGCTCCTGGTTTTTGCCTGGCCCAGCCCCAGAAATGGTAGTTACTTGGGGAGTGAACCAGCAGGTGGACGATCTCTCTCTCCCTCTATCTCTCTTTCTCTCTCTCTCTCTTTCCCTATCTCACCCTCTCCCTCCTCTGTAAGTCTGACTTTCAGATAAGTAAATAAATAAATCCTTTAAAAAAAAGAAACCAAGAAAGTAAAATAGATTCAAGAACAAACTAAATAAATATTTTAATAGAGTCCAGAACAGACTATAAATGTGCTACTATTGCACATTTGTCACTATGATGTGCTGAATAAAAAATAATTAATGTATATTATCCTGTACTTATTTGGATGATTGATTACTGGTAATTAGTATTTAGTTTTAAAGAAAAAAATTCAAGTGACAATATTCATCAATAGGAAAAAGTTGAAACAAAGCACTCTTAATCTCACAAAGTCATGTGGATAGGAGAAGACATATCTGATTTTTTCTAATCAGCCTTCCTAAAATTTACAAATTTTTTCTGGCAACAGTTAATTTGATCATCATAGAAAGTTCTTTGAAGGCTCTTGTTAAACTTGTTCCTCTTTGAAAAAGTAAATTTTACTGCACGATACTGCAAGAGGTAAATTTTTGATTTATAGGAAATTTGAAAACCAATTATGATTAGTCTCTATTTTATGATTTACTTTATAGAACAGAAATTACACAGATAAATGTCACTTTGTCTAATTTTTTAAAATAGTTACTTATTCATTTGATAAGCAGTCACAGATAGACAAGGAGAAAGACTGAGAGAGAGGTATTCCATTTGCTAGTTCACTCCCCAAATGGACACAATGGCCAGAGCTGGACCAACTCAAAGCCAGGAGCTTCTTCACACATGGGTGCAGGGGTCCCAGCACTTGCACCATCTTCCACTGCTTTCCCAGGTCATTAGCACAGAGCTGGATTGGAAGTGGAGCAGCCAAGGTATGAACCGGCACCTGTATGAGATACCAGTGCCACAGGCAGAGGCTTAATGACTATGGCACAGCACCATCCCCCACTTTATCTAAATTTATGATAAACCCATGAGTTGCACCACATGCTATTTTCTTTTCCTTCCTTCCTTCCTTCCTTCCTTCCTTCCTTCCTTCCTTCCTTCCTCCCTCCCTTCCTTACTTCTTTCTCTCTTTATCTCTTTCTCTCTTTTTCTTCTTTCTGTTAATTTTTCTGTGTCATGAAGCTTGCACATTGCATCCAAGGACATGGACCAGGGAGAGAGGCTTATGATTACTGTGTGCAAGAACTCTCCTCTTGAGGGTCAAAGCATCTGACAAGGAAGCTGTCCTAGATTAATTCCTCAAGTGCCTCTCTCAATAACAAGCAAGAGAAGGTGTGCTAACTGGAGAGCCTCTTTGGTTGAATTAACTCTGGGAGGTCTGAGTGTTGCTGGGGTCCTCATTGGGCTATAATAATGGGTCATGAATCATTTGAATGTGACTATTCACCACTAGAGGGCTCTGTAGGGTCGATTAAATTTTTACAATCATTGACACCTGATTCCCCACTGTTGTCCCCAGCTGCTCTTCTGGGGAAGAAAATCTGCTCCACTTACAGGATACTTAAGTCCAGCAGTGGAGGAAGCATAATTGAAAGAGCCCACAGCTGAGATAAAGGCAAAAAGACACTTGCTTCCATGTGAGAATGACTGAGAAAACTGTCTTGGTTGGGTAAAACTCATCATGAAGAGGATAAGGGACCTCTGCATCTCCAAGTGTATTTCTACCTTCCAGCTGTGAGCCCAGACTAGGGCATCCATTGAATAAACAGTGATTCCATACTTCTATGTGGTGCTTCCCTGTTTAACATTGCCTGCTGAAATCTCCATGTTCCTATGTATTTTTACCCAGCATGGTTTGTCTTAATTTTCTCACTTCTGCCTGATAATACTCAACAATTTACACACTGTTCTCTACATTTACACACTTTCTCTTGATGTGCATTATAAACCTGATAAATTGCCCTAATGATTTTTATTATTCTATCATTGTAAAAATGCCAGTATCATGTTCTTTAATAAGTTTGGCATAATACTGAAAGGAGGGAGCCTTTGCCATTGAAGACACTGTATTTGTGCTCACTAGTATTACCTAGATTAGGAGTAGTGCTATCCTCTTGTTATACCTTCAATTTGAACTAAATTCTAAAACATGAATGAAATTACTGATAATGAAGATGAAGCTGAAGAGAAGGAAGCCAAGATTGGGCACTCTGGTGGTGTCAATGAGCTGTTTATGGGTGAACTGTTCTTTATACAAAACCTGCTGCTGTGGGTTTGCCAAGTTATGTACCACTCAATAACCTTCTTCAATTATCTTTAAGAATTCTGTCACAAATATCGTCCTTTATTTTCACTTTCACAGTTACAGAAAATGAAGTTTTGAACAAAGCTGCTGATTATGGATTTCCATTATTTGCAGAAAATCTGTCTTGCTAATGTGTGAGTCACTGATGCTAAAATATTCCTCTTATCTCTCGCAGCAAGAAACTTTCATTGCCCACACTTTCGCTGGTGCTATAGAAACTTAGAGTGCTGAAGGTGTAGTCCAAAATGGGGACTGTCATGATGAAATTCTGAGTGCATTATTTTAATATCATGCATTTTAAATAATCATTTATTGCATTTTTGTGTTGCTATTGACTAACTCACAGTATCATGTTATCCTTTGCCTGTTCAGCTGAGCTATACTGCAATCTTCTTTAGGGACATGATCATCACTTTTTACCCAGAGATCAGTATTCATTACACATCTCCTCTGAGTTAGGCAAGTATCAAGGAATGAGGTTGTGTTGGTAAATAATTTACTTATACTGTGTGTTCTGTGGAATTTAAAGTTTAAAAGAGATAATTTATCATAACCACCTCAAAGGTCCTTTGGTACATCTTTCTGAATCACTTATGGATGAGAACTCCTTTGAAAGAAGAAATGAAGTAGGTGACATGTGGAGCCACTGCCTGTAATGCCAGCATCTCATGTGAGCACTGGTTTGAGTCCCAGCTGCTCCATTATGATCCATCTCCCTGTTACTGCATCTATTTGGGGAATGAACCAGCAGATGGAAGATCTCTATCTCCACTGCAACCTTCTCTCTCTGTATCTCTGCCTTTCAAACAAATACTGTAAATCTTATTTTAAAAGAACTTAGGGTCCAGCACTGTGGCATAGTAGGCTTAGCCTCTGCCTGTGGCACCAGTTTGAGTTCCATCTGTTCTTCTTCTTATCCAGCTCTCTGCTTTGGCCCAGAAAAGCAGTAGAAGATGGCCCAAATGCTTGGGCTCCTGCACCCATATGGGAGAGAAGAGTGAAGCTCCAGGCTTCTGGCCCCTGGCTTCAGATCAACCCAACTCAGTCTGTTGTGTCTACTGGAAAGTAAACCAGTGGATAGAAGATTTTTCTCTCTGTCTCTCCCTTTGTCTGTAACTCTACCTCTCAAATAAAATAATAATTATTTTTATAAAAAACAGTTTAGTCTCACATTTGGAACTTTCAGTAATTTTGATGGGTTGAGAGGAAATTTGTAAAGTTTGTGATACAACTGGGAGCCTTCTGCATCCTAGCATGTAAGAAAAGAATAGCGAGCAGACAGCTGGTAGACAAGACCTAATAGCATTGTCTTTCTGAAGACCACAGTAAGTCCTATGATCCCTGTTCAAAGGTCATGGGAAACCATCCACACGGTTGAAAGAGGAGTGTGACTTGATGAGATTTTTGTTTGTAAAATGGCCTTAGTACTAAAGAACATCTCCAGAGAAAACATAGAGGAGTACAGCTGAATGGTAAATCTTCATTAATAGTAACAAGATTTGATGAAAGAAATGGCATCTTTAAGGGAAATGTAATTCAGGGAAGGGAGATAAGAACTAGTGAATCTTTTCTCCTAGGATGGCACTTACACCAACTGTAGATATTGGGGCCCTAATTTGGTGTGTTGAAGAGGATTCCACTAGGATCTGGAATAACTTGAGCATCAGAACACATAATTTCAGACTGTAATACATTTAACAAGATAAGAATCTATGAACTCCTAGTGATATAGTACATAATGACACACTAACTAGGACAGAAGAGTGAGCCCTTAGCTTTGATGCTAGATCAAAATATAAATGAAGAAACAATATTGGGAATTAAAACACCAGCATTTCATATAGTATTGATAATTAAAAATAATGAATATCAAAGGTACTGGATGAAAATTTGATAGGAAATACGATACTGGCATAATATTAGAATAATTTTTAATAAAAGTCCACACATTCCAAAAAGGAATAAAAATGTGTATATAGAACAGCATATATGAATGCTGTGGTGCAGCAAGTTTTGCCACTGCCTGCCACACCAGCATTCCACATCAGAGTGCTGTGGTGTTGCTTCAAGTCCCAGCTTCTCTGCTTTTGATCAAGCATATTGTGAATGCACCTGGGAAGGTTTCAGAACATGGCCCAAGTCCTTGGGCCCTGCCACCATGTGGAAGACCAGGAAACAGTCGTTCATCCTAGCTTCAGCTTGACGAAGAACTTACTCTTGCAACTCTTTTGGAAATGAACCAGCAGAGACAGAGAGAGAGAGAGAGAGAGAGAGAGAGAGAGAGAGAGAGAGAGAGATCCAGCTCTCTGCTATGGCTTGGGAAAGCAGTAGAAGATGGCCCAAGTGCTTGGACCTCTGCACCCGCATGGGAGACCCAGAAGAAGCTCTTGGCTTCTGACTTTGGATTCTTTGGATTGATGCAGCTCTGGCTATTGTGGCCAATTGAGGAGTTAACCAGCAGACGGAAGACCTTCTCTCTCTCTCTCTCTCTGCCTCTTTCTCTCTTCGTGTAACTCTGACTTTCAAATAAATACATAAAGCCTTTTAAAAAATATAGATGTAGACATAGATATAGATCACTCATTGTCATTCTGCATTCAAAACAGGTAAATAAATCCTTAGGAGGTTGTATTGAACCAATCTGGCAGAAATTCACTAAATACCAAGTTATAGCATCCATCATAGCACAGATGGGAGACTGAGCAGAGCCAGCATTGGACCAGGGAGCTTCTGATGAGAATACAGGGCCCACATTTTCTCAGAAAGGAACACCGGAGGGACCCAGCTTGAGTCATCTCTGCTCTTGATACCTATTGAGGGTTTTCATATTAGAAAAGTGTCAAGGAGAAGGGCCGGCGCCGCGGCTCACTAGGCTAATCCTCCACCTAGCGGCACTGACACACCGGGTTCTAGTCCCGGTTGGGGTGCCTGATTCTGTCCTGGTTGCCCCTCTTCCAGGCCAGCTCTCTGCAGTGGCCAGGGAGTGCAGTGGAGGATGGCCCAGGTGCTTGGGCCCTGCACCCCATCGGAGACCAGGAAAAGCACCTGGCTCCTGGCTCCTGCCATTGGATCAGCACAGTGCGCCAGCCGCAGCGCACCGGCTGCGCAGGCCATTGGAGGGTGAACCAATGGCAAAGGAAGACCTTTCTCTCTGTCTCTCTCACTGTCCACTCTGCCTGTCAAAAAAAATAAAAATAAATAAAAAAATTTTAAAAAAAAAGAAAAGTGTCAAGGAGAATTCCAGAAAAAGAAAGAACATTGGCTCACAGTGGGAGAAAAGATATTTTAATGCGGTTGGAAAAAGATGTGATAGTTCTGTGGATTGGGTTGTGGTGTTGGGTTAATGTTGGTTTCCTAAATTGGGGTTCATCTTCTATTTATCAGGGGACCACCCTATAGCTAGCAGAAACATCTTGGATTGGGGCAACAGTGCTAAAAGGATACTAACTGGGCGTTCTCAACGAATGGGGCTCACTCATGGTATTTCTGTAAGTTTGAAATAATTTCAAAATTAACTACTCTTAAAATGACCAAATTGTAAGATGACAATATCCACATCATGTTAATAAAACAGGGACAGCATCTTCTTTCTTCTACTCCCGGTGGTTTACACGCACCAGGCCATGGTCTTTGAAAGGATGGAGAGTGGTGCAAGGGCTCCCCTTTTTATCCCCATTTTCTGGCAGTCCTCCAGCTTGCCATCCTCTGACTTGTTGTCCAATCAATGCTGTTTCCTCCTTGCTTATGTTTGAACAGTTCAGTCTGCGTGGGTAGGAGGGTATTGCCTATAGCGCACTGTTATCTGACTGACCAGAGATGTCTGCTTGGTATGATTAGGAGTGTCTCCCTAACAGCCATTAGGTATTGCATCAGCTCCTGACTTATTATGAATAACTGCACTTTACTTTTATTTTGAGGCTAGTGGTAACTTACTTTTTACTGTGGAGTTTCCACAGTTCACTTCCTTTCCAGGTAAGTGGTGATCTGTGACTTGTTTTGAGACTCCTATGGGATTCCCCACAGACTTGGGCCATCTTCCACTGCTATCTCAGGCCATAGCAGAGAGCTAGATCAGAAGAGGAGCCGCTGGGACTAGAACCCATGCCCATATAGGATGCCGACACTTCAGGCCAGGGCTGTAACCTGCTGTGCCACAGCACCGGTCCCATGTCACACTTATTGATCTGTATATCTTGAAATGTGCTTGTGTTTTATGAATAAAAGTTGTGGTAAGTGATCCTTTTATTTTTCATATGTTTAAGATCATATTATCAGTAAGCAGAAAATTAGCCCTTTTATTTGCAAGTTTTACTTTCTTATACAGTTGCTTTGATGTGAATTTAAGTGTTAGATTCAGCAGATGTGAGAGTGCATATCTTTATCTTGTTCTTGAACTTTGAGGAATACTTTTCACCAAGTACAGTGTCATCTTTAGCCTTGTCATTTCTGGCTTCTATTATAATAAGGTATATTTTTTTCTATCCCTAATTTCTTTCCTTTCTTAATGATTTATTTAATTATTTAAAAGGCAAGGTTACAGAGAGAGAAGCAGAGAGAGACAGAGAGAAAAAGAAACCTTCCATCCACTGGTTCACTCCCCAGTGGCCACAATGGTTGGCGCTAGGCCAGGCTAAAGGCTGAAGCCAGGAGGTTCTTTGTTGTGTCCCATGAAGGTGGTAGCTGAAGTGTTGCAGTTGGGATGTGAATCAGCACCATGTGGGATTCTGGCATCACAGGCAGCAGTTTTAACTGCTTTGTACAACACTGACCCCTCTTGCAGTTTTTATAGTTTTTTTTTTTAAGTTTCTATACTTCATTTATAAGGCAGAATTACAGAGAGAGGGAGAGACAGAGATCTTCCATTCACTAGTTCAACTCCCCAAATGAATGCCCAACTGATGGCAGGGCTGGGCCAGGTCAAAGCCAGGAGCCGGGAGCTTCATCCAAGTCTCCAACATAGGTGCAAGCAGTTGGGCCATCCACTGCTGCTTTCCCTGGCACAGTAGCAGAGATCTGGATCAGAAGTGGAGCAGCTGGGACTCGAATCAGTGACCATATGGGATGCTGATGCTGTAGACAGTTGCCTAACCATCTGTACTGCAACACTGACCCTGTCTCTCTCTCTTTTTTAAAGATTTATTTATTTGATAGTCAGAGTTACACAGAGAGAAGAGAGGCAGAGAGAGAGAGAGAGAGAAAGAGAGAGAAAGAGAGAGAAAGAGAGAGAAAGAGAGAGAAAGAGAGAACGAGGTCTTCCATCCAATGGTTCACTCCCCAGATGGCCGCAACAGTTGGAGCTTCCACGATCTAAAGCCAGGAGCCAGGAGCTTCTTCCAGGTCCTCACTTGGGTGCAGGGGCCCAAGGACTTGGGCCATCTCCTACTGCTTTCCCAGGCCATAGCAGAGCTGGATCAGAAGTGGAGCAGCTGGGTCTAGAACCAGCACCCATATGGGATGCTGGCACTTCAGGCCAGGGCGTTAATCTGCTGCACCACAGCATCAGCCCCTGGCCCTGTCTCTTGAATTTTTTAAATAATGAATCTGGGTTGGTTTTGCCAGATGCTTTTTTCTTTGCAACTGTTATAGAATACAAAATTAAGAGAATTTATATAACCTAAGAACCAATTGTTTGAAAAACAAATTCTAGCAGAAAAAAATAAATATATAGGAGTGAATTTAATCTAGGAAGATAATTACCTGAATGCTGAAAATTTTATAATATTGATAAAAGAAATTGAATACAACAGAAATAATTGAAACATTACTCAAGTTCATAATTAGAATAGTATTAGGGTATTCTTACTATCTAAAGCAATATACAGACTCAACGCAATTGCAAAGTTTCAGTGTTATTCTTTAACAAAACTTTTTTAAAGATTTATTTATTTGAAAGAATTGCAGAGGCCAGCGCTGCAGCTCACTAGGCTAATCCTCCGCCTTGTGGCACTGGCACACCGGGTTCTAGTCCCGGTTGGGGCACCGGATTCTGTCCCAGTTGCCCCTCTTCCAGGCCAGCTCTCTGCTGTGGCCAGGGAGTGCAGTGGAGGATGGTCCAAGTGCTTGGGCCCTGCACCCCATGGGAGACCAGGATAAGCACCTGGCTCCTGCCATTGGATCAGCGTGGTGTGCCAGCTGCAGCGCGCCGGCCACGGCGACCATTGGAGGGTGAACCAACGGCAAAAGGAAGATCTTTCTCTCTGTCTCTCTGTCTCTCTCTCTCACTGTCCACTCTGCCTGTCCAAAAAGAAAAGAAAAGAAAAGGAAAGGAAAGGAAAGGAAAGGAAAGAAAAGAGTTGCATAGACAGAGACAGAGAATGAAGTGTTCCATCCATTGGTTCACTCCACAGAGGGTCACAAAGGCTGTGGCAGGGTGCTGATCCAAAGCCAAGAAACAGGATTCCTTCCAGGTCTCCAAGGACTTGGGCCATCTTCCACTGCTGTCCTAGACCATAGCAGAGGACTGAATCATAAGTGGAGTAGTCGGTACTTGAACTGGCACGCTTATGGGATGCTGGTATGGTACTGCAGGTGATGGTTTTACCCACTAAACCACAGTGCCAACCAGCCCCTCTTTAACAAAATATTTTAAAGTCCCCAGAATTGTACAGAACTGTGAAGGATAATGAATAGTCAAGTCAATATTGAAGTAAAAGAAGAATACTTAATATATTTTACAAAGCTATAGTAATCAAAATAGCATATCACTGGCATTAAAGCAGATACATTAAGCAATGGGGCAGAATAGAGAACAAGTCATTAACCTATAGTCAACTGATTTTTAAGGTGTCTATTGGTCTAGAAATGTTAAACTTAATTTTTTTTCCATTTGTACAGGGGTAACGCACTGTATTAAATATGTAAGGTCTTATCTACATGTGTTTGATTACAGAACTAATAAAGTATTCTCTAAATAAAAAAAAAAGAAAAATGAGTAGTCTCTTCAATACAAGGTGCTTGGAAAAGTCAACCAATTCTTTTTGCATTTGAAGAGAAATTATCCAGATAACACCGAGAGCCTAGAGTGCTTCATGAAATTTATGGGGTAATGTGAGGGTATTTTAAAGATGAAAGGAGAGGAGGTTGTAGGCATTTCTTTAATTTATTTATTTGCTTACTTATTAATTAACAGAGAGAGAGAGCGGGAGGGATCTTCCACCTGCTGTTTCACTTCCCCAGATGGTGGCATCAGCCAGGGCTTGATCATGCCAAATCCAGGAGCCAGGAGCTTCTTCATGGTCTCCTGCCTGGATGGCTGGGGCACAAGTACTTGGGTCATCTTCCACTGCTTTTGCAAGGCCATTAGCAAAGTGCTGGATTGGAAGTGCAGCAGCCAAGACTAAAACCAGTACTCATATGGGATGCTGGAGTCATAGTTGGCAGTTTTACCTGTTACACCACAACAGCAGCTGCTGTAGGTGTTTCTTTAAGAAACAACTCCCTAGTTCTGGGTTTAGCTCTAGTGATCTTCTACATAAATAGAAGGTTTACACAGCCAGTTTCTGCATAGCTTTATCTTGCAGGTGCATCACCATTCTACAGCAGTAATAAAAGCAACATGCTAGTATTTCTGTACCTCAAATGAAACCAGAGAAATTAGTGATTTTTCTGCCTGAAAACTTTCAGTTTAAAACCAGGAAGAGTCACTGATTAAGACTTTGTGTGCATGGGGCTTCCACTTTAGTGCAGAGGATAAAGCCACCGCCTGCCTTGGCAGCACCATATGGACGTGGGTTTGAGTCCCAGATACTCCACTTCTGATCCATCTTTGATAATGCACCTGGGAAATGAGCAGAGGATGGCCCAAGTCCAGGGCTCCTGCAACCACTTGGGAGACCTGGAAGAAGCTCTTGGCTCTTGACTTTGGTGGGCCCATCTCTGGCTGTTGCAGCAATTTGGGGAGTGAACCAGCAGATGGAAGATCTCTCTGTCTCTCCCTCTCTCTCTTTGTAAGGCTATCTTTCAAATAAATAAATAAATAAATATTTAGCAAAAATAAACAAGACTTAGAATGAGGCCAGACATTGCATTTTAAGACATGTTGAGTTTGGAAGCAGTCCACACAGCAGACTCATAGAATGACAATCATTTTAAATAGCATATAGATGTAGCATTAGGTGTGAGAATATAAAGTATCATATCTAGTTCTCATCTCTTTTTCAAAATGGGAGGGCACTCTAAAGATTGTAGTTCTAGCAGAGTCTTTTTGTGCCAGTTACTATCCATCATTCATTAAAAATCTTTATAACTTCTTTGCTTTATCTAATTTGCTTTAGAGTTCACACCAGTGACTCACTACATCTTGACTTTTGTTTCTTCCATGTGATCAAGATCTATTTCTGAAATCACAGCTGATCAATCATGTTCCATCTGTCTCTTGTTGCAAAGTTGTATTTGACCTGGTTTTTCATGCATACCTATGTCAACATAGAAACATTTGATGAGAAGATGTCAGTGTAAATATGTTTTTAGTCACATTTGATTAACAATGAAGATTTAGGAGTGGTCTTCAGACTAACTTTATCTGTAGTCCATTGCTAAACTTAGATATATCTGTTCTGTATACAGAGGTCGTCGCCCCGAAGTACCTAGCCAGGATTATTTTGCTGGGAATTGTACTTCTGTAGAAGTATGCCATTCAATAGGCCCAAAGTTCAAAATAAAAGTGTTTAACAAAACCAACAAGATGATAGCAAATTGAGTTACATCTATGCATATAAGCTATGCAGAAGTTATATGTTAAAACAACGAACAAGGTTACAAGCGAATAGCAGAATACCATAATTAACATCGTATAAGTACACAGGAAATGCTTATTAACCTCAGTGAAAGTTTTCAGGCCCATGAACATGGGCTGGTATTGTGGCCCAGTGGTTCAGCTGCCATCTTTGATGCCTACATCCCATATGAGTGCCAATTTGAGTCACTTCTGATATGACTCCATGCTAATGGACCTGGGAAAGCAGTAGAAGATGACATAAGTGCTTGGACCCCTGTCACCCATGGGGAAGACTCAGATGAAGTTCCTGATTCCTGGCTTCAGCCTTGCCCCATTCCATATATTGCAGCCATTTGTGGAGTATACCATGGATGGAAGACCTCTCTTTCTCTGTCTCTCCCTCTTTGTCTGTAATTCTGCCTTTCAAATAAATGAAAAACTAAATCTTTGAAATAAAACAAAAACAATGAACAGAGTTGTGATCTGAAAGAAGGAGTATTACAGTGTGCTAACTGCTTACATTAAATATGTATAATATCTGATCAAAAAATTCTGAAAGTTAAAAACTGAATCCAAGACAGGATTATGTTTTCTTTTTTAACTGCAATATCTGGTATTTTCAAGTTTTGGGGTTCACTAAGAAGTGACAACTCTATTCACTAATTGCAAGGCTAGGAGTTCATGATGCCAGATATTCTGTGCATAATTTTTGTGTCTGCTAATGTTTTCAAGGATATTGTGGTACGATGATAATAGATTCTTCTTTTTTTAAATTTATTCATTTTTGCTTGAAAGCCAGAATTACAAAGAGGCAGAGGTAAGAGAGAGATAAAGATGTCTTCCATCTGCTTGTTCTCTCTTCCAAATGGCCGCAAAGGTCAGAGCTGGGCTGATCTGAAGCCAGGAGCTTCTTCTGGTTCTCCCACACTGGTGCAGGGGCCCAAGGGCTTTTGAGCCACCTTCCATTGCTTTCCCAGGCCATAGCAGATAGCCAGATCAGAAGTGGAGCAATCGGGACCTGAATCATTGCCCATATGGGATGCCAGCACTGCAGGTAGTGACTTTGCTTGCTATGCCACAGTGCCGGCCCTGATAACGGATTCTTACTGAGCTCATACAATAACGTTGCCACAAGAAATCAAAAAAGTTTTTCATTTTCGAGGAATTAAGTAGGTGGAAAGGTAAACATTTTCATCTATTTACAAAACTATACTAAAGTATAGTAACCGATAGAAATTGTAGAGATCTTCCTGAATCTAGATGAAACACTGAAATGCAGGACCAAAATATTTAAATAAAAGCATAGAAATCCATAAATATGATTAATTCAATCTCATGTAACTAATTCTATGTATTTGAAAGACAGTTACAGAGAGAGACAGAGACACACAGAGAGAGAGAGAGCACTTCCATTTGCTGGTTCACTCCCCAAGTGGCTGAAACAGTTGGAGCTGAGCTGATCTGAAGCTAGGATCCAGGAGCTTCTTCTGGGTCTCCCATGTGGATGTAGAGGCCCAAGGACCTGAGCCATCCTCTGTTGCTTTCTCAGGAACATTAATGGGGAGCTGGATCAACAGTGGAGCTCCCAGGACTCAAACTGGTGCCCATATGAAATGCTGGAGCATCAAGCCAGGGCTTTAACCCACTGTGCCACAGCACTGGCCCCCTACTAGCAGTTTAATGGATTTTTAGTTTTTTTCTTTCCCTCAGCATTCTGGAAATTAGTGTCTAAAGTAGCCTAAGATCTGTATTTAAGAATATTTTCTGTTAAACTGATTTCAAGTGTTTTTAGAAAATACAAAATTATGGATGGCACAAGTCTTTAAATATACATGGTTAAAATGAAATTGATTAATTGACATGAGCCATTTACATTCATCCCATAGAGCATGTTACAAAGCAACTAAAGAGGGGGTCAGCATTGTGGCATAGCATGTTAAGCTGCCACCTATGATGCTGGCATCCCATATGGGTTATACTTCGAGTCCTGGTTGCTCCACTCTGATCCAGCTCCCTGCTAATGCACCTGGGAAAGCAGCAGAGGATGGCCAAGTGTTTGGGCTCCTACACCCTTTTGGGAGATATGGGTGATCCTGTCAGACTGCCTGCCTTGCCCATGCAGGAGGTTGAAAGGGCATGGTGCACCAGGCCTCCCGGGAGGGACCCCACGGCCTCCCTCCTGGCAGGCAATGGGATCTCTGGGTGCATTTCCCCCAACCACCACCAATCAGCTAAACTGCTCCTGGGTGTGGCCCAGGCCCACCTGGAAATCTACTCTTCAAGCTGAATGGAGAAGCATAGCAGTGCCAATGTCAGCTTCATCCTATAGAATTAGTATTGCCCTGAATTAGTTATGCTCCTGCTGCTTGCCCTTTCAAAAGTATACATGGTTGTTAATAAAGCAGACATGATCACCGAAGCCTGGCCCATCCTTGGCTATTGTGTCTCTTTGGGGTGTGAACCAACAGAAGATCTCTCTCCCTCTGTCTTTCCTTCTCTGGAATTCTGCCTCTCAAATAAATAGATAAATCTTTTTAAAAGGAAAGAAAGAAATGGAGTGATTTGACAAACCTGTTGTCTCCCTTAGTCCTCTGGGTCTCCTTTTTATCAAGATAACCATCATGACTGATAACAACAAAACAGAACTATCAGATTTTAAGACTTTATAACTTTTAGGAAATTTATATATCAATGGTATATCTATATTGATATAATTTAAAATTGAGCATAATTTCATGACAGTACTTTACATACAATCTAAATTGCATAATCAGCTATTACCTCTACAAGATAGGATATATCCTATGACACATCAAGGGTTCCTGTTGGAAATCTCAAAGTGAAAAAATTTAGAACCTTGATTCTGAGAAATCTGTTAAGGATGCCAAAGGGGCTTAAAATATTTGGTCAAAATAAACTCCCTATTAATTTTGAAATAACATCCATCCACTTAGAGTGATCCAACCAGTTATAAACCAGATTTATTCTATCTGAGGATTTTATAAATTTGTATAAATTGTAAATCTGATGATTTTTATTTTATAAATTTGATACATCTTCATTAGGTGATCAGTCAGATATTCTGAAATAAGTATACATACAACTCTTTTTTTTAAGATATATTTATTTGAAAGAGTTACACAGAGAGAGAAGAAAAGGCAGAGAGAAGTCTTCCACCTGCTGGTTCACTCCCCAGTTGGCCACAATGACCAGAGCTGTGCTGATCTGAATCTAGGAGCCAAAAGCTTCCTCCCACTTGGATGCAGAGGCCTAAAAACTTGGGCCATCTTCCATTGCTTTCCAAGGCCATTAGCAGGGAGCTGGATCAGAAGTGGAACAGTTGTGACTCAAATCAGCACCATAGGGGATGCTGAGTCACAGATGGCAGTTGTACCTCGTACACCACAACACCATCCCTGTAGGCATTTCTTTAGATAAAGTTCCTAGTCTTGGGTTTAGCTGTTGAGATCCTCTGCATTTTTTTTTCAGCTGGTACTAAACAATTCAGCTTTTATTAATTTATATCTTGCATCTTTAAAAGGAAACAAACAAAAAATAGATGAGTTAACAGAGCCAGGAGAGCTCCCTGCACAAATGCAGACAGAGGCAGACAGGATTCAGGAAGCTGGATGAGCACAAGGAGGCAGCACCCTCCAGGAGTGGGCCTGGGCCCAGGGGTGCCTCAGGATCTGGGCCAGGGGCAGCCACTCTGACGGCTGGTATCTCAGAAGCCTGGATATGAAGTCTCGGGCTCCCAAAGACATTGTTACAGGAAACTTCACATCCAGCTTAAGGATGCGTCTGTATGTCTCAGTGTGAGAGACGCTCTCGAAGGGTGGATTTCCCACCAGCAGCTCATAGCAGAGCACCCCAAAGAGTTGCACTGCCAGTTTCTGCACAGATTTGTTTTAAAGATTCATTTATTTATGTGAAAGGCAGAGTTATAGAGAGGCAGAAGCAGTGAGAGGTCTTCCATCTGCTGGTTCACGCCCCAGATGGCTACAATGGCCAAAGCTGAGCTGATTCAAAGCCAAGAGCCTTGGAGCTTCTTCCAGGTCTCCCATACAGGTGCAGGGGCCCATGTACATGGGCCATCTTCCTCTGCTCTCCCAGGCCATAGCAGAGACCTGGATTGGAAGTGGAGCAGCTGAGACTCAAACCAGTGCCCATATGGGATGCTGGCACTGCAGGTGGCAGCTTTACCCACTATGCCACAGTGCCAGCCCCTCTGCACAGCTTTATCTTGCAGTTGCATCACCATTCTATATCAATGAAACCAAGAACACACTACTATTTCTATACCTATAATGAAAGCCAGAGACATTAATAATCTTTCTGCCAGAAAACTTCCAGTCCAAACCAGGAGTGGAGTTATGAATTCAGGCTTAGTGTGGATGGGGCTGGCACTATCGTGTGGAGGGTAAAGCCACCACCTGCTTCACCAGCCTGTGTCCTAGATGGGCACAGGTTCAAGTTTCAGCTGCTCCACATCTGATCCATCTCCATGCTGAGATACCTGGGAAAACAGCAGAGGTTGGCCTAAGTGCTTGGGCCCCTGCACCCACTTGGGAGACTCGGAAGAAACTCCAGGCTCCTGACTTCAGGTCAGCCCAGCTCTGGCTGTTGCAGTCATTTGGGGAATAAACCAGCAGGTGGAAGATATTTTTGCCTCTCTCTCTCTCTCTCTCTCTGTAACTCAGTTTTGCATGTAAATGAATAAATCTTTATATTAAAAAAAAACCTTAGAGTTGGTCTAGACATAGCATTTTAAGACATGTTGAAAACACTTGGCCAGTGTTTAATGTGCAAAATCACACTCTCCATTCTTATCTATAGAACAAAGATGAATAGCTAGTTTTCATATGAATGGAACAGAGATATGGACTAGCTGCAAAGAAAGTTTGGGTAACACAGATTTCTGTATACCTTTTCCACCTTTCTTGAACCCAGGGAAGGCCCAAAATATGTCTTTAATCAATATTCAGACGATCAACATCCCTCTTTCCTAACTCAAGTCAGTGTGAATTGTGACTCTTAACTTTCTCTTAGACATAGGCATGGGTGAGGCCTTTGAGTTTAGCATTCTGTGCTAAGATACACTGTAGCAATGCTACTCCTTCCAAAGTTTCCTGGGGAGTTACTGCTGCATATTCAGCATGTGATTCTTGTCTGTGAAACTGTTTCCACCCATGATTGTTTGTGGTCTGTAGTTTCTAAAGCAAAGGACATTTCTTCCAAGGGCCATCTGTATATCTATACCATTATTCACAGGCCATACCAAATTATCAATGTAAGATTTAGCCTGGGGGCCAACACTGTGGTGTAGTGGGTAAAGCCACTGCCTGAAGTGCTAACATCCCATATGGTCACTGGTTCAAGTGTTGGCTGCTCCACTTCTGACTCAGCTCTCTGCTATGGTCTGGGAAAGCAGTTAAAAGATGATCCAAATCCCTGGGCCCCTACACCTGCTCAGGAGACCCAAAAGAAGCTCCTGGCTTCTGACATTGGATTGGCCCAGCTCCTACCATTGTGGCCATGTGGGGAGTAAAACAGTGGATGGAAGACCTCTCTCTCTCTCTCTATCTCTCTCTCTCTCTTGCTTTCTCTCCCTCCCTCTGCCTTTCAAATAAATAAATAAATCTTTAAAAAAATTTAGCCTGCTATAGGTTTATTGAATTTCAAATCCCATTTGCAGTTGCCTTAGCACTGTCAGACCAAGTAATTTCATGGGCTTTTTATGGCCTACGCTATGGATGTTCCCTACTCCTGCTAAAGGGACATTTGTTAGATCTAGCCTGCTAGTACACACTTGTTGAATGTCATGATAATTCACATATATGTGTCCCAGAGAGGTCTCATGGCAAGATGAGTGGACCATCTTCTACTGCTTTCCCAGGCAATAGCAGAGAGCTGGATCAGAAGTGGAGCAGCTGGGACTCAAACCTGTGCCCATATGGGATGCTGGCATTGCAGGCAGTGGCTTCACCTGCTATGCCACATTGCCAGCCCACTTTTACATAATTTCTATGACATTTAAATCAATAACATATCCATGTTAATATAACAACATTTAGCATGATTTTGTATAACAGAACTTTATATAAACTCCAAAGAGACTAAGTAGCTATTACCTCTATAAGATGAGATGCATATCCTTTGACATATCCAAGGGTCCAGCTAGAAATCTCAAGGTCAAAATGCTCAGAACCTTGATCCTGAGAAATCCTATCAAGAATGCAAAAAGGGCTTTCAAATGTTTGGTCAAAACTTCTCTTGTCATGAACTGTATGGAATCCTCTCTGGATTTGGGGGACCAAAAATTGGGAATTTCTTACACCCAGGGGGCTGAAGCTCATGGCTCTAAGGCAATCACCATGCTGAAAAATGACTATATTGACTCCTCAGGTACCCTAGTCTCTACTGTGGATAGCATATTGATTGGCAGAGTGCTTTGCTTGCACACTAGAGTTTCTCACCTGATTTCACTCAGATTTAAAAGCTGTAGGAAATCACGGGAGTAGCCATTAGGAGCTTAGGTCTCCAGACATCACCAGTCACTGGGTTCCACATTCCCCTTCCTTCCCACAACTAAGTTCAGCAAAGTCAAAGAAAAAGGGTAGCTTTTTGTATTTCCTTTCTGAAAACATCAATGCTAAAAACATTTAAGTGAAGTCTTCTTTAGAAATTTCAAGTTGGATGGGCCAGCGCTGTGGCTCACTTGGTTAATCCTCTGTCTGCAGTGCTGGCATCCCCTATGGGCACCAGGTTCCAGTCCAGCTCTGCTGTGACCCAGGAGGGCAGTGGAGGATGGCCCAAGTGCTTGGGCCCCTGAACCCGCATGGGAGGCTAGGAAGAAGCACCTGGCTCCTGGCTTCAGATTGCTGCAGCTCCGGCCATTGGGGCCATTTGTGGAGTGAACCAACAGAAGGAAGACCTTTCTCTCTGTCTATCTCTCTCTCACTATCTATAACTCTACCTGTCAAATAAAAAAAAGAAAAGAAATTTCAAGTTGGAAAGAACATTTATCCAAGGTCCATGATCTAGATAGCTGATTATTTTTAGCATCTTTAAGCAAGAATTGTTAATGAGGTTTTTTTTTTTTTTTTTTTTTTGACAGGCAGAGTGGATAGTGAGAGAGAGACAGAGAGAAAGGTCTTCCTTTTGCCATTGGTTCACACTCCAATGGCCACCACGGCTGGCGCACTGCGGCCGATGCACCGCACTGATCCAAAGGCAGGAGCCAGGTGCTTCTCCTGGTCTCCCATGGGGTGCAGGGCCCAAGCACTTGGGCCATCCTCCACTGCCGTCCCAGGCCACAGCAGAGAGCTGGCCTGGAAGAGGGGCAACTGGGAAAGAATCCTGCACCCCGGCCAGGACTAGAACCCAGTGTGCCGGCGCCACTAGGTGGAGGATTAGCCTAGTGAGCCGCAGCACTGGCCGTTAATGAGCTTTTAATCTTAGAGCACCAAAGTGTTCCAAGTTTCAGTGAAGCACCACAGAATTCAAAGGAAATCTCATCAATCTCTTCCTAGCAGTTTATTCCCTGACAGTCACCTCCCAATAAAAGCAGCCAAAAGAACTTCTAAGATCACAGACACACATTAATGGAGCCACATTCCAAGTCCATGTTTATAAATTAGCTTTTAAATGGTCGGGGATTGGGGTAGTAATCTTAACTCTCCATGCACAAGTCCACAAAACAAGACAAGCTGTGTGCCAAGAAAGAGGAGACAGAGCATGGAGCCACAGGCGGGCCAGGTTTATTCAGAAGGTTGATTCACTCCAAGGTGAATGCATGGCAGAGAGTTCCCAGCAAACACAGCAAAGAGAGAACCCCCTGTCTTACAGACTGGTGCTTTATATAGCACAAAGTGGTGGGAAGGAGCTTGGAGGTCTGAGCTAAAGCAGGGCTGCTGAGATAGAGAAGAGCTTGGGCTAGACTTAAAGGTCCTTTGAGGTCACAGTGTGAGCTGGGAGGGGTTTGGGCTGAGGCTGGACTCTGAGGCTGAGCGCTGAGATAGCGGGAGACAGCTTGGGAGGAGTGGGGGAGATCTCAGGCTGATAGCAGAGTTTTCACATGGTCTTGTGTCCAAAAGTTGAGGCAGGGCCAGGCTGGTCAAGGTGGGGGTGGGGGGGGAGAGGCTGCATTAGCAAGACAGAGAAACAGGGGACTGCTTGTTGTGTAGGTGAGAGGTCAACATGGACATAAGGATTTTTGTCCTTTCTCCATCACTGTGTATGACAAAGTCAGAATAAAGCAGACTTTGGTGGGAAATTTCTGATATAAATTCTATAATAAAATTTAGCCAATTACAATCTTTTAAAAGCAGTTTGGATAGATTTCTGTGGGTGATCCCATGGGACTGCCTGCTCTGCCCATGCAGGAGGTTGAGAGGGCATGGTGCGCTATGCCTCCCAGGAGGGACCCCACAGCCTGGCTGCTGGCAGGTGGCAGGAGCTCCAGGCCCATTTCCTCCATCCCCTCTTCATGTTGGAAGCCTTGTGGCTGTGCTTTTGTGGTTCATAGAGAGCTGATAAGCAACTCCAAGACGTGGGCTGGTTGCACAAAGGAGCCCAGGGGCCTATGTGTGCTACGTGACCTATAAGTCAATTAGTTAGAGGCCTTTTGGCATGCTGCCCTTCTGCTCTATAGACTCGCTGTTGCCACCCAAGGTTTTTTCTTCCCCTCTTCCCCTTTAAATTCTGAGCCTGATTGCTAAAAACAGACAGGCTCATCAGGCCTGTCTCCAGTGTTTCTTGTGGAGAGATGCTGTTGCTCTTCCAGCCCAACAGCTGAGGGTCTCACACAAAGAGACCACAGATGTCAGCCTTTAGATAATGGGATTCATGTTTGGCTGCCTTTCAGCTGGGAACCTGAGGAAATGTCTAGCAAGGGTAAATGCCATAGGAGTTGTCAGAGACCTAGTAGAGAAAATGATGTGCACCACCAAAGGCAAAATCCAGCTCTAATGACAGAACTCCCAATCCCCAATGTGGGGCCACACATTTAGCATCTTTCAAGTCAGCAAGGAGTACTTACATTTTGCAAGAACTCTCAGTCAAGTCTCAAGCTATGTGCATGCCTATATTTGTTTTAAGCAAATATCATTTGTTGGCCGTTTGTAGGAAAGACAAGGAGAATATTAGCCACATTAGGCCCTTTATTCACAGGTTCCAACATCATTACTACCACCAATTCAGATTTAAGAAGAGGTCAATTGCTAACCTTGGGTGTGCATCTTGGGGAAGGGGCAAAGGAGATGCTGTGTTTCCTGTCTCTTTGCTCATTTTCTAGCCTGCAAACCTTTCTTCTTCTCTAGTAGCCCCAGGTAAGAAATCAGCCTGCTTCACTTGCTCATAGGTCATTCTTGAAAATCCCATGGCCCACTCTCCCTCTGTCAGACCCTCGTTCATATCAGACATGTGAGTGAACACATGGGACAGCACCCAACATTGCACATATGGTTGTCATTATGACCCACAACCTGCATACATTAGCCAGAATCTCATCTGGTGGTCTCTCAGCATCACCCACCCAGGCTGTTGCACTCAACTCGGGCTCATCTATGTTCAGAGGAGCATAACAGGAAGGACATGTAGTCAGGAGGCCACCCTGCCTTGCAGGACTACCCCTGCCACATCACCTTCTGAAAATATTGTTGCTATGGCAACTTTCCAACCTTGAGGCCAGTGCTTCATACTTCCTCTGACTGTAGGTCTATACACATCCCTTGGCCTCATCAGGCACTCCAGGAGCAGACGCGCTCTATGCACACTGCAATGCTGGCCAGGCAGAGGCAGGATTAGCTCAAACCACTGCCACCAGTCATCTCTGATGTGTCAACAGCTGCAGCCAGTACCACGAGGCCACAGCTCACAGCACATCTGTGACCATCCTTCTCTGTGGGCAGCTGTGTGATGCGGCAAGTCTCTGAGTCTTCTGATGGATCCTTTAACCAATGGGCTCTAGAGGGGCTGGGCTTTCCCTCCCCAAATGTTTTCTACACTGTCAAGACAGTGCCTGCCCAACTCTGGTCTTAGAGGATTTGTCATTGTTAGAGCATGCACTCAAGAGGTGGGTGGCTGGGCACTTCTGAAGTGTGAACAGGATTTTTTTTCTTTTTTTTTTCTCTTTTTTTCTGCTTTGTAAGGAGGACTCTATGGTTGAGCATGACCAAAGTCCCTGCCTCAGTTTTCTCACCTTCAAGTACACCCATGACGCGAGAACAGATTCATGAGTCTTCCATTTACATGATACCTCAAGATTCTGTTCATTCAGCCATTCACATTCACATGTGCCCTGTGATGTGGGGCTATGGGAGGTCTGGTGGCTTGAGAGGTTTATGCTAAGAAGACAAGGCCAGAAAAGAGCCTTCCTATGAAAGAGGGAATCTCAGGGTTAAAAATATTCTGGCTTCAAATGTGGGGAGCTCCCACAGTCCCCTCAGCCAAAGCCAGAGATGATTTTCTCTTCCTTGGTTATGCCTCTCTGCAAAGACATGGGCACTAGGATAGAAGTTGGGAGATCCCAGCCTAGTCCAGGTTAATTGACAGCCTGCCAGTCAAGATCCATGTGCTGATCCCAGCTTTAGTTACCAAGCTTCTACCTACCATCTGCCTATTTTCATTTCATACAATGTTGTCATTTCTGGGCTCTGCTACCTCTGAGATCTGACTCTTTTTTTAAAAAAAGATTTATTTATTTATTTGAAAGTCAGAGTTACACAGAGATAGAAGGAGAGGCAGAGAGAGAAGAGGTCTTCCATACACTGGTTCACTTCACAGTTGGTGGCTGCAATAGGCAGAGCTGCACCGCTTAGAACCCAGGAGCCAGGAGATCCCTCCAGGTCTTCCCATGAGGGTGCAGGGGCCCAAGGGCTTGTGCCATCTGCTTTCCCAGTCCACAGCAGAGAGCTGGATCAGAAGTGGAGCAGCTGGGAATTGAACCAGTGCCCATATGGGATGCTGGCACTGCTGGGGGTGGCTTTACCCTCTACACCACAATGCCAGCCCTGAGATCTGACCTTAACCTGGTGGTTCCTGCCTTATGGGCATGGCATCCACAAATGATGTAGGTGATTGTATTGTGCACCTACAACTTTTGTCACATTGTTTTTAATTATCTATGTCCTTGTCATCCATCTACCAGGACTGAAATTGCCTTTAGGGTAATCATGATATTCACATTATTCATGTTGCATCAATTATACCCCAGGAGAGTACCAGGCATAATGCAGACAAGTCACCCCTGTCTCCATTCATCCTCGGCTCCTCATTCCCACAGTGCTAGGGGCTCTTGCTCTTCTCCTCCTCCTCCACCCTTTCCTCTGCACAGCTACCACCACCATGAGTCCCTCACACACCTTGCTCCTATACTTCCTCTGACCCCATACGCTCTCCAGTTCCAGTGGATCCAAACAGGATGACATATCAAGTGTGGAGGATTAGTTGTACTCATGAAGCAAAGCTACAGTGCTCCCCTATCACTAAGTGAATTGTGGATGTTGGACTTGAAAGCTCTGATTCTTGTGCTCAGTTCTATGGTCCTAGAACAACTGAGAGTATGGCAGAAATTAAGGAGATGCCTGCCTGCATATCACATTCAGTTAGGAGCCACAGAGCTCTCTGCAGCATTGTTGTTGGAGCCCTTTCCATTTATCCACTGCTCAAACCTATTGTTTTCTGCTTTGTGTCCATCCACTCATATCAGAGTAGCCAGAACAGAGTGAGTTTTTATGAGTCAGGATGGTGAGCCAGTGGCTAGACACCTTACTTGGACTTTATAATGTGCATTTTGGCTATTCCAGGAAATTGTTTTTGAAAAGATTTATTTATTGATTTGAAAGAGTTACACAGAGAGAGAAGGAGAGGAAGAAAGAGAGGGAAAGTCCTCCATCCGTTGGTTCATTCCCAATTGGCTGCAATGGCCAGAGCTGTGTCAATCTGAAGCCAGGAGTCAGGAGCCACTTCCAGGTCTCCCACATGGGTGCGGGAGCCCAAGGCCTTGGGCCATCTTCTACTGCTTTCCCAGGCCATAGCAGAGAGCTGGATCAGAAGTGGAGCAGCCAGGACTTGAACCGATGCCCACATGGGATGCCACACTGCAGGTGGCAGCTTTACCCACTATGCCATAGTGCCGGCCCCTCTCTAGGGAAATTTTTTTTACTTCTTTCCTGCTTAATTGTGCTTTAGTTACCTAAGGTTGGTGAATATATAAATTGTGAATTAGCGAGGTATTCCAAATTTAGCTTTGAATTATATGATTTTGTGGGTTTTTTAACTTAACTTTTTTATAAATATTGACCATTACTACTCTTTTTAAAAAATATTTATTCATTTATTTATTTATTTATTTGAAAATCAGAGTTACACAGAGAGAGGGGAGGCAGAGAGAGAGAGAGCTCTTCTATCTGATGGTTCACTCTCCAATTGGCCACAATGGCCAGAGGTGTTCTGATTCGAAACCAGCAGCCAGGAGCCTCCTCCAGGTCTCCCATGTGGGTGCAGGGGAGCAAGTATCCTCTACTGCTTTCCCAGGCCACAGCAGAGAGCTGCATTGAAAGTGGAGCAGCCAGGTTTCGAATAGGGGCCCATATGGGATGTTAACTTGCTGCGCCAAACTTGCTGTGCCACAGCGCAAGCCCCTGAATTTTACTTTTTTCTTTAGACCTTTCTTATAGACACGGATTATGTCTTCTAGTCTCTAAGTAACTGCATCATAATGAGGACCATTGTAGATTGTAGCAGTTAAAAATATTTGGCTTGATGATCAACATAAGGCTTATAGATAGTAGCTACCCATGAGATTGTGTGCTGGATTTAGGGGAAGTTTATAAGTCAGTTGTAGGTAGCCTTTTATTACTGATGAACATGAATGTACTGAGAACTCCTTGTCCATTAAATAATAAAATCCAAATGAAGATTTACACATGAGTTCCCTCCTGCCTTCATCTACCACTGAAATCCTGTTGTTTCTGCCGTTTGGATCTCCCTGTAATCTGTTGCCTCTTCTTCATTCCCACTACCACCATACCTTGGTTCAGGTCCTACTAAATTACCATTGATATACTTTTTAATTGACCTCTCTGCTTTTTGTTTTTCTTACCTTTGTGTCAAAAACCTCTTAGTTCATCCCAACTTTTTCTGATTGCTCAGGTTCTCTTGCTCCAATATCTAGGAAAATCATGTTGCTGGTAGTTCTTTCAACACACCACACAAAAGAATGCTCAGTAAATGCTTACTAAATAGTGAATGGAATGCCTTACAAAGCTAGGGTGAACATTTAACCTGCTTGGCCCTGGATGGTTTCTGCTTATACATTTCAGCCCTGTGTCATTATTAATATGTCTCTTTTATTATCAAAGTTGTCTCTGAGCAACAAATTATACATTCATCTAATTGTGTCTGTTATCAAATAGATATCTATTTCACTGTCTCTTCAACTAGGTAGTTATTGGGGATCAAAAATTGTATTTGTTTAATTTTTATAGCCTCATTTATTCATTCAACTAACAGAATGACTATCAAGATGCTGAGTTTTAATGTCAAAGCAAACATGTTTCTTGCCCTCCTGAATTTTCAATCTGGCAAGAAAAAGCAGTCTACACAAAGAATATTGCCTGACATAATAAACATTAGTGTGAAATGAATGGATCCATTTAAGCATTCCTAATGCAGCAATTCTAATCCCATGAATTATAATTTTCAGAAGTAATCACAAATAGAACTCCATGTCATCCTGCTTCCATTTACATTTCTACTTAAAATCTTAAAAATCAAACACCACATATATACCTAAGAATGCATAATATTTACACTATCTTGATATTAAACTTGAGAAAAATAACCATACAGCAATTAACAACTTTGAACCTCCTTTCTTTTTTAGATAAGTTATAATCCTATGTGTTTCTCTACAGTGAAGATTAGGATTGTAGATACTCCTCCTCTCCCTCACTTTTTATTTTAGAGATGAGAAATCTTGGGTTTTAGAAACTGAGCCCCAAGATAAAAGAAATATTTCTTTTTTTAAAGAAGATTTTTTTTATTTGAAAGGCTGAGTTACAGAGAGGCAGAGGCAGAGAGAGAGAGAAGTCTTCCATCCACTTGTTCACTCCCCAAATGGCTGCAATAGCCATAGTTAAGCTGATCCAAAGCCAGGAGCCAGGAAATTCTGGGTCTCTGATGTGGATGCAGGGTCCCAGGCATTCAGGCCATCTTCTACTGCTTTCCCAGGCTAGAGCAGAAAGCTGGATTGGAAGTGGAGCAGCAGGGACTTGAACCAGCCCCTATAAAGAATGTCGGTGCTGAAGGTAGAGGCTTAGCCCACTATGCCACAGTGCTGGTCCCGAAAGATTTCTTAAACCAATATTTCACTTTGGCCTTTAACCTAGACTTTTTTACCATACTTCCATGGGCAAATTTAATTCTTATCTCTTTCCACCTCAGCTTTCTCTTTGTAAATTGAGAATACGGTCTCCAGAATTAACCTGAGGTATAATTGATACAAAGTAAGGCATTTACTCTGTTAATCTGGCCCCTAGAAGATACTTGGCAATGTTAGTCCTGTATCCAGTTCTCTTTTTTTCTTTTTTTTTTTTTTTTTTTTTTGTACTTGGTGAATTAGAGGGTGGTGTAAAATACTTTGAAAAGAACCACAAATAAAAGACACAAGTAAAAATTGTATTCTCAAATCTAGATGTTAAACTGTGCCGTGTACACCTGTGCTGAGAGTTACATTGAAATCCTTGTCATGGGTTACTTGAGAGAAGCTGTGCAGGAATAAAGCAGCAGGGGATTTTCCTGAGAAACAGCGTGTGTGAGGGAACCGGGATTTGGGACTCAGCAGCAGTGGCTGTCACTTCTTAAGATTTTGTTCAAGAAAGGAAGAACAGCAGCTGACCCTCGAGATCTGGGGTGGGAAGGAAGGGAAGGAGGGATGGAAACAAAAGCAAACGCCCTCTGGTTCCCAGCCTGTCTCCACCCACCCCGTACTGAAGTCCTAGGAGAGGGCCAGTAAGTCTATCTAGGAATGCCCTGGCCTGGACTCCATTTCCCAGAGTCACCTGGTGCTCTAACGTTTTCCGTGCTCTGAGCGCCTGTGCGTGTGCATGTGGGAGAACGTACGCATGCGCGTGCCTTTCCCTGTGGCCCGGGGGTTGAGAACAGAGGAAGTTCATTTACTGATCAGAGTGTGCCCTGAGAGGCCGCACCGCTCCTTCTCCCACATTCCCTGGGGAGTCTTGCTCTGCAAGTGCAATTGCAGGCGGTTCGGGAGCACACACCCCAGACCTGCCGCCCGCTGCTTCTGTGCCTCTGCATCTGCCACCGTGGGCCCCAAGTTCCAGCGACTTCTCCTGTCCCACACTTTCCGCTTTGCTCTCCAGGTGTCCTGAAGAAAGGGGACGTGCTCCCGAGAGTTTCCACGGCAAGTATGGAGAACAGGAAGGGGCATCTATGCGTGTGTGGGAGAGGGTGGGTGCGATGGCGGGTAGCGGCTCCCAGACATTGATCACTTGGTTCTCAGTGATCCTGGGAGCGCCTCTGGCAGAGTCAAGGCTGGAACCCAGGTGTTGTGTCTCCCACCGCCGCTTCCCAGTCTCCCGATGCACGGCCAGTCCCACGGGCTGCCTCACTCAAATTCTCCTTACAGTACACTGGACGAGGAACGGCACCAGCAGGGCAGTTGAGAGCATGGCAAAGGAAGGAGTCCCATTCCCTAGATTTAAATTAGCCCAGTTCTCATTTAGGGTGGGTCAGAGAATGCCTTCTGGCTGGGCTTCCAGCAATACCCCATGATTGTTCCAGCTGGGTGGGGCCCAGTAGCCCCCAGGCTGGACCCTGTGGACACATCTGACAGCCAGGGCGCTATGAGTTTGGCTGTATTTCCCAGCGGCAATGTGAAGCTTGTGCAGTAGCTTAGTAGATTGATCTCTCCTCCGTGTTTAATTAACAGACTCTTTTTCAATCTGGAGCTTGAGGCCATGGAAATGTAGCTGATTTATTTTCCTGCTTTTCGATTTCTGTCTTCAACCCTTTTTTCTTATGTTATTAGGGATGTCAACTATTATTACCTGCTGCTAATCCCTTTGCAAAGTGAGAAGTGAACTGAAATTAATGCAAGTCTACCGTGTGAGTTAATAATGAGCTACTTTAATATGGATTTTCATAAAATGGAGAGCTATGAAGACATAAATACAGAAAAGTAGCAATTTTTCTCTTCTAGTTCTTTAAAGTGACTCAATGCTCCACCAAGCTGATTATCTTACAGTCCATATGGTTTTAATTAAGAGGGTCAGTTACTTTTTAATTTTTTTATTTATTTATTTGAAAGGCAGAGTTACAGAGAGGCAAAGGCACAGAGAGATAGAGAGGTCTCCCATCTGCTGGTTCACTCCCCAGATGGTCACAATGGCCAGAACTGCATGGAAGTCAGGAGCCAGGAAATTCTTCCAAGTCTCCCACACAGATGCAGGGGACCAAGCATTTGGGCCATCTTCCACTGTTTTCCCAGGCCATAGCAGAGAGTGGAGCAGCCAGGTCTCGAACCAGCACCCTTATGGTTTTACCTGCTCAGCCACACACCAGCTTCAAATTACTTTTCTTATTCTGAGTTCTGTGTTTAACCCCATGCCATTTTCAACATGGGAGGATATTAATGACAGATTTTCATAATGACTGTGGTCTATGGAAGCCTTTATACAAGGTGTTAATGTGAGGAGGGGTAAGGAAGAAAAGAGAAAATATGCTCCCCTCCCCCCACAGAGATAGTATACTATACTTTTACTATACACAGTATAGTAAAAGATGTGGCTTTGGGCTGGCACTGTGACTCAGTATGTTAATCCTCTGCCTGTGGTGCCAGCATCCCATATGGGCACCCGTTTGAGTCCCAGCTGCTCCTCCTCTGATCCATCTCTCTGCTATGTCCTGGGAAGGCATGTGGGGGGTCTCCATGTGGGAGACCCAGAAGAAGCTCCTGGCTCCTGGCTTTAGATTAATGCAGTTCTTCTGGCCATTTTGGCCAACTGGGGAGTGAACCAGCAGAAGGAAGACCTTTCTGTCTGTCTCAATATTTGTATTTCTACCTCTCAAATAAATAAATAAAACATCTTTAAAAAAAAAGAGACATGTGGCCCTAAAAACTATTGCTATAGACTAATTTTCAGTATAATGAAGTTATCACTTGATTAACTGAGTGGCTCATAGATTCTGTTAGAGTCCTGTTGTCACCAGATTATTAATCTGTGAAACTCATTTAGCATAGTAAGGTTGCCTAGGAAGTAAAAATAGAAAGTGAATCCTGGATAGAGGTTGTTAGGGTAACAACATCTTCCTCTGAAACCCAGTGTGTTTTTGAACTTTTCTCCCATGTACTCCCTATCACAGTGCTTGCGAGTGGACAAGCAGTTACGTGTTTCTGCTGAAAAGAGCTGCTTCACACCCAGGAAACAACTGTAAGACACTTTCTCAGCAACTATGTTGTGTGTACATTAATATGAACTTGAAAGGGCCGGCGCCGCGGCTCACTAGGCTAATCTTCCACCTAGCGGCGCTGGCACACCGGGTTCTAGTCCCGGTCGGGGTGCCCTATTCTGTCCCGGTTGCCCCTCTTCCAGGCCAGCCCTGTGCTGTGGCCAGGGAGTGCAGTGGAGGATGGCCCAAGTGCTTGGGCCCTGTACCCCATGGGAGACCAGGAAAAGCACCTGGCTCCTGGCTCCTGCCATCGGATCAGCGCGGTGCGTTGGCCACAGTGCGCCGGCCACAGCAGCCATTGGAGGGTGAACCAATGGCAAAAGGAAGACCTTTCTCTCTGTCTCTCTCTCTCACTGTCCATTCTGCCTGTCAAAAAAAAAAAAAAAATATGAACTTGAAAACAGCCAAGAACAGGATTCCTGGACTACTCAGGCTAACTCACTGTCCTTGGCACATCATTCCCTGCTCTGCTATAAGTTTCTGGCAAGTTAGGAGAGATATGTTTCACACAAGAGACATAATCTGGTAATGTAGCAGTGATGTCTTTAAGGAAAGGTGGCATATGAGGAAGCAGTCTGATGGTGTCCATTCATTTTCCCATTTTTTTTTTCTGACAGGCAGAGTTAGACAGTGAGTGAGAGACAAACAGAAAGGTCTTCCTTCCATTGGTTCACCCCCCAAATGGTTGCTACGGCTGGCACGCTGCACTGATCCAAAGCCAGGAGCCAGGTGCTTCTCCTGGTTTCCCATGCGGGTGCAGGGCCCAAGCACTTGGGCATCCTCCACTGCCTTCCTGGGCCACAGCAGAAAGCTGGACTGGAAGAGGAGCAACTGGGACAGGACTGGCACCCCAACTGGGACTAGAACCTGGAGTACTGGCACCACAGGCAGAGGATTAGCCTAGTGAGCCATGGCTCCAGCCCATTCATCTCCCCATTAATAACTTTCATTGATGTCTACCACAGGGTGGCAGAAGGCAATCATCCTTCTGAATTGCATCAAGCCAGGAGGATTCATCTACAGTTTATCTGAGCTTTCTTTGTATGAGGAAATAACCAAAATACTACATTGTATACAGGGTATTTTCTTTTAGATCAATTTTATTTACTTGAAAGGCAGATTTACAGAGAGATTGAAAGAGAGGTCTTCCATCTGTTGGTTCACTCCTCAAATGGCCACAATGACTTGGGCTGGGCCAGGTGAACCCAGGAGCTTGGAGCTTCTTCTGGTTCTCACACTTGATTTCAGGGGCCCAAACACTTGGGCCATCATCCTCTGCTTTCCCAGGTGAATTAGTAGGGAGCTATATTGGAAATGGAGCAGCCACGTCTTGAACCAGTGCCCATGTGGGGTGCTGGCACTGCCAGGGTCTGCTTAACTTACTATACCAGTCCCATGTGCATTTTTTCAATGGGGGAGGGGTTAATTTTTTTTCTAATATCACTCTCAAAATGAAGATTATAATGTGTAGTAGATGATGATTTTGGTTATATTTTGAGTTTCCTTAAATTTCTATATTTTTGAAGTTAATGAGTACTAGTAGTTATTTTTTTAAAAAGATTTATTTATTTTACTTGAAAGTCAGAGTTACAGAGAGGAGAGGCAGAGAGAGAGAAGTCTTCATCTGCTGGTTCACTCCCCAGTTGGCTTCAGTGGTCGGAGCTGTGCCGATCCAAAGCCAGGAGCCAGGAGCTTCTTCTGTGTAGTAGTTATGTTATGTTATCCTTGCTTTGGATAAACAAGCTCTCTCCCATCCCTCAGTTAAAATGCTTTTTAAAATAGGTTTATTTTGAGGGCTGGCATTGTGGCATGGCAGGTGAGGCTGCCACCTACAGTGCTGCCATCTCATATGGGTGCTTGTTTGAGATCCAGCTTTCTGCCGTGGCCTGGGAAAGCAGTGAAAGATGGCCCAAGTTCTTGGGTTCTGCACCCGCATGGGAGACCTGACAGAAGCTTCTGGCTCCTGGCTTCAAGTAAATCCAGCTCTGGCCATTGCAGCCATTTTCAGAGTGAATCAGTGCATGGAAGACTTTTCTCTGTGCCCTGACTCTCTGTAACTCTGCCTTTTAAATAAATAAATAAATTTTTACATGCTTCACCATGGAGCTGGCCCTAAGACCTAACAGGTTTTCTGGGTGCTTATCCTGGGGTTGGTTCACTTTGAGCACTAAGCACAGTTATTCTGTGTGACTGAATATTTCATGTTCCTTCTTATGGAAAAGTTTTTCTCATGTTCTGAGTGATTGGGCTACATATGCCCATAGTGGAAACTAAAACTTAATTTGGCATTTGAACATCCAGAGTGCCGAGTCCTGTAATCTTCTGAATTTAATCAGAAAATATGTTTTGAAACATTTGGTTTATGGGTAGGCAGGGCAGTTTTCCTGGATCCCTGTGAGAATTGATGAACTGATGGTGTGTTTCTACCCCATGTTATATTCTGAAATTTGCTTCCTTTTATTTTCTTAAAATAACTGTATTTGAAATTTGCTCCTGCCTTCTGAAATGTTTGTGCTTCTGTCCTCTTTGTAACCATGGACATGAGTAGACCTTTTCCTTCCCTTTATGATGCTACAAGAGCAATGGGACATTGTAGCTCTCTCCCCTGGCAGCACATCTCCCTCAGTACATCTCTTTGAGTTAGACCCTGGGTTAACTTGGCTGCACAAAAGGCATATACCTAAACCCAGTGTACCTAATGAATGAAAGTCATCATAAAGTCAATATGCCTTGTAAACCTCTCATCTCTTGTTTTGAAATGTGTTTTGAATGTGTCTTTTATGTCAGTGTCTGTAAGCCAGAGATTTCCCACTTAAGGCAGAAGGCTGCTGAGGGACAGCACAACTGTAGCTTTGCTCTGTTACTTTACTGTGGACACTCTCTCACCCTTTCTCTTTATTTTATTAAGATTTAAAATTTTTATTTTAAAGGCAGAGTTACAGAGAAAGAGGCAGAGACAGAAAGATGGGGATCTTGCATCTGCTGGTTCACTCAAGAGACTGCAATGAATAATGATGGCCCAGCCTGGAGATCCAACCCAGTGTCCCATGTTGGTGCAAGGACCCAAGTACTTGTGCCATCTTTTTCTGCTTCCCCAGTTGTGTTAGCAGGGAGCTGGATCAGAAGTGGAACAGCTGTGACTCAAACTGGCACTCATGGGGCTGGCATTGTGGCACAATGGGGAAAGCCACCACCTGCAATGCCAGCTTCCCAGATGAGCAGTAGTTCATGTCTCAGTTGCTCCACTTCTAAACTAGCTCCCTGCTGATGGCCTGAGAAAAGCAGCAGAGGATGACTCAAGTGTTTGGGCCATTGTAACCCATGTGTGAGACCCAGATGAAGTGCCTGGCTCCTGGTTTCTGTGTGGTTCAGCCCTGGCCATTGCAGCCATGTCAGATGGCAGATCTCTCTCTTTTTTAGCATTTATTTATTTGCAAGGCAGAGATAGAGAAAGGGAGAGAATGAGAAAGAGATTTTCCATCTGCTCGTCTACTCCCTAGATGGCTACAATGACCAGAACTGGGCCAGGCCCAAGCCAGGCACCAAGAGCTTCATTCAGGTCTCCCACTTGGGTGGCAAGGACCCAGGTATTGGGCCATCTTCTACTTTTCCAGGGCCATTGGAAGAGAGCTGGATCAGAAGTGGAGCAACCAGGACATGAACTGGTGCCTATACCAGATGCCAGTACTGTAGGCAGCAGCTTTACCTGCTAATCCACAATGCCATCCCATCTGACTCTCCCTCCTCTCTATAACTCTGAGTTTTTTTAAGATTTATTTTATTTATTTGACAGAGTTACTGATAGAGATAGAGACAGATAGAGAGGTCTTCAGTCTGCTGGATCACTCCCCAAATGGCCGCAGTGGCCAGATCTGAGCTGATCTGAAGCCAGGAGCCAGTAGCTCCTTCCAGATCTCCATGTGGATATATGGCCAAGGACTTGGGCCATACTGTGCCACTTTCCCAAGCACATTAGCAGGCAACTGGATTGGAAGTGGAGCAGCCAAGACCTGAACCAGGGACCATATGGAATGCAGCCCAGGGCCTCAATCAGCTGTGCCACAGCACTGGTCCCCAAAACTCTGAGTTTCAAATAAATCAATCTTTTTTAAAGGGTGGACACACATATTGGATCCCAGCATTTTATTTTGTGGTGGCTTAATCCACTGTGCCACAAAGCCAGCCCCACCCTTTATCCTTCTGATGACTGTGTGTCAAGATCTTGGTGATATCTGCTGAACAACTGTTGGTATTATGTTAAACTCTTCTGTTTTATTTTGGTTCTCATTTGTTGAGTTTATTTTGGCTGCCACTTTTGGGTAGCAAGCTGTGAAGTCATCAGTGGCTAAAGCTGCCATGTGTTAGGCTGGCATGGATTCTACTATTCCATTTCTTCAAATAGAAGTGGAAAATGAAATCCAGTGTCCCTCTCTCCCATCCCTCATTTAAAATGCTTTTTAAAATAGGCTTATTTTGAGGACTGGCATTGTGGCATGGCAGGTGAGGCTGCCACCTACAGTGCTGCCATCAAGCTTCCTTTCTTCTCACGTAACAGACCCAGCTGGTCTCTGTGTTTCTCATTTTAGCCCTAAACTATACCAGATTCCTAGAGCAGAAGGAAGCTTATTTTTCAAGGCAGAATTCATAGATGTGGTTGTCCATTCACCTCTGAGAATTAAAGCCGTCACTCTGCTTTTTGACTGGTTTTCAGTCTGTGGTGGTGCCCTCTCTCACAGGAAGACAGATTCCTCACATAAGAATACACCTAGGTGGAGAAAACTTTATGGAGTGGGTTTTCCAAAGTGAAACGGAATTCTGGCCTGGACATCCTTGAGATCATGATCAGCAGAGTGGGGAAATTCTTAGCTATGTCCATTCACATCCTTTCCTTTTTGTTCAATGTATTCCTCCCTTACATAGTGCTCTGTGCTCTCCTTCTGTTGCACACACATAAGGTGTGTCTGTGAGGCTGTTTGTGTACTGCTGCAGTATCTGGAGTTGCCTTTGTCTCCCTCTCTAATCAGAAACTCAGATGCAGAGTGAGGAGGGGACTGCCAGCCGGCCACACAGGGTTTGGGCCCCTTGCTCCTTTACTTTTCTTCAGTGCAGGAGCAGCCTTGAACAGAGTTGCACTGGGTAGTATTATTTCTTTTAGATTTGAGTGCTTGGACAGCAAAAGAAATAAATGTATTTTGCTTATAGAAAAGATTGAGGAGGCACTACATAAAGTCAGCAGCAACTTTCTTGTCTCCTGTTACATGTCAAGATGAGTCAGAATATTTAGGGCCATTTGTTAAATTTAAAAAAAAATAAAAATATTTATTTTTTGACAGGCAGAGTGGACAGTGAGAAAGAGAGACAGAGAAAAAGGTCTTCCTTTTTCCATTGGTTCACACCACAATGGCTCCTGTAGCCAGAGCACCGTGCTAATCCAAAGCCAGGAGCCAGGTGCTTCTCCTGGTCTCCCATACGAGTGCAGGGCCCAAGCACTTGGGCCATCCTCCACTGCACTCCTGGGCCACAGCAGAGAGCTGGACTGGAAGAGGAGCAACCAGGACAGAATCTGGTGCCCCGACCAGGGCTAGAACCTGGGGTGCCAGCACCGCAGGCAGAGGATTAGCCTGTTGAGCCACGGCGCCAGCCAATATTTATTTGAAAGGCAGAGTTACAAAGAGAGAGAGAGAGAGATATAAATCATTTATCCACTGTTTCACACCCCTAATGGCCACAGCAGCTGGGGTTGGAACTGGATTAAAGTCAGGAGCCAGTATCTTCTTCTTTTTTTTTTTTTTAACTTTTATTTAATGAATATAAATTTCCAAAGTACAGCTTATGGATTACAATGGCTTCCCCCCCATAACATCCCTCCCACCCAGGAGCCAGTATCTTCTTCCACATTTCCCATGTGGGAGTAGGAGCACAAGCACCATTCTTTGCAGCTTTCCTAGGCAGATGAAGGAGCTGGATCAGAAGTAGAGCTGCTGTGGCCCGGGAATACAGTGGAGGATGGCCCAAGTCCTTAGGCCCTGCACCCGCATGGGAGACCAGGAGAAGCACTTGGCTCCTGGCTTCAGATCAGCATGGTGCACTGGCTGCAGTGACTATTGGGGGGTGAACCAACTGAAAAGGAAGACCTTTCTCTCTGTCTCTCTCTGTCTACTCTGCCTGTTTAAAAAAAAAAAAAAAGAAAAAGAAGAAGTAGAGCAGGTGGGACATGAATTCATGCACAATATAGAATACCAGCATCACAGGCAACAGCTTTCCCACTATGCTATACCACCTTTTTTAAAATTTTTATTTATTTTATTTTATTTGAGTTACAGAGATGCAGAAGCAGAGAGAGAGGAAGAAAGGTCTTCCATCTTCTGGTTTACTCCCCAGATGGCTGCAATGGCTGGAGCTACCCTGAACTGAAGCCAAGAGCTGGGAGCCTCTTCCAGTTATCCCACATGTGTGCACGGGCCCAAGGACTTGGTTCATCTTCTACTGCTTCCCCAGTAGAAGAGAGCTGGATCAGAAATGGAGCAGCAGAGACTCAAAGCAGCACCCATAAGGGATGTCAGCAATGCAGGCAGCAGCTTTTCCTGCTAGGGCACAGTACCAGCGCCTCTATTGTCTGTTTTATGGAAATATATATTTATGGGATATTAGAAGGCCATTCAGGCACTCCCTACAAAACATTTTGAAATAATGATTGATAGCCTGCAAGACTGTTTCCAAAGGGAGAGAGCTGCAGGGACAGACAGGCAGTGATATTGAAAGGGTATGAGGAACAAAAGAAGATGGGAAGGTCAGAAGAAATCTTGAAAAGTATTCCAAAGGATAAAATAATAGGATACAGGTCATTTTTGCAGATTGCCAAAATTAACCACTTCTATTTTAAGGTTTTCCTTTTTTATTTAAATTAGAGATAATTTCTAACATAGTTTGTGATATACTTGACTAACTTTTCAGTTTTTTTCTTACAGATAAGATGTGCTTATAAGATGTAGAGGGGCTGGTACCTATATGGGCCGCAGTTCTAGCCTCAGCTGCTCCTCTTCTGATCTGGCTCTCAGCTATGGCCTGGGAAAACAGTAGAAGATGGCTCAAGTGCTTAGGCCCTTGTACCCAAGGGGGGACAGAAAAGAAGCTCTTGGCTTCAGATCAGTGCAGCTCCATCTGTTATAGCCATTTGCGGAGTGAACCAGCAGATAGAAGACCTTTATCTCTGTCTCTTCCTCTCACTGTCTATAATTTGACCTCTCAAATAAATAAATAAAATCTTAAAAAATAAAATATAGAGAAGCACTGTAATTAAATGCAATAGTATACTCCTAAATATGCAGTTAACATTAATTTTCTTTTTACATTTATTTAATGAATATAAATTTCCAAAGTACAGCTTCTGGATTGCATGGCTTCTCCCCCATAACTTCCCTCCCAACTGCAACCCTCCCCTCTCCCACTCCCTCTCCCCTTCCATTCACATCAAGATTCATTGTCAATTATCTTTATATACAGAAGATCAATTTAGTATATTTGAAGTAAAGATTTCAACAGTTTGCACCCACACAGAAACACAAAGTAAAAAATACTGTTTGAGTACTAGTTATAGCATTAAATCACAATGTACAGCACATTAAAGACAGAGATCCTACATGAGGAGTAAGTGCACAGTGACTCCTGTTATTGCCTTAACAAATTGACACTCTTGTTTATGGCATCAGTAATCACCCTAGGATCTATTCATGAGTTGTCAAGGCTATGGAAGCATTTTGAGTTCGCCAACTCTGATCATATTTAGACAAGGTAGTAGTCAAAGTGGAAGTTCTCTCCTCCCTTCACAGAAAGGTAGCTACTTCTTTGATGACCTGTTCTTTCCATTGGGATCTCACTCTCAGAGATCTTTTGTTTAGGTCCTCTTTTTTATTTATTTATTTTTTTTGCCAGAGTGTCTTGGCTTTCCATGCCTGAAATACTCTCATGGGCTTTTTAGCCAGATCCAAATGCCTTAAGGGCTGATTCTGAGGCCAGAGTGCTGTTTAGGACATCTGCCATTCTATGAGTCAGCTGTGTATCCTGCTTCTCATGTTGAATCATTCTTTCCCTTTTTTTTTATTCTATTGGTTAGTATTTTCAGACACTAGTCTTGTTTATGCTATCCCTTTGACTCGTAGTCCTATCAGTGTGATCAATTTTGAACAGCAATTGATCACTTGGACTAGTGATATGGCATTGGTATAGGCCACCTTGATTGGATTGAATTAGAATTCCCTGGCACATTTCTAACTCTACCATTTGGGGCAAGTCCAATTGAGCATGTCCCAAATTGTACATCTCTTCCCTCTCTTATTCCCACTCTTATATTTAACAGGGATCACTTTTCAGTTAAGTTTCAACACTTAAGAATAACTGTGTATTAATTACAGAATTCAACCAAAGTATTAAGTAGAACAACCAAAAATACTAAAAGGGATAAAGTATTAAATTGTACATCAACAGTCAGGGCAAAGGCTGATCAAGTCCCAGTTTCTCATAGTGTCCATTTCACTTCAACAGGTTTCCTTTTTGGTGCTTGGTTAGTTGTCACCGATCAGGGAGAACCTATGGTATTTGTCCCTTTGGGACTGGCTTATTTCACTCAGCATGATGTGTTCCAGATTCCTCCATTTTGTTGCAAATGATCAGATTTCATTGTTTTTGACTGCTGTATAGTATTCTATAGAGCACATGTCCCATAATTTCTTTATCCAGTCTACTGTTGATGGGCATTTAGGTTGACTCCAGGTCTTAGTTATTGTGAATTGAGCTGCAATAAACATTATGGTGTAGACATCTTTATTATTTGCCAATTTAATTTCCTTTGGGTAAATTCCAAGGAGTGGGATGGCTGGGTTGAATGGTAGGGTTATCTTCAGGTTTCTGAGGAATCTCCAGACTGACTTCCATAGTGGCTTGACCAGTTTGCATTCCCACCAACAGTGGGTTAGTGTCCCTTTTTCCCCACATCCTGGCCAGCATCTATTTTTGGTAGATTTCTGAATGTGAGCCATTCTAACTGGGGTGAGGTGAAACCTCATTGTGGTTTTGATGTGCATTTCCCTGATTGCTAGTGATCTTGAACATTTTTTCATGTGCCTGTTGGCCATTTGGATTTCCTCTTTTGAAAAATGTCTATTGAGGTCCTTGGCCCATCTCCTAAGTGTGTTGTTTGTTTTGTTGTTGTGGAGTTTCTTGATTTCTTTGTAGATTCTGGTTATTAACCCTTTATCTGTTGCATAATTTACAAATATCTTTTCCCATTCTGTCGGTTGCCTCTTCACTTTCCTGACTGTTAATTTTGCAGTACAGAAACTTCTCAATTCGATGTAATCCCAATTGTTAATTTTGGCTTCGACTGCCTGTGTCTCCAGGGCATTTTCCAAGAAGTCTTTGCCAGTGTCAGTATCTTACAGGGTTTCTCCAATGTTCTCTAATAATTTGATGGTGTCAGGTCATAGATTTAGGTCTTTAATCCATGTTGAGTGGATTTTTGTGTAAGGTGAAAGGTAGGGGTCTTGCTTCATGATTCTGCACGTGGAAATCCAGTTTTCCCAGCACCATTTATTGAATAGACTGTCCTTGCTCCAGGAATTGGTTTTAGATCCTTGACCAAATATAAGTTCGCTGTAGATGTTTGGGTTGATTTCAGATGTTTCAATTCTGTTCCAATGGTCTATCCATCTGTTTCTGTACCAGTACCATGCTGTTTTGATTACAACTGCCCTGTAGTATGTCCTGAAATCTGATATTGTGATGCCTATGGCTTTGTTTTTGTTGTACAAGATTGCTTTAGCTATTCGAGGTCTCCTGTGTCTCCATATGAATTTCAGCGTCATTTTTTCTAGATCTGAGAAGAATGTCTTTGGTATTTTGATTGGTATTGCATTGAATCTATAAATTGCTTTTGGGAGAATGGACATTTTGATGATGTTGATTCTTCCAATCCATGAGCATGGAAGATTTTTCCATTTCTTAGTATCCTCTTTTATTTCTTTCTTTAAGATTTTGTAATTCTCATCGCTTTAAATTTTTGTTGAGAAAGGGATGAGCTTGGCTTTATGTGTGTCTTGCTTAGAGCAGAATTTTTATGACTGTATTTGAGATAATTAAAAATAAGTTTCATAGTTGAAACATTGACCATTTTTACTGCTGCAGCCTCCCCCTCACTCTGTATCTGCAGATAGTCCACATGAAGGTACACAGAAAGAGAGGCCTGCATATCTGGAGTAATGCAAATATGCCCTTTGCTGAAACCAGTGGATCAATCCACTGGAGTTCTTTGTGATTCAGTTTGCATTTTTCTGTAGAGTGAAATATAGTGACTTGGGTAAAGTATCTTGTCTTACAGTAGATGATTCCAGTTGGCTTTCTTATCCATCTACCTGGATCACAGGTGATTCCCAAGACAGGTGTTGGGTTCTATGGAAAAAAAAAAAAGTAGCCTCTTCAGAGTTGATGTATTTCTCCTGGAAAATTGGAGAAATGTTTTGTAAGAAGCAGTTCATGGAGGATGTATATTTCCCTAGAAATGAGATTGAAGTAATTCCCTTTACTTGCCCCTCCCTGAGCTAGCTCCTGAGGCTGATTGATAGGGCAAGAATGCTAATATTTATAGGCCAACTATGAATGATCCATGTTTGTCTTACACATGAGATGTCTACAGATCTGTTTCTCAAGGCCTTTAAGATAAAATAAGAAAATTTTGCAACAAAAGAGAAGGTTTTCATTGCCTGTTGCCTTGGTCTAGGATCTGTGCATTTATTACCCACTTAGTTCTCTGACTCCTATTGTGAGCACCTCCTAATGGTACTTTTTTGGCCATTCCTGTGTCCAGATTCCTTAATGGGTGGCAGTCTTTGACCAGACTTCCAGTCTGATAACTCAGCCCAAATTGGAGTTGACTAGTTTGTGTAGCCACTTCAGGATTAAGGTGGTCCAAAACTGCCAGTGCCCAATGACTGGGCTGCCTTTAGGCTCACTCAAGAGATAAGACTCTGGGCACAGGTCCCAAATGGCTTTGCTTGGTCCTCTTCCCTTGATCTCCCTGGTGACCAGGCTGATTCTCAGGTAGGCAGGGAACTTGTTGGCTCACAGAAGTCTCCAGATTTCTGTTTTGCATTCACCTGCAAAATATTTGAAAGTTTTCTCTTGGATCTCTAAAGTCCTGAGTAGAGAGTTTTATTTTGTATTGAGATGTGTCTTTATAAAGACAGGTGTCACTGAAGACTGTGTATCCTCAGAATTAACTGAACTCTCCCAGGCCTGCATGGAGTTCCAGGTTCCTGGCTTCAGGCTGAACATTGCCTGCTGTTGTGAGCATTTGGGGATGTACCAGAAAGTGGAAATCTCTCTCCCTCTCCCTCTCCCTCTCCCCCTGCCTTTCAAATAAAATGAAAAACAGATAAAAATTGGGAAAAAAATGTGTTTTGCCTTGTGTCCTAAAGAAAAAGTAATTACTGTTGTTATAGGTAGAACTCACTTGTACACTTCACAAATACTCATCAATCTCAGGTTAATGGCTTGGTGATCACTGCTGGCTGTGCTGCCTACTCAGCTCCCATTCTGTAATGCATCCCCTTCTTCATCTGCAGTTCACTTTGGGTGCTCATAAAACACCAAACTGCCTCCTGACTTTGCATCCCTATGTTCTTTATACATAGCTTGGCCATAATCTCATTTTCTTTAGCAGCATGCTAATTTATATGAGTGCTTCACAGGCAAAGAATAATGGGGACATTGATTTTTCCCTGAGCTTTTGCCCTAAGTGGTTTATTTTATGCAATTGATTCTGGGTGATGTGTAGAACTTTGCTGGATTAGAAGTTGTGGTGTAGAATTTGATATTAGAGAAGTAAGTCTGTCACTGCCACTTGCACTGTGCCCCACCCTGCAACCTATGCCTGCCTTTGGATTCTGTTTTTATAGAGTGTTGGAATGAGGCAGTAGTGATTCAATAAAGGAATAAATTTTCAATTGTTAAACATTTCTATTTTTATTAATACAAAGAGATCAGATTGCATAAGAATGTAATTCCATAAGAACATAACCATACTTCTCTATTTCCTCCTCCTTTCTTCCTTTCTCTTTTTAAGAAGTTAATAAGCTGGCTTTTTTTCCCTAACCTAGTCTTTACCCCTTCATCTCCAGCCTTCCTATTTGTTCCTACTTTACAATCTAGTACTTTAAGCTTTTTCCCCCTTCTTTCATGCATGTTTTTGCCTACTCCTACCCCAATTCCAAAGAAGGAAAAATGAATAAAAGTCATGACATATTGATTCGAAGACAGGAATCCTATCCAGAAATACAGAAAAAAAGTTACCTCCTTTTCTTTTTATTAATAATTTATTTACTGATTTACCTTTCTGGAAGAGGCAGCTAGAAGTTCTCTGAGATCTGTCCTCAGAATGTGAGGAGAGCCAGAGACATTGGATAGACTCTTTACAGTCTGTTTGTTTTACTGTGAGAGATATTGTTCCACTTGCCTGTGGCAGAAAAAAATGAAATTTCAATGATTTTTTTCTGTGTTACTAATTTTTATGATGAGTCTCTTCATTATCAATGGATAGAGACCTGTCAAATTTGCAATGAGCAAAAAATTTCACAGACACAACTGCTTCCAGAGGAGGTGCATGCCCCTCCATTCCCACGTGGCCTTCTCTGAGATCTCCAGGTGGCTTCTGTTGGTCTTCTGAAAGCAAAGAGAAGATTCAACCACAGAAAATGTTCACTACGACTGTGGTGTTGTTTCTTGGAAGTTCCTGTCCAAAAAGTAATCATTTAAGAACACCAGGGGCATTTTATTAGTTTCACAGGATTCTTGTCTTCCTGGATTCAGTGAAGAGGAAAAAACCAAAGTTGAAGCATGATTCTAGGCAAAGCACAATTATTTATCTGCATAACAAAAATCCTCATATTTTTTTCTGCACATTGTTAGTCTTACATGGATTAGAAAGAAAAAGTACTATTTAATGTCTTAGAACTCTCTAATGTTAAAAAGTACAAGAATTAAAAATTGATATTTTGGGCTCTTATAAAGCTCCAAAAGCATTAACATTGTGCATTTCTGGGTGATTTGAAAATTCTAAATTTGAAATCAATTGCATTGACTGGCTTTGCAGAGTAGGAAGAAAACAATTGGCTTATTAATTATTTATATAGAGAGACTGTAAAAGAAGCTATTCATTGGTACCAATTGTCTATGATAAGCTTTAATGTTTATGAAACCATGATTCATTTTATTTTATGAGCTATGTCCACTTGAAGTTGTGAAAGAAAACATGCAATAGTGGTTGCAATTCACTTTAAAAGATTTTTTGAAAGACTTTATTTATTGATTTGAGAGGTAGAGTTATAGACAGTGAGAGGTAGGACAGAGAGAAAGGTTTTCCGTCCATTGGTTCACTCCCCAAATGGCTGCAACAGCCAGAGCTGCTCAATCCAAAGCCAGGAGCCAGGTGCTTTTTTCCAGTCTCCCATGGGTGCAGGGGCCCAAGCACTTGGGCCATCTTATACTGCTTTTCCAGGCCATAGCAGAGAGCTGGATTGAAAGAGGTGTGGCTGGGACTGGAACTGGGGCCTATATGGGATGCCGGTGCTGCAGGTGGAGGATTAACCTACTGCACCATGGCACCAGCCCCACAATTCTCTTGAAAACAGAAACATTTATTCCTGAGTCTTTTGATGAGTCAGACCAATGAAGTCCTGACAGGGCACATATGTCTCTAGCATTAGAGGAGTGCTCATCATTCTCATACTGTGTTCTGTTGCTGTTCAGCCTGTGACAATGAGACACGTAAAGGAAAAACCAGAAATTCAGCATGTGGTTACCCCACAAGGAATCTTGTGAAGAAATTTTCTAGCCAGGTGTTTTTAAGTTGCTAAATATTCTCCTAATTTACTTAAAGACTATTAACTTAGTACCACAATTTTTGTTACAATATGGTGATTGCAGATAAGGAATTATCTTCTAGATAAAACTAGAAGTTTTACTTTGTAACAATCACAGACTAGCAGAAGTCATAAACCATTAACCCTCATTTTTCTAAAATAGGAGGTTGTAATTAATATGAGTATATAAAGAATATATTTTTTAAGATTTTATTTAGTTGAGAGGTAGAATTAGACAGAGAGAAAGGTCTTCCTTCTGTTGATTAACTCCCCAGATGGCTGCAATGGCCAGAGCTGCACGGATCTAAAGCCAGGAGCCAGCTGCTTCTTCCTGGTCTCCCATGCGGGAGCAGGGGCCCAAGCACTTGGGCCATCTTCCACTGCTTTCCCAGGCCATAGCAGAGAGCTGGACTGGAAGAGGGGCAGCCAGGACTAGAACTGGTACTCATACTGGATGCTGGCACCACAGGCAGAGGATTTACCTGCTGCGCAGCAGCACCAGCCCCAACTACATGAAGAATTTAGAACAGAAAATCTACCAACCTCATGGAGTTTATCTCCCTTTCAAAACTTTTAATAACCTTTGGGATGGAAAATGCTAATTTAAAGTACTGTACTTAAATTCACACAAACAAAAGATGTTTTAGGATGTTTTTACTTCATTATTAAGTTAGATACTATTATTAAGTTAGATACTATTAGGAAATTCTAGATTATTTTGTGGGTAAATTGTAATTTCTTTTCACAAGTGTATTTGATTAGAAACACAAGCTTTTATAATCAATTATTTGTTTAAAACATTTGCTTATGTATGTTTTGTATTAAAATAACAGCATGTTATGAAGTTTAGAAACATCTTGTTCCATACAAGCCTATACTTTTTTTAAGTTTTATTTAAAAAGAATCTTTGTATTTATTGTTTTAACACAGCAAATTCAGGTGACACCGTAAGTCCATAATTTCCCACAAAATTCATAAATTTAACAACTGAGTATCTTAAGTCTTATAAATCTTCTGAATCATTCAAAGTTATGCACTCGATGGAACATACTCCTCAGCAGCTGAGAAGAATCTTAACTTAAAAGCACCAACTCTTCAGGCATCTCTACAGACCTCTATTTTTCATTCTCTAAGACATGCAGTCAGACTGCTGATGCAGCAAATACCAATTCACCTTAAGCTTGATGGATAAGAGAAAGCATTTGGGAAACCAACATTATTAATATTAAGTCTGAAAGCACTTCTACCTCTTTACTGAATGACTTTTCCTTCTGTCAACTATAAACTCTAATGAATAAAAATTGCGTTTTGAACATAATTTTTTCAGGTTAATCTAACACTTTAGGACATTTGTATTTGTTTTATAAATCTTAAGGAAAACAAAAAGGTAATCTCTAATCTAGACAATTCTGAAATCTTTTATTAGATTTACAATTTTACTGCAAAGTAATATGATCTGTTTGTCCAAATATTATGGCTTTTAAAAAATTCTCTTCATGTATTTAAATTAATAAAGCTTATTTCCAATATATATTTTCTGTGTTTTCACTTGCTGAAACAGGGTTCAAAGGGTGTTTTTAGGATCTTGCCAACATCAGCCCTATGTGCCCATAAATTATTGGAGCCATTAAATGGACAATAAAAACTGGTTGAGGCTACTGATGAATGCTTCAAAAGGAATCTGATATTCACAGATTTTATCATCATATTCAATTCAACTGAAGTCTTTCTTAAAACTGTCCTCTTGATAGGCTGAAGATAGGGTAATGGAGTTAGTTCTTTATGCCAAAGATTCGTGGATCTGTTGTACAAAGTCTTCATTCTCTGTCAGTCATCAGTAACTTGAGGTCTTTCTGTAGATTCTGAATGGCAGTGCTTACATCTTCATATTGCAAAGCACTGCCAGCATATTTGCAGTATCTCTGAGCTCTCACAAACTCCTCAGGGGTGAGGTGGGTATCACCTTGGGAAACCGTACTGGAAAGTGCAGGATCAATGGCTGGCATAGTCTATAGAGTAGGTTGGATGGTATTCCTTGTTACACCCATGCTATGAGGCACTTTCGCTGGTGTGTTGGCTGGGGCATGTGCACCCAGAGGAATCTGTATTCAACTATAGCTGTCTGATGGCATGCTGCCTGGGTCAACTGCTGAAGATGATGATGGCTGAGGTGTGTTGAATGGGCAGAGATGCTACTACAGCATCTTCATTTTCTTCACCATCAGTATCTTCCTCAATTGCAATAGGGCCTGCTTGAGGAGTCTCCTCATTCTTTAAGCAATTATGGATATATGTTGCCTTCCATCTTGCATACTTTCTGTGTTTCACATTTTCATCAGTGTTATGTCAAACACGGTTATGACATCTGTTAAAAGACTTGCAGTATATGTTCCTTGTCTGCATATATAAACATTTTCCAAGAATAAATCCCCAAATGGGCAGAACCAACTGCTCCTTAGGTAATAGCTTCATTATCACTCAACTGTTTCTTTTTGTTGTTGTGAAGAACCTGAGCCTGGATCAATGTGCAGCTATTTTAGACTAGGCCTCCATCTTGTAACTCGGGCATGACCGGGCCCTGAACCCTAAGCCAAAAGCTCTGGAAGAAGAAAAATAAACTCCCCTTGTGATAAACTCTCCTAGCAACAGCCAATCAGCAGATAGCAGGGAAATATCTAAAGTTCCAGGTATCTTTTCAGGCAGTTAAGGTGATTGATAACATCCCCAAACCCTGCAGTTTGGAACATACACCCTAGCAGCTCATACCCTATACTTTAGCCAATCATTTTAAAAAGCATCAACCCAGAGCCATCCAACCACCTTTACTAGTCTATTCCCACCACTGGATTTACTAAGCAATTTTAAGAGATGTTCTTTAAATTTCCCGCAGAACGAGATGATTTGCTGAATGGTGCTATAATGTATAGAATGTCTCTGAAAACCCTATATAAACCCCACAAAAGAAATGGGATGGATTCTCATCAGAAGACTGCTGTGATGATTGGAGGAGTGGACCCTAGCTCGAGCTAGAACAATAAACCTCTTTGCTTTTGTATTATTGAAGTCTCTCATTGGGATAATTGAGTCCCATCTGAGTCCAGTCTAACAGTTCTTAAGATTTATTTATTTACTTGAAAGGCAGAGTCACAGAAAGGCAGAAAGACAGAGAGAGAGTCAGCCTCTGCCATCTGCTAGTTCACTCCTCAAATGGCTGCAATGGCTGGAGCTGTGCTGATCTGAAGCCAGGAGCCAGGAGATTCTTCCAGGTCTCCCACATGGGTGCAGGGGCCCAAGGACTTGGGCCATCTTCATTATTATTTTTTTCTTTTTTGACAGGCAGAGTAGACAGTGAGAGAGAGAGAGAGAGAAAGGTCTTCCTTTTCCATTGGTTCACCCCGCAATGGCCACTGTGGCCGGCACACTACAGCCGGCACACTGTGCTGATCCAAAGCCAGGTGCTTCTCCTGGTCTCCCATGTGGGTGCAGGGCCCAAGCACTTGGGCTGTCCCCCACTGCACTCCTGGGCCACAGCAGAGAGCTGGACTGGAAGAGGAGCAACCAAGACAGAATCCAGTGCCCCAACTGGGACTAGAATGCTGGGTGCTGGCACTGCAGGCAAAGGATTAGCCTAGTGAGCTGCAGCACCAGCTGGGCCATCTTTCTACTGCTTTTCTAGGGCAGAGCAGAGAGCTGGGTCAGAAGTGGAGCAGCTGGGACTTGAACTGGAGCACATATGGGATGCCAGCACTGCAGGCCAGGGCTTTAATGTGCTGCACCACAGTACCAGCCCCCCAATTGTTTCTTAAGAGCTTCTAACTGACCCATTAATTTTGATAAAAATTTACAACACTCAGTTTTATTATGAATCTTCATTCTAGTTTGCATGGCATATAAAATGACCCCCTTGGTGAGATACATAATGATCGAACAATGGCTGCCAACCACCTCTCAGATCAGTTCTTGAGCAACTATTCAGTAACTGGCCACCACAGAGTCCTGTTTGTCATGCTCCTGACCATCAGGTGGTGCTGAATGTTCTTAATGTGTGGGGAGAGTGGGGGCAGTGGAGCAAGCTCGGCCATCTCCACTCTAGCACTCGAGCATATCACCACTTCCTCAAGCCTATACTTTTTTCAAGTACATATTCTTACATTCACAGAAAAGCAGTTTAAACCAGACTGACTATTGTAAAAATAATTCAATGGTTGTAGATGTCTGCTCATACAACATTTAAAATTGTTCAGTAAAATACTTGGTGATTTTTAAAAAATGATTTATTTATTTATTTGAATTGCAGATTTGCAGAGAAAGAGAGAGAGAGATCTCTGCTGGTTCACTCCCCAAATGACCACAATGGCCAAGGCAGGGCTAGATTGAAGCCAGGAGCCAGGAACTTCATCCAGGTCTGCCACATGGGTACAGGGATCCAAGCACATGAGCCATCATCCACTGCTTTCTCAGGCTCATTAGCAGAAAGCTGGATCAAAAGTGGAGCAGCCAGGACTCAAACCAGCACTCATATGGGATGCCAGTATTGCAGGCAGTGGCTTAACCCACTAAGCCACAGTGCCTGTCCCAAAATGATTTTTGGTTTCTGTATGATAGCCATACTAACTGGGGTGAGGAGAAATCTCACTGTGGTTTCTATTAGCATTTCCCTGATGGCTAGTGATCCTGAACATTTTTTCATGTGTCTGTTGGCCATTTGAATTTCTTCCTTGGAAAAATGCTTGTTAAAACTGCCTGTTAATATAACAGGAAAAATGCCTGTTGCCCATTTCTTGAATTGAATTCTTTGTTTTGTTGTTGAGCTCATAGAGATTTTGGAGATTTTTACTAATAGTTTGTGAAGATTTTCTTGCATTCTGTCAGTTGCTTCCTTAGTTGCAGTTCAGAAGCTTCTTACCTTGATATAATCTCCTTTGGCTATTTTTCCTTTTATTGTCTGTGCTTCATGGGGTCTTTTTCCAAAAGTCTTTGACTATGACAATGTCTTGCAGAGTTTCCCTGATATTTTCCCCTAGATTTAGATGATTGATCCAATTACAGTTAATTTTTGTACAAGTTGCAATGTGGGGATCTTGTTTCCTACTACAGTGTGAAGAACAAATTTTCCCAGCACTATTTTTGAAGATTGTCCTTTCTCCAGAGATTGCTTTAAATTTGTTTGTCACAAACTAACTGGTTTTAGATGTGCAGATTAATTTTCAGAGGTTCTATTCTGTTTCATAGGTCTACATGTCTTTTGGCATGCCAATAACAAGCTATTTTTATTATAACTGCCCTGTAGTAGATCTTGAATTCTGGAAGTGTGATGCCTCCCTCTTTGCTTTTTTTAAGATTGCCTTGGTATTTCATCCCAATTTTAACATCATTTTTTTCCTAACTCTGAGAAGAATGTTGTTGATATTTTGATTGAGATCACATTGAATCTGTAAATTGCTTTTGGGGGACTGGCACTGTGGAATAGTGAGTTGAGCCTCTGTGGCATTGGCATCTCATGGATGCCAGTTTGGGTCCCAGCTGCTCCTCTGATCCAGCTCTCTGCTCAAGGCAGAGGAAGATGGCCCAAGTGCTTGGGCTCCTGTATCCACATAGAAGATGAGGAGGAAGCTTCTAGCTCCTGGGTTCAGATTAGCCCAGCACCAGCCATTACAGCCATTTGGAGAATTACCAGCAGTTAGAAGACATCGCTTTCTGTCTCTCCCTCTCTTTGTCTATAACTGCCACTCAAATAAATAAATGATTGTAAAAATAAAACTAAAAACAATTTATTTTGGTAGTATGGGAATTTTGATATTAGTTCTTCCAATTTATGAACATGTATTTCTTTAATGTTTTGTGATTTTTCTTGTAAAGATCTTTCACACCCTTGGCTAAATTTATTCCAAGGTAATAAAAAATGTTTATGGTTATTGTGAATGGCACTGATCTGATAAGTTATTTTTCAGCAATGGCATATTTGTGTATGTAATGGTTATTGATTTTTGTGTGTTGATTTTATATCTTACAACTTTACCAAACTCTCTTATGAGTTTCAATAATCACTTGGTGGAGTCTTTTGGTTTCCCAATATATAGGATCATGTCATCTGCAAACAGATTACTGGACTTTCTCCTTTCTAATTTTTTTTTTAATTTCTTTTACTTGAATTATTGCCATGACTAAAACTGTTAGTAGTGATGGAGAGCAACTGTGGTTTCAGATCTTAATGGAAATGCTTCCAAGATTTCCCATTCAATATGATGTTGTTGAAGATTTGTCATATATTGCCTTGAATGTGTTAAGGAATGTTCCTTCTATACCCAACTTGCTTAAGGTTTTTATAATGAAAGCTTGTTTTTTACTAATACTTTCTCTTCATCTATTGAGATCATCATGTGGTTTTTATTCTTTAGTTTTCTAGTGTCACATATCACATTTATTGATTTGCATATGTTGAATGATCCCTGCATACCAGGGGTACATTCCACTTGGTCCAGGTAAATTATCTTTATGATCTGTTGTTGGATTTTTATTAGCTAGTATTTTGTTAAGAATTTTTTGCATCTGTGCTTCAGAGATATTGTTCTTTAATTCTCTTTCTCTATTGTATCATTTTCTGGTTTAGAAAATAAGGTGACACTGGCCAAATAGAAGGAGTTTGGGAATACTCTTCTCTTTCAATTGTTTTGAATAGCTTAAGAAGAATTGGAATTGGTTCTGTTTTGAAAGGCTGGTAGAATTTAGCACTGAAGCTATCTGGTCTTGGGCTTTTCTTTGGAGAGTTTTTGTTACTGATTCAGTATCTGTCTTGGTTTTTGTTTGTTTAGGTTTTCCATATGTCTTCACGACTCAATTTTGTTATGTAGCATGTGTTTTGATTTCTTCTAGGTTTTCTAATTTGTTGCCCATTGCATGTGATGCCCACATTCTATATTGCAGTGCTAATCTAAGTTTTCAGTGTTCCACTTCCAAACCAGTTTCCTGCTTAATATCTCTGGGAATCATGGGGTAGTGGTTCAAATTCTTCAGTTCCTCTCACCTAAGTGCAAGATCTACTACTTATTAGGGGACTTGAGAGCCTGGTTCAGCCACAGCTTTTGCAGACATTTAGAAAGTGAACTAACATATGGAAGACCTCTCTGCCTCTCTCTCCTCAACCACTTTGTGTGTGTTTCTCTGTCCTTTTTAAAATAATTTTAAGTTATTTAATTCTTTATTTGAAAGTCACAGAGAGAGAGAGAGAGAGAGACATAGAGAGATCTTCCATCATCTCGTTCACTCCCCTGGTGGCTCCAATGGCCAGTGTTGGGCCTTGTTGAAACCAGGAGCTTCTTCTGAGTCACCCATGGGGGTGGCAGGAGCCCAAGTGCTTGGGCCATCTTCCACTCTTTATCAGACCATTAGCATGAAGCTAAATCAGAAGTGGAACAAGTGGGACTTGAACTGGTGACTATATGGGATGCCAGTATAACAGATGGCAGCTTGGCATACTGCAGCACAACACCAGCCCCCTCTCTACCTTTCAAATAAACAGATCTTTAAAAAATAAATGAAAATGTTCTTAAGGAGGCAAAAGTCATCATGATTGAGCACTGAGGAATCTATTGAAATGATTACATTTTAAAAGATTTATTTATATATTTGAAAGGCAGTGTTAGAGTGAGAAAGGGAGAGACTGATCTTCCTTCTGGTTTGTTCTCCTCCAAAATGGCTGCAATGACTGGGGCTAGACCAGGCTGATCTCGTAAGATAGGAGCTTCTTCCAGATATCACATGGGTTCAGGGGCCCAAGCATTTGGGCAAGCCTTTGCTGCGTTCCCAGACACATTAGCAGGGAGCTGGATAAGTTTGGAGCATCAATATCTGTGACATCCTCCTTGCAGTACAAGGATATAGAGCCCATCTGGGACAATTAACGTCCTATTTATGGGTGGGCCAAGTATAATAGCTTCCAACTCTCAAGGTTTGGACTAGATGGGTTCTGAGGAATTGTGATATAATGGATACTAATTCTTCACTCTTGGTTTAAGCTTTTGTTAGCAGATAATGGCTGTGACTACTTTGGGTCTCTGGATTGTCATCAGTGAAGGCATCTGGATTAACAGTAACGAGATCAACAGTCAGCAAAATGGTGTCCAGCTGAACTTAAATGGTTTTTTTTTATCATTAGAATAGTGACCTCCTGCTGTACCCTGGCATCTGGACATAGACAGCAGACATTGGAAGCCATCCCCTTTGCCAAATGGAGTATGCCAAGTTTGGGTCCATCATCTATTAAGGAGGTCTTAGTAGCCATTCTCATGTTTTACTGTTCTATATCCATGGCCAAAGTCCTACTAGATAACAAGGTTTGGAGAATCACAGGCTCAAGGTATGTAGGTGACTATTTTTCCAATATAGCACAATTAATAGAAATCTAATTTAATTTTACTGGCACATAGCAAGGTTCCAAGCGAGGTTATTCCTTGCATCACAGCCCTTGAGAAGTAATGGATATCACAAATGATCCAGAGAATTTAGAAGGCATATGAGCTCCACGAGTGAAGAAGTCACTGAGAGCACTAAGGATAGTGCCTACAGAATTCAATTTGACTTTTCATTGGAAGGAGGGGCCATATAAGCTGGGCTGATTTGTAGCATCCATGACAATTAATTTTTTAAATGAGGCATGCATTGCACCAAAACCCAGGAAGGACTAAAAGGTATTAGCATTGTATGTTCTTCACAAGTGTGTCAAATAGTCTCATAAAGGGAAGAAGTCATCAATGTGATATATTCTTGTGCTCCTGATAAAAGCTGGGTACAGTTAAATTCTTTGCAAAAATTATGTTTGATGGCCAAGTCAATGAAATGCTCATGTATACCCTAGAAAAAGAGTCTTTTCAAAGTGAAGGCAAACTAGACTGAGGAGCTGTTGGAAAAGCTTTCAGCAAAAACACATTTGCCACTTTTTTTTTTCTTTTTTTGGACAGGCAGAGTGGAGAGTGAGAGAGACAGAGAGAAAGGTCTTTCTTTTGCTGTTGGTTCACCCCCCAATGGCCGCTGCGGGCAGCGCATTGCACTGATCTGAAGCCAGGAGCCAGGTGCTTCTCCTGGTTTCCCATGCGGGTGCAGGGCCCAAGGACCTGGGCCATCCTCCACTGCACTCCTGGGCCACAGCAGGGAGCTGGCCTGGAAGAGGAGCAACTGGGACACCAGCACCCCGACTGGGACTAGAACCCAGGGTGCTGGTGCCGCAGGTGGGGGATTAGCTGTGTGAGCCGTGGTGCCAGCCAACTTATAGTATTTTTCTTTCAAATGTATTTGCCAAGCCAGGAATTAATGAGGAATTGGAATATTATGTGAGCACTTCATGTGGTTAGACAAGTTTTATGTATCCTCGCTGTATCCTAAGAGGTTGATTTTCCAGCAAATTTCTTCCTAACGGAGGTGTGCACTGTTTTACAGGGAAAGTAGCTTCATCAGCCCGTGATGTCAACAGGGAAAGATGATGGAAAGTCTCCTTTGTTTTCCTTCTCAGCATATGCCATTGCGACCACTCCCACCATCTTTAGAGAATTTCTGGTCCTGAAGCTGTCCTCATATTGCTCAAGGACTGTGTGATTGGTTTCTATGTCTGTGAATGTTAGTGTGGGGGTAAAAGGAACTTTGGAGAGCAGGGCAGGTTCCTGTCTCTTGATGGCATAGGTGCAGTTGTAGATTGGAGGCATTATAATCTCTTTCAGGTACACCCTATAGACCTTGGCTGGTTCAGGAAGGGATACCAGTGGTAGATCCTTAGTTCCAAAGCCATGGAAGGAATAAATAATGTTGGATTTTCAAGGATTTTTTTTTTTTTTTTGGTCAGAAGATGAGGGGCTAGCGCTGTGGCTCAGTGGGTTAGCGCCCTGGGCTGAAGTGCCAGCATCCCATATGGGTGCTGGTTCTAATCCCGGCTGCTCCTCTTCTGATCCAGCTCTCTGCTGTGGCCTGGGAAAGCAGTAGAAGATAGCCCAAGTCCTTGGACTCCTGCACCCATGTGGGAGACCCAGAAAAAGCTCCTGGCTCCTGGCTCCTGGCTTTGGATTGGCACAGCTCAGTTGTGGCCATCTGGGGAGTGAACCAGCATATCGAAGACCTCTCTCTCTGTCTCTACCCCTTTCTGTAACTCTGCCTGTCAAATAAATAAAAATAAATCTTTTTTTTTTTTTTAAAAGAAGAGGATGTGTCTGACAGAAGACCAGTGGGTCTCCAGCAATACAGAAAGGGGTTCTAAAATTTCTGTAGACAACTAGTCTCATACAAGATGGCCATGGCATGGAGATGGGTATTCAGACCACTGGAGCCGAATTGTATATGAGCTGAATGTAGGTTGCACCTCTGTCACTGTTTACTCATCTTTAAGATGAGTATAGCAACAATACTAGTGAAATGTCTTTACTGTGAGATGTGTGCATGCTGACTTACACTGTGTTGCAATTGCATTTATGGGATTTCTGGTGTATCTTCTTTAAATGAAGTTTCTCAATTCCTGCACTGTATAGCCTGCCCAGTGCTACTCATTCAAGGTTACAGAACTTATAGAATACATAGTTTCTGGGAACATGGAAGTTTGGGTACTGGGGGACAGTCCCATATCCTTTGGAAGTGAGAAGTTTTTATGGCATTTGAAGAAGGGAGCTCAATAAATAGGAATCTTTTCTAACAGAATACAACTTAATGCTCTCTGAGATAACACCTTCAGGCTCAGAGCAGAGACAAGAGTCATTAAAAAGTAAAGAACCTAGTTGCATGGTCCAAGCAGTTATGGATCATACTGACCAGAGTGAACAAGATATACTTGATATTACCTTACCTCATCCATTAGTTTTCAAAACTTGGTGGTAACAGAAGTTCTGGACCAGCATTCAAAAGAGAGTTGTGAGTGGATTAGAAAGACAGTGGTCTTAAGGGTGCAGCCTGGGGTGGAGGGATGACCTCTCCAATCTGAGAGTCACTATTTGCATTGCTTCCTACCACATGCCCATTACCTCATTCCACTATCAGCATCTCTAGAAATGGAGGTCTGTAAAATCTAGTCGGTTATATACTTGGTACCTGGGCTATGCTTCTGCCCCCTGTATTTTTTTTTCTCTTTAACTTTTATTTAATAAATATAAATTTCCAAAGTACAGCTTCTGGATTACAATGGCTTTTTCCCTCCCACCTGCAACCCTCCCACCTCCGGCTCCCTCTCCCATTCCATTCACATCAAGATTCATTTTCAATTATCTTTATATACAGAAGATCAGTTTAGCATATATTAAGTAAAGAGTTCAACAGTTTGCACCCACACAGAAACACAAAGTGTAAAGTACTGTTTGAGTACTAGTTATAGCATTAATTCACATTGAATAACATATTAAGTACAGAAATCCTACATGGGGAGTAAGTGCACAGTGACTCCTGTTGTTGATTTAACTATTGACAGTCTTGTTTATGGTGTCAGTAATCACCCTAGGCTCTTGTCATGTGTTGCCAAGGCTGTGGAAGCCTTTTGAGTTCACTGACTCTGATCTTATTTAGACAAGGTCATAGTCAAAGTAGAAGTTCTCTCCTGCCTTCAGAGAAAGGTACCTCCTTCTTTGAAGGCCTGTTCTATCCATTGAGATATCACTCGCAGGGATCTTTCATTTAGGTTTTTATTTTTTTAATTTTTTTATTTTTTTATCCAGTGTGTCTTAGCTTTCTATGCCTAAAATACTCTCATGGATTCTTCAGCCAGATCCGAATGCCTTAAGGGCTGATTATGAGGCCAGAGTGCTGTTTAGGGCATCTGCCATTCTATGAGCCTGCTATGTATCTGGCTTCCCATGTTGGATCATTCTCTCCTTTTTAATTCTATCAGTTAATGTTAGCAGATACTAGTCTTGCTTATGTGATCCCTTTGACTCTTAATCCTATCACTATGATCAATTCTGAACTGAAGCTGATTAGTTTGACTAGTGAGATGGCATTGGTACATGCCACCTTGATGGGATTGAATTGGAATCCCCTGGCACATTTCTAACTCTACCATTTGGGGCAAGTCCGATTGAGCATGTTCCAAATTGTACATCTCCTCCCTCTCTTATTCCCACTCATATTTAACAAGGACCACTTTTCAGTTAAAGTTCAACACTTAAGAATAACTGTGTGTTAATTACAGAATTCAACCAAAGTATTAAGTAGAACAACCAAAAAAAAAAAAAAAAACTAAAAGGGATAAAGTACTAAGTTGTACATCAATAGTCAAGAAACGGGGTGATCAAGTCACTGTTTCTCAAAGTGTCCATTTCACTTCAACTGGCTTCCTTTTAGGTGCTTGGTTAGTTGTCACCGATCAGGGAGAACCTATGGTATTTGTCCCTTTGGGACTGGCTTATTTCACTCAGCATGATGTGTTCCAGATTCCTTCATTTTGTTGCAAATGACCAGATTTCATTGGTATTGACTGCTGTATAGTATTCTATAGAGTACATGTCCCATAATTTCTTTATCCAGTCTACTGTTGATGGGCATTTGTGTTGGTTCCAGGTCTTAGCTATTATGAAGTGATCTGCAATAAACATTATGGTGTGGACATCTTTATTATTTGCCAATTTACTTTCCTTTGGGTAAATTCCAAGGAGTGGGATGGCTGGGTTGTATGGTAGGGTTATCTTCAGGTTTCTGAGGAATCACCAGACTGACTTCCATAGTGGCTTTACCTGTTTGCATTCCCACCAACAGTGGGTTAGTGTCCCTTTTTCCCCACATCCTGGCCAGCATCTGTTGTTGGTAGATTTCTGAATATGAGCCATTCTAACCGGGGTGAGGTGAAACCTCATTGTGGTTTTGATGTGCATTTCCCTGATTGCTAGTGATCTTGAACATTTTTTCATGTGCCTGTTGGCCATTTGGATTTCCTCTTTTGAAAAATGTGTATTGAGGTCCTTGGCCCATCTCTTAAGTGGGATATTTGTTTTGATGTTGTGGAGTTTCTTGATTTCTTTGTAGATTCTGGTTATTAACCCATTATCTGTTGCATAGTTTGCTAATATTTTTTCCCATTCTGTCCGTTGCCTCTTCACTTTCCTGACTGTTTCTTTTGCAGTACAGAAACTTCTTAATTTGATGCAATCCCAATTGTTAATTTTGGCTTTGACTGTCTGTGCCTCCGGGGTATGTTCCAAGAAGTCCTTGCCTGTGCTATATCTTGCAGGGTTTCGTCTGCTCGGCCCTCCCCGGGTTTGCTGCTGGTTCTTCCCGGGTTGGCTACCGTACCTTCCACCTCCGTGGAAGGGCGGCTCCCCCTGCCACTTTCCCCACTTCCGCAGGGGAGTGGCACACCGTCGGCCGGCTCTCTCGGGGTCTGCACAGGTGTTCCATCAGATAGATGTTCCTGGTGCATGTTGTCTCTCTCCTCCTTTATAGTCCTCTTCCACCAATCCCAACTCTGCTACCCACATGCCGAATACGCTGCTCTCCTCCAATCAGGAGCAGCTCCTGCAGCTTGTCAAGTTGGTGAGAGGCAGCTGGGTAGAAGCTGTTTGCTCCTCTCCCAGTGCCATATTGTGGGAGAGCAGATGTATAGAATAAGTCTTAATTCCAGTAACAGTATAGTCCGAGTTGCTCCCCACACTTTGGTTGCTTCTTTTTTTTTTTTTTTTTTTTTTTTTTTTTTTTTTTTTTGCTGTTGTGGTTTTTCTTGTTATACTATGACTCGATTAAGTGGACTGTCTGCTTTTGACGGATCCTTAGAGGCTTGTGATGGGTGTGGCCAGAGAGCTCTGTTTGATTCTTCAGGGTTAAGGGTGACATACCCAGGTTAGGTGTATTAAATTTTTTCTCTTTCTCTCTCTCTCTCTCTCTCTCTCTTTTTTTTTTTATTAAGAAGGGAAGTAATTCCACACAGCTGAGTGGAACTGAACGCAGTCAATGTCTGAGCTCTGGCCCCTGTGGGTGTAATATTCATCTGCTCTGTCCCAAGGACCACACAAAGGATCTGTTCAGTCCTCAGTGTAAGCTCAGATTCCCCTGCAGTCTTCCACCGGGTTGCCAAGGTTACCAAGTTTTCGGCGTCTCCCAAGAGTACTCACATCTCAGAAACTCCATGAGTTCTCTCACACACCCTCAGTTTTTTTTTTTTTTACAGTCACAGTTCATAAGCTCCCACACATTCACTAGGTCCTAACCTCCTTTTATTTCTCCCCACCAGAGTCAGCACAGCTTTTACATATGTCCAAAATGGTGCCTGCTCTTTGTCTTGCTCACCTATGTAAGGTGAGTGGAGACAGAGAATCATGTCCATACTGGTCCCTTTTATTTTATTCTATTTTATTTTATTTATTTTATTTCTCTCTTTTAGTTAGCCTGGTAGACTTTCCCCCACAGGGTTTCAAGCCTCATTCCCTCTAGGCTCTTCCTGTGACTTCCCTGCAAATGTCTTGGGCTACTGAGATTTTGCCTCACCTCCCTTTCCAGTGCTGGTGTGTAGACTCGGCAGCTGGGGTCCCGAGCCATGGGCACCCATGCCCTCCACATAGGTCCACCATGTCCCACTAGTTCTGGAAGAGTTTCTTCTGCAGTTTTTCCCCCTAACTTCCCTGAAACTATAGTATCTCCACTTTTATTAAACTATTTTTTCCTGGACTATCAGTGTGCTCCCTCCCTATTCCACCATCTTGGAGGACTCCTGCCCCCTGTATTCTAATAGTCCTTCCTGGTAGCTCAAGGAAGTTTTGCCAGGATCTCTGTAAAAAAGATGAAACAAATTGTATTTCAGGAGAAAAGTGCTTTGTGTAGTTTCACATGATTTGTAAATACCCAGCACCTTAACTTCTGTCTAATGTTCTCTATCTTGCCACACTTAATTAAAAACATTTATTTTTAGATCCATTTCAGAAATTGTCACCAGTTCAAATAATACTGCTTTAGAAAACTTTCATGAGCATGTCTTCCCTTTTGCTACTAATGCTGTGTTTTGAGTGTATGACTTCAAAAAACATATCATGAGGCTGGTGCTGTGGCACAGTGGGTTAATGCCCTGGCCTGAAGTGCCCACATCTCATATTGGCATGGGTTCAAGACTTGGCTGCTCCACTTCTGATCCAGCTCTCTGCTATGGCCTGGGAAAGCAGTAGAAGATGGCTCAAGTCCTTGGGTCCCTGCACCCCTGTGGGAGATCTGGAAGAAGCTCCTGCGTCCTGGCTTTGGTTGGTGCTGCTCCGGCCATTGCAGCCATTTGCAGAGTGAGCCATCAGATGGAAGATCGATCTCTCTCTCTCTCTCTCTCTCTCTCTGCATAAATTTGACTTTCACATAAATAAATACATCTTTAAAAAAACAAAAAGCATATCATAAAAATTTTCCCATTTCAGTAATTTCTTCTTGAACAATATGCAGTATACATGCAGCTACAGAAAATTACTGTGAACCTTTATCCTGCCTTCTGAGATAGTAAAATTATATTAAATTAGATTTCATATGATAATAAGCTTCTTAAAATATAAACCAAAAGAACACAATGAGCATATATATAAGCCAAAATGTGAAGAACAACCTTATGGTCTCCAGATAATTTATTTTTATGAATCCCAGGACTCTTTTTTTTTTATTTTTTATTTTTTTTTAGTATCAGCAGCTTTTCTAAGGTCTAATTGATAGGCAAAGATTTTGTTTATAGGAGCTTTTTTCTAAGTTTTTTAAAAAAATTATTTGAAAATATTGTATATAGAGGAGAGACCCAGAGAGATCTTCCTTCTGCTTGTTCACATCACAGATGGCTGCCTTGAGCAGGGCCAGGAAAGAATGAGGCCAGGAACCAAGATCTTCATCTGGGTCTCCCACATTGGTAGCATTTGCCCAAGTATTTGGATCATCTTCCATTGCTTTTCTCAGGCCATCAGCAGGAAGCTGGGTCAAAAGCAGAACAGCCAGAACATGAACCAGTGCTCATATGGGATGCTTGTATTGCAGACAGCAGGTTTACTTGTTTACAATGCTGGCCCTGCTTTATAGGAACTGCTAAATGAAATTTTGAAGTTGTATGCATTATAGTTTGCATGTAATTCAACTTTCTTCCATACTTACTGATATATATCAGCATTTGATGTAGGACAAATCAGAAAACACAATGGCTTAACAAATAGCCATTTGATTTGCAGTTCTGACTCTGTGTTATGGGCTGTAGTCAGCTGGGCAGTTCCTATGATCAGTCCAGGAGCAGAAATGAGAGTTTAGCCATTTGGGGAACTGATTGAGGCTTCACTTAAGTGTCTGGGGTTTGTGGTGAATCTTGGCTACATATTATCTCTTTTTTTCTTTTTTTGACAGGCAGAGTTAGTGAGAGAGAGAGACAGAGACAAATGTTTTCCTTCCATTGGTTCACCCCCCAAATGGCCACTATGGCCAGCATGTTGTGCTGATCCAAAGCTAGGAGACAGGCACTTCCTCCTGATCTCCCATGTGGGTGCAGGGCCCCAGAACTTGGGCAATCCTCCACTGCCTTCCCAGGCCACAGCCGAGAGATAGACTGGAATAGGAGCAACTGGGTCAGAACCGGCACCCAAACTGGGACTAGCACCTGGAGTACCAGTGCTGTGGGCAGAGGATTAGCCTAGTGAGCCACAGCGCCAGCCTACATACTATCTCTTCAACAGGCAGGCCCCAGGGTTTTTCAGAAGATAACTGTCAGAAAAAGAAATCTGAGAAGGCAAATACTTTACAAATTGTCTATTTCTGGGGCTGGTTCTGTGACACCACCTGTCGTGCCAGCATCCCATATGGGTGTCAGTTTGTGACTCGGCTGCTCCACCTCTGATCCAGCTCTTTGCTACAGCCTGGGAAAACAGTAGAAGATGGCCCAAGTCCTTTGGCCCCTGCTCCCTTGTGGGAGACCTGAAAGAAGCTCCTGGTTCATATCTTTGGATCTACACAGCTCCAGCCATTGCAGCCATCTGGAGAGTGAACCTGCAGTTCAAAGACCTCTCTTTCTCCTCCTTCTCTCCCTCCTTCCCTCCCTCCCTCCCTCCCTCTCTCTCTCTTCTCTGCCTCTCCTCTCTTTATGTAACTCTTTCATACAAATAGATATTTTAACAAATTGTCTATTTCTATCACATTTACTGGTATCTCATTGGGTAAATCAAGTGAAATGGTGAAATTCAGGGTCTTTTTTTAAAAAAGATTTATTTATTTATTTGAAAGAGTTACACACAGAGAGAGGGAGAGGCAGAGAGAGAGAGAGAGCTCTTCCATCTGCTGGTTCACTCCCCAGTTGGCTGCAATGGCCAGAGCTGTGCCAGTCCAAAGCCAGGATGCAGGAGCTTCTTCTGGGTTTCCCACATGGGTACAGGGGCCCAAGGACTTAGGCCATCTTCTACTGCTTTCCCAGGCCATAGCAGACAGCTGGATCAGAGTGGAGCAGCTGGGAATCAAACCAGTGCCTATATGGGATGCCAGTCTGCAGGTGGCAGTTTTACCCGCTAGGCCACAGTGCCAGCCCCAATCCAGGGTTTTGTGAAGGGATGAATACAGGGAAAGGTGCTACTTGGAATCATTACTGGTAAAGTGCACTGCATTAAATATACATTATGTGCATTTGTTAACTTTCTTTAGTATAAACTTTAATAACAACATAATGTTTTCCTCTGATAACCTCATTCATTTGAACACTCAACATTTCTTTTTACTTTTACATTATTATTTTACAAAATTCGTAGATAATGCTTTCGTTAAACCAATGATAACTTCTGTTTAATCTCTGCCACTTAATATAGGTGGGTGCATTTTCCTATGTATTTCTATTTTTACAGGTTTATTCCTCCACAGTGAAGCTGATGTTTTCTTGGTTAATGTATTTATTATTCTTTATTCATTCTATTATATCCTTTTTTTCCCACTGTTCAGTGCAGAAGGAAACCAGAGGGTTTTTTTTTTTTTTAAGATTTCATTTATTTATTGAAAGAGTTGCAGAGAGAGAAAGTCTTCTATCTGCTGGCTCATCCTCCAAATTACTGCAAAGGCTGGAGCTCAGCCGATCCAAAGCCAAGACCCAAGAGCTTCAGGGTCTCCCATGCAGGTGCAGTGGCCCAAGGACTTGGACCATGTTTCACTGCTTTCTCAGGACATAGCAGAAAGCTAGATTGTAAGTTGAGCAGGCAGGACTCGAACCAGAACCCATATGGAATGTTGGCACTGCAGGCAGCAGCTTTACCCATTATGCCACAGCGTTGGCCTCCAGAGTTTTCTTTGAACTCCTGCCATTCACCTTCTCTCCCAGGTATGATTCTGGGTCCTCCACATGTTTCTAAGAGGAAAGAAAATTAATATATCACCTGTAAGTGTTTTTTTTTTTTTTTAAATTATTCCCCAGCTTGTCAGTACTCATTTTAGGTGTTTAATGCTAGTTTATTTATTTATTTTTTTAGATTTTTTTTTATTTACTTGAAAGTCAGAGTTTCAGAGAGGCAGAGGGAGAGAGAGAGTCTTCCATCTGCTGGTTCACTCCCCAGTTGGCCACAATGGCCGGAGTTACACTGATCCAAAGCTAGAAGTGAAGAGCTTCTTCTGGGTCTCCCACATGGGTTCAGGGGCCCAAGGACTTAGGCCCTCTTCTACTGAATTCCCAGGCCATAGCAGAGAGCTGGATTGGAAGTGAAGCCACTGGGACTTGAACTGGCACCAATATGGGATGCCAGCACTGAAGGCAGTGGCTTTACCTGCTATACCACAGTGCCGGTCCCAGTATACTAGTTAATTAAAATGGAAAATATGGGGTCAGCTCTGTGGCTCAGTGTGTTAATGCCCTGGTCTAAAGCATTGACATTCCATATGGGCACCAGTTTGAGACCCAGCTGCTCCACTTCTGCTCCAGCTCTCTACTATGGCCTGGGAAAGCAGTGGAAGATGGCCCAGGTCCTTGGGCCCCTGAACCCATGTGGGAGACCCAGAAGAAGCTCCTGGTTCCTGGCTTCAGATTGGTGCAGTTCCAGCCATTGCAGCCAATTTGGGACTGAACCAGCAGATGGAAGACCTCTCTCTCTCTGCCTCTCCTCTCTCTGTGTAACTCTGACTTTCAAATAAATAAATAAATCTTTATTTATTTGAAAGGTGGACTTGCAGAGATTGGGAGAGACAGGGAGACAAAAGGAGATATCTTCTATCTACTGTTTCATTCCCCAAATGCCCACAATGGCTGGGACTGGGCCAGGCCAAAGCCAGGAGCCTGGGACTCCATGGGTCTCCCACACTGGTGGAAGGATCCAAATACTCAAGCCATTTTCACTGCTCTTTCAATCAGATTAGCAGGGAACTAGATTGGAAGTGGAGCAGCAAGGACTCAAGTCCTCTGTTTACATGGGATGCCAGCATTGATGGTGGAGGCTTAGCCTGCTGGATCACAATTCTGGTGACTATTGCAGGTTCTGAAATAAATCTCTAAGCATTTTTCTCAGTGAGTCACAAATGCAGATTGTACTGCAGACATTCCCAGGTTCTCTTTTTGGGCAAATAATTCTATTGCTTTCACTTTAATTATGTATAATGTTATTTCAAATGTTTATCATTTGAATGTTTTGGGCAAGTATTTCCATTGCTTTCACTTTAATTAGATATAATGTTATTTCTTTATTTCTTTATTTTTTTTTTTTTACAGGCAGAGTGGACAGTGAGAGAGACAGAGAGAAAGGTTTTCCTTTTTTTTTTTTTTTTTTTGCCATTGGTTCACCCTCCAATGGCTGCCACGGCTGGCGCGCTGCGACTGGTGCACTGTGCTGATCTGAAGCCAGGAGCCAGGTGCTTCTCTTGGTCTCCCAGGGGGTGCAGGGCCCAAGCACTTGGGCCATCCTCCACTGCACTCCCGGGCCATAGCAGAGAGCTGGACTGGAAGAGGGGCAACCAGGACAGAATCCGGTGCCCCAACCGGGACTAGAACCCAGTGTGCCACACCACTAGGTGGAGGATTAGCCTATTGAGCTGCAGTGCCAGCCGGTATAATGTTATTTCAATTGTTTATCAGTAGAATAATCATAGACAAGGGCAAAAGCTAATTTGTATTCTTTGTCTTACCTGTATTTTCTTACTTAAAATTATTTATTAGCTTGATAGAGAAAAAAGTTGATGGACTGAGAGAGAGCTTTGACACATTAATTCACTTCCTAGATAACCATACCAAATAGGTGGGGTAGGACTGAAGCCAGGATTGAGGAATGGAATCTATGCCTCCTTCATTGGTGACATCACCATTGCTTCCCCAGGTTTGCATTATCTGGGAGCTAGAAACTAGAGCTGGCATTGGAAATCATAGACACTCTGAGGTGGCATCATAAACAACACTAAGCTAAATGTCTGCCCTGTCTTTTAATATATTTTTTCTCTGACATATTGGAAATGATATGCATGATGTTTTCCTGGAAATTGTTTTCTGTTCATTCCCATCGTAATTTCACTGATGGTTTCTTGTCTTTTTTTCTCGATGCTTCTACATACTTCTCCTTAACATTGCCCATTCAAGAGTCAGTATTGCCCCTCTTCTAGCCTGCTGTGCAATTCCCCTTGACAGATGTGGCCTTTGTGATTTGAACCTCCTGTTTCCCTCTAGCTTGGGCATTTCTCACAGCCAGTAGATCATGGGTTTGACTCTGTTGAATGTTCTGTGTGGCTTGCTAAACACTCAACAAGTCTAATGTGACACCATATCCTTCCTTTTTTCCTTCATAACCATACACAACTGTCAGTGTTTATTTTGTGATGGAGTTAATATGTTGACTGGAAGTGTATTATTATAGGTGATGACAGCATTTGAAGATGTGGCTGTGTACTTTACGTGGGAGGAATGGCAGAAAATGAACAATGCTCAGAAAATTCTGTACAGAGATGTGATGCTGGAGACCTACAGCAGCCTGTTCTCCTTGGGTGAGTGACACCCTTCACATGCCCAGTGATAACATTTTCTTGCTATTTGATAAATAAGGGAACAGTTTATAATGTTTAATATTGGGCAGGATTAGAATTTGAGTCCATGAATAATCTGAACATCTACCACCTAACAAAAGATTCAAATTGGAACATTTGTTGCATAGCTCCTGAACCAAGCTGTAGTCCTTTAAATAACCCAAGATAGTGATTTCACAAAGTCTTACTTTGTTTCCATTAATAGGGCACTGCATTACCAAACCTGACTTAATCTTCAAGTTGGAGCAAGGAGCAGAGCCATGGATGGTGGATGAATGCTTGAATGAGAGCCTTCCAGGTCAGTCTGCACATAAGAGACAGGGAGGCCAAGGCAGAAAGTGTGCAGATGTTGACTGGTGTTCTTTCCATGAATTTTTCTCAAGCCTTACTCCTGATGACAGCTGGTTTTGTGCATCAGACACAGGCATTTAGAGATACCAATATCTTTCTAACTTTTGTTCTTAGTGAAGATGTTCTTTGATTAAAAATAAAAATCCAGTCATTTTCTGATGTTACTAAGGCTTTTATTTAGGTTTGATACATTCCCCAAATTCTAACTTGTCCTTCTCTATACTTTCATACCTTTTCCTTCATGCACTTATTAGTTCCTTCTATGCATGTTAATTAGGCAACATAAAGAAACTTATTTTTTTAAGATTAATTTTTCTGGTTTTTTTTTTTTTTTTTTTTGACAGGCAGAGTGGACAGTGAGAGAGAGAGACAGAGAGAAAGGTCTTCCTTTTGCCATTTGTTCACCCTTCAATGGCCACCATGGCCGGTGTGCTGTGGCTGGCACACCACGCTGATCCAAAGCCAGGAGCCAGGTGCTTCTCCTGGTCTGCCATGCAGGTGTAGGGCCCAAGGACCTGGGCCATCCTCCACTGCACTCCTGGGCCACAGCAGAGAGCTGGCCTGGAAGAGGGGCAACCTGGACAAAATCCGGCACCACGACCAGGACTAGAACCTGGTGTGCTGGTGCCACAGACAGAGGATTAGCCTATTGAGCTGCCACGCTGGCCTGTTTCTGTTATTTTTTTTTTTTTTAAGATTTATTTATTTGAAAGTCAGAGCGTGAGAAGGAGGAGAGGCAGAGAGAGAAAGAGAGAGAGGTCTTCCCATCTTCCATCCACTGGTTCACTTCCCAATTGGCTGCCATGGCTGGAGCTGTACTGATCTGAAGCTAGGAGCCAGGAGCTTCTTCCAGGTCTCCCACATGGATACAGGGGTCCAAGGACTTGGGCCATCTTCTACTGCTTTCTCAGGCCATAGCAGAGTGCTGGATCAGAAGTGGAGCAGCTAGGACTTAAACTGGTGCCCATAAGTGGTGTTGGCACTGCAGGTGGTGGCTTTACCTGCTATACCACAATGCCAGCCCCTGGAAACTTATTTGTAACTCATTGCTCAGATTGAGTTCCCACTCATGATTTTGCCCAGGCATAGAACTTGCTCAGGACTGCATCAATAAATGTGAGCTCTCTCTTAGTCTTTTTCTTTTTTTAACTCTGTGCCTCTCAAATAAATAAGAAAATTATAGTCTGTTGGAAACATTTGAGAAGTGAGCCTACAGTTGGCAAACCTCTGTTTCAGTCTGTCTTTATCTCTCATTCTGTCTCTCTGACTCTCAAGTAAGTAAATAAGTAAATGCTAAAAGATGATCATGTTTCTGGTGCTGTGGCATAGTGAATTAACACCCTAGCCTGAAGCACCAGCATCCCATATGGGCACCAGTTGTTCCACTTCTGATCCAGCTCTCAGCTATGGCCTGGGAAAGCAGTAGAAGATGTTCCAAGTCCTTGGACCCCTGCACCCGAGGGAGACCCAGAAGAAGTTCTTGGCTCCTGGCTTCAGATCAGCACAGTTCTGGCCGTTGTGGCCAATTGGGGAGTGAACCATTGGATCAAGACCTTACTCTCTCTTTGCCTCTCCTCTCTGTGTAACTCTGAATTTCAAATAAATCTTTAAAAATAAAAGATGGTCATGAGTAAGCCTCTGTGCTGTGACATCAGAAATTATGAAGCTAGGAATGATACTATGATGCAGTGTGTTAAAGCTCCAGCCTGCAACACTAGCATTGCATATGGGTGCCAGTTCAAGTCCCAGCTAGTCCTCTTCTAATCCAGCTCTCTGCTAATGCACCTGAGAAAAGAGCAGAGGTTGGCCCAAGTCTTTGGCCCCCTGTACCCATGTGGGAGACAAGAAAGACACTCCTGTCTCCTAACTTCATCTTGGCCCAGCACTGGTTGTGCCCATATGGGGAGTGAACCAGCAGATGGAAGACTTCTCTCTGTTTCTATCTCTCTATATAATTTTAGCTTTCAAATAAATAAAATAATTCTTTGAAAAAAAGAAATCCTAAACTAAGCATGAACTTATAAAAACCATGAAAATAAGTGATCCTAGACTCACCAAGAAAGTAATGAGATTTTGAGACCCAAGGTCAAGTAGCCTTGTGGGTTTATGTTGGGTGGCTCAGATTTCTTTAAGGGTGGAGTTTGAAGTATGATTTCTCTCTTATTTTTCAGTATCATTGAAAAATAAGCAAATAAAAAGATAAGAAAAGCATAGGAAATGGAGCTTTCAGTGAAAATAGGAGGCAACTGATCAAAAGCCTCCAGAAATTCAAATTATCACACAGGAATGCTTCTAGAAAGAATTGAGAGGAGGTAACCAGCACTGATGATTTCAGAATGAGCTAGAAAACACTTTTCAAAGAAGATGAGCACATCCCAGTTTGCAGAAACAAATTCTTCAAACTGATTGGGAGTGTTTAACTAAAGTGGTATATTGGGAATTTTCTGTACCTGTTGTACTTCTGAGAAGCTGAAGGTGTTGGGTGTCCTTAGGAATTTAGGGAAGCTGTCATAGAGTAGAGACAAAGTAGTTTTTCATTTGAAAAATCCCACAAATGATGTTTACCTAGGAAGACTGAGCATGAGACACTCATAGATTCAAATCCTACTCCTTAAATGTTGTCCTGCTTAAAGTACAGGCACATTTCACTCTTCTCCACCTGCAAGTAAATGATCAGTAAAACTTTTTCATGTTTATGGTGGAGATATCAGAGAAGCAAAAAGCACACAATTTTTATAAAAATAAACTGGAGAAAAAGGACAGGGAAAAAAATGGTTGCTAGGCAGTGGGTGAATATTTTTATTAAATACTTTTCCATTCTTTAAAATATTTTATAGATATTTCATCTTTGTGAAAGGCAGAGTGATAGTGAGAGAAGAGAGAGAAAGAGGTCCTCTATTAGCTCACTTCCCAGATGCCTGCAACACTTAGGTCTAACTAGTCTGAAGCCAAAACTCTAGAATCCCTCTAGTCTTCCCTGGTTTCTCACAGGTTCCCAGGCACATGAACCATTATCTGGTTCCTTCCAGTTTACATAGGCAGAGAGCTGTACTGAAAGCAGAGTAGCCAGGGCTCAAACTGACACTGTTTTGAGATGCAGGCATCCCACACATCATAGCACAAATGTCATTCTACCATCCTTGACAAATTCCCATAGTAAAAAGGATCATGTTTGAACATTGGGAAACCTCATGGTATATTAATGTATTAAGGAGAAAAACCATATAATGGTCACAAATAAGTACTTCATACTGATTTTGTGAAAATCTTATGCCACTTGGATAACAAGTAACTTCATTGCCTTTACATGAGTATGCCAGGAGAAACAGTTACATGTGATTCAGTGACATGATTGCTTTTTTCTCATTTCAGTGGGCATGAAAAGGGATGACCTGATTAGGATCAACCAGGAAAGTCAGGACAACAATCTGAATCAGGATTTTATGAAAAATAAGAAGACATCAGCTCTCAAGAGAGTTGAATTAAGAAAAACACTTAGTTTAAATTCAAGCCATATTCCAACACTGATTATTGAAAAGGGAATCTATTCAGGATTGAAGCCTGAGGAATGGAATAAATGTCACACTGTGTATCCCCCCAGTGGGCCTGATCAACTACAGGGTGAAGAGAAATTTGATAACACTAAGATACCTGGAAAACCTCTCCAGTTCTGTGAGCCTCTTGGTCAGCATGACAAGATTCACATCACGAAGCAGCCATTTGGACCCACTGGACAAGCAAAAGTCTTCACAAGAAAGATGTTCTGTAAATCTGAGAGGGTTCATATGGCAGAAAACTGTAATAAATCAACTGTCACTTTTGGAAAAGCAACTCAAATAGAAAAGGCTATCTATGGAAATTCTAGCCTCAATATGCATCAACAAACTCACACAAGAAAGAAATTTTATAAGTACATTATGTATGTTGAACCTGTCATTCACCAGTCACATCTTACAATAAACCAGAGACTAAATACAAGGGAAAAACTTTACACATGTAAACCTTGTGGAAAATCACTCAGTTTTAATTCACCTTCTGAATGTAATGACTGTGAAAAAGCCTTTGGACAAAAGTCAGTCCTCAGGAAATGCCAACAAATTCACACCGGGGAGAAACCTCATGAATGTAGTGACTGTGGAAAAGCCTTTGGACGAAAGTCACACCTCATAAACCATCAGCGAATTCACACAGGAGAGAAACTTTATAAATGCCTTCATTGTGGAAAAGGCTTTCTATGGAAGTCAGACCTCATCAAACACCAGAGAATTCACACAGGGGAGAAACCTCATGAATGTAATGACTGTGGAAAAGCCTTTGGACGAAAGTCACACCTCATTGTGCACCAACAGATTCACACAGGGGAGAAACCTCATAAATGTAATGACTGTGGAAAAGCCTTTGGACGAAAGTCATGCCTCAAAATACACCAGCGAATTCACACAGGGGAGAAACCTCATGAATGTAATGACTGTGGAAAAGCCTTTGGACGAAAGGCAGACCTCATCATACACCAGCGAATTCACACAGGGGAGAAACCTTATAAATGTAATGACTGTGGAAAAGCCTTTGGACAAAAGTCAGTCCTCATCCTACACCAGCGAATTCACACAGGGGAGAAACCTTATAAATGTAATGACTGTGGAAAAGCCTTTGGACAAAAGTCAGACCTCATCGTGCACCAGCAAAATCACACAGGGGAGAAACCTCATAAATGTAATGACTGTGGAAAAGCCTTTGGACGAAAGTTATGCCTCAAAATACACCAGCAAATTCACACAGGGCAGAAACCTCATGAATGTAATGACTGTGGAAAAGCCTTTGGACAAAAGTCACACCTCATCGTGCACCAACGGATTCACACAGGGGAGAAACCTCATAAATGTAATGACTGTGGAAAAGCCTTTGGACAAAAGTCAGACCTCAAAATACACCAGCGAATTCACACAGGGGAGAAACCTCATGAATGTAATTACTGTGGAAAAGCCTTTGGACAAAAGTCAAGCCTCATAATGCACCAGAGAATTCACACAGGGGAGAAGCCTCATAAATGTAATGACTGTGGAAAAGCCTTTGGACGAAAGTCAGATCTCAGGAAACATCAGCAAATTCACACAGGGGAGAAACCTCATGAATGTAATGACCAAGGGAAAGCCTCTGGATAAAAGTCAATCCTTTGGAAACATCAGAGAATTCCCACAGGGAAGAAGCCTCATGAATGTAATGATTTTGGAAAAGCCTTTGGCCAAAAGGCAAACCTCATATCACAGCAGAGAATTCACACAGGGTAGAAAACTCATGATCGTAATAACTGTGAAAAGCATTTAGCCATAAGTCAACCTTCATCATGCATCAGAGAATTCACATAGGGCAGAAACCTTATGAATGTAATGACTGGAAAAGCCTTTGGACAAAAGTCAAACCTCATAATGCACCAGAGAATACACACAGTGTTGAAACTTCATGAGTGTAATGACTGCGGAAAAACTTGATTTTAAGTTCCAACTCCAAATGCATCAGAGGATTCACACAGGGAAATAACCTTATAAATGTAATGACTGTGGAAAAGCCTTTTTCTATAAGTTATACCTCATATCAAAACAATTCACACAGGGCAGAAACCTTATGAATCTAATGAGTGTGGAAAAGCCTTTATAAATCATATGTTATATGGAAATCATATGTTATACAGGAAAGTATACAGTCAAACCAAACACAAGACCAGGAGATTAGAAATCTAAAAAAGACTGTTGGGAATCTACAGGATACTATAAAAAAAAAAATAAGACCAACATTCTGGTTCTAGGAGTTCCTGCAGGCATGGTGAGAGAGAAAGGATTAGAAGGCATTTTTAGTGAAATACTAGCAGAAAACTTCCTGGGTTTGGAAAAAGAAAGAGACATCCAAGTACAGGAAGCACACAGAACTTTGAATAGACATGGTCAGAAAACATCCTTGCCATGACACATTGTAATCAAACTGCCACAGTGAAACAAAAAGACAAGATTCTAAAACGCGTAAGAGAGAAACATCAGATTACTCTCAGAGGATCTCCAATTAGACTCACAGCAGACTTCTCATCAGAAACCCTGCAGGCTAAGAGAAAATGGCAAAATCTAGTCCAAGTCTGAAGAGAATAAAGCTGTCATCCCAGATTATTATACCCTGCAAAGCTCTCATTTGTGAATGAAGGTGAAATAAAGACCTTTCATAACAAACAGAAATTGAAAGAATTTGCCACCACTTGTCCAGACCAGCAAGATTTTTTCTTTTTTATTTTTTTTTCCACTGTGGCAGATTTTATCTTTGTACTATGACTGTAGATAAGTGGACTTTCTGCTTTCTCTGAATCTCTGGAGGCTAGTAGTGGATGTGGCCAGAGAGCTCTGTTCAGTATCCAGGGTTAAGGGTGTGCCTCAGTTGACACACCCAATTTTGGCATGTCTTATTTCTCCTTTTTTTGATCAGAAGGGAAGCATCTTCTGCTCAGTTGGGCTCTTCTCCTCAATGGAGACCAGCGCCTGAGTACTAGCCCCAGTGGGTATAATATTTGTCTGCTCTGTCCAAAGAACCACACAAAGGATCTGTGTAGTCCTCAGTATAAGTTCAGATTCTCCAGAAATGTCTCTCATCCCCTTGGGCTAGATGGTGAAAGTGACATCTTAAGTTTTAACATATATATATATATATATGATTAAGGTTAAAAGTGACTGTATTTGATTGCATTAAGTTTTAAGTTGGTCATATAGAAGGCACCAATTGTTAAAGTGATCATATCGATAGAATTACCAGAATTAAAGAGAAGTAAATGCTTCAACATGGGAAGCAGTCCATACAGCAGACTCATAGAATGGCAATTGCTCTAAGTAACACTCAATGACCTCAGAGTCATCCCTAAAGGCATTCTGGTCTGGCTAAAAAGCCCACAAGAGCATTTCAGGCATGGAAAGTTAGGACACTTATGCAAAAAGGTGTGCCTACATGGAGAGTGTCCCTGGGTGAGAGTCCTGTGGAAAGAAGTGGTCATCAAAGAAGGATGTACTCTCTTCAAAGGGAGAACTTTCACTTTGCTTACAGCCTTCTCTAAATATTGATGGAGCTTGTGGATTCAGAAGGCTTCCATAGCCTAGACAGCTCATGTCAAGAGCCTTGGGTGATCACTGATAGCACACAAAAAAGTGTGAATTCTTAAATTAACCATCAGAGTTACTTTGCACTAACTTCCCATGCAGGACCTTAAGACTATGCTTAAAAAAAGAGGGGAGAGTACGGTACCCCCACTATGAGTGTATTAACTTTGCTCCTTTCACTGTAAAATTCTTACAGGTCTCACCCCATGGAGAGCCACCAGCAGTGAGACACTGGAGGCCTCTCACAGGTGCAACCCAATTGCCTCTGGTTTGATGGAGGGACCCAACCACCCAACAATGGAAGGGGTCTGATCCCCTCATAATGATGGGCAAAGGTTTTTCTTGTGTTTTCCAGGCAGTTAGACAGTGAGAGAGACAGAAAAGACTTCCTTCCATTGGTTCATCCCCCAAATGACCATTACAGCCAGTGCACTGCTCCAATCCAAAGCAAGGAGCCAGGTGCTTCCTCCTGGTCTCCCATGCGGGTGCAGGGCCCAAGAACTTGGGCCATCCTCCACTGCCTTCCCAGGCCACAGCAGAGAGCTGGACTGGAAGAGGAGCAACCGGGACAGAACTGGCACCCCAACTGGGACTAGAACCCAGTGTGCTGGTGCCACAGGCAGAGGATCAGCCCAGTGAGCCATGGCGCCAGCTTGAGTAGTAGTTTTACCATTAATTCACATAGTACAACACATTGAGGACAGAGATCCTACATGGAAAGCAGGTGCACAGTGATTCCCATTGTTGATTTAACAATTGACAGTCTTATTTATGATGTCAGTAATCACCCAAGGCTCTTATCTCAAGCTGCCGAGGCTATGGAAGCCTCTTGAGTTCACAAATTCCAACTTTATTTGGATAAGGCCATAATCAAAGTGGAAGTTCTCTCCTCCCTTCAGAGAAAGGTATCTCCTTTGATGGCCCGTTCTTTCCACTTGGATCTCACTCACAGAGATCTTTCATTTAGCAACCTGGTTAATTTTAAAGTAACAAGCTGATATAAGTGCATATGAAAATGCAAAGAATCTAGGATAGCCAAAATAACTCTGAAAAAATAATAAAATCAAAGGGATTATTTTTAAGTGTTATAAATTTATACTAATCTAAAGTGTGCTGTTGTCATACAGAAAGCCAGACAGATGAATGGAACACAAAAGAGGTTCCATAGAAGATCCAAACACAAACGGTGAGCAGGTTTTCTACAGAGGCACTATCGCATGCAGGGGAGAAAGTGTAGCCTTTTCAACACATGGTATTAGCACAATGAGATACTAATTTCCAATAAAATAGCTTCTATTTACAAAATTGAAAAGAAAATATGCCACAGATCTAACTGTAGTACTGAAAACTACAATACTTCCAGAAAAAAAAATCATAGAAGAATTTTTTTTTTTACTTTAAGTTAGGCAAAGATTTCCTAGATACAAGAAAAAATTAAAATCTATAATTGAGTACAGGGATAATTTACACTTAATCAAAGTCTAAAACTTCTTTTCTTCAAGACTTATTTATTTATTTGAAAGGCAGAATTACAGAGTGGCAGATGCAGAGAGAGAGAGAGATTGTCCATCTGCTGGTTCACTCCCCAGATGGCCACAATGACCAGAGTTGGGCTGATCTGAAGTCAGGAGCCAACAGATTCTTCTGGATTTCCCATGTGGGTGCAGGAACCCAAGCACTTGGGCCATCTTCTACTGCTTTCCCTGGCTATAACAGTGAGCTTGATCAGAAGTGGAGCAGCCAGGACTCAAAGTCATACCCATATGGAATGCTGGCACTGCAGGCAACAGCTTTACCCACTATGCCATAGCATGGCCCCAAAAACTTCTTTTCAAAATGCTGTTTAAAGAATGAAAGTCAAAGCAAAAAAAAAAAAAAATCCTTGAAAAATATACTATGAGACCAGCTCTGTGGCATAGTGGGTAAAGCTACTGCTTAGAGTACCAGCATCCCATATGTGCACCCGTTTGAGTACCAGTTACTCAACTTCTGATTCAGCTCTCTGCTATAGCCTGGGAAAACAGTAATAGATGGCCCAAACCCTTGGGCCCCTGCACCCTCATGGGAGATCTGGAGGAAATGCTTGGCTCCTGGCTTTGGATAGGCACAGTTCTGGCCATTGCAGCCAACTGGGGAGTGAATTAGCAGTTGGAAGACCTATCTTTCTCTGCCTCTCCTCGCTCTGTGTAACTCTGACTTTCAAGTAAATAAATAAATCTTTTTTAAAAAAAGAAAAAGGGGCCGGCACCACGGCTCACTAGGCTAATCCTCCGCCTAGCGGCGCCGGCACACCAGGTTCTAGTCCCGGTCGGGGCGCCGGATTCTGTCCCGGTTGCCCCTCTTCCAGGCCAGCCCTCTGCTGTGGCCAGGGAGTGCAGTGGAGGATGGCCCAGGTGCTTGGGCCCTGCACCCCATGGGAGACCAGGAAAAGCACCTGGCTCCTGGCTCTTGGCTCCTGCCATTGGATCAGCGCGGTGCGCCTGCCGCAGCGCGCCGGCCGCGGCGGCCATTGGAGGGTGAACCAACGGCAAAGGAAGACCTTTCTCTCTGTCTCTCTCTCTCACTGTCCACTCTGCCTGTCAAAAACAAAAACAAAAAAAAAAAAAAAAGAAAAAGGAAAAATATACCTGATAAATTAAATTTTATAATGCAATACATAAGATGCCACCAAAACAACCCTTAACTCTAAAATAGTGAGCATGTTAGAAATAGTTCACCACAGAAGACAGGAGAGGGAGCTGTTGTTTAATAATGGGTTGAGCCATCTCCTATAATACTGGGATTCTATATGAGTGCTGATTTGAATTCTGGCTGCTCTACTTCCAAACCAGTTATGCTAATGTTCCTGGGAAAGCAGCAGTGGATTCCACACATATTCTAACCCCTGGCACTTATGTAGGAGACCGATATGCAGTGATCCTCACCAGGTAATCAGCGAGCCCTGAGTACATGTAACTTCCCACAGTGACTGCCCAAAGTCCCAGCCATACCCTGAGCCCTCCATGCAGCATCAGTGTTCTCACAGTCCCAGCACACAAGCCTCCCACAGTGATGAGCACCCAGCCCCCCATTAGTTCTTCCCACCAAATTCAAGTTTCTCTGCTCTGCTGTTTGCTGGGTGTACAGACACTGGTGCGTCTATTACATATGTCCAAAATGATGCCTGCTCTCTATCAGCTTGTTACAAAATGCCAGTTTCAGGGTGGTCAGGGAGAGAGAAACACAGCAGGTACACTGTCCTACCTAGGGCTCCTAGCTGGATTCCCACCAGGATCTTTCTGCAACTTTATCACCAGTGGCTTGGGTTGCTCCAGTCTGGTCTCACTTCCTGAGCTGCTGCTGAGGTTCTTGGCTGCTGGGTTTCTGAGTTGTGCATGTCCACATTCTGCACATGGTCCACAGTGTCCCTCATTTGTGTGGAGTTTCCTCTGCCATTTTTTCCTTAACTCTTCCTTGAGACTGTACTCTCTCCACTTTTTTCATACTATCTTCTACAACAGTAAGCTCCCTCTATTCCTCCATCTTAATCTAATCCTTGGTTTATTCTTTCTCAAGAAATTCATCAATAGGCTTTTACTCATCTGTCCAATTGTTTATTATTGAGTTCAATAAATACTTATTGAACAACCAATGCATGTCCATAATAGTCACAGTGGACAGAAACCTGGCTTTTAAATTTTAAAATTCTATAATAAAAATGATCATCTGTAATAGATTGCCAATATTTTATTTTCTAAAGTACATATACCAAGTCTTCTCATTTTCCCTAGAGTATAAACAACTATTATACAGCACCCTGAAAAATCATAGCCATTTATGATAACAGGGTTAATGACACTGTCATACATATAATGCTAAGGAATGGCTAAATTTCATCTTTCAAATTGCTTTTATTGGATGCATGCTTGTGAGAACACTATTAGAAAGGCTTCACCCTTAGTTCATTTTTTTGTCCACACCTCCCTCCCTACAAACAGCCCTCTCTAACTTGGATTCTGTATCATCTTCACTTTCTGAAAAAGAATGCACCTGCCAACTAATGTGAAGAGCAAATCACTTCATCTCCTGTTTAGATGCTGCTTCTTGGACACTTGTGTGCTTCTACCTCCAAAAACCGCCACTCTGTCATTCAAAGGTTACTGTTACCTCCTTCAACAAACAGGCATTAAAAAAAAAAAAAAAAAAAGACAAGAGCAATCCCACACTTCATGGGTTTTGTGTCTTCCCAGAGCCTGTAGATTAAAATTCTCATGGTCACCAAGGAGTTAAATCAAGACAGACAGCATAGAGTTCCCTATTTAAAAAAAAAAAAAAGGTCTTCCTCTAAAACATTTGTGTTAGCCAATTAAAATTGATTAGATTATTAGATCAGCTACTTACTACATTAGGACAAAGAGATAACATAGCATCATGGAACGAATAAGAAAATGAACCTAGGGTGCTGCTATTTTTTCCTTTTTTCATGGAGGCAGCTGGCAGTTTGAGGAAGAAAAGAGTTTGGACAAGAGTGCAAGCTCTGAACCAGCAAAAGCCAATCCTACCTGAAGAGTGATGGCCCACACCAAAAGTTCTTGCTTTCCAAATTTCAGAAACAAGCTTCCCAGAAACTGAGATGCCCAGGAAGAAAAGACAGCTAGAGAATCCAGTTAGGCTGACTCCAATGAGACAAGAAGAGAAACATGTTTTTCAGCATGATGCTTGAAGTATGTTCTGCACCTCATGAAGCATCTGTCCAGGGTCTGGTGCCCTCTTGGTAATGTCAGCCATCAAACAGATGCCATACTTCCCCCTTAGCTGAACTGTAGCCATCATCATTCATCGGCTGGCCTCTACCCTGTTCAGCAGCACTGAAGCCTATCCCCAAGCCCTACTTCAACATCCCCAGCTTCAGTAGCTGGATGGACTAGAGAGACTGGTAAGCCAAACTCGAGTGAAGACAAGGCACAATAAAAAGAAATATGGAGAAGTGTGTAATTCAGGTTTGAGTAGTAGAGACAACATGTGCTTAACTAACCAGTCCTGGTTCCAATACAGGTCCTGCAACATGTTAGTCTGTAACAAGACTTTGAGCCAATTATCTTGCTCCTCGGCATCTGTCTCCTCATCTGCAGAGATAAAACACCGACTTTGAGAACTACTATGAAATTTAAATACATATGAAGTTGGCCTTCAGAAAACAGTAATTAAAATTCTTATTTCTTTATTAAAAGACAATCCCAAATGCACATGAGGCAAGAATTAGATTTTACTTGACACAAATCCTACAGTATAACTAAGAATATAAAAAAATCCAATCTGAATAACATATAGCAGCTACTTTGATGCAGCAAAATATACATGCACACATAACAGTTGTACAAATTCCCAGTTTGTGAGATCAGAATTATCTAAACAAAACAGATGTTAATAACCAAAGTGTATGATGAGTTCTGCTCATTTCTTCACCACAAGTAAAGACCTTCCAGGATGAAATCAATGTCATCATTTGCTTTCTCTAAGTTTGGGGGTGGTTAGGATCACTTCATTGGCCTCCTGGGGTTTCCAAGGCAACTGTTAGGGTAATTCTCAAAAGGATGAGAACACTAAGTCTGTGGCAACTGTTCTGAAGACACTCATACAGTAATAGACATTATTACTGGAAATGCACTGCTCTCAACAGCAGCTATTTCCTTTGAATAATTTACTACATTCAAAGCTCTAAGTAGGTAAATGTACACTTCTGCATAAAAAGTAATGATTATTACTACAAGAAACCATCAGAACTCTAAATGGAAAATAAAATTAATTTCATGAAAGTGAATTACAAAACCTAAAGTCCAAATTTGCAGCATAACCCAGTATTGTCTTTTCAAAAAAATAAAAAATAAAAAAAGTTAATTCTCAACTGTCTACTCCTAAGAGATTCCCACAGCTGCCTCATGTCATCCTTCTCCAGGAGTCCTAGGGAGGGAAAGAACTGGCTAAATTATATTCAGCATGTCCTTAGTGTTTCTGTTTATTATCACATAAATTTATGATAGGTCAACTTTCAGTTCAGCATTTCAGTGTTCAGTTATAGAATATTTAATTTGTGGAGCAGGTATGTAACCTAGCAATTAAGATGCCTGCATCCCATGCTAGAGTACCTGGGTTTCATTTCTGGCTCTAGAACCTGACTCAAGCTTCCTGATAATCCAGACCCTGGGAGACAGATAACTGCTCTTGCTACCCACCTAGGCGACTTGATTGAGTGCCTTTTCTGCTGACCTAACCCCAAGTGTATAGGCACTCATGGAGTGGACATGAAGAGTTTAACTCTTTCATTACATTCCTATCTCTTTGTCTCTATGCCTTCCAAATTAAAAAAAAAGTAATTCTATTTCTGAGCCATTTAATAAAGAATCACATATAACCATGAACTATAAAGCAATTGAAGTTCTAAATAGAATTCTTTTTTAACTTTTTATTTACATAAGGTCAACAAATTCCATGCATTTCATATGTACTGATTTAGGAGCATAGTAATACTTCCCACCAACCCTCTCTCTCGCTCTTGCTCCCTTCTTCCCTCTTCCTTCTTTTCTTAATCTTTCTTTCAATTTTTACTATGACATACTTTTAAAACTCCACTAAATAAAGAATTCAATAGGTATCAAGTAAGAAAACCACTGTTCTTCAAGAGTATAAACAAGGGCAGTAAACCATATTCACATTTTTTTTAACTTTTATTTAATGAATATAAATTTCCAAAGTACAGAACATGGATTACAATGGCTTCCCCCCCCATAATGTCCCTCCACCCTGCAACCCTCCCCTTATCCACTCCCTCTCCCCTTCCATTCACATCAAGATTCATTTTTGATTCTCTTTATATACAGAAGATCAGTTTAGCATACATTAAGTAAATATTTCAACAGTTTGCTCCCACACAGAAACATAAAGTGAAAAGTACTGTTTGAGTACTAGTTATAGCATTAAATCTCAATGTACAGCACACTAAGGACAAAGATCCTACATGAGGAGAAAGTGCACAGTGACTCCTGTTGTTGACTTAACAAATTGACACTCTTGTTTATGGCATCAGTAATCACCCTAGGCTCTTGTCATGAGCTGCCAAGGCTATGGAAGTCCCCTGAGTTCACTGACTCTGATCATTTTTAGACAAGGCCATGGTCAAAGTGGAAGTTCTCTCCTCCCTTCAGAGAAAGGTACCTCCTTCTTTGAAGACCTGTTCTTTCCACTGGGATCTCACTTGCGGAGATCTTTCATTTAGGGTTTGTTTTTTTTTTTTTTTTTTTCCAGTGTGTCTTGGCTTTCCATGCCTGAAATACTCTCATGGGCATTTCAGCCGGATCCGCATGCCTTAAGGGCTGATTCTGAGGCCAGAGTGCTGTTAGGACATTTGCCATTCTATGGGTCTGCTGTGTATCTCACTTCCCATGTTGGACCATTCTCTCCCTTTTTGATTCTATCAGCTAGTATTTGCAGACACTAGTCTTGTTTATGTGATCCCTTTGGTTCTTAGTCCTATCATTATGATCAATTGTGAACAGAAAGTGATCACTGGGACTAGTGAGATGGCATTGGTACATGCCACCTCGATGGGATTGAATTGAAATCCCCTGGTATGTTTCTAACTCCACCGTTTGAGGCAAGTCAGCTTGAGCATGTCCCGAATTGCACATCTCTTCCCTCTCTTATTCCCACTCTTATATTTAACAGCGATCACTTTTCAGTTAAGTTTCAGCACTTAAGAAGAATTGTGTATTGATTACAGTATTCAACCAAAAGTATTAAGTAGAACAAACAAAAAAATACTAAGAGGGATAACATATTAAACTGCTCATCAACAGTCAGGGTGAGGGCTGATCAAGTCACCGTTTCTCATAGTGTTCATTTCACTTTAACAGGTTTCCTTTTTGGTGCTCAGTTAGTTGTCACCTATCAAGGAGAACAAGTGGTATTTGTCCCTTTGGGATTGGCTTATTTCACTCAACATGATGTTTTCCAAATTCCTAACAGGGATCACTTTTCAGTTAAAATTTAAACACCTAAGAACAATTGTGTGTTAATTACAGAGTTCAACCAATGGTACTAGAACAAAAAAAAAATACTAAAATGGATAAAGTATTACATTGTACATCAACCGTCAGGACAAGAGCTGATCAAGTCACTGTTTCTCATAGTGTCCATTTCACTTCAACAAGTTTCCCCTTTGGTGCTCAGTTAGTTGTCACCAATCAGGGAGAACATGTGATATTTGTCCCTTTGGGACTGTCTTAATTCACTCAGCATGATGTTTTCCAAATTCCTCCATCTTGTTGCAAATGACTGGGTTTCATTGTTTTTGACTGCTGTATAGTATTCAATAGAGTACATGTCCCATAATTTCTTTATCCAGTCTACTGTTGATGGGCATTTGAGTTGGTTCCAGGTCTTAGCTATTGTGAATTGAGCTGCAATAAACATTAATGTGCAGACTGCTTTTTTGTTTGCCAATTTAATTTCCTTTGGGTAAATTCCAAGGAGTGGGATGGCTGGGTTGAATGGTAGGGTTATCTTCAGGTTTCTGAGGAATCTCCAGACTGACTTCCATAGTGGCTTGACCAGTTTGCATTCCCACCAACAGTGGGTTAGTGTCCCTTTTTCCCCACATCCTCGCCAGCATCTATTGTTGGTAGATTTCTGAATGTGAGCCATTCTAACTGGGGTGAGGTGGAACCTCATTGTAGTTTTGATGTGCATTTCCCTGATTGCTAGTGATCTTGAACATTTTTTCATGTGCCTGTTGGCCATTTGGATTTCCTCTTTTGAAAAATGTCTATTGAGGTCCTTGGCCCATCTCTTAAGTGGGTTGTTTGTATTGATCTTGTGGAGTTTCTTGATTTCTTTGTAGATTCTGGTTATCAACCCATATCTGTTGCATAGTTTGCAAATATATTTTCCCATTCTGTCAGTTGTCTCTTCACTTTCCTGACTGTTTCTTTTACAGTACAGAAACTTCTCAATTTGATGCAATCCCAATAGTTAATTTTGGCTTTGACTGGCTATGCTTCTGGGGTGTTTTCCAAGAAGTCATTGCCAGTACCTATATCTTGCAGGGTTTTTCCAATGCTCTCTAATAATTTGATGGTGTTGGGTATAGATTTAAGTCTTTAATCCATGTTGAGTGGATTTTTGTGTAAGGAGAAAGGTAGGGGTCTTGCTTCATGATTCTGCACGTGGAAATCCAGTTTTCCCAGCACCATTTATTGAATAGACTGTCCTTACTCCAGGAATTGGTTTTGGATCCTTGATCAAATATGAGTTGGCTGTAGATGTTTGGGTTGATTTCTGGTGTTTCAATTCTGTTCCATTGGTCTATCCATCTGTTTCTGTACCAGTACCATGCTGTTTTGATTACAACTGCCCTGTAGTATGTCCTGAAATCTCATATTGTGATGCCTCCAGCTTTGTTTTTGTTGTACAAGATTGCTTTAGCGATTCGAGGTCTCCTGTGTCTCCATATAAATTTCAGCACCATTTTTTCCGGATCTGAGAAGAAGGTCTTCTTTATCTTGATTGGTATTGCATTGAATGTATAAATTGCTTTTGGGAGAATGGACATTTTGATGATATTGATTCTTCCAATCCATGAGCCCGGAAGATTTTTCCATCTCTTGGTATCCTCTTCTATTTCTTTCTTTAAGGTTTTGTAATTCTCATTGTAGAGATCTTTAACGTCCTTGGTTAAGTTTATTCCAAGGTATTTGATTGTTTTTGTAGCTATTGTGAATGGGATTGATCTTAGAAGTTCTTCCTCAGCCATGGCATTGTCTGTGTATACAAAGGCTGTCGATTTTTGTGCATTGATTTTATACCCTGCTACTTTGCCAAACTCTTCTATGAGTTCCAATAGTCTCTTAGTAGAGTTCTTTGGGTCCCCTAAATAAAGAATCATATCATCTGCAAAGAGGGATAGTTTGAGCTCTTCCTTCCCAATTTGTATCCCTTTAATTTCTTTTTCTTGCCTAATAGCTCTGGCTAGAACCTCCAGAACTATATTGAATAGCAGTGGTGAGAGTGGGCATCCCTGTCTGGTACCAGATCTCAGTGGAAATGATTCCAACTTTTCCCCATTCAGTAGGATGTTGGCCGTGGGTTTTTCATAAATTGCTTTGATTATATTGAGGAATGTTCCTTCTATACCCAATTTGCTTAGAGTTTTCATCATGAAAGGGTGTTGTATTTTATCAAATTGATTTTTTTTATCACATTGATTGTTTTGTGCACATTAAACCATCCCTGCATACCAGGGATAAATCCCACTTGGTCTGGGTGGATGTTCTTTCTGATGTGTTGTTGCATTCTATTGGCGAGAATTTTATTGAGGATTTTTGCGTCTATGTTCATCAGGGATATTGGTTTGTAATTCTCTTTCAATGCTGCATCTTTTTCCGGCTTAGGAATTAAGGTGATGCTGGCTTCATAGAAAGAATTTGGGAGGACTCCCTCTGTTTCGATTATTCTGAATAGTTTGAGAAGAATTGGAGTCAGTTCTTCTTTAAATGTCTGGTAGAATTCAGCAGTGAATCCATGCGGTCCTGGGCTTTTCTTTGTTGGGAGGGCCTTTATTACTGTTTCAATTTTTGTCTCAGTTATGGGTCTGTTTAAGTTTTCAATGTCTTCCTGGTTCAATTTAGGTAGGTTGCATGTGTCCAGCAATCTATCCATTTCTGATAGGTTTCCCTGTTTGCTGGCATACAAGTCCTTGTAGTAATTTCTGATGATTCTTTTTATTTCTTTTTTTTTTTGACAGGCAGAGTGGACAGTGAGAGAGAGAGACAGAGAGAAATGTCTTCCTTTGCTGTTGGTTCACCCTCCAATGGCCGCCGTGGCCGGCGTGCTGCGGCCTGCGCACCACGCTGATCCGATGGCAGGAGCCAGGAGCCAGGTGCTTTTCCTGGTCTCCCATGGGGTGCACGGCCCAATCACCTGGGCCATCCTCCACTGCACTCCCTGGCCACAGCAGAGAGCTGACCTGGAAAAGGGGCAACCAGGACAGTATCCAGTGCCCCAACTGGGACTAGAACCCGGTGTGCTGGCGCCGCTAGGCGGAGGATTAGCCTAGCGAGCCACGGCGCCGGCTGATTCTTTTTATTTTTCTGGTGTCTGTTGTTACGTTTCCTTTTTCATCTCTGATTTTATTGATTTGGGTCTTTTCTCTTCTTTTTTTAGTTAGTTGGGCCAATTGGGTGTCAATTTTGTTTATTTTTTCAAAAAACCAGCTTCTCATTTGGCTGATTTTTTGTAATTGTTTTTGGATTCAATCCTGTTGATTTCTTCTCTGATTTTAATTATTTCTCTTCTCCTACTAGATTTTGGTCTGGTTTGCTGTAGGTTTTCTAGATCCTTGAGGTGAATTGAAAGCTCATCTATTTGGTGCCTTTTTAATTTCTTGATGTAGGCACCTATTGATATAAACTTTCCTCTTAACACTGCTTTTGCTGCATCCCATAAGTTTTGCTATGTTGTGCTGTTATCCTCATTTACTTCCAGAAAATTTTTGATTTCTCTTTTAATTTCTTCTATAACCCATTGTTCATTCAGAAGCATGTTGTTCAATCTCAATGTGTTTGCATATGCTCTAGGGATTCCTGAGTTGCTAATTTCCAGCTTCATTCCACTGTGGTCTGAGAAGCTGCATGGTATGATTCTAATTCTTTTGAATTTGCTGAGACTTGCTTTATGGCCTAGTATGTGGTCAATCCTAGAGAAGGTTCCATGTACTGCTGAGAAGAATGTAAAATCTTTAGCTGTAGGATTGAAAGTTCTGTAGATATCTGTTAGATCCATTTGGGCTATAGTGTCATTTAAATCTACTGTATCCTTGTTGATCTTCTGTCCTGTTGATCTATTTCTGAGAGTGGAGTATTGAAGTCCCCCAGTACTACTGTATTGGGGTCTAAGTCTCCCTTTAAGTCCCTTAACAAATCTTTTAGATAAACCGGTGCCCTGTAGTTAGGTGCATATACATTGATGATTGTTATATCTTCTTGTTGTATTGATCCCTTAATCATGATATAGTGTCCCTCTTTGTCTCTCTTAACAGTTTTTGTGGTAAAGTTTATGTTGTCCGATATTAAGATGGCTATGCCCGCTCTTTTTTCATTTCTGTTGGCATGGTATATCTTTTTCCAGCCTTTCACTTTCAGTCTGTATGGTTCTTTGTCGGAAAGATGTGTTTCTTGTAAGCAGCAAATAGATGGGTTTTGTTCCTTAACCCAATCAGCCAATCTGTGTCTTTTAACTGGACAGTTCAGGCCATTTACGTTCAAAGTGACTAATGATAAGTGGTAACTTTGCCCTGCCATTTGCCAAAGATACGTTCTAATATATGCTTTGAATTCCCTGTGATCTTTTGCTGTGAGGTTTCCTTCCTTTATCTTCTTTCATATTGATGGCCGTGTTTCTGTGTTTCTGTGTGTAACACATCTTTAAGCATCTTTTGCAGGGCTGGACGAGTGGTGACAAATTCTTTCAATTTCTGTTTGCTATGAAAAGTCTTTATTTCACCTTCATTCACAAATGATAGCTTTGCAGGATATAATATTCTGGGCTGGTAGTTTTTTTGTGTTAGTTCCTGGGCTATATCTCACCATTCCCTCCAAGCTTGTAGGGTTTCTGATGAGAAGTCAGCTGTGAGTCTGATTGGAGATCCTCTGAGAGTAATCTGACGTTTCTCTCTTGCACATTTTAGGATCTTTTCTTTATGTTTCACTGTGGAGAGTTTAATTACAACATGTCGTGGTGAGGATCTCTTTTGGTCGTGTTTATTAGGGGTTCTGTGAGCTTCCTGTACTAGGATTTCTCTGTCCTTCTCCAAACCTGGGAAATTTTCTGCTAATATCTCACTAAAAAGGCCTTCTAATCCTTTCTCCCTCTCCATGCCTTCAGGAACTCCTAGAACCCGAATGTTGGGTTTTTTAATAGTATCCTGAAGATTCTTGACAATATGTTTTAGATTTCTAATTTCCTCTTCTTTTCTTTGGTCTGACTGTATCCTTTCCTGTTCTCTGTCTTCTAAGTCTGATATTCTCTCTTCTGCTTCACCCATTCTGTTTGTAAGGCTCTCTATTGTGTTTTTCATTCGATCTATTGAATTCTTCACTTCATTATGATTTCTCATCACTATCACAGTTTCCTGTTGTACTAGTGGTTTCGTTTCATTTTGATTCCTCAATATTTCATTTTCACGAGAGAGATTTTCTATCTTGTCCATTAAGGATTTCTGTAGTTCAAGAATTTGTTTTTGAGAACTTCTTAATGTTCTTATCAATTTTTTGAGATCTGCTTCTTGCATTTCTTCTATGTCATCATCCTCATAATCTTGAATTGGGGTGTCTTTTTCATTTGGGGGCATCATGGTGACTTCCTTGTTTTTATTACCTCAGTTTTTGCATTTGTTATTTGGCATATTGGAGATATTTGGTTTCTTCACTGTGGTGCTTTTTCTTGTTATACTATGACTCTAGATTAAGTGGACTGTCTGTTTTTGATGGAGCCTTAGAGGCTTGAGATGGCCGTGGCCTGAGAGCTCTGTTTGGTGTGCCAAAGGTGACACTCCCAGTTTAGGCATGGTAGATCTCTCTCTCTCTCTCTCTCTCTTTCTTTCTTTTTTTTGATTCAAAAGGGAAGTAATTCTGCACAGCTGAAGGAAGTTGGAAGTAGTTAGCAGGCAAATGATATACCCACAGGAGCCAGAGATTGGAAGCTCTTTCCCAAGGACCACACAGAGGGAATCTGTTCTGCCCTCAGAGTGGGCTCAAATTCTCCTTCAGTCTCGCACTGGGTTGCCAAAGTGACGGAATTGTAGCGTCTCTGGAGAGTACTCACATGAATTCCCTGATTTCTCTCCCCCACCATCTCTTTTTTCACAGTCTCAGTTCAGTAGCACCACAAATTTACTAGGTCCTAATCTCCTGTTAATTCGCCCCACCCAGAGTCAGGTTTTTCTGCTAGGCTCAGGGCCGGTGCAGATCTGAGGTCACTCTGCTTATGACGTATGTCCAAGATGGCACCTGCTCCTTGTCTTGCTCACCTTTGACAGGTGAGCAGAGAGAGAGAAACCCGTGTCCGTACCAGTCACCTTTTTTTTTCTCTCTCTCTCTCTTCTAGTTAGCCTGGTGAACTTTTCCCCCTGGGGGGTCATTCCCTCTAGTCTCCTCTTTCTGCTTGCCTGCCGGTGTCTCAGGCTATTGAGGTTCGGCTCACCTCACGTTCCAGCACTGGTGTGTTGAGTCTGCCGCTGGTGTCCCGAACTGTGGGCTCCCATGCTCTCCACACAGGTCCACTGTGAATCATGCATTCCGGAAGAGTTTCTTCTGCTGTTTCTTCCCCTACTCTTCCTTGAACCTGCAGTATCTCCACTTTTATTAAACTGTCTCTCCCCGGACTATCAGTGTGCTCCCTTCCTATTCCGCCATCTTGCCTCCTCCCACCATATTCACATTTTAAAGTATCAATTTTGCTAACATACGTATATTTTGTCACAGTAAATTTATAAAATGTGTTTCAAGATTTGTACTGCCTACACATGCAAACAAAGGTATATAGAATACACACAGCCTTCTCTACCAGATCACTTAAAGCACTGTAAAAACATATTGTAATTGATTAATTTTTAAAAGAAAACTTCTTAGAATTCCACATTCCTCAATTATCACCAACTTTTCTATTGCTTTTCTTAGTAAAAATGTTTTAAGTTCTCTGAACTTATCCATATCACTCAAAATTCTATAGCAACCACCTATTGAAATGGTTCCTTAACAAATTCAATTATCAGCCACCTGTAAATCATTCAAGGTCATTGATATAGTGAAATATTTTCTTGCTATGACCCAGGGAAGATACAATCCTGTTTTTATTTCCAGAAAAAGTTATCACTGCTAACATTTTTGCAAAAGAAAGAAAATGAAGGATTTAGTTTACTTTTTTTATCCTGATCACATAAACAATTTTCATCATTCATTTGTAGCAGACTCCTGCATTAAAATCAATTAACTGAGTATTTCATTTAAAAACAATGGAGAAAAGCAATTAGCCTACTAATATAGACTGCATCTGTTGGTGAACTAAAGGTAGATATTTTGCGCCTCTGGACACATTTTTGAGGTACGCTTGATAGGATTTGTTTACAGACAAGAGAGGAGTTGTGAAAGAGATTAATCAAGAATTGCACTGTGGGCCAGTGCTGTGGCTCACTAGGCTAATCCTCCACCTGCAGCACTGGCACCCCAGATTCTAGTCCCAGTTGGGGCACTGGATTCTGTCCTGGTTGCTCCTCTTCCAGTCCAGCTCTCTGCTATGGCCAGGGAGTGCAGTGGAGGATGGCCCAAGTGCTTGGGCCCTGCATCTGCATGGGAGACCAGGAGGAAGCACCTGGCTCCTGGCTTCAGATCAGTGCAGCGCACCAGCCATAGGCCATTTGGGGGGTGAACTAATGGAAGGAAGACCTTTATCTTTGTCTCTCTCACTGTCTATAACTCTCTCTCTCTCTCACTGTCTACTCTGCCTGGCAAAAAAATAAATAAGTAAATAATTGCACTGTGGATCTCAGCACAGCAACTGCAGAAGCTGCCATTAACTCAAATAGGGAAGACTACCTAAAGGACAGGTATGAGAAAGAATAACATTAGTGATATTTTGGACCTTTTGGGATTTAAATACACAATGGATAATCAAAGAGAAATCTCAAGTAGGCAGTGTGATATACCAATCTGAAATTAAGGAGGGGTTCCTGGGCTGGAGATACAAATTTGGAAACCATTAGTGCAAACAAGGATGTAAAAGTCATTAGAAAGAATATCAAAGATTGAGCTCTACAGCACTTCTGTTTAAAAAGGAGGAGATGAGAAAAAATCAAAAGAAGCAGGCTATTATGGATACACTAGAAAAGCAATAGGAAAACTAGGTGAGTGATAGTTTTAATGCTTATTTCAGAATATTTATGAGTGATATGACCAGCATTTTCCATTTTTGATTTTTGAATGATAGCATTCTAGCTGGGGTAAGGTGACACCACACTGTAATTTGTATTTGCATTTCCCTGATGGCAGTCATCCTGGAGTTTTTTCATCTGTCTGTTGGCCTTTTTTTTTTTAAGATTTATTTATTTATTTCAAAGTCAGAGTTACACACAGAGGGGGGGGCTTCTACCCAATGGTTCACTCCCCAAATGGCTGCAATGGCCAGAGCTGAGCCAGTCCAGAGCCAGGAGCCAGGAGCTTCTGGGTCTCCCAGGTGGGTGCAGGGGCCCAAGGACTTGGGCCATCTTCTACTGCTTTCCTGGGCCATAGCAGAGAGCCAGATCAGAAGTGGAGCAGCTGGGACTTGAACCAGCACCCATATGGAATACTGGTATTGCAGGCGGTGGCTTTACCTGCTATGCCACAGTGCTGGCCCCATGTTGGCCCTTTTTATTTCATCCTTTGAAAAATGCTTGTTCCTGCCCTTGCACATTTTTAACTGGATTATTTTGTTGTTATTGAGTTTCTGGAACTCCTTATATATTCTTGATATTAATCCTTTATTGGATGCATAGTTTTCAAATATTTTCTCTCATTGTTTTCATTACCTCTTCACTTTGTTAATTATTTTCTTTTTTGTGAAACAATTTCTTAGATTGATGTAATCACATTAGTCTATTGGTATTTGTTTTATTACTCGTGCTTCTGCTATCTTATTCAAGAATTCATTGCTTAGGCCAATAGCCTTTCCCCTATGTTGTTCATCAGTAATGTGATGGTTTCAGGTATTAGGTTTAGATCCTTGATCCATTGTGAGTTGATTCTTGTATAGGGAGTAAGATATAGGCTTGATTTTGAACTACAGCAGTGGAAATCCAACTTTCCAAACATCATTTATAGAAGAGACAGAATTCATTTCTAAAATATTTATTTATTTATTTATTTATTTATTTACAAGACAGAGATACTGGTGGGGGGGAGAGGAAGAGAGACAGAGAAAGAGTTTTACAGTCTGCTGGTTCTCTCTCCAAATTGCTGCAATGATCAGGGCTGGGCCAGGTCAAATTCAAGAGCACAGAACTCCTTCTGGGTCTCTCACATGGTTGCAGAGACCCAAGGTGCATTAGAACAAAGGTGGATTGGAAATGGAGCAGCTGAGGCTTGAACCAGCACCCATATGTGATGCAGAAACTGCAGGTGGAAGCTTGACATTCTATGCCCCAGTGCCAGCCCAGAAGCAACTGAATTTTACCAAACTTTGAAGGAAGAACTGATCCCCATTCTTAAATTATTCAAAACAATTGAAAGGGATAAAATCAATCCAAATCTATTCTTTGAGACAAGAATTAGCTCAATTACAAAAGCACAGAGATGCAATAAATAAAAACTATATACCAATATCCGTAACGGACATAGATTCAAAATCCTCAACAAAATGGTGAAATAAATCAATAAAATCATTAATAATACATCAATAAGACCCCAAGTAGAATTTATTCAAGGGATGCAGGGGTAGTTCAACATATGCAAATAAATAAATATGTTATTTAAAATCAATAAAATGAAAGATAAAGTCATTTGATTTTCTCAATAGATGCAGAGAACCATTTGATAAAATGACATCCTTTCATGATAAAAACCCTTAAAATTCGGCCGGCGCCGCGGCTCACTAGGCTAATCCTCCGCCTAGCGGCGCCGGCACACCGGGTTCTAGTCCCAGTCGGGGCGCCGGATTCTGTCCCGGTTACCCCTCTTCCAGGCCAGCTCTCTGCTGTGGCCAGGGAGTGCAGTGGAGGATGGCCCAAGTGCTTGGGCCCTGCACCCCATGGGAGACCAGGAAAAGCACCTGGCTCCTGGCTCCTGCCATCGGATCAGCGCGGTGCGCCGGCCGCAGCGCGCCGGCCGCGGCGGCCATTGGAGGGTGAACCAACGGCAAAGGAAGACCTTTCTCTCTGTCTCTCTCTCTCTCTCTCACTGTCCACTCTGCCTGTCAAAAAAAAAAAACCCTTAAAATTCAGGATAGAAGAAACATACATTGACACAATCAAAGCAATATATGAGTAAACCACAGGCAGCATCCTATTGAATGAGGAAAATATGGGAGGAATTTCACTAAGTCTGGAACCAAAGATGACCATTTTCATTATTATTTTTCAGTATAATTCTGGAAGTTTTAGTCAGGCATTAGGCAAAAAAAAAAAAAAAAGTGATACAAGTTGGAAAGGAGGAATTCCAATTATCCCTGTTTGCAGATAATATAATCCTTTATATACAGGAACCAAAAGACTCCACTAAGAGACTATTAAAGCTCATAATAGAATTAAGAAAATTTTCAGGATGTAAGATCAACACACAAGAAAACCAGTGTCATTCTTTTTTTTTTTTTTTTTTTTTTTTTGACAGGCAGAGTGGACAGTGAGAGAGAGAGAGAGAGAGAGAAAGGTCTTCCTTTGCCATTGGTTCACCTTCCAATGGCCCCGCGGCCGGCGTGCTGCGGCCGGCGCACCACGCTGATCTGATGGCAGGAGCCAGACCAGTGTCATTCTTATACATGAACAATTCTCTGCCTGAGAAAGAACTGTAGGATTAGCCCCATTCACAATAGCAAAAAAAAACAAACAAACAAAAAAAAAAAACCCTTGGGATAAATTTAATCAAGAATGTGAAACATCTCTACAATGAAAATTACAATACCTTAGTTAAAGAACACAAAAGACATAAAAATGGGAAAAATCTCTCATGTTCATAGAATGGAAAAAGTAATATCAAAATGTCCATACTACCCTAAGTAATTGATAGAGTCAAAGCAATCCTAATCAAAATACCAAGGACATTCTTCACAATTATAGAAAAAACTGATTTTAAATTCATATGGGAAAAAAAAGACCCCAATTACTCAATTTTAAGCAGAAATGAAGCTGGAGGCATCAGAATACCAGATTCCAAGACATAATCGAGATCTGCTGTAATCAAAACAGCCTAGTACTGGAATAAAAATAGACATGTAAACAAATGGGACAGAATAGAAACCCCAGAAATGAACACACACATTGACAACCAACACTTGACAAATGAGCTAAAATAACTTCCTAGATGCAAATATTTTGAAAGACAAATGAGGAAGCTATTTTGGAGAAGAGTTTTCTGTTGAGAACAATAACTACTGACAGGTTGTATTAAATGACATTGAAGAAATGACCTCTAATTTTATAAAAATAACTGTCAATCTGGAGAGAACAAATTTTGAATGGTCAGGGGAGTGGAAATTACTGGAATCAGTTCAGGAGTAAAGGAAAAGGATATTTGAGACAATGTGTAAAGGCAGTCCTTTCACAGTCATCATTGCTAAATGACGTAATCATGCACAATCTAATTTTACTTATCTGTGTTTTCTAATCCTTAAATAATGGTTACAAATTATATTGGCAATACTTCAAAGCTTTTAAACTATGAAATGAATATATAGCAGTAAAAGGCAGATCAAGGTACTAAATGATGTACATCTAAAGCTGAAGAATAAAATGACTTCTTCAAAATTCCCAAATATGTATTTTTTAAAAGATTTATTTTATTTTTTATTTGAAAGCTCGAGTTACACAGAGAGGCAGAGAGAGAGACAGAGGTCTTCTATCCGATGGTTCACTCCCCAACTGGCCGCAACGGCCGGAGCTGCACCAATCCGCAGCCAGGAGCCAGGAGCTTCTTCCAGGTCTCCCACATGGGTGCAGGGACCCAAAGACTTGGGCCATGTTCTACTGCTTTCCCAGGCCATAGCAGAGAGCTGGATAGGAAGAGGAGCAGCCGGGACTAGAACCGGCACCCATATGGGATGCCAGCTCTTCAGGCTAGGGTGTTAACCTGCTGAGCCACAGTGCCGGCCCCCCAAATATGTATTATTTATACTATTTATCATCTTGCTTAGATTTGTAGATACCATAAAATGTTTGAAAATCTTAAAGACTTGGTAATTCTACCCTAGTCAAATATAAAATTTCTTAATCATATTTAACTTTTGAATTACTTAAAAAATAAAAGAAAAAAGCAGAAAGAAACCTTATTTTATAATTAAAGATTTGAAAGTTTTATTTGAATTTCCACTTGAAAAATGTGGTGTGGCACACAATGGTATCCGTAAAATGGGTAATAACATGCATGCAAGATATTCTGAAAAGGAAGATTCACCACATTAGTAGTTCCTGTAGGCCAATTACATCTCTTTTTGTAAATAAAGAATCACTGGAATCCAACCACATCTGTTTATTTAAATCCCTTAAACTCAGGAACCTCATAGTACACAAGTTCTCAGATGTTGTCACAGGCTTGTTCTAGCTTTACTTGCAGCTTTGTATAGAGAATTATAATTCTTTTTTTTTTTTAAGATTTTATGTATTTGAGAGAGTTACAGACAGTGAGAAGGAGAAACAGAGAGAAAGGTCTTCCATCCAGTGGTTCACTCCCCAGATGGCTGCTGCAGCTGGAGCTGTGCCGATCTGAAGCCAGGAGCCAGGAGCCAGGAGCTTCCTCTGGTCTCCCAATAGGTGTGGGGGCCCAAGGACTTGGGCCATCTTCTACTGCTTTCCCAGGCCACAGCAGAGAGCTGGATTGGAAGCAGAGCATCTGAGACCTGAATTGGCACCCATATGGGATGCCAGCACTTCAGGCCAGGGCATTAACTCACTGAGAATTATAATTCTTAAAAATATAAAGCTGCTGAAAACCCAGTGAGAGCATTTCAGGCATGGAAAGCTAAGACATTGTGGCAAAAAAATGATCTACATGAAGGATCTCTGTGAGTGAGATCCCAGTAGAAAGAAGAGGCCATCAAAGAAGGATGTACTTTTCTCTTAAGGGAGGAGAGAACTTCCACTTTGCTTATGGCCCTGTCTAAATACTGATGGAGTTTGTGGACTCAAAAGGCTTCCATTGCCTTGCCAGCTCATGACAAGAGCCTCAGGTGATCACTGACATCATATATAGGAGTGTCTATTATTAAATTAACAACAGGAGTCACTGTGCACTTGCTCCACATGTAGAACCTCTGTCCTTAATGAATTGTACTATGAGAATTAATAGTAAAACTTGTCTTCAAACAGTACCTTATACTTTGTGTGTCTGTGTGGGTGCAAACTGTTAAAATCTTTACTTAGCATAGAGTTGATCTTCTGTATATAAAGATAATTAAAAATTAATCTTAATGATGAATGGGATGGGAGAGGCAGTAGGAGGTGGGACGACCTGGGGTTGGGAGGGTGGATATGGGGGGAAGAATTGCTATATTCCAAAAGTTGTACCTATGAAATTTATATTTATTAAATAAAAGTTTTCTTTAAAAAATAAAGATATAGTGTGTATTCCCTAAGAAGCTAAAAGGGCCTGATATCATTCAGACTAACCTTAGCATTTAAAGCTCTGGCTATATTTGAAATTGAATGATGACTACATGTGCTTGAAGATCCTCCCTCTTAGTTTCTTTTCAGTACATGTGGCTCAGGTAATCCTTGAGTGGGAAAAGAGAATGCTAAATCCTAACTTTCACAAGTTGGATTGTGGAAATGAGTGTTGCCACTTATCTGAAAATAGCTGCAGTGCAGCTGTCATCCTACCATGGATTGTTCTGTATCAGTCAAATCCTGCACTTGGAGACTGCATGTATCCAACGTTCTCCCTTTGTGTATCTATTCCTTTGGGTATGTGCAGCCATATCTGTCCATCTTTTTTAAAGATTGGTTTACTTATTTAATTGAAAGGCAGAGTTACAAAGAGGGAGGGAGAAGAAAAAGAGAGAGATCTTAAATTAAAAAAAAAAAAAAGTAAAGCCACAATGAAATAGATCCGCTATGGCCTTTTTTATGAAATGCATTTTTCATTCTCATAAACTCCATATTTTTCAAGATTTTTGCAACTGTTAACCTGTTTATATTTTTTTTTCTTTTTCTTTTTCTTTTTTTTTTTTTTTTGACAGGTAGAGTGGACAGTGAGAGAGAGAGACAGAGAGAAAGGTCTTCCTTTTGCCGTTGGTTCACCCTCCAATGGCCGCTGTGGCCGGCGCACTGCGGCCAGTGCACCACGCTGATCCAAAGCCAGAAGCCAGGTGCTTCTCCTGGTCTCCCATGGGGTGCAGGGCCCAAGCACTTGGGCCATCTTCCACTGCCTTCCCTGGCCACAGCAGAGAGCTGGCCTGGAAGAGGGGCAACCGGGACAGAATCCGGCGCCCCGACAGGGACTAGAACCTGGTGTGCCGGCGCTGCAAGGCGGAGGATTAGCCTAGTGAGCCACGGCACTGGCTGTTTATATTTTCATAATATGAAAATCATTGGTGTTCATTATTTTCTTTGCTTGAGTTCAGATCCAAAACTTGAAGAAAGAAACTATTATGGCAAATTAGGCACAGTTTTTATGCTTGAGAGATTTCAGTATGTTGTGTATATTCAAACTGCTACAGCTTCATGCCTCCTGCTTCTGAAGCAGTGTATGCTGAGCACTTGAGAGAGACTGGTATGCATTTGCTTGTGTATTTTAATATAAATATGTAACTTCCTTTACACTCTATGTTGCTAACTCATAGTTCACATGTGTTGTTATCCTATTAATAATGGGCCTTGTAAGCTTTGAACCATTTGCAAATAATAAATATGTACTGCTGCATATTAGTAATATTTACTTTTCTTATATTTACTTCTCTTTTATAAAGACCATTTTACATTCTTATGTAATATTTGATGCATACAAAAGAATATAATCAATATGCTGAGATACAAAACACAACAAACTAGCACTCCAAATCATTTAAGATTGGCACTGTATTTGTTTTTGGCAAGTGCTTGTTCTTTTATTATATATGTATATAATAAAATAAATATTACATATTAATATAATGAATATTTAATAACATAAAATCGTATAAATATGATAAAATATATTACATATATATATATAAAACCTTGTACATTTGGGAAAAAAATTCCTTAATGACATCTGATTTCCTGTTTATTCTACTTTGCTGAGCTGGCATGGCAAGGGATCTCAGCAATTATTCATTCCTCCCCTTACTGGCACTTGTGAAGAGCATTGTGGTTATAAAATGAAAGCAGCATTCCCAATTCCTACCTGAAAACATAAAATGTTGCAAAAAAGGAATCTTTCCTGTAATGGAAACTAATCTGGGAGACATCTGTTGAAAAGGAATGAAAAGCACAAGTGAGCTCCACCTCTTACTGAATTGGGCAGGTTTTGCTATTGAGTTCCTCAGTTTCCATGAACTTACAGTATCAGCAGCAAACAAATGATAACATCAGTCACAACACACATTTTATATTATATGAATTTATGGTGGAAAGAAATTCCTACAAATATTTTTGTCAAAATATTGTGCTTGCTACCAAAATTAAGCATCTAAAAATGAAACCATCTAAACCTTGAATTATGTATTTAAAATAAATACTCAGGTGAATTTTTACAAACAGCATTTCAGTTACTCTGGGTAAATACAGTAAATCTCTATAATTCCATAGCATCTGGTTTCAGAGTCAACACAAAGTCAGAAAATTAAGCTGCCATGTACACAATAGCAAATCCATTCAAGAAACCAGGGCTGCTTGCTATGAGGCAAGTGGTGGGAGCAGGCCAGGAGTGGGGGCAGGGAGGCATCAGCACCCTGTCCTGCAGCATAGACTTTGGCACCTGGGGAAATCTGGCAGAGCCTGGCAAGATGAGGCACCCCCAGCCTCCAGGACCTGCTGGGAAGCTGAGATACCTTGGCCAGCCCCAGAGTCCTTGGGTCTAATCTCAGAGCTGGACCCCATTGCTGATCTTGGTGCCTTCAGTTCCAGCATCTAAGGCAGCCCACAAGGTGACCAATGGTCCAGGTGACTTCCTGTGTCCCCATGCCAACCCACTTCCCAAAGCCAAGAAGATACAAAGATAAAGTTGTTTTAAAATGGGCAGTTTTGAGAACACGTGCAAAGTCACAGCACCATTAAATCACAAACCGATTTAGGTTTGCTCACTGTTTCTCAGTCCTCCCCTTCCTCCCTGCTCCCATGACTGCATATTTTGCTGCTACTCTGATGGGGAAAAATGCAAAATGCGTTTTCTCTTTTGTGGTTTGAAGAGTTGTCTAGAGCTGGACTTGGGATCAAATCCAAGGTTTTCTTTTTCTGTGGAGTGTTGTAGCCATTACATCTACATGCTTGACTGTGAGCATCACTTTTCCAGGCCTCCCTGAGAGGGTGCAGTTTATTTTCACAAGTACTACTCAGATATTATCTTTCATCATAGAGCACAGCCACTGTGGGCATTCAGCTCATTTTCTTATTTGTAGACAATAAAATTCATTTGATCTGCCTTCTATATTGGATTTTTCCACTTAATATGTTTCAAATGATACATTTTCAGCATTTTGTCTGTTTTCCTCCTGTTACAAAGTTTACACTAGGACTGGAGGACCAATCCATGGCAGTTACTCATAAAGCCTCTATTAGACTTCAATAACTGAGGCTTTCTGAAATTTTTTTGCCAAGTTGCAGTTTTTTCTCATCCTAAGCCACAAGCCTTCCCATATGTATCACCACAGTGACACCTAGAAGTTTAACAACAATTTGCTTGAAAATGTGGTGTTTTCAGAATTGGTGACTAATGATGGCACCATTCAAACACAAATGGGCTTGGGCTCACTTTCTGTTTCTCTGACCATTTCAGTTACTCAAGTGTATATAAACCCTGACAGCTCATGTGAATGCAAATTCTGCCATTTAGGGTTAGAAGTTAAGTGTAGGGCTAGGTATAGGATGAGTGAGTGTTAGGGTTAGTATTAGGACTAGGATGAGAGCTAGGATTGGTGTTAAGGTTTAGATTGAGTGCTATTATTAAGGCTATTGTTAGGGTTGGGGTTAGGGTAAGATTTAGAGCTAGGTTTATGTTTAGTGTTGGTGGTGTTAGTATTAGGCTTATGGCAAGAGTTGGGGCTAGTTGTAGGATTAGGGTTCTGTTAAGTTTAGGCTTAGGTCTAGGGTTAGATTAAAAGCCATGGTTAGGGTTATGGTTAGGGCTAGGCTTAGGGTTAGGGTTAGGGCTACACAAAGAGTTAAGTTTAGCTTTTGGGTGAGAATAAGGATTAGGTCCAGGACTAGGGTTATATTTAGGATTAGATTTGTGATTAGAGTTATAGATAGGGTTAAGGCTATTGTTAGGCCTAGAGATAGAGCTAGGATTAGGGATAAATTTAGGTGTAGGGCTAGGGATAAAGTTAGACCTGTGGTTTTATATACATTTTATATATATAATATAATATATAATATATTTTATATATATGGTTATAAATATTTATTATAAATATGGTTATATATCTATAATATATAGAGAGAGCTGTGGTTATATATAATATACAGTTGTAGTTGAAGTTAGGGTCATCATCACTAGGATGAGGCTTAGTCTTTGTGTTAGCATGATGGTTAGTTTAAGGCTGGTGTTAGATATAGCATTGAAGTTAGCATCAGGTCTATGGTCAAGTTCACACTGAATGCTAGTTTGTTTTAGGGTTAGGCCTAAGCAGAAAGATAGGATTAGTGTTGGGGTGAGATTTAAAATTAGTTTAAGATTAAGGTTAGATTGAGTTCTATGGTAAATTTTAGAGTTAGAGCCAGAGTTAGGACTATGGTTAGAGCTAGTGTGATAGTTAAAGTTAGGACTATGGATAGGTTTTAGGCCAGGGTTAGTGTTAGGGTTAAGGCAGAGTTAGGTTTAAATTTTGGTATTACTGTTAGGGTTAGAGTTGGGGCTCAGATTAGGATTAAGGTTAATGCTTGTGTTATTAAGGCTAAAGTTAGGGAAAGGATTAGTGCTAGTGTTAGAGTTTAGATTGGGGTAAAGCACCATGTTGGGATACAATTAGGATTTTGGCTAAGTATAGAGTTAAGGTAAGGTTATGGTTAAGATGAGGGCCAAATTTAGGGTTAATGCTTTGTCTAGCGATAGACCTAGTATTAGGCTTCAGAATGGGTTTAGATGTAGGATTAGGTTTAGGGTTAGGGCAAGGACTAAGGCTAGGGCTAGGGCCAGGGTAAGGATTAGGGCTTGGACTAATGTTATAATTTGGTTTATTTTTATAAAATAAAAAGCAATAAAGACATAGTAATCTGAATAGCAATCATATTAAAAACAACTTCCTCCTAATACATCTCATGCTGATTCTGAAACTGAGGTGAAACACTGGAATTTAGGTGGACCTACAGAACATGGACACAGGGACAGACCATATCATCCCAAACTGGCTACTGCCTAAAAATAGGTGTTCAATTCCAAGTTTTTAAAGGACATTTTAAAACTAACCAATGGCAGAGATATCTAGGTTAACATATCCCAACTATAACTAAACTAAAGAGAGAATTACTTGGTTACTTCCCAAGAATCTTTAGTTGATCTTTCTTAGTATTTGCTCTTCATTATGGTAGTTCAGTTATTTCCTTATGAACTATAACATTTGTTGAACCAGATAAACTAGAAAAGATAATATAAGGGCAGTTAAGAAAGGTTTGCAGAAAATGGAGCTAAAAGTTGTGTATTTTGTGAAATTTTTTTAATCTATGTAGTTTTCTCAAAATAAACATTTCCATGAACTTTTTGAAGCATCCTCATCCATCTTAAGATACTCTTCCAGAAAGATATATAAACTCCACTGACTCATGTTACACATCCACATGAGTGGAGATGCAATCTGTAGGTTGTATCATCTTGATGTTTCTGTATGCCTTATACCACACAAAGAAGAGCCCTGTCTGTCTCTGACAAGATAATATTAATCTAATTCTCCAAGCGGGTACCCAGAATATCACAAAGGTCAGAAAGAAAGCCTCATTCAGTGTTACTGTGTTCACAGAGGATGGCATTTATTCCTTGGGAAGTAGCATCCAGACCATCATGATGGGACATCCCACCCCTGAGGTACAGGTCTGCTTCCACACCCTGCAGGACGCTGCTCCCAGAACCAGCACACAGGGCCACAGCTTTGACTCATGATGCTAAGGTCCCTCCTACCCCAAGAGCTAATTGAATATGAGTTAGTTTGAGGTGTCTTTTGATTCGCTCAATCATGGTTGCCAAGGCAACAGATTCATCCAGGGTGCATGATCGACCCATTCCAGTATGTAGAGCAAAGGCTTCTCTGCAGTGACAGAATTTCAGATCTCTGGTAAAGTTATCTGTTTTGAGAGAGCTGAGCCACCACCTGCATCAAAGGCTTCTCAGTACAATTCAGGCGGATCCTTATTTGTCTCCTCACCAATCCTAGCAGAAAAAGAAGTGACAGGAACACCTTCAACTTCTCTCACTGCAGACACAACTTTGTCCATATCTTGGGTATGGTTAATGTTGAATTGTACTCAGTGGTTCCCTCTATAGGAAAGCCATGAGCTTTGGAAGGATATATATGCCTGGATGTGCAGGCTCCAAGTCCTTTGGAAAACCACTTTTTCAATCCCTGGGGTGCAGCATCATTGGCTGTGTGAAGAGAGTAGATGCCAACTCTGTTCTCCAAAGCCCGGAACACCAGGCGCCCCTTTCAGGATGTCCAGGTAATACACTTTATGTGTAGGAAAATAGGTGGAAGGTAGGAAAAGATGAGATCTGCCTTCTTATGCAGAGCCTCCCCCATCACCTGTTCAGTCAAGTCATTGGTCAGGAAGAGTGTATTTATAGTTTGTGGTGGGCTTGTTCCACCAGCAATCCAACATTGTCCCAACTCTCAGCAGAAGACAGTGATGCAAAGTCCTTCAAGGAGGAAACGAGAGTCTTCAGATCCATGAAGGAACGGGAAGAATTGAAGTTCAGAGAAAGGACAAACCAGACTGTCATGGGGACCAGGCGTAAGCAAGATGACAACATACAGCAATTTTTGGGCAAAACTCAATTTGAGTCCAGGTACATCTCCATAGCCTTTAATCTGTCTTTTTACATTGGATTTTGTTTTCTAAACATCGCTTTTCAAGTTGTTGTATATTTGGATTGCAGAACAATTTGTAAGATGAATTTTTTTAACGTGCATTGCTAAAATGTTCTAAGTGAAGCTAATTGTCAACTTTATTAAGGAGGATTGCTTTCTGTCCACCTAGTGTAAAAATAAAATCAAGCAATGAAAAATGAGATTACAAATTTAAAGACAAAGAAAGATCTGAAATTAGACCTGATAGAAAATGAGGAGTCCAACAAAAATCCCATTATGTTGATTTAAGTCATGGCTGGCTTGTACTAATACCATATACAAATAAAAAGGAAAGAAAGCTGCAGGTTTCATTTGAGATTCATCAAGTGTGAGGTATTATTTGAACAGCTACAAAGAAGCATTCAAGATGGAGAAGGAACTATAGTCTAAAGGTCATGGAAGACGTTCAGACTGGAAAGAGAAGTGTCTGATTACAGATGGCAAAATCAGTCAAGCAGAATCAGAGATTGGGATCAATGGGGGAATACCTAGATGGGTAATGTTAAGGAGAATGCAGATGGTTTCAGGAGGAAAATACAAGAAACCATCAGTGGAGTTCTGATAGAAACAGAGAGGAATTACCAGGGGAAAATCATATATAGTACTTTCAAATATGCCAAAGAAAAACATTTAAATGGGCGTTATGCATTTAGTGTAGTGGTTATGATGCCTATTTTTTTTTTGACAGACAGACAGTGAGAGAGTCACAGAGAGAAAGGTCTTCCTCCCATTGGTTCACCCCCAAATGGCCACTACTGCCATTGTGCTGCACCAATCTGAAGCCAGGAGCCAGGTGCTTCCTCCTGGTCTCCCATGCAGGTGCAGGGGCCCAAGCACTTGGGCCATCCTCCACTGCCTTCCTGGGCCACAGCAGAGAGCTGGACTGGAAGAAGAGCAACCGGGACAGAACCAGCACACCAACCAGGACTAGAACCCACAGTACTGGCACCGCAGGCTGAGGATTAGCCTAGTGAGCCACAGCACCGGCCTATGATGCCTATTAAGATACCCTAGTTCTACTTTAGAGTGCCTGGATGTGACTTCCAGAATCAATTAATTAGGCTTCTATCATTACCTCTGAGAGACTGGGACTACATTTCTGGCTCTTGTATTCAGTCTTGGCCCAGGTCTGGCTGCTGTGGGTGTTGAGGAATGAATTAATGCAAAAAAGTGTTCTCTCTACCTATATGTCTCATTCTTCCTAGCTCCCTTTCTCTTGAAGATAAAACTATTTTTTAGACATGACAAAAGATTCAATTAATGCAATGATTAGAGAACAGCCTTTGGCTCTGACTATAATTTATGTTACTGGTAAGTGTTTCAGGGTTTCAATTAAGACTAATTTGAGTAGGTTAAAATTCAAATGTATAGTAGAATGATTTGCCTGAAAATATAACATTAAAAAGTGTCTGTGCAACCTACATTAATAGACTGAGAAAAATGCATGGACAATAATTTAAGGCCACACAATAGATTTTGTCCTCCACATACTCCTGGTCTTATCTATATATAAGTACAGGCTCCAAAAGGCTATCAAAGATCATACTGTTTTAGCAATTCCAAAATAAGCTAAATAACCTGTTTATGCTTTTTTTTAATTTGACAGGTAGAGTTAGACAGTGAGAGAAAGAGAGAGAGGTCTTCCTTCTGTTGTTTCAGCCCCCAAATGGCAGCTACAGATGGCACTGTGCTGATCTGAAGCCAGGAGCCACATGCTTCCTCCTGGTCTCCCATGCAGGTGCAGGGGCCCAAGCACTTGGGCCATCCTCCATTGCCTTCCTGGGCCACAGCAGAAAGCCAGACTGGAAGAAGAGAAACCAGGACTAGAACCCATATGGGTTCCAGTGCCCATATGGGATACTGGCACCACAGGTGGAGGATTAACCAACTAAGACATGGTGCTGGCCCCTGTTTATATTTTAACACTAGGTAATTCTTGGCTCTGCAGCATATTGAGTGTTTATTTCCAGCTTTGAACTAAAACACTATGCACAACATCATCTTTATGACTCGTAAAGGTTCTGTTTCAGAATACATCTCATAGGTATTTAGCAAATTTCCTCTTAATTTTTAAATTAATTTTTAAATTGAAATGTAACAAATATATCTTTTTGCTATAGCATCAGAAAGACAAGAGACTATCTAAAGCCATACAACCCTGAACCTCCCACTCCCAATCTCATCTGATCTTGGAAACTAAGTTGGGTCAGGCCTGGTTAGTACATGGGTGGGAGAAAGACAAGATATTAATTTGCTCTCAGCTTACATGGCTCTATTTTCTTATAACCGTGCCAACTTTATCTTGTTCATGTGCATTCTCTAATGATGAATGTTGTGTTTGCCGATCCATTTTAAGTAACAAATTTTCATAAAGGTCCTAAAGCACAATGTAAAATGAGCTGAGAAATGATGAAGTAGCAAGTTACTGAGATATATTAATTTCTCTGGTCTTAGAAACATGTAGACATGTAGAAGTCAATAGAACTATATCTGGAAGAGAAAGTGAAAGAAGGTGGTAGTTGTGGGGAGCAACTCGAACTAGACTAAGTTACTGGAATTAAGACTTATTCTATGCATCTGCTCTCCCACAATATGGCACTGGGAGAGGAGGAAACAGCTTCTACACAGCTGCCTCTCACCAACTTGACAAGCTGCAGGAGCTGCTCCTGATTGGAGGAGAGCAGCGTGCTCCGCATGTGGGTAGCAGAGTTGGGATTGGTGGAAGAGGACTATAAAGGAGGAGAGAGACAACATGCACCAGGAACACCTGAGAAACATCTGAGCAGCCCCCGAGAGAGCCGGCCGGTGGTGTGCCACTCCCCCGTGGAAGTGGGGAAAGTGGCAGGGGGAGCCGCCCTTCCATGGAGGTGGAAGGATGGCAGCCCACCCGGGAAGAACCAGCAGCAAACCCGGGAAGGGCTGAGCAGACAAAAGAACAGCGCAGGGTCTAGTGTCGTTCCTCCGCGAAGAGGGGGAGCGACAGTAGTGAGAGAACTGGTCAGGATTGTACCTACATTTCACTGTGCAAAACTAGATTATGATAGAAATGTATACAGAATAACAGATATATAAGCTGGAAGAACAAAAACAATAAACCTCCCTATGCAAGAATAGTGTTTTACCCATGATTACAGGCTGGAAAGAATTCTTGAAAGGGCATACACAATTTATTAATTAGCAAAGATTAAACACAACTTAGTTTCATGAAGACATTCATTTGCTACTGATTTTGTAAAAAATGTAAGTTAGTAAATGTGGTGGAATGAGAAGGCCATGCCAAGGTGGCCACTGGCAAGTGAGTGTCAGTTACTCAGGAATGGCTTTGAAACCCACTTGGCAATGGAGCCTGCTTGGCAACAGGCTGTGATTGGTTGGGGCATAGGTTACCCCTTGACCAGATTGGCTGGTCTTGGCTATATAAGATGTTATTCCAACTGTAATAAATGAGTTTGCGGGCTGCTCGCCTCAAACCTGCTTTCACCTGACTCCTGGGGTCTATGTGGTGACTCCGCACCTCTTGCCCCCACCATGCTGCTCCTCTCAGAAATGAATCCACTGCAACATTGTTGAGAAATCAACAGCAACAAGTAAAGATAATATAATTTTAAGAATTATTACCCAAATTAATTACAGAATTGCAAAGAAAGATCATGTGTCACTAACAACTGAACAATGGAAAATAATTCAATGATATTAGCTATGTTCCTCTTAATACAGGGATACCCTGGGGATGCCATGTTAGCATTTTTCAATAGAGTATCTCCAGATTTTATGTAGCTAAAACTCCATAAAAAGCATGCATGTTGGAGGATTCAAAGAAGGTGGAATAGGGAAGGGCATATACTAGTGGTAACTAGTTTCAAAAAATGTTGGAAGTACATTATTGGGGAAGAGTTAGAGAAAACTGCGGTGGAAATTCTACAGGAGAGAAACACCATGGATCAGTGTGGAAGATGCAGACATGCAACATGAACACAGACACAACATGATGCCAGCAGCCAAGAGGAGGAGAAAGCACCAGCTTTGGAGAGTGAGGTGAGATCAGACTGCAGCAACCCATACCACTGGTGATATAGACAGAGGGAGATGTTGACATGAGCCTGGCCTGGAGCTCTGAGGGGAAAGTGTACCCACTGACCCAGTAAAAAACTAGGGGGGACATGTTTCTCTCACTACATTCACTAAGCAATGATGCCCAATAACCAGTTGAGAGAAGGTGGGCACCATTTTGGACAGAAACAGAAGATGCAGAAGCTCTAGTGCACGTGCCCAGCACCTGGCTGAGACAAGATGCCATCTACTACCAGTACCAGTGGCAGCAGCTTGAATGCATGCAACTTGCAACTGATGGGGAGAAGGAAGCATTTGGTTGGTGGCTATTGTGCATGTGTGTGATCTAGATTCTAACAGAAGGAAAACTCCATGTTTCCCACTGACTTTGAGTCTGGCTGGCAAATTGACTAGAGTCTGTGCACTCACATATTACTGAGGTCCCCCCAATCTCTCAACATGTCACAGGCTCCAATGCTCAAACTGTCAAGGCTCTTGGAATGTCTCTGCCTCTCTGTGAATGAGACAGTCTAGCAAGGTGGATCAAATCCTCTGCACCCATTGACAATGGGAGCCCTGTGTGCTGAGACTGTGGAAACCCTGTGACTGCATAAGAAGGCACAGGATATAGCTGGTTCTCTGGGCAACCAATGTGAGCTGCTCTACAGGCTCTTATCAAAAGAGAAAATTTTAAAAACCATAGGCAAGTGAAAAATGCTCAATATCACTAGTCACCAGGGAAGTACAAATCACAATCACAATGAGGTTTGACCTCACCCCTGTCAGAGTGGCTCTCAAACAGAAATCAACAATCAACACATGCTGGCCAGGATGTGGGGAAAAGGCATCTTAATCCACCTTTGGTGGGAAAATAAACTAGCACAGCTGTTGTGGAAGACGTATGGAGACACCTCAGAAACTTGAAAGTAGATATAGCATATGACTCAGCAATCTCAATCCTGGGAATTAATCTAAGTGAAATGAAATAGGCACATGAGGGGCCAGCACTGTGGTGCAGTAGGTTAATGCCCTGGCCTGAAGTGCCGGCATCCCATATGAGCACCAGTTCTAGTCTTGCCTGCTCCTCTTCCAATCCAGCTCTCTGCTATGGCCTGGGATAGCAGTGGAAGATGGCCCAAGTCCTTGGGCCCCTGCACCACATGGGAGACCTGGCAGAAGCACCTGGCTCCTGGCTTCAGATCAGTGCAGCTCTGGCCATTGCGGTCATCTGGGGAGTGAACCAGCGGATGGAAGACCTCTCTCTCTATCTCTACCTCTCTCTGTAACTCTGTATTTCAAATAAATTAATTAAATATTAAAAAAAAAGAAATAGGCGTATGAAAGAGCTATCTGTATCCTCATGTTCATTGTAGCTCAATTAACAATAGCTAAGATATGGATTCCACCTAGACTTTTATCAACTGATGACTGGATAAAAACATTGTGTATATATATATATATATAAAATAAATAACTACTCAGCTATAAAATATAACAAAATCCTTTGTTTTGCAACAAAATGAATCCAATTGAAAACCATTAAATTTAGTGAAATAAGCCAATCCCAAAAAGACAAACACCTTATGTTCTCCTTGATCTGTGGTAACTAATAGAGCAGCAAAAAATGGAATGTATAGGAGTGAAATTGGCATTCTGAGAGTTTATGATTGTTTACAGCCCTTGTCTCTACTGCTGAACAACAGTGCTGTACTCTTTACTTAGTATAGGGTGAATCTTAAGAGCAAAAAGTCCACTGAAAGTAGATCAGTGTAGAAAGTAAGAGAAGTAGGGCTGGAGTCCACTGAAAGTAGATCAGTGTAGAAAGTAAGAGAAGTAGGACTGGCACTGTGGTGTAGTATGGAGAACTGTGCCCAATTTCAGTCCCAGAGGCTCCACTTCCAATCCAGCTCCCTGCTATGTGTCCAGAAAATATCAGATCACTCAGGGGCTTGGGCCCCTGCAACCACATGGGAAACTTGGAAGAAGCTCCTGGCTCCTGGCTTTGGACCAGCCCATCTCCATCCATCGCAGCCATGTGGGGAGTAAACCAGTGGATGAAAGATCTCTCTCTGTCTCTTCCTTCCTTTGTCTTTGTAACTTTGCCTTTCAAAAAAAAAATGAATGGATCTTTAAGGAAAAAATCAGACAGGGAATTAGAGAGAAAGGATGAGAGGGGATGTGTGGGTGGGAGAGAGGATAGGGTGGGAAGTATCACTATGTTCCTAAATCTGTATATATGAAATACATGAAATCTGTTTACCTTAAATTAAAAAAAATAAAAACTGACATTTAATTTCAATAGCTGTAAAATAGAATAACTACAATAAAAAGTTCTACTTGTAGGCCTAATAAATTGGAATAGTAATAAAAATGTAATATAATTTTAAAAAAGGTCTGACTTTAACATGTATCATCCCAGATGATGCATTGAAAACCTAATATCTGGGACTGGTGCTGTGGCACTGTGGGCTGAGCCTCTGCCTGTGGTGCCAGCATCCCATATGGTTACCAGTTCACATCCTGGCTGATCCTCTTGCAATCCAGCTCTCTGCCACTTGTGAAAGCAGTGGAGAATGACCCAAGTGCTTTGACCCCTACATTAATGTGAGAGACCTGGAGGAAACTCCTAGCTCCTAGGTTCAGATTGGGCAAGCTCCAGCCATTGTCACCATTTGAGGAGTGAACCATCAAATGGAAGACCCTTCTCTCTGTCTCTCCCTCTGTCTGTAGCTCTACCTCTCAAATAAACAAAATCTTAAAAAAAAAAAGTCCCCAAGACAATAGTTTCAACCCTCAGGAATAGATTGACAGCAATTTTGAAAGGGCCTTGAGGTGATAAGTTTTATCTCTTACACTCTCTCTCACCATGTAATGACTTCTGCCAAGTTAAGTTACAGGAATATGGCCCTCTCCTGATGGGGCCTCTTGATCATGGACTTCTCATATGGACTGTAAGACACACTTTTTCTTTATACATACACATTGTACACTGGTTTTGTAACAACACAAAATAGACTAACACTAAAAATAGATCAATACATATTTTCTCATCTTTAGGAAAGAGAGAAGGAAAATGGAGAGCCAGCGTGTGGCTTAGCTGGTTAAACTGCTGCCTGGAGTGCTGGCATCCTATTTGGGCACTGATTCTAGTCCTGGCTTGCTTTACTTCTGGTAACTCCTTATTAATATGCCTGGAAAAGCAACAAAAGATGCCCTAAGTACTTGAGAGTGTGTACTCATGTGGAGAATTGGATGAAGATCCTGACTTCTGGCTTCAGCTTGATCCAGCCCTGGACATAGCAGCCATTGGTGAGTGAAACAATGGATGGAATATTCTCTCTCTCTCTCTCTCCCTCTGTCTCTCTCTATTTTTCCCTCTCTCTCTCTCTCCTTGTCTCTTTCCCTCTCTCTGTAATACTGCCTATTAAATAAATAAATCTTTAAAGCAAAACAGAACACTAGCTTCTGGAGGATATCATGTTAATTTAAAAAAAAGAGAAGGAAAATGCACAGAATGTTAGAAAGGCATGAGGCTATTAAGTTTTTATTTTAAAATTTTTTTAAAGATTATTTATTTGAAAGTCAGAGTTACAGAGAGAAAGAAGGAGCAGCAGCAGAGAGAGAGGGGTCTTCTACCTGCTGGTTCACTCCCCATTTGGCTGCAACAGCTGGAGCTGCACTGATTTGAAGCCAGGAGCCAGGAGCTTCTTCCAGGTTTCCCAAGTAGGTGCAGGAGCTCAAGGACTTGGGCCATCTTCTACTGCTTTCCTAGGCCATAGAGAGAGCTGAATTGGAAGTGGAGCAGCTGGGACTTGAACCGGTGCCCATATGGATGCCAGCTCTGCCAGCAATAGTCTTACCAGTTGTGCCACAGTACCAGCCCCATTTTTTTTAAATTTAGTTCATGTCTGTTCTCTAATGAGAATAGGGAAGGATTTAAAAATTTTTTTTATTTGAAAGGCAGATTTACAGAGAGGCAAAAAGAGAGGGAGAGGGAGAGGGAGAGGGAGAGGGAGAGGGAGAGGGAGAGGGAGAGGGAGGGGGAGAGAGAGAGAGAGAGAGAGAGAGAGAGAGAGAGAGATCGTCTATCCACTTGTTCACTGCCCAAATGGCTACAAACAGCCAGAGCTGAGACAATCTGAAGCCAAGATCCAGAGCTTCTCCTGGGCCTCCCATGTGATTGCAGGGTCTCAAGGACTAGGGCCATTTTCCACTGCCTTCCCAGGCCATAGCAGAAAGCTGAGTGGGAAGTGAAACAGGCAGGACTTGAACCAGCATATATAGGGGATCCCAGCACTGCAGGCAGTGGCTTTACCCACTATGCCACAGTGCCAGGCCCATGAGATTATTTAGCAACCAACATAAGAAGCATACTTCAAAAAGTTTGCAGAAAGTTGAATTAAAAATAAGAGAAGACTGAAAATAAGCTGAAGAATAATTAAGTAATCACTTTACTGGAGAAAAATTAATTTTATTGGATCTTGGAAATATATAGATGTCCTTATGATCATAACTGGAAGAGAAGATGAATGGAGAGAGTTGTGGTATGCTTTTGTACACTATTAACTATCTGTTTTAATTGAGTGGTTGCAGTAGCTCTGATTGGATCTGGCTCTGGTTGAAGATCTCAACTTGGTGGCTGTTTTAATTAGACTAGGCGCTATAGGAGTGTAGGACCCCAAAAGCGGTGTCCTTTTGTGACGACCCCAGAAACACAGACTCCAGACCAGACGATGCAAAAGGCAGGAGGCAATTTTATTTCATTTGCGCAAATGGGCCCTCTACTGCTGCAAGCAGCGAGCAGGAGAGAGGAGCCCTGAACAATCATTTTACACAGTTTTTAAAGGGCAAAACCACAAAATTAACATACTATAGGGTGGCGTAAGTTTATTGGGCAACTACAAGGGGAGGAGGTCGTCGAGGAGGAGGAGAAACAGGGGGCTACGTGCCCTACGTGTCTAAGCTTGGATATGGGGAGGGGGTCCTTGAAGAGCAGAAAGGGGTGGCTACATGCCCTACGTGCCTCACGGTTTCTTTGTTAAGCTTGAACAAGCACAGGGGAGGGGGCTTATGTGCATACCAGGATGTTCTGTCGCCCTTATCTCTGGGTAGTAGCCCTTATCTCTGGGTAGTAGCTATCTGCTTTCTCTGTGAACTTAGTTTACTCCCCATTTCCCAGGACTGTTTTATTAAGGCCATTCTTATGGTGGCTCTTGGCTCTCGGCCGTTCCTTTCAGGAGGTTCCCAGCACTCTTGGTGAAACGGCCCACCTACCCAACCCCACAGCCAGTCCTGCTAGGCCCCGGCGTGTGCAGTCTTCCCTGTAAAAGAGGGACCATAGCCTTTCTCTGCACTCTATTCCAGCCAATGTGGCCTGCCGCACCCATGCAGGCCTAGCCAGATATTTCCTGGGAGAGTGCTGCCCAGGGCTGCTTTTTTTCTCCCCATTTCCAATTCAATACTGCTCCTCACTAGGAGGGGGACAGAGGAATTGCCTTTGGCTAGTACTGGCCTTACCTGAGGGAACAAGAACCTTAATCCATTAACCCTTTCCAAACTGATGGGTTTTTCTCTTTACAGTTAATGGAAACTTAAACAATGGGCTCATATGCTGATGATCAACTCTTTTCTGTGCTACTGTAGCTAACTTATCTAATGAGAGTTTTCATGTGTCTTGAAGGTTTCATGTTTTTCTATTGCCAGTATGAGTATTGATTGGAAAAACTACAATGAGAAGCTGTTTAGGTTATTTTCCTGTTTTAATGTTTGAGTGATTACCTAACTGATCAGATCTATCCCACAGTCTTGGTTAAACATACTAATTTTTAACTAAAGAAGTTTGACTCTCTGACATTTTAAATTCTAAACTGAGTCTTTCAACTTTGGGGCTTCCAGTCGGATCCCTGGAACTCTCAAAGGATGAGACTCACAAATTTGTTAAAGTACAACTGTTTGAGTCAATTCAAATTATACAATGTTAGAGTTGGATTGCTCTTGCCACCCCAAAAACGCTCCAAGAGACTTTCTCTCATGCAATTAACAAAGGGTAAGGTTTATTGATGATCCGACATGTCGGGGCCCCCGTCCCAGTACAGGCGAGCGGCCCCAAATAGTCTTGGGTTGGGGTTTTTATACACGTTTAAACAAAGAAAATCAATCATTGCATAGATCAGACAGAGGTATAGAGTAAACAATTGATACAGGTTAAGTGATTTTACAACCAGTTGATTTATGAATACAGGGAGTACAGGATATCAAGTAAGGGCCTGATTAGACCTCAGAGAACCATATGGCCTATACAGGGAGTATCAAAAAGCCTCCTATTGCCAAAAGGGAGGGCCACACAACAAACACAACAAGGTTGCAGGAACTGCCTTGATGATACCTAGGAATGCAACCGAATGGCGATAAGGGACACATGGTGGGGTCAGGGTTCCAGGAGGCAAGGAGATATACGGTGACTTCTTCTATCTTACTTAGGTGAAACTAAGGTTACGCTCACATTGGGGTAATTTACTGACTAATTAACTTTATTGAGAATGGCTATGCAGAGCAAGTCTAACGAGGTCAGGAAAGTTCACCAGAGGAGGTGGGGGGGAGCGGCTTTTAACTTTTTAACCCTTCAACAAAGTGTATTAAAATGTAGTAAATGATGTCAGATCTATGTTGTATTCATGTTTTTGATTTTCAGCTAGAGTAGTCTTATAAAAATGAGAGTAAATTCTGTGTATACAAGCCCTTATGTTGTTAACTAAAGTAAGCCAATACAGATTGGTTCAGAAAATTGGGTTAATGCAAACGCCCTGCCCTTTGGTTCACTTGCTCAGTTGTACATTTCTTTGATATGCTTTAAACTTGTTTCTCTTAAGGATAAAGATCTTTTCAAAGCTGTAACAATGCACTAGTGACTGTGTTTACTCTCAGGAGGTGTTGTACTTATGTTTCTTAAAAGCATGGAAATGTAATTTTGACTTTTAATTCAGATAATGGTGTGGTATTCATTAATAACTCAGTGTCTTAAGTCATCTAGGCATCGGTGCTAAGTAAAACATGAAAAACGTATTATGTGTACTTTTCACGTCTTTGATAAGAGACTGAGTTTGTCAGCATGTATTCTCAGAGGTTGTCCATTCATGACAATTCAAAACTATGGAAAAGTAACTACGGGTATAAAGTTTCAGAAGGTGTGAGTAAGTCATGAAAAGTTGTAAAAAGTTTATGATTTTAAAATATTGTTTACAGGGTTTTCTATAAGTTGAGTGTTAATGCCAAAATTACACTGACCTAAATTTACAACAATGGGGTTATTTTTTTTTTAAAAAAAGTGTACTAATGTTAGTAAATATCTGAAAATGGTCTGAATCATAAATCTTAATCTGTTTTTGCAAAAACTATAACGTCTCTGTTTAACAGTGTCTGCTTAATCAGTTACTCTGCCATTTCTAAAGTTAGGTCCTGTAAGCTCTTCTTAACTCTGTTAAATAGTTCTGAGTTATGTGATGATTTTGTGTGCTAACTCTTGTGTTCAAGTTTTTTTTTTTTATTATTTCTGGTCTGTTCAACAACAAGAAATATAGAATCCATATTCTGCCAAAGTAATCTGTGTACTCTACTGTCTGTTAAGTTATGATTGATAAAAAGCATTAAGTCTTAAAAAGTTATGTTAAATGTTGTTATGATCAGATCTGGTCTAAAAGTGTTAAAATTGCCCTAAATGTTAAGGAATTCTATTTTGACCAGATACTCTAAGTTCTCTAGGCACCTTCAACAGACTTTCTGAAAATCAAAGTTTTAAATTCTCTGGACTTTTGATACCTCCACAGGGGCCCCTGGAGATGTCAAAAGATATATCCCTCATCTCACAGAGATAATAACCAATTGGGCTGTTTAGATTAAAAGTGGTGCCAAGATGTAAAATGATGCTAAACTTCAGTTTCTTTCTAGCTGCTCCAGTCTCTGGCTCAGAAGCCAGATCCTTTAAAGAAAGACTGACAAAGTCTAAAAAGCGTCCCATGGTCCTGATTTACATCACCTTAATGCCCAGACCTTAGGACTAAGATATGGAATCACCCAGAAACAGGCAAGGCAAATTGTAAAATCCTGCCCTTCCTGTGTTACATTTCTCTGGGTCCCTCACTATGGTGTATAGCTTTGGCAGATGGATGTTACCCATTTCCCTAAATTTGGTAAGCTAAAATACATATGTGTCTCTTTAGATAACATGTTCAGGTTTTGTTTTTGCCACCCCGCAATCGGGTGAGGCTGCCAAATATGTCATCTCTCATTGGCTTCAGGTCTTTGCTGTTTTAGGAAGCCCTATACAAATAAAGACTGATAATGGCCCAGCGTATACTTCCAACTCTTTTAACCACTTCTGTACTAACTTCCACATCTCTCATATCACCAGGATTCCTTATAATCCCCAGGGACAAGGTATTGTGGAACATGCACATGCCACATTAAAAAAAAATCATTTACAAAAAATAAAAAAGGGGGAATATGGGGCCATAGCACATTCCCCGCAAAAATGGCTATCACATGCTCTCTTCATCTTAAATTTTTTAATACTGGATAACCAAGGGAAATTTGCAGCTGATCGTCACTGGCATCCTGAAACTGAAAGACAACAAGTCTATGTGAAATGGAAAGACCCTGTAACTGCTCAGTGGTATGGACCTGACCCTGTTTTAATATGGGGACATGGACATGTTTCTATATTCTCGAAGAAAGACAATGAAGTGTGGTGGTTACCTGAGCGACTGGTGCAGCAAACAATGTCACAAAGCAGCCCCTTGATCATCATGATAACATTGCTGATCGGGATCCTGGCTCGCTGGCTCACATCAAGCCAAACTTATGTTACCACCTCTGTTGGTTCGCCGGTAGTTCTAAATTGTTCATGTACTTATTATAATGGAATTAAAACAGCAGGGTTTGTACAATGGGTAAGGAACAATCAAACCTTGTTCCGTATTGGGAGGGATATACTTGAAAATCAATGGCTTAATGTGACTGATCAATCAAAAAGGGAGAATACTGATTTTAGCATATTAAAACTGGTCACATTGTCAGACTCTGGGGTATACCTTTGTCAACTCTGGTAAAAAGGCCTCGTTGATGTATTGGTTAAAACTGTTAAAGTAACTCTATGGTCAATTCCTCCTTCTCTGTCGAAAGTAGAAATTTCTGGCTACATTTAGCTGCCTCAGCTAATACGTCATCCTTTTGTGTAAATACAGCCGATTCTCCTACAGACCTGTTAACTAACAATATCCTGGGAGATCCTTCTACTAAAAAGGAGTTTACAAAAATTACCGGCATAAATCCTACTTCTCTAAAAATTAGCAATTCGACCAAAAGGTTATACTATGTGCCTTGGCAATTAAATAAAACTCAGCTTTCTCGATTCAATGGGAGCAAAGCTCCTAAAGGATGGGTTTTTCTGGGTGATTATTATGCATATAGCTCTCTAGCTCCTCATGATAGGGGTAAATGCTCCCTTGGATGGGTTGCACCCCTCCTCAAACCTACAGATAAGAATCTGTACAAAAGAAGATATACGTGTATGATTTATGAAGGATGTACTGATAATTTCCATGTTCCCGGGGATTGGGAAGCTTTTTTTCTTGCTGCCTCCATGGCAGGAGTTGCTGGTCTTGCTTATGCAAACACGGATTAAGAGAACTAGCATGTATTGTTACGAAAACTGTGAATACCACTGCTGCTGCCTTAGCCAATATTGCTGAGGAACTGTTACTGGAGAAATTGCAGGGTTCTTGTCTTTGCGCAAGAAAGAATTCAGGCGTGAGACAGAGAGTAGTGGGAGGTAAAATAACAAGGTTTATTAGGGAAGGGACATCCTTAAGAATGGATGGGCACCCCTCGAGACAGAGCCTGAGAGACTGTGGGGGGAGTGAGGTTACATGATGAGAGGAGAGATTACACCTGGCCAGACCAGGCGGGTGGCTCAGCAGAGAGGCTGAGTGCACAGTCCGGTTGAGGCCCAGGGTTTTTAAGGAGATGGGTCTTTGTCTTCACACATCTCCTCCTGAAACAAAGGATTTTATGGCTGTAAATACTAAGAAGCTCCTATCTGAGTTTTCCCTTGAAGGTATCAGACAAGAGGAAGTCTAGCTGGCGCGATCCTGAGTTTAGAGGAAGGGTGAGCAGGACCCTAGAGAATGGGGATCCAGAGCATGGTGTTTGAAATGCAGATACTGGGCTGCACCTGGGAGATTGTGGAAGATTTGTCAGGCAGAAGGGGCAGGGATCTCTGCCTGGCAGGTTATCAGGTAGAAGGGGGCAGGGCAGGATGCGAACACTGGGCTGCCCCTGAAGCATTATCGGGATAGCTTTCAGATGTAGATGCATATGCTGGACATAGAAGTCTTCTCCAGAGGCTTTTGTCACACACACATAAGCTCATACCTAACTTTCTGCCTAACAGAACTTGATCAGGTCCGGACAGGTGTGTTGCTCATCCGGGCTGCCATTGACTACTTACTACTGAAAGATTGTATAAGCTGTGACTTGATTCCTGGAGGTTGCTGCTTTAATATCTCAAATAATGTTCCTTACATAAAATATCTGGTACAGCAGCTAAAAGTTGAACTTCAGCATATGTTTCTAACTAATCCCTTTTCTTTTGGTGGACCTCAATGGACCCCCTGGTTTTGACGTTGCTGGGTCCTTTATTGCTGCTCCTGCTTTTTCTTCTGTGCCTCCCCTGTATATTCCGAGGCCTCTCTGTGTCATTTGGTGCCATTTGGTCTGAGATTTTAAAGTTGTATTCACAGCTTCACCCCCAAGCCAAAAAGGATGGCATTGAATTCCAATGATGGGTAAGACTTGGTCTCCTTGTACCAACCTAAGACAGGAGCCTCAGAGGATGTCTGGGGTGTCCAATGATGGGTAAGGACAAGAAGAGACATGGGTAACCTAAGACAGGAACAATGCCTCAAAAAATAAAAAAGGGGGAAATGTGGGCAGCCACAGGCAGTCGCCCCTTTTGTTTACACTTAAACATATGGATGGAGACATCCTGGCACAGACAAAAGGCTAAGGAGATTCCAGGAAGAGGCAGGAAGAACCATATCTCACTGCTAAACTTCTCACAAGAGATGGTGTAGATAATCAGTCACACCTGAAACCTGCATTTATCACCTAGGTGTTTTATTATACCCTTGTAATCAATGATTGATAACATTTTGTGATCTGTTAAGCAGAAGAACCTTATTGGGAACCCTTTGTAACACCAAAAGTCTTTTGGATATGTAAATCTTTTGTGTGCCTTCTTGTGTATGACTGGTCATGTTTAAATACTACTGGACTTGTTGAATAAACGAGCCTTGATCAGGATTTGTCTTGGCTCCATTCTTTGCATCCTTGTCCCCACATTCCCACTCTCTGTTTCAGGAAACTCAGTTCTTTGTGCTGCATGCCAGCACATGCCACAGTGCCAGCCCCTATGTATAACTCTTATGGCATCAGTAGAGACATTATGTCATATTATCCATTCCACATGAAAAGGGAATGGTGATGTGAATATGTGAAAACACTCAATCCATGCATGATGATATGAAGTACTCATGAACAAAAAATTGTATAACTTTTAGATATAGACAGATACACATATTAAGTGATTTTGTAAAGATGAGTTTAGTTAGACCAGTATAAATACACTAGTCATATGCTCTGTCAGATGCAGTCACAGGATCTGCCAATGTTTGGAGTTACCAAGTTTACATCCTTAACCAGAAGACATGGTGAATGAGATTTTAGAGTCCTTTTTAATGTATGATTAAATGAATAACTACAGTGAACTGGAAAATATGAATAAGAGGTTGGTGTTATTGCAAATGGGTCCAATAGAGGGGGAATCCTCTTGCAGTACTACAAATGAGTCATATAGAACAATAGTGTGAATAAGCTAGAAGGTGATATTCCAGATAAAATTTGCATCTGATATGCACCCCTAAAGATGTACATGTTTAGGATTCTGAGCTTTGAAAATAAGTACACATGAATGCAAATTCTTGCCATGTTATATTTTGCAAGGCAATTTTGTTATATTATGAAAACTTTGACCTACATTTCTCCTCACACAGAATTAAGAATTCAATCCATAAGTAGATGTGTACTTCAAAGATTAAATAAGAAAAAATATACAAGACCCCATGGATATGCTTTTAATTAAACAGCATTTGAAAAATTTGTTCTCTTGCCATAGGTCATGGGACTCCAAATCCCATTAAGTTGACATTTACCAATGCCATCTTACTAGTTAAAGTGATCAGTTTAAGTTCATAATCGATCATAAATATAGCATTAAATGTCAAAGGGATTACATAAAAAAGATCAGTGCCTGCTAATAATAATTGATAGAATTAAAAAGCAGAGAATGATCCAACATGGAAAATAGGATACACAGCAGACTCATAGAATGACAACTGCCCTAAACAGCACTCTGGCCTCAGAATCAGCCCTTAAAGCATTCAGATCTGGCTAAAAAGCCCATGAGAGTTTCTCAGGCATGGAAAACCAAGAGACTGTGGCAAAAAATGACCTAAATGAAAGATCTCTGTGAGTGAGATCCTGGTGGAAAGAACGGGCCATCAAAGAAGTAGGTACCTTTCTCTGAAGGGAAGAGAGAACTTCCACTTTGATTATGGCCTTGTCTAAATAAGGTCAGAGTTTGTGAACTCAAGAGACTTCCATAGCCTTGGCAGCTCATGACAAGAGCCTTGGGTGATTACTGACACCATAAATAAGAGTGTCAATTGTTAAATCAACAACAGGAGTCACTGTGCACTTGTTCCCCATGTAGGACCTCTGTCCTTAATGTGTTGTACTATGAGAATTAACTGTAAAAGTAATCTTCAAACAGTACTTTGTACTCTCCCTGTCTCCCTCTCTCTCCTTCTCCCTCTCTCTCTTCTGAAAAGTCTGACTTTCAGGTAAGTAAATCAATAATTTTTTAAAAAAGAAACTAGGAAGGCAGAACAGTTTCAAGAAAAAAAATATTTTAATAAGGACTCCAGAACAAACTATAAATGTGCTACTACCGCAGTTTTGTCACTATGATATACTAAAAGAAAAGTAATTAATGTCTATTATCATGTACTAATTTGAATGATTGATTATTGGTAATTAGAATTCAGTTTTAAATGAAAACATTTCAAGTGACAATATTCATCAGCCTAGTAGAAAAAGGTTGAAACAGGCTGGCGCCATGGCTCACTAGGCTAATCCTCCACCTGTGGCGCTGGCACTCTGGGTTCTATTCCTGGTTGGGGCGCTGGTTCTGTCCTGGTTGCTTCTCTTTCAGTCCAGCTCTCTGCTGTGGCCCAGGAAGGCAGTGGAGGATGGCCCAAGTGCTTGGGCCCTGCACCCACATGGGAAACAAGGAGGAAACAACTGACTCCTTGCTTTGGATTGGTGCAATGCCGGCCGTAGCAGCCATTTGGGGGGTGAACCAATGGAAGGAAGACCTTTCTCTCCATCTCTCTCTCTCTGTCTAACTCTGCCTGTCAAAAAAAAAAAAAGGTTGAAACAAAGCACTCTCTCTTAATCTCACAAAGTCATGTGAATAGAAGGCACATCTGATTCATTCTATTAGGCCTTCCTAAAATTTAAAATTTTTTTTTCTGACAACAGTGAATTTGGCTCATCATAGAAAATACTTTGAAGGATCTTGTTAAAATTGTCCCTCTTTGAAAAAGTAAATTTTACTGCATGAATCTACAAGAGGTAAATTTTTGATTTACAAAACATTGGAAAACCAATTATGCTTAGTCTCTAATTTCTGATTTACTTTATAGAACAGAAATTACACAGAAAAATTTCACTTTATCTATTTTTTTAAATATTTACTTACTTATTTGACAGACAGGAGAGAGACAGAGAGGTCTTCCCTTTGCTGGTTCACTCCCCAATGGCCACAATGGCCAGAGCTGAGCCAATCCAAAGCCAGGAGCCAGGAGATTTTTCTGGGTCTCTCACATGGGTGCAGGGGTCCAAGCACTTGGGCCACCATCCACTGCTTTCCCAGGTCATTAGCACAGAGCTGGATTGGAAATGGAGCAGCCGAGACATGAACTGGTACCTGCATGGGATACCAGTGCCACAGGCAGAGGCTTAATGACTGTGGCACAGCACCGGCCCCCACTTTATCTAAATTTACGGTAAACCCATGAGTTGTATCACAACACAATTTTTTCCTTCCTTCCTTCCTTCCTTCCTTCCTTCCTTCCTTCCTTCCTTCCTTCCTTCCTTCCTCTTTTTCTCTTTTTCTTTCTTCTTTCTTTCATTCTTTCTTCCTTTCTTTCTCTTTTTCTCTCTTTTTTCTTTCTTCTTTTTATTTCTTTTTCTTTTCTTCTTTCTTTTTTCTTCTTTCTCTTTATTTCTTTTTCTTTTCTTTGTTCTTTTTCTTTTTTTTTTCTTTCTTTCTTTTTGTTAATTTTTCTGTGTCATGAAGCTTGCACATTGCATCCAAGGACATGGACCAGGGAGAGAGGCTTATGATTACTGTGTGCAAGAACTCTCCTCTTGAGGGTCAAAGCATCTGACATGGAAGCTGTCCTAGATTAAGTCCTCAAGTGCCTCTCTCAATAACAAGCAAGAGAAGGTGTGCTAACTGGAGAGCCTCTTTGGTTGAATTAACTCTGGGAGGTCTGAGTGTTGCTGGGGTCCTCATTGGGCTATAATAATGGGTCATGAATCATTTGAATGTGACTATTCACCACTAGAGGGCTCTGTAGGGTTGATTAAATTTTTACAATCATTGACACCTGATTCCCCACTGTTGTCCCTAGCTGCTCTTCTGGGGAAGAAAATCTGCTCCCCTTGCAGGATACTTAAGTCCAGCAGTGGAGGAAGCATATTTGAAAGAGCCCACAGCTGAGATAAAGGCAAAAAGACACTTGCTTCCATGTGAGAATGACTGAGAATACTGTCTTGGTTGGGTAAAAGTCATCATGAAGAGGATAAGGGACCTCTGCATCTCCAAGTGTATTTCTACCTCCCAGCTGTGAACCCAGACTAGGGCATCCATTGAATAAACAATGATTGCATACTTCTATGTGGTGATTCCCTGCTTAACATTGCCTGCTGAAATCTTGTTCCCATATACTTTTACCCAGCATGATTTGTCTTAATTTTTTCACTTCTCCCTGATAATACTCAACAATTTGCACGCTGTGCTCTACATTTGACACACTGACAGCACTTTCTTTTTGTGTGCACTATAAACCTGATAAATTGCTCTAATGATTTTTATTATTCCATCATTGTAAAAATTCCTGTATCATGTTCTTTAATAAGTTTGGCATAATACTGAACAGTGTTTGACACTGAAGACACTGTGTTTTTGCTTGCTAGTATTACCTAGATTGGGAGTAGTGATATCCTCTGATTATACCTTCAAATTGAACTAAAGAGAGCCTAAACTCTAAAACAGGAATAAAATTGCTGATAGTGGAGGTGAAGCTGAAGAGAAGGAAGCCAAGATTGGACACTCTGGTGGTGTGAGTGAGCTGTTTATGGGTGATCTGTTCCTTATATAAAACCTGCAGGTTTGCCAAGTTATGTACCACTCAGTAACCTTCTTTCACATATCTTTAAGAATTCTGTCTCAAATCTCTCCCTTAATTTCATTTTCACAGTTACAGAAAATGAAGTTTTGAACAAAGCTGATGGTTATGGATTTAAATTATTTGCAGAAATTCTTTCTTTCTAATGCATGACTCACTGATGCTGAAAGTTCCCTCTTATCTCTCCCAGCAAGAATCCTTCATGGCCCACACTGCTGTTGGTGCTGTAGAAACTTACAGTGCTGAAGGGGTAGTCCAAAATGGAGGCTGTCATGATGAAATTCTCTGAGTGCACTATTTTAATATCAGGCAGTGGGTTAACGCCCAGGCCTGAAGTGCCAGCATCATTTATGTGAGCCACTTTAAGACCCAGTTGCTCCGCTTTTGATTCAGCTCTCTGCTATGGCCTGGGAAAGCAGTAGAAGATGGCTCAAGTTCTTGGGCCCTTGCACCCACAAGTGAGACACAGAAGAAGCTCCTGGCTCTTGGCTTCTGATTGGCACAGCTCCGGCCATTACAGCCAATTGGGAAGTGAACCATCAGATGGAAGACCTCTCTCTCTGCCTCTCCTCTGTGTTACTCTGACTTTTGAATAAATAAATCTTTTTTTAAAAAGTTATTTGGCATATCACCTTTATTATAAAAATCACATCTGGGCAAGTTTTCGGCTCTGGATGCAACAGACTGTCACTGGCTAAGCGGTAATTACAGTGTACTGACTTCTTCCAGATGGCAGCAGAACTCACCAGCACAGCCCCTTCTCTGTGATGACACCACTCCACATGCCCACTGCTCTCCTGCATGCTGCTCTTGAGCTCTAGCCTTTTAGTTAGCAACCAATCAACCGCAGTTGGCTCTAATCACACACACACATCATGCTGCAAATATCACACGTTTGAGAAAGGACTTACTGTTACAGACCCACTGGTGTGTGGGGATGGGGATGGCTGAGCACACCCTGGCACCTGCTCCTAAGAAGTGACACAAAGGGCCCCAGGTCTCAGAGCTTGCCCTTTGAGTGTTTACAGCATCTCTTGGTTTGGTTTGAAGAGGTCAATTATTTCTGAGTTTTCGGTCCAGTGATTTGACAGCTACCAAGAAATTAATTCTCCCATTCCTTAATCAGGCATTTGAAACTTATTAGCAATATGTGTATTTCTACATCTTTGAATAATGACTACTTCTCTGAAGGAAACAGTGAGAGACACCATGGAGGTTTCCTCTGGTAGGGTAAATCACACTTAGTAATATATGATTCGAATTAGTAGATCATTTTCCATTTTGACTTAAAGATCCTACCAGTTTCTGCTTACTACATTGTACTTCAGAACTCTTTCACATTAAATATGACTAATATGCATTTCCATATTTTGAAAGAGAGTATAAAAACATCTCACAGCTTTTAATAAAACTTTCCATTTCCCTTTTGCAGCAAAGAGACAAAATCAGTTCAACACACCAGAATGAGAGGGGGGAAAAAAAACTCAACTACCTATTTAATTGTTTTATTGGTAAATAGTTTAATTTGCGATTAGTGTTTCTTTTCTTTTTTTAATAACCAGAGATGCGCCGATCTGAAGCCAAGAGCCAGGTACTTCTTCCTGGTCTTCCATGCGGGTGCAGGGGCCCAAGGACTTGACCATCCTCCACTGCTATCCCAGGCCATAGCTGAGAGCGGGATCAGAAGAGGAGCAGGTGGGACTAGAACTGGTGCCCATATGGGATGCCGGTGCCACAGGCAGAGGATTAACCTGTGCCATGATGCTGGCCCCTGGGATTAGTGTTTCAAGATATGAATTTTGAGGACAAACAGTTCAGCCCAGAACAATGAAAAGGGACCCACTGCTCTGCCTCAGAGGTGGGCAGTTCTAAGGAGGACTGAATATTTGAAGTTAGGAGTAGGGCTCCTCACAGCATTTTCAATACAATCGCTGTCTTATATGGCACCTGCATGAACACACATACACACACAGACACTTACACTTGTATACACACACACAAACCAGTATGGGATGTCTAAGTGTTTTGTATAGGTAAAATCAATATAATATCTGATATGATGAAATTAGGGAACAATTAACTGTGATGAGAAGTAGAAAAATGGTAATAAAATCTGCAGTTACACATATATATGGCATCCACCATTCATTGTTCCTAAAAACTAAACATTAGAATACATGATTTCGAATACATGATTTCTAGAAATCATGCCTTACATCAATACAGACTAGTCTACATGAGAGATGTTTTCTTAAAGACCTTGCAAATTTTAACTTGTTGCTCTAAATTAGCCATTAGGATTATAGAACACATAGGAAAGAAACAATCCAAAAAGGCATAATCTATTGATGCAACTAAAATTTTGGCATATTCTCTCGTTTATCTTTTCATTACCTATTAAATTAAGTTCATACTTCATTATCAATTAATTTTCAATTCCTTGAAATTTTATGTATCATCTAAGGTTTTCAAAATTATTGTCAAAGGTGTTTTAAATACGTGAATGAATTTTACTAATTCAATGAACTTGGGGTGACTAGTACAGAATTTTTTTCTAAAGATGTATTTATTTATTTGAAAGTCAGAGCTACACAGAGAGAGAAGGGGAGGCAGAGAGATAGAGAGATCTTCCATCTGCTGGTTCACTCCACAGCTGTCTGCAATGGCCGGAGTTGTGCTGATCCAAAGCCAGGAGCCAGGAGCTTCCTCCAGGTCTCCCACATGGGTGCAGGGGTCCAAGGACCTGGGCCACCTTCCACTGCTTTCCCAGGCCATAGCAGAGAGTTGGATTGGAAGTGGAGCAGCCAGGACTTGAACTGGCACCCACATGGGTTGCCAGCACCACAGGCGGCAGCTTTACCTGCTACACCAGAACTCTGGCCTCTAGAATTTTTTAATTGCTAAAGTATAACAAAACATATGACACTTTGGCTTCCTCAAAGCCTCCAAAGGATGTCAATAACCATGTGACTCTCAGGATATTGACAATTGATTGATGATGTTAATTGTCAGAGTTAATGTGTCATTACTGTATGACAATTACAAGTAATTCATGAATTACTTGTTCATTACAATTCATTACAATTGAAAGATCTTTATAAAGATTTCTTATAGGACAGCAAGTAGTTATATAGACCTACATTATTCTTAAATTGGTGAAAATTCCTTAAATATAAACAGAAATCCAACCCTCTAAATGCTCTTTAAATGGTCTCAAAAACAGCCATGAATGAAAACATAACTGCTAAAATCTACTAAGATTGAGGCTGGTTCTGTGGCATAGTGGGTAAAGCTCCACTTCTGATCCAGCTCTCTGCTATGGTCTCGGGGAGCAGTAGAGGATGGCCCAAGCCTTTGGGCCCCTGAACCCTCTTGGGAGACTTGAAAGAAGCTCCTGCCTTCTGGCTTTGGATCAGTGTATGTCTGGTAGTTGCAGCCATCTGGAGAGTGAATGAGTGGATGGAAGACTTTCTTTCTCTCTCTCTCTCTCTGCCTCTGACTCTCTGCAAATTTGCTTTCCAAATAAATAAATCTTTTTTTTAAAATCTGCTAAGATTAAGTAACAGCATGGAAATTCAGTGATATTTGAATTTAGATTTTCTCTTTCCCTCTCCTCTCCTGAATCATTGTCAGTAAACTGCAGTCCAATTGTGTGAAGCCAAGAATGGGAAGTTTTCCTTTCTGCCAGTTGACTGGATACCTTGGATGTGAGAAATCATCTCTACTTCTCCTCCTTTCCATGGGCCTGTTGCTGTTCCTGTGCACTGTGAGTGCAATTGTGAGGTGGGCCCCAGGCCCAACTTGTGGATGGGCTCCACATTGGGCATGGGAACTCTTGGAAACCTGCATCCATCAAATGGGATGTTCACAGTACAAAATTCTATGAAAAAAACTAACTAGATTTGTGTTTAGTTCGGGTTGGAGGGATGAAGCCATCATTAAGGAACAGTTATAGGGTACTGAGTTTGTAGCTGAAGTGGTAAATGTGTTCTTAATTGACAGCCATCATGATTCCATATATCTGTTAAAACCACTCAATTGTACACTCTGAATGGAAAAGTTACATGATAATTAAGTGAACATAATATCTCCATAAGTAATTAAAAATTTGTATTTCAGATCATTTTAAAACATGTACATTTAATTATTTGAATTCATGTAACACTCTATACACTAATATTCCAAAATCAAGTATGCATAAAATGAGAATTCTCATCTTTGTTATGCATTCTATATGTAGACATGGCTAAAAATGCTTGAGAAAACTAAACTTAATAGAATGATTAACTCAGGGAGCAGGTTTTCTGTGGATGGTGAAGAGGAAAGTGGTATTTATCTTATCTATGTCTGTTTCTAAAGAATATTAAATGAATTAATATAGGACTAAACCTAATCAGACATGAGATGCATGAATGTATATATTTTCATTAATGATTATTACAAGATTGACTTGGATCTTAATTCTTGTAAGATCCTCAGTCAATTCCACTCTGATTATCACTCTTTTTATGTTTACCACAGCAGCTACATTTTATACATTTTTGTAGATTTAACACAAAATATGTATTAGTACTCAGGTCATTGATAAGCGGCTTGAAATTACAAGCGCTAATCACTATGTGGGAGGTATAACATTAATTCAGACAGAGGAATTGAATTGACAAAGGGAAGTCAGCAACAATTGAGTGTGGCTTTCCCACTTTGTCTTCTCAAGGATCCCCATTGAATCTATATCTCCAATTTCAAAATAAACAACTCCTGCTGGCACATTGTAGGGAATCCTGCAGGAGTCCCAAAAGAGTTACAGAGCACCACTAGCCCAAAAAGAAAGAGAAAAATCAAACCAAGATTGAGTTACTTTAGCTAATGCTACTAAGCACGAGGAACTGCCCAGATCTTCTGCCAGAAACAGACACAGCTTGTCAGCACCATAAGGACAGAAGAACATTACATCATAAAGAAGCAGCCAACCAGTTGGCCACTACTTTACTTCACCCACTTTACCATATCACAATTGGTCTCACTCAGAAGGCTTCTATCACACCATTGGCCACACCCAAAACCAACTTCTGGTTGGTGACACCCAAAAAGGATGGGCTTGTGATTGAGGATGCCCTAGATCACAATCACTGCCCACCTACCCCAGAGAGGGGATAAAAATCAAGCCTCACAACTGCTTTCCATCCTCTTGGGCAACAATGGCTTATTCCAAGTGATGGCTGAGTGGATCTGCTGCATCTTGTCAAAGCTCTGCCAAATTGTTCACTGGCCAAAACTCTGCTTGCCAGACACTATATCTTCTATTTGCTTTGCAGTATTCTTTGCATTGTTCTGTATAAACATACTGACTTACATAAAAGCAGAAGGCATATTTGGCATAAAAGTTATTAATGTTATAAGAGATTTTTTGGCAAGCTATTTATGATCAAAGTGTCTGGCCACTTTGGTAATGTTTTCATCAAGATGTTTCCAGATTGTCAGTATGATTGTAGATTGGAGTAGCAGGGTTGGTGGTGAAATATGGGGGGGGGGGGGGCTTGAGATTGAAATTTGAAGAAATTGAAGGATAATATAGGAAATGATGAGGCATCTCATACTATTCTGTTTCTGTCTCAGGAGCAGTAGTAAAGTTTGTCAAGATGTCTTCTAATTGGTCATCCCAATAATTGGTATACAATGGTGAGATGATGAATATTTAATTGTGGAAGTAAGTCATCGATATAGGTTATTATATTTTTGATGAACTATTCTTGATTTATACCAATGCTTTCTGTCTCATCATCAATCAAGATGAAATCTTCATAATTTTCATCTGTTTCCATACATTCCTGGGCTCTTTATTCACATTCCTGGGTTGTGTATCCAATTGGGAATTGATCCAGTGTAAAAGGTGATGAATGGAATCTTTGTATAATTCCATCTGGGCTTTGCAGTTCTACCATATATGTATATGGGTTTGTACTGATTATAGTCCAATTATTAATATCCATTGAATTTTATTCTTTTAAGGTTTTGATCAAACAGAAGGTGTAGTTGGAGATGAGCTTTCTCTACCAGTCACTGCTGTTCACTGACTGTTCATAAAATGTTAATGTCAAGACAGGACAACCACAGTAAAGGTTAAACAGGTTGTATATATTGTAGGAAGTATGTTTGGAAGAACCTTGAAGTTGATTTCATGGGGTTGCACAGGCAGATTGGCATCCCATCATCAGGGTAGATCAGTGTTATTGAGTGTTAAATTTAATGTCTGTGTCAGTGTAAATGTTGAAGATGTTGGGCTCAAACTCTGAGGTTGGACTCTTGTGCAGGATACTCACCAGGATGTCTAGTAGTTGGTTGTCATAAATCCATCCAAGGGCAGTAATGGTTTTATGAAGGTAGTGATGGCCTGTATTGTTGATGGATCCAGATTGGGTTGGCTATTTGCTGGCATGATCCTACTTCAGATAAGCACAAGTTTTTTTTTTTAAGATTTATTCATTTATTTGAAAGTCAGAGTTACACAGAGAGAGGAGAGGCAGAGAAAGAGAGAGAGGTCTTCCATCCGTTGGTTGGCCAAAATGGCTGGAGCTGTGCCGATCTGAAGCCAAGAGCCAGGAGCTTCCTCTGGGTCTCCCACATGGGTGCAGGGGCCCAAGGACTTGAGCCATCTTCCACTGCCTTCCCAGGCCACAGCAGAGACCTGGATCAGAAGTGGAGCAGCTGGGTCTCAAATGGTGCCCATATGGCTTGCTGGCACCTCAGGCCAGGGCATTAACTTGCTGCACCATAGTGCTAGCCCCAGTATAAGAGTATTGACCTGAGTTTACAAAAAATATTAACTCATCTCTCCTTGGGAGTTTTAATTGTTCTTTATTGCTTGTAGTCCAGTATGTGTTTCCTGGTCTGTTAGCTATAATTTCTTGTGAGGGTAACATTTGATCCTTAAATGTTTTTTTAAATTAACTTATAAGGTTTGACTTTGTGTTTTGAATTTTGTTGTGGTGTTACTTCTAATAAATCATTGGCATTTTGTGTTATGCTTTATGTGGGTGTTCTGTGTTTATTCTTGTTCTGGAGTTTAATTCAAAAACTGCAATGTCTAGGGCATTTTGCAATTTTTTTATTATTATTGTCTTGAAGTATTTCAGGTTTAATTCATCTGTTAAACCTTTCTATGTTACCACTAGCATGTGGATTATATGCCATATGGTAGTTCCATATTATTTTTTATTGATTGATTTATTTGAAAGTCAGAGTTACACAGAGAAAGGAGAGGCAGAGAGAGAAGAGAGAGAGAGAGAGAGAGAGAGAGAGAGAGAGAGAGAGAGAGAGAGAGAGGTCTTGCACTCGATGGTTCACTCCTCAATTGGCCTCAATGACCGGAGCTGCACCAATCTGAAGCCAGGAGCCAGGAGCTTCCTCCAGGTCTCCCATGCAGGTGTGGAGGCCCAAGGACTTGGGCCATCTTGTACTATTTGTCCAGGCCATAGCAGAGAGCTGGATAGGAAGTTGAGCAGTCAGGACTAGAAACTGGCACTCATATGGGATGCCAGTGCTTCAGGCCAAGATGTTAACCCACGGCGGCACAGCACCAGCCCCAGTTCAATATGATGTCAAAATTTTCTGCCCATCTTTTATATCCCATAAAGTGGGATCCTTGATCACTTTCAATCACTATTGGGACTCCAAAGAGTGAAATCCATGTCCGTAAATACTAATAGTGTTGTCCTGGTTTGGGTGTTTGCATTCTCTAGCAATTTCCAGTCCTGTTTCAGTGTCTACTATTGTACATGCATATTTCTTTTGGAGCTTGAGTAATGGATCTATAAAGTCTATTTGTAGTAAACAGCTAAATGTTCTAATTTTATAATTTAATGGTGGTTCTCTGTGTATAAATCTTGGTGATATATTTGGACAATCTGTACACATTTTAATAGCATTCTTACACTGTTGCCACGTAATGGGTAGGTTTCAATCAGGAACCCATTTGTACATTGCATGTGTTCCTATATGTCCTAGCCATTGATGTAATTGAAGAGTTTCTTTTGTTATCTCTAATGGATCAGTATTAACTATTTTCCATTTGGATTTTTCTTTAATTTTAGTGTATTTTTACTTTATATTCTCAATTTTGTTTAGTGATTTTCAATTTAGGTATGTGAATTTACCAATTATTAGGGTTTTTTTTTTTAGCTAATAGTTGCTATTTGATCTAAATCTGTCTACCACCTCATTGTATTGTGCTTCATGATGGGGTTTAATAGTACTGGCATCTACATGAGTAATCATTATTTTAAGTTTGTTAAATCATTATTTTAAGTTTATTTGGACTCAGATATCTTAGCACATGTCTCATTGGACCATATATCTTTACCACAGATTTGCCAATTATTTTTTTTCCATTTACTAGGCGAAATTGTGACTGCATTGTATGAGCACTGTGAATTATTGCAAATGTAAATGTGTTTGTGTCCTTCTTGGATTGTTTTTTCTACTGCTAACCAAATTGCAAGCGTTTCTGCATGTTGTGCTGAATTGTCTATTCCCTCTTTTGTCAGGATCATTCTATCTGAGGGTCTACAGGCTGCACCTTTCCAGGGTCTACCAAGGCTGAGCCACCTGTAAACCAGGTATTCCTGAGTTGCTCTGATCAGGTTGGTCCCCAAGTGCCAATGGGTTTAGGTGGTGGGTTTTGTGTTTGTGGTGGTGGAGTTGTCATCTCAGCCACCTGTGCAGTGACTTTTGATATGTTGCCACCTGTCTTTGCCTGTCTTTGCAGCTATTGGGATTGATCTTACAAGTTCTTTCTCAGCTGTGGTATTGTCTGCATTTGCAAAGGAAGATAATTTTTGTGTGTTGATTTTATATCCTGCTACTTTATCAAGCACATATGGGAGTTCCAATAGTCTCTTTTTTAAAAGAAAGCTTTTATTTAATGAATACAAATTTCATAGTACAGCTTTAAGAATATAGTGGTTCTTCCTCCCCATTTCTGCCCTCCAAGCCCACTGGCTACTCCCTCTCCCATCCCATTCTTCATTAAGATTCATTATTAATTAACTTTATATATAAAAGACCAACTCTGTACTAAGTACAGATTTAAACAATTTGTACACACATGCACACAGTATACAGTACTGTTTGAAAACAAGTTTTGCAATTAATTATCATAGTACAACTCATTCAAGACAGAGGTCCTACATGGGGAGTAAGTGCACAGGACTCCAGTTGTTGATTGAACAATTAACTCTTATTTATGGTGTCAATGATCACCTGAATCTCTTGACATGAGCTGCGAAGTCTATGGAAGTCTTTTGAGTCCACAAACCCCAGCAATATTTAGACAGGGCCATAAGCAAAGTGGAAGTTCTCTCCTCTCTTCAGAGAAAAGTACATCCTTCTTTGATGGCCCCTTCTTTCCAATGGGATCTCACTCACACAGATCCTTCATGTAGAACATTTTTTGCCACAATGTCTTGGCTCTCCATACCTGAAATGCTCTCATGGGCTTTTTAGGAAGATCTGAATGCCTTAAGGGCTGATTCTGAGGTCAGAGTGCTGTTTAGGGCATTTCTCATACTATGAGTCCACTGTGCAGTCTGCTTCCCATGTTGGAACATCTCTGCTTTTTAATTCTATCTATTGTTATTACCAGACACTTGGTCTTATTTATTTGATCCCTTTGACACTTAACCCTATCTATATGATCAATTATGCACTTAATATAATCACTGTAATACATAAGGTGGCATTGAAGCCATCCAGCTTAATGAGATTGAGAGTCTCATGGCACGTTTTTAGGCTTACCCTTAGGTAAGTCTGTGGAAATGTGCTCCAAACTGTACAGCTTGTATCTCTCTTATTTCCACCCTTATTTTTTACTGGGATATATTTTCCATTGAATTAATACACCTATGATTAATTCTATTTTAAGTAAAGAGTACAACCAATGGTATTATGTAGAAAAAAATGAGATAATAAGTTGTTCCTTGACATTCAAGACAAGGGCTGTTCAAGTCTTTGCTTCTCATTGTATCAATTTTACTTCTACAGGTTTCCTTTTAGGTGCTCTGTTAGTTGTCACAGAATAGGGAGAACATATGGTATTTGTCCCTTTGGGACTGCCTTATTTCACTAAGTATGATTTTTCCAGATTCATCCATTTTGTTGCAAATGACCCATCTTCCATTGATGGGTGACTAGGTTGTTAATTCCATATATTAGCTATTGTGAATTGAGGTGCAATAAACATGAAAGTGCAGATAACTCTTTTGATGGCTGATTTCATTTCCCTTGGGTAAATTCTAAGGAATGGGATGGCTGGGTCATATGATAGGACTATATTCAGATTTCTGAACTATCTTCAAACTGTATTCTATAGTGATTTTACCAGTTTGCATTCCCACCAACAGTGAATTAGTGTACCTTTTCCCCCAAATCCTCACCATCATTTATTGTTTGTTTATTTCTGTATGAAAGCCATTCTAAACAGAGTGAGGTGAAGCCTCATTGTGGTTTTCATTTGCACTTCCATGATAGCTAATGATCCTGAACCTTTTTTCATGTGTCTGTTGGTCATTTGGATTTCCTCTTTTGAAAAATGTCTGTTTAAGTCCTTGGCCCATCTCTTAACTGGGTTGATTGTTTTGTTCTTGTGGAGTTTCTTGATCTCTTAGATTCTGGTTATTAATCCTTTATCAGTTGAATAATTTGTGAATAATTTCTCCCATTCTGTTGGTTGCCTCTTCTTTTTCTTGACTGTTTCTTTTTGTCATACAGAAACTTGTCAATTTGAAGTAATCCTGTTTGCTAATTTTGGTTTTGACTGCCTGTGCCTCCAGGGTCTTTTCCAAGAACTCTGCCTGGCCAATGTCTTTCAGGGTTTCCCCAATGTTCTCTAATAATTTGATGAAATCAGATCATAGATTTATATCTTTAATCCATGTTGAGTGGATTTTTGTGTAAGGTGTAAGGTAGGGGTCTTGTCTCATACTTCTGCATGTGGAAATCCAGTTTTCCCAGCAGCATTTGTTGAAGAGGCTGCCCTTCCTCCAGGGATTGGTTAGCTCCTTGGTCAAATATAAGTTGGCTGTAATGTTTGGATTGATTTCTGGTGTTTCTAGTCTGTTACACTGATCTGTCCATCTGTTTTTGTACCAGTACCAGGCTGTTTAGATTATAATTGTCTTGTATGATGTCTTAAAGTATGGTATTGTGATGTCTCCAACTTTGTTTTTGTTGTATAAGATTGTTTTAGCTATTCAAAGTCTCCTGTGGATCCATATGAATTTAAGCATCATTTTTTCTAGATCTAAGAAGAGTGACATTGATATTTTGATTGGTATCACATTGACTTTGTAAATTACTCTCTGAAGAATGGACATTTTGATGTATTGATTCTTCCAATCCATGAACATGGAAAATTTGTCCATTTTTTGTGTCTTCTTTTATTTCTTTATTTAATGTTTTGTAATTTTCATTGTAGAGATCTTTGACATCCTTTGTTAAGTTTATTCCAAGGTATTTAACTTTTTTGTAGCTATTGTGAATGGGATTGACCTTAGAAGTTCTTTCTCAGCCATGGCATTGTCTGTGTATACACAGGCTGTTGGTTTTTGTGTATTGATTTTATATCTTGCTACTTTATCAAACTCTTCTATGAGTTCCAGTAACCTCTTAGTGGATTCTGTTGGGTCCTCTATATATAGAATCATGTCATCTGCAAATAGGGATAGTTTGACATCCTCTTTCCTGAATTGTTTGATTTCTTTTCTTGCCTTATGACTCTGGCTAAAACTTCCAGTACTATATTGAATAGCAATGGTGAGAGTGGGCATCCCTGACTGGTACCGGATCTTAGTGGGAGTGCTTCCAACTTTTCCCCATTCAGTATGAGTTGGTCATTGGTTTGTTATGAATTGCTCGATTGTGTTGAAGAATGTTCCTCTAAACCCAATTCGCTTAGATTTTTCATCATGAAAGGGTGTTGTATTTTGTCAAATGCTTTCTCTGCATCTAATGAAATAAGCATATGGTTTTTGCTCTTCAATTTGTTGATGTGATGTATCACATTGATTTGCAAATGTTGAACCATCCCTGCATACCAGGAATGAATCACATTTGGTTCAGGTGAATGATCTTTTTGTTGTGTTGTTGGATTCAATTGGCCAGAATTTTGTTGAAAATTTTTGTGTCTATGTTCATCAGGGAAATTGGTCTGTAATTCTCTTTTTCTGTTACATCTTTTTCAGCTTTAACAATTAAGGTGATGCTGGTTTCATAGAAAGAATTTGGGAGGATTCTTTCCCTTTCAATTTATTAAAAAATTTCAGAAGAATTGGTTAGTTCTTTAAGTATTTGGTAGAATTCAGCAGTGAATCTATCCAGTCCAGGGCTTTTCTTTGTTGGGAGGGTCTTCATTACTAATTCAATTTCTGTCTTTGTTATGTGTCTGTTTAGGTTTTCTACATCTTCATGGCTCAATTTAAGTATGTTGTAAGTGTCCAAGAATTTATCTATTTCTTCTAGGATAAGATGAGTAAAAATAGAGGCATACTTGTGTGCCTCACAGTAGAAAATAAAGAAATTACATGTTTACATGTCTTTATATTTAAAAATGCAGTCAGAATGACAATACTTATTGCACATCTTGGAGTACCAATGGTATTTATTTATTTATTTATTTATTTATCTATTTTGACAGGCAGAGTGGACAGTGAGAGAGAGAGAGAGACAGAGAGAAAGGTCTTCCTTTGCCATTGGTTCACCCTCCAATGTCGGCCGAAGCTGGCACGCTGCAGCCGGCGCACCGTGCTCATCCAATGGCAGGAGCCAGGTACTTATCCTGGTCTCCCATGGGGTGCAGGGCCCAAGGACTTGGGCCATCCCTCACTGCACTCCCTGGCCACAGCAGAGAGCTGGCCTGGAAGAGGGGCAACCGGGACAGAATCCAGTGCCCCAACTGAGACTAGAACCCAGTGTACCAGCACTGCAAGGCGGAGGCAATGGTGTTTTTATATTTTTCATATACAAAATAATCATATGATATTCAGCTTTAAAATACTAGTATGCTTGTGAGAAAGTTAGAATTGGAGTCATTATAGAAGATAACCAATTTTAAAATTAAAATATTTTAATTCTAAAATAATTTTAATTAAAATAAAGATGAGGGAAGAGGGGCAGATGACATCAGGTAATAGTTATGAAAATCTAGTTATATAGGAATAATCAGTTCTTAGCTTTCCCAGTACAGCAAAGAAACTATAGATCACAATATTGCATTATATACTATATGAACAATTAGAGGGGAGGAGCTGATGAGCTTAGAAAAAAACTATAAGGAAATGGAAACACTAATTACTTGATTGATCTACTTATACATGTTTTGAAATATTGGATTATACTCCCTAAGTTTTACAAGTACCACATGTTGATACAAAAGATGAAATAGTTGTTTTCTGGGAAAAAAAAAATGCTTTATAGAAATGATGTATATGTGGGGCCAGTGCTGTGATGTAGTGGGTAAAGCTGCTGTCTGCAGTGCTGGCATCCCATTTGGGCACTGGTTTGAGTCCTGGCTGCTCCATTTCCAATCCAGCTCTCTGCTATGGCCTGGGAAAGCAGTAGAAGATGGTCCAAGTCTTTGGGCCCCTGTGCCCATGTGGGAGACCTGAAAGAAGCTTCTGGCTCCTGGTTTCAGATAAGCACAGTTCCGGCCATTGTGGCCAATTGGGAGTGAACCAGTGGATGGAAGACCTCTCTCTCTCTCTGCCTCTCCATCTCTCTCTGAGTAACTCTTTCAAATAAAGAAATAAATCTTTAAAATAAAAGAAAATTGAGAGTCACCAATTAAACAAAAACTTTAAAAAAATGGATGTATAAGTAATGAATATTTATAACATTTATTATTTTTATGTACTTATGTATACTATGCATAGTTTTGGAAGAAATGCATGACATTTATATGTACAAGAGTGCATGTATGTGAACACAAGCATCATTTTTACTGTAAGAGTTTAACACTAAGAGATTACCTGTCACTTCAGGATGAAATAAAATGTCTTCCCTGTACCTCTTTAAGAGAAAAACTTACACTATATTGACAATATTTTAAATTGTTTAGGGGTGGGGTGGCATGGTGGTGCACTAGGTTAATCCTCTGCCTACAGCACCAGCACCCCATATGGGCACCAAGTTCTAGTCCTGGTTGCTCCTCTTCCAGTCCAGCTCTCTGCTGTGGCCCAGGAAGGCAGTGGAGGATGGCCCAAGTGCTTGGGCCCCTGCACCCACATGAAATCAGGAAGAAGGACCTAGCTCCTGGCTTTGGATTGGCATAGCTCTGGCCATGGAGGCCATTTGGTGAGTGAACCATTGGAAGGAAAAGCTTTCTCTCTCTCCCTGTCTGTAACTCTACCTGTCAAATAAATAAATAAATAAATAATCTTTAAAAAAATTGTTTAGGGGCATTTATTTTCATTTTATCAAAAATGTTCAAAATATTTGCTGACATTCATTTTCTATGAAATTATTTTTGAAACTAATGAAAGTATCCATTGAAATGCTTTTAACACATTGACTATCATATTAATGTCTGTTGTTAAGGTAAATGAATTTACTATAAATTCAAGAATAACACTTCTTTTGTCATCTTTGTTTAAATGAAAAATGGTCTTAGAGAATACCAGGGGCTGACTTTTTAAGAAATAATTTTTACTTATTTATTTATACTTGGATTTTTAATGTTAGATCATTAAAATGTAGAAATAAATTTAATGTTGAGTCTAACATATTGACTTTTCATAAGATTTATAGGTTTTTCTTTGGTTATTTAAGTTTTTCTCTTTTGGACTGTCAGATTGATATGGGTGGGGTTATGTTAATTTTGTTCACCAGTATGTAACTTTAGTACTTACCATAACATCTGATGCAAATATAATGTTTGGTAATTTTAAACCTGCAAATGTCTTACATTGCACTTAATTAGTGGTTGGGTCACTCATGAATATTAACATTTTAAATCATGATTTTACATGTAAAATGGCTTAATATGTTTTACATGTTAGATTTTCCATTAAGCTGTTTATTTTAAAATACTGTCCCTCTGCTGAAAATATTTGTGCTGCTAGAGCCACCGATCCAATTAGAAAAAAAAATTTTCATTAACATTTTCTACTTTCTAATGTTCTTTATCAAAGAAAATCATTCAAGAACTTGAACTTCATGGCTCCTACATGGGCATATCAGTAACGGGAGACCAATCACACTATGCAAAGTAAACATAGATTAAAACATTTCATCTAAACCACTAGTTTCCAAGCAATGATGTTTGAAGACTTTGATAGTTCCTCAGGAACTGCATGCAGTGCAGGTGTGGTGAGGTTAAGCTATTACGGTTCTGAGAGCTCTCTTTGTTTGAATCAGTTGATATTATCTGCACGATCAATGAGAACTGGACATTGGGTTTTATTTTATACAAGCGTTTGGAGAAAATGAGCTTGAAGAAAAATGTTTGACAAACAGTGAAATAAGGATGTAAATCAAAAAATAGATCTTATAACTACTGACATTTTAATTACATTTTGTTTTGTCTAAAAGAGTCTAGAGTTTAGTATCTGTAGGATATGTCATACTGGAAGAAACAGGGAAAACATCTTCATTTAGCCAACCAATTTAAAACATGTTCTTTTCTTACAGCACTGACTCATCTAATGACTGAGGAATGTTCCCTTTTGAAAAATGATAAAGAAGTAATGTGGGGCCATGAATCCATCTTGCAGCCATTCCTGGCACATATCACGTGGCCCCCATGGCTGGAGGGGGTGTGGCATATCCCTCATGATGCCAGAGGCACTCCTTCTGGTAGAGCTGGATGGAGCTGCTGACTAACTGCTCATACTTCTTACTCAACCAGAAGATAGCATTTCTTCCCTAGAAACACCATTGTCTTTGGTGCCCTCTGACTTACAGAAGACTCCCTGAATGTGATGTAGTGCTTGAAGATCTCATGTGCCCAATTTGTTGCAATCTGTTTGATGATCCTCAAGTTTTGCCTTGCTCACATAACTTCTGCCAAAAGCGCCTGAAAGGTCTCATAGAGGGAACTGTGCAGAATTTATTGTGGAGACTATCATCATTCAAGTGTCCCTCCTGCCATAAGAAAATGTCAGCTACTGGAGTTAGCAGGTTGCAGGTTAATTATTCCCTGATGGGTATTGTGGAAAAGTAGAACAAGATCAAGATTTCTCCCAAGATGCCCGTGTACAAAGGACTCTTGGGGCAGTCCCTCATTGTTTTCTGCCTGACTGATATGCAGCTGATTTGTGGGATCTGTGCTATTCCTGCTGACCACACCAAGTATGTCTTCTGATCTATTGAAGATGCCTATGCTCAGGAAAGGAATGCCTTTGATTTCCTCTTCCAGAGCTTTGAGACAACGTGTAGGGGAGATGCTCTTTCTCACTTGGATACCTGGAAACTAGCAAGAGAAAATACTCAACAGTTACTGACTAAAGATTAAGATGAAATTAAGAAAAAAAAGATAAAATTAAGAAATTTTTTGAGAAGTTGAAACAAACATTGGATCAAAAGAATAATGAAGGATTATGAAATCCTATCTGACTTTGAGATCATGAAATTTGCAGTTCTGCAAGCTTATGACCCAGCGGTTAACCAACTCAACACCACCTTACAGGAACAATGATTGGCCTTTAACATGGCTGAGGCTTTCAAAGACTTGGCAGAACCCATGATGTTTCTGCAACATATGTAGGCATTCTGGGAGAAAATCAAGGTCATCAAGGAAATCCCTTTACCTGCCTCTTAATTTTCCCAGAAGCACTTTGATGAAGAACATTGACCAGTTAGTGTGAGAACATCAAATTAGTAGATGTGGATACTTTCTTTGCTTCAGGGCACTGTCACATTCATTAGCAAGATTCCCTGGCACTTTTATCAGTTATTTGTAGTAGTCTTTCTGCTTGACTTTCTCATTTTCTTCAGTCCCACTGCATCCCTAAAATGATCTTTATTTGATGAATATGCAGGCAATTCACTGTCAGCCTATGTTCTTTGGGTGGGTGCACCTTATTGGCTGTGGTCTCACCAATCCTTATCCACACTAACACAGAAGGCCTGTATAGCAATCCTGACAGCCAGAGCAAGTACAACGGCGTACTGAACTCCTGGAGAAAGATCGATCTGTAAGGGCAGTTCATGACATCAAAGCCACAGATGTCAGGTTAGATAAATAAGATTTAATGCAGAGGTACATTTTGATGGCTGAGTTGTTACAAGACTTTATTTGGAAGGACAAGATTTTTGACTAAGTGATATATGAAATTGAAGATATGAAACACTAGAACTAGAGACCTATGCACTTAAACTTAGAAAAAATATCATTGATGCCTTAGGAACTGAAGTCCATAGACTTGAGAGTGAACAAAAAAAAAAAAAAGAAATCCTGAAGTTCCATGTGTAAATCTGCAGATATTATAAAATGATACAATGAATCACTTCGGAAGCATGTTTGCCCAGCCACTCTGAAAAGCCATTTCCTACACTTTCATGCTGATTACAGAGCCATTCAGGAGACATTGTTTCTAAGAAGAAGAAAATATTCTGTGTGAAGAGCAATTGAAGATCCACAGAACCAGAACAACTTCTTAAATTCTATGAGACAATACAAGTTGGATTAATCTGAAAATCCCATTTTTGTGATTCAGTATGGAACATTTTGGTATTTGAATTGCTTATAGTTTCTCATTTTAGCCTATCAATGTGTGTTGTACCTTGAAATAATAATTCTTCTCTTTACATTGGTAAAACTAAGTGGCATCCCCAGGATTATGACTTTCAGTTTTGTTTCCACTGAAGTTTTCATTTCATCCAAATCTGCCCATCTGAATATGTTGGCTATATCTCAGTATGTGATTTTTAAACAGTCCCTGTTTCAGAGTCGATCTTTCCTCATAAAATGTGTAAATTGTTACTACATACCTTGTGACTTTGACCTGAGTCCTAACAGAAGCACTATCCTAACCTAGTTATCCACATTGTTCATTCCAGAAATGATTTAGTTGCTGAACTGCATGAAGGTGTTTTAGGACACTCTTTTAGTCCATAGTTGTTGTACCTTTGTAAAATGTCTTCTTTATCTTTGTTAATATTTCATTTAATTTTCCTTCTTTTATAATCCTACCTTGACTTTTACATTGTTGTAGTAACATTCTACTGAAGGGAAAATTTTTCCTCATCAGCTGGATGTATTAATAATTCCCAAACTATGGTTCCTAATCAAAAAACAAGAAGGCAGGAGCAATACTTCCATAACAAGAACTTCTATTTCACTTTTCTCAAATGGTCACAGCCCAAGAACCATGACTCCCAAGAATAGAGTATCTTTTCTGATGAAAGAATAGAATGATTACATTCTTTTACCTAATAATTTCATTTTTAGGAATTTATTCTAAGGAAATAAAAGGAATAGACCACAAAGACATAATGGGCACATAATGTTCCTCTCAGTGTTTCTTAAAATAGTAACCCATCAACAAATAAGCAGGAAAACAATAGGGGGAAAATTCAAATCTCTATCAGAAAAGAATATATAAGTCATTGTTGGAGCACCCAACAGGATTAGTCTACACATTGTCAACAAGAGAAGTGATCTCTTAAAGTCACCCGAGACAAAGAAAGATCTCCATCCTTAAAATCCACTAATAGAGTCTCATTTATGTTTCTTATTTATTTATTGGAAAAAATAGATTTCAATTAAAAATAAAATATATACATCATACATTCATTTACTATGAACAATGCGTGTGTGTGTTTTTTTTTTTTTATTTGACAGGTAGAGTTATAGACAGTGAGAGAGAGAGAGAGACAGAGAGAAAGGTCTTCCTTCTGTTGGTTCACTCCCCAAATGGCCACTACGGCCGGTGCTGCATCAGCCCAAAGCCAGGAGCCAGGTGCTCTTCCCAGTCTTCCATGAAGGTGCAGGAGCCCAAGCACTTGGGCCATCCTCCACTGCCCTCCCAGGCCACAGCAGAGAGCTGGACTGGAAGAGGAGCAACCAAGACTAGAACCCGGTGTCCATACGGGATGCCGGCACTGCAGGCAGAGGATTAGCCAAGTGAGCCACAGCGCTGGCCCCAACAATGTGTATTTTAAAAAATAAGATGGGAATGGGATTCAAAGGTAAGTTTATTTTGGTGCATTAAAATTTGAAATTCATGAATCTGGGTGATTTTTAAAAACTTATTGAAAATGTCCATTATAAAAATCTATATGATATAAGAGTTTTTGAATCAAAATAATCTCTCAATGCATTTTACATGAATTCCTTGAATGGCCATTGTACATATTGTTTTGGAATTTATACACATTGTAAAATGGTTTAATAAAGTGAATTACCATATACATCATAATGCATATTTTTAAAAGTTAAAATTCTTTAAATTTTTCTCAAAAATTTTGGAGAAAACATTTTGAAGTGTAGTCACCATGTTTCACTTTTTTCTTCATCTTCCAAATCTTTCCTCTTTTATCCATTAATTATACATCTATATTTCCCCCCTCATTAAAATCTTTAAATTTGCTTTTCACTTCTGCAGCTTAGATGCTCTTTTCCTAGCTTCTGCACTGAAAGTTACTCCCCATTGTTATGTTTTAAGATCACGTATTATCCATTAGTGAGGACTTTCAAACTCTTCTGGCTAAAGCAACCCTTGTCCTCTCCACTGGGACCTATCACATTATTTTATTTTTTATCCAGAGCACTTCAAATATTTAAACTATTTTACACAAAGCTATAATTTATACCACTTTCTTCAAATATGCTCTATGAGGGCAGAATTTTGACATTCAGGCCACTCCAGAATGTCAAATTAATTAATAGAAAAATCAGGTATGTGAATCTCACTAGCATCAACACAAGTTGGTAATTAGCCGGTAACACCATAAAGAAAAAAAACTGACAATCAGAGCAGTTCTGTTTGCTATGAAAGATTGATTTAGAAACAACAACTCAGATGTAGCCAGTAGTATATATAGAAATGTCTAACATGGGCTGTTTGGGAAATTTCATCTGCTTCTCTAAAAGAAATCAAGATGTGATATATTTTAAGGGACCATAGCCCTTTTGCAGACATGGAAAGGGTAGCTGATGGGCTGTGATTACCTGGGCACACAAGTGTAAAAAGTGGGTCTCTAATGGCTGAAGCACTAATTTACCAGTCAGTACATGTGGGTTTCAGAACTGGAGCCTGTGATGGAAACAGGTTGGGAACACATGAAGGAATAAAGAGGATGCAGTAAACCAGTGCTTAGAGATTGTTTATAACCTTAAATGCTTATGTTAGAATAAAACTGAAAATCAATCATTACAGCTCCCTTGTTAATTATAAACAAAAAATATCAGAGTATTGAAGAAAAAGAAGAAAAAAGGGAACAGCAGACATGTATGAAATGCTATACAATGTACCACAAATAAACAAGGACACAATGACTTTTTTTTAAGAAAAATGTTAACAAAGTTAACCATTAGGAAAAAACAATTAAGGAACAAATGGGGAAGGTAACACAAATAACCAGTTTAGGAATTAAAACAGTATCATTCTTTTGTAGAGATTATAGTTTTGACCAAGATACTAGAGAAAGACATGAAATTCCTAGGAGTAAAATTTGACTACAGAGATCAATATCCACCCTATTTTGAAAATCAGGTTTCCAAAACACAAATATAACATAAAATAGAAAAACTCCTATATAACGCAAGTAAGTTGAATCACATTTTGAAAACTCCAAACGGTCAACCCAGAAAGTCACACAATGACAATTTCAGGTCCAGAATTAGAGAATACTTCAAAATTTTACCGAAGAAAAAACAAATTTACATTTCAAAGACCTACCCAAAGTGAAAATAAGCAAAGCCTATTTTTTAGTTTCTTTTGGAAAACCACCATTACAGTGAGGATGGTGCAAGCAGGCCAAGACTTGAAATTAAAAAAGGGGGCTGGCGCTGTGGCACAGCAGGTTAAAACCCTGGCCTGAAGTGCCAGCGTCCCATATGGATGCCGGTTCTAGTCTTGGCTGCTCCTCTTCCAATCTTGCTCTCTGCGATGGCCTGGGAAAAGCAGTAAAAGATGGCCCAAGTCCTTGGGCCTTTGCGCCCATGTGGGAGACCCAGAAGAAGATCCTGGCTCCTGGCTTTGGATCAGTGCAGCTCTGGCTGTTGCAGCCATCTGGGGAGTGAACCAGTGGGTGGAAGACCTCTCTCTCTCTGTCTCTACCTCTCTCGGTAACTCTGTCTTTCAAATACATAAAATAAATCTTAAAAAAAAGAAATTAAAAAAATAAATTTTTGGATCAAGACTTGAAATAAAAATTAAGTTTTTAAAAGCATCTCTTTTCGGCCGGCGCTGCAGCTCACTAAGCTAATCCTCCGCCTTGCGGCACCAGCACACCGGGTTCTAGTCCCGGTTGGGGCGCCGGATTCTGTCCCGGTTGCCCCTCTTCCAGGCCAGCTCTCTGCTGTGGCCAGGGAGTGCAGTGGAGGATGGCCCAAGTGCTTGGGCCCTGCACCTGCATGGGAGACCAGGAGAAGCACCTGGCTCCTGCCATCGGATCAGCGCGGTGCGCCGGCCGCAGCGCACCAGCCGCGGCGGCCATTGGAGGGTGAACCAACGGCAAAGGAAGACCTTTCTCTCTGTCTCTCTCTCTCACTGTCCACTCTGCCTGCCAAAAAAAAAAAAAAAGCATCTCTTTCATAAACAGAGCTACAAATATCCTCAGAAAAGTATTAATGTAATAAATGAAATCATCTAAGAAAATATATCAATAGGAAGCAGGGACATAATAAAAAATGCAAGGGTGGTTAACATTCCCAGACAGGCCTTCCAGGCAGGTACAAATCGCAAGAAGAAAATCCCATGGTCATTTAGATTTCGTGTTGGAAAGCATTTAGTGAAGTTCAGCAGCTAGGAAAGAGAAAACTGCTAGCAGAGCAACAACAAAAAAGCCAGCGACTTCTTTACTGTGCCTGAGAGTGAAATGAACCTACAGCAAATGACGCAAATAATAAGGGCTCATTGAAAGCTTTTTTCCTTACAGTAAACCTAGGCCATGATTCCTGCACTCTCTCTCAGACTTTCTACTACAGGTGTAATAAAGGAAATAAAACAGCAAAAAGTAATTACATGGTATAAAGATCAATTTCTAAGTCATAAAATGTGAATATACTGGGTGATGCTTATATACGGAGATAATCCATAAAAATCTAAAAACTGATAAATGAGATTACTGGAAGAATTATACATACGTGTGTGTGTGTGTGTGTTCTAATTACTAAGTACTAGCAGGAAACAGAAAATAATAAAGGACAGGCAGACTAAAAAAAAAAAACAAGTGAAATTGGAGGATTCAATTTTGTGATATCCTTAAATATTCTTTAAATCAATACTTAAAAAACCACAGATGATTCAACAGAAAAAGTATCACATAGATGATGAAAAAGAAAGACTCTGAAGCCAATAAACAGCCATTAAATGGTAACCGACCTGAGTTAGTTTACTGCAAGCTCCAAGTAGGAGCCTCTCAGGAAGATGCAGGTGGGAGCCCAGCAGTGAGCAGGACCAGAGAGGAGATCCCACCTCTCGCTGCAGGGAGGGTGGTGCGCAAGAGGACGAAGTTTCAGAAATGAACCCAAGACTCCTTCTTGCTTCTGCCTCCAGCAAGACCTGGAGTTATGCAGCACACTGATTGGCTGCATCTTTTATGACGTGTGCATCCTCACAGCTAGGCAAGCTGTCCAATCAGGTGTGGTAGCATAAGTGCTACGTAATCCCACGGAATCTTGACATCATAGTAGTCAACCAGTTCCGTGGTGGAGAGGCCCAAGGAGGGGGCTCCAACACTCAGAACTCTGAATGTAGCCCACGTCCATTGTTCTCGTACCTTCTTCCATCGCAGGAAGCTGCTCACCTAGGACCTCGGGACATGGTGCGTGGGGCTGAGCTTGAGGAGAGGGGAAGGCAGGGTGGGGAAGTTGTCAGAAAAGGCTGGCAGGATGTGGGCTTCCCAGAAGTTGTCGCTGGAGCCTGTAGGCCCCCTCTCATTGCTGATACGACCCTCCACTCAGCCCCTTCTGGTCTGCAGTACGGGGGCTGGACTGGCACCCGGGACCCCGGCGTCCTGTTCCTTTCCTGCTCACAGTCCAGGGGCCATCCCTGGGCAGCTGTTGGTGGCATCCCCTTGTCTTCCCCGATTGTGCAGTGGGGACAGGATGGTCATTATGGAGCATATGGGTTGTGTGCTGGGTTCCTGCAGCGAAGAGCTGTCACTTATTGGATCCTCAGTTCCTCTTCTCCCCGGGGTGACAGCATTCCCCAAGTTTTCTGAATAGTTCAGAAGCTGAGTCTCAGCTCATGGCCCTTGACTTCTTAGCGTAGCTCTTTCTGGGAGTCTGACCACGTTTTCTGTTGGTAACAACAGCGTCACAGACCAGGTAAGTTAATGAAACAGTTTTATTTTGATCAGGGCTTTGGTAGAGGTTTTAGGGGGGACAAGACGACACTGTATTTTGGTCTTGGATGTCATCTGAGCCTTTACATATTCCCTGAACTTTCAAATAAGAAATTTTAGCTAGTCACATTTATCAATGTTTTTAAAACTGTTTCTGTTCCATGAAAACCTTCCCAACCCCAAAGATATAAACCTTTTTTTTTTTTTGAGTTTTAATTTTGATGTAGGGTGATTGTTTTCAAAGTTATTGGAGTATAATTGACAAACAAAATTTGTAGATATTCAAGGCCTGCACCTTGAAGTTTTGATATGTGAAGAGACTTTTTAAAAATTTATGGAAATTTCACTGTTTAATCCTGTTTTTCCAAACCTTTTGGAGTTCCCTTGTACATATACATTCTGAAATGATTAGGAAAATCAAACTAATATATCCATCACCTTACATAGTTTTTAAAAGAAAACCTAGTGCCTTAACAAGTTGTGAATATCTAATCATATATTCATAACATTTCTGAGCTGTACATTTTCTCCTAACTGTAAATGTGTGTCATTCAACTAACATCTTCCATTTCCTTCACTCTCAGCACCTAGTAAGCACTATTCTCTTCTGTGCTTAAGTCTGACTTTCTGAGATTCCATAAATAAGGGAGATTGTGTGGTATTTATCTTTCTGTGACATTTCAATCAGCCCAATGGTATATTCAAACTTTTCAATCCAGATTGTGACAAAATGTCAGAATTTCCTTGTTAAGGTTGAATGTGACTCCATTGTGTGTGTCTGGCATTTTCTCTACTCATCTGTTGATAGACAATGTTTATTTATATATCTTATTCGTGTGAATAATGCTCACATGAACATGGTTGTGCAGTTGTATCTTTGAGATAGTAATTTTATTTCTTTAGATGCACATCCAATAGTGGGAATGCTTTATCATTTGTTAGCTCCATTTTTAATTTTATTTGAGACACCTCCATAGTGTTCTCCATAGTGGATGTACTAATTTACATTTCTATAAACAATTTATATGTTCCCTTTTCTCCAATGCTGGTTCAATATTTATGTTTTTTTACTTTTTTATAATAGCTATTTTTACATACGTGTGATCATAACCATTGTGGTCTTGAGCGCAGTGCTGAGACCCTTTTAAATGCCTGTTGGCTGCTTATGGAAAAACTGATCCGATCCTTTGTCCATTTTTTATTACAATATTTCCCTTTGAATTGTGTCTATTCTTTATATTAATCCTTTAATCAGCTATGATTTGCCAGTATTTTCTCTCATTCCTTGCTTTCACTTTTCAGCTTTTCCTTTAGTATGTAGAACTTGATTTTTTTGCAGTCCTACTTCCTTATTTTTGCTTTTGTCACCTGTACATTTGGAGTCATACCTAAATCATTATAAAAGTCTGGCAAAGCCACAGTTTTAGATGTTGGTGATTTGAATCAGTGGATGAGAATGTCCTCTCTTTCTCTCTCCTTCTCCCTCTCCCCCTCTCTCTCTCTGTTTCTCTGTGTGTCTCTTTTTCTTTGAAACTAATTAATTGAGAAATTCTTTAAAAACTTCATGGAGTAATTGGTACCAAATCAGAGCTAGATGATAGTGAGTTCCTTGTGTTACATAGCATTGTGGGTGACTATAGTCCACTGTAAGCTATCCCATATTTTAGGAACAAATAGAGGAAAGGTGCTCCAAGGCCCTGAAGTATAATGGCAGAGAAGGGAAAATGTTGTTTACTCCAATCTATTCAGTACACATTGTATGCATGAATTAAAATCTCTCACTGCAGTCCATAGGTATGCATAATTATTGTCAACAAAATAAACTCAAAACATCGTTCTTGGTGTGTAACATTAAGGGGTGTTAAAATACTTAAATTAGTATCACAACTAAAATTCTGATCTTTGGAAGCAGTTTATTCATACAAACATAATCTAGAAATATGTGAATTGGCATTTTTTAAAGATTGATTTTATTTATTTGATAGAGTTACAGAGAGAGGTAGAGACAGAGAGAGAGAGGTCTTCCATCTGCTGGTTCACTCCTCAAATGTTCACAATGGACTGAGCTGAGCCTATCCAAAGCCAGGATCTTCTTCTGGGTCTTCCACATGAGTGCAGGGGCCCAAGGACTTGGACCATCTTCTACTGCTTTCCCAGGCCATAGCAGAGAGCCGGATCAGGAGAGGAGCAGCAGGACTAGAACTGGTGCCCATATGGGATGCCGGCATTCAGGCCAGGGCTTTGACCCACTGTGCCACAGCACCAGCCCCATGAATTGGCATATTGTCATTCTAAGTGGAGTGATTAGGAGGCAGTATTTTACCTTACAATGGTAATTAGTACAACTTTTTAATTGTTTCATATAAGGAAAATGAAGTATTTCTTTAAGAGTATATGGAATTAGGGGTGGAGCCAAGATGGCAGAATAGTGAGGATGCGCACTGATAATCTGGGAAAAGATAGGTTGACAAAAGAGGAATTACAGTAATCACAGGGAAAGGCTTGGGGGAAAAAATGCAGAGGAAACACTTCTGGATCTAGTGGATGTGACACAGACGACCAGCGGGGAGAGCAGGGACGCCCACAGCTCTGAGTCCACACATCAGCGCTGGAGTGGGAGGTGAACTCAGTAACCTGAGACATTGGTGGGGAAACGGTGGACAGAGTCTAGAGGGAAGCAGGCTTGAGGAGGGAAAGTTCATCAGACTGACTACAGGAGAGAAGGAAGAAAAAAAAGTCGGGAGGTACTGGTATGGGCAAGTTTCTCTCTCCACTGACCTTGCAAAGGTGAGCAAGAGACAAAGAGCAGGTGCCATTCTGGATATACATAACAAAAGGGTAGAGCTAATGAACTGAGGTGCTACAATTCAGTGGCCTAGGCAACCCAGTGGGAGTCTCCAGGAGAAACTGAGCCCACACAGATTCTTTGGGCAGAAGCCAGAGATTGGAAGCTAAATACCATCAATTCTGCTCAGCTGTGTGGTATTACTTACCTCCTGATAAAAAAAAATTATGGTGACTTGATCAGCCCTCACTCTGACTGCTGATGAGCAACTTGATATGTTATCCCTCTTAGTATTTTGTTTGTTTGTTCTCCTTAATGCTTTTGGTTGAATACTATAATCAATACACAATTATTCTTAAGTGCTGAAACTTAACTGAAAAATGATCACTGTTAAATATAAAAGTGGGAATAAGAGAGGGAAGAGATGTGCAATTCGGGACATGCTCAACCTGACTTACCTCAAATGGTAGAGTTATAAACATAAGAGGGGATTCCAATTCAATCCCATCAAGGTGGCATGTATCAATGCCATCTCACTAGTCCCAGTGATCAATTTCTGTTCACAATTGATCATAATGATAGGACTAAGAACCAAAGGGATCACATAAACAAGAATAGTGTCTGCAAATACTAGCTGATAGAATAAAAAAGGGAGAGAATGATCCAACATGGGAAGTGAGATACACAGCAGACCCATAGAATGGCAAATGTCCTAACAGCACTCTGGCCTCAGAATCAGCCCTTAAGGCATTTGGATCCAGCAGAAAAGCCCATGAGAGTATTTCAGGCATGGAAAGCCAAGACACTCTAGGGAAAAAAAAAAAAACCTAAATGAAAGATCTCCACGAGTGAGATCCCAGTGGAAAGAACGGGTCATCAAAGAAGGAGGTACCTTTCTCTGAAGGGAGGAGAGAACTTCCACTTTGACCATGGCCTTATCTAAAAATTATCAGAGTCAGTGAACTCAGGGGACTTCCATAGCCTTGGCAGCTCATGACAAGAGCCTAGGGTGATTACTGATGCCATAAACAAGAGTGTCAATTTGTTAAGTCAACAACAGGAGTCACTGTGCACTTACTCCTCATGTAGGATCTTTGTCCTAGTGTGCTGTACATTGAGATTTAATGCTATAACTAGTACTCAAACAGTATTTTTCACTTTATGTTTCTGTGTGGGAGCAAACTGTTGAAATCTTTACTTAATGTATGCTAAACTGATCTTCTGCGTATGAAGAGAATCGAAAATGAATCTTGACGTGAATGGAAGGGGAGAGGGAGTGGATAAGGGGAGGGTTGTGGGTGGGAGGGACGCTATGGGGGGGAAGCCATTGTAATCCATGAGCCGTATTTTGGAAATTTATATTCATTAAATAAACGTTTAAAAAATTAAATAAATAAATAAATAAAAAGAGAGAGATTTACCACGCATAACCTGAAGGTGTCACCTTTGCACACCCTTAACCCGGAAGAACCAAGCAGAGCTCTCAGGCTGCACCCATCTCAAGCCTCCAAGGCTCCTCCAACAGCAGGCAGTCCACTTAACACAGACATAGTATTAAAAAAAAAACTCACAGTGAGGGAAGAAGAACTAACAATGCCAAGCAACAAACACAAAAATCAAGGGAACAAGATCAACAAAGACACTATGATGCCTACAAATAAACAAAACACCCCAAGCCAAGATTATGAAGATGATGAGATAGAAGAAATGCAAGATACGGATTTCAAAAAATTTATGATAAGAACATTTAGAAGTTTTCAAAAGCAAATCCTTGAACTACAGAAATCATTATTGGACAGGATAGAAAATCTCTCTCGTGAAAATGAATTTTAAGGAAGAATCAAAATGAAATGCAGAAACTAGTAGAACAGAAAAGTGTGCTAGTGAAGAGAAATCAAAATGAAATGAAGAACTCAATAGATTAAATAACAAACACATTAGAGAGTCTAAAAAACAGAGTCAGTGAAACAGAAGAGAGATTATCGGACTTAGAAGACAGAGAACAGGAAAACATACAGTCAAACCAAAGAAAAGAAGAGGAAATTAGAAATCTAAAAAATATTGTCAGGAATCTTCAGGATACTATTAAAAAACCAACATTCAAGTTCTAGGAGTTCCTGAAGGCATGGAGAGAAAGGATTAGAAGGCCTTTTTAGTGAGATATTAGCAGAAAATTTCCAGGTTTGGAGAAGGACAGAGACATTCTAGTACAGGAAGCTCATAGAACCCCTAGTAACCCCTAGTAAACATGACCACGACATGTTGTAATTAAACTCACCACAGTGAAGCATAAAGATGCTAAAATGTGCAAGAGAGAAACGTCAAATTACTCTCAGAGGATCTCCAATCAGACTCACAGCTGACTTCTCATCAGAAACACTACAGGCTAGGTGGGAATGGCAAGACATAGCCCAAGGGCTAAGAGAGAAAAATTGCCAGTCCAGAATTTATATCCTGCTAAGCTTTCATGTGTGAATGAAGGTGAAATAAAGACCTTTCATAGCAAACAGAAATTGAAAGAGTTTGTCGCCACTCATCCAGCCCTGCAAAAGATGCTTAAAGATGTGCAACACTCAGAAACACAGAAACATGGCCATCAATATGAAAGAAGGTAAAGGAAGAACACCTACCAGTAAAAGAGCATAGGAAGCTCAAAGCATATACTAGAAAATATCTTTGGGAAAATGGCAGGGCAAAGTCACTATGTATCAATAGTCAAATTAAATGTTAATGGACTTAACTCGCCAGTCAAAAGGTACAGACTGGCTGAATGGATTAAGGAACAAAAACCAACTATTTGCTGCCTACAAGAAACACATCTTTCTGACAAAGATACATGAAGACTGAAAGTAAAAGGTTGGAAGAAGATATTCCATGCCAACAGAAACCAAAAAAAATTAGCAGGTGTAGCCATATTAATATCAGACAAAATAAACTTTAATAGAAAAACTGTTAGGAGAAGACAAAGAGGGGCACTATATAATGATTAAGGGTTCAATTCAACAGGAGTATGTAACTATTATAAATGTATATGCACCTAATTACAGGGCACCAGTCTATTTAAAAGATATGTTAAGGGACTTAAAGGGAGACTTAGATTCCAATACAATTGTACTGGGGGACTTCAATACTCCACTCTCAGAAACAGACAGATCATCAGGACAGAAGATGAAGGAAACAGCAGATTTAATTGACACTATTGCCCAAATGGATCTAACAGATATCTACAGAACTTTCAATCCTACATCTAAAGACTTTACATTCTTCTCAGCAGTGCATGGAACCTTTTCGAGGATTGATCACATATGAGGCCATAAAGCAAGTCTCAGCAAATCCAAAAGAATTAGAATCATACCATGCAGCTTCTCAGACCACAGCAGAATGAAGTTGGAAATTAGCAACTCAGGAACCCCTAGAAAGTATGCAAACACATGGAGACTGAACAACAGGCTCCTGAATGAACACTGGGTCATTCAAGAAATCAAAAGAGAAATCAAAAACCTTCTGGAAGTAAATGAGGATAACAACACAACATATCAAAACTTATGGGATACGGCAAAAGCAGTATTGAGAGGCAAGTTTATAGCAATAGGTGCCTATATCAAGAAATTGGAAAGGTACCAAATAAATCAGCTTTCAGTGCATCTCTAGGACCTAGAAAAACTGCAGCAAACCAGACCCAAATGTAGTAGGAGAAGAGAAATAATTAAAATCAGAGAAGAAATCAACAGGATTGAATAAAAAAATTACAAAAAATCAGCCAAGCGAAGAGCTGGTTTTTTTGAAAAAATAAAAAAAAAAATTGACACCCCATTGGCCCAACTAACTAAAAAAAGAAGAGAAAAGACCCAAATCAATAAAATCAGAGATGAAACAGGAAACGTAACAACAGACACCACAGAAATAAAAAGAATCATCAGAAACTACTACAAAGAGTTGTATGCCAGCAAACAGGAAAATCTATCAGAAATGGATAGATTCCTGGACACATGCAATCTACCTAAATTGAACCATGAAGACAAGGAAAACCCAAATAGACCCATAACTGAGACAGAAATTGAAACAGTAATCAAGGCCCTCCCAACAAAGAAAAGCCCAGGACCAGATGGATTCACTGCTGAATTCTACCAGACATTTAAAGAAGAACTAAATCCATTTCTTCTCAAACTATTCAGAACAATTGAAAAAGAGGGAATCCTTCCAAATTCTTTCTATGAAGCCAGCATCACCTTAATCCCTAAGCCAGAGGAAGATGCAGCACTGAAAGAAAATTACAGACCAATATCCTTGATGAACATAGACGCAAAAATCCTCAATAAAATTCTCGCCAATAGAATACAACAACACATCAGGAAAATCATCCACCCAGACCAAGTGGGATTTATCCCTGTTATGCAGGGATGGTTCAGTATGTGCAAATGAATCAATGTGATACACCACATTACCAGACTGCAGAAGAAAAATCATATGATTATCTCAATAGATGCAGAGAAAGCATTTGATAAAATTCAACACCCTTTCATGATGAAAACTCTAAGCAAATTGGGTATAGAAGGAACATTCCTCAATATAATCAAAGCAATTTATGAAAAACCCACGGCCAGCATCCTATTGAATGGGGAAAAGTTGGAAGCATTTCCACTGAGATCTGGTACCAGACAGGGATGCCCACTCTCACCACTGCTATTCAATATAGTTCTGGAGGTTCTAGCCAGAGCTATTAGGCAAGAAAAAGAAATTAAAGGGATACACATTGGGAAGGAAGAACTCAAACTATCCCTCTTTGCAGACGATATGATTCTTTACTTAGGGGAGCCCAAGAACTCTACTAAGAGACTATGGGAACTCATAGAGGAGTTTGGCAAAGTGGCAGGATATAAAATCAATGCACAAAAATCAACAGCCTTTGTATACACAAGCAATGCCACAGCTGAGAAAGAACTTCTAAGATCAATCCCATTCACAATAGCTACAAAAACAATCAAATACCTTGGAATAAACTTAACCAAGGAGTTCAAGATCTGTACGATGAGAATTACAAAATCTTAAAGAAAGAAATAGAAGAGGATACCAAGAAATGAAAAAATCTTCCATGCTCATGGATTGGAAGAATCAACATCATCAAAATGTCATTCTCCCAAAAGCAATTTATAGATTCAATGCAATGCCAATCAAGATACCAAAGACATTCTTCTCAGATCTAGAAAAAATGGTGCTGAAATTCATATGGAGGCACAAGAGACCTCGGATAGCTAAAGCAATCTTGTACAACAAAAACGAAGTTAGAGGCATTACAATACCAGATTTCAGGACATACTACAGGGCAGTTGTAATCAAAACAGCATGGTACTGGTACAGAAACAGATGTATAGACCAATGGAACAGAATTGAAACACCAGAAACCAACCCGAACTTCTACAGCCAACTTACATTTGGTCAAGGATCTAAGACCAATTCCTGGAGCAAGGACAGTCTATTCAATAAATGGTGCTGGGAAAACTGGATTTCCACCTGCAGAAGCATGAAGCAAGACCCCTACCTTACACCTTACACAAAAATCCACTCAACGTGCATTAAAGAACTAAATCTATGACCAGATACCATCAAGTTATTAGAGAACATTGGAGAAACCCTGCAAGATATTGGCACAGGCAAAGAGTTTCTGGAAAAGACCTGGGAGGCACAGGCAGTCAAAGCCAAAATCAACTATTGGGATTGCATCAAATTGAGAAGTTTCTGTACTACAAAAGAAACAGTCAGGAGAGTGAAGAGACAACCGACAGAATGGGAAAAAATATTTGCAAACTATGCAAAGATAAAGGGTTAATAACCAGAATCTACAAAGAGATCAAGAAACTCCACAAAAACAAAACCAACAACCCACTTAAGAGATGGGCCAAGGACCTCAATAGACATTTTTCAAAAGAGGAAATCCAAATGGCCAACAGGCACATGAAAAAATGTTCAAGGTCACTGGCAATCAGGGAAATGCAAATCAAGACCACAGTGAGGTTTCACCTCACCCCGGTTAGAATGACTCACATACAGAAATCTACCAACAACAGATGCTGGCGAGGATGTGGGGAAAAAGGGACACTAACCCACTGTTGGTGGGAATGCAAACTGGTCAAGCCACTATGGAAGTCAGTCTGGAGATTCCTCAGAAACCTGAAGATAACCCTACCGTTCGACCCACCCATCCCACTCCTTGGGATTTACCCAAAGGAATTTAAATTGGCAAACAAAAAAGCGGTCTGCACCCTAATGTTTATTGCAGCTCAATTCACAATAGCTAAGACCTGGAACCAACCTAAATGCCCATCAACGGTAGACTGGATAAAGAAATTATGGGATATGTACTCCTTAGAATACTATACCGCAGTAAGAAACAATGAAATCCAGTCATTTGCAACAAAATGGAGGAATCTGGAACACATCATGCTGAGTGAAATAAGCCAGTCCCAAAGGGACAAATACCATATGTTCTCCCTGATTGGTGACAACTGACTGAACACCAAAAAGGAAACCTGTTGAAGTGAAATGGACACTATGAGAAACGGGGACTTGATCAGCCATAGCCCTGACTGTTAATGAACAACTTAATGTTATCCCTCTTAGTATTTGTTTTTGTCTGTTGTACTTAATACTATTGGTTTAATTCTGTAATTAATACACAGTTATTCTTAAGTGTTAAAAATTAACTGAAATGTGATCCCTGTTAAACATAAGAGTTGGAATAAGAGAGGGAAGAGATGTACAATTTGGGACATGCTCAAGCTGACTTGCCCCAAACAGTAAAGTTAGAAAGACACTAGGGGATTCCAATTCAATTCCATCAAGGTGGCATGTACCAGTGCCATCTCACTAGTCCAAGTGATCAATTTCTGTTCACAATTGATCATAATGAAAGGACTGAGAGTCAAAGTGAGCACATAAACAAGTCTAGTGTTTGCTAATACTACTGACAGAATAAAAAAGGGGAGAATGATCCAACATGGGAAGCAAGATACACAGCAGACTCATAGAATGGCGGATGTTCTAAACAGCACTCTGGCCTCAGAATCAGCCCTAAAGGCATTTGGATCCAGCTGAAAAGCCCATGAGAGTATTTCAAGCATGGAAATTCAAGACACTCTGGCAAAAAAATGACCCAAATGAAAGATCTCTGTGAGTGAGATCCCAGTGGAAAGAACAGGTCTTCAAAGAAGGAGGTACCTTTCTCTGAAGGGAGGAGAGAACCTCCACTTTGACTATGACCTTGTCTAAATAAGAGTCGGTGAACTCAAAAGGCTTCCATAGCCTTGGCAACTCATGACTGGAGCCAAGGGAGATTACTGATGCCATAAACAGGAGTGTCAATTTGTAAAGTCAACAACAGGAGTCACTGTGCACTTACTCCTCATATAGGATCTCTGTCCTTAATGTGCTGTATGTTGTTATGTAATGCTATAATGAGTACTCAAACAGTATTTTTCTTTTTTTAACTTTTATTTAATGAATATAAATTTCCAAAATACGTCTTATGGATTACAATGGCTTCTCCCCATAACGTCCCTCCCACCCACAACCCTTCCCTTTCCCACTCCCTCTCCCCTTCCATTCACATCAAGATTCATTTTCGATTCTCTTCATATACAGAAGATCAGTTTAGCATACATTAAGTAAAGATTTCAACAGTTTGCTCCCACACAGAAACATAAAGTGAAAAATAATAGATGATATTTAAATGATGATGAATTCAGATCAGACCTATTGTCATGTTTAATCCCAGTGAGAGTCAAGTTGGGAATTGTTAATTTTTTTTTTTTACAGAAGATCAGTTTAGTATACATTAAGTAAAGATTTCAACAGTTTGCACCCCCATAGAAACACGAAGTTAAATATACTGGTTGAATACTCGTTATAGCATTAAATCTCAATGTACAGCACATTAAGGACAGAGATCCTACATGAGGAGTAAGTGCACAGTGACTCCTGTTGTTGACTTTGCAAATTGACACTCCTGTTTATGACATCAGTAATCTCCCTTGGCTCCAGTCATGAGTTGCCAAGGCTATGGAAGCCTTTTGAGTTCTCCAACTCTTATCATATTTAGACAAGGTCATAGTCAAAGTGGAGGTTCTCTCCTCCCTTCAGAGAAAGGTACCTCCTTCTTTGAAGACCTGTTCTTTCCACTGGGATCTCACTCACAGAGATCTTTCATTTTTTTATTTATTTATTTATTTTTATTTATTTATTTATTTATTTTTGCCAGAGTGTCTTGGCTTTCCATGCTTGAAATACTCTCATGGGCTTTTCAGCCAGATCGAATGCCTTTAGGGCTGATTCTGAGGCCAGAGTGCTCAAACAGTATTTTTCATTTTGTGTTTCTATGTGGGTGGAAACTGTTGAAATCTTTACTTAATGTATACTAAGCTGATCTTCTGTATATAAAGAAAATTGAAAATGAATCTTGTTATGAATAGAAGGGGACAGAGAGCGGGAATGGGGAGGGTTTCAGATGGGAGGGAAGTCATGGAGGGGGAGCCAATGTAATCCATAAGCTGTACTTTGGAAATTTATATTCATTAAATAAAAGTTTTAAAAAAAGAGTATATGGAATTAATTTTAATTAGGACAATATCACGAGAAGTATGGAATTAAATTGCAGGTTAATTTTGGTGTAAAATTTTATTGAAAAACATGCATGGTTATTTCATACTAAACAATGTCCATGAATTGTAAGGCCTTTGCATTTATGGGTTTAAATATATTTCAACCCAAATGAACATATTTCAATTTCATGTTCCAGAAAATATGTGAAACCCCCTCATATTTGTTCATTTTATTTTCTGCCATGAGGCCCAAATTCAGTCTGCCCAGTCCTGTCTCCTATTTTCAGTGAATCGTCTATGCTTTGTGCTGTGTTGCAAGTTATGTAATCATAAGCACATTCTAATATAAACACATTTCCATTAATCCCAAATGCTTCATATTATCTATAGCACTCCTCATTTACCATCATCCCCAGCACAGGCATTAATCTAAACCTATCTCCAGAGATTGACCTTTCCTGGACATGTCATAATGGGAAATGGGATGTTTGAGTATATGGGGATGGCTTTGCATTTCTTCCCTTTCTTTGTCTTTTGAATTGCATTATTTTCTGATCTATAATTTGATTGTCAAATTGTATAGCAGTATAAAAGATATACTAAACATTGCTTTCTTTACATATCAGTATTTGGGTTGCTTTCACATTTGGTTTCATAAATATTGCTTCAGTATTCATGTGCCTGTGGATTGTGTCTCTCTTAGTGGCATGCCTGGCAGAGAAACTGCTGAAGCAATAAATAATCCCATGTAGAAATTGCTTGTAAACTGCCAAATTATTTTTAGAGTGGCTGCAATATTTTACTGGAAATGTATGAGGGTTCCCTGTTCTCCACATCCATGTCAACATTCATCTATAGTGAATCAGAGTCATTTGACTTAATAAGAAGTGTTATTTCCCTAAGGTTTTGATTTACATTTCCACAATGATTTATATTAAGTATAGTTTTTTAAAAGATTTATTTTATTTATTTGAAAGACGGAGTTACAGAGAGAGGTAGAGACAGAGAGAGAGGTCCTCCATCCACTGGTTTACTCCCCAGATGGCTGGAACAGTCAGAGCTGTGTTGACGCAAAGCCAGGAGCCAGGAGCTTCTTCTGGGTCTCCCACATGGATGTAGGGACCCAAGGACTTGAACCAACTTGCACTGCTATCCCAGGCCATAACAGAGGGCAGGATAGGTAGTAGAGCAGCCAGGACTAGAACTGGCACCCATATGGGATGCTGGCACTTCAGGCCAGGGCTTTAACCCACTGCACCACAGCACTGGGCCCAGAAGAATATACTTTTGCAGTATTAAAATCTCTTACTGAAATCAATGCTTCATTTAAAAATTGTATGTTTTTTTTTTTTGTAATTTTTCAGTATAAAATTCAAGTTTTGTGGGGCTGGCGCCATGGCTCACTTGGTTAATCCTCCACCTGCGGCACTGGCATCCCATATGAGTGCCAGGTTTTAATCCAGGTTGCTCCTCTTCCAGTCCAGCTCTCTGCTGTGGCCTGGGAAGGCAGTGGAGGATGGCCCAAGAGCTTGGGCCCTGCACCTGCATGGGAGGCCAGGAGGAAGCACCTGGCTCCTGGATTCGTATCGGCATAGCTCTGGCTGTAGTAGCCATTTGGGGGCAGAGCCAACATAAAGAAGACCTTTTTCAGCCAGCACTGTGGCTCAATAGGCTAATCCTCCACCTTGCGGCGCCGCACACTGTGTTCTAGTCCCGGTTGGGGTGCCGGATTCTGTACCAGTTGCCCCTCTTCCAGGCCAGCTCTCTGCTGTGGCCAGGGAGTGCAGTGGAGGATGGCCCAAGTGCTTGGGCCCTGCACCCCTATGGGAGACCAGGAAAAGCACCTGGTCTTGGCTTTGGATCAGCGCGATTTAAGTTTAATCAAGTTTTTTTTTTTTCTTAAATTTCTTGTGGTATTTTCACTCTTTGATGCTACCTTGAATGTTATTGTTAATTATACTTTTAGAATGTTCATCACTGTTAAACAGAAATATAATTGATACTTATATCTTTATATTCCACAAAAATACTGAGTTTTACTGTATTTTTGGAGTGGGATTTTAGTGACTTCCTCAGAATATATGTTACATATAAGACTATGTGTTCAATATTACAAGTCAATTTTGCTCTTTTGTTTGCAATCTGGAACTTTATTCTTTTGCTTTGTTCATTTTTTTGGTAGAATCATCCACTACACTGTTGAATAGAAGTGTTAAAAGTAGCAGTCTTGCCAGCGCCACGGCTCACTAGGCTAATCCTCCGCCTAGCGGCGCTGGCACACTGGGTTCTAGTCCCAGTTGGGGCGCCGGATTCTGTCCCGGTTGCCCCTCTTCCAGGCCAGCCCTCTGCTGTGGCCAGGGAGTGCAGTGGAGGATGGCCCAGGTGCTTGGGCCCTGCACCCCATGGGAGACCAGGAAAAGCACCTGGCTCCTGGCTCCTGCCATCGGATCAGCGCGGTGCACCGGCCACAGCGTGCTGGCCGTGGCGGCCATTGGAGGGTGAACCAACGGCAAAGGAAGACCTTTCTCTCTGTCTCTCTCTCTCACTGTCCACTCTGCCTGTCAAAAAAAAAAAAAGTAGCAGTCTTATTCCCATTTTACAAGAGTTTATTGTAAATTTCCCATAGGTGCCATTTCTGTGGTGGAAGTTTGCCTCAGTTAACAGTTTATTTGGGGTTTTAATCATAAATTGAATTTAGTCAATTTTTTTCTTTATTGATGAGGTATTCAAATCTTGATTTTCTGATTATTACATTAAATATTTACACTTAATATTTTTATTTTTTAATTTGAGAGGCAGAGAGAGCTAGAACCCCTATCTTCTGGTTCACTCTGCATAGGTCTGCAATGACAGGTCTGGACTGGAAACCAAATCCTGGCCTCCAATGTGGGTGACAGGGTCCCAGTTACATGTTCCATTCCCACAGCCTCCCATATTTTCCATTGGCAGGCAGCTGGTTTCAGAAGCCAGAGGTGAGATTTGAACATAAACACTGCAGTATGCAATGCAGATATCTTACCCAGACTCTCAACTGAGACCAAATCTGTGCCTGTATGTCTGGTTTTGTTCAAATATCACACTGTTTAGATTACATTTGCTTTTGAATTAAGAGAATGTGAGGCCTTTAACTTTGATCTTATGTTCAAGAATATTTGGGTATTTAAATACTTTGACATTCCATATTAATTTTCTGTATAGTTTTTTAAATTTTTGACTAAAAATAACTATTGGGATATTATGAAGAATGATATGAATCTGTAGATCACTAGGAACATTGATTTATTACATATATTTTATAATCCATGAACAGAGTGTATATATATACATTTATTTGTGTGATCTTTAATTCATTTCAGTAATCTTTTATAGTTTTCAATGTTTAGGTATTTTATTTCCTTGGTTAAGTTTATTCCTAAGTATTTTATTACCTTTGGTGCTTTTGAAATTGAATTGTTCTCTTGATTGCTTTAATTTATTTATTTTTGAGAAGAGCAAGATAAGATGGCGGAATAGGAAGGGAGCACACTGATAGTCTGGGGAGAGATAGTTTAATAAAAGTGGAGATACTGCAGGTTCAAGGAAGAGTAGGGGAGGAAACAGCAGAAGAAACTCTTCCGGAACGCGTGACTCACAGCGGACCTGCGTGGACAGCGTGGGAGCCCACAGTTTGGGACATCAGCGGCAGACTCAACACACCAGCGCTGGAACGCGAGGTGAGCCGAACCTCAATAGCCCGAGACACCGGCAGGCAAGCGGAGAGAGGAGACTAGAGGGAACGACCCCCCGGGGGGGGGGAAGTTCACAAGGCTAACTGGAAGAGAGAGAGAGAAAAAAAAAAAAAAGGGTGACTAGTACGGACACGGGTTTCTCTCTCTCCGCTCACCTCTCAAGGGCGAGCAAGACAAAGAGCAGGCGCCATCTTGGACATACGTCATAAGCAGAGCGACCTCAGGTCTGCACCGGCCCTGAGCCTAGCAGAAAAACCTGACTCTGGGCGGGGCGAATTAACAGGAGATTAGGAGCTAGTAAATTTGTGGTGCTACTGAACTGAGACTGTGAAAAAAGAGACGGTGGGGGAGAGAACTCACGGAATTCACGTGAGCACTCTCCAGAGACGCTACAATTCCGTAACTTTGGCAACCCAGTGGGAGGCTGAAGGAGAATTTGAGCCCACTCTGAGGGCCGAACAGATTCCCTGTGGGGATCTTGGGAAAGAGCTTCCGATCTCTGGCTCCTGTGGGTATATCATTTGCCTGCTAACTACCTCCAACTTCATTCAGCTGTGCGGAATTACTTCCCTTTTGAATCAAAAAAAAAAAAAAAAGAGAGAGAGAGAGATTTACCACGCCTAACCTGGGAGTGTCACCTTTGGCACACCAAACAGAGCTCTCAGGCCACACCCATCTCAAGCCCTAAGGCTCCATCAAAAACAGATAGTCCACTTAATCTAGAGTCATAGTATAACAAGAAAAAGCACCACAGTGAAGAAACCAAATATCTCCAATATGCCAAATAACAAACGCAAAAACCGAGGTAATAAAAACAAGGAAGTCACCATGACGCCCTCAAATGAAAAAGACACCCCAATTCAAGATTATGAAGATGATGACATAGAAGAAATGCAAGAAGCAGATCTCAAAAAATTGATAAGAACATTAAGAAGTTCTCAAAAACAAATTCTGGAACTACACAAATCCTTAATGGACAAGATAGAAAATCTCTCTCGTGAAAATGAAATATTAAGGAGGAATCAAAATGAAACGAAACAACTAGTACAACAGGAAACTGTGATAGTGACTGAAGTGAAGAATTCAATAGATCAAATGAAAAACACAATAGAGAGCCTTACAAACAGAATGGGTGAAGCAGAAGAGAGAATATCGGACTTAGAAGACAGAGAACAGGAAAGGATACAGTCAGACCAAAGAAAAGAAGAGGAAATTAGAAATCTGAAACATATTGTCGGGAATCTTCAGGATACTATTAAAAAAACCAACATTCGGGTTCTAGGAGTTCCTGAAGGCATGGAGAGGGAGAAAGGATTAGAAGGCCTTTTTAGTGAGATATTAGCAGAAAATTTCCCAGGTTTGGAGAAGGACAGAGAAATCCTAGTACAGGAAGCCCACAGAACCCCTAATAAACACGACCAAAAGAGATCCTCACCACGACACGTTGTAATTAAACTCTCCACAGTGAAACATAAAGAAAAGATCCTAAAATGTGCAAGAGAGAAACGTCAGATTACTCTCAGAGGATCTCCAATCAGACTCACAGCTGACTTCTCATCAGAAACTCTAAAAGCTAGGAGGGAATGGCGAGATATAGCCCAGGTACTAAGAGAGAACAACTGCCAGCCCAGAATATTATATCCTGCAAAGCTATCATTTGTGAATGAAGGTGAAATAAAGACTTTTCATAGCAAACAGAAATTGAAAGAATTTGTTGCCACTCGTCCAGCCCTGCAAAAGATGCTTAAATATGTGTTACACACAGAAACACAGAAACACGGTCATCAATATGAAAGAAGGTAAAGGAAGGAAACCAAGGAAGGAAACCTCACAGCAAAAGATCACAGGGAATTCAAAGCATATATTAGAACTTATCTTTGGCAAATGGCAGGGCAAAGTTACCACTTATCATTAGTCACTTTGAACGTGAATGGCCTGAACTGTCCAGTTAAAAGACACCAATTGGCTGATTGGGTTAAGGAACAAAACCCATCTATATGCTGCTTACAGGAAACACATCTTTCCAACAAAGATCCATACAGACTGAAAGTGAAAGGCTGGAAAAAGATATACCACGCCAACAGAAATGAAAAAAGAGCGGGCGTAGCCATCTTAATATCGGACAACATAAACTTTACCACAAAAACTGTTAAGAGAGACAAAGAGGGACACTATATCATGATTAAGGGATCAATTCAACAGGAAGATATAACAATTATCAATGTATATGCACCTAACTACAGGGCACCAGTTTATCTAAAAGATTTATTAATGGACTTAAAGGGAGACTTAGACCCCAATACAGTAGTACTGGGGGACTTCAATACTCCACTCTCAGAAATAGACAGATCATCCGGTCAGAAGATCAACAAGGATACAGTAGATTTAAACGACACTATAGCCCAAATGGATCTAACAGATATATACAGAACTTTCAATCCTACAGCTAAAGATTTTACATTCTTCTCAGCAGTACATGGAAGCTTCTCTAGGATTGACCACATACTAGGCCATAAAGCAAGTCTGAGCAAATTCAAAAGAATTAGAATCATACCATGCAGCTTCTCAGACCATAAAGGAATGAAGTTGGAAATTAGTAACTCAGGAATCCCTAGAGCATACGCAAACACATGGAGATTGAACAACATGCTCCTGAATGAACAATGGGTCATAGAAGAAATCAAAAGAGAAATCAAAAACTTTCTGGAAGTAAATGAGGATAACAGCACAACATACCAAAACTTATGGGACACAGCAAAAGCAGTGTTAAGAGGAAAGTTTATATCAATAGGTGCCTACATCAAGAAATTGGAAAGACACCAAATAGATGAGCTTTCAATTCACCTCAAGGATCTAGAAAACCTACAGCAAACCAGACCCAAATCTAGTAGGAGAAGAGAAATCATTAAAATCAGAGAAGAAATCAACAGGATTGAATCAAGAAAAACATTACAAAAAATCAGCCAAACGAAGAGCTGGTTTTTTGAAAAAATAAACAAAATTGACACCCCATTGGCCCAACTAACTAAAAAAAGAAGAGAAAAGACCCAAATCAATAAAATCAGAGATGAAAAAGGAAATGTAACAACAGACACCACAGAAATAAAAAGAATCATCAGAAATTACTACAAGGACTTGTATGCCAGCAAACAGGGAAACCTATCAGAAATGGATAGATTCCTGGACACATGCAACCTGCCTAAATTGAACCAGGAAGACATCGAAAACCTAAACAGACCCATAACTGAGACAGAAATTGAAACAGTAATAAAGGCCCTCCCAACAAAGAAAAGCCCAGGACCAGATGGATTCACTGCTGAATTCTACCAGACGTTTAAAGAAGAACTAACTCCAATTCTTCTCAAACTATTCAGAACAATCGAAGAAGAGGGAGTCCTCCCAAATTCTTTCTATGAAGCCAGCATCACCTTAATTCCTAAGCCAGAGAAAGATGCAGCACTGAAAGAGAATTACAGACCAATATCCCTGATGAACATAGATGCAAAAATCCTCAATAAAATTCTCGCCAATAGAATGCAACAACACATCAGAAAGATCATCCACCCAGACCAAGTGGGATTTATCCCTGGTATGCAGGGATGGTTTAATGTGCGCAAGACAATCAATGTGATACACCACATTAACAGACTGCAGAAGAAAAACCATATGATTATCTCAATAGATGCCGAGAAAGCATTTGATAAAATACAACACCCGTTCATGATGAAAACTCTAAGCAAACTGGGTTTGGAAGGAACATTCCTCAATACAATCAAAGCAATCTATGAAAAACCCACAGCCAACATCCTATTGAATGGGGAAAAGTTGGAAGCATTTCCACTGAAATCTGGAACCAGACAGGGATGCCCACTCTCACCACTGCTATTCAATATAGTTCTGGAGGTTCTAGCCAGAGCTATTAGGCAAGAAAAAGAAATTAAAGGGATACACATTGGGAAGGAAGAACTCAAACTATCCCTCTTTGCAGACGATATGATTCTTTACTTAGGGGAGCCCAAGAACTCTACTAAGAGACTATGGGAACTCATAGAGGAGTTTGGCAAAGTGGCAGGGTATAAAATCAATGCACAAAAATCAACAGCCTTTGTATACACAGACAATGCCATGGCTGAGGAAAAACTTCTAAGATCAATCCCATTCACAATAGCTACAAAAACAATCAAATACCTTGGAATAAACTTAACCAAAGACGTTAAAGATCTCTACGATGAAAATTACAAAACCTTAAAGAAAGAAATAGAAGAGGATACCAAGAAATGGAAAAATCTTCCATGCTCATGGATTGGAAGAATCAATATCATCAAAATGTCCATTCTCCCAAAAGCAATTTACAGATTCAATGCAATACCAATCAAGATACCGAAGACCTTCTTCTCAGATCTGGAAAAAATGGTGCTGAAATTTATATGGAGGCACAAGAGACCTCGAATAGCTAAAGCAATCTTGTACAACAAAAACAAAGCTGGAGGCATCACAATACCAGATTTCAGGACATACTACAGGGCAGTTGTAATCAAAACAGCATGGTACTGGTACAGAAACAGATGGATAGACCAATGGAACAGAATTGAAACACCAGAAATCAACCCAAACATCTACAGCCAACTTATATTTGATCAAGGATCTAAAACTAATTCCTGGAGCAAGGACAGTCTATTCAATAAATGGTGCTGGGAAAATTGGATTTCCACGTGCAGAATCATGAAGCAAGACCCCTACCTTTCACCTTACACAAAAATCCACTCAACATGGATTAAAGACCTAAATCTACGACCTGACACCATCAAGTTACTAGAGAACATTGGAGAAACCCTTCAAGATATTGGCACAGGCAAAGAATTTCTGGAAAAGACCCGGGAGGCACAGGCAGTCAAAGCCAAAATCAACTATTGGGATTGCATCAAATTGAGAAGTTTCTGTGCTGCAAAAGAAACAGTCAGGAGAGTGAAGAGACAACCGACAGAATGGGAAAAAATATTTGCAAACTATGCAACAGATAAAGGGTTAATAACCAGAATCTACAAAGAGATCAAGAAACTCCACAAAAACAAAACCAACAACCCACTTAAGAGATGGACCAAGGACCTCAATAGACATTTTTCAAAAGAGGAAATCCAAATGGCCAACAGGCACATGAAAAAATGTTCAAGGTCATTAGCAATCAGGGAAATGCAAATCAAAACCACAATGAGGTTTCACCTCACCCCGGTTAGAATGGCTCACATGCAGAAATCTACCAACAACAGATGCTGGCGAGGATGTGGGGAAAAAGGGACACTAACCCACTGTTGGTGGGAATGCAAGCTGGTCAAGCCACTATGGAAGTCAGTCTGGAGATTCCTCAGAAACCTGAAGATAACCCTACCGTTCGACCCAGTCATCCCACTCCTTGGAATTTACCCAAAGGAATTTAAATTGGCAAACAAAAAAGCGGTCTGCACCCTAATGTTTATTGCAGCTCAATTCACAATAGCTAAGACCTGGAACCAACCTAAATGCCCATCAACGATAGACTGGATAAAGAAATTATGGGATATGTACTCTTTAGAATACTATACCGCAGTAAGAAACAATGAAATCCAGTCATTTGCAACAAAATGGAGGAATCTGGAACACATCATGCTGAGTGAAATAAGCCAGTCCCAAAGGGACAAATACCATATGTTCTCCCTGATCGGTGACGACTGACTGAACACCAAGAGGGAAACCTGTTGGAGTGAGGTGGACACTATGGGAAATGGTGGCTTGATCAGCATAGCCCTGACTGTTAATGAACAACTTAATACATTATCCCTCTTAGTAGTTTTTTTTATCTGTTCTACTTAATATGACTGGTTTAGATCTGTAATTGATGCACAGTTATTCTTAAGTGTTGAAAATTAACTGAAATGTGATCCCTGTTGAACATGGTGGTGGGAATGGGAGAGGGAAGAGATGTATAATTTGGGACATGCTCAGGCTGACTTGCCCCAAGTGGTGGAGTTGGAAGCATACCAGGGGATTCCAATTCAATCCCATCGAGGTGGCATGTACCAATGCCATCTCACTGTTCCAGGTGATCAGTTTCAGTTCACAGTTGGTCATGGTGAAGGGACTGGGAGTCAAAGGGAACACATAGACAAGTCTAGTACCTGCTAACGCTAACCGATGGAGTAAATAAAGGGGAGAGTGATCCAACATGGGAAGTGAGATACTCAGCAGACTCATAGAATGGCAGATGTCCTAAATAGCACTCTGGCCTCAGAATCAGCCCTAAAGGCATTCGGAGCTGGCTGAAAAGCTCATGAGAGTATTTCAGGCATGGAAAGCCAAGACACTTTGGCAAAAGATCTCTGCGAGTGAGATGCCAGTGGAAAGAACAGGTCATCAAAGAAGGAGGTACCTTTCTCTGAAGGGAGGAGAGAACCTCCACTTTGACTATGACCTTGTCTAAACAAGATAAGAGTCGGAGAACTCAGAGAGCTTCCATAGCCTTGGAAACTCATGACTGGTGCATAGGGAGATTACTGATGCCATAGACAGGAGTGTCAATTGGTAAAGTCAACAACAGGAGTCACTGTGCACTTACTCCTCGTGTAGGATCTCTATCCTTAATGTGCTGTACATTGAGATTTAATGCTATAACGAGTACTCAAACAATATATTTCACTTTGTGTTTCTATGGGGGTGCAAACTGTTGAAATCCTTACTTAATGCATACTAAACTGATCCTCTGTAAAAAAAAAAAAAAAAAAAGAAAAAAAAAAAAGAAATTATCAATTCCCAACTTGACTCTCACTGGGATTAAACATGACAATAGGTCTGCTCTGATTTCATCATCATTTAAAAAAATCATCTATTATTTTCCACTTTATGTTTCTGTGTGGGAGCAAACTGTTGAAATCCATACTTAATGTATACTAAGCTGATCTTCTGTATATTACGATAATCGAAAATGAATCATGATGTGAATGGAAGGGGAGAGGGAGTGGGAAAGGGGAGGGTTGTGGGTGGGAGGGACGGTATGGGGGGGAAGCCATTGTAATCCATAAGTCGTACTTTGGAAAATTATATGCATTAAATAAAAGTTTAAAAAAAAAAAAAAAGAGAAGAGCAAAAAAAAAAAATTATTTATTTTTAATTTTTTATTTATATAAGGTGAACAAATTTCATGTGTTTCATATATTCAGATTTAGGAACAAATTGATACTTCCTATCCTACCCTCTCCTGCTCAGGCTCCCAACCTTCTTCCCTCCATTATGATTTTACTTTTAATTTTTACAAGACATACTTTCAGTTTATGTTATAATCATGTTTGACCCTCCACAAAGTGAAGGATTCAAGAAATAGAATGTAGAAGAAAACCACTGTTCCTTGAGAGTAAAGAAAATGTTATAAACAATAATCTCAAAATGCAAATTTTGCTCCTACACATTACATCTTTTATACTCTGTATATTAGTAATATATATCAAGGAAAACATACAATATTTGTATTTTTTGAGACTCACTTATTTCACCAAGCATGATGGATTCCAGTTGCATCCATTTTATTGCAAAAGACAGAATTTCATTCTTTTTTGTGGCTGAGTAGTATTCCATAGTGCATAGATACCATATTTTTTTATCCAGTCATTACTTGATTGGCATCTGGGTTGATTCCATATCTTAGTTATTATGAATTGAGCTGTAATAAACATGGGCATACAGGTAGCTTTAATATGCCAATTTAACTTCTTTTGGGTACATTCACAGTGTGGGATGGCTAGGTCATATTGTAGATATACTGTCAGATTTCAGAAGAATCGCTATACTGCCTCTAATAAAGGTTGCACTAGTTTACATTCCCACTAAAAGTGTACTAGGGAACTTTTCCCCCCTACATCCTCACCAGCAGTCATTGCTTCATATTTTTTTATGACAGCCATTCTAACTCTGGTAAGGTGTAACCTCATTGTGGTTTTTATTTGCATTTCCTGGCCAACAGCCAAGAGTTTCTTCTGGGTCTCCCACAAGGGTGCAGGGGTCCAAGGACTTGTGCCACTTCTACTGTTATCCCAGGCCATAGCAGAGAGTCGGATCGGAAGTGGAGCAGCCAGGACTTGAACTGGCACTCATATGGGATGCCAGCACTTCAAGTCAGAGCTTTAACCTGCTGTGCCACAGATCGGTGCAGCTTCGGCCATTGCAGCCATCTGGGGAGTGATCCATCAGATGGAAGATCTCTCTGTGTCTGCCTCTCTCTAACTTTGTCTTTCAAATAAATAAAATAAAGCTTAAAAAAAAAGAATAACTAAAAAAACCTGTATGGTTATCTCAATAGATGCAGAAACCATTTGATAAAATACAACACTCTCTCAGGATGAATAAACAAACAGTTTTCATTCTTCTATTTGTTATTGTGATGTGTCACATTTGTTAATTTGCATATGTTGAACCATTCCTGCATACCAGGGATACCACTTGGCCCAAGTGAACAATCATATTTTGTTCATCTGTGATACTGGTTTATAATTCTCTTTGTTGTATGTTTTTCTGGTTTTGGAATTAAGGTTATGCTGGTCTCATAGAAGCAGTGTGGGAGAATTTCCTCCATCTCAGTTGTTTGAAAAAGATTGAGAGGAATTGGAATTCATTTTTTTGTAAAAGTTTGGTAGAGCTCAGCATGTTACCATCCAGTCCTGGGCTTTTTCTATGTGGGGAGGGTCTTTATTTCTTATTCAGTCTCCATCTTGGTTATTGTTTTGTTTAGGTTTTCAGTGCCTTCATGCATCAATGTTTGGTAGTTTGTGCTGTCTATGAATCAATCCATTTCTTCTAAATTTCCCTATTTGTTGGCATATAGCTTTTTTCATAATTTCTGATGAATTTTATTTCTGTGGTATCTAACATTTCCTTTTTATTTCTGAATTTATTAATATGTGTCTTCTCCACTCTTTTTTTTTTTTTAAATTATTTAGGCCTGTGGTGCATCAATTTTAATTTTTTCAAAAATAATTGCTCTTCATTTCACTGATCTTTTGTTTCTTTTTTGTTTCAATTTTATTTCTTCTTTAATTTTAAGAATTTCTTTCGTCATACTAACTTGTGATTTGGTTTATTGTTTTTCTAGGTTTTGAATGGATTGTTAAATCATTTGTTTGATCCTTTTCCAATTTTGAGGTAAGCACTAATTGCTATAAACTTAACTCTCAGAATTGCTTTTGCTGTATATCATAAGTTTTGACATGTGTGTTATCATTTTCACTTCTTTCCTGTAATTTTTTATTTACTTTTTGATTTCTTCTATGACCCACAGTTCATTCAGGAGCAGGCTGTTCAGACTCCATGTGCTTGCATGCTTTCTAGAGTTTCTTATGTTCTTAATTTTCAGATTCATTCCATTGTGGTCAGAAAAGATACATGGTATGATTTCATTTTCTTTTAATTTGCTGAGATTTGCTTTATGGCCTAACATATGATCTGTCCTAGAAGGAGTTCCATGCACTGGTGATAAGAATGTGTATTCTGCAACTATGGGATGAAATGTTCTGTATATGTCAATTCTGTCACTTTGGTCCATAGTGTAGATTAGTTGTCTTCTTTGATTTTTCTTTGTCTAGTTGTCCTGTGTATTGATGTAACTGTGATATTGCTGTCGCCCATTACTATTGGATTGAAGTCAATGTTTCTCTTAAGATCCATTAACCTTGGTTTTTAAATAATCAGGCATTGGGGCTGGAACTGTGGCAAAGCAGGTTAAGCATTCCATATGGGCACTGGTTTGAGACCTCACTGTTCCACTTCTGATCCAGCTCTCTGCTGTGGCCTGGGAAAGCAGTAGAAGGTGGCCAAAGTCCTTGGGCCCCTGCATCCATGTGGGAGACCCAGAAGAAGCTCCTGCCTCCTGGCTTCTGATTGGCTCAGCTCTGGCCACTGGCCATTTGAAGAGTGAACCAGCAAATGAAAGAACTCTCTCTCTCTCTCTCTCTCTGTAGCTCTGCTTTTCAAATAAATAAATGAATCATAAAAAAATGAAAAGCAATCATGCACCTGGCATTGGGTACATATACATTTACCATAGTTTTATCTTTCTGTTGGATTGATTCCTTCATTAATACAAAATGCCTTTCTTTGTCTTGTTCAATAGTTTTTGCTTTAAAGTCTGTTTTGCATGATATTATCATGGATAATATTTCTCTTTTTTACTTTTTGTTATCATGGAATATCATTTTCCATCCTTTAACTTTCAAAGTCTGTATGTATCTTTGTAGCCGAGATGTGTTTATTACAGGCAGTAAAAAATGGATCTTGTGTTTTAATACATTCAGCTAGTCTGTATCTTTTTTTTTTTTTAGATTTATCCCTCCACTTGAAAGTCAGAGTTACACAGAGAGAGAAGGAGAGGCAGAGAGAGAGAGGTCTTCCATCTGCTGGTTCACTCCCCAATTGGCTACAATGGCTGGAGCTGTGCCAATCCAAACCCAGGGTCCAGGAGCTTCTTCAGGTCTTCCTCATGAGTGCAGGGGCCCAAGGACTTGGGCCATCTTCTACTGCTTTCTCAGGCCATAGCAGAGAACTGGATTGGAAGTGGAGCAGCAGGGACTTGAACCAGTGCCCATATGGGATGCTGGCACTGCAGGCAGCAGCTTTACCTACTACACCACAGTGCCAGCCCCTTGATTTATTTTATTGTTTTTCTTTTGGGAACTTCATGGTTTTAAGATTGAGTTAATCTTACTCCTTATTGTGATGCATGCTCACCACTTATCTAGACCGTATATGTAATTACTAACAGTTTTCACTGGGCACAACTAGTTTACAAAAGTCTCACACACTAACATGACATGCAAGAAGTTGTAGCTCATACTGATTATTAATACAGGACTGAGTTTCACCTGAATATCAAATGAAGCTGTTAGTTTCTCCAGACTCCTTCACTCTGTATTTTGCTGTCACTTGCTGCTATTCAGGGGTATTAGATTGTGGCCTGTATATTCCTGCTATTTTTCTGTGCCTCCGCGGTTCCCCCAACCTCCCTTGGGCCGGGACAAGGCGCAGCCCCAGGAACCCTGTGCCACCTGGCTGGCACGTGGAGGCCCCGCCCACGGGCAGGGCAGCAAGCTCCATAGGCCCACGGCCAAGCCCGACCCTGCAGCCTGCCTGGACGGCCGGAGGCACAGAGTTGGGAGGGCTCCCCCGGCCAAGCCAAGGTTGGCACAGCGCACCCCCAAAGCCTCCTTTGGCACTGCCCGGGAGGATGGACCTGGCTGCTCCTCAGCTGGCTGGCTCCCTCCCTCTGGTCGGGCATTGCAAACCCAGACCCACTTCTGGTCCCTGTATTCCTAGCTTGAGAATGCGCTGTCTAGGATTCCCAGCACCTGTGGCCTGTATGCCCCCCCTCTTGGCCATTAGTAGAAGCCAGGTGGCCTCAAGGCCTAACCACTGGTGTGAAGCTCCACTCTCATTCTAATGGGATTCACTGCTCCTGCTTCCCTGCCTGCCCTCCAGCTAAGTTTTAAAAGGAGCTGTTCCTGAACATGTGGTTCTCTGCTCTGTCTTGCTTCCTTCTCTCCTTTCCCCTTTCCTCTCAGCTGTTCTCATCTTCTGTCTCTAGCTCTCTCCTCTCTCCCTCTTTCTCTCCATCTCCTGGCCTCTATCTCTCACATTCTCCTTCTCCTTGTTTTCCTTCTTTGCTTCTCCCCTCTGGCCTGCTGCGTTTTAGTCAATAAATCCTTTCCCTTACTCCAGTGTTTGGTGTGTTTTGTGGTGACCTTACAATAAGGGAATCTCCACGAGAAGGAAACCTGAAAAATGGATGGAGTTTTTTAACTGCAATTTGGATGAGCAGAATAATCACAGCTAACAATCAATCAGAGGCTGGGGACAAAATCCTGTCTAGTTTGCTCTTGTAAAACAAAAATCCAGCTGAATAGTAGGATAGGCAAATTCTTTCTATTCTCATGATAAAACTAGAAGCTCAGAAGGGTGGGATCATTGCTTCCTCGATATTCTCATGATAAAGCTAGAAACTGCTAATAGACAGGTCCTGGGGAGAAGCAAGCATCTTGTCCACTCTTACAAGGACTCCCCATTAGGTCATCTAGTCCTTACACCAGCACCCCCTGCCTTAGAACCTCTTTATAAACCCCCAATCACCCTCCTCCAACAGCATGGTAGTCCTAATGAAAGCACCCTACATTCCCCTCATCTTGTGAGTAATATTTGCAGAAGAGTTTCGGAAGCCTACAGAAAAAAAGGAGATGATTTGGAAGGGCAGGCTTTTGACCCAGCTGACAGAGAACCCTCCCCCCAACTGAGGCAGAATGCACCTCCCACCTGACACCCTGGACTCCCCTGACTGGCTGGTGGGAGCTTCCTCAGAACAAAGTCTGAAAATCTGCATAATTATCAATTGAATAGACTCATTGTTTTATTTCTAGCCTGGTGCTCCAATTACCCCTGTCCCTTTAAACATCCTCTGTGCTGCACAGTTTGGTAGCAAAAGGCTTCTTTGGTTTGAGAGGACTTTCTTTCCCAAGACTGTAGCTGCCTTCTGGAAATATTTATTTATTGGAAAGTCAGAGTTACACAGAGAGGAGAGGCAGAGAGAGAGAGGCCTTCCATCCAATGATTCACTCCTCAATTGGCCATAATAGCTGGAGCTGCATCCATCTGAAGCCAGGAGCCAGGAGCTTCTTCGGGGTCTCCCACACAGGTTAGGGGCCCAAGGACTTGGGCCATCTTCTACTGCTTTCCCAGGCCACTGCACTGAGCTGGATGGGAAGAGGAGCAGCCGGGACTAGAACTGGTGCCCATATGGGATGCCAGCGCTTCAGGCCAGGGCATTAACCCACTGAACCACAGCACTGGCCCCTGGAATGTATTTTTCAAGTGGCTTAACCCTTTCACATTAGTAAGGAGGGCAATGGTCACTTGTACCTCCACCCCAGAGCTGCTCTTGAGCTAATATTTTAGCTGGGACTCTGGGGACATCCCAGCAGCTTCTGAGAGCACTTTCTCTCTGGGACTTTCTTTTATCTTCCTGCTGTGCATTAGCTACCTTGCAGGGAGTCCATGGCTCCCCTTTGTGTCTGGAGTCAACAGCTCAGAGACTGGGTAAGTTGAACCAGGGGCATACCTGCAATTTCTGTCTCTGCTCTTTGGGCTCATGGCATTTGGACCTGGTTTAGGTCATTTTTTGTGATACTGGTGTGTGGGAGACAGATTCTAAGATTTTTACTTCAGCCTCCCTGTGAGGAAATTTGGATATTTTTTGGAAGAGTACTCATTTGATTATTTGTATGAGGATTTCTTCCTCTTTGGTGAAATATGAGTGGTTCAATTTAATTTCCATCCAAAATCACCTTGAGTTGCATCGTGGCTGATTGGGCAAGATATAGTCAGGATCTTATGACTAAGAAAAAAAAATGGTGTTCTATTGCAATATTGCATGGCCTGCATATGTGTTAAATTTAAGAGGAGGTGGTTGTTAAGTGGAATTTTTAAATGTTTATTTTATTTGAAAAGCAGAATTACAGAGAGGCAGAGGCGGGGGGAGGGTGTCCTGTTAGGAAAAGAGTCACAGAATAGAGAGGAGGCAGTGTACCAATTTATATCCAGACCGAATTTATTCAGAGAAAATAAATCCGTAGAGATGGGTAACCAACTGCCACTGTCAATGTGCCCATGATGGAACACCTGACAGAAGGCCCTGACCCCCAGGGAAGGTGGGGGATGGGGGTGAGGTAGGGGGCAGCAAGCAGAGGGGAATTCCTGGAACTGGTCTTTCAGGTGGCTGTAAGGGGTGGAGTATGAAGACAATAGAGTGTGAGACCCAATTCAGTTTTTTTTTTTTTAATTTATTTATTTACTTGAAAGTCAGAGTTACACAGAGAGGGAGAGAGAAGGCTTCCATCCTCTGGTTAACTCCCCAGATGGCCACAATGGCCAGAGAGGTACATCGATCCGAAGCCAGGAGCCAGGAGCTTCTTCTGGGTCTCCCACAGGGATGCAAGGGGCCCAAGGACTTGGGCCATCTTCCATTGCTTTCCCAGGCAATAGAAGAGAGCTGCATTAGAAATGGAGCAGCCAGTGAAGTAGGCAGGCATACAGGTTAAAATTGATCAGATTTATGAACTGGAAGACCACGCCTTCACCACGCTGCTGTGTGACCTCATCCCCCTACCTGGCCACACCTGGATGCCCACCAGCCAATCAGGTTAATTAACCACTCTCCTTTGGAAGTGGGTTAAAAGCTGGGCCACCCCTTGGCACAGCCAGCTTTTTTTCCCTGGCCTCTTGCTAGGAAGGGGGATTGCTGTAGCCCCACACCTCCAGGGCGCATGGCCTTTGGGCCATGTGCTCTAGGCTTCCTGGCCTACATGCTCATCCACATGGCTGGTTCCTGGTGCTTGGTATGAACCCCTATTTACCTCTCTCTTAAATAAAGCTCTCACTCTCCTATGTATTTTTCTCACTAAATAAAAGCTTAAAATGTACCATGCTGCCTCATTTATCTGTGCCGGTATTTAGAATTCTCCTCTAAATATTAGGCAAGAACCCTCTTGGGCTTATTAATATTGGGGATTTAGTAATAAGCCCGTGGTGAAATCGTAAGGCACCCAAAATTCCAGTAGCACATGTGGCACCCTAGATAGCATTTCTAGGGAACTTTAAGGGGCCACATTTTAGTGTAAAATTTAGGGGGTCTTCTCCAATTTCACCAGAACTCAAACCGGTGCCCATATGAGATTCTTGCACTGCAGGCAGCGGCTTTACCTGCTATGCCACAGCCACAGTGCAGGCCCTCCAATTGTGTTTCAAGGACAAAGAATACATTCCAATGTTTATCTCTTTTGGGCAATGCAGGAGAATGGCTGCCCAAGCTTCAGTTCTACCTCTGTAGGGTTAAAAAGTTAAAAGCCGCTCCCCCCCACCTCCTCTGGTGAACTTTCCTGACCTCGTTAGACTTGCTCTGCATAGCCATCCTCTATAAAGTTAATTAGTCAGTAAATTACCCCAATGTGAGCGTAACCTTAGTTTCACCTAAGTAAGATAGAAGAAGTCACCGTATATCTCTTTGCCTCCTGGAACCCTGACCCCACCATATGGCCCTTATCGCCATTCAGCTGCATTCCTAGGTATCATCAAGGCAGTTCCTGCAACCTTGTTGTGTTTGTTGTGTGGCCCTCCCTTTTGGCAATAGGAGGCTTTTTGATACTCCCTGTATAGGCCATATGGTTCTCTGAGGTCTAATCAGGCCCTTACTCGATATCCTGTACTCCCTGTATTCATAAATCAACTGGTTGTAAAATCACTTAACCTGTATCAATTGTTTACTCTATACCTCTGTCTGATCTATGCAATGATTGATTTTCTTTGTTTAAACGTGTATAAAAACCCCAACCCAAGACTATTTGGGGCCGCTCGCCTGTACTGGGACGGGGGCCCCGACATGTCGGATCATCAATAAACCTTACCCTTTGTTAATTGCATGAGAGAAAGTCTCTTGGAGCATTTTTGGGGTGGCAAGAGCAATCCAACACCTCAACCCAATAGTAGAGCAGAGACCTTGGGGCTCCCTGATCTCTTAAACATCTATTGTATGGGTCAGTGCCATGGCTCACTTGATTAATCCTCCACCTGCAGCACCAGCATCCCATATGGGCACCGAGTTCTAGTCCCAGTTGTTCCTCTTCCAGTCCAACTCTTCTGTGGCCCAGGAAGGCAGTGGAGGATGGCCCAAGTGCTTAGGAACCTGCACCCACATGGGAGACCAGGAGGAAGCACCTGGCTCCTGGCTTTGGATCTGCACAGCGCTGTCCATAGTGGCCATTTGGGGGGTGAACCAATGGAAGGAAGACCTTTTTCTCTGTCTCTCTCTCTCACCATCTGTGAAATAAATTTAAAAAATTTAAAAAAATCTATTGTAAATTTCCAGATG